>NC_090935.1:727038949-728241449 GCF_040938575.1 Ambystoma mexicanum | reverse complement strand
TTTTGGCTTTGCCGCCCACTAAATCTACAATGGATCCTGTTGATCATAAAGTGTTTGCAAGGTGGAGACACAGAGCCTCCATTACATCTAACGATGACTCAAAATATCAAAATAGTGACAGGTTCAAGCAACCTTCCCAACAAAGTGAACAACTTTATTTTTGCATCACTCAATATGTCCTCCAAGGCAATCGCAACATAGACAGTCCTTAATTTCAGAGGATCCTGAGTGCCAGTGGTTGTTGGGGTGGTCAAGGAGGATCCCTTCTATTATGAGGAATTCAAGATCCTAGTGGCATATTGATGACTGGCAGTGAGGCAAGCAACACAGTTTACTTTTTGTTCAGAACGGATACAATATTAGCTTGCATGCACGCAGAAAGATAATGTATCAAAACTACCAAATGTAAAAACCTACAAGTACCTATGAGAAATATTTGAATCTCAATATACATGCTCTTTTTTACAATGAATCAGAACTTAGTAGCTAGGGTTCTCTTGCAAAATGCAATTGGACTTCTAAACAGGTTTTCAGATTACAAAAGGCAGGTGAATGAGTAATCCCAATATTTTGCGGTCACATTCTGCAGAAATAGCCTTTTTGGTTTTATAGTCTGATAACTCTCATAGATAGTAGATATCTATTCGATATTGAGAGCATGACCAAAAGAGTTTTGTTGTTTATTTTAGTCAGTAGTTTAACACAGGATAAGCTAAAAGACCTTCTAAGTTTGTGGGGCTACATACACCCCCTGATGACCTGGAAAAATATTTAACCGAACAAATGACTAATCTCCTCTAAAGATTTTAATACAACATCTGTTCCCTTGCACTTTTTCCCATCTACAAGATTCCCACTTTATCTCACAATTGAAGGCCTTTTAAAGGTGCCAGAAGTCTGTGGAATGGAGATGGTTATCTATAGGTCAAGGGAAATAATGGTTAAGCAGACCTTCCTCTATTTGCTAAAATAAGTCAGCAAGACCATGTGCAATCCTACTTATAGTTAAAAGCTTTTAGGCCAGTTATTGCAAGAAATAATGATTTCAATAGTAGAGTAACATTTTTCTAATCTTGATACTACACCAAAATACCTGTTATTGTGTGCGTATTGTCCAAGAAGGTGCACTAACTGAAGCAATTACAATGTCCATAGAAGTTAAACAGGGTTGTAATGGTTCCATGTGTTAATATCCCACGAAAATATCGCCATACAAAAATATTGCTATATTTTTGCGGTGATATTAAGCCATGGAACCTGTGGGGGACACCCCCACAACCTCCATATTTTTTAAAAGGGAGCGGGAGACACCCCTGCAAACCCCGGTCCCATTTACCCCATAAAGTATCCCCACCAATGACCAATGATATCGCCTATGGCCTTGCCCCACGACCATATATATGGCGATATTATTAATGGGGATAATATTACCTGAAACCATTGTAACTTGGCTTCAACCCTGTTTAATATCTATTTGAGGGATCTCGATGACATATGGCAAGAACTCAACACTTTCTTTGTTCGATTGGGTAACCTACGCAATAATTAGATGGTGTTTGCCTATGATTTAATCTTGTTCTATAAAACTCCCTTTGGGCTTCAAAGTAAACTCCAGATTTTCATGGTATATGCCCACAAATTTAATCTACATCACAACGCAGAGAAATTAAAGATAGTTGTCTTTGCTGGTCGGCAAAAAATCAAAACTATGACATGGACGATGGAAGGCAGTGCAAATGAACGTGTGTTTCAACTGTGCTACCTTGGGTACAACTTGTGTGACATTTCTTCTGCAAGTATGTGGAGAAATTCACTTGGGCATAAATTTAGGCCGCTTCTTTTCCAAATTAAAGTATTTTACAAAAAATACTGAAACTCTGTCTTAGTCCAGCCTTTGAATTTTAAACTCTAAATGTTGAATCCATCTTACTATATGGACTGTACATGTGTATGTTAGACATGGGCACATTTCTCAATCAACTGCAGGGTTGCATCTGGAAAGAGACTCTGGACCTTGCCAAATCATTACCAAATCCAATAGTTAGGCATGAATTGGGAATCTGTTCACTATCTTCCAAATATCATTCGCGATTACTAAATAATTATTCCATAATTATAAATCCTCCGAGAAACTCGTTATATGAAGATCTAGGTCCCATGCTAAGCAAAGCCTCTCCACCGTTCTTGATGTAATTTTGTGAAAGAATGCAAACTTTTTTGGCAAGGATTGGTGCTGAGGAACAAGAACAGATTACACGACCAGAATCTGTGAAGAAAAAGCTCTACTGTTTTGACTGGTCTTATACCATTGATTCACTGAGTAAATATATTTTGCACGAGGAATGTGCCTGCTTTATAAGAAAAAGATCAAGACAGTTGGCCTCATTATGAATGTGTCGGAAAGGCAACAACGGCACCGGTAGTGCTAACGGCGCCGGTGTTACCTCTCTGCCATTTTATGAGTTCTGCTTGCGGGCGCCGGACTGCACACGTGGTCTGACCAGGCGTGCAGACCGGCACCCGCAAGCAGAACTCGTGATTGCACCAGCACCGTTATTAACGGTGCCGGTGCAACCATGCTCCCGACACCCATTCTGCCCTCTGGGGCAGAATGGGGTTCGGGAGGCCGGCCATACCGGCACCCGCGAATGGGCAATTACCGGCCCATTCATCTCGTAATGGGCCATTAATGGCCCATTCAAGGCTGCCGGGGCCGGTAGCGAGTTTGGCGGTAGCCGTGCCCTTAATAAGGGCACGCCTACCGCCAAACTTATAATGAGGCCCAGTGTGTATATCTGCTGTGCTTTCCATGTGAAAAAGCACAGGATCTATACATGAGGTTCAAATTTAATCTGTTTCGTACCAGAGAGCAAATGAAACACTGGGACAAAATGGGGACTGATCGATCAGATATTACATGTCGATTTTGCTTTGATGCAAATCAAATAAAAATGCTACAACATCTCATTATTACATGTTCCTTCTTCGAATCAGGTTTCTAGGTAAAGATAACGTTGATGATACCAGCTATTCAAGAAACTTTCTCTGGATGAGATGTATGTGGGGGAAAAATGTTTCTTTGATCATCTCGCTCACCTGTTTCATAACCTCAATCAATAAGGATTGATGCCAAATGTGATTTAATAGGACTCACAATGCTTAAACGTGTATCCCGTGTTTCTAAACTGCTTGCTCTGCTATATTCAGCTTTTGTTCTGTGGGCTTGATATACTCCTTAGCATTTTGCACATACAATTCTTTGTATATTGTAATATGGCAATTTGCGGTCAATATGCTGTTTTTAAGATGAACTTTTATCATGCTATTTTTAGGGAAATGTACATAAATGTAAATGTATTACTCATGTGTTGATTTTATTTTAAGTTGTCAATCTTCCTTTGTAAAGGTTTTGTGTAAACCATACGCAATAAAAAAATGTTTAAACCATGCACCAACATCATGACCTACTACAACGAAGGTGTTTTTTTAAAAATATGATCTGTCGATAATAATAAAGATTAGCCTAACCAATGAAAATGGAAGAATTGGGGAAAGATGGGATTTCTTTTAATAGGTTTTTTCCAATCATATTTGGTGGGTGGAGAGTAGTAAATGTATCTGGGAGTGTCTTTTGTTGCAATAAAGTATATAAACTGATAAATGATGTTTTACTGTTGACACCTGGGTTAGTTTGGTCCTGCAACACCATCTAACCGCTCCCCTGAGCTTTTGTGCAATAAACTTGCTTTCTGTAAAACCGTGTACTCGATTCTTAAGTGGTGGTCCTGTTTTTGTTTAAGGTGATTAGAGGTCCACTCCACATTTGGTGAGCCAGGTAGGAGCCGAGGCGTTCTGAGACATTGGGGGTCTTCTGCCCACATCTCTCAGTTGCAGCACCTTACATTGGGGACCAGTCTTCTGTGCAAAGCAAAAAAGAGGTAGCAGTTGCCATATTGGTTAAAGGTCCGTCTGCTTCCCCCTAGACGTGGTGCCACGGTCTAGCAGCGTGGAACGTTTTTACGAAGCGCAACATCAGAGCACCACAAGTTTACGTGAGTACACAGTTGGGGGTGTAAAGCACAGGGGAAATATGGTTAAAAAAGGGATTATTTATTTGATTTAAGGGGTCTTGGTTTTTGTATCTTTTTTAGGGTGGGAAGGGTAGATTTGGAGTGTGGGTGTACAATTAGTGGAGGTTAAAGGGTTTGGAAAAGTCGATGCTTTTTGACAGTGGTTGAATTGTTCGTGTTGTAAGTCCTTTGTATACATTGTTACCTAGTATGTTATTTTAGAGGTGTGAGGGGGTATCTTACCCCACATACTCAGTGTGGAGCTTGTCCTGATACCCTTTAGTTTGCTTGTCTGGTTGACTGGAGCCCTCACCTGAACGTGGGGTGGTATCGTAAGGTAAATCCAAATTTATATACCTTTGTGAATAATGCCTTAACATTCTTTTGTATTTGCTGTGTGGGCAGAGCCCCTCAACTCGATTTTCTTGGTTAATCGAAGTAGTGAAGGGAAACTTCCTGTAGTCAGGAAAAGACGGTCTTGTAGTAGAGAAGGCCGTACTAGTAAAAGAAGAGAGAGTGAGAGCAGCGGTGCTGTAGTGGAAAGCATTTCACCGCTCCTATGCTTGAGGGGTGGGGATATCTCAGAAATATTGGCCAGCTAATGTTTTTAATAAGATGCTGTCTTCTGTGTATGAGAAGTAGAATTAGAGTAAATAGTGAAGTGAGGTAATTGTGTTATAGGCGACTATGGTGAATGAGTGTGAAGGGCAACTGGGGTATTGGGAAAGGGTAAAAAGGGAGCTCTTGGGTGAACATTTTTTTGCGGGCCACAGGTTTGGATTCGTATCAGATTGTTGTGCAACAATTTTTTTGTTTTTGACAACTTGTATTAGAGTATGGAGACTCCATTGAATTATTTGTGTCATGTGTTGCCCAGCTAAAAGGTGAACATTTCAAAATATCACAGGGAAGGGTTGTGGAGAGTAAAGGGAAAATGATAAACTCTTGGCCTATTGAGGGATCTTATGATATGGGAATATTGGATAACCTGCATACATTTTTAACTACAAATCAAAAGGGCTTTTAGCTAGAAAAGTGGTTAAACATCTAGGAACTATGGAGGATGTTTTAAAAAATGGGGAAGGGCCATAATGTTGAAATTATGGGAAAGGGCTGAAAAAGGAGGGTGCAGGAATTTCTTCTTCACCCTCCCACTATGTGTGCTATCCTTTATCGCCCACAGAGGGGTACACACACCCTGAGTTTGTACCACCATTTCCCCCAGCAGCTAATCCAGTGGTTACAAGACCGACACAGGTAACACCTCCATCAGCTACACTGTCTAAGAACTGAGATTCTGAGGAAAGTGGAAGGGTAACTCCTTTAATGGTTAGGGCTGCAGGGAGTTTGATTGTGCTTTTGTGCCTGTTAAAGGGGTAGGGGACATAGCAGTCAGAGTAGACAATGAAAAAGAAGAGGAATGGGGTGTCAGGCAAGGAGAGCAGGCTCTAGGCACCCTTCGTCCTGCTCCAGTAGCAGTGATAGAAAGTACACATGGCTTTAGTAAGTTGTAGGGAATAGATGGGCAAGCCCCAGTAAAAACAGGTATAACTCAGTTTTCGTTGCTCCAGACGGGTCCGGGATGTTGGTATTATGTCTCATGGTCACACATTGACTGGATTAATTTGATGAAGACTCTTCCTTCACTCAGTGCAGGGGTGGGGACATGGATTTATGCATTAGAGAAGCACACTTCTGGTGTCATGTTGGCCATTGGGAAATGTAATTTAAACAAAACATATATAGCGCAACTAAGGCCCAAGAGCATCTAGGTGCTAAGGCTCCAAACAAAGAAGTGGGAACTCAGGGGAGTCCTGTCCATGAAGAGCTTATTCACGGCCCTTATGGGGGAGTGGTTCGCTGAAGTTTGGAAGAGTTTGGGGTATCCGGGAGTTCAGTTGGATACAAATACCCATGATGGACGAGCTTTTAATAATCTTAGAGCACAGGTATGGGGGGCCTTGCGGATTATGTACCCTGATACACCTACTATAAATTTGATTTTAGCTAAGCCAATGAAATTAGATGATGATCTTGCCACACACATCAATTTAATACAGGAGATGTGGAGGGCAGAAATGGGAGAAGCATGGGAAAAGAATGTGGCAATTTTCCAAAATAAGTCCAGCACGATTTAGATAAAGTAGTCGGGATGGAGGCCAGGAATTGGCCAGAAATTCCAATACACATTGTGCATTTCTGTAAGAAAAGACAGAAAAAAGAGAGGGAGAATATAGAGCAGGCACAAAAAGCAGAGGCTAAGCTTGTTCAAAAGAAATTGGCAAAGATATGTTTAGAAGGGGCAGTAATTACAATTTCAATGGAGGGACAGCAGGTGCAACTGAGACAAGGAGACAGTGGGCCTCATTAGAAGGTTGGAGGTAACCATGCCGCTTTTAGCGGCATGGTTGCCTCCATACCGCAATCCGGGCCCGGATTCCTTGAATGAGGAATTACTGGGCCATCGCAACCTTGGCAGACCCAGTAATTCCCAGTCCGAGGAACCCGAACCCGGTCCATCCCCATTCCCATTCGAGCCCCCATAGGGCTCAATGGGAATGGGGATGGAGCTAACAACGGGCCCGTTAATGACGGGCCCGTTGTTAGCTCTCTGGTCCCCTCGCGGGACCCGGTAAGGACGTATAGTTTTTCCAGGCGCCCACTGCGGGTCCCGCAAGGAGACCTCATAATAGGTTGGAACGGGTTTACCGGCACCGGCACCTTTACCGGTGCCGGTAAACCCATTCCGCCAACCTTATAGTGAGGGCCAGTGAACTGCTTATGACGCAGGGTTGGATGGATGGGTATGTTTGCAGTCCAAGACCAATGAAAGGGTTTCTGAGGGCAGAGGAACATTTCCTCAGGGAAGTGGGTCATTTGGCAGGTTCAGAGGAATGGGTCTCTGGGTTTAATGGGCCAACAGGAAATAATTATGGAGGATTTAATGGGATTCAGTGTTGGTCGTGTGGAAGGTTGTGACACACATCACAGGATTGTCGTGAACGGCCACAGTACTTTAACATGGGAGCTCAACAGAGGCAGACCCTGACCCTGCCATATGTCCCAGGTATTGTTCAATTGCAGCATGCACGGGTTGAACAGAACCCAAAAAAATGGGGCTGGACAGAATTTTGGATCCCACTGACCATACCAGCACAAGCATCAGAGCAGACATGGGACAAGAATCCTTTACCACAAGGAACAGTTGTGCACTACACTGGAGCAAGCGTTTTCGAGGGAAATGCTTTTTCTCTCCCAAGTGCTAATATGTACTAGGAATAGGACAGCCCACAGGAATCTCTGATGTGTCCAGTGCTGTCCATTATCACCAGTCTAGAAGAGGAACCCCGGATAGGTGTGCAGATAGGTGACCAAGCATTTTCATTTATGGTTGACACAGGAGCTACCAAGTCTTTAATTAAGGAAGGTAAGTTCCCCTTGTCAGGCAAAACAATGGACACAGGGATTCTCTGGGGCTGTCCTGCTGATTCCTTATACTGAAAATCTGCATATTAATGTGGGTAGTCAAAATTTATCAGCCCCTTTGTTGTACTGTATGGATACCCCATCAAATCGTTTGGGAAGGGAGATCCTGAGCAAATTGCAGATGTTGTTTACCATCACAGAGGAAGATATTGTATGTTCAACCCCAGGGTTGTATCCCGTAAGGGAAGCAACATATGTTTAGTCCTATTGTAGTGACAATGTGATTAGGGGGGTTCCTGTGCATACAGCATTGTTTCTCTATGAAGTGATGGTTTTGTTGAGTTGGTTCCCGGGGATCAGAAATCAGGCCTGGTGAGTACCATTTGAGTTTTTATTTCAGGCCTGATGTGCTACAGGAAATAAAACCAGGTACCATTGTTACAATTCTCTTAGAGGCTGTACTGATTAAGAAGAACAGGGTGGTTCTTTCAGGCGCAGATGAAGAAGGCGGAGAGTGGCATACAGTTCTGTGCATCAATTCAATATTATTGCTAAGAGACGTGTCTGATGAGCAATTGTTTGAAGACACTGAAGACACAGGATAGATGGTCTTTGAAATTGGGGTACCTTTCCAGATAGTGATTGAGCAAAAGGAAGTATCACAGACCATGCTGTCGTTAAAAATTCATTGGGGTCATTACGACCCAGGCGGTAACCAATGCGCTAGTAGCGCCATGGTTGCCGCTGGTATTTTACTGATTCCGCCATGGTGAATGGCGGAATTACCGCCCCATTCCAAGGTTGGCGGGGCGGTAATTCCCAATCACCATTGGCCCTTCCCCATTCCCATTATTGCCCCCATAGGGCTCAATGGAAATGGGGAGGGCGGTAGTTATGGTACCGCAAATTGCGGTACCGTAAATACCTCCAAGGTCCCTTTGTGGGTCCAATTCTTAATGGCTGGTAAAACCAGCCGTTAAGGTAGGGACCCGCAAAGGGACCTCGTAATTAGGTGGTTAGGGGTTAACGGCGTCGCCACCTTTTACGGCGCCGTTAACCCCTTACCGCCTGGGTCGTAATGAGGCCCATTGTCATTTGGAAAGGAGGATTTGGGAAAATTGCCATGCCATTTTTGGACCAACAATCCTCATGATGTAGGGCTGCTAAAAAGTGCTGGAGCAGTCCAGATAAAATTGAAACCCATTGCAATATTACCACAGGTTAAGCAGTACCACAGGTTAAGCAGTACCCCATGTCCAAGGAGGCACACCAGAGATTTATGAGACCATTATGGTGTTGTTAAAGCAAGGCATAATACAACCCTCTGTGTCCCCATGCAATACGGTGATCTATCCTGTGAAGAAGGCAAAAGGGTCCAATTGCTGGAATGGTACGGTATGCGCCCTTCAATAATATTGTTGAGGCGTAATTTCTGGTGTTACCGAATCATGCCACCATTCTCTGTAACATGCCTACTGGGTCGACCCACTTCACGGTAGTTAATTTAAAGAATGCATTTTTCTCTGTTCCCTTACACCCCGATTTTCAGTACCTCACACACAAGGTTACCCTAAGGGTACTGAAAATCTCTGAGTATTTTTAACAGTTTGGTTCAGATGGATTTGGGGAATTTACATGTCTCCAGTACCATAATTCAGTAAATGGACAATTTATTAGTCTGCAGCACTTCACAGGAGCAGTGTCGGGGAGACTCACTAAGGCTCCTCACCCTGCTCGTGGAGAAGGTATACAAAGTGAACAAAGTGAAATTGCAATACTGTCAGACAGAGGTAATTTATTTGGGGCAAGTAATATCACCCAGAGGAAGGACTGTAATGAAAGATTGAGCCACCACAGTTCAAGAGACGTCTCAACCAGTCAAAGTGAAACAAATGCAGCAGTTTTTGGGGCTCTGTAACTATTGTAGCTCATGGATTTGTGATTACTCTAGTTATGTAAGTCCCTTATTGCAGGGTCTAAAGGAAGCACAGAAGTCAAAAAGTCTGATAGAGTGGTCCGAGAGAATGGGGACTTGCTTTCCGGAACTCAAGAATGCGATCAGCAATGCTGCGATCATGGCGACCCCAAATTACAAGAAGACATTCTTTCTATTTTCCCATTCAAACAGGCATGTAATGACATCAGTCCTGAACCAGCATACATTGCTAGACCACAAACCTTTAATGTACTACAGCAGACTCCTAGACCCAGTGATGCAGGGACAGTTCCCTTGCGAACTAGCTCTTGCAGCAGCTGCTTTTACAATTCAGAAGTCTTCAACCATTATGATGGGTTGCTCAGTGACAATGTACGTAGAGCATGCAGTCTTTGCAATTCTATAAAAATCTAAATCCACATTGACTACTTAGAGTGTCAAGGATGTCATTTTATCAAATTCATCAATTCTTCCCATGCAATGTCACCTAGTAAATCCTGCGACCTGTAGCAGAGCCGCTGCAGCTTAAGGATATTGTTCATTGGACATGATAAAGAGGTGCAGTAATTACAGATATCTTATTGTGGTGACTTGTATATTTTCTCGGTGGCTTGATGTTGGTCACTGCATACACCCGGATGATAAATCAGCTGTGAGATTTCTGGTCAGAGAGGTATTTCCAAGGTGGGGAAGTTCTAAAATCAGCCAACAGAGCCCACTTCTTTAATGCTTTGTTCACAGAAATCACTTTGTTGCAAGAAATAAAGCATTGGTTGTGCTTGGTGTACCACCCGCGGGCCAACGGGATCAGGGAGAGGCTCAACAGGGTCCTTAATGCCCAGATAGCCATATTGTCTGTAGCTTTGTTTTACATACAAAATCAGTCAGGGAAGTACCACCATTTAATCCCTCACAAAATCATGATTGGGCATAGGCTACATAGGACTCTCTCACCTGCACGTATTACATCAGATGCACAAAAGACCAAAGCAGTTTTAGGGGAGTAGTTCAAGGAGTATCTTACAGCATATACAAAAAGTGTTAAGATTATGTCATCACAAGTTGTGTCTCCTTACCAACAGACCACAGGAGAAAGCGGCGAGACTTACAACGAGCAACACAAGGAGTAGCTTCTCCAGGGGAAATAGTCTAAAACAGCATCACTGGAACAAGTGACATTTCCATGGGTCACACACAGTAGTCTATGCAACTCTGACTGCTGTGGAGGTGGAGGGCAAGGAGAGTTGGATCCACCTAAAAGACACGGGAAGGGATACCGGCAGTCCTCCACCTGCACGGGTGCAGTAGCAGGCGTAGAAGCTAAGTATGCCCTAGGGATTCAGTATGTGTTTCAGTATGGGAGGGGTGTGGCTGGAGATCTGGAGTTTAAATAATGTCTGTATGAGAAAAGAAATGTTGATTATTGTAAATTGTGAAACAATACATGTTTCTTATGGGTTTTTGTTTGGTCCTTGGGTCATAATGTCTGAAGATGACAATTGTAAACCAATTAGAATTGTCAAATCTTATGAAGTATGAGGAGAAAATGTTAAGAAGAAAACAATGTTGACAATGATTTTTTTCGATAATGGTGATGATAAGTTAAATCCCATAATGGATGCACAAGTTTTCTCAACTGACAACTTATGATACAGCCATATGAGGAAGGTGGGGAGAGAGAGATCTGTAGGATATTGCTACATCTGCTTTCTCTTTCCCAATGCTTCTGGCATTCCTAGGGTGTTTATTCCAAATGAGATGGAGGTAGCAGATGTGCTATGCCTAGTGCACTTAGCCCTGTACAGGGTATGAGGGCAGTTTAAAGGGCAGTCAATTACAACATCAGTTATACCCAGTGATGAGGACTGTTTAATGGCCGAGTGGGCAGAGCATACAAATATTAGGAGTACTCAAAGATTTCAATTGATTTTAGAAGGAGCTCTTTTTTCTAAAAATGTATGAAAGCAGCAGGTGAAGAGTTTCAGAGCTGAAGAATGAGGGGATCCTCGGAAGAAAGGGTGGCACAAATAAACAACGAGTGTGGGACAGTATGGAAAAATCATTTGCAGTATCTGATGTGCTCATAGAACCAGAAAAACATTTTAGGATACTTACATTTACCCATTTTTCTCTATGTTTTAAAGGTGATTGCACAGTGCCTGTTGGCACAAATGGGAACTGCAGTAACACTCTGCCTTTGCGGATTTGGCTGGAGGTACGGCTCCCCTTCTCAATAATTTCTGGATCTATGGACAGTATGAATACAGGCATTTGCCTCCAGCCTGAGGAGCTGTGTGCAGTCTCTCTACCCTTCATGTGCCCGTCCTTGTAATCCCAGAAGAGCATTTGATTCTGGCTCATCATATGTCTGAAATTTCATCTGTGTCCCCTTTGGCCCCTGTGCCTCTTGCTTCCTCTTCATCACCACATAAGTACAAATCAGAGACTATTCTTGATGGAGGAAATCCCAGACTATTATTACAAAAGAAAAGGACCAACTACCTCTCAGCAGCCTCCTCACAGGCCTTAGCAGACATTCCTAGTCGATATCGGCAGTTTAGCCAAACAGAAACCTTTTTTCCTCCCTCCTGGCACCTGGCATTCAAGCAGCAGCAAATGCCAAATGGCTCCAGGGGAACAGGTCTGAATTCTTGCTCTTTGTGAAAACTTCCGAGCCAGCATTTACTGCCATTAAGGAGGAATTGCTAGTACTGAGGCTCCTAACTTTGCAAAACCGGTACATACTCAACCTCTTGAGAGCAATGGAGGGCGGAGTATGCCAGAAAATAGTGAGTACCTGCTTTACATTTGTGTCTCCAA
Organism: Ambystoma mexicanum; assembly: GCF_040938575.1. Classification (NCBI taxonomy): domain Eukaryota; kingdom Metazoa; phylum Chordata; class Amphibia; order Caudata; family Ambystomatidae; genus Ambystoma; species Ambystoma mexicanum. The sequence continues at coordinate 728,229,197 of NC_090935.1, read as the reverse complement.
ATGACACTAAGAATGGCATGCTCACCAGAACTCTCACTGCTTTGCATTAACTGAAAGAGGTAATGGAGACTACAGCTGGGATCACCAACGACTCATAGATAGACTCTTTGGTTGTATGGGAACCTCCCTGGTTGAGCCTTGGTGTAAAGATTTTGATGCCTATTTTTGTCTTTTTACTTAATTTTTTTTGTTCCTGCCAGTTGGTTTTATATTGTTGCTCTGCCCAGGTACCAACAGGTGCGGCCATGATGATCCTAGTCCTATACAAGACTAGGGCCACCACTACTTCATCCCATACAAGTACTCAAACTGAATCTGTTTTGTTTCCCCCACCAAATTGGCATGCTTGAGCGAAGGGGGAGGGACTAGATTGCGGAAATGGTGGGGGAACGGGTCAGGTTTATTCATTGGAGGAGTATGCCCATGTTGAGACCGGTGATGTGAGATGGTTGTTGAGATGTTCCCCAAGAGGATGATTATGATTTGTTTATTAAAGTACTAACTAAAGGGGGAATGGGTGGTCAAGAAGGGTTGCTTCTATCATGAGGAATCCATGTTGCGAGTGCCATATTGATGACTGGAGGTGCGGCAAACTGAGCACGGTTTACTTTTTGTTCAGAACTGATACAATATTAGCTTGCACGCACGCAGAGAGATAATGGGCCTCATTACGAGTCCGGCGGTAACCAAGGTGGTAAAACTGCCTGGTTACCGCCGACTCGTATTACCATTCCGCCTCCGTGACTCCCGGAAATACCAGGGCATTACGACCCTGGTGTCCTGGGAATTCCAGAGGTGGAATTCGGTAAATCCCCATTCCCATTGGGATCTCGTGATGGTGCTGGTGTTTCCACGTCCGCCTCCAGGCGGGCAGTGTTAAACCCGCCAGGTCAGACCTGGCGGGAACATCACCTTCCGCCTGCAGGAGTCAGGATCGGGCGATCCGGAATTAACAGCGGCAGCGGGTTTATTGCCACTGTTGTTTCCGGACCGCCCGACCTGTTATAAGGCCCAATGTATCAAATCTACCAAATGTAAAAACATACATGTACCTATTAGAAATTCCTGAATCTCGATATAAATGCCATTGTTTACAATGACTCAGAACAGAGTGGTTAGGGCTCTCTTGCAAAATATACTTTAACTTCTAAACAGGTTTTCAGGTGACAAAAGGCAGGTAAGGGAGTAATATCAATCTTTTGTGGTCATGGCTGCAGAAATTAGCCTTACGTTTTTGGTGTTATAAGTCTCATAGATAGTATATTGGAAAAGTTGATGGGAACAGATATTATCTTGTGCTTTGTATCAAAATATTTAGAGGGGGATTAGTCAATTAGTCATTTGTTTGGTTAAATATGTTTCCAGGTCATCAGGCGTTGTATATAGCTGCACAAACTTAGAAGGTCTTTTTAAGGTGCCAGAAGTTGTGGCTATCTATAGTTCAAAAGAAATAATGGTTAAGCAGACCTTCTATTTGCAAAAATAAGTCAGCAAGACCATGTGCAATCATAGTTAAAGTTAAAAGGTTTTTGGCCAGTTATTGCTATCAATGAAATATTTTTTCAAGAGTAATGTTTAAACCATGCACCAATGTCAGGACCTACTACAACCAATCCCAAGAAGAGGAGATGTGTGTTCTGAAGATCTGAAGATAATAATGAAGATAAGCCTGGCCAATGAAAATTGAGTAATTGGGGAAGGATGGGATTTCTTTGAAGAGGTTTTGTCCAATCATATTTGGTAGGTGGAGAGTAATACATGTATCTGGGAGTGTTTTGTGCTGCAGAAAAGTATATAAACTGCAAACTGATGTTTTATTCTTGAGACTTGGATTAGATTGGTCCTGCAACACCATCTAACCACTCCCAGATCTTTTGTACAATAAAGTAGCTTTATGTACAACTGTGTACTCACTTCTTAAGTGTTGGGCCTGTTTTTAGTTAAGGTGACTAAAGGTCCACCCCCACATGGTGTTGAGATTGGTCAGATTGATGCTGGCAGATTAAACTGCCATACTGTCCCTAGCTGTGTGAGCCAGGGACAGTGGGTGTGGCCTGATTCTACAATAAGCATGTCCACCAACATGTCCACTAAATGACAGGAACAAAGAAATAATCAACAAGGAGAGTTAGACTGGAGATAAAGGATTAGTTACCTGGTAAATCCAAGTATATAATTCCCATTATCATGTGCACACAACAAATTAGAGTAAGGCTCAGGAGCCCATCTGCTCTTTTGGTGGGTCATGCCACCACAATGGGAACCTCTATATTTGGATTCTCACTGTGGTCCTACTGGTTAGGTGAAGGCAGCGACTAAGTGATTTAAATAATGGTTCTGTCACCCAGGTTTCCTTGAAGAAACAATGATCGAAACCCACACAGTAAGATTTTGCCTCTCTGAATCACCTCATTTGGCCATTGGCCCTCCAATGCTCGATAGGCACTTCATTTCACCTCTACTTCCACCCACCTATTGTCTCTGAAAGTGGATCTGTTGGGACTCAGTCATAGAGATATTGGAAAGGGTGTCCACAGAGAGATAATCAAGTGGCAGCTGCAATGAATACATTCATTTTAGAATATATTTAATGTTATTATGTTAATTTTAACTTGGCACTTATTTCCTTATAGCCACAGTAGGTGACTGGAAGGTGCCTGGCCTCCCTGATGCTCCGGGGGCTCGTTCCCAGATGAAGCTTTTGTTTTTTATTTACTTTCGGACTCAGACTCAGTCCGGGTAGTCTTTCTACTCTGTCTACGGACAGAGGCTACCATATTGGCTCCTGCCAATATCATGTGTCCTACAATTGACAAGCCGCTTAGGAATCACAGCCGATAAGTGCTTTCAGTGTGCCAAAGGTGCACCTTAATCCAGCCCCTACATTCTTCAGTCAGGCCCTAGACATGTTGCCACTGGACACGTCTGTATTACTCTCGTGATAGTCTGGTCCAATATGCCCCTTTGCATACTGTATTTCTACCAAACGGGATTGCGATGCCCACCCATATTTGTGACTCTATCGGGATCCGACAATCCCAGGTAAAATGGTTCCTATTCAATGCCTGCTCATTGGCAGTGCATGCTACTGACCATTACAAAGCTTTTTGTGAACACTCTCCTGACCTGGTTCGTGTTATGGAGACCTGGCTCTGCAAGGGTTCTGGTGTGAGTGTGGTTCAGACATTACCTCTGGGTTATGGGATTATTTGCCTAGACAGAGTATCTTCCCACCCAGGTTGCAGGGTAGCGCTGATTTCCCGTTCTGCACTTAACTGAATACCAGTCTGTTGTGTCCTAGTCTGCCTGTGTAGTGATCTGGTGTGCCTTCCCTCTTGTAGCAGGATACCTTAGAATGTGGTGAGTGCCTGAGCCTCATGGATTGCTGTGTTCTGGAGATTCTGAGGTTGTCAGTTGGTGAGCGATTGGACATGTAATGAGGGGGCTAGTGGATGTTTCTCCCATGTATCTTACTTACCTGTGTCCCTACTAAGTTTTAATCCACATATGTTACCTGAAAATGAGTAGAGAGCTTACCCCCACCTGAGGCTCCTGGCCCATCATTCCTGGAAGGCTGCATCACCAATATTGGCGACAAAGAGACTTTGAACCCAAGGACCAGGCTTGAAGAGAAGAAGAAAGAAGTGATACAAATAGTGGGCAGCAGGAGGAAAGGTGCTGTGAACTGAGAGCGACAGAGGAACATCCACTGGCCTTGCCACTCCATTAAGGAGAGATGACACATGGCTGGTATCCAGTGTAGCAAGAACTAAACTGGCTGCACTGTAAGCAGCAGTCAGACAACAGCTAAAGGGTTAAGGGCCACATGCTCGTGCTAAGGGCTGTGAGCTGAATTTATAAGCACTGAGTAGTGTTAATACTGGTGAGCAGTTTTTTTGTATACCTGTTGGGACCGTGAGGTCACGATAAATTTTGATGAGGAGCAGTGCAGTAATGCATGGGAGGCTCTGGGTGGGGGATTTTGTTGTGGCCTGTTGGGTTTGTCAGTGCTTCTGATGGAGCATAACAGACTGGGGTGTGTGAGGACTTGCCGCTGGTCTAGCTGGGCTCTGCTTGTGGTGGCAGATGGCTGAAAGCGGAAGGTCTGTACTCAATGAGATCCTGTTCAAAGTGATGATGTCACCCAAGGTCGCAACGGCTGGATGGGCTGTTATGTTCTTGCACGACTAGCAGGTGCCTTCCTCTGGCAATTATACATTTTGGCCACGGCACAATTGTTCGCGGCTGAAATGACCGCTTTCGATTCGGCCAGGAAATTTTGCCATGGCCAAAACCTCCTAATTATAAGCCCCCAAACACACCCTTCAACCCACCCCCTACTTACCTTTTCACAATCCAAGTTGTGACCCTGCAGCATCGGATCTGTCCCTCCTATGTGGGTCAGATCTGACGCTGCAGGGTCTGCTTTTTGTTTTGTTTTTTCCTTGGTCCCCCGCCTGCAGACGTATGGAAGCGGGGGACCCACCGCAACCCCAAAGGCAGTCACTACCAAACTAAGGGAGTGGGGGACACCCCGCAATCCCCGCTGCCCATGTCTGGTAGTGATTGCCCAAATTGGTTGTTTCTAAACGAATAAATACTACTGGCCGAATTCGGCCAGTTGTACCATACAGTCAGTTAGAAACAACCAATTTGGGTAATACTTTCCTCGGATGTGGGGCAAGGCATCGTCAATGCGAGTAAAAGAGCATTTTTGGAGAAGCTGGGGAATATTGCGAGAAAGGCAACTACTTGCTTTATTCACCGGATCTCGGTATGCCCATGAAGCGGCAGGTGTTTGTGGTTGGCGCTGTGACAGAGGAACGGTCATAGTGCGGGCACCTCTTTGAAGTGTTGGGAGAGCATGTCCACTAAAGCATTCTGTTCAGTAAGTCGACACGGGGCACAGCAATTCATTGGGCATGCAGAGTGGCTGAGGAAAGAAGTACTGTCTTGAAGATAGTGTTTTGTGCTATTCTTGCATTTCTGCAAAGGATGAAGTAATGGGCCTTTGGAGTGAACGTTGGGTCTTTTGTCGATGTTGTGGGTCACCTTTGGGTAACAGTTAGAGCAGTTACGTGATGATGCTTGAAGAACTTGGCCATGATTTTGTGACTTTCTTCAAGGAGTTAGCTGTGCAGTCATATGAGCAGTAGTGCTGTCATGATGTGAGGCTTGTTTAATTGTTGATATTTCCAGTTAACAGCTGGCAGTTGTGATGTCTGGGGGTGTGTGGAACCTAGACAGTTGGTTGACATGGATTGGTGACAAAAAAAGAGTGATGGCATCTGTTTATTAGTATTTGCAAACATAAATATAATGTTATGAGTTATGCTAACCTTTCTTTTTCAGGATTGACCAGCAAAGTTGGACTTTATAGTTATGACATGGACATGGACTTCACTTCTGAAAATAGCGTTCCACCATTACATCTTAGAGCTCCTATTATTGTGTGTGTATCTGGTTTTAAACCTCAGCCCAGCCTATCGGGCAGCAAACCACTTGCTGGGTTTGTGGCAGCCCAATCATTGTGTGGTGAATCCCAGTGTGTATCCGCCAGTGAGCCTGACCTCACTGTTGTGTGTTGGTGGTGCAGTGTCTGCAGTTGTTCTTGACCTGAGATTTGGGCTGCCCTAGGTGTGGTACACCCGGCACAATGAGAGACCTGTGTCTGTGTTTGGTTTTGGACTCCAAGTAGTGAGTAATGGGGGTATTGATCACCCATTGGTTGTATGGTTATGGGTGTTGGACATCAAATATCATTGGGATTTTGCTCTGGTGTTTCACTGTGCTTGGCGTGTTGGTGAATGGGCACTAAACTTGCTCTTTACAGTTGATATTTAGTGGTGTGCCTCTCTTGAATTTGGTTCCTAGGAGAGATCCACCATTTGTTGGGCGTTGTGTGCCCAGATTTAAGGTGACTTTGCTTTGGTGGTGTGAAGTTAATTACTGATCATGTTCACCTTCTTGGGAATACCTGGCATCTTATCTTCGCCTCCCCCGCTTTGGTTAGTTCCTTTCCATCTATACACATTGCTTCAACTGATCATTTTATTATCCCTTTCTTTATTAAGATACCTTCAGTTTCTGTCCCTCCTGTCTTGCCTCGTCCTCCTCATCGTGGCTGGCGTTGTGTTCAGACGTCTGATATTTCCTCCACTATTAATAAAGCCTGTGCTTGCATCACGACCATTGATCTATCTTCTTTGTCGGAGGTCCTCACGTCTACAGCCAATTCACTTGCTCCTCTTAGAATCTCTTAATCTCAGGGCTCTCCCTCAGAGCCTTGACTCTCCCCTCACCTGCCTAATCTGAGACTTCTTCACAGGCGAACTGCAGTGGCATCCCCCCATTTACCCATTAGCAAGACTCAGTTTGAGCTTGGCCACTTCCACTTACCAACTTGCCGGTTTTGAGGCCAAACGTTCACATTTCTCTAGGTGGCTGGAGTCTGTGGTAACTCAACGTATGGAGTTGTTTAGAGTTGTGCAGTCGGTGTCCACTATTTATTTATTTTTATTTGCATTAATGTTAACAAGTAGCCTTTTGAAAAGAGAAACATAAAATACTATTACAATTCCATTACATTTGACAAGATTGTCATACAACAATAAAACAGAAATGTAACTAACACACATTTAAACAACCTTTAAAATAGAATCGATGAAATATAACACTGCAGTACTTAAAGATAATTCAATATAATTAAAAATCTGAACCCAAAGACAATCTTGGGAAAATGAAACATCACAGTTCATAAATCTTAAACACATTTGCTTTCTCAGAGGAGTTAAAATTGGGCACACCACCACCAAATGTCTCAACGTTGCTACTTCCCATCACAACACCTACACACTCTTTCACCTCTCTGAATCCCTTTTCGAGCACCGGATATTTCATTGGTTAAAAACAGATTTAATCTGAATTTTAAAAACTTTTGTCTAAAATCACGAGAGGGATGTTTGTATAGGTAGCATGGCAGTACATTAAAAGGTCCTCTATCATACATCGAGTAATAAAACAGCTGACATTGCGAGCACCTGGCTCTATTATTTATCCAGTATGTTTCGAATAATTTGGGTTTAACCTTGCAGAGGGAACAAATCAGTTCTGCTACCGAGTAGCCTGTACTTTCTAAGGTTATACATGTATCTACTCAACTCCCCAGAACCTAGCAATTGTCCAGGGCCAACTGCTTTGAAGCCTCACAAATAATGAGAACACAAGGGGTAGTAGTTGCTCACATATAACTGGAGCATTTGCCACTTAATACGAACGTGGATAGAAACAAGACCTAATTTGTGACGAATACGGCTTATTGGAGCCCCCTGTGTAAGTGCCAAGGTACTTCTCCTTATTATTGTTTCGATACTAGTCCAGTTCATACCATATCTGTGGGTATGAACTCCATAGGTTAACTTCTGGAGAATGTTCTGCTGGTAACATTGCAGAAGGGGAGTAACTGAAAACCTCCCAAATCAGCTATCTAGAAGCCTTAATTGAGCCAGATCAACCTTACCCTGCGAATCCATCTTTTGGAACCAGACTGGCTTACTGGGGGCATCCTCAGCCAACACACCTAAGTATTTATAACTCAAATAGAGCAACAATCTCTAATCTTGCGTTGCCCAGTTTAAAATAAAACAAACTGCCCTTCGTTTTCTGAACATTGGCAGTAGAATCCAGCTCTTTCAAAAACCCATAGACTTCATCCAAACCCTGTTGGAGACCTATCGCAGTTTGGTCACAAATAACAAGGTTGTCCGCATAGGCCATATACTGTAGTTGGAGCAGACCCAGTCACATTGGAAAGGTGAAGATATTTTTAAAAGCTAGGCCAAGGTCCTGAATTTAAGAATTAATAAAAAATTTAGCTAAAACACAACCTTGTCACAACCCACGTCTGGCCTTAATCCATGAGAATTCATGTACAACACAACTAGAATATTAAGCAGGCGGTTGGGACATCTGGATTCATGCAATTTTTCTCCACAGTTTCCCCCTATTAAGGCAGTAAAAAGCCTCCGAGAGCTCTAGGAAGGTGATGTACACAGCTTTCTTCTGTAGCTTTCCTTGAGCCACAAGATGATGCAGAAAAAAGACAGTTGTGTGTCATGCTCACCCCATTCCTGAAGCCGGCCTGGCAAACATCCACCACCTGTTCTCGCCTGGCCCATTGCTTCAGCTCCTTGAGTGACATTGTTGAGAATATTTTGCTGCTTGTGTCCAACAAAGCGATTGGATGGTAATTTCTCGGGTCCAATTTGTCGCCCTTTTTAAATATTAAAACAAGATTTTCCCCGGATCATGATGGAGCAATTACTTTATCCCTAATTACTTTGCCAAATAACTCGAACAACACCTAGTCCCATAAGACGGGATGTGTATTTAATGTAAAATTCGATAGCCTGTCAGGGCTGGGGCTTTTGACAGTTTGCACTTAGTGATGGAATGGGAAACATCGTCCATTAAGAGATTAAAATGCCTTGGGCTAGAGTTATCGCAAGGATGAACAAATGAGTCTCTCCCACCATCAAAAACGTTTGTTAAATGTTTTACCCAAAGAGCTTCTCAATTAGGATAGACTGCAGAACAACCTGGGAACCAGGGCATTCAATAAGGTCCAGTACAGGCTAAGATGTTGATTATTTCCCAGCAATGCTGGACCATCAGGCCCTTATGGCTTTTTAGCCAATTTGTAAACACTTGCTTAGCATTGTGAATCACAGCATCATTGTTTGTGAATGACCACCTTCTAAGATTCATCAATGTGCAGTGCAACTCTTTCTTTTTTATCTTGGACTACTACATGCCGTCTTCTAAAATATGAACACAGTGAATCTCAAGCCCACAAAAAGATAGTTAACAACCTCTGAACCACAAGCAAGTAGTTATGAGGATCAGTTACATCTGGATCTTGGGATTGCATTAGTGCACCCATTCTATTGTTAAATTGAGCAGCAGATTTCCAGGTAATAGTTGAATCTCTGGCTCGCACTTCCAAAAAACCTCATTATTTATACAATCAGAACAGCCCATTGTTATCCCCAATTCAAGTGAGAGAAGACTATAATTACTTGTTTAATTTTCCACGAAAAAACGGGTGCAGAGTATAGGAATCTTGAGTGGCACGAAAATATAGTTGAGCGTGGAGTTCTGCTGCATTGATTGCTGTAGGAGAAATGCCTACAATGGAGACACAACAGCAAATGCAGTAACACCTAGATTTGGGACACATGAATAGAGGGAGAATGCCTAAAATGGGGGCAGAACAGCAAATGCACTTATCGCCTAGATTTTGGACACCTGGTTAGAGGGAGAAATGCCTAAAATGGGGGCCCAACAGCAATGCAGTAACACCCAGATTTAGGACACCTGAATAGACACCTACAACCAAATAAATGCATACAGAATGCATCACATATGCCCATCATCAGCTGGAGTCTGCATGCCAGCGTAGATCGGTCCAACACACATGCTGCGTACAGAAGGGATTAACTGCAATCATGCATACCCCTGGACAACACACATGCACTGTACAGTAGTGCACCACATGGGTATTCACCAGCAGCTTCCAGACGTGCTTGCCAGTCAATGACCTGGGTGTGGAGCAATGTGTAGTGAGGACTGGGGCTGAAGGGATGACATCCAATGGCAGTCCGCATGGTTCACCTCCTTGGTAGCAGCTGACTCGAGCGCTGCCCCCATTTTATCATGGCTCCTGTGCTTGAAGTCTTCTCAGCACTTCCTCACAGTCTTCACAAAATGGAGTACCACCACCTCCACATTGACGGCAGCCGTGATATGTTCCCAGGTTTGAAGACAAGAGATGGGATTGCTGCTTGATGGAGAGAATGAGATTGGAGCAGACATGGGACCCCATGAGACAGGTCTGGGCTAGCTAGGTCCTGACAATGTGCTGCAGAGCTGTGGTGGTGAAAAAGAGAGGTGTAAGTCCCAAAATGACAGATACAGTGGTCATAGGGCAGACACAGGAGAACAGACAATGGGGGAACAGCTGGCTCTTCAAGACAGTGCTGGTGGACAGCAGGCAATCACACTCTAACAGGTAACAGCAGATGGTTATGTTTGGATCTAATAAAGGACAGGAGGAGGCAAATATGCATTTAATTATGCATTTATGAAGTGCACCACACCCATGGGCATCAGGGCGCTGGTTACAAGAGTACAATGGACAAAATCAATGTGAATTCACGTTCTGGCAAAGTCTCACCTCATGGTGTGTGGGGCTACATCAGGTATGTAAGCAGACATGAATGACAAAGTAAGATGAATGCACATCATGGCCAAGTCTTGCCTCATGGTGTGGGGACTACATCAGGTATGTATGCAAACAAAGGGGGCTAAATTTGGTATGTGAGCAAACAAGCATGACAGAATAAGTATGCATGCACATTCTGGCAAAGCATAACCTCAGAATAAGTATGTTTGCACATTCTGGCAAAGTCTTACATCAATATATTGGCACGGAGGCAGGAGGAAGTTCTGTGTCACATCTGAGGCAGCAAATAATAGAGTAAGGACCCTTAGCACATAACTGATGTGCTACGCGCTGCACGGAGCATGCATGCATTGCCCACTGCCGTGACAGGGAGATTTAAGAGTTGCAACATGCATTACCAGTTGTGCGCAACAAGTATGCATTTTTTCAGTTGGTGTGCCTATACGCCTCGCATATGCATTTTCTGGGTTGTTGGTGCCTATACTCACTGTGTATGCATTTTTTTGGAAATGGGTTTCTGTATGGCATCACATCTGCATTTTTGTATTTTGCATGCTTATTTGGCATTGTGTACTCATTTATTGGTTGGAGTGCCTACACGGCATCCCATATGCATTTTTCTGGTTGTGGTTTCCTATACGGCATTGCGTATGCATTTCATTTTGTGGCGGTGCCTTAGAGCCTTGTAGGACAACTCATCTAGGTTGTCCATCATGTAGCCTGTATTTCTTTGGGGTGTGATTTTCAGTTTTCCTGCACCATGAGTGGGAAGGTTCCGAAAGGGAAAGGATGGAGACATGGTGAGGTCACACGTGCCCCAACCAAGGAGGAGTATGTGGTGAGGACACATGTGCCCCAGCCTCAGGAGGAGGATGTGGTGAGCCTCAGCCTACAGGTGACCCTGCTCAAGGACAAGGACATGGTCAGAGACGTACACGTGGCCCAGCACCACCAAGGGCCACTAGGGCCAAGAGGGGTCACCCTGCAGAGCAGGAAGAGGAACCACCCCATGATGAAGCACAGGTGACGGTGAAGGGGCCACCGAGGAAGCAGTGCTTCACCAATGAGGAGCTGGAAATCATCACAGAGTATGCACAGGAACACCATGTGGACATCTACCCCTCTGCTGGCAGCCCCTGTACTCCCATTCAGCAAGTGAGGATGTGGCAGGGGGTCACCTACCTCATTAATGCTTGTGGTGTGGAGAGGTTCACTGCGAAACAGGTCCAAAGCGGATGGATGACCTCATTCAACGGATACAGGAGATGCTCAGTGGCAACATGGCCTCTGCCCAGGCGACTGGAGGGGCCACCAGAGGAGGAGGAGCTGACTCCTTTTGGAAGTCACAAGTGGACTGATCAGCAGTGAGCAGGTGCTTGGCATGGGAGGCATGGATGCCTATGTCAATACATCTGGTGAGTGACATTTGTGCATATTGTATGTGCTGATAATTTTGCATGACATGCTCATATATGTGTTGGAGTACAGTTGGCTACATTTGGCAGTCATCCATGGGCGCTGCATGAAATCTACCATGTATACTTGCATCACATGACCTGAATTCAGGGAGTTGCATGTTTTCTGTGCATGTTTCATTTTGGTGTCACATTACACATCACAGTCTACTGCGTTTCCCTGCTGTGCCGGTACTCATATGCGTGGCAGTACCATGCAACACACATCTCATTGGACACATTCACAGTGCCTTGCATGCGTATAGTCTATTGTGAATGCTAATCTTGACTCACTGAGGATAACAGCAATGTGTGCATGATGTCACAGTCTTCCATTCCCTGGCCCTTGTTGCCGGTGGACACGGATGAGCAACAATGTCTGTGCATAGTTTTACGGGTCAGCAATAAGAGGCGGACACAAAGGGCCTGATTCACAGAACGTTTTCTTATGGGATTGCGCCATTATAAAACACTTCTGTGAATAAAGCCCAAGGATTGAACTTTAGTCCTTTAGTTAATAGAAACAGGGTTGGATGAAGGCCTAACTTTCCCTATCCTAATGTGAATTTCCCTTCCTTTAAAAGTAAAAGTAAAACAGGATGACCTTGTCACCAAACGCAATCTGACCCTCACAGAGACAAATATAATTAAAAAGATCAAGGTAAATGTTTCAAAGTGCAACTCAAATAAGTGCAACAAATAAACTTATAACTTCAACCAAAAAAGTCCTTGTATACAGAGTTTGATTTCTTTCCCCTGGTTTGGTTTAGGAAAACTATTCACAAAGTGCTGTGTCAAGGCCAGTCTCTTGACAGCATTTTTTGTTCTCCCCTGTGCTTCTGAGCTTTTTGAATGGTACCTGATGTCTGCGGACTACCATACTGTCCGCAGAGTCTACAGCTGCTACATTGGGGGTGAGTACAATACAAGGAACTTGTAGCAGATTAAGAGTGCAATGGTAAAAACCTATGAAATTCACTGAAAAAACTTTGCGAAAAGGGGCATTATGGTTAAGTTGCACTAATAAAAACCTATCAAATTCAGTGAAAAACTTTATTAAAGGGACGTTATGGTTACAAGTAAAACCAAAAAACCACAGAAATTCACTAATTATTGTAAGCTAAGGAACCAAAATTCGCAAAACCACCGTGCACTGTTAAAACTTAAACCAAGGACATCGCCGCTGACCGTGGACAGCGCAGTGAGAACCAAGTCTGGAAAATGCATTTGGGGTTATTTGGTGGTCTCTTTTACTTAATACTTTCTTCAGGATTGCATAACAAATGTTCCTTTACAACATTGGTTGGCACATAGCAAAGAGAAAGTCTCTCCTAGTCTCTACAGGATTGCAATACAACAATGTTTTTTCCACAACCATGATTGTAGTATGATAAATGAAAGTCCTTCCTACTTTTCATGATTGCAAAACAAATGTCTTTCGTTCAATGGTGATTCTCCAAACTGACCTCTCATGTCTAGAGAATACGCACCAGGCTTGCCCCAGTTGCCCCAGTTGTTCTCCTGCTAATGTCTTTTGAACTAGGCAATGCTGGTCCCAAGTTTCCCCCATCTGACATCTCCTGTCAGGAGAATGGCACCATATTCGCCTTTACCTTTCCATTCTGCTTGGTCGGTATTCAAAGTTACTTTTAAAATGCTTTCTAGCATATTTGCATGTCCCAGGGTGACCTTCACTGGCAGGCTGACTCACTGGTTCACTGTGCATCTGCCAAGCCATGCTCACGAGGGCCTAGCTTCCCCTTCTGAACGGAGTCTCAATAGGTCTAGCCATAGCTCTCCTGTCCTTTGCCGCCAAGACCCGCGCAACTCTGCAGGACCGCGTCTCCTTGCATGGCTCTGCTGCACACCATCTACTTTCTGTTTCCGGGAGTTCCTCTCCTCTAGTCCCAAATGCTGCTAACTTGCTTCTGACAACATTTTCTCCTTCTCCCAATGATAATCTGTGGGTCTTCCTCTGCCTCTGGTCACACTTCCCGCTCTGGGTACTCTGCAACCTTCTCTCTCTCTTCTGCTTCGTTCCCCTGGCCACAGGTCTTCAGGGGATTTAAATGTCCTGTGTAGTTGACTAGGTTGCAAGACCTAGACTTCTCAATGGCCTTCATAGGGATTCCTTGTCCTCTTCCTCATCACAGTATCTGAGGCATTCTGGAACTTGTAGTCCAAGGAAGTTTCAATTGTTTTTAAATCACATGGTTGAACAGTGGCATTTACAATACAATTATCACAACCACCAGATGTTTCATGTTCTATATTTACCAGGTATACATGAAGATGGAGTAGGGTTTTTTTTAACCAAAGTGCCTTTCAGAGTTTTACAATAACATGATTTTAAGTAATGACAACAGGCCATTAAAGACTCTGGAATTAAAGGATCTTCCTCACAAGAAAACTGAGTATAGCACCTCTTTCCTGTTGGAGTCACCACTCTCTAGTGACAGCCATCTCCTCCTCAGACTCTAGGCTGGGGATCAGTGATGACTTCAGGATTCATCCCAATAGATGCATGAGGCCGTCTTCCAGATGGGTCGAGATGTGGATGGCCAATAGATTTTTAGATTTTAGAGTAGTACATTGCAAATTTGGAGTGTCAATATAGCAGTGGCCCTGCAAGTGTGCCTTGGTCATTTGTATGTCACACTCTCTTCACACATCATTGAGATGCATGTGATTGGGACCAACCACATATCTGGCGGGTCAATCTTACAATTTTGCAATGGTGCTTGGGGAGGTCATGGCAACACATATGCGTGCATGACATTGTCTGTAACCATATGTACAGATAAGACTTCCAAATGTTGCAACAAGACAAGGTCAGAGTAGAATAGGGGCACACTGATTATTCACAGACCTTCATCCTTCCACTGATGGGAATCACTCTCAATCATGTCTGTGTGTATGTATGTACTCTTGAGCCCACAGACCATGCCATGTTGCACGGTCTGCTATGCCATGCCATAATTGTGCATGTCACCAAATGCCATTCATCTGTGCCGTACAGGTCACAGTGTGCTCATTTACAATGTGTGATGTATGTGTGCCTGGCCATTTCGTATCTGTATGTATTGTAATGCACATATGCATGTTCTGACAGGTACTAATACCTCAAAATGTTGTTGTCTGTCTTTGTGCAGGTAATGATGCAGCAGATGCAGAGGTGGAGGAGGAAGAGAAGAGGGCACATGCCAGACCACCAGTGGAGACCAGGGTGTCATGCCCCATGAGAATCCCCACATGCTACAGGCACTCCTCGGTAGGTTTCAGACTTTTCTCCTGACTCTTCAAACTCTTCACATGAAACTGCTGAATCAGATGTGGAAGACTCACTGAGGGACATGGAGGGTTCCCTAATGGGCAGTCTGTATGGTGAGTCACAGAAGTTGAGCCAGGAGTCACGGGTCCGGTCAGTGCGAAGCCCCACATCTATGGTGGTTACAGCTGTAAAATTGCCTTTGCCTGTGTTGGAATCAGCAGCAGGGGCTGTTGTCCAACAGAGGGTTATAGACTTGCAGCCAATGACAGGAGTCCCACTGTGGCAGGCCTGGACCACGGCATCCTACTGCGGTCAGCCCTGCACATGTGGTGGACATTTGCATGACGGACAGTCAGAGTGGGAGCGGCAGATGCTGCGTGCAACCATCCAACATGGTGTGGTCCTGCAGGAGATCACCAGGGACATCCATTGCCTTGCTGAGAACATCTCCTTACTAGCTGCCTGGGATGCACAGCATCTGGCCTATCAGGACCATCAGCAGCAGTTGACATACACCTTGACGAGGACACTGCATGCTGAGATGCAGGCCTCATTGGTCTCCCACAGACTGGGCATGGAGGCCAACATCAAATGCCAGGAGGCTAATGTGGCGTCTCTGCGGGATTCCCTGTTTAGAGACTCAGTGGCACAGAGCTGGAGATGTTGGCATCTCAAACCTCCCATAGTTGTAACACAGAGAGCTTGAGGGATTCACTGCATGATGAGCTGTTGGCTACAAGGTCCCTCTTCTGACTAGAGATGGATGCATTGAGGCAGATGCTTTCCCAGCACTCTGATGCGTCATGAGTGAATACACATGCACACTCTGTGGCCCCTCTCAAGCAACTTCATCATGACCTCTCAGCCGTTGGGATACTCATGCATGTATTGGTATCACGAGTGGCCCTAGCCAATGAAGACCAGGCCCTGGCATGGTGAGGACAAGACGCAAAACCACCATCACCACACCACCTGAGTATCCACCAAAGGATGGCAGTCCCAGACCACCCACACCACCTCTCCCACCTGTGCCCTGATGTCCATTAGCCCCTGGAGGGGATATGATTTTTATGTTTTTCTGTTGACTTTTTTTCACTTATGTGGACACACCCCTCCACCCTCCTTTCTTTTATCTTTTTGTCATCTTGAGTAATGTGCCATTGCCATCTCGAGTCCTTCCTGAATGGACATGCAGCCATGCGCAGTGGAGTCAACTGCCATAGTTAAGTGGACCACAACAACCTCACACATACAGGTGCAGATTGTAATCTACATTGATTTACACATGTGCTGTCTGCATGAATGATTCCTCTGGTGGGTTCGGTCCAATGTCCTATGTCGTTACAGGTATCTTACCTCATCCAGTACCTGCACTCCCTGAGAGGTACACCCAGCACTCTTTTTCCACCCTAGTCCCCATACCCTCTGCCACCACCGACCCTCCATGCCCCAGTGTGGAGGCACAGTGTTAGGTGGACGTGGTGAGAGAATCACAGCAGAACAGCTCTGCCAGCAGGTAAGGTTGGTACACAAGAGGGTCAACCTCTGCTCTGTCCAGGGCCAGAGATGCACAATAACATAAAAAGAAAAATTGTCCTGACAGGAAAATAATTTTCTTCTTGAGGAAAGTTGGTTCCTCTAAGTTGTAAGTCATCACTCACTATTTAATACTCCAAATTCATGTAACTAGTCCTGGTGATCTTGCGTATAGTCCAGGAATCAGTCTTAAAGGACTGAGAAATGAGAAAGAAAAACAACACATTTGTGCATCAGTGTAATGGTCTTACTTGTAAATAGCAAGTTATGTATTCTGCATAAATGTTAAACAAGTTTATATCATGTATTAAAACTTATAAAACACAGACACAATTAACAATAATATATACAACATATATGAAATTAAAATGAAAAAAGGGGAGAAAAAACTGTCTCAGTGTCAAAGCCCTTTATGGGTCATATTGCTTGTGGTAGCATGTTGAATACACAAACCTTTCATCTGAAAACCACCCGCATTGGATAATTTATGGGTTATGGAGTCTACGTCTGACACAGTTACATCAATTAAGACTGTGTTGCCATCTTCCTTTGTCTCCAACTGTAACACAATTGAAGTGTATATTTTTGGCAGTAATAGAATTTTAACTCTGCTCCTCAGTAGCAAAAGAAACCAAATGATTAGCTATTACCCCTGAGGAACAAAAGAAAACAGAAAAATCTGAATTAAAAGGGGGACTTGTATCTGCCACATTAAAAAAATTCCAAAAGAAACCAAATGATTAGCTGTGACCCCTGAG
Source organism: Ambystoma mexicanum (assembly GCF_040938575.1). NCBI lineage: Eukaryota > Metazoa > Chordata > Amphibia > Caudata > Ambystomatidae > Ambystoma > Ambystoma mexicanum. The sequence goes on along the minus strand of NC_090935.1, from coordinate 728,211,935 downwards.
GAACAAAAGAAAACAGAAAAATCTGAATAAAAAGGGGGACTTGTATCTGCCACTTTTAAAACATTCTAATCATGCAAGAAAGCAGTCCAATCAACAACACAAACTTATAAAAATAACAAAACATTGGACCAAAACCAGTGTTTAACCGTCCCGAGAGGCACACATGTCATTCCACGTTAGTCTATGGACTATATCACTCTCACAATGGAGGTCAAACACTGGTTTGCCATTCATGTGTTTGTACACATGGCTAGTACATTGACTGTGCAAATGGCTCATTGAGTTAGTGGTGTGCCCTTTGATGGCTTGTTCTGTAAGGCCGATTTCCATGGTGGATGTAGAGCTAATATATGCCAGCAAACGCTGACCTTGTGGGATGCATTCATTAATCGGGCATACACCAATATGGCATATCATGTCCACTTCAGTGACTGTAGCTACACTTGATCAGTTTGCACTTGACGGCAAGCATACATAGTGATGTCTGGCCTGTCAACTTCTTGTTCCTACCATGGTTCTCACAGGTAAGGGTGAATCATATTTCAATTCCAGTGAGTGAGCCTGACAAACAGCCACCACATCCAAGGAAGACATCCGACATGCTAATTGGCCACTCCCAATTATGGGAGGTAGTGACTTGAACCAATGTCACAGGATTCTTTTGAGTCCCTGTGAATAGAATATGTTCAGTTCACATCTTTTAACGGGGTATCAATGGAGGGTAGGTCTGGTGGCAGTAGCCATGGTGAGTCCGGGCCCACATGCATAAGTTATAGTTGCTGCACTTATAATTGCCCCTAGTTGGATCTTGTGATCGGGATGGTGGTCTTGCAAAAGCCATACATATTCATGTATCAGCTATGGCCACAATCTACCATGTGAAAAGCCATCATGCTGCCAGAGAGGACAGCAGGCAAACTTAGAGGGCAGTGCACCATGAGCATGTTTGTAATGCTCGACAATGGTCTTGACGATCTCCCAAGTGTGGATGCTAAAAAGGGCATGGGTTCATCTTGCCATGCAGGCAGGACAACTGGTGCTGCCTCCCCCCAACCTCTCCTGCACCAGCAGGTTCTGGCTGACATCTGGATGGATGAAAGTTGTCTGCAACGCTTGTTGGTGGATCACTCAGCTCAAACATCAATGAAGAATGCAACTAGCTGCAATTTGAATATCTGATTTGTAGGACACATTGATCATTGTCACTTCAATCCCACCTTCTAGCTCCGGGTTTCTCCTGAGGCTACTCCGGCCTGAGGGTCACTTTAGCGACAAGAGGCCAAGGGCCCTCACCGGTATGCAACTGGGGCTGTCACAGGGTCCCATTACCTGTGTCCCACTAAGCTCAGGCCCTGATCTGCACCGTCACTGGATCCATGGGCCTGGTGCAGTTTCTTGTTTCCGGGGCCTCCTGGCCTCCCAGTTTCACATCTCATGGGGTCAGGTGAGGCATGCCTGCAACATGCACCTGGTGATGGTGGTGGTGGGCTGAAGGGCAGATGGTAGTGCCACATGTGGCTCTATTGTGGTGTTCCACAGCTGCCAGCATCGGACGGGTGTCAGGAGCATGCCTTCAATCATGTCCATCAGGCAAGCACTCCCCGGGTGGTGTATTGTGCAGATCTGGAGAGCACAGTCTTGACAACGCAAGAGGTACCATGCTGGGGCAACATACCAACAGGACCGGGCTCCAGCCCAGCCACCCACATTTCTGCTCACTGAGTATGGCTTCAGAACAGATGTGGGGAGCTGCTGAATGTGACCATCTCACTAAGCAGGGATAAAGTAACTGACCAGGATTTCCTCAGTAACAGCATATACCAAGGGAAGAGCCCAGTACTGCATACATTTCCAGCGGTGGGTGCAGGACATGTGGCATTCTGAAGACAGACTGCCCAGCATCACTTCTGTACTAGGCACACCACATGGATGGTGTTAGGCTGTTATTGTCCACCAGCATAGTGTGATCAGGTCAAATCTGAGTTGTGTATTTGGGAATGCAACACAACGTGGGTGGTTGACTCCATCCAAGGATGATTATGGTTGTGCGACAAACATCCAACAAGCATGGTGAGTGACAGATAAAGTGCACTTTGAAGAGTGAGTTCAATATGGCAAGATTCCATCCAGAGATAAACATATGGAGAGTTGACACTGTGATCAGCATGGTTGGCCGACAAAGCGGATCCCCCTGCAGGACCGACACCCGGTACAACCAGTCAACACAAGGCATATTACCTCTGTTGTGGTGCACCACAACTGGTTCCAGGTTGGTTGAGAAAGCTCTGGGCTATCCACTCTGATGAAGGGTATTACTGACCCCTGGCTCCAAATATGACATGCCCAAGTGGCCAAGGGTGATTTCCCACCAGCATTCACTCCCCTCGCAACCATCCCAGCATCTTGCAGGGGTCACCAGCACAGAGTCAGGGGAAAGAGGCCCCAACTACCAGTACAACAGTGAACTGAGTGGACTGTTCTCAATGTACCCCGACGATGCAGTACTGCCAGGTGGGCAGGGAGGCCCACAAAGGGTGGCAGGGGTCTGCAGTGCTGTCGGTTACCCACCATACTCATCTTTTGAAACAGACCAATGTATACAAGTTGGTGAGCCAAACCAAACCAAACATGTCCCCCCCCAAAATGTTGGGGGGGACATGTCATCTGAAAAAAATGCCCCATTCAAATGCATGGGGACAAAATCATGTGCCATGAAAGTTGGGGGGCACAAACACCCCTGTCCCCCCCTAAAATTACGCCCATGTGTGGCACTATGGAGGTGAGTGCCTGTGTACACCAGCTGAAGTGTGTTCCCATTGCAATGTACATGCCACCAGCATCTCTCATCCTTTCTGTTGTGGATGCATTGTATGAGCGTGTGTGACAGGACCGGAGACATGGTGCACTATGCCTGGCCAGGTTGCAGAGGGCACTGTGGTGGAGGTCCATAATGGTCCTGACATGCTAATTGCTTGTCCGACATGAGTATAGGGCCAGATGAGCATTCAGACCAGCTAGGGTCTGGTTCCCTCTGACATTTCGCTCATGATTACTGACACTCTACCCCTGTTTAAATTAGTGTTATGTTATGTTAGGAAAACTTGTAAAGCGCACGGTCACCCAAGAGTATCATGGCACTGAGAGAGAGGAAGAGCCGACTAACCAGTCCCATCTAAAACAACTAGGTCTTCAAGGATTTTTTGTACGCAAGATGGTTAGACACATTTTTTAATGAGCATGGCAGGTCTTTCCACAATTAAGCTGCGGCCAAAGAAAAGGCCCGACCTCCGATGCGAATGCGACAAAAAGACAGCACGCAGAGCAGGCCAGCAGAAGCAGTTCAAAGTGTTCGATTAGGACAGTAGCAGATGAATTTGGCCCGCAGATATTCCGCAAGGCAAGGTGGACAAAACAGGGTGCCTTGAACTTAATAAGCTGGCCCACAGGCAGCCAGTGAAGAGATTGCCAGACTGGTGAAATATGTGCCCCATAGGGGGATCCAGTCACCACTCACGCAGCCAGATTTCATAAATGCTGTAGCCGCTGTAAGAGGCCCTTATGCTGGGCCAGATATAATAAATTACAATAGTCCAAGCGGCTCAAAACCGGAGCCACTACTACCGGTGGCCTAAGATTCAGGGTTAGAAAAGGGAGTACCTTTTGCAGGATTTTAAGACGATAGTGATCAGCTTTACATACAGCGGACACCTGCGCCTCCATAGTAAGAGTGGAGGAAATAACCACTCTCACATTTTTAACTGAAGCAACCGGAACAGGAAGCGGACCAAGAGAGGATTACCAGAAAGAGAACACCCAAAGTCCAAGATCAGGGGGAGAACCTAACACCAACACCTCGGCCTTGTCTCCATTTAACTTCAGCCAATTGTCGTTCATCCAATCACTTACGGCAGACTTTAAGAGGATTCAATTCAACACTACAGCTAAGTCAATGCCTAGTCTGGGATACTGAATGGAAACCCTTATTGATATATCTTTATGTCCAGTTCATGAGTTCTGAATGACTACCCCTATATAACACCCGTCTCTTAGAATCCCCCTGACCCCACTGAGCCAAGAAGTAGTTCTGTTTTGCAAGTTTAAAAGGTTTATTTGAGAAATAAACAAAATATAGATACCACGCTTTTATAATAAATTAATAATCGATATTGCCCTTATAAATATAATGTTAATCAACAATGGGTAATCTGACACTAGCACACTTCTTTATAATCAATGAGGAGTTGCTGTAGGATGGATAAGGCAGCGAAAATGCTTTTATGGTTTCAAATGGAGGCAATGTTGAATTCAAATGCAGTACAGAAACTAACTGATATGGTTTCACAAGATATCATATGTTCACTTTTCCCCTGGTGGAAATTCAACCCCCCCCTTATATAAAATGCAAGGAGATGGAAGTAACACACACAGTTCTCAGGAATGCAATCAAATACAATACGAAATTCAATTCCCACCCCAGCAAGCTTAGAGAAAACAGATATGAGTTTTAAAACACAGGCCCAAGTGCTCTGAATGTGGTACAGTGAAGTGAGAAATATGCTGAAAATGCTTTTAATTCCCTTTAGGAGGTTCAGGGTGAGTGAGAGATACTTGGGATGAGCTCAGGCTCACTTTAGCAATGATTCAGGGATGGTTATTAAGAGGCAAACAAATTTTTAGCAAAGGAAAGCAAAAAGCTGCTATCTTTTTACAGGTAAAGAAATCAGGCCAAATCGCAAATCACGGCGAAATTCGCGAGTGCGTGAATCGCGATTATGGCAAAAGTATAAGGAGTCGGTTTTAGGTTTGTTGGAAAGCTTAGATTCTAAATTTCATTCCTAGCCCAAATGGTTCAAGAGATGCGGACGATTTAATAAAGGTAGATTTTCGGATTTAAAGTAAAACTCAAAATGACAGGTGACAGCTTGCAGCTGCAGAATTGACAGGTGACAGTTGTGCAGCTTTGAAAATGACAGATGACACGATTTCTAGGAGGCAGTTCTACTTAGGTTAAAATAGTTTGGATTAGATTATTTTAACTAAGAGATTGGTTCTGCACAGTTCTGCTAGGTACTCACAATATAAATTTGAACTAGGCCTCGTCACGGATCTGGTCAAAACGTCCGGCTGCGGTTCTGTCTGCTCGGCGGGACAATCAGGCACCGGTTCTGCTCACAGCGATCTGGGTCAGCTCTGCTCTGCTGGTCTAGCCTCTCTAGATTCTGGATGTAACACTGCTTTCTGGGTACTGCTACAGGTTCTGGAGATTGATGGATTTGAAGTCTGGATCTCTGGATGTGAAGTCGTCGGTCAGCATGCTCCGCAGCAAATGGAATTGAATGTCTCTATCTGTCCCAGCAGTCTCTTTTTATGTGTTTTGAAAATGGGTGTGTGCCTGGGCCTAGCTAAGCCTGCCCCTCTCTACTTGTCATTGGCCCAATTCTCCCCTCTCCCATGATTGGGGGAAGGACATGGATTGTCATCATGATGAGGTCTGTTTATGGGTCAGAGGATCCTCCAATGGTCAGTTTGCCCACAAATCTATATTTGACCCAAATACATATTTATCTATGTACCATTTTTCTAATATTATAGGTCCAGTTAACCTATTTCCTGTAGCACCAAACCATCCGATCCCTGCTTTTGTACGATGTTGTGTCCACTGATGACAGAATTCTCTCCTTTTCATCCAGATAACGACCTCTAAACCTTTCCAGATTTTACACAAATGTGCATCAGGGATATGGGTTACAGATGATAAAGTGTCAGATTTTTAACATGCATACATTTGGAGTGAGACCCTATTTCCCGCTAGCAACCCCCCAGAATACACCACAGGGTCCTAATGCCTCTTAAAATGTGCACCGAAAAATCACAAGAATAATGGTATTACTTCTATAATTCTGACAAGTCCGCACTATGAGTTATCTATCTTTTTAAAATGATGCTCTGGTCAAAAAGGGGTGTGGCTTCCCACATCACAGGGTGGAATAACTGGTTTATCCACTTCCCCCAAGCCAGCTTGTTCACAGAGGCACAGCTGCCCCCCAGTTTCTCCCAAGAGGAAGCTATTTTACAACACCCCCAATATAACATGTGCCTGAGTCCACGACAGGCCTTTGTTCAACTCCCTCTGGTACCCAGCTTCTCCACCCCTAATCTAATCAGAGAGGTGACAACTCCTTTTGGCAAGAGGAAGAGTGGCTGAGCAGGTTTCAACTCCTGTCGGGGTTAGTTGTCAGGCAGAATCCAGTTTCATTAAGCCAGGTTTCAGCTAAATGTCACTTTTTGTTCCCAGTTTTCTACATTCAAATCAAACTGACAATTTTTACCTATACATTAAATAATTACTCCCTTCAAGTCATTTCAGAATATAGTTTTAAATTGTATCCACCTCTTAGCAAGTCTTTCATTGGTCTGGTTTTGTTTCATTTGTTCAGTTTTACACAAAAGTCTGGTGGTTTTAACATGCCGGCTTTCTGATAGTGGTGAGTACTGGTAATGCAACCATTTTTGGGATTAAGAAAATGAATTCCCCACAGTTCTGGGTTGCTTTTGGCAATCAGCATTGCCATTCCCAATGGTTTCAGGCTGCAGTGTGTGTAGCCCAATGGTGGTTAGGCAGCGCCCTCCTGTGCTCACAACATAGGCAAAAATGGGTGGGAGCCTATTCTTCATGTTTTCCCTGTGCACTCTCTGGGGTGTTCTGGCCATCATGATGTTTTCCATGCCAGTACTGCACAGTTTTATTGTAGGGCTTGGATGTATGGGTAAAAACATCCCACAAGCCCCCCCTCTTGCGATGGCCATTCTGTCCTTTCGCTGATGGAACTCGCATGATCTGGGATGTTCGCCTCCTCTTCTTCCAATTCCATGGATGGCACAGTTCAGCATCTTTTCCTCCCTCCAGTCAATCAATCAGTTCTCGTTGCTGGTCCTGATGGGAGGATTGGGCGGTAGCCCGGGCCCCTAGGGTCTCTGCTCCCGGTCCCCGGTCGTCCTCCTTGGTCAGTCTCCATGGTTTCATCTCTCCTAGGATGATAAAGCAAAGCGGCAATACCTATTCGTAGACATTTCTTCACCACTATTAATGTTGTGGCGAACATATACATTTTATGAATCAGAAGATATGAACATATACGTTTTCTTTTTTAAATTAGGAGACAAGAACATATATATATATACAAGGATCACAGAATTTTTTATGCTATATGTGGAATATTTTAGGGTTGTAACTGAATTACTCTGGAGCGGCCCCCTCTGGGATTCCAGTGGATTCCTCCAGTGGTTGCAGAGTGTGCCTGGGATGGCAACACTTTAGCTGATTTATATGTACCCACTTGTCTTCCCCTTCCGCCAGACTGCCTTTGGGGATGCAGATCTTATAGGCAACAGGGGAGATCTTGTCTATAATTTCAAACGGTCCCTTCCATGTAGGCACGAATTTTCGCTGTTTGGCCTGGTTCCTTTGGAAATTGTATAGATAGACCCGATCACCCACCTTATATTCCTTTCGGGTAGTTTTTAAATCATAGTGGGTCTTCATGCTCTCGGCTGATCTTTCTAGATTCCGCTGAGCATAGGCAAAAGCATGCTGAAGGTGTTTCCTTAAATTCTCCACATACTCATGAGTTGTGGAGGCATTTATCAACGTTTGCTCTTGGGTTCTGTAGAGCAAATGCTGGGGAAGCACCATCTTGCGTCCAGTCATCAACTCAAATGGTGACATTTTAGTTGCAGATGAAGGGGTAGATCTGATGGCCATTAGGACCAGAGGTAATCGGATATCCCAACTTGGCCCAGAATCTGCCACAAACGTTTTTAATATGCTCACAATGGTTTGGTTGTATCTCTCTACTGCTCCAGAAGAAGCTGGCCTGTAAGCAATATGTAACTTCCTTTTGACCCCCAGTATCTCCCACATCTTTGTCATTACTTCACTGGTGAAGTGGCTACCCCTGTCTGACTCAATCCTTTGATGTAGACCAAAACGGGAAAAGATGTGGTTAATCATCAGGGCAGCTGCTGTTTCTGCCTTGCAATTTGGGGCCAGGAGACATTCCACCCACTTGGTAAACAAGCATGTGACGGTCAACATGTACTTATTTCCCGTAGCGGAGCGAATCACCGGGCCTACAAAGTCGATTTGTAAATCTGACCATGGGAGTGTCATTCCCCTCTTTTGGAGAGGCGCCCGGTGTGTGAGGGATGTTGGCTGAAATTGTGCACACACAAGACACCCCTTCAAGTATTGGGGAGGTCCTGCCCCATGTGTGGCCAGTATGCAACCTCTCTTAAGATTTCCAGTGTTGTGTGAAACCCCCTATGACCGGCGGTGGCCGCATCATGGGCGTGACTAAACATCAGGCATCGGAATGAGGTAGGAACCACCCACTGATCGTGGCCAGCTTTGGATTTCCTTACCAGCAAACCGTCTTGGATTCGGAACATTTTTGGACATTTCATCAGTACTCTTAGGTCCTCTTTCCCAATGTAATCGGTATCCGTCAGGGGAAAGTTCTCAGGGTCCTGCAGGTGTTGGTAAAACTTAGCAATAATTGGATCCCCCTTCTGAGCTGTAATCAAATCAGCATCAGGGGTCTCCTTACTCCATTGTGCAGTTGAAAGATCATTGTGAGCATTTGTGTGGGACCTAGTGATAGCAGTGACCTGGATTTCCCCCAACAGGGACTCTATTTCTATTAGATCCCCTTGATTGGCCCCGGTTTTGGCCAGCTGATCAGCTAAGTCATTTCCAGTTTTGTCTGGTCCCTCTACTTTGGAATGACCCTTGATCTTTTTCCAGTAGATGGTCATCCCATGCGATGTGACCAGATCATCAATGTTTTGAATTAACTTCCCATGTTTCAAGGGTTTGTTATTAGCACATAACATGCCTCTGGTTTTCCAATTAACCAGGTGCTCCACGAACCCGTTCCGTACATAATCCGAATCTGTGATTATGACCAGTTCGTGGAGTTGGTGTTGGACAGCAGTGAGGATGTCTTGATGCACAGCCATCAATTCTGCCACCTGACTACTTCGGGGACCAATTTTGTATCCAGCGGAGGGTTCTGGGGACTCATTCACCCATGCATTCCCTACGGCGGCCACCAGTTCTTTCTCCCTGTTGTTATCAACATGGTAAGAGCATCCGTCCACATAGACAGTGGGCATTCCCTCACACTTGTCTTCTTCAAATACTTTGTGTGGGGAATTAAGGTATGCCTCCATGTTGTCCTTGATTTTTAGACTTTCGTTTTCTCTGGCACAATCATGCAAGTCAGCCAGACCTTGCGAGAGGGGACTCTTCTTGTTTTGGCCATATCTGACCTCTACAGGAAAGCCTTGCATTGACAGAATCCAGGAAGTAATTCGGGAATTACTCACATTTCCGGCCGGGATTCTGTCACTTTGGAGATATTGCAGAGGCTGGTGTGGAGTCTCCACTATGATGTGTTCCCCTTTGGATAAATGGGTGGTATTCTTCAATGCACACACCGTTGCCAGGTGTGTCTTCTCACAATTGTTGAATTTTTCCTCCACAGAGGATAAAGTTTTGCTCGCATAGGAGATTACTTTATTGACCTTGTCATGCTTTTGGTATAATACTGCCGTCAAGCACGTATTAGAGAGCCCTGTCTCCAGGAAGAACTCCTTGTTTCTGACAGGGTAAGCTAGGCACGGCGCTTGTGAGAGGCTTCTTTTGAGTTGTCTTACTGCCTCAGATTGTTCTGGACCCCATTCCCACTTGACCCCCCCCTTCAAGAGATGAATCAGGGGTCTAGTGATCTCTGCGTAGCCTTCAATGAACTTTCTGCTGTAATTAGTCAGTCCAAGGAGGCTCCCTAGTTCCCGCAGAGTTGTGGGGACTTTCAGTTTCTGGAGTGCTTCCACTTTCTTTTCTTGGGGACAGAGACCCTGACGAGTAATCTCATGACCCAAGAAATTAACACGGGTTCTACACCACTGTGCTTTCTGAAAGGAAAGTTTTGCTCCGGCGACCCTCAACTGTGTCAGAACATAACGGATCTCCGCTATGTGTTCCTCCACAGAGGAACTTTTGATGAGGACATCATCTACATAAGCCAGGTTACCCCTCGCTCCCAGGTCGGGCATGGCCTTATGTAGGAAAATGTTGAATTCATTGCCGGAGTTGAGGTATCCGAAGGGAGTCCGGGTCCATGTGTACTGCTGGCCCCCAAAGGTAAAAGCCAGTTTGTATTGGTCCTCCCTACTGACAGGCACGGTCCAGTACCCATTGGTCAGGTCTATTGCAGTGAATACCTATGACCCCTGGATCTGGGCCAGCCCTTGGTCAATGTAGGGAAGAGGCCATCGGGAAGTATGGACCCGTTTGTTGAGCTCCCTAAGGTCGGCGCAGAGTCTCCACTGGCCGTTTGGCTTCAATATTCCCAGCACCGGATTATTGAAAGTGCTGTGTACTGGACAAATTATTCCCCAGGACTCAAGGTTCTTAATTATTTCAGTAAGGGACTCCATTGATGCGAGAGGCAAGCAATATTGCTTCACAAACACTGGAGTTATGCCAGGGTCCGTGGGAATTGTAGTGGTGTGGATGTCGGTGCGACCACAGTAATATGAGTCTACCGCAAAGAGATCTTGGAAATCCAAGAAAACTTGTTTCAACTTTTGCTTCTGTTCCAGAGTCACACAGGGATCAGCTAGGTTGACTCTCTCTTCCACCATCTGCCTGAAGCCTGGAAAGACTTCTGGTTTGGCTATCTCAGCGGCCTCCTCCAGCTGGGTGGAGAAGTCCCTGGTCAGAGTGCTGATTTGTACTGGAGGCTTCAGGTGAGAAAGGCAGCCCTCATGGACCTGGAAAATCACCTCATCCCTCCTGAAGTCACAAGTCACATCTTCCTTACCATAAGGGCAAGAAGTGTACACCAGGAGGTTCCCCCTATGCCTGGTGAAAATCCTGTCTGGTGTTGTATTGTCCTCACTGTCACTGTCAAGACAGTCCTTGGGGATTGGTCCTAACAGTTAATTTCCTAAATCAATGGAGAAATGTCGGTCATCAATCGCCATTCCAATAATGGTGCCTGCGGCTAGAGTAATACTCTTTAAGTCGCTGTTATCCACCTCTATTGGAATGGTGTCATGTTCTATGTTGACTAATGGTGTTGGGTTTACCCCTAACCCTTGCTGTTGGAGAGAAGCATTTAGATGGATATAAGCATCAGGGTTTTTCAATTTTTGTCCTCTTTTAACTTTCACTCCCAGGGAGAATTGTCGGGTCCTTTCTGGGATGGTGACTTCCTCTTTAATCTGAATTTCAACTGCATAAGGTAGCAATTGAGCTGACCTAAATGCTTTTTCTGAATCATCAAAGCCCATGGGATTATCCGCTAATTGGGACCAAGCTTTGAAGTTTATTAGGTCCAAACTAATGGCCAAGCGATTGAGAATCTCACTGCCTAAGTAAAAGGCGGCAGTGACGTCTCACACGACCCAACAATTATGGACTATGCTCTTGTTGCCAATGGATATTTTGAGCATACACCTGCTTGGCAGGAGATGTTTGGAATTAGGTGCTTCCAGGTCCATTTCCCATTTGTCTATCAGTTTGAATGTGGGAATGGCTGGATCTTGTGGGAGTTGGCGGAACATGGCTTCGCTGATGAAGCTCTTACCGTTGTTCACACACACTCGAGCGAGAACAGAGTCCTTCCCATCATTTAACTGAACAGGGATGAACAACTGATCTCCAATTTGCTGAATATCAGCCAGGCTCTGAGCTGATTTCACATCTTTCTGGACTATAGGAGTGGGAGTGTCTGATTGTGGATTGGTGAAGAATTTCAGAGTGTTTCCTTCCAGTGTGGAATACCACCTTAAACTGGAAGGAAGTTTGATTTTCAGAAATAGAGAGGACCCCCCATCACCAGTCTGTTGTCCTACTGCTATTACTGTCACGTCTGGAGTTTGGTTGTTCTGGAAGTGAAATTCTACTTGGTCAGATTTTTGTTCAACCATGTGGCAGGTGCTGTTTAAACTAACATGGTTGACACTCTGTTTTAATTTTATTGGTCGGCTAGTCTGGGTCCAGAGGACCTTGTTTACACAATCTATTAGGGGTGACAACCTTCTCAGGAGGTCATTCCCTAGTAAACAAGGGGTGCCCTCTGGAGTCACTACTATGACCGGGTGTTTCACCTGTGTCGCCCAATTTTAATGTCCAAGTCTGCAGTCCCCTCAACGCGAATTTCCTTCCCGTCAAAGTTCTGCAGTTTTCCAGGAAGAGAGGTGAGAGGAATACGGTAATTCTCCCCCCTTCCTGCATTTAGTTCATCAAAGGCCCTTTTGGACAGAAGGGTAGCTTGGGATCCAGTGTCCACCAGTGCCGAAATTGCACCCTGCCCCTGTACTTGTACCGGGGCATAATATCTTTCCTCCTTCTCCTCAAGGGGGCACAGATAATGCACATTTTTGGACAACTGGTGGGCTAACTTTCTGGTTTTGGACATTGCTAGCGAAGAGATTTGAGCAGAATTCTGTGGAGGGCCTGGGGAATCTGAAAGAAAAAGTTGGCAACTGGAGATCAGAGCCATTGTGGGTTCCCCTGGTTCCGGTTCTGGGCCGCCCGCCCTTTTTGGAGGCAGTCATCAGGATGGGTTTGACCCTTGGGATTTTGGTATTGTGGGTTCTGGGATGAGATGATGGGCGGCGGTAGCTCAGTCTCCACATCTCCCCAGTCTGGATTGGAATCCTTTGGGACCCATTTTTCCTTGGGGGGAGTTCCCCCATCTCTGAAGGAGAAGATCCTTTTCCCAGGATCTTCTGAGGATCCCTCTTCCTCAAATTGGAAGACCTGTACCTCCTCCACAAAGTGGGTCTGTTTGGGTCCTTTGTTTCTCCTAACCCCCTCTGCTCCTTGGGAGGCAGGTTTTCAGGGGCAGGAGATTTTTGTTTCTGGTTCCTGGTTTTCCAGAGGCTGTTTACAAGTTGGGAAGGAAGCTTCCTCCAAGGCTTTACACCCCCCTTCCCCTTGTGCCTCCTCCCTGGGAACCGGTGGGTTATCAGGGTGCTGCCCCCGTCATTGTTCTGGAGCACCAGGTCCAGAATGTGGGGCATTCTGCGGTGGCATGCTCATCTGAGGGTTCTGTTGAGCCCTCAGTATGTGACCCAGATCTCGTGCCATATTTTGGACCTGGCGCTCAAGTTGTGAAACCCGCTCAGGCTGATACGGGGCTCTATTTTCTCCCCTGGGCTGATCCCGGGAAGGGTAGCTATCCCTTCTCTGGTAGTACCCCTGGTTGGGAAGATTTTGGTACCCCTCCACCCTTGGCCTCCCCTCTCCCGGATTAGGTTGTCTGGGCTCAGGGAATTGGGGAAAGAAGGATGGATGATTTTGGGGCTGGAAATTGGGTGGATACCTGGGGAAAAAGTTCTGCCCAGGATTTGGTGAATTTCTGCCCTCCTGGGGGAAGTTAGGAGGGAAGTTCCCCGGGTCAGGTGCTTGGCTGGATCCCCCCCCCTTGGGCTGGAGGAGTCCACACATAACCCAGGATTGGTCGGTTTCCCATGTAGCGGGGACTTTCATAGTCAGGGGAGCGGGGGACCCCATTTGTGGGACTACCTCCTCGACTTCCTGTCTGTGACTGGCCCGATGGCCTTCTGGGCTGTGAATTATTTGGTGCAGGCAGGTTTTTAGGCCCCCCCATCTCCAAATCTAAAACGGGGGCAACCTTTACCTCTGCCACCTTGGCAGCAGCAGGTGTGCTGTTGGTTTTGGGGTTTTTCGGCGCATTATTTTTATTTTCGATGGGCTTCTGCACCTCATAGATCCGGGTAGCCTGTTCAATGACCCAGTCTAAAGATCTTTTCTCATGAAAATCTCTCTGGCTGGGTCATTATGTATTTGGGTAAGGCATGGAAAAAGGTATTGATAAATTCTCTGCTATCCGTGCGCACCCTTCTGGTGGTCTGCGCAAATGCACTCTTTAATTCTTGCACAAACTCTTGTGGGGCCGGATACTCCCCACATTGCAAATTGTAGGCTGCCTTGCGAGCCTCTTGAGGATTTCTGTACAGAGAAAAATGTTTCAAGATGGCCGCCCTGTATGTGGACCACCTTGAATGGTTTTGATCCTCCAGCCCCGCAAAGAAACTGGAGTATTCTGGTGAGAAGGTCCACTTTACATATTGAATACAGCTTTGGCTGTCCTTCAAATGGAAAGCCTCCATCATTTGCTCATAGAGCTCCAAGTGTTCCCAAACAGAATACTTGGCGTTCTTATGATAAGGCGTGATGACACTCCTTATTGCCTTTATTTGTTTCAATCGGTCCTTAAGCAAGGCCCTTTTTGCCTTATTGGCCTTTTTGGTTCGGGTAACCCTGGTCCATTCATCCTCCGACTCAGAAGCGCTGCTCCCAGAGGTGCCCGTCTGATCTTCCAGGTTTTCCCGGATTCTGCGAGCCTGGGAATGGCTGGCAGAATGTGGGAACCTGGTCTCCCATGTCCTGTAATGCTCAGAGGAGTCTTCAGACCCCTCCTTGCTGCCAGGATTTGATGGGTACCCCCCCACTGACCTAACTGGACAGAGGTTTTCAGGATGCCCTTAATGGGCCTACTCTCCTGGGGTTCCCCACTAAATTGCACTGTGCTTGGGTGCCCATACCGGGATGCCCGCCCATCCATTCCTGGGAGGTACTGGCCTATGAGCCCCATACTTCTAGCTGGATAGTAATCTGCCATCTCCGTGGCCCTGGGCTCATGTGCGCGAGGGGATATGGGGGTGGCAGAGTACAGGGACTGGGAGAGATGAAGGCCTCTGGTACCAGGGCTCCTGAGGTTATGCTCAGGTGTTTCTCTTTCCCAGTGAACCTCATCTCTATCCGCCCCTGCTTCGTGTTGCAATGCAAGAGCCTGTGCTTTCAGTTCCTCAGTTAAGGCCTTACTAGACTCTATCAGTCTCTCCTGCATGGCTACCTGTTGCTGGAGCCTATCATTGTGCTGACAAAGAGCCTCATTTTCTCTCTGTGCCTCCTGATTGGTCCTGGAGTACTGGGCCAGTCTCTGCTGCAGGAGGGTTACCTCCTGAGCTGTGTCCCTATGGGCCTGCTCCTTTCTTGCCAGAGCATCCTCCACCCTCCTGGTGTGCTCTAACAAGTTATGGTGTTCTTTTTGGAGGTCACCCAGTCACTGGAGGGACAGGTGATTTTCTTCCATTTTCCTTTTTAAGTGGCAGACTTCCTGGCCTAAGGTATCCCTTTCCTGACTAAGAGCCTGCATCTGTGCCGCCAGGTCGTCCCTTTGCCTTTGCAGGGCACCAGCTTTCTGGCGCTCTTCATCAAACTCTGCCTGGGTATCCATGTCTTTCAGAATCAATGTATTGCTTTCTGCTTTTTTCCCTATCTAGGTGGCTTTGCAGGGTGACTACCTGCTCAGCACATGCCCTATTGAAATCTAATTGTTGCTCCAGCTTTTTCTGGCTCTGCAGTAGGGAGTCCAAACCTTCTTGGTACTCCTTCTGCAAGGCCAGAAATCTGGTATCCTGGTCAGCCTTTTCCTGTTGCAGCACATCCATATCCTCCTTTATTTTAGTGATGTACGTCTGCTGTCATTTTCGGACTCCTGGCTCCTGAGCAGCCTCTGCTCAGAAGAGTCCAGATCAGATTGGGCCTTCTCTAACACCATCTGTTGCCTATTTGCCAGATCCTGGCATCCAGCACATTTGTCCTGCATGTCTCCCATATATAGGTACAAGTATGCCGCTATCCTGGCAATCTTATTATGTTCATCTTTGGCTTTAGGGGCCATATATAGTTCACTCAGGGCCACATGTAATGGCCCCTGATCTCTCCATATGTCTGACCCTTTTTCAGTGACCTGTTGCACGATTGCCTGCAACCAGGCATCCTGGCCCTGCTCAGCCCATTCACCTCTCACAAATAGCTTATGTAAGAAGTGCTCTCTGGCTATTTTCATGTCTACCACAGTCGTCATTCTAGAGATTGATCTCTGTCCTGACTTACAGAAATTAGTATTTTATTTTTGCAAAACAGACCTTTTCCTTAGAGTATCCCTTTGAAGAGTGCTTTACAGCGTAAAACAGCGTGGTGATCCGACCGGATGTATGTATCTTGTCAGTTAGCACACTGTATTAATCTGCACAAGTGATAGATCTAACCCAGAACCCCCGGCTACGAGCCCCCATTTGTAAGAGGATTCAATTCAACACTACAGCTAAGTCAATGCCTAGTCTGGGATACTGAATGGAAACCCTTATTGATATATCTTTATGTCCAGTTCATGAGTTCTGGATGACTACCCCTATATAACACCCCTCTCTTAGAATCCCCCTGACCCCACTGAGCCAAGAAGTAGTTCTGTTTTGCAAGTTCAAAAGGTTTATTTGAGAAATAAACAAAATATAGATACCACGCTTTTATAATAAATTAATAATCGATATCGCCCTTATAAATATAATGTTAATCAACAATGGGTAATCTGACACTAGCACACTTCTTTATAATCAATGAGTAGTTGGTGTAGGATGGATAAGGCAGCGAAAATACTTTTATGGTTTCAAATGGAGGCAATGTTGAATGAAAATGCAGTACAGAAACTAACTGATATGGTTTCACAATATATCATATGTTTCCCCTGGTGGCAATTCACCCCCCCTTATATGCAATGCAAGGAGATGGAAGTAACACACACAGTTCTCAGGAATGCAATAAAATACAATATGGAATTCAATTCCCACCCCAGCAAGCTTAGAGAAAACAGGTATGAGTTTTAAAACACAGGCCCAAGTGCTTTGAATGTGGTGGCAGTGAAGTGAGAAATATGCTGAAAATGCTTTTAATTCCCTTTAGGAGGTTCAGAGTGAGTGAGAGATACTTGGGATGAGCTCAGGCTCACTTTAGCAATGATTATGGGATGGTTATTAAGAGGCAAACGAATTTTTAGCAAAGGAAAGCAAAAAGCTGCTATCTTTTTACAGGTAAAGAAATCAGGCCAAATCGCAAATCGCGGCAAAATTTGCGAGTGCGTGAATCGCGATTATGGCAAAGGTCTAATGAGTTCGTTGGAAAGCTTAGATTCCAAGCTTTCACATGAAAGTTAAATTTCATTCCTAGCCCAAACGGTTCAAGAGATACGGACGATTTAATAAAGGTAGATTTTCGGATTTAAAGTAAAACTCAAAATGACAGGTGACAGCTTGCAGCTGCAGAATTGACAGGCGACAGTTGAGCAGCTTTAAAAATGACAGATGACACGATTTCTAGGAGGCAGTTCTACTTAGGTTAAAATAGTTTGGATTAGATTATTTTAACTAAGAGATTGGTTCTGCACAGTTCTGCTAGGTACTCACAATATAAATTTGAACTAGGCCTTGTCACGGATCTGGTCAACACGTCCGGCTGCGGTTCTGTCTGCTCGGCGGGTCAATCAGGCACCGGTTCTGCTCACAGCGATCTGGGTCAGCTCTGCTCTGCTGGTCTAGCCTCTCTGGATTCTGGATGTAACACTGCTTTCTGGGTACTGCTACAGGTTCTGGAGATTGATGGATTTGAAGTCTGGATCTCTGGATGTGAAGTCGTCAGTCAGCCTGCTCCGCAGCAAATGGAATTGAATGTCTCTATCTGTCCCAGCAGTCTCTTTTTATGTGTTTTGAAAATGGGTGTGTGCCTGGGCCTAGCTAAGCCTGCCCCTCTCTACTTGTCATTGGCCCAATTCTCCCCTCTCCCATGATTGGGGGAAGGAAATGGATTGTCATCATGATGAGGTCTGTTTATGGGTCAGAGGATCCTCCCCTGGTCAGTTTGCCCACAAATCTATATTTGACCCAAATACATATTTATCTATGTACCATTTTTCTAATATTATAGGTCCAGTTAACATATTTTCTGTAGCACCAAACCATCCGATCCCTGTCTTTGTACGATGTTGTGTCCACTGATGACAGAATTCTCCCCTTTTCATCCAGATAACGACCTCAAAACCTATCCAGATTTTACACAAATGTGCATCAGAGAT
Source organism: Ambystoma mexicanum (assembly GCF_040938575.1). NCBI lineage: Eukaryota > Metazoa > Chordata > Amphibia > Caudata > Ambystomatidae > Ambystoma > Ambystoma mexicanum. The sequence goes on along the minus strand of NC_090935.1, from coordinate 728,193,924 downwards.
ATGGGTTACAGATGATAAAGTGTCAGATTTTTAACATGCATACATTTGGAGTGAGACCCTATTTCCCGCTAGCAACCCCCCAGAATACACCACAGGGTCCTAATGCCTCTTAAAATGTGCACCTAAAAATCACAAGAATAATGGTATTACTTCTATAATTCTGACAAGTCCGCACTATGAGTTATCTATCTTTTTAAAATTATGCTCTGGTCAAAAAGGGGTGTGGCTTCCCACATCACAGGGTGGAATAACTGGTTTATCCACTTCCCCCAAGCCAGCTTGTTCACAGAGGCACAGCTGCCCCCTAGTTTCTCCCAAGAGGAAGCTATTTTACGACACCCCCAATATAACATTTGCCTGAGTCCAGGATAGGCCTTTGTTCAACTCCCTGTAGTCCCCAGCTGCTCCACCCCTAATCTAATCAGAGAGGTGACAACTCCTTTTGGCAAGGGGAAGAGTGGCTGAGCAGGTTTCAACTCCTGTCGGGGGTAGTTGTCAGGCAGAATCCAGTTTCATTAAGCCAGGTTTCAGCTAAATGTCACTTTTTGTTCCCAGTTTTCTACATTCAAATCAAACTGACAATTTTTACCTATACATTGAATAATTATTCCCTTCAAGTCATTTCAGAATATAGTTTTACATTGTATCCACCTCTTAGCAAGTCTTTCCTTGGTCTGGTTTTGTTTCATTTGTTCAGTTTTACACAAAAGTCTGGTGGTTTTAAAACGCCGGCTTTCTGATAGTGGTGAGTACTGGTAATGCAACCATTTTTGGGATTAAGAAAATGAATTCCCCACAGTTCTGGGTTGCTTCTGGCAATCAGCATTGCCATTCCCAATGGTTTCAGGCTACAGTGTGTGTAGCCCAATGGTGGTTAGGCAGCGCCCTCCTGTGCTCACAACATAGGCAAAAATGGGTGGCAGCCTATTCTTCATGTTTTCCCTGTGCACTCTCTGGGGAGTTCTGGCCATCATGATGTTTTCCATGCCAGTACTGCACAGTTTTATTGTAGGGCTTGGATGCATGGGTAAAAACATCCCACAAGACAGGCACCGGTGGAGGCACGATGACATCTCAGACTGCTCAAGATATGACCGAATCAGGATTTGAGTGTCATTGGTGTATGAATAGCACCTGATACTGAAGGAGCGGGTGAGACACACCAATTGCCAAATGTAGATGTTAAAAAGAATAGGAGACAAGGCATATCCTTTAGGAACCCCACACACAAGGGAACAAGCTTGAAAAAAAAGGAGGGAGTGAAAGTATTTGGGTTCTGTCTTCCAGGAAGGAAGGGAACCAGGCCAATACTTAGTCAGAAATTCTGACCTGTGCTAGACGGGCCAGCAGGTTAGTGTGATCCACAGTGTCAAAAGCTGCTGAAAGATCAAGTAAAATCAGGGCACCAACTCCCCCTGCGTCGACCAGCCTAGCCATATCATCCGCTACTGACACCAGAACACTTTATGTACCTCGGCCAGGCCTAAAGCCTGACTTGGCAGGGTCAAAAAGGTCAGATGACTCCATAAGAGAAGATAGAAGTGCTGAGATCAGAGCCTCTAACAGTTTCAAAAGGAAAGGCAGAAGTGAGATAGGGCAAAAATGTGAAGGAAGTGTGGAGTCTAAAGAATGCTTTTTGAGAAGGGGAATCACCATCGCTACCTTGAATTCCTGAGGGATAAATGCCATCTGACAAGAAGCATTTATAGCCATTGAGATCTCACCTAGTAACTCCAAAGGAATTTCGTTCATTACTAACAGAGGAACTGGGGTTCAATACGAGTTTGGAGGTAAGGGATAAACGATGCTGGTAAAGGATTACCTGCATCGTTTACCGCTCTGGGCCATTACGACCCACCAACCCGCTATTATCGGCACCGTAATTAACCGTGCCTCTAATAGCGGCATGGGTGCGGGCACGCGACCCTTCATGCCGGCAATACTGGCATGGTGTAAACAGGAGGACATCACAAGTCAGGCGGACATGCAAATAACGGCCTACTGAAGCCCGAAAAGTACCTTACCGGCATGAAGTAAATACCGGCATCGCGGGCCACCCCGTAAACGGCCCTGTGCAGTGTTCCCAACTGCCACAGGTGCACACAATCAGCACAGGTGGAGGCAATATAGACTGGGCCAGCACAAAAGGAGCACACCCCACCCCTTCCCACACCCAGTCACACACCAAAATGATTCCAATACTACTAGCAATGCTGGGGCTGGAGGACATGATTGCAGTGGAACTGCTGCAACAACAACAACAACAACAGGCAGCACAGAGGAGACGCAGGAGGAGAAGGAGGGTGAGGCAGGCCTAGCATGCACCACCAGTGCAGCCACTGTTACCACGCAGGAAGCCCCCAATCCCTCGCATCCGAGCCAGTCCATTCAACCTAACCCCTGAGCAGATCCACACCCTGTACCGTCTGGACCGGGAGACCATCACCACCATTGTGGACATGATACATGACGACATCGTCAGCCTGATTGAAATACGCACCGCCATCCCACCTTTACTGAAGGTAGTGTCCGTGCTCCACTTCCTGACCACAGGCACCTACCAGCACACAGTGGGGCACATGCATGGCATATCACAACCATTATTCTCACGTACTCTGAACCAAGTGCTCGATGCCCTCCTGAAGCACACAGGCGGCCACATTTTCCTACCACAGACAGCCCAGGAGATCTCCAACACCAAAGTTTGTTTCCATTCACTGGCCGGCATCCCTGGTTGCATTGGCGCCATCAACTGCATCCATGTCGAATTGGTGGTCCCACATGCCATGGAGGCAGTGTACCGCAACCGTAAGTTATACCACTCCATCAACGTGCAAATGGTATGTGACCCAAACAAGATCATCACACATTGGGCCTCATTACACGGAAGGCGGTGAGCCATGGCGCTATTAGCACCATGGCTCATGCCGGTAAAATACCGGCACCGCCTTGGCGGAAAGGGGATTTACCGCCCCATTCCAAGGTTGGTGGGGCGGTAAATCCCCCTTCCGCCATTGCCCTTCCCCATTCCCATTTCTGCCCCATAGGGCTCTATGGGAATGGGGAAGGCGTTAATTACGGCACCGCAATTTTGCGGTGCCGTAATTAGCTCCGAGGTCCCTTAGCGGGTTGGTTTTTAACGCCTGCAAAAAGCAGGCGTTAAAGCACCAACCCGCTAAGGGACCTCGTAGTAAGGCGGTACTGGTTAACGGTCACCGTTACCATTAACGGTGGCCGTTAACCATTACCGCCTTCCGTGTAATGAGGCCCATTGTTGTGCACGATTTCCAGGATCAACCCATGATTCAATAGTCATGCAGAACTCCACGATACCACGCTACATGGAGCGACACGCAGGGCACAGATCCTGGCTACTCGGTGAGTTGCATGTCAGGCTCATGGCAATGCGATGTGGGTAAGTGATTGGGGGGTGAGATGCATACTTCACCTGGCTGAGATGGGGGGGAGAGATGCATACTTTACCTGCCTGAAATGGGGGGGGAGATGCATACTTCACCTGGCTGAGAGGGGGAGGGGGAGATGCATACTTTACCTGGCTGAGATGGGGGGAGAGATGCATACTTTACCTGGCTGAGAGTACCTGAGAGGATGGACCATGCTCATACCCCAAAGCAGGCCAGACTTGACCCGACACCTGACCACAAAATGCAAGACGTAAGCTGCCCTACCACGAAAATGATGCAGTGCAACAACCATTCCATAGCCATCAACATGTACACTGCACATAATCAGACCGTAGCCCCCACAACACAATGCAGCAACAAGAAATTAGGATGGCCATTGCAGAGCACCAAATACTATCATCAAAAAGGACAGGTCTCCATTATTGCGTGCAAAGGAGCCACATGAGGGCAAAATACATGAACACACCCCTACACCAACACAGAGGTCCACCAAAACAGCATGTCACCATTTGTCGTGCATAGTGAGATCATCATGAGGCTTCCATCAACGTTGACCGGATGAAAGCATACAAATCACTGCACATCACCCAGATCATGTGGACAACCAGCGTGGACTACCACAGTGCATGAGCACTCACAAGGAATTGCCCCCCCCTCTGCGCCCACTAGACGACGGCATGCACAACTGTCTATGAGAGGAATACACACATACCAGTCACATCATGTGTCTCTATTCATGCATGGACCTGTGGGTGCAAACAGGATATGAATGCATGCTATGGTGTCATTGATACAGGTCCCATATGATGTGAGGACTTACACATAATCATTGTTGCCCACATGCAGGTGATGCAGGCTATCCCTTGAAGAGGTGGCTCCTTACCCCAGTCCGGAACCCCCAGAACAGGCACGAGGAGGAATACAAATGTGCACATACACGTACCTGTGTGGTGATTGAGCAGACATTTGGCCTCTTCAAGGCATGGTTTTGCTTCTCAGCAGGTCTGGTGGGGCACTCCTGTACGGCCATGAGAAGGTGGGCAAGATCGTCAAGGCATGTGTCATGCTACACAATATGTGCATCAGACGGAATGTGCCTCTGCCCCCTGACGCTGAACTGCAACCATCTGACGATGAGGATGAGGAGGGTGGAGATGGGGCTGCACTTCAGGGAGGCAGCGATGCAAAGGAGGGACGTGCCATGTGTCAGACTCTGATTGACCAATGTTTCTAGCACACATGGATCGGCAGTGTGACATGGAGGTGGAACTCAGGGCACTGGGTGTGTCAGGGACATGGACACTGTAGATTGTTCACCAATAAAGCACACGTACACAATTAGCAACGTCCACACATGTGAATTCAGATTTCACAACAGGTGTATTCAGAATTTGTAACATATCAAGTGCACAAGCCCTCCACCCCACACACCCACCCCCCCTGCCCTCCCCCCTCAACTTCCCCACACACCCTGTCCCCCCTCCCCCTCCACCCTCAACTCCCCCACACACCCTCTCCCCCTACCCCTCCCCCCTCAGCTCTCCCACACACCCTCTCCCTCCTCCCCCTCCCCCTCCCCCCTCAACTTCCCCACACATGGTGTGCACTGGCGTGCACCATAAGTCTACATGAAACCAGAATGCCTGGCTGAACCTACAGCCCTTCTCCTCTTCCGGCAGCAGGTGGACCCCTGTCCAACCTGCGCAGGTTCCGGCCAGACCTACGCAGGGGGCTGGACTTAGTGGAGCTGGCATTGGAGGATGTCCCAGGTTGTTCTGCCACCTGTGCCGGACACATGGCCTCCATTGCTGCCACCATTTGGGTGAGGACCTGCCTTACTGTTGCCAATTCACTGCATATGTCTTTTGAGGTGATCTCAATTGCAGATTTGAGGGATGAAGCACATTCTCTTATCTCATCCCTTGCCCGGCCACATTCCATGATGTGCTGTGTCAACAGCCCTGTCAGCTCCTCCTGCCGCTTCTGGATTGCCATGATCCCCTCTTGGCTGTTCAGGACACTGGTGGATGTATGAGGTGCTACCGACATTGTTGTTTCCTCATGCACGGTTGGCGTGGGGCTTAAACTACCAGGCCATGACTCCCCAGGAGACAGCTCATGGCTGTTGCTGTTGTGTATGCTGGGTGGGGAGAGGTGTGGTGAATGCGGGGGGCCTGTAGTGGTGGTTGTGCCATGTGGCCGAACATCTGCCTCGTCATCGGACACGGCTGCTGTGGCAGCTGTCTCCCCCACAGTACTGCTGGCAGCCGATACAGTGCCTTCAGCCACTGGCTCCTGTGTGCTGGTGGCTCTTGTGGGTGCTGTGGTGGGGGCCGTAGTGCACATTGGTGCTGTGGGTTCTCGGGTTGTCTTGCCCTTCCGTGGTAGTCCAGGTTGCCCTCTTCCCCTTTATGTAGAGGGGCGGTTTTCTCCCTCCATGCCCCTGGCCTTCTTGTGTGGTGTTGCAGCATCCTCCCTGGGGTCCTGGTCATCGCTGTCTGATGGCGTGCCTGTGGGGGACCAAGAGAGGGAGAGGATTAGTGATGGGTCTACATGCATCAGGCATGCATTGGGGTAGATACATTGATATGGAATGGCAGTTGATTGGCATCGGGGTAGTGACATACGGGTTGTTTGGCTTTTGGGTGGGTGATGCAGGGATGGGTCTGGGATGAGACATATATGGAGTGCATCATGCATGTGGACAAGATGGTGCTGTGCACTGCCTGTAGGCAGTCTTGCAAATATGTGTCTGATGGACCCTGCTTTCCATCATTGCACTGTCAGTTCAGGGGGACATCCTCGTGGTTGTCTTTGCAGTGTTACATTAGCCGATGACGAGGCTCCTCGCTCCATGTCCCCCACTCCCTCAATAGCCTCCATCCCAATGGCGCTTGCACAGATCTCCTCCCAGGGTTGCATCTTTATGGGGGAGTCCGCACATCCACCTGTTGCCAACCCCTGCTTACGGTTGGCCGAGAGTATGTTCTGCACGCGTAAGCGCAAGTCGTCCCAGCACTTCCGGACATCTTTAGGAGTGCGGGGGGTGGTGCCAACGGCACTCACTTTCTGCGCCACCTCCGCCCATATCTCCTTCTTCCGCTGCACTGCAGGTTGAGACATGTTGGTGGAGAAGACGACATCCGCATGTTCTTGCAGCGTCTCGGCCAGCATGTTCAACTCCTCTGGTGAGAAGCTCTCCTTGCGCAAGCGCTCTGCACTTTTTTTGAGTGCCTTGGGCATTGTGATATGCTGCAGATAGTGTTAGAGGTGTGGTAGAGGTGTGGTGGTGAGATGGCTCCTGGTTACAGAGGATGGCAATGGATTGTGTTTTTAAAGATGGCCGCCGTGCTCTTTCCCGTTCCTGTGCGATGACGCCACTTCCGGTTCCGCTTATCAGCGGTGACCGCTAATTGCGGTCACCGCAAATGGTGGTCACTGCTAATCCGATGGCTTGAATGGCGGTGGAGCTATCTGCGCTTCGCGCAATGCTGGTAAGGGCGATTTTTCGCCCTTTTACGGCAGGGCGGAAAGGTTGTTACCGGCATGGTGCAAAGCTTGTGCCCGCGTACTCATAATCGCCCTCTAATAGCGGCCTTGTGGCAACACGGACACAGTATTTACTCCATGACGGGAAGGGCCGTACCTTACCTCCTAACTTGTAATGAGGGCCACTGAGTCAGACGGGGCCGCTGATTTAAGTTGGCAGATGGCATCAGAGATCACTCGACTCAGAGATCTTTGGAAAAAGAGGCCACCCTAGTGAGGCAAACAATTGTAGTACTTGGAGGACAACAACTCATTTTCATACAGAATATGGCTGAGAAGGCAGTGGGGCAAAGCTGCCTTCTGTGTGATTATGACTGAATGTCTCTAGGTCGGTGTGCCCTCAACACAGTGACGGTAACCCAGCACTGTTGACCCACAGTTGGCCTGAGATAAGAAGCCTGTATAGCAGTGCATACAGCTGCTTGCCTCTGGACTCAGTTGTGGACACTAGCGGCCAACCGCTCTCATCCGCCGTGCAACTCAAATTTTTGGGGAATGTGCTGCATGATAATTTGTAGACAACCTGATTCTGGGTCAGATGTTCATGAGTAGCAGAGCAGCTACATCGCTGCAATCTGTTAATAGTTATCCTTTGACACTCAATTTCATCAATGGAGCTGCTGCAGTGCTGGTGTAACAAGGGTCTATATACATACTCCTCCTCCTGCACCACAGTGTGCACAGGAAACTCCCATGCACCCTTGTTGCACCTGCTAGGATGTGGGATGAGCATTGAGCAGTGATCTTCCTTTCCGGAAAGCTGAGCAAACCAGATGGGCTTGGCCGTGCCAGTGGCGAAGTGGCAGAATCCAACTCATAGGAGTCAGGGAAGAGAGGGTGTGCCTTGGTTGCAGATGGTAGCTTCTGCCACCGACCATAGATGGTGGCTTTAAGGCAGGCACAACCTCATGGCCGCACAGCCATGTTGCAGTGGGTGACTGTCCCAGACTATCTGGTCCTTCGGCTGGGCTTAACTTTCCATATGACCACAGCAGTCAGCCCAGATACCCTGAGTCACACCCGACACAGCTGTCTCCTACAATTGTCTGCAGCCAGACTGCATGTTAGTCGGTGTGAAGTGTCTCTCTGTGGGACAGGCGTGTCATGGGAGCTGGACAGGCTCCTACATGCTCAGACTGTGTCCCCAGACAAATTGGGGGCCAACAGGCCTGGCCAAATAGGAAAAGGATAAGTGAGCACAGCAGCTGGAGGCCCATGTGGGTGCCATGGTCCAGTAGATGTCTTAGGTAAGTGCTACTGGGGCTGAGCCAGGGGCACAAGCAGAGCTCACACAATCTCATTGTCCGCTCACATAGAGATGTATTGTGGGGAATCAAAAAAAGCAGGACTGCTGTCCAGGGCTCTGCCCTCAACAACTTTGAGCTTGACCTTCCCGAGAAGGCCAGGTCTCCTGTCAGATTCTCTGGGATAATTTGTGTTAACACACTGTACGGCAGAGGGGCACCCGTCTATGCCACTCCTGGTTCAGGGTTCCAAACCCAACTCCCTTTCAATCAGCTGAAGGCAAAATAGGCCATTCTCCATCCCTTTTGAACAACACTCGCCCATCTCCTGGGGCTGACATACCCATGTTCAGCTGCTGTTCATATGGAGGAGCAGCCTTCACCACCTCAAGCTTCAAAGTTCTATTTTTGAATGTTGCTACTCGCACCAAGATCGGCACCTGTGGCGGCTCAACCCTGGGCATTGCTCCAGACATCCGTGTGCAGTACAGCGGCCTTCCTACTCATCAGGGCTTTCCCCCATGGCTCTCAGCACCACGATGGCCTAGTATGGGCCAGACATCCAACTCAAACCAGTTCAAGGCCAGTTGATTGAGCAGGTGAGTTGTTACACACTCCTTCATAGATTTGGTCTTCCCTGGCCACCATTCTACTGTCAGTGTCAACCAACTCTCATGGGCATTGGCATGGGTTGCTTTAACCCAGTGTTAGGTTTATCCCCAGTTCTAGTTCTTTTTTGCAAAAGTGGCCCACTGTAGACTTGCATTCCTGGCTTCTTGCCCATTTTCAGTTTGAGAATAGGTTGATATACTTTCGCCTCCAAGGCCTCAGATCATTCACTATATCAGGTGAAAGTGGGGTTTTACGAGTGCCAGCTCTCCTGAGGATGACTTCAGAGGGAACAAGCTTCTATATGGTTCGATTAGTCTTTTTTCCTATATCCAGGTCAGATGGCCAATTTGCACGTCAGGAACACTGCAGAACTCCACCAGTGTTTCCTCTGGCTTTGCCCTGCTCAGGCATTGTTTACCATTGTTTGGGTCCTATCACACATGCTCATGTTTTACTTCCCCGACAGAGCGGGGAAGAGGGCTGGTGGGGCAGCCACCATAACGGAATCCTGCCTCAGCCACTGTGCACCAGCACCCACCTTCACTGTGCAAAGGGTTTGGTACAGGCGTGTGACTTGCACACGTGTTTGACTCTTGGTCTGTTTTTGAAGATTGAGTTACTGACATTACCGCAGACCCCATCCCTCTTCTGTCCCTCTCCGCCCAGCAGCACAACAGGGTCATGCACACTGAGGACTGACCACCCCAGTAGACAGTCACACTTTGATAAGGGGGCCCCATCACTGACCCGGTGAACCCCCCAAGAGGGGCCAAGTGGTTGGTAAAGGAGGGCCCAGCAGTGGCCATTTCTCCTCAGCCCTGTTGACATGGCGGAACTGCTGCCAGGGGTGTGTGTCACTCTCTGCCATATCAGAGAACCACCTGCCCTCAGGGCCTTACCAGTCGACCCAGAGCCAATTGCAGTGCACCACTATGGACAGAATGCAACATGCAGGGGCTGTGTGGGCCCGTGCAGCCGTCCCATGGAAGGATCCACCATTCTGGCCACCCGACCTGCCTGCTTTGTTGAGTCCTCAAAGTGGACTGCATAGACCACACCTGTTTTCCTCTCAACAGTTTCAATCCCTCTTATACTCTGGTACTTGTTGGCTATTGGTCTTTTGTCCATAGTTGGCCTTACATGGAGTTTACCACCCACTTTGGCCTGGATTCCAAAGCAACTCAACCCCATGATGAGCCCATCCCAGCGCACCGGGAGCTGCTATCATCCTCACCCTGCCACTGGGAAATAGATTCTGCACTGGGTTCTTCCCTCTTAACTTGACATTTGTGAGGAAAGCCTTATTAGTCGCATTTCCTCTACTTAGGATAACATGTCGCCACGTCTGATCTGAGGTCATGGTTGGGGAGCTTAAACTCACGCAGCCTATTTAAGGGCCAGGGCCATCTGAAGGGGTTCCCCCAGCCCTGCGCCTCTTGCTCAGCTGTGTGTGCATTGTCCTGATCAGCAGCAATGTAGCCCTGGGAAGGGGTTGGCCATTCAACACAGTCGCAAGGCTTGCACTCCAGGACTGTCCCAAGCAGGCAGACATGGGACACCTCAGACGGCAATAAGTGGGATGGCAAGTTGCCCCGGGGTAGGGCAAGGTGTGTCTGGTTTTAATGCTGCCACAACTGCCATCATGACCACTTCATCCACTATGGCACACTGGGCTCCAGGCCTTCCCAACCCCATGGGGTGGGGAGATGGAAAGGCCAGGATGCTCCAGCGCCAAGCCTCCACGGTGGGTCCATGGAACGGGGGACCTGCTACAACCCAGCCACGCACCCAGGAGTTTCCACAAGGCTATTGACATACAAGCTACCCTCAGACCGGCAGGACCTCAGAGGGTATACAGGGCCACAAGGTGCTTTCAGATTGTCAATCAATGTGTCCAGCAAATAACACTGATTCTCACATCTAGCTGCATTATTCATCGACGTGCAAGCTGAGTGATCCACTAACAGGAGTCACAGGCACATTTTTTTCCAGACATCAGCCCAAACCTGCAAGTGCAGGAGGGTTGAGGGGGACACAACGCCTTCTGTCCGACCTGCCCACGCAGCAAGATAGCTTGGCACCCTGTTTAGCTTCTCCACTTGGGATTCAGCCAAGATCAATTGCAGTTTTCAAAGGAACATGTTATGGGCACTCAGCCGAGGAAGTCCACCCACCATATTCTGCAGCAGCACAGCAGCGGCTTTCCACAGTGATGGGGCATGCAGCTCCAGCACTGGCCAACCAGACCAATCCACTCATCCTTTGACAGTGGTGTGCATGTATGGGATGCAACAGCTGCTCCACCATTGATGATCCTTCCACAGGTCCACAGGTCCACACACAGAAGCCTTGTGACTTTTGCTTCCTCTGGATGATCTAGTTTGATCCTCTTCTCAGTGCTCCACCAGGGCCATGGCCAACCCCAGCAGGACCAATTCAGGGAACTCACTGAAACATCTAATCATTCAGTTATTATGAGGGACGGTGTGTACAAAGGGAAGGAACTTGTTAAAAACCAGCTAATAATCTGCACCTATTGGTAATTCCTAGTGCATGTGATATAATTGCAAGCTCCAATCCATATCACAAACACGGTTCAGCGGTGCTACCTGCACCTGTCAGCAAAGTACAGACATATGCAAATGCATTCAGTGAGGCGCTCATGCTGCCCCAGACATCTGACAGCATCACAGACGTGTTATTGGTTAATCTTGTATGACTGAATACCACGTGCCCCTCTAAGAAGTTGCACCCCAAACACTGGGGGTCATGTAAGTAGTTGGCATGGAGGAGTCTCGTTCATTATCAGAATGACCTAGACAAATGAATCCCCCAACTTGGAACAGACATGCACCACCACACACAAAATCGAGAAAGAACTACCTATCTGTGTATCTTTTCTGTGTATGGGCGGGGTGAGTTTTCCCATCTATGGTCAAATTGAGCTGCAGACTCGACTTCTGGTGGTGGACTTCCATCTATTTCTTTTGGTTTCAGCTTTGAAACCATTCTCCCCCTCACTACCCAAAGATGTTGCTTTCACGTAGGCTGCTCGGCCAGTCATTGTGCTTGCAGGGAAGAGCCATGCACATTGAGAGGCCCTCCCCAAAGGGGGCATGCTGTTAACATGGTCCCAAGGCAGGTGGAAGGTAATTGCTTGGGACAAAAACTTGAGGCTAGCCAAGCAGTCCAACCCTAGACAATCAAAGTGTGTAAAATCACTCCTGTGGGGTGTGTGGAAGCACATGGACAGGTCACCCCATCGTCCACATCAGATGAGGGTCTTTTATTGGGCCGGCACCCTGCTGGCGGGCAAAATAGTTTGCCTCTTGGAATGCCACCCTAGCTTTGTTTCTACCCCCACTATGAGGCAGCAGGACACCCCACAGCTGGCCATGCTCTGATGTGACATCGCATGAGGCTCTTCCCATGGCCAGCTTGCAGGGGTGTAGTGGTGTGAACATGAATCCTACCGGCACAGTGGTTTCACCACAAAGCCCGGGTTGGACATCAAAAGCCAAGTGGGACACATACAGTTCCCTTACACTCTTTCTACAGTAATACAGAAAAAGGAGTCTGAGCTTTCTTGTATTATGTGTACCCTAGCTGACAGAGGGCGAGTACTAGCCATAGGTGTCCTGCCTCCTTATCCCCAACTGAAATTGAATTTTAGAATTGATAGCCATCTGGACTGCCAGAGGAGGCCGGCCATCTGGCAGTGCAATTAATTCCCATGGTCCTGGGCAGGAAGGTCCATGTGGCCCCCTGGACAAGGGCCTGCAGCACCTGCTGGGCAGGGGCCACAGCAGACCTGTATTTGAGCCTGGCACACAAAGGTCAGGTCAGTGACGAGGAGAGGCAGCAGTGGTGGTATGGCCATGGCGTATTTGTGCTTTTCCAGGGAAGGACAGGGACCCCCGCAGGATGCCCCATGTCCACTGCTGGCCAGGCAGTCAACCCACATTCGAGGCAGGTGCTCAGGGGAGGGGGCAGCACCCCCAGGCACCATGGAGCTCAGGCCAGGGAACAAGATCATTCTTCCAATGAGCTTGCTAAGCAGGCACAGCCCCTGGCCTCCTTGCACATAACCACCCCCTCTGCATTGCCCCAGGAGTAAACACCACGATGGTTCTATGGTGCAGGGGGTGGCTGCTGGTACTGAGGACGGGTAGGCAACTCCTAAATGCATTTAAGCTTTGGGGGCCTGGGGGCCCAAACTAGGCATGCAGAGGGCACAGCTCATTAACCATGGTTGTCAAGTTTCACAGTTCCAGGCAGGATTCATCGACCAACTCCTTGCATTATTCCACAATGCATGGCTATGCGAACAGGCAAGGAGGTTTGACAAGCCCTGCCCAGGCCTCTCCAGAGGGCATGACTCAGAGGTGTACCATCTGTCTCTGATACAGTGTGTCAGCCACATTACTCAGTAGAGCTCCTCACAAGGTACCCAGCACACTCTCAGAGAAAAGCTCAAAGGCATTGAGGGCAGGGCCCTGGATGGGCAAGGGTGCTACCCCACCCTTTGGTGCCACTAGGCAGACGATAGCTGTCAAGATACTCTGATCCATACGGGACACAACAAGGCTGTGCAGCTGTTATTCTTTCATGCACTGCATGTGTATGCAAGATGAGAAGGTGATTTAGGCTGAAAGGATGTGGATGGGAGCCAGGTGTGTTCTTTGTGCAGGTTTGTTCATGCCACTGAAAAAAAGAGCACAGGGTATGGTGTCATTGGTGGCAGGGATTGTGTTCACTGCATAGGGTGTATTCATGTCCCTTGGCCTGAGGCGAGCAGGCCCAGCATCATGGGAGCGGTGGTAGTCATGGAGATGGGAGACTGGTGAGTCAATTATTGTAGTTGTTGCATGGCACTTTGGGGAGCACACAGTGGTGATGTTCTGGGTAGGGATGTTGTCACTGTGCGGGTTGTTGGCCTGGGGTGAGCAGGCCCAGCTGCATGGCACTCAAGGGGCACAGGGTACAGTATCATTGGGTGCTGGCATGTGTTACATTCTCTGACCTTGGATTTTCCTTTCTTCTGAGGAATGCAAGAAGGGGAGACGGTTGCTGCTATGCAAGGACACAGGGCTGTCGAATGCATGCATGCCACAACTCAGCAGTCTGGGCTGGTTACAGCACCTACAGAGAAGTGCATTGCTACATGAAGGACATCTGGAGAAGACTCTCAAGGGAAAAAGCTGATGTGAGATGGACATCTTTCTTGAACTGAACTTGCACTTTTCTTAGTCTGTATAACTATTTATATGGAGATGGGTTTAATGAGCTGCATTGTTGGCAGAGAATGGAGTAGCATCTTCACATGCATATTAGGGTGAGACACGCCTAGGGTGGCCAGAGCAGTACCAACAAGTGTTTTTTCCTGCCTACATTATATGATGTGCCTTTCTACTTCTGTGATAGCCTCAAACCCCACATCAAGGATATTGGCAGAGATCACGAGACTGATGAGCCACGCCCACGATGAAGGCTGGATAGACGAGGACGAGAAGGTGTTCCTTGTAAACCAACACCCCATCAATCATCCCAGCCTTCTACCTGCTCCAGAAGATCCACAAAAACGTAACCAAACCGCCAGGAAGACCAATTGTGGAAGGCATCGGATCAGTCATTGAACCCCTATCCATCTACATTGACACTTCCTAAGGCCCTTCATTTGCAAAATGCCTTCCTACATCCAAGACACCACGGCCATGATAAAGAAGTTGGACACCATACAAATAGGACAAGGAGATCTAGTAGTGACCCTAGACGTGGAATCACTATACACTAATATCCCACAAATGGAGTGCCTACAAGTCCTCAAAACCAACCTAGATCTTAGAACAACACTGGAAACACCTACAGCTTTCCTCCTGGAAAGTACAAGAATATCCCTGATGGAGAACTACTTCATTTACAAACACACTTTTTACCATCAATGTCATGGAACCAGTATGGGGGCTACATTTGCCTCCGATCTATTCATGGACGATTTTGAAAAAAACGACATCTACAATGAACTCAACACCTTTAAACACTTCATCGGGTGCTGGCTACGGTATATAGATGATGTTTTCATGATCTGAAAAGGGACTGAAGATGACCTCCTCTCATTTCTACAATGGTTGAACTCACAAAACATTTGCATCAAATTCACCATAGAATACAACAAACACAAAATACCTTTCCTTGACCTAGAAATTTGTAAAAATCTGGACAATTCCCTGAGTACCACGCTGTATCGGAAACCGACATAAAAAAATACCCTCCTTGAATACTCCAGCTTCCATCCTTCAGGCCTTAAAACCAACCTCCCATATGGCCAATTTCTCTGAATAAGACGTAACTGTTCTGCACTTAGTGAATATGACTGTAAAAGCAAAGAACTGGCCACACATCTAAAAGAACGAGGTTACCCCAACCACATAGTCCGTCAAGTCAGAAAACCTGTCAAACACACCAATCGTGAAGCATGTCTCACACCTACCGTAAGAGAACAACAAAACACGAAGATGACCTGCGTCACAACCTTCACTCCATTGAGTAATTCCATCATAAAAATGGTTCTTAAACATTGGGACAAAGTCCAGACAGACTCTTTCAGACCAGAGAAACCGAGATTTGCGTTCAAATGCAGTCGCAACCTAAAATACCATTTTGTACATACGTACACCGAAATGGATGCACCGAACAACGACCAAACCACACTATGGCAACTTCCACCAGTCAAAGGTCATTTTAAATGCAGACACTGCTCTTTGTGTACCCTAACAGCTAATTTTAAAACCAATATTTTGAAACGAAAACCTTGGACCCTAAATTCTTTCACTAACTGCAGAACCAAATGGTCCGTATAAATAATCAGATGCCCTTGTGACCTCATCTATGTGGGCAAATGTAAAAGGGAAATACGGCAACGTATTTGTGAACACCGCTCCTGTGTGCGCAATCAAATTGAAGACAAGCCCCTGGTGGCACATTTCAAAGCCAAAAACCATACCCATAATGACATTTTTTGGACAATACTACAAACAGTGGGGAACACATTCCGCGGAGGCGACAGAGATCATGCCCTACGCAAACTCGAGCAGAAATGGATTTACTGTTTGGACTCAGTGAAAAGGGCTTAAACATTTCTATTAAATGGAACCTTTTTTTCAATAGATAAATGCCAATGTACATTTACCAACTTTCTGGTTTCTTTCGGTTCTCAGGTCTCCTTGAACAATGGTTTGTGTGCGTACACATGTCATAATACGTCAATGTGTTTGTGTTTTCCTTACTCATATTATATGGTACAACTGCAAATGTAACAAACTGCTGGTTTAGACAACAACATGTTTGTAAATCTGTTGTATGACCTCCATGATGATAACCGTTACACTGGAATTGTGTGGTGTAATAAGCCCGTCATATGTCACAACCCTGTTTTCTTTTCACCTAGAACTGAAAGAAACAAACAATGGATTTAGTGGTATACATGTCATAGTATATGGTTTTGGTGTGTTTTTCTTCCACAAGTACTCACAATATATGGGACAATAGCTAACGTGACTATTTGCTGGTTTAGACAACAACATGTTTTTTAATCTGTTACCTCCATGATGGCAACCGTTATGTTGTACTTGTGTGCTGTAATAAGCCTGTCATATGTCACAACCCTGATTTCACTGTAAATTGATGTATTGATTGCCACACCAACTTTTTCTTCTGACTAAGCGTTCTCCTTGCACACATGCGCATTTAGAGCTAGTCCCTTAGCTTCTTTGACAAAGTGGGTTTCTTGCACACATGCGCAAATGGAGCCACTTTCTTTGCCGCCCGAATACACATACGCGCCCCCTATTCAGAAAACACTACTCCGCTTGACACATGCGCATTCAAGCTGAGCTGTAGCCGGAACATAAAAGTTCCACACGCTTGCCCGTCTCCACTTGCAGCGCTCCCAGTGACACAGCTCTTCGGAAGTAGGTAAGCCTGGCGCCGATGCTTTTTTCTCAGCTCTTTTGGTGCAGACATTTGCTCAGCCTTTTTTCACTCCTGGCAATATTTGCGAACGTGGCTACGCTGCACAAATGATTACAATGCACTCTGCCCCGCCGAGATTTTTGCTACGCCCGATCAGGTTAGGCACCTTTAATATACCTTGTTGCCGCCCTTGTTAACACTGGGAACACGCAGATCCCGCTCACTTTGGAATCCTCTTCCACGCTTAGTCATCCCTGATGCACACGAGCGTCCCCATCATTGTAATTCACATTACCAGCCCTAGACCACGGGTTATAAGCACGACCACTCAGTAAAAATAAAAACAGGCCCCCCGGTCATTTTTCCAGTTCTCCACGTAATTTAGGGTTCTAATACTGTACCTCCTATAGTTTTGTCCATGCTTAATCCTCTGTGGCACACCAAGTTTGTGATATATATATTTCTGTTACTTAGATTCTGGCATCTGACCTCCTGCAGACCTGCCTCCCAGCCGCATCAATCAGCAAGTGGCCCAATCAAGTATTTTAGACAAGGCGTTTTACTTACCAGACATGGTAGGTTACCCTCTTGCAGTTTCGCTTTTTAAAAACCATAGGAATATCACCTCTCTTCTCGTCACTAACACAGTCCCCATCTACTTTAGGTGGACACCTTTTTCATTTAACAACGTCCCGACCACGACTACTTTTTCCTGAAGACAGTTCGGTGCATCCCAGCAGCGCTGCTCACCTCGTACAGCCACTGCCTACCACCAACTACACACGAACCAGAAACACCTACCAGTGTGTCGACAATGTTAACGCATTTTTACTATAAAACAATGCAAGAAATCAAATAATGTGTCACTCCGCCTACTAACCCACTAAATATGCAGACCACAAAGTAATTGACCATGCATATTCCACATGCCACGGCACCCTTTGTATATATGTGTTTCTGTTAGTCAAAATAAACCTTTGTTCATTTATCACTCCTGTAGTCTACGGTGATATTCCTTTCTGGAAGCCAGCAGTCAACTTGCCCCGCTGCAAATGTGTGGTAACCTCGAGTCACGCCTATGTCTAGGGTAGCCTATGACTCTATCTCTTCTTGTTTCAGTATATCTCCTAACCCTCTAGAGTCAGGCCCCCTTACTAAAATAGAGGACTCCACCCATTTTTTCATACATTCCCTGGGACAACCCTTTCGTTGTTGGGCATCATTAATTTGAAAAACACTCAATGGAGAATGTCAACATTGTGAGTTTCTCCGACGAACTATACAAAAAACTTTTAGACACAAATTCGCTCTTGGGTGGATCCACAACACCAACTAGACCAGTAAAAGACCCAGCACTCAATGATTAAGATATCCTATTGCAGAAAAAGAAAAAACCCGTCCGCACAGAATCACATGGCCAGTTGATGCTGGAATATCTAAAAGCTGGCGTGATACCAGAAGGCCTACAGGTGAAGAACATACCTTGCGTTTTCCTAGATAACCCTAGATTTATGACCAAGTTCAGTGGGGTGGGAAATACATTTTCTCGCAATTGGGTCATCCTAGTAATAGAGGCAGCAGAAGAGGAGACCAAATCACAAAAAGAAAAACTTAAAACCCTTGCAGACCAGATCAAGAAAGATTCTGTAATCCCGGACATAAAAATTCAGTTGGAAAAAATCAAAGAAGAAATACAGACATTCCAAAATTCACGATCGACAAAAAGCTGTGGAAATTATAAAATGACGTTAAGACTACAAAGAGGAGAGGACATACCCATACTTGGTCCCTGGTTTCTATAATCAGTTGAACTCTAACACATATAATACCAGACAGAACCCGCAAAGACATCAGAGGTACAAATGTGTAACTTTTTCCAACAGCTCCAACAGTAGCGACTCAGATTCCACAACCAACAGACAAGCAAATACACAACAAGCATCACGTTTTCAAGGGAGGGGACAACGCGGTAGACCGCACTACCAAGGCCAGCATCCAATGCGGACATGTCAATGGATCCCACCACAACAAACATGGTGATCCCCATCTTCAAAAACAACAGGTCTAAAACCTCCATCAACTTTCACCCCAATGTCATCCATGGTTTGTCCGTAAATTCTATCTTTTGAAAACGGCATTCGTTTCGAAATGCGCAATGCGTTCAACTAGAAAACACCCTTTAAGAACAACCTCTCACCAACCCAAAGGTTAGCACTCAAGTCACTAGAAAGCAACAAAAGTTTCCTCATTAAACCAGCGGATAAGGGCGGAGGTATCGTACTCTCGAGCAACAATCTATACAATGACGAGCTTACAAGACATTTATCAAACTCAAGATTCTACAGACAGATAGCCTCAAACCCCCATCAAGGATATTGGCAGAGATCACGAGTCTAATGAGCCACGCCCACGATGAAGCCTGGATAGACGAGGGCGAGAAGGAGTTCCTGGTAAACCAACACCCCATCATCCCAGCATTCTACCTGCTGCTGAAGATCCACAAAAATGTTACCAACCCGCCAAGAAGACCAATTGTGGCAGGCATCGGATCAGTCATTGAACCCCTATCTATCTACATTGACCACTTCCTAAGGCTCTTCATTTGCAAAATGCCTTCCTACATCCAAGACACCAAGGCCATGATAAAGAAGTTGGACTCCATACAAATAGGACAAGGAGATCTACTAATGACCCTAGACGTGGAATCACTATACACTAGTATCCCACAAATGGAGTGCCTACAAGTCCTCAAAACCTACCTAGACCTTAAAACAACACTGGAACCACCTACAGCTTTCCTCCTGGAATGTACAAGAATAACCCTGATGGAGAACTACTTCATTTACAAACAAACTTTTTACCATCAATGTCATGGAACCAGTATGGGGGCTAGAATTTTGAAAAAATCTACATCTACAATGAACTCAACACCTTTAAACACTTCATTGGATGCTGGCTACGGTATATAGATGTTGTTTTCATGATCTGGAAAGGGACTGAAGATGACCTCCTCTCATTTCTACAATGGTTGAACTCACAAAACATTTGCATCAAATTCACCATAGATTACAGCAAACACAAAATACCTTTCCTTGACCTAGAAATTTGTAAAAATCTGGACAATTCCCTGAGTACCACGCTGTATCGGAAACCGGCATCAAAGAATACCCTTCTTGAATACTCCAGCTTCCATCCTTCAGGCCTAAAGACCAACTCCCCATATGGCCAATTTCTACGAATAAGATGTAACTGTTCTACACTTAGTGAATATGACTGTAAAAGCAAAGAACTGGCCACACGTCTAAAAGAACGAGGTTACCCCAACCACATAGTCCGTCAAGCCAGAAAACGTGTCAAACACACCAATCGTGAAGCATGTCTCACAACTACTGTAAGAGAACAACAAAAAATGAAGATGACCTGCGTCACAACCTTCACTCCATTGAGTAATTCCATCAGAAAAATGGTTCTTAAACAATGGGACAAACTCCAGACAGACTCTTTCAGACCAGAGAAACCGAGATTTGCGTTCAAACGCAGTCACAACCTAAAAGACCATCTTGTACATACGTACACCGAAATGGACGCACCGAACAACGACCAAACCACACTATGGCAACTTCCACCAGTCAAAGGTCATTTTAAATGCGGGCACTGCTCTGTGTGTACCCTAACAGCTAATCTTAAAACCATTATTTTGAAAGGAAAACCTTGGACCCTAAATTCTTTCTCTAACTGCAGAACCAAATGGTCCGTATACATAATCAGATGCCCTTGTGACCTCATCTATGTGGGCAAATGTAAAAGGGAAATACGGCAATGTATTTGCGAACACCTCTCCTGTGTGTGCAATCAAATTGAAGACAAGCCCCTGGTAGCACATTTCAAAGCCAAAAACCATACCCATAATGACATTTTTTGGGCAATACTACAAACAGTGGGGAACCCATTCCACGGAGGCGACAGAGATCTTGCCCTATGCAAACTCGAGCAGAAATGGATTTACCATTTGGACTCAATGAAAAAGGGCTTAAACATTTCTACCGAATGGAACCTTTTTTTCAATAGATAAATGCCAATGTACATTTACCAACTCTCTGGTTTCTTTCGGTTCTCAGGTCTCCTTGAAAAATGGTTTGTGTGTGTACACATGTCATAATATGTCAATGTGTTTGTGTTTTTCTTACTCATAATATATGGGGCAAATGTGACAAACTGCTGGTTTAGACAACAACATGTTTGTGAATCTGTTGTATGACCTCCACGATGATAACCGTTACACTGGAATTGTGTGCTGTAATAAGCCCGTCATATGTCACAACCCTGTTTTCATTTCTCCCAGAACTGAAAGAAACAAACAATGGATTTAGTTTGTATACATGTCATAGCATGTGGTTTTGGTGTGTTTTTCTTACACAAGTACTCACAATATATGGGACAATAGCTAACGTGACTATTTGCTGTTTTAGACAACAACATGTTTTTTAATCTGTTGCATGACCTCCACGATGGCAATTGTTACGTTTTACTCGTGTGCTGTAATAAGCCCGTCATATGTCACAACCCTGATTTCACTGTAAATTGATGTACTGATTGCCACACCAACATTTTCCTCTGACTAAGCGTTCTCCTTGCACACATGAGCATTTAGAGCTAGTCCCTTACCTTCTCTGATGAAGTGGGTTTCTTGCACACATGCGCAAATGAAGCCAATTTCTTTGCCGCCGGAATACACGGACGTGCACCCTATTTAGAAAACACTACTCCGCTTGACACATGTGCATTCAAGCTGAGCAGTGGCCGGAATATAAAAGTTCCACACGCATGCACGTCTCCACTTCCAGCGCTCCCAGTGACACAGCTCTTTGGAAATAGGTAAGCCTGCCGCCGATGCTTTTTTCTCGGCTCTTTTGGTGCAGACATTTGGTCAGCCTTTTTTCACTCCTGGCAACATTTGCGAACACGGCTACGCTGCACAAATTATTACAATGCACTCTGCCCCGCCGAGATTTTCGCTACGCCCGATCTGGCTAGGTACCTTTAATATACCTTGTTGCCGCCCTTGTTAACACTGGGAACGCGCACATCCCGCTCACTTTGGAATCCTCTTCCGCGCTTAGTCATCGCTGATGCACACGAGCGTCCCCATCAATGTAATTCACATTACCAGCCCTAGACAACGGGTTATAAGCACGACCACTCAGTAAAAATAAAAACATGCCCCTCGGCCATTTTACCAGTTCTCCACATAATTTACAGTGCTAATACTGCACCTCACATAGTTTTGTCCACGCTTAATCCTCTGTGGCTGTTACGCTCACCTGGTATCCACAGGGACGCCACCCAGCCGGGTTTCTCGCTGGTATGCTTCTCAGCTTTGCCCTGATGTGGTCTGCGGGGAAGGTTCTGCCTGAAAATACAGAAGGACTGTGTTCAAAACTGACCGACTGGGGTAAGTATCCTCCCTCCACCCCCGTATGATTTCAGTCCCTCTGGCGCCCTCTCCTCACCTTGTGGTAGAATTCGGTGTGCTGTCCATCCTGCCTTCTATGCAGGTGTGCGTTGTCTTTCATGGGCGAGTGCGGTCCAGTTACTTCACTGACGCCGGCCCGTTTGATATTGTTCAGGTAGGTCTTATTGCTGTTCTTTAGTTTTGTTGCTATCCTGCATGCCTTTCTTTGTTTAAAATGTCTCTTTTTTCTCCCTTAGGTATGCAGAACTTCAGCGCGGCGAACTGGCTTGGTTGATCCTTTCCAATCGACGAGATAATATAGCTTGGTCCTAGAGTATTTAGAGTCCAAGATATCTTTGACTTCGAATTCTGGTTCTCTCTCAGCAAGTATGGGCTTAGGTGATGTCCCAATCCATGTGCCGGGTTGCATTGGTTTCAGGAGAGACACATGGAATACCGGGTGGATGTGTAGATTAGGTGGTAAATCCAGTTTCACGGCTGCTGGGTTGATAATTGCCTTTATGGCATAGGGTCCTAAGAATCTGGGATGGAAAGGTCCGGGTTCCCTCAATGGGTACGAATTTAGTGGCTAACCAAACTTTGTCTCCTACTTGATAATCAGGGGCCTTTTTCCGGGGTTGGTCGGCGAATCGCTTTTGTTTTTCTTTGGCATGAATAAGGTGTTCCGTTGCCCTTTTGAAAGCCTGAGTAATGGTTGTGTGTAGTGTCTTTACCGCTGGCATTTCCAAGCTGGCTGGAAGGTCTAGTTCAGAGGTACGTGGATGTCTGCCATAAAGGGTATAGAAGGGCGTTTGTCCAATGCTTGAATGCAAAGAATTGTTATATGTATATTAGGCTATCCATAGTAGGTCTTTCCAATTCCGTTGTTCGTGATGCAGCATGCACCGTAAATATTGTTCGAGTGTCTGATTGGTTCTCTCGGTTTGGCCGTCCGTTTGGGGATGGTGACTGGTAGATAGCCGAACGTCGATCTGCGCCATTGCACAACATTTTTTCCAGAAGTTTGAAACAAACCAGCTGCCTCAATCAGAGACCAGAACCGAAGGTAAGCCATGTAGCTTACCCATGCCCTCCGGGAACACTTTTGCTAAAGTGGCTGTGTCTGGGAGGCCTTTGAGAGGAATAAAATGGGCCATCTTCGAGAATAAGTCCACAACTACAAGGATGGTGTTGAACCCTTTGCTTGGAGGTAGATCAGTGAGGAAGTCAAGGGAAAAAGTGTGCCATGGAACTGGAGGAATATCCAATGGTTGTAGGAGACCAGATGGTTTTTGTTTCTGTGATTTATTTTGTGCGCAGACACCGCAGGACTGAATATACTGAATGATGTCCTTACGCCAGGTAGACCACAAAAAGTTCTCTTTCACCTTAGCTGGGGTTTTGGTGATCCCAGGATGCCCTTCGATCAGTGAATTGTGATAGTTTGAAATAATATGCTGTTGTAATTCCTTCTTGGGTACATATAGGCGATCCCTAAAAAAGGTAGATGGTCCTTGATGGTATATTGTTCTCCTTGAGTTTGCCATGCGAGGTAGGCATCAGGATTCTTTGTCCGTTGGATTTCTTTTCGTAGTGCTGCTTGTGTTAAGGCTGTCGTGATACCCAAGAGTTTGTCTTCAGGTATAATAGGTACTGGGTCTGGAGTTGTATATACTATTTAATCTATGCCAATGCGAGATAGGGCATCCGCCTTTCCGTTTCTGACTCCTGGTCGAAATGTGATTACATAATCATATTTGACGAAGAAAAGGGCCCACCGTAATTGGCGCGAGGACTGGGCCTTGGCTGTTTTGAGATATTGCAGGTCTTGGTGGTCTGTGATGACTGTAATGGTGTGTCTGGCCACCAGAAGGTAGTGCCTCCAGGCTTTAAAGGTGGATTTGATAGCCAGGAGTTCCTTGTCCTTGATGGCATAATTAATCTCTGGAGGTGAGAACTTTTTTGACCAAAAGGCCACAGGATGTAGCTGGCCGGTTTCCAGGTCTCTCTGTGAAAGGACAGCCCCCATTGCGAGACTGGACGCATCAGTTTCAACGACATAAGGGAGGTCTGGACGAGAATGTCGCAGGATTGGAGCGGAGGTAAACCTTTTTTTAAGTTCCTGAAAGGCTTCTTCTGCTTCTTCGGTCCAAGCAAACTTTTTATTGTTTTTTCATAATAGTACTGTGATTGGGTGCACAACCTGAGAGAAGTCTAGGATGAACCGGCGGTAGAAGTTCGCAAAGCCCAACATGCTTCTTACCCCTTTCAGAGACGTCGGTGAAGGCCATTTCAGAATGGCATCTACCTTGTGCACATCCATTCTGATGCCTCCTGGAGTAAGGATAAAACCAAGAAATTCTACTTCAGTGACGTGAAAAAAGCATTTTTCAAGCTTTGCAAACAAGCGATGTTGACAGAGCTTGGTGAGGACTGAACGAACGTTCCTGACATGATCTTGTTCCGAGGCTGAGTATACTAAGATGTCGTCTATGTACACCAAGGCGCACACATCAATTAACTCCCTTAAAACCTCATTCATGAAATACTGGAATGCCGCAGGAGCGTTGCATTACCCGAAGGGCATGACTTGATATTCAAACAAGCCGTACTTAGTACGGAAGGCGGTTTTCCATTCACCTCCTTTTGTGACTCGGACCAGGTGGTAAGCTCCTCGAAGGTCCAATTTGGTATAAATCTCGGCATCTTTAACTTGGTCTAGCATCTCAGGGATAAGTGGCAAGGGGTAGCGGTTCTTCACGATAATCTGATTCAATGCGCGGTAGTCAATACAGCTTCTCAAGTCTCCTTCCTATTTCGGTACGAAGAACAAAAGACTGGCTGCGGGGGACTTCGAAGGACGGATAAATCCGTTTGCAAGGTACTGGTCGCAATAGGATTTCAAATGAAGGTTTTCTGATTCTGTGAGAGCGTAGATCCTGCCGCAAGGGATTTGTGCACCAGGAACAAGGTCGATCTGACAGTCATAGGGCCTGTGCGGCGGCAATGTATTGGCTTGGTCCTTTCGGAAAACATCCTGGAAATCATGGTATTCACTTGGCAAGGTATTAGTTGCTCCAAGGGTTGATACTGTCGCTCTGGGAATCATCGGGATACAGACGTCAGGTTTCTCCTCTTGGTAATAGCAAGCAGGGGAGCAGTCACTGGGGAAGGTTAATTTTCGTGCCCGGCAGTCTATCAAAGGGTTGTGAGCAACCAACCATGGCATCCCTAGTATTAGCTCGAACTGAGGTGGCTTGATGAGATCCAATGAAATAGACTCCCGATGTCCGTCCTGGCACAGCAAGGTTACCCTGGCTGTGCACTGGGTTACTGGTCCGGAAGCGCTTTCTGTCCCATCCACGGTGGTTACCTTGTCCATAGTTGGCTTAGAACACAAAGGAAGCCCCATCTCTGCTGCCAGTTATTGATCAATATCATTTCCAACTGCTCCGCTATCGATGTATGCTTCAACGGCATGCATTCTTGATGACTGTTGGTGGTTAATTAAGATCACTGGTATTACAAAGTGCGAGGTCAGCAACTCTTTCTTCTCACTCGACAAACTGACCTCTACGTTTGTTGTGCTTGGTAGTTTTACGATTCCTTAGCTTCATCCTTCTCTGTGGCCCCGACTGATCTTCTTGGGGGTTTTACTGGATAGTCCTTCAGGAAATGTCCTGGTTTCCCACAATACAAACAAAGTTGTTGTTGTCTTCTTTTGTCCCGCTCTTGTTTTGTTAATGGAGGCCATATCCCTCCAATCTGCATGGGTTCTACAGCATTTTCAGGTACACAGGGTGTGTTTTCCCTTGGTCGAACATACACGGTCTGAGGGTCTGTCTTAGACCGGTCTGCCTTTCGGTCCTGCAACCGAAATTGAATTCTGCAGTCTCTGGGTGGATCAACCACCTGGGCTAAAACGTCCTTTAATTCGCCTCGTAAACCTTGATGGAATAACGTGGTTCTTTTTGTTTTCTGGCCACCTAGCATCGGAAACTAGTCTGTTGAAGGTAGCAATGTACTTTAACAAGTCCTGATTCCCCTGTCGGAGGGACAAGAGTTCATTGTCTACTGATTGTTCCTGGGTATGGCGAGCAAAAGTTTTCCATTTCTCTCTGGAACCCCCCAAAGTCATGTAATAGAGGATCGTCATGGATTACCAACGGCACCGACCAATCTGCTGCACTAACACTCAGGTATGATAAGACAAAAGCTACCCGCGCTTGGTCGTTTGGAAATGCTCCAGGCCTACAAAGAAAATGAAGGCGGCACTGATTGATGAAGGCCGCATACTTCCGTGGTTCGCCTGAGAACCTTTCTGGTGGTGCCAGGGGCACTGTTCCAGGTAACGTGATCTGTACCGGAGTGGGTAGGGGTTTTGCATTGTTGGATTGCTTCCAGGTAGAGGCGTCTGTCTTGCCTGTGATTGCAAGTATTACCTGCTAATCTCTTCAGTGCGTTCTTTGGTCACTATTAGGTCTCTCTCAAGGGCATTAGTCTCTTGTCGGGCAGAATGAACCTCAGCACGAAGCTCTCCTAGTAGTTAGGCCAATTGGCCCATTTCTGATGTCTCCATGGCGCCCAGGTAGATTTGTTATGGTAGGCTTCGCATTCTGTTATGCTCATCTGGTGTCCACAGTGACGCCACCCAGCCGGGTTACTCGTTGGTATGCTTCTCAGCTTTGCCCTGATGTGGTCTGCGGGGAAGGTTCTGCCTGAAAATACAGGAGGACTGTGTTCAAGACTGACCGACTGGGGTAAGTATCCTCCCTCCACCCCCATATGATTTGAGTCCCTCTGGCGCCCTCTCCTCACCTTGTGGTAGAATTAGGCGTGCTGTCCATCCTGCTTTCTTTGCAGGGGCGCATTGTCTTTCATGGGCGAGTGCGGTCCAGTTACTTCACTGACGCCGGCCCATTTGATATTGTTCAGGTAGGTCTTAGTGCTGTTCTTTAGCTTTGTTGCTATCCTGCATGCCTTTCTTTGTTTAAAATGTCTATTTTTTCTCCCTTAGGTATGTGGAGCTTCAGCGTGGCGAACTGGCTTGGTTGAGCCTCGCTGGTAAATGATGGTGCATTAAGAGCGCTATGATGCGGTAAGTAAGCGCTATGCGCAGCGCTGCAAAGTCTTGCCTTTGCTAATCTGTGTTTTCCTTCCTTGTAGGTCGCGGTGTTCTTCAGCGCGAGTGGAATGTCCAGAGTGGTGCCAGCCGAGAGGCGACCAGCCAGGTAAGCCTTTTGAGCATTTTCTTAATTTGTAAATGTCTCTACTGCTTTCTTTAGTGTTGCCTCTATCTTCCTCTTTCAGGTCGTTCTGTGCGGGAGGCGTGCAGATTCGAGGAAGCTGTTCTCAGTAGCTGCGAGTGTTTAAAGATGAAGACTGCAGGTAAGATGCTGCTGCTAATGATGTTCCTTTTGTCTCCTTGCAGGCTCTGCTTCTCCGAGGTTCGAGGGAACAGCTGGACACAGTGAGCGTCACAACGTTGCAAGCTGCAAAGTAACGCAAAGCGTTTTGTCTTTCTCGGGTGTGGTTTAAATAGCCCCAACAAAATAGTCCAGGTAAAGTAGTCCCTAGGCTACCACACCCAAAACACTATACCGCATAGCTTGGTTGTTAGGGACCAAGCTATGTGGATGCCTCCATGTTGGCTGACAGTACAATAAAGTAATTCCCAAGCACATTGTTTTTCATGGTGTATGAGCCTGGCACCATAGGTGCCAGGATTGGCCCCATGAGGGCTTTTGAAGAGGATGCAAGGCTCTAGAGGTCCGAGTCCTGACTCCACCTCGCCAATGGGTTTGCCAGAGGGGGTTTTGGGCGAGGGTCGTGACAGTGGCACACCAAGTTTGTGATATATATATATTTCTGTTACTTAGATTCTGGCATCTGACTTCCTGCAGACCTGCCTCCCAGCCACATCAATCAGCAACTGGCCCAATCAAGTATTTTAAACAAGGCGTTTTACTTACCAGACATGGTAGGTTACCTTCTTGCAGTTTCGCTTTTTAACAACCATAGGAATATCACCTCTCTTCTCGTCACAAACACAGTCCCCCTCTACTTTAGGTGGACGCCTTTTTCATTTAACAACGTCCCGACCATGACTACTTTGTCCTGAAGACAGTTTGGTGCATCCCAGCAGCGCTGCTCACCTCGTACAACCACTGCCTACCACCAACTACACACCGAACCAGAAACACCTACCAGTGTGTCGACAAAGTTAACGCATTGTTACTGTAAAACAATGCAAGAAATCAAATAATTTGTCACTCTGCCTATTAACCCACTAAATATGCAGACCACAAAGTACTTGACCATGCATATTCCACCTGCTACGGCACCGTTTGTATATATGTCTTTTGTTAGTCAGAATAAACCTTTGTTCATTTATCACTCCTGTAGTCTACATTGATATTCCTTTCTGCAAGCCAGCAGTCACCTGGTCCCGTTGCAAATGTGTGGTGACCTCGAGTCACGCCTAGGTCTGGGGTGGCATATGACTCTATCTCTTCTTGTTTCTGTTATTTTGTGTGTCATGAGACTGCTTGCATGTGTGTGATAGCTTTTACTCACTGATGAGCCAGGTGTTGCCAAAGGTTCCCGATGCCAGGGCCTGGTATAGTGGCGAATGGCGGTAAATGAAGCTATCATGTGTGCTGCCAGGGAATTTTGCATTCACATGCATGATAACTCCCTTTGCATCGCAGATGACCTGTCCATTGATTGAATGACAATTCTTCCGGTTGCGGTACATGTGCTCGC
Source organism: Ambystoma mexicanum (assembly GCF_040938575.1). Classification (NCBI taxonomy): domain Eukaryota; kingdom Metazoa; phylum Chordata; class Amphibia; order Caudata; family Ambystomatidae; genus Ambystoma; species Ambystoma mexicanum. The sequence continues at coordinate 728,164,906 of NC_090935.1, read as the reverse complement.
TCTCTCAGCGAGGCTGTAGCGCAACATGTATGCAATCAATGGCTCCCAGTACCTGTGGGAATTCTAGTATGCATAAAACTCCTGACACACTTTCTGACTTGCCTGCAGTGTGCGTGGCAGGTACATATATATATGCCAGGCATTACTCCTCATTTTGTGCAAGAAATTGGGAATATGCATGTTCCGCCCCTTTTTGTTTCTTTGCGCTGGCCCTTCCCACACTTTGCCCTGTGTGTCTCGCAAAGCACTCTGGACCACGCAAAGTAGGCAAGGACCCACGCAAAGTGAGTGCAGACCCACGCAAATTCTAATCCATTAATCGGCAACATGAATTTTGTACGGCACAAAGGGCCTCATCATGAATTGGGCCGTATCCCGGCTGTAATACCGCCTTACTGCAATAGCCCTAGCAATGACCGGACTAGCGGTATTGCCGCCAGATTGCGTGTTGGGTGTTAACGGTAAATCCCCATTCTCCATTGGGTCCATTGGATTCAATGGGGCATTTTCAGCGCTAATTATGCGGGCTAATACAGCTGGCGGCGATACAGCCAAAAACGGGGGATTTTCACCTCCAGAGAAAGGCTGGAGATAAAACAGCCCATTTAGCGCCCAACTCGTGATAGGGCCAGACCTTAGATGCAGCTGTAATACCGTTAGCACAGCATTTAAGGGCTACAGCCCAACTTGTGATGAGGCCTAAAGTGTAGTTTTTCACTTTGTGTCACGCAAAACCTTCTATAAATCCGGGCCTTCTTCTTTCAATGCATTTTTGCACCAGGGCAAAGGACTAGCTCTAATATAATTATAGCATGCAAAAATGCATTATAAAAATGTTTTTTCCAGTAGTACTATTTTTGCATTACTACTAATTACACTTGCATGGGTGCAAGCTTCTTGTCATACCGCCCCAGGAGTCTCTGCCATACTTGGATAACAAAGGCAACCTGCAGCAGTCAAGGCACAACTCCTGTGGAGCTCCATATGCTATCAGACGGGAGAGCTGCTTAATCGCTTTGTATTCCATTTTCAGGAAAGTGGTTTAATACTGACCAGTACATATGCTGGCCATAGTGCTTTACGAGTATTTTGTTTTTTAAATGATTCGTAGAGTACATATCATGTCACTCCTACACGCTCTTCCTGCCCACTGCCTGGATCGAAAAGTGATTTTTTTTCTGGAGGAGTGAAGATTTATGTTGTTAAAAATTAAACTATGGGGAGTCCAGGAAACTGAAAGCCAATGTTTATCCAAAGACTGGCTGAAGGGCAGACAACCACAAGGCAAGCGTACCTTCACTGTGCAGTACTTGGCAGTAGCAGAGACTGCAATGTAACTGAACGCCCATATTAGATTGATATGCAAACACGGTCTGCTGACTGAGTCAAACTGTGTCAGACAGAGTACAAGGAAACTAACGTCCTCCTTTCACCTAAAAACACATTACAAATGGCTTTGTAGACTATTTCTCTCTCCACATCCACAAAGAAAACAGCATGGTTTGGATGGTGGCCAAAGGGAGATGTTGAACAGTGTTCTTTGGAATACATTTCAACAATGTTTAAAACATAGCTTTTACTCGAGCTCATTACCCGGAAGAAAGGTTCTACTCGGCATCTGTTACTGGGCATGTACAAATAAGCATAGTTACGGCTGTGCGCTTTACGACCTATTGAAAACGTAAAACAAATTCAACAAACCAAATGATGCGTTCGTCAATGCACGTGGTCGCAATATCGTTTCCTCGTTATTTGGTTTACTTCCACATGTTTTCATCAATGAATACTTTGCACAGAAGATTTAGTTTTAATAGAATATTGTTACTTTGCTATCAGAAGGTACATATTCACATACACATGTATGACTCCCTACATATGTACAACTATATGTTACAAATACAAATACACATGTTCATCTGCTGAGGTTGCATAACTGGTAACCGTGTGTTATGGTCTAATTATGCCATGGAGGAATTGTATTGCCATTGCATGATAAATCACAAGGCAACGAGGGGTGACTGAAGGCCACACACTGGGCACAGCAACTGTTGGGCATATAGTGCTACAATAAATCATCAAGAAAAAATAAAGAAAAAGTAGCTCAATAAAGTTTGGGTTTAACTTTGTCCACACACCGAGCACAGTAACACAGTAACTGTTGAGTATGTCAAATGTTGGTAGAATGCATAATTACAACAACAAAATTCTTTAAAAAAAACATTCAATAAAGTTTAGGTTCGACTTTGGATACACATCAGGCACAGTAACATCGGTTTTAAAAAGTGTTTTTATTTAGCATTGTTTCCAGTTGAAATGTGACTATGCGCACTATCAACAATTAAAACGCTTCCATGTACAATTAAATGCATTTCATAACCGCCGTCCACTGATAGAAGATCACTGCCATACTTAAATGTGTTAATTAAACAGGACATAAATAAGGAGTTACATAAAATACATTAGATGTATGCACTCGTGTACAATGACTTTCAGTAATTTATCACATTCATTGCATCTGCATTTTACTCACAGATTTTGATATTGCATGTGTATAGTCTTACAAAACTAATAGAATTGGACAGTTTTCCTTTCTATGAAAGGCCATGTTCAATCTCAGAGCACAATTTTATCAGAGCCAAGGTGAGCGACACACCTTCCTAAATATAAGGAATACGCAGATTTAGCACGACAGTAACTTGTTCAAACGTGCCAAATCTCCACAATTAGGAGTTTATAAAGTCGACAATGCCTCTTTGATTTAGGCATACCCAATCTTGGACCTAGAACTGCCATCAGGTAAGTTCAGTCGCATGTGCATGACTGTTTCAACAGTGAAACCGTGACTGCTGGGCCTGACACATGCTGCCAGAATAAACCATTAAGAAAACAAAAACCCGTGTTCAATATAGTTTGGGTTAACTTTTGGTTTTAAGAAAAACAATCTAATCCTGTAATTGAAGGGACATTATGGATACAATGCGCATTTTAAAAACCATTAACGTGTTCTAGATATTTTTGGCAATTAACAAAAAACGTGTCCCCGCAATTCTCAGTTAATTATGCCCCACAAGTTATTACATAAATCATCACACATAGCATCATCAGTGACATCAAGGATGACATCATCTATTTCTCCACCATTGACATCACTCCTCATGCAAAATAGGGGACTCCCCTTGCAGTGTTTGCTGAGCATGGCCAGACCATGTGCCCGACAGAAACCGCCCTGGATATCCACAACCTGCTGGATATTATCTGTGGCCATGTCTTGCGAAAACATGCACATGCCTTGTCTTCAACATTGCCCCATGCATAGCGACACATTCTGCACTGCCTGCTAGGCAGGTCCTGTGGCTAAAACGAGCAGGCACTCTGCCTATCATTGGACATGCCCATTGTCCAGTGTCCCTCCCCACACGGCTGCCTGTGCATGAATATGGACATGCCGGATGGACACTGTACCCCACCCTGCAATCTCCGTTTGGCCCAACAACCGCTGCATGTGGAATGATCTTCAAACATGCCTCAGTTGCAGTGACACTTCCTCCACTGTGTGCTGGGCATTGCTGTTGCCATGTCTTGTCATCACTGTCAGCAGGGCCTGGCCTGCAGCATGCAGGAGTCAAAGTGACCCTCTCTGCCCTACCTGCCGCGCATGGCCGCTGGTCATGACCAAAAATCAATGTACCTGGTTCATGTACCTGGGTCCTGTTCCAGGCACAGTGACTGGCAGCCATTCCCTGGGTACAGAGACAGTCCCTGCAATTCTCGATAGCCACAGCAGTCAATGGAACCGGAGCATGACATTCAGGAAAGCCCAAGGCATGATCACCCCAACTGCCAACTTCCTGTCCCAGTTTGATATGAATCCATCCAGTGGTTTTGGACTACACTTTTTAACTTAGATCGGAAATGTTTCTCTTTGCCTCAACCACTTTAACTCTTCCTCCCTCCATGGAACTTCACAAGACATTCCTAAATAGTAAACGTCGACTACATTTTGTTTTGAGAAGAACTGTGCAGTTCCATCCTTAGTGAGCAAAGTTGCATTCCTTCTTGAGTCCTTAATACTTTTAAACCCTTGGCAAAATGTAACAAAATGTACACACCGATTAAAAGTTGGATGTTTAGATGATAGTCCCTCTCCACTCTCTAAAGTAGGGAAATGCCACATGGGCCTACAATATCTTCCTTTTAACACCATTTACTCGGCAGTATATACAGATCCAAGATGGTGGCAGGACTCAAATGAGTCAATCATACTTCTCAATGCAGATTTGAATTTGGGCCCAGAGAACATTCGCAGAGAATATTCGCATACCCAATAGATATCCATTGGGAGTTTTCGATTACTGTTGGGTTTTTATACAGAAAATTAGATGAACGGATTGTCACCATGCAAAGCAAAGCACACAAATGGGCTGAAGCCCATGATTATTGTGAACGATTTTTGCAATATATGAGAGAGAAAATGTCATGTAGGAATTCTCCATAGGTTTGGTGACTTTGGTGCTCCTGGCATCTCATAAAATGGTGTTCCTATGGAGAGTCCAGCTATACATATATTTAAATAGGACTTTGGTGGCCAAGATGGGTTACTTTTGGAGCCTAAATGGTGAATTTGTGGGGTTTTGCTAGTTTGCACTAATACAATAATGTGCCTTTGCTTTATCAACATTCTTTTAACTGATATTCATTGCCTATTACTCTAAACTCTACCAAGCATTTAATCAACGTTTTTGAATGCTATAATTGTATACTTTCATTTATTTGGGCACTTTACATCGAGCACCCCTGAGCCACCCAATGTGCCCTTTGGGCATGGTCTGCATCCATGTATAGTGGTGCTACTTTGCCTAGTGCCAGGCTGTTATATCTGGCTGTGGGTCATGGGAGAGGTAGGAGATGAAGTTGATGCAGAGGTTAGAATCCTATATGGTGATGGAACTCTAGAATGCACGAAGAGTTCTAAGAGAGTCTGTTGAAAGAATAAAAAATATATGAGATGACCAGAGAGACTGTTTACCCACGACTTATATAATCGTTTAAATAAACAGAATTTCCTGAGCAAACATAATGAGAGTAGACTATTACCTCTTTATCACAGGCCTCTATCCCTGCCCAAGACAAACTTGAGACACTCAAACTATTCACGGGAATACATCTATGTGTAGTGGGAACTCTCTCATCCTTTAGTCACTCTTAGTGGCCAATAGGCACGGCCATGGCCTGCACCACTGAGCCTGCACCACTTAGTCACCCGATGGCCAGCCAATCATGGCCATGGCCTGAAGCACTGCCCCATGCACCATAAGCATCATGTATTAGTCACTGGAGATTACTTGTGGCAATGGAGAGCGATCACTTTCTTTGCAGCATGGCCAATGACCATGTACAAGTCCCTTCCAGGACTACCAGCATGTTCATTAGCCTCTGCCTTATGGCCTGCACCTTTGGTCAGTGGCAGAATTAGCTATGCATATCCATTGGCCATGCCCCAGACTCCACAAAATGACCTGTGGAGGACACTGGCGATGGCCAGTAGCCCGCCTGGCCCTTGAAATAGTAACTGGCCATGGCTTGCAGTTACTGCCAGTGTAACCTATTGCTAGGGCATGCTCTACATCATGTCTTAGACCCCAAAGCTTCATGAGGTGTTTAGTGTATTGTTCCACCCCCAAAAAGACTACAGGCCTTGGTTTATGACCATGACCAGTGAGCACATTTTGGTGTGCATGGTGTTAGGCCCTATAAAGACAAACAAGCAGCCCTCATGGATTTCTGGCTCCTCCTGATACACTTCTCAGGTACTACCCAATGGCACATGTCTCATCTACTTGCTTGAAGAGATGGACACTGACTCTTGAATCACCTACTTCCCTGAATCTCTGATTGCCCCTTTCCTCAAAATCAGTGGAGCATACCTCTCCCCCAAGCAGTGCTCAGAAATCCTCTGCTACTCCTATTCCGCCTTGTAGTTTTTAACCTAGCATCATGTGATAGGTTCACTTGCTTCAAGAGATGGGCATTGACTGGGGTGTTACCCAAACCCTGCAGAGTCATTTGTGTTGTTCCCGAATCCAATTCATGGAAAGTATCTTAGAACACTGAACCCGTAGGCCCTTTAAGTGAGGTAGCGCACTTTGGGATGGATGGGGATGCATATTTTACTCTTAAACCATCAATAAGACCGACTCAGGAAGTTGGAAAAACATAACTGTTTTTAATTGCAATTGTCTAAAACAAGGAGCACAGCAGGCATCAATGGATGTCCCACAGCATAAGTCTCAACACATTTCTCAAATAAAACATTACTTTTATAGCAAAAACTCATCATATGTGACGTCATACTACGTGTCAAAATAAGAAAACCTACATGAGATTACACTAGGCTTAAAGGGAACATGTAGGTATACTTTCTATTGGGGATAGGATTGTGATTGATCTCTAAGGTCAGGTGGACAGCTATGCCCACCCCAAGTGCAAGTAATCTTCGCTGTCATGAAATACACAATGTTTCATTGACTTTCAAACTATAGAGCTCTTTACTACATGGCCCTCTATGATTGGTTGGCACGCTTGTACCCTTCTGGAATATTCCACATGCTAGCAGAACGCAAGCTGGTACCCCAGGTGCTGGAGGGTTGGACATGACCATGCCTCCCTCCCAATTAGCCCATCATCATCATCATCTCTCCTGCTGTCTGCCATTCGAATTGTTCTTTGAACTCGGCCTTGCACATATCACTGCGCCTGAGAATAGAAGGGAATGTGAGCATGGATTTATCTTCAAGTCTTGGAGTAGCTTGCCCAAAGTCTATTTTCATCTTGACCATGTGACAGGAGACTGTGTTTTGAGCTCCTTCTTCGCATTTAACACTATTAAATGAATAAAACCTGACACTTCTAGTGTTTTTCCATTACACCTCAACAGGAGCTCGCCCCACTTCTCACGTTCATTGTATCTTCTCGAATAGATAACCAGTTTCTTGCCTTCCCCAACCCTTGACACTGAGCCAGACAACCTTTCTCGAATCTTCCCTCGTCATCAGCTGTTTTCTTCTACTGCCCCACACTTTCAACTCTTCTGTTCCTGGGGTCTTAGTTTGCTAAAATGCGTCGTGAAACATCCAGATTCTATACACATATATATAATGGCGGCACTGCCTGCAGTCTATTCACTACGTATAGCAAGCCTTTTCTTAGTCTACTTGCGTTTCAGCATCTGTACAATCATAAAACGTCTTTGCATTTTCTTTAGTGATTTCTACAAGTACAATTTTTATTCCGCACATGACATGTTGTTCTGTACTTCCTCATCAGGTTCTATAAGGTCTATATACTGTCTTCATTGGCATCTCTTCTGTGTGCATCATTTCTGCTTCATGAGATTTCACCAGTCTTCTCTTTTATTCATCTTCACACTTCTTCCAGAACCTCCTTTGAAAGACAGTCATTTTCTGCGGGTACATCATGTAGGGCTTTCTCAATGGCTACCGTGTTTCGAGTACTCTTCACGGTTTAGGGACCATTATTGGCGTTATGCATGTCGCAATTTCCGGTTTCCAAAATATAAGCAAAATGGGATGGGACGTCCAGTAGAGGCTCTTGGCTCCTCCTCTACAGCACTTTATAAGCAAACCAGGCTACAATCTCACTCACTGATTAGGCCCCAGTCACTCACTACCTCTTGCTACCATTCCTCCTACAACTACTCAACATGTCAGTACATATCTGTAAATAGCATAATACAATGTCCAACACCATAAAGCTTCCCCTACTATGATACCTCATAAGAGGAAAATATGTTTTGATAAAGACCTTAGGTAAGCCCCTGAGCCCTGCAGTAGAGGTTTCCCCAGGAGTATGGAATTGAGTGTTCTTTATTGATTCATATCCACGCTGTCCATCATTGTAAACTGGCCCTTGGAGACTTGAGTAGAATTGGGAATTAAAATTCCATTTCATGAGGTAGTGGCTACAGAAGCCAGTTTGTAGACGGGCAAATCACGTGTTAACCTTCAAGTGTCTGTTGGTCTGGTATATGGTGAGCCTGTTGAAGACCAGTCACCCATAGATTTTGGAATAGTGGCATAGATGAAAGAAAGGCTGGTATTTGGCAGGACTATATGGCCAACCTAGTACTACTTGGCACTTGGTGGACGAGTTGCTATTTTAAAGCACGTCTGTAAGATCTTGGTTGACACAGGTATATTGAATTGGGAAGATAGATGGCAACAGGCTTGGGTGCACGGCCTTTGACAATTTGTGAAGTGGATGGATACACTGAAGCACTGGATTGGTTGGCTGTTCTAAGAATGGGAGATAACTCAGTGGGAGAGGTTTGGGGGATCGAGGCAAGGGGGCTTGAGTAGCAGTGGGAGGTTTGGAGAAGAAGGATAGGGACGATAAGGGAAGAACGGCTGTTAGGACGACATGCATTTTAGACAGCTAAGAGGAAAGCACATGGCATTGTCACGTGATGAGAGGGGAATGGATTGAGAGAATGGGGGGGGGCAGCATAGCCTGAAGTGTAGAGGAGGGTTTGTAGTGTTAAGATCAGAAAGAGGTAATTAGGTCATTGAAGTACATGCATGGTGATCAGTAGTGATGGCAGAGCGAGGCTTCTTGTTTCAGACCAGAATGTACTCCATCACCATAAAGGCAGGTGCATGTCAGTTCTGAGGCAGCAGACCCTGCAGTGATCCAACTCTGGGGGTTAGAAGTTGCATGGAGTAAATATCTGTGCTGGCTAGTGATGTTCCAAGGGGTGTTGAGAGAAAGTTGAAGTCACTGAAGGCCTGTTCAATGTAGGAGGATAGATGGCAATATATCTAAAAGGAAGACAACCTGTTTATAGGGCACTCAATGTTATCCCTACTTCCAACAATCAATAAAAATAGGTACCTTTGCACCTTAGGATGAGTACAAAGTACAGATAAGAATGAAAACCATAGAATGGAATGCAAGCAGTTCATCTCTGAAACTGGACCCTATCAAGACACCTCCTGACATTGAAGTGCTGATTTATGAGGATGTGCAGTGTATAGACAATATTTATTTGTGAATGCATTGCACTGAACAATTGAAGCAATACTGCATAGCATGTGGTTAGTGTAGGGACACACAGGAGACACTACTCTCGGCATAAACAATGGAGAGAAACAGTAGAAACGGTTAACACCTGTGAGTCCCCCATGTGTTTTCGTAATGCATCTGCAGCATGTGCTTTGTGAGTGGTGGTGGATAACGTGTAGTTTCGGTGGTGTCTCATGAACAGAATAATCACCCTTGCAGTGTTTCCACCTGTACACCCAGTCTCCCAGAAGTGCTTGTGGACCCATACTCTTGACAGTGCAGGATATGGGATGGATATTTCCTACTAGAGGACAGAGAAATTGGAGGATAAGCCATTCCATTTTACAAATGCACAATGAAATTCATTGACGATGAGTTTGAGCCACAACTGTCAAAGTCATCTGTGTGAGAAGACCAACATTTCAAACAGAGTACAGGATGACATCAATTCGGCGGAAGGAATGGTTCATGATTTGTATCAGTGTTATTTTTTATTGATATTATTTATATTGCAAACCGAGCAATGGGGCACTATAGCATTGTATATCTTGTTGTGGTTGTAGGTGAGGATGGATAGCTCAGGGGCAACACGTTTTTCTTGGAAGCAAGAAAATGCAGCCCAACACAGTTTTGAATACCAATCACATATAAATGAACACCAATCAAACACGTGAGGTACGAAAAGGGGTATACAATACGTGACACAGGATATTAGGGGCATTGGGGTGGGATGTGATGCTGGAAAAGGAGGCTATTTGGCACCTAGGTATAGACTGAAGTGTAAATTCTTGACTTCCTTCCTGAGCTGAAAGAGTGTTTGCTGTGGTTCAGATTGCCACCAGCATGGCGTCCCAGTAGGATGAGTTGTAGCAATAAAAAGCCTGTTTCCAGATTTATACTTGCATGTCAGTTTCAGCTCAAATGTAGTGATGGCTTGGCTCCTGTAGGCATTCCACCCACCTTAGTTTTGAAGGTTTGAAGCTTGGCATGCAGTGTGCTAGCGGTGCTTTCCTTATAGGTAATGCAGGCAGATTTCAAGAACATACTGGTATGGGATGGGAAGCCAGTGCAGCTCCCTTTAGGATAGGAGAAATGTAGTTGAATGTCTTGTGTTTCCCTCATCAATTTGGGAGATTTTCAGGTACCTGGCCGTGGTTCCGAAGTCCTCAGATCAATGGAAGTATTTTATCTTCCAGATGAGGGTTTGCCTTTTACCAGGAAGTTTGGGCCTTTTTGTTGATGTGTTGTCGGAAGAAGAGCATGCTGTCTATAATGAAGTGAAGTGATTTAGTAGTTTGAGACAGGTGAGTTGTGAAGTCATCTCTGTGCACGTCATTTAGCCACCCTTGAATGATATCCTGCTTAAATGGGTGGCTGAGCCGGACAAATTCAGTTTTATTTGTGGGATTGTGCTTTAGGTATGCACTTGTCATCCAATTTTGAATGGAGGTAATTCAATTCCTGAGGCGTGAGATATACTTGGTATTTCTTACTTTTAGTTATAATTGGGTACCATCCACATATTGGTGGAGTGATACCTTAAGGACTTTGGGAAGTGATCACAATGGCACAATGGCTGTACATATTAACGATCACCAAGAAAAGTATTAAACCTTTTGGGATTCCACAGGATACGGGGAGTTGATTGCAGTGGTCTGATCTCAATAGGCCCATCTGGATGGCTTGGTGCCTGGCCAAGAGGTAAGATGTGAACTAGTTGACAGCTGTGTCCGAGAAGTCCATGCTGTTTGCAATTAAGCTGGTCAATGTGAGGTAGTCAACTGTGTCAAACTCAGCATAGGTGTCAAGGAGAACTAGGAGGCATAAGTGGATTTTGGCTGTTTCTGAGATACCATTTGGTCTGAACCCAGATTCTGCAGAGCAGCTGTGTTGGTTGATATGATCCTGGAGTTGGTTGGCAAATGCCTTCTCAATGATTTTTGTTATGGTTGGTTTAAGTGATGCTAAGGTGTCAGCAAGATTGTTGGGAATGAGGAGAGAGAAAGTGATCTAGGCTTGGGTTATGATTTGTGGTATCAACAGCATGGGGGGCTGATTTTGTAGTATCAATTTGCTGTTACATGTCATCTATCTTGTTATTGAAAAAGTTATTGACATTGTATTTTTCTGTTGACACAGGCTGGACACTGAGTTTGAGAAGTGTTTAACGGGTCTAAAGAGTATTTTACTCTTGTTTCCAGTCTCCTAGATATTTGATGACTAATAAGCGGTTTGATGAGGGACTGGAATGTGGCTTGGAAGGTGAGTGGTCTTTGCTCATCTGCATGTTATAGCACCATTTTCCGAGAGACCAGATGGCGCACTTACTGTTGGTCTGTTGTTCAGTAAACTGGGGGCATACAGTTTAACCTTAACGTGATGTAAATTTGATGGGGCATGTGCGTCAACCCGTTTTGTCATAGTTTGGGTTAGAGTTGATAAGAGAGTACTGACATTGGGGTTGGTGGTGTTGGTTAGAAATGCTAGTTTGTGCTCTAGTACTTTGAGAAATCTAGCACCATCAACAACTTGTTCATTGACACAATCTGCAAAATCTGCCAAAACTTTGATTCTGAACCACATTACACACTGACTCAATCATCCTACTCTCAAAAACAATGACATGTCCCATCTTCAAAGCCCCATCCATAGAGGCCCTAAATACTCACTGCCAGCTTTGTTCCTGTCACCACCACCCTACCTCTACATGGAGCCCCTGGGCCCCTCCTTGTCATGCAGAACACCCACATCCACAAATACATAGATGATACTCAACCTTCATCAAAATCCATTCACCAGCCCAATGTCTGCCTCATCCTGATACAAATCAGAATGTCTGAGGGAATGCATCAATCTCAACTCTGAAGAACCAAATTCTTCTTTGTCTTCAAAACCCCTAATAACACCCACATCTAGATATGGTTGTTCACCACGAACGCAGAAGTGTCCACCCAACAGACTTCCCTCCCTCAAAATGCACATAGCAAAGAAAACCCAGAGAGCTTAGTAAAAACTCTCTATTTTGTGGAAAATCAAAACCTTTCTTCCAGACAGTAACTACTGATACACGTTAGATGCCATTGTTCTGTCTCACCTCTCTCCCTGCCTATGACCTCCACAATGCAGCTCACCTCATCAAAGGCCTCTGCAAAATTTGGCCATATTACACTAGCACTCATTGAACTACACTGGTTGCCACTACAACCAGGTTTTTGGTGTAGTTCCTCACTAACCTTCCTTCCCTTTCATTTTCAGTTTACCTTCCCCTTATCCTGGATTACTCGTTGGACTACAGCTGTCATCTTGGTAAGATTCCAATCAATCCCTGTAGCTTAGGAAGTAGGGGTGGGGGGAAGGGGAAGGGTAGTTAATTGGCTAAATCTTTCCTAACACTCACCTTTTTCATCAGGGAAGACCCCTCACACTACGTTTCAAACGTACTTGACTACTCTTGGATTCAACCACACCCAGGTCACTGTACTCTCTTTACAGGGATTACAATTCCCTATCCTAGGACTCTGTACCTCTTTAATTGTTCATAGCCTGGTGTTCTTGTGTGCACTGACCCTCGCCCTTTCAAATGATCAACTCCTCTAGCTTGTTCTGTCTATACAACTAGTGAGGTGTATCATAGGGAAGGTCTTCTCTGATAGAGGAGACCTGGGCTCAGCGGAGCTCAGGTTTACTGCTACCCTAGCAACGATTGAACTACTCAAGTACTTGGTGACTATTCTACATACCGATTACTCTGGATGGTAGAAGATTACCTTGGTGAGTACTTGGCCTTAACTGTTACTTTAAAATTGTGAAAGATTGTGACTGTCGGGCTTGTGATCCGACGAGGAGTATCTCTGTTTTATCGTCGTTAAGGCAGAGGCCGTTGATAGTCATCCATGCCTGGATGGTTTGATATATTAGGTTGAGTAGTTTGGTGAGTGTCGTAGGAGCCTGAGATAGGAGCGGACTTTGGGTGTCATCCGCAAAGTTAGTGTAGATGACACCCATGTCATCCGATTTGTCAAACAGTGGCTTGGTAAATATATTGGTAAATATATTATATAATGTGGTGGAGACGTACGAGCCCTGAGGTACACCTCAGGAGTCTAAAGCAGGCTCAGCTGAGGCAGAGGGTGTGAAAAGCCCTCATGGGTCTGTTGGCAAGGAAGGACTGTATCCATGTAGTTGCTTTGGAGGTGAAGTTGTCAGCCAAGGTCAGGTATTTACACAAGACTTTGTGGCTGACTAATTCAAAGGCCACTGATAGATCTAACAGTAGTGTGGACACCATAATCCCACCGACTGGTCAACCCACCACACCCCCATTTACAGCTCCTTGTGCCCCTTACCTATATTTCCAGTAAACCTATGTTGTAAAGTACTAAACTGCTTCTCCAAGTTAGGTTTGTTCTCAAATAAATATCCAAAATATATCAAATATAATTCTAAGGAGCTACCATTAAAGGAGTGAATCGAGGACATAGTGGGCTTACCCTATCCTATGTTGGAAAGGAGGGTAGTGCAAGGAGGCTGCAGATGGCTGCATGGTCTGTTCAGTCAAGTGGGATAGTGTTAAGGCATTTTTACAGGAGGGATGCTGATAAAACATTGCTGAGTATGCTTCCTCCAGTGTCGGTGGGGTTTAGTACATGTTGTTTTTATTTCCCGGGTATATATGAGGTGGAGGACAGTGTCCCTGGTTCTTTTAGTAGCCAGGGTCCCTGGCAGATTGAATTCACCAAGGAGTTTGTTGAACGAGCAAGTGAGACACACCAAAACCGTGATTAAAAAAATGCACACACACATACAGGGAAATGATGAGTTGCTCTTTAGCTTCTTTCATGACAGCTGTCACTGAATGCAGAAATTACCTTGTAGTACCTTGCGCTCCCACTCATGCAAAAGGTTAGCTTCAAAATGATGTCAACAGTAGCCAGTGACCTCAATAAATGTCGGCAGCAGTCCTCAATTAAAATTGCTGACATTATGAACGTTTTTTTTTTGTTTGTTTATTTATTTATAATGCACGCCAGACCCGGGGGTATCACGGCGCAGGGTACAGATAGCGATACAAGATTACTTACAGTTTAGCCACTTGACAGGTTCAATTACAGTGATACCACCACATGAGAGCAAATTTGTGGGTTGGACCGCGGTACCTTTTCTCAGGTGCGACCAGGCCCGATGTTCTGGAGGCAGATGAAGGCGAGACCCGTGTCGCATTCCCGACACGCCTGGGGACTCGTCCTCCCTCTTAGTCAGAAAGTGACAGCCCCCACCTTTGCGATGGCAGAGTTAGGGGGGAGAGCGACACAGCGGCCCCCTCCATCGGAGAGGTGGAGCCTCAAGCTGTGCCACACTCCAACAACGTTTCGAGCGCAGACAGTGAAAGGAGCCCGGCACCGTTGTTACAACCTAACGATTAACATATTAAAGATATTAAGGATTAAATCCATAACGTTCCGCACGCACAAAGTGGAGGAACAATAATACATGCTTCCTCTCAGCAGGAGGGCCAGCGATCTAACCAATATCATATACACAAGCAGAGCAGGGACTCTACACTGAGTGACAGCAGCTCACGCTGTTGGCAAAACGCAGGTGATCAGCCAGAGAGCACAGAGGACCAACAAGGACAGGTGCAAGCCACAAAAAATGTATTAAAATCTATATATATATGTATAAGAATTGGTAATAAGGATAGCAAGTCCTTGGGCAATAGAAGACTAGCTCATCTTGGGGCTAGACAGACAGCTATATCTTTGCCCTTTCACAGAGCCAACGTAGCAGTAGGCGTGCACTTGATACCGTAAAGGTATAAGGCACACAGCACTGTCATCATGTCCAAATTCGAATGGAATGAGGAGGAGCAGTCCTTAGACCTCGCCTCCAGTTTCAAACAAGTGCTGGGGAGCTCGTTGGCAGATGCAGTAGCGCAGGGGGTAAAACCCCTTCATGAGAGGCTGGAGACTCTAGAGTCTATGCTGAGCCAGCCCAGAGAAAGAACCTCGAAAAAGAACAGCACGCCTACAGAAAATAAGGGGAGTAAACAGACCCGTAAGAGGAAGGACTCTTATGACCCCCGGGTCGACCGTACGGGGTACCTGACAAGGCCTCAGAGGCTGCTGACGCGTTCACCAAGCTTAAAGAAGTGTTCATACAGCGATCGGCTGTGCCAAGCCTCGAGACCCCCGTCCCAGGGGAAGACAATATGGGTATTGATGACCTAGGCTCAGAGGAAGAGCCAGAGGAGGACAAGCGATCCTTGCTAGAGGGAGATGAGAAGGAGGAGGAAGAATGGGTGAAACCCAGCGGTAAAAGAGCCCGCAAGGAAAAACACCTGGACGAGGAGCCAGATGAGGACTCCGACATGTTCGATCCCAACAATATTCGGAACCCGAAAGCCTCCGATTGGCAACCATCTCTGAGGGTAACAAAATACATGACCGCCAGGCTGAGAAAAGCCCAAGACAAAGATGTGAGGCAGCGCCTATGGGCGGAATGCCCGCACTCGGACCTCCCAGGCAATGTTGCAGAGACCCCGGATCTAGATCCAAAGATGCTGGCCTTTGTCGCTAAGACAAGCAAGGACCCTAGGAAAGGGATTGATAGATCTTGGTGGACCTGCCAAGAGAAAGTCCTGGACATTGCAGGACCCCTGGCGAGGATGATGGACCTGGCCGAGAGGGCCAGAGACACGGGGGAGGAGATTGACCCAGAGGCACTCGCAAACTGGTCACAGAGGGCAGTGTGCCTTTTAGGGAATGCAAATTGCGCCATATCGTCTGAAAGACGACGAAAGCTCCTACTCAAGATCGATCCCAAATTGAGTGACCTAGCGAACTATGAAGCAGGAGAAGCGGCTCAGGGACTCCTATTCGGAGACACCTTTGGGAAGGAAATGGGCAAATTCGTCACCACCTATACCTCCTTAGAAAAAGCCCAAGCGTCTATTTGCAGAATATTTCCTGGCAGAGGTTTGCCGGGACAGGCCGCCATCGGGGTC
The DNA here is from genome assembly GCF_040938575.1 of Ambystoma mexicanum. Taxonomy (NCBI): domain Eukaryota; kingdom Metazoa; phylum Chordata; class Amphibia; order Caudata; family Ambystomatidae; genus Ambystoma; species Ambystoma mexicanum. Next base: position 728,148,825 of record NC_090935.1, on the reverse strand, counting down.
AACCGGCCAGTCACCACCATAACTCAAGAGCCCAGTATTGGAAGTCTAAGCAGCAGGACACCTTCTTTCCGACAAGAGGTCACTTCCCCAGAGGTCGTAGAGGAAGAGGAGCCAGCCGAGGCTAGAACTTCACACCAGGTGAGAGAAGGGCACTACCCTCCTTTGGGTGGGAGGACTCTGCTCTGTTGGGAGAACTGACGCAAGTTATCCAGCGATGCATGGGTGCTGCAAACAGTAAGAGGGGTACACATAGACTTCATACAGGAGCCAGTGCAAGTGACCCCTTCCCCAGAGATCCACCTACAGCAAGCAGATCTGGCCAAACTGCATCACAAACTTCACCAGCTCCAGCTAAAGGGAGCCATAGAAAAATGCAGAGTAGGCCTGAGTTTTATCAGCCCCATGTTCCTGGTCCACAGGAAAGAGAAGGTGTGACCTGTTATAAATTTAAAGGATCTGAACAGCTGGGTAGTATACCGCCATTCAAGATGGAAGGCATACACCAGCTCCGGGACACCCTGAGAGAAGGAGACTGGCTGACCAGGATAGACCTGAAAGACACCTACTTCACCGTACCAGTACAGACGGAGTTCAGAGACTTCCTGTCATTCCATTGGAAAGGTAATCTGTGGCGTTTCTGCACAATGCCCTTCGGGCTAGACTCAGTGCCTTGGGCTTTCACCAAGTTGATGAAGCCAGTAGCAGCAGCGATCCGGGAGAAGGGAATACGGATGATCATATACCTGGACGACCTTTTACTCCTAGCACAAGAACGGCAAACGTTGGTGTATCAGACCTCCTGGGTTCAGGAGCTTCTGCAATCACTGGGCTTTCTAGTGAACAGAGAAAAGTCCCAGACAAAGCCAGCACAAAGACTGGACTTTCTCAGATTCTTTCTAGACACCAGAAAAGCAACGCTAGAACTACGAGCAGAAATATCAAAGACATCAAGAAGGAAATCAGAGACTGCCTGAAAGACCAGGAGATCTCGATCAGGAGACTGGTGAGGATAGTGGCGATGCTAGCCTCCTCAATCCCTACACTACCGGGCCCTGGACAGGCTGAAGATCAGACACCTCCAGCAGCGTCTGAGATACCATCAGAAAGTGCGCCAGGACCAGGATTCTATCACGGAACTCGAGTGGTGGTTGAAGAATATGGGCCCCTGGAATGGGCGTGCCAACTTTGGAGACCAACCAGACCTAGTGATAGAGTCGGACGCAAGCCGACAAGGTTGGGGAGCGAGATGCGGGTATCTAGAGACCGGAGGGAAGTGGAGCGAAGAAGAACTCCAGCTTCACATAAACTGCCTGGAGCTTCTGGCAGGGTTATTTGCCATCAAAGCATTCACCAGAGAGAGAGTGAGCTCCTGCGTACTCCTAAAAAAACTGACAACATATCGGCCATGAGATACATAAATCACTTAGGCGGTGCAAGGTTCAAACTGCTAGCAGAACTGGCAAACGACTTCTGGCATTCCTGCCTTCAGTCGAGAACGTCAGTCACAGCAGAATACCTATTGGGAGAACTCAACGTGGGAGCCAGTTGGAACTCCCGCTATCTGACAGATTCCAGCGACTGGAAGCTGGACCCAGAGACATTCCAACAGCTGAATGGGAAGTGGGAAGTGGGATCCAGCACACTACGATCTCTTTGCGTCGCGTCTCAATATGCAGATGAACAGCTTCTTCAGCTGGAGGCTGGACCCAGCCGCACAGGGCACAGACGCATTCCTACACACATGGGCAGCGGAGATACATTACTCTTTTCCCCCGTTTGTGATGGTGAGCAGAGTGCTAGCGAAATGTCGTCGGGAGAGAGCGGAGTTAATTCTGATAGCTCTTAGGTGGAAATCCCAAGTGTGATTCCCGAGACTGATGGAGATGATCACGGAAACACCATTATTGCTCCCAGAAGGGCAGCACCTACTCACGGACCCAGCTGGATTGTTTCACCCTCTGAGAGTGAGGGGGACGCTCCCTCACTCGGCGTGCAGAGTATCAGGAAATGCTGGGAGTTGCCAGGCATTTCGACACAGGCTGCAGAGCTTATTGCAGAATCTTGGGCCCCCGCTACTAGGAAGAGCTACAATGCGGCTTGGGCCAAGTGGACAAGCTGGTGCAAAGGGAGAAATTGTCATCCCCTTCCAGCACCTATAGTAGCGATCCTAAATTTCCTGGCACATCTTTTGCAGGATGGCAAGGCTTTCTGGACGATCGGTGTCTACAGGTCAGCTATCTCCACAGGTCACTTGCCAGTAGAGGGAATGCCGGCGGAAGAACACCCGGCAGTGGCCAGGTTCATAAAGGGGGCACGATACAAAACCCCCCACCCCGAGCTGAGATATAAACAGCTGTGGGACGTGACTAATTTCAGGAAAGCTAGCGATGCTCCTCTGCTTAGTATCCTGTAAGAGAGTAGCAGATGTCAAGGCCTTAGAGATTCATAGGAAGGTCTTCGGACACGAAGCAGTGACGTTGTGGATAGTCAGGAGGACAAAGACAGGATCCACCTCCGTACATTACCCCTACTTCCCTGATCATTCTAAACGGTGCATAGCTAGATGCATTAAAGAGTACGAGAACAGAACAGCTGAGTACAGAGCAACCGGCACCACTCAATTGCTGATAGCACGTAGGAAACCATTCCAGGCAGTAGCTACCGCTACCATAGTTAGATGGGTGCATGAAGTGATGCAATAAGCAGGCATCAATCTTAGAGAGTATGGGCCACATTCAGTGAGAGGGGCCATTGCGTCCAAAGTATGTGCAGTGGGAGTAACCCTGCAGGATATTATGCAAGCAGCGGATTGGGCTAGCGACTGTATATTTAAAGAATTCTATTTTAAACTAATTAGAGGCGTAGCAGTAACAGTGCTAGAGAAGCTTTACACAAGCATAATGCTCACCTCCAGTCTTGCTATAGAATGTAGATTATCCCTGCTAACTGCGCAGGGGGTATTATTTCTATTAAAGACTAGGAGGCGATCATTAATTTCCCATCCTCACAAGTACTGTGCAAAAGCATGCATTATTGTATTGTTATGTAAGACAGCACGGGAACACCACCCTGATTCTTTTGTTTATATGCGCCTCAGGGGAAGACCAAAAGAACAATTGAAAGCGGGATGGTCGAGTGTCCGAGCAAGGAGGTTTTCTGCCAAGCAGCGAGATTAACAGCAAGATCAACCACTTTTTGAAAGAGTTCAACACGTTTGATGGACTGTTGTTATTCCAAGTTCAAAGGATGCAGTTCAGAGCATCAAAAGAAGCGGAGGAGCTTAAGGAGAGGATGTGGCCATAGCAAGAGACAATGTGACATGGACTGCAGAAAGCATGGAACTTGGAGTTTTAAAGTTTGAAACAAGAAAAAAAGAAAAGTGCTGAAAGGAAAGTCATATTTTCAGTTTCTTTCTGCTGAAGAGTGAATAAAGAAGTTGAAGCATAATGCTCGCCTACTAGTCTTTAATAGAATTAATACTCCCTGCGCAGTAAGCAGGGGTAATCTACATTCTACCTACCATTTAAAAGTGCAATTGTATAATTCCTAACATACTTTTGTGTGAACATCATAATTTGATATAATACTGTCAACATGTATTTGGTGTATTTATTGATTTTGCAAAGATTATTGTAAGAACTGCCCTTTAGAAAAAAAAAATCCAAATAATTGCCAATTTAATTCCAAATTCCAAAGCGTTGAGATATTGAATTAATTTTAGTATTTCCTTTGTAAATTCAGAGATTTAAAAAAAAACATTTGTTGTTAAGCCCATAGTTACATACATTATGTAAATATATGTCAATACGTTGCTTCTGATAATTGATCTTCTAAATACATCTGTATTGCTATTGCTTCAGTAAATTATTTTGAATTCCAAAAATGATATTGTATATACTGTGTGCAGAATAATCTTGTTCATACAATCATTTATATGCATATCATTCACTGAGTTTTTCAAATGAAACTAACTTTTGTTTCTGGTGTTTGTCAATTGATTGGCTACTCATGCTCAGTTTATTCCTCTGCTCCCCATCTGTCTTGCTTTCAAAACCATTTCAGGCAATCTGATTATGTCTCTGGAAAGACTTCTGCATCAGGCTCCATCTGGAAAATACCTTCTTAAGGGGGATTTCCATCAGCTACATGCAGCATTTTGACTGTCGGGCAAACTCTCTTCATCTGCAGATTGCCTAAGAATTCTCCATATTGCTTGTGTATTTGGCCTTATAGCTAAACTCCACCAATGTAGCATCATTTGATTTAGCATTTTATCATTGGACAGGGCCTATCATTGCTTATCTTTAGATTCTAACACTTACAATTATCCTCCCTTTTATTTTGATTGGTCCGATGTATTTTGCAAGGTGGCAATTTGATGTGCTCCCCCTTCCATCTGTAATTCTAATCATATTGGATGGAAATCTATTTTCCTTCATAAAATCTGTTATCAACCTATCCCATTATTGAGGCCTACATATTTGAAATTGCACAAGTTCTGCATCTGCAGATATGCAATTTATTCCAATGAATTTAAAATGTGAGAAGGTTATTGAAATATATATTTATGAATAATTTACTCATATTAACATATTGTGTTTGTATGTATGTAAAGGGGAGTTGGCAAATCTGTTTTTGTTTTTTAAATCAAGCAGTGTTCCAAAGTGAATTTTGTTGCAGTCAAATAAATCCATGTATTGTAAGTTATTATTCAATAGGTGTGAATTGCATGTTTCTATGAGAATTAATTATTAACTGTGTTGCTGACTTTAGTCTGATGAGATCCCATGTCATAAAAAAGACACAGAACAGACTATATTTTAATGGTGGGATTCATGTAAAAAAAAAGGTTGAGGTCTGTTTCACAATTGGTTTGTTGATGCATTGGGCATCATTACAAGTTTGCTGGTCCAGTAACTATGGTACTGGTAAGCTTGCTGTTACCGTAGTATCCGGCAAACTACAATTTCTGCTTGCGGGTGCCTTCTCACCTGCCAGGTCTGACCTCCCCATTACCATTGAGCCCTATGGGGAGCATTTTATTCCGGCGCCCACAAATGGGCAATTACAGGGTCCGGGGGGAGGGGGGAAGGTAATGACGCAGTAATTGCCCATTCGCGGGTGCTGGAATATTTCAAAAATTTGGCGGCAGCCTGCCGGTTTTATCAGCAAGGCTACCACCATTCTTGTAATGAGGCCCATTGTCTAAATCAAGGGATAGATCCTAACCATATGATCTTGTCTTGCCCATACAACCTTTAGGCACCACAAAGTGAACATTGTTGAATGCAAACAGGCCTGTTCTCTGTATTTTTAAGAGTTCAACGTATGCTCAGAATACACACAGCTATTGGCAAAGCGAATACATTGTTTAATGATTAAAGATGGGGTTTTGTTCTACCAGATAGCTGAATAAACACAGGTTTTTGGAACTGAGATTCAAAGAATAATTGTTCAGGTTTCAACTGCCTGCACCATTTAAAGTGGCATACAAAAAAAGGAAACCATGCTATATATTATCAGTGTGTATTTCTCTTAATTCAGCAGGGGATAATGCAATTTAATGCAATATATATGTATAGTGGCTAAAGCATTGTACTTTAAGTGATGGCTTTCTTATGCATATTAAACACTTTTAATAATTTGTATGACAAGGCTAAAAAAGGAACAATGTTTGATTTGCATGTTTTGCCTAAGGACAATTTCTGTGAGATGTACAATATACGAATTAAACAGCCATGCACAATGCATTTTCTTTAGGAAACATGTATTTCAGTTAGATTAAATAATCTGACAGTGTTAAACTCGATTCCTGGGCCAGGTATCTGTATTTCCTACTCCTCGTAATTCCACTCCTTCTCCCTTCTGTCTTCACATTCGTGTTTTTCACATCCTCCAGAAATGAAACAAAATAAATAACACAAAATATATATATACTACACTTGCTGCGGTAGCAGCATGTAGTTATGGTTAATTTGCTCAACTCATAGGTTCTCATCACGATCTGGGTGTTAGCCCTTAAATGTGGTGGTAACGGTATTACAGGTCTGGCTTATTTACCCCCAGCTCTGAGCTGGGGATAAATTTGATGAAAAAATTCAAATTTTTGCCACAATTACTGCCAGCGGTATTACCGCACTGTAATTGTGCTGAATGGGGATTAACAATTAGTGCCCAACCCGTGACCCGGCAGTAATAGCGCTGGACCGGTGGGCGCTAACACTAATATAGTTGGGCGGTGTTCCAGCCGGGATAGCGCCAAATACGTGATCAGGCCCATGGAAAGAGTATGCTTTGGGTGGCTTATAACTTTGCCACCCCCCAGACAAATCCTCACCAAACTTTGCAAACAAAGTATATGGCCCCCTCAGAATGTTTTTGCAAAGTTTGGTTTGATTCCATCCTGTTGAGGGGGCAAAGATATAGGGGGGTCACAAAATGTGTGGAAATTTTCATAGACGCAATGGAAACAAAGTTTTGCTTGCGTCTACATCCCAAAACACTCAACAGATTTTCACCAAATTTGCACTCAGAGCAGCAGCTTGGTTCGGAAAATGGTGTAAATCCATCCTGTAGTTTTTGAACACATGCCCAAAAAGTAGGTAGAAAAATAGTGATTTCTGGAACCCGCCCGTGGAATCACTCCCCAATTCGGGGTGTGCAGATGCCTCCAGACCGATCAGAGAGCAGCGTGATGTTCGTGGACACCATAAATGCCTACTGATTGGATGTTCCAAAACGTGAGCTGCGTCATATTTTTGAAATGGTCGCCATATTGGGTTTGCGCACAGACTCCTGTGACCACAGATAGTGTGGTGAGGAAAAAGTATGGAAAACACAGTTGGGGTTATTTTGTGGCTGAAAGAGGGTCTGGAAAGGGTGGGGGAGTGGAATAAAGTTCACATGGAGCTGTTTTCATAGGTGAGAAAAAGGGTGTGCAGGTGGCACAGAGTATGCAGTTAATTTTGCTGTTCGCTGACATCATTTGGATTGGGGTTGTTGTTATATGATTTCATTATATTGTGGAGGTTGTGGCCAGTAGTCAGATTCTTGGGGTCATGGGTGAAGGCCATGGCCCCAAGAATCTGGCCAGTGGCCACACACACTATAGTAATATGTGTATAGTAATCATAGGTACAGTAGGGGAAGTATACCGTATTTGTAATATGGTGGGATGATATGATTAAAGTATACATGGTATTTATGAATGTAGAGCAACTGAGGACAGTGCTCCTCGATCTTTCCTCCACCTTTGACACGGTCACCCATTGAATCCTCATTAAACATCTACATGATACCATCGGCATTACGGACAAGGCACTAGACTGGCTGACTTGTTTCCCTCACTAGCCACCCTTCCTAGCTGACACTGGGCCATTTCACCTACACCACTTCACTCTCTACCTGCAGTGTCCCCTAGTGTTCTATCGTATCGCTGTGGCTCTTCAATATCTATCTTGTCCCACTGACTCACCTGATTTCCTTCTTCTCTCCTCATTTCTATTGTTATGCTGATGACACACATCTTTCCTTGAAACTTCCCTCTACTACTTTCTCCACCCCGTGCTTCATCCCTGATTTTTTTACCACCATCCAGGTATTGTGTGAAGCTACCAATCTGTCTCAATGCCAGTAAAATAGTGATCCTTCCAGGGACGTCATTTCACCAAAATGCCAGGGGTAGCGGAAGTGACATCACACAACCCTTGACCCCCTGATGACATCACAGGAAGTGATGTCATTTGACCCCACCCCAAAGTGATATCGTGGGTAGCGATGGAACAAAACATTTCACCTGTTGACAAAACAGGAAGTGGCATCACATAGCATTGCACACTACGAAAAATATAGTTACGATATCACTATGTGATGTACATTTCATACAAGAATGGATCGCCATATGTATCATTAAGATCAGTGTGTATAGGCCCATAGTTCCAAATTACTGTGTATACAAGCAGACGTCCATGACCAAATGATAATGATGTGTTATTATATAGCACTTACGCTTAAGCGCTTTATATAGGAAAGATATATATCCAATATCACTCATTTATCGACCTCAGAAGGATGAAAGGCTAAGTGAGGCGTTTAAGAACAGACTAAATCAGTGACTCACCCCCTGAAGTGTGTCTGAAATAAACATTTAATGAGCCTAGCAATTATTGTATAGAATTCCAGAAAGACACATTATTTGGTATTCCTAGTCTTTCTTATTTATGGTCAGTGCTGAAAGTGTTAGACTTGTGGCACTCCTGTTCTGATTTTTCTTCTTTTTTAAGGGGCCTGAACAAGAAAGCCATCAACCCCAGAAGTAAAGAGCCACATCCCAGGAGCTTGCATTAAAAAAAAATAAAAAATATATATTTTTTTTATTTTCTTTTTAGAGGCTGCAAGGCAGACCACAGAGGACGCAAGTGAGACCTCAGAGGTTGTAGTTGCGACCTCTGCGGACCCCTAGATGATGTCCCTGGATCCTTATTATTGGGAAACCTGTGCCCTGTTTCCCTCCTACCCTCTGGCCACCCTCCTTGTTCCCTCTACCCTCATGATTTTATGAGGCCAAAAACCTTGGGGCCATCTTTGACTCCTCTCGCTCCTTCACTCCTTAAATGTTGGACCTCGTCAAGAAGGCCCACTTTCAGCTTATCTCCTTACAGGCATTCTATATTTACTCACCTTCCCCCAGAAGTTCAAAATCTCTAGAATCCTGGTCCTGTCTAGGCTAGACTACTGCATCAGTTATTTTATCAACTACAGTCATTGCTCTGTACATCCCCTACAGCTAATCCAGAATAGGGCTGCAAGACCTATCCTTGGCCTCAAGCCCAAGGATCATATCTCTTCAGCCGTAAAATCTCTATATTGGCTCTCCTGGTGACTGCAAGGATGAAAATCAAGATCCTCTGTATCATCAACAAGGCTTTATGAGGCATGTGACTACGCTATCTCCAACTTTGTTCCCTTAATACTCCTCCACTACAGCCCTCTGCTCCTCTTACTCCAATTCTCTGCTTGTTAAATGCTTCTCCAAAAAGAGAGCGGGAGGCTGGGCTCTCTCTTTGGCTGGTGCCTCTCTTTGGAAAAGCCTGCCTGCTCCTCTCAGACTTGAGAGTTTAAGGATCATTTCCTCATGTTTTGGAACCTTCTCAACACTATGCTTTTCTCTTCCTATTTCCCTCCATCCCTTCCCTGCTAACTCATACCACTGCCACTGAGACTGGTGGCCTGGTCCCTAATAAACCTCACATGATCCAGGCCCTATATCTAGTCAACACCAATACTTTCCACCTTCAAAACAGCCCTAGCGGGTCTACCACCTGGCCACTGTGCACCCCACCCTTGGGACTCCTCCGCCCCAGCAGTTAGCCAGTGGTCTTCCACCTTAGCATCACTTGCCACTTCCCTGCTGGCATCCCATCAGCACTTGCCCATCCCAACCCCCCCTTCCATTCAGGTACTTGTGTCACTGCACAATGCATTGTTAAGTGGCAGTTGGTTTGTGGATGTTTAATTTGTTGATAGGGTTATATTTAGAGTGTTTGGAAGTGATTAGTGGATGGATGTGTGACTCTTCGAAAGCAGGCAATGAGGGAGTGTTACAAACATAAAAGTAAACTGGGTAAAACGGCTGTCGTGTGCGATGGTGTGCATGTGCCATCTGGCTTTTTATTGATGCATGGCCTGGAAAGAGGAGTGCGGACACCATGGATAGTCATGAAGGTCAATGGATTATGGTCCTTATTGTATGATAGAGCAAAGAATTTGGGACAGAAAATTGTTCTGTCCTTTTATTTTGTTTCTCTTGTATCAATGTTTCCCTTATTTCCATTAGCATAGTACGACATGCTAATGGAAATGTTGGAGAATTTTATTGAGTGTAACTACTTTACTGAAAAATGTAAAGTAGATGGAGTCTATAAGATCATTTTTTTGTTCTATTTATTAACTGTGAAAGGTAATTCCTACAGGAACCTTTTATTTTGATGTTTTTTGATGTTGCATTCTTTTTTGCAGGAGAAGTCAGGAAGTAAGGTGGGGGAGGCAAATGAGGGAAGCGGCACCAACCACAGATATGGAGGGGCAGGTGGACAGGGCAAGAGGTTGGGCATGCGTTACATCTAAGATAGGTGGCAGTGTTTCTCATGCTTCTTGTTAACAGCCTCGAAAGCACTTCGAAACTGTTCCTCCCTACACAGTGGTGTGTTGCAGTAAATACAGAGTACTGTCATCTTGGAAAGATATGGATCAACAGCCTCTTTTATGGATTGCAAGGTAGCTGGTAGTAGCCTCTGTGTTGGCAGTAGCGGTTGAGGAAGATGAGGTAGAGGAAGACAGTCTACTACTTCCTGAGAAAGGAACAGCCTTTCTCAGAGCATCCTGGTGTTTAGATTTGGTTTGGTGATCCATGGAGGTGGTCCCGTAGGAGTACTGCCCAGGTTGTCCACAACTGTATTGCACATAGTGCATTTCACCTTGGTATCCTTAGCCTTTTGTAAACCTCCAATGGTGGTAAAGAACAGCCACACTGTCAGATCCTCACTCCTCTTGACAGGTGCAGAGGCAGCACAAACTCCTCCCTCCCCATTGGGTCTTGGCACCTGGGAAATGGAAACCGCAGGCCACCGCAACCCTCTGGGGAAAGAGGGTTAGGGTTCGTTGAGTGGATGGGTAGAGGGAGTTCAGGATAACCGGAAAGAGGTTTAGGGAATCACAATGGATGGGCAAGGGGGTTTAGGGAAACATGCTCCTCGACTCAGTGCCCTTCTTGCTGATGGTTGTTGGCAGTGGCTCCGCCCTCACACACTCTCATACAACCATCACTCTCTCAGAATTCCTCCTATGGAAGGCCTTTGTATTGGAGCCTCTAACCAATATATATAGGTTTGATATTCTCTAGTGCTGCTTTGGTTTTCAAACTGCCTTCTCAAACATGAACTTCACCCTCATTTCCTAATGAAGGCAAACCCTCCCAACATCACTTCATATCGTGGTAACTCCCCACCAATATGCAGATCACAAGTTCCCCACCTCGCCCTGTGCAAGAGTAGCAAACAATAACATGCACACGAGGTGCTAAAACACTTAGCTCTGGGTTCTGTGGGAGTCCTAGGTCCTTCGGCCTTTTCGTGTTGATGGGCGTGATACGTCTCACCAATCCAATTAAACAACAAGCTGAAAATAGAAAAACAAAGTCAGTGCACGTGCGTGCGAAATGTCGTTCCTAACGAACGTTCCCTAAAGGGTTAAAGATTGTTACAGGTGCGGTTGCTTCACCGCCAAGCTAACTCCAACTCTGGGTTAGTACTCATGCTCTGCATGCAAATTGTTTAACTCGTCTTTTAGTGCTTCCGAGATTGTTCTACACATTAATCCCACTGCGCGTAGCGCGTTTCCCTCCGACGGGAGAAATCAGCTGTTCTAGGAAAAAGACCAACCACCAAACCCCCTGTAGGACACTTCTGTAAATGGGCATGACAATACCCACCTGTTGACTTATCCATCAACAGACTACACACCCTGGGCGAGACGGTCCCACTATTTGTGCAGGGATCAAAGGGTGCACTGGCAATACCTAAAGGGACAACAGATTAACACAAACTGGGGGGGGGGTAGCCGATGTACCACATGCAGGAGCCTGCAATGTACACACACAAACACCATGCAGTCACTTACAATGCTCGATTGCAGCAACAGTAATGGAAAAATAAGCCATGCAATTTATCCAGGTGGAGAGAACATGCTGAAAACAACAATGAACAAGTGACTTGATTGGGGAACACATCTACAGTCCATCAGGGGTACACATGAGCAAATCCGTACAACCCTTGAGACACCAAGTGTGTCAAACCTGTCCTGTGGAGGCAATGCAGACAAATGCCCAGATCTGTGTCACCAGAGGCAAGGCCATGAAGGGGAGCAGCCAAGGTCGCGTAGACCTCACAATGGACATGTGTGAAAGACTTTAAATTGTACCAGAGCAGGTCATGTGGGCAGACACAGGTGTGGAGTAGGCCCTAGCACAGGTCAAGAGTACTGTGGAGAGGGAGCACACCTGCAAGACCCTGCAGAACACATGGGGTGGAGGAGGAGAAGCGGGCGGTAAGAAGGCATCATAATGGTCAGTGAGTCAAGTGGTGAACAACCAAAATCAAGGTCCAGATGCACAGAGAATTGAGGACGTGAATGAGCAAGTACACTCAGAATGTGTCAAAAACTGCAAATGTCTCAAGTTTGATAAGTGCTGCACATACCCACAATTTGGCTGTCAATTGTGGAAGTCCAATCCGGAAAACTATGCACACGCATGGATGTGCAAGGGTAAAGACAGACACATGATATGATACGATATGGCATTTCTAACGTGCCTATACACAAGTGTTTCAAGGCGCAACAAGGCAAGGGAGGGGAACAGAGGGAAGACAGAGAGAACAATCTTACTAGGCCAGGTGACATTGAGATTGCGCAAGTGCAGGGGAGGGTGGAAGAGGAAATGTGCGAGGGGGAAGGAGATGGAGAAGTGCAGTACATAGGATAAAGAGTAATTAAATAAAAACAGAACAATAAATAAGAAGTGCAGCCAGCTGGTGACAGGTGCAAGGGTAAGTGTAGACATCACGTGTCACATGCTGGTAGGGGCTGTAGAGTGCAAGGGTTGCCAGGGGGGCAGTGCAGGTGTACAAATGGCAGGAAGGGGACTTGTGCCTGAGATCAGAGGACAGCCAGGGGACCAGTGCAATTTCAGTTTCAGCCAGGAGTACAGCAGGGGAGAGGAGGAGCTAAAGCAGAAGCAAAGAGGAGGGTATTTAGGTGCTTCTGAAACCGGAGATTGTTCTCCTCAATTTTCAGAGAGGCAGGAACTCTGTTCCAGAGGGAGGCCCAGCTGAAGAAAAAGATCTACCATCAACTCGTTGCTTGGAAAAGCAACTGACCCTGAGGGAGTTGGAGGCCGATGATCGAAGAGCTTGAGAAGGAAGGTATTTAGGAAGAGAGAGTTGAAGGTATTGAGGCCCCAGACCCCAGAAGGCCTTGTGGACAATGCAGAGGGTTTTGAACTAAATCCTCACAGCCACTGGGAGTCAGTTCAGAGATTTCAGTCCTGGAGAGATACGATCCCTGGGCTTGAGGCCAAGGACGCATCTCACAGTCCTGTTTTGGATGAGTTGCGGAGGGAGGAGAGTAGAGGCAGGCAGATTTAGGAAGAGGCTGTTGCAGTGGTCCAGCCTGGAGAGAACCAGAGCTCTGGAGACCGTGAACTTCTGGGGGAAGGAGAGGAAAGGAAGAATACCTCTGAGGAGGTGCAGCTGGTAGTGTGACTTCTTGAGATGTCAGAGATGTGAGGAGAGAAGGAGAGTGTGGAGTCGAAGATGACCCTGAGGTTTTTAGCCTCACAGGTGGTAGCAGGAAGAGGGCCAAGAGAGGACGGCCAGAGAGTGATAGGAAAGGAGGGAGTGGGTGTGCTCATGAGGAGAACATTTGTCTCACTGGCGTTGAGGCAGAGATCATTGACTGCACACGACTCCTGTATAGCAGACAGACAGTCAGAGAAGAGAGAATGAGAAGAGGTGGCTGAAGGGAACATGAAAATGAGCTGAGTGTCATTCACATAGCATTGAAAGTTGGATCAGAGAGAGTCAATTCAGTGGGCAAGAAGTACTAGGTATTGGTTGAACAGCCCGGGAGAGAGGTTTGACCCCTGGGGAACACCACAGGTAGAGATAGAGATAGAAGAGAGGAAGGACCCAAGTCAGACCTGGGAGGGTTGTTCAGAGAGGAGAGAAGTCAGCCAAGCCAGGGACTGATCAGTGATACCCAGGTTATCATGGAGACGATTGAGCAGGATGGCATGGTTGACTGTGTCAAAGGCAGAAGAGAGATCAAGTAACATGAGGACACATGGGGTGTTGGAATCAAGGTTGAAGAACAGAACTTCACAGATGTTCAGGAGAACAGTTTCCATGCTCCTGGCAGCTCTGAAGCCAGACTGATGGTCATGGAGACAATCAGCAGATTCAGGGTGAAGATTAAGCTGGGAGATGTTCAGCTTTTCCAGCATTTTGCCCAGGAAAGGAGTGATGCCGATTGGGCGATAGTTAGCTTGGCAGAATGCGTCAGCAGAGGGTTTCTTAAGAAGAGGGTGTAGAAGTGAGTACTTCAAGGGGGAAGAAAAGACTCCAGTGGCAAATGGGTGGTTGCAGAAGTCAGCCAGAGCAGGAGGCAGGGTGTCAATGTGGTCTTTGATGGTGTTGGAGGAACAGGGGTGAACCTGTTTTGAGAGGACTTTCATAGATCGGACTTGCCTAGAAACCTTGTCAGTGTAGAACAGGGAAAATGCAGAGAAGGAGGGCGGAGAGGTGGCCGCAGAAGGGCCAGCGGAAGAGCAGGGAGTAGAGGGAGGAGGGGAGATGAAGAGACAGAGGACAGGATGTCCGGAGTTTTAGAGATGAAATGAAAAGCCAGGGCCGTGCACAGGGCCTGGGAAGAGAGGGAAGAAGTAGAGACTGCAGCAGGATTGGCCAGCTCCATGCAGATTTTAAAGAGTTTGGCCGAGTTGTTATATGCCACAGAGATGTGGGATTGGATGTGGGCTCCATTCTTTGTGCGGACAGCGAGCCGGTATTGCAGCAGGCAGCAGGCCACTTTATTTGAGGATGTACTGGAAGCACGCTATTTCCTCTCAGCCACCCTGCAATTGCATTTAAGGGTGATGAGGTCTGAGTCATACCACGAGTTGCACTTGGCTTTGGGCTTCAAGCCGATCTTCATGACAGCGGCAAGAACATCGAGATTATCAAATATAGCAGAGTGGCGCATGGAAAGGGCTGTGTCAGGGTGTGAGTCAGCCAAGAGGGGAGGAAGAAAGTGGTGGTGAAAGCCTCCACTGACACAAGCTTCATGGGTCAGATAACTGATAAGGTAGGTGGCAGTGCTGGAGTAGGTTTGGCCTGAAGGGGTAGACAGGGTGAGCTGGAAGGAAAGGAGAAAGTGATCACTCCAGGAGAGAGGAGTGGTGAGAGGGATAGAGAAGGTAAGGTCTGAAGAGATCAGAACATCCAGAGTGTGCCCTGCAGAGTGAGTCGGGCCAGAGAGGAGAATAGAGAGTGAGGGAGAGCCACAGAGGTTATGAAAGAGTCCTTTGGAAGGACATGAAGCATCCAGGTGGATGTTGAAGTCTCCAAGAAGGGGAGTTGAGTGGTTGAGACCAGGAGGGAGGAGGAGAGGTCCGCCCACTTAGAGAGTAAGGAGGAGATCTGACCAGGTGGCCGATAGATGGTAGCCACACTAAGGGAATGGCCAGGAGAGACAGAGAGCCTGAAGACGAGGCATTCGAAGGATGAGTAGGCCTGCACCGGAATAACAGAGCAGGAATCCACTCAGGGAAGAACAGGACTACACCCCCATTCGGGACGGTTGGATCTGGGCGCTAAGAGGATCTTGTAGCCATCAGGGAGGAGAGTGTCAAAGCTTGTGACAGAGCTGGCCATGAACCATGTCTCAGTGAGGCTGAGGACATCGAGGTGAAGTTCCTCCAGGAGGCAGCAGATGTCAGAGGACTGTTTGACAGCTTGGCGAGCGTTTACAGTGGCAACATGGAGAAGGCTGCCATCTTTGAAAGACTTCTAGGGAGGGGCACAAATCAGAGGTATGCCCCGCAGAGGTATAGAAGAAGCCTGAGGGGGGTAGAAGAGGAAAGAGGAAAGGGCAGGGTAGCCAAGGAGGAGACAGCAGTGGGAGGCAGGGAAGCCATGGAGGGAAGAGAGGGGACAGCAGGAGAGGAAAGGAAATGTAAGAGGCACGGGAAGCGTCTATCAAAGAGAAGATTGGCTTGAGGGCCTTGGACCAAGATGGTACCATTCTAGTAAACAGGAATGATGACCTTAGAGGACTGGAAGGAGGCCACAAGGGCCTCCCACCGGGTGCCATCATTAATGGGAGAAGAAGAGAAAGGAGAGAGCACAGAGACCATATGTAGAGTCCATAGGTCTGGCGAGGGAACGACAAAGAGGATGTTGGTGAGGGTTTGCCTGGGAGGCAGTGGTACAGGTATCAGCGATAGGGATGCCTGGGTTGGAGACCAGGATGTCTTTTTTAAACTGCTTCTTACCAGATTTAGTGAGGAGAGCAAGATAGTTGATAGAGAAGCTGTTAGAAAAGATAGGAGAGACAGAGAGTACCATAGAGTAGGTAGGGAGAGGAGAGAAGAGGAACAGTGTGGGAGGGGATGGGGAGAACACTAGGGAAGGACACAGGGAGGGGTGCAAGCAGTGGAGACAGAGAGAGACAAGCCAATAATAGAATACATTGGACAAGATGCCAGGAGCTTAGATATGTTAGAAAAGTTTGCTAGAGGTATGCTTTACTAGGAGGGTAAGAACAACGCAACTTCACAATACAGTTTCAATAACGGAGGAACAAACACCTAAGTTTGAGAGTCCTGTAAGTGGGGAAAAAGACCTAGATTTCACCATGCAATTTTAAATACTTTCACAATACAATTTCAATAACGGAGGAAAAAACACCTACGTTTGAGAGTCCTGTAAGTGGGGACATACAGACACGTGGACACACAGACATCTGCATTGCCATTCACTGACACTACATAAGCACACTGCAGAAATCAAATGTGTGCTAGAGCATGCAAAGATCATGGTGAGCAGCAATACAGATATTACACAATAGACAGTTCACATCTTTACCTTCTGACAGAGCTGCCCTGATGTTGTGAATGGAGGGCCGGTGCTTGTCAGAGAGCATGGGGACTAAGGTGGTTAAAGGGTGCAGACTGGACCTTAAATGTAGTGCAGTCACTGGATGAATCATGATCACTGCAAAAACATAGGACATTTTATGTCACCAGCCATTGTTGCAAACCATGCATACCGCACATATATTCAACAGTGCCATCAACCCATTTTTACCTCTACATGTGATCCCGTTGTTCTCCAGTCATCCATGGCAGTTCACACCACTGTGCATGGCTGCATCTACAGTACTGCATTCATAGCTCCCTTGGGATGGCAACAGAACATCACTTTAGGTCTCAAAACTAAAATAATAGCAGTCCATCTTGGACAGGGGAAAAAACAACATATGGCTCCCTCCTGGATTGGGGTATGAAAAAAATAAATATAAAAAATGTCCTTCACAATCAAGGGGGCAGTAAAATTAAAATAAATAGACCACACCGGTCAGGTAAAAATATGTCCACCCTGGAGGGGGTAGGGTGAGGGTGCATGTACACATCCACATGAGTGGATAACCACAAAAAAAAATGTAATTGGAAAAAATACTCCATGTGCTCATGGACATCACGGCAGAGGTGGTTGAGGAGGTGTGGTTGTGCTGGGCTCACCATCCTGCAGTGGATCCTCAGGTGGTTGTGTGGGTGGTGCTGGATCCAGTCCACGCTGTGCCAAGGCCTGGCGTTCATTGGCTAGGGCCAACCGTGTCGGGGATGCATGCACCAGCACCCCAAAGGTGGTGAGGTTATGATGTGCTTCATCACGAAGGGTCACAACGTCGGTATGCGCGCTCACACGTGACGCCTTAAGTTTCTGTAACATTGTCTCCGTGTGCCTTAGCATCTGCATGCATGAAATCCTACAGATACTTCAGATCAGCCCGTTGGTCCTTGATGTTGGCCTCCTTGCCCAGTCTGTGAGAACGACTTGAAGACTGCATGATCTGCAGCCATTGCGCATCCTGGGCAGCTGGTGTGGACATGTTCTCGGAAATGCAATCCATGCCCTCTGCAATAAAATCCAACACATCGCCATGCCGGATGGTGGCATGCAACATTTGCTGCTCCCACACTGTCTCTCCAGCATGCCCACGTCCATCATGTGTGTGTGGGGCCCACAGTGATGTGATGCAAGGGGCTAGGCCCATTGCTGCGGGGACCCTTTTATTGACTGCAGGTCTGCAACACTCCGTTGGTCATCAGCCCCAGAACCAGACACCAACTCATGGGAGATAGGCCTTGTAGCCATAACCACCATGGACGTGGGGCTCACCACTGAATGGCATTGTGAAGCCAGCTTCACTGCTGCAGACCCAACTGCCCCATCTGACCTGCCCGTTGGGGCACTCACCTTCTTCTGAATCAGCAGAGTCTGAAGAGGCTGGAGCATGGCTGATAATCACCTGTGGCACCTCTGGATGTTCCTGGCCAAGGACACCATGGTCTCCACTGGTGGACTTAAGTACCAGCTAATTGTCTTCCTCCTCCTTTATATCCGCTGCATCAACACCTGAACCTGTACATAGATCAACATTTTTAGTTATGTGTTATGTGACAAACATGGACATGTGCATGCATCAAATTGCATTCAGATACAAAATGGCATGAGACCCATGCATCTGACATCGTGACCCAGCACACTGTGAGCTGTAAGCCACGGATGTATGGCATTTGCTGACATGCGGCAAACCCACACCCCTGGTCCATTCCATGCTTTTAGTGGACATGTAGACATACGGAGGTCGTGTTTAGAATGATCGATGGGCCATGCAACAAACATGTCATCACACAACCCAGCATCAAGGTCTGCACATGGGGCAAGGTAATGATGAAGGAAAACACATGGCATCAGTCTGCCTGCCAAATCCACATATACTTCCAAGATTTAAACATGACAGACAATTCATGATTACAAATGTGTACCTAATAACCATGTCCTGTCGATTTACACATGTAGACTGGTCAACCATTTTGCACCATTGCTACATATGCTGCATGTCAGAGATACCAAACAGTGATATCCCTTGACAAGTGCTCCCTTGGATGCATTGGTACTCGTCACCATCGGCATCCTCTCCACCCACCCAACATGCACACCACTGCCAAATGTCACCTAAATGTGATTGTGCACACTGACCAGGACAGAACAATTCATTGAGTCATTGTGCAGAGCGTAGTCCATGTACGATCAATGACATGATATGTGTGCAGCAATGATGTGTGCCCTGGCATATTCACAATCTTCTCAGTGAATGCCTCCCTGTGCTTGGCCAAAATGTGACTTCACATACGACTGTTACCTTCTGGTATGTAACACAAATGAAAACAAGAAAATAAACTAAACTAAACTAAACCACGTCACCCAGCACCCTGTGTGGGAATTCACATGGTTGTGAGTCCCCTGCTGTATGCCTAGCACAAGTCATGAATATGCATTGTCAATGCACATTGTGTGTGATGACAGTGCCATTCACATGACATCATATGAAGTTTCAGTCAATGAATTTCCATGAGTGAGTGACCGACAGTCATTGACTGTCACTTTGAATGACACTGTCATGCAACGGCTACTGTCATCTCATACAATGCAAAATGCCATTGCTCATTATACGTGTTTGCTGTACACTGTATTTGTCCTTGCGCTTTGTGGCTGCAAAACCTGGTATCCCCTTGCACCAACCCTACACCACTTGTGTACGTCAATAGTGCACTGGGATTGTTTACATATGCATCTATCATGAGTGTGCCATACTGTACCCACAATCAATAGCATGAGTTAATCATGGATTTCTCCTCAAATGCAATACTCCACTGTACCATGACCCCTTGCCACATTGCCACAACATGGGATCCACTGACTGCAGGCAAGCAACGAGTAGAGAAGCACATGCCAGCACTGTCAGTAGGAGCATGGCCCTGCTCTTCAGTGCACGCTTCACCCATGATGCATGCTTGATGGTGAGGAGGCTGTGTCTGTGTAAATGTGAACGCCATACAACATATCTTGAGTCACTTTCATTAGACATCCTGCTAAAGGTTATTCATCATCCGGGAGTAGTATGTAGCTGCAACAATCATTCCCTACATTATGGGCTCCGTTATAGGGTTTTTTTTTTTTTTGGGCATCTGTCCCTCTATATGAACATCATCCCACGATACTGGGTCAGTGTTCTTGATCGTGCATGCTTGGACTGAAAACCTGTACCTCCTCATCTACAAATCACATGACACAAGGAGCAACAGAGCCATCATGCCAAATTTGAGTGGGCTATGTTGCTGCCAGGTCTTTCCATATCATACAGATGACACAAGTGTAAACAAGTATGCATGTCTGAAGTACACAGACAGGCCAATGTCTGTGCAAGTGTCGACCACAATGATGCAAGTAAGAAGGCATGTGTCTGCCATGCATCAACTTATGGACACATACAGGCCTTTCATGTCAAACAAGTGCTTCTAATATGAACTTGAGTCACATATTTGGATTTCTGTCATGCACATACATGAAATGCTATGCAGAGAGGCACACTTATTGCCATTATTAATGCCTGTAACCTTTCACATGGGCTGTCTACGGACATATCAATATGAGAGTACCAGAATGGCAACCTCTGCAAGATGACCTCACCATCAGCTATTATTCACCATGTTAAGTCTAGTTTTGCCCCTTATATCATACAAGTGTAGTTGTAGCTACATAATGCCTGCTTCTTGGGGCAGTGGTCTGTGGGCACTGATGCCCCGGCAGTTGATCACACCACAGAGTGACATGACAGGCAACTCTGATATTCATTATGATAAGGTTTACCATAAGAGCAGGTGTCAATATAAACATGCAACTCACCAGCAAATGATGTGTTAGGTCAACATATATTGCATGTACTTGTTGTGCAATGCAAGGAGACAAGCCACAAGAATGTTGCAATTAATGATGCATGTGGTTGTGGCCGTTTTTGGGCGTGACACTGAGGTGTGCTCTGTGGGTGATGTGTGCCTGTCAGGGGGCACGCTATGGGGTCTTCCAATTTGCACATGTTTTGGACATTGATACCCTGCATGCATGGACTGTCCCAGCTGTGTAGGCCAGCAGACAGTGATGTATACTTTTACACCAACATGTGTCACACATGTGAATCATGCAGGAAACTCCCAGAATGCAGGCCATGTGACAGAGGTCTACACGGTAGCAAACATGCATTGCCCAAGAATGTCAGACAACTGCAGCCAGATGTACTACTACACATATATGGGTCGGTCAAACATGATTGTCCAAACATACAATGCACATAAAATGCCAATCACCAGATGTGTCCCCTCCCACGCCTTGCACCTGCTCAACGTTGATGAATTCACTCATGGCCTCTTAAATTGGAGTCAGCTACTCCTCCTCTGGTGGCCAGTGCAGAGGCCAGGTTCACACTGAGGTTATGCTGGGTCCTCCACGTGAGATCATTCCACCACTTCGGACCTATTCAGCAGTTTGCATCTCCACACCTAAGGCATTGATGAGATCTGTGACCTGTCGCCAATGTACCATTTGTTGTGTGGGTGTATGGGTGCTCCCCGCATACTTGCACATCTCGCAATGTTGATCGGTTACATAGTCAACAAGGATCTGGAGCTCCTCTTCAGTAAAGCACCTCTTCCTCTGTGGACCCTTGTCCTCTGATGTGTCTTGGGGTGGAGACTCTTCCTGCTCTGCAGGTTGTCCCTTTTTGGCCCGAGAGGCAATGGGTGGTGCTGTTTTACCTGTCTGGATGTGACCGCTTTGAGGTCCAGGTGCCGGGTCACCTGTGGGCTCAGGCCCACCATGTCCTCCTGGGGCTGTGGCAGATGTGTCCTCACCACATCTGGGTCCTTGTCTACTCCCTTTCCCTTTTGGGGCTGTCTCACTCATGGTGCTGATGTAATGGATGAATGGAAGAATGCACACCAAAATATTGTTCTGGGCAATATGAGGAAGGGAAAAGTCTACGTGATATCCGACTTAGGTGTGTGGTCCAGCAAGGCTCCAATGTACCCCAAAGAAAAATATGTGGCACGTGACATGCAGTTTCACCCCAAAACACAGAAAATGCAGACGCGATATCCAGAAAGATTTCAAAAGGTGAGACAAGGAGTAAGCAATACACAGAGGCACCCCAAAATACCAAAACTGTGTATGTGATACTCAGAAAGCTTCCAACAGGTGAAAAAAGCAGTACGTGATACACAGAGGCACCCCAAAATACAAAAATACATACACGATACCCGGAAAGCCTATGAAAGTTGAAAAAAGCAGTATATGATATGCAGCGGCACCCTAAAACCAAAATATGCATACACTATACCCAGAAACCTTCTGAAAAGTTAAAAAAGTGGTGCGCGATATGCAGAGGCACCCCAAAATGTGGTATGAGTTATCTGAAGGAAATGGCTTGAATAGCACCCCCAAATACGTGTATGCGATACTCATCCATCTCGTACCTTCACACGCACAACCAGTGATGTACGTTGTGCGCCTCAAATAAAACAATCATTGCTGTGGGCTGCGTAGGTGCTCCAGGAGTGCTGGCACTCTGTCACCCGATGAGTGACATCCAGACAGTGGGGGTACCTATGCAGTCTACACTCAGCCAGGCATCAGCAGATGAGAAGTGTAGACAGGCAATCCATCCAGTGCATGGGATGTAACTTACACGGTAATGGGCTTTGCTCTGTTTTCTGCTGCATCGTACGAGGGATGCACACCAGAGTTCCTCCTGCACGCCTACCATTGCTTTTGCCTCCTTCAGCCCTTCATTGAATCAAAAACTCCTTATCTGCTCCTGCTTGATTAAGTGTGAGGGCCTGCTTGCTTTCAGTGCTGTCCCAGTGTGCCAGCTGTCCTGCCATTGCTTATAATCCTGTGTTGGGCCTGTGGCCACCTCTTTTGTGTTTGGGACTTCCACCTCTCCCTGCCAATAAAAACACAGCTCCACAGCACCTATCCAGGACCCAGCGAAGCCATACCTGCTTAAGGGGTGCCATGTCAGGACCATCTACCTCTTAGGAAGAGTGTGGCACCCATAAATCAGCGAGGCAGAGAGCTGCCAACTTCACCAACACTGAAGTTGGCATTCTGGTGGATCGGGTCCTGGGAGCCTATAATGCCCTCTTCAATCCAGAAACACAGATGGGTAACAATGCACGTCAACAGACCTGGGGCAACATCACGGCTGCCATCAATGCAGAGGGGGTGGCAGACTGTCCAATTAAGACGGTCCAGAAGAGATGGGATGACCTCAAGGCCCATAGTCATTAGAAGGCAGAGACAGCCCTCGCCAAGGAGCCCACCGTGGAAGTGTACATTTTGAGGCTGCCACTGGTTGTCCCAGATAGAGGTGCTGGTCCGTTAGAGGTTATACCCAGAACTTCACACTCACAGATCTGTGCGTGGAGAAGTCCTCTTGAAGCTGCCGGTAAGTACCCACGTGGAGCAATGCTCTACAGTGTATCTGTGGCATGCCTGATTGCAGTTGCCACATTCTGTATGCAGCATGTGTGTAGGTGTGAGAAACAGCAGCATGCTGCCTCATGCCAATGCTGGGGGTATGTGGTGTCAGACATTGAATTCGGTCATATGTATTGGTATTTGCAGAATTTTTCCTCTGTGACTTCTTGGACTCAGGCAGATGATCTCTGAGATCATGGACCAAGTCCAGGGACACTACAAATGAAGGCATGCTATATTGTGGCCATGTGAGGTACGTACATGATGGACACCTCCATGTGTGGCACACCTGCAAGTGTATCCATCCAGACATATCTGCTGAGAGTGACACATGTGCATGGATGTCTGTGAATATCAAGTTGGTGCATTGACATCTCATGGATAGGGATGTGACATGTCATCCCACTGCATTTGAAGCACAAGTGTGCATGTGTACATGCACTATGTGTTTGCTGAGCCACACAACATAAGCAACTGATTCACAGATGTGTGTGCTGGTACTTGTTGCATGCTTGCAGATCAGGCTTTCACAGATGCATGTTGGCGACTGTGATTGGGTGGGCAGGTGCCCTTGTGCAGTTTCCATGTCCCTGGCTGCATGTAATTCTTATGTTGGTTGGGCATTGGTATGGTGGCGGTGCATTATATTTGGTAATGTGTTTGTGGGCACAGGACAATGTGCTGTGTTGTGATGTGTGTGTGTCATGACTGTGATTCATCATTGACACAACACTCATGCGGCAATAAACATGCAGTTTGCATGGTGTTGTCCGTGTGTGTGTGTTCATTGTGTGCGTGTCAGTTTCTGGTTACAACATGCTGTATGATTGGTGATGTTAAAGTTGTGTATGCCACAAATGCATTGACAACGATAACTGATGTCAATGTCTTTTGTCCATTTTCCACAGTTGCTGCAGCTCTTGAAGAGGGCAGAGAACTTGCTGTGCAGCGGAAGGGCATGGACAGGGCCACCAGACCCAAACGCACACCACGGCCATGTGCTTTTGACACCACCTCATGTGAGGGAGAGTTGGCTGGGGGAGCATGAGTTCCATCAGGCAGAGTTGCTGGAAGTGAGATCCAGGAGGTGCTTGTGGTAGGTGACTCCTCAGCGGCTCTGGGCCAGGGTGCAAGGACAGAAGGGCCATCAAGGGATGAAGACTCTCGGGAGTCATCCGGGAAGATGGAGGGGGTGGTGGAGGAGGAAAGTGAAGGCCAGCACACAGGGTCTGGTGGGGCCATCGAGGAAGGTGGTCAGGCCACATCCCTGGTGCAGGGTCATGAGGATGTG
Organism: Ambystoma mexicanum; assembly: GCF_040938575.1. Lineage (NCBI taxonomy): Eukaryota > Metazoa > Chordata > Amphibia > Caudata > Ambystomatidae > Ambystoma > Ambystoma mexicanum. The sequence continues at coordinate 728,124,321 of NC_090935.1, read as the reverse complement.
CAGTGGAATGTGGAAGGAGCTGCTCATCCTCCTATCCCTGGTCCATCTGCTGCGGCAGTGACCGCCTTTGTGGATGCCTCCACCCAGACTGAGTCCCCTCTTGTGCCTGAGGAGACCAGCCCTGAATTGGTGTGTGCCCTGCTGGCTGGTCTGGCGAGGTGGATAGGCCTGATTTGTGATGCTATGTCAGCTACTCGTGAGGAGCTGGCTCCTGGCACGTGCACTGTTCTCAGGTGGTCTCTCTGTGCTAGCACATTAACTTGCCCCCTCCTCCACTCCCTTCTCTGTGCCCTAGTCATCCTCTGGGAAACCTTCCTTGCCAGTTACCATCAAAGCCCCCTCTATGCCAATCCCACCCACACTGCCCGGTCTGGTGATGAGCACGTTTCTGCTTCTAGTGGAAGTCCCACATGCAAAAGAAGAGGTGGTCACTGTGCCTGCACAGACACAGCGACAGGCAGCAGTCGAACAGCTGTCACTTTGGGACAGTGCTGGCACTCTGTCACCCGATGAGTGACATCCAGACAGTGGGGGTACCTATGCAGTCTACACTCAGCCAGGCATCAGCAGATGAGAAGTGTAGACAGGCAATCCATGCAGGGCCAATCGACAACGAGGAGGCAAGTTAGGAAGGACAGGTGTAACATCTGGCAGGAGGAACGGCGGAGATTCTGGGTACCTAAGCGAATCCTGCAATGAATCTTCTGTAACAGCGCCACGATGCCTCAGGGCCGCTGCGCGCTACATCAATTCAAATACATAAATAAATATGGAGTGCTTGAGGATGGACCTTTGGAGACAGCTGATGACAGAGAGGCAGCAGGCTAGGAAGGCAAGAATTGCAACAGCCATTGCAGGGTTGGTGGAGAGGCGTACATTGAGGCAGGCTGCCATCCCATAGGAGGCTTGCATTGATGCGGAGAAGGAGGAGAGGAGGATGGTAGTTGGCCTGCAAGCCATCCAGCGAGAACGGAGGCCCTCCTCCAAGGGGGGGGTTGAAGAGTAAGACTCTGCCCTGGAGGAAGCATTGAGAGACATGTTGGCTCACTGCCAGTGTAAATAGTTCTTCATGTGCTGTTTCATTGTTGACTTTTCTTTATTTTTCCTCCTTGGACATTTCCCCCTTCCTCATAGTTGTTTATTGTACTGTATATATTTGGAATGCAGATATCTGATTCTTGATCACACACTTGGTGCTGTCTCTTTGTTCATGTGCTGTATTTGGGTTAATATTTGTATTTGTATTTATTTTATTTTTATTGCGCATCTGGCCCTAGGGCATCTGGGCGCATATCTTGAGGAGGTAAGGTTACATACAGGCACAAATTTCCCTGGGGAAAATCAATTCTTAACAATGAATATGCATTTCTTAGGGCAGTGTGTGTTACAGACATGTACATAGTTCAAGCAGGAAATAGGCATTTCTTAGTACATACATGAAATGACAAGTGAGTAGGTTACAGGATAGGATAGGAACATACAACTAAGTTTACTAAAGTACGAGAATACAATGTAATTTACAAATGCAGAAGATGGCGAGGAAGCCGACATTGACACGTTGCCATGGGTGGTTAGGTGGATGTGGCAGACGCGTATAGCTCATAAAGCCAGAGTTTACTTTTGTTCTTGAATGAGTGATAAGACGGTTGCACTCTAAGTGTGGTAGGTATTGTGTTCCAAAGTTTGGGATGGGTATCTGGGTGTCATCAGCATAGTTGGTGCAAGCGACACCCAGATAGTCAAGTATGTCACAGAGCGGCGTTGTAAAGACATTGTACAGTGTAGGGGAGACACAATATCCTTGTGGGACTCCTCCCGGGACAGGTGCTGGTTCAGCAGAAGCATATGGTGAGAAAACCCTCATAGGTCTGTTTGCCAAGAACAAGCTGACCCAAGAGGTTGCAACGTCTGAGAAATGGGCAGCAATTTTGAGGTGGTGACAGAGAATTTGGTGATCTACCAAATCGAAAGCTGCTGAAAGATCAAGAAGAAGTAGGAGTGCCAACTTGCCCTTATATTTTAGGTCCTCAATTTGTGTTTTTAAGTCAATCAAGGCAGTTTCAGTTCCATGTCTGAGGCGGAAACCTGATTGCCGGAGACCCAATAGTTTGTTTGTTTCAAGGTAATCCTAAATTTGTAGCGAAGCAGCGCGATCCAGAATTTTTAGTAAGTATGGCACAGTGGTAACAGGCCTATAATATGAAGGGTTACTCGTGTCAAGGGTGGGTTTTCTGATTAGTGGGATAACACAGGCATCCTTGTGGTTGTCAGGGACAATACCAGATTTGAATGAGGCATTTATTAAGGTATTGAGCAAGATCATGGGCAGCCTCCTTAATGATAGAAGCTGGGCATGAATCACCTTGGCCGTTGGACGGTTTAAGCTTCTTGATATTATTTTCAACTTCCCACATAGAGAGAGGTGAGAAGCTGAATGGTTTGAAGGAGTGTTTAGGATATGAAGGGAAGTTGAGTGCTGGGTCTGATAGGTTACTTCTTTTAGCATTAATTTTAATTTGTAATGTAGACATTTTTATCTAGGAGTGCCTTTTGGATGATGGTGCACCATGCAGTGTCGGGGATACATATATCCAGTGGGGCTACGGGAGACTCTAGTTACTTGAGGATCTTAAAGAGTTATTTCGTATTTGGTTCCGCTTGCATGATACATTTATTGTAAACGTCTTTTTTCGCTGCAAGTAGGGCTTCTTTGTAAATGGAGGAAACACTGGTTAAATAGTTTTTGTTGGCTTGTGAGGGTATACATTTCCAATGTGCCTCTGTGTTTCTTTTCTCTTTGCATAGATCTCTAAGATGTGGAGTGAACCATGAATTTAGGTGAGGGTGAGGTTTTTGTTTGCGCAATTTTAGCGGAGCAATAGAATTGAGGGCTTTTAACATAGTGTGATTATAGGTATCCACTAGAACTGTGGGGTCGGAGCAGGAGGTAGATGCAATATTAAGCAGGGGGAGGATAAGTAGGAGAAGTTTCTCTGTCGTAATATCCTTCTTATTACGGGTATGGATGTATGCGGCTAGGGTGGGTGTGGAGGTTTGGGGGTTAGAATTAATTGAGAAGATTATTTTGTGATGATCGGACCAGAAGCAAGGGGTAACTGAGATTAGGTTGAAAGTACAGTTCAGTTCTGCTACCCAGTCAAGGGTACGTCCTTTGATGTGGTTAGGCTCTTTGATGTGTTGGGTAAGGCCAAAGTCTGTTAATGTGTTTGCTAGGTCAAGGGCTTTGGTGTCATTCACGTCTTGGAATCCCAGATTGAAATCGCCAAGTGGGAGGATTTGCGAGTTAGGCTTAGTGTTAGTGGCAAGGATGGAGGAAATGTCCTCAAGGAATGTGGAAATGGGGCCTGGGGGCCTATAGATGAGGTGCACTGTAGCAGTTTGATTTGGAGAAATAGGTAGCTTGATGGATAGTAGTCCCGCGGATGGGATCTGGAGATTGGGGATGGCTCTGAGTTCAAGTGAGCTCTTGAAGATAAAGGCTATACCTCCACCTTTTGTTTGATTAGTGTCCCTATCGCAATATGGATTAGGTTCTGTGGCTATCACGTGGGTTGGGGGCCTCACTGTGGATGTGTGGGATACATTCATCACTTGTGCAGAAGTTATCACATGATAGATTTTTAAGTCTAGCTGAACGCATCATCCATCTCCCTGGCTCACAAAGACAGCCTTCATATCACCCAAACACATGCCCGTTCTACTCATGTTACTTGCAGGGACTTGACAGCTGTGCCTTACTACCTGACTCCCTTCATTCATTAATTTTTACATGCTACTATGCACACACAGATTACATGCGACTATCAATGACGTCTTGGACTTATGTCCTCCAATGACATTCACCTCCAGTGATATGAAGCCATTGCAATGACACATGGGCACAATGATATGTCACTTTGCATTATATTGCTTTATTATTGTAACGCTCACCTGGTGTCCACTGGGACATCACTCAGCCTGTTCTGACCTCTTCCCTGGAGTCTACTTGACTGGAGACTGGGCCTGAAACACAGGATTGGTAGAGTTTAACTCCCTATTGTCTCTGTGTGCTTGAACCCATTTGTCCCCAGGGTCCAACCCTTCCCTTTGATCCAAAGCTCACCTTGCTTTCTTGGAAAGTGTGCTCTCCGTCCTGCTTTCAGCACAGGGGCGCGTTGATTGATGCGGGCTCGTTGCTGCCTAGTCACTTCACTGGCAAGAGTCCGACAGGTAAGTATATTGAGTCTTTTGAACAGTTCTCTAACTTCGTTCCTTTCCTTCCTTATATGATGGCCGGCGTCCAGGGATGGAGACGTGCTGCTGAGATGAGTAGCGCTGAAGGTGAGTGAGAGCACGATGCGCGATGCAACCCTTTCGTATTTGTATTGAACTCAGTTCTTTTTCTGTGTCTTTTAGGTGCCGCGACATCTTCAGCGTGGATGCCGGTTATGAAGAAGAAATGCGGTGAGTAAGCGTGGTATGCAGCGCCTCTAGAAGTTTCCACGCTAACCTGGAGTGTCTTTTCCCTCTTGCAGATGGATGAGAAGTTCCGGAGACAGAGTTACCCCAGAGCGGCTGGGATTCAGGTAAGTGTTTGAAGCTCGTACAGTCTTTAAAAATAAGCGAAGATTTTCTGAATGCTTACTAATGCCTTTTTTCTGTTCTTTTCCCTTTTCCTTAGGAAGCGGCGTGCCGGGATGGGAATGACACCACCGAAGATGCCCACATAACAGAAGAAGCGATGAATGATGGGCAGAAGCGCCGCAAGGTAAGGCTGTTCCTAACAGTGTTCTTGTTCTTGCAGGAGCTGAGCACAGAAGAAAGATGCAGGCCTACTGGAGACCAATCCGAACAAAGTGAGTGTCACGCTGCAGGTGCAGAAAACACAAAGCATGTTTCTCAGCCTGGGCGTGGCTTAAATAGTCTCTGGGTATCCCAGGTGTCTCTGGGCTGAACCACAGCCAAAAGACTAGACTGCATATGTGGGGGCATCCATCTTGTCCCCATCAATGCACTACAAGTCCAATCCCCAATGTTATCCTATGGGAGTGAGTGAGTCTGGTGCCACAAGCGCCAAGTCTGACTCCAAGTGGTTCTTTGGAGGGATAGAGAGGCCCTTGAGGAGCATGTAGGTGATCGTGGCCTGGCTCCAGCCTGACATCTTGGAGGTCTGGGGACATGAGGGGCAGGAATCATGACAACTATGTCACATGTAAATGGTGCATTCACAGTGTAGCTGGTGCTATGTTCTGCTGTGCTGCTGATGTGCTACTGAGTGTGATGTACCAGGGAGTCCTGTGATGAGCTACAGACATGGATTCTGCAGCAGTAACCCCATTTGTTCAGGCTATGGGAGGATAGGTGGCCAGTGTACTTCCTGTTGTAGGCAGGCCAGTGGAGTTGAGATATGTTGTTAGTCAACATTGGAATGGTAGGGTTGGAATGTGGCATGGCCAGGCTGGGGTAGTGGGTGGAGGTGAGGGGGGCTTGTGGGTGGTGTCAGGGCTGCCTGGGTGTAGTGTCCAAGATGAAAGGGGCTGGTGGGTGGTGTCATGGCTTCCTGAGGGTAGTGTCCAAGGTGAGGGGGGCTAGTGGGTGGTTTCAGGACTTGACTTGAGGTGGCCACATGGGGCAGTGGGCAGAGGTGAAGGGGCTGGTGGGTGATGTCAGGGCTGCCTGGGGGTAGTGTGCGTGGTGAGGGGGCTGGTGGGTGATGTCAGGGTCCCCTGGGTTAGTGTTGGAGCTGAGGGGACTGGCGGGTGGTGTCAGAGCTGCCTGGGAATAGTGTCAGAGGTCAAGAGGGATGGTGGATGGTCTTAAGACTTGAGGGGGCTGCCTAGGATAGTGGGCAGAGATGAGGTGGGATGTGTCAGGGCTGCCTGGGGGTAGTGTCAGGGGAGTTGGTGGCAAGGCTGCCTGGGGTAGTGTTGAAGGTGAGGGGGGATGGTGGGTGGTGTTGGGACTTGAGGGGCCTGTATGGGGTAGTGGGCAGTGGTGAGGGTGCTGCTAGGTGGTATTAGGGGTTCCTGGGGGTAGTGTCAGAGGTGAGGGGGGCTGATGCATGGTGTCAGGGCTGCCTGAGTGTAGTGTCAGAGTTGAGGGAGCTGGTGGGTGGTGTCAGGGCTGCCTGGAGGTAGTGTTGGAGGTGAGCGGGCTGGTGGGTGGTGTTGGGACTTGAGGGGGCTGCCAGGCGTAGTGGGCAGAGATGTGGTGGGATGGTGGGTGGTGTCATGGCTGCCTGGGGGTAGTGTCAGAGGTGAGGGGGGCTGGTGGGTTGTGTCAGGGATGTCTGGGGGTAGTGTCAGAGGTGAGGGGACTGTAGGTGGTGTTGGGACTTGAGGGGGCTGCCTGGGGAAGTAGGCGGAGATGAGGTGGGATGTGGCAGGGCTGTCTGGGGGTAGTGTCAGAGGGCTTGATGTCAGGGCTGCCTGGGGTAGTGGGCGGAGGTGATGGGCTGGTGGGTGGTGTCAGGGCTGCCTGGCTGAAGTGTCAGAGTTGAAGGGGGCAGGTGGGTGGTGTCAAGGCTGCCTGAGTGTAGTGTCAGAGGTGAGGTGGCTGGTGGATGGTGTCAGGGCTACCTGGGGGTAGTACTGGAGGTGAGGGGGGCTGGTGGGTGGTGTTGGGACTTGAAGGGGATGCCTGGGGTAGTGGGCAGAGATGAGTTGAGATGGTGTGTGATGTCAGGGCTGCCTGGGGGTGGTGTCAGAGGTGAGGATGCTGGTGGGTTGTGTCAGGGCTGCCTGGGGGTAGTGTTGATGAGTGAGGGGCTGGTGGATGGTGTGATGGCTGCCTGGGTGTCGTGTCAGAATGAGGGGGCTGGTGGGTGGTGTCAGGGCTGCCTGGTGATAGTGTTGAAGGTGAGGGGGGCTGGTGGGTAGTGTAGGGACTTGAGGGCTCTGCCTGGGGTAGCGAGTGAAGGTGAAGGGGTCTGGTGGGTGGTGTCAGGACTTGATGGGGCTGCCTGGGGGTATTGGGCAGAGGTGGGGGGGCTGGTGGGTGGTATCAGGGCTGGCTCCCTGGGGTAGTGGATTGAGGTGAGGGGGACTTCTGGGTGGTGTCAGGGCCGGCTCGGGGCAGTGTTGGAGGTGAGGGGGGCTGGTGGGTGGTATTGGGGCGTGAGGGGGCTGCCTGGGGTAGTGGGAGGAGGTGAGGCGGGCTGGTGGCTGGTGTCAGGGCTGCCTGGGGTAGTGTTGAAATTGAGAGAGTCTGTCCAGTGGTGTCAGGGCTGCCTGGGGGTACTGTCACAGGTGAGAGGGACTGGTGGCTAGTGTTGGGTTGCGTGGGAGTAGTGTCAGAGGTGAGAGGGGCTGGTGGGGGGTCAGGGCATCCAGAGGGTAATGTCAGAGGTGAGGGAGCTGGTGGATAGTGTCAGGACTTGAGGGGACTGCCTGGGGTAGTGGGCAGAGGTGAGGGGGCTAGTGGGTGGTGTCAGGGCTGCCTGGGGTAGTGTTGGAGGTAAGGGGGGCTGATGGGTGGTGTCAGGGTGGCCTGGGGTAGTGTCGGTGGTGAGGGAGGCTGGCGGGTAGTGTCAGGACTGCCTGGGGGTAGTGGGCAGAGGTGAGGGGTATTAGTTGGTGGAGTTAGGGCTGCCTGGGGTAGTGGCCAGCGGTGAGGGGTATTAGGTGGTAGTGTTAGGGCTGCCGGGGGTAGTGTCGGAAGTAAGGGGGGCTGGTGGGTGGTGTTGGGGCCAGAGGAAGCTGCTATGACTTAGGGGGATCTGACCGCAGTTCGGATGCCTCGGGAGTACGGGGACACACCACAGGTTTGCTGCGGTGCAGCCGTTACGTTCAGGGGACCTTGCACAGTTTTGCTGGGGTGCAGCCATTACGTTCAGGGGACCTTGCACAGTTTTGCAGGGGTGCCGCTGTTGCTTACAGGGGACCTGGTGCTGTTTCGCAGGGGTGCAGCCTTGACTTGGTGTTGGATGGTGTATTAGAGGTGGCCGCAAAGGTTTGCATGGAGTTTTGTCTTTGGCAATGCTTTTTGTTTGCGCGGGGGCGTGTTGTGGGCGTTCCTCATGCAACTCTGTTTTCTTTGCGGGTCAGGTTACTTTGCGCTTTGCATTCCACGAATACACGGAGGTGCATGCATAGGAAACATTGTGCATAGGGACGTGCAAACTTGTATTCACCACGGGGACTTTGCAGGATCAATGCACACTTTTCTACAAATTGAGCACTCTATAATCAAAGTTTCTATGTGAAGAACTTAACAGATAGCCATAATATGCAATAGTACACCTAGATAAATACAACATCTCTGTCTTAAGCAGAATACCTTATTTCTGCAGTTCTAGTTATTACCTCAAGCGTTAGAGCAGTTAAAGTCTAACATACATACACAAAATACCCATTGTGAGACATTGATATCATTTTCATAAAATCAAGGGGTTCCATTTGACAACTCCTATATGGCATTCCAGAAAATGATATCCAAAAACTAAAGAGTGACTCACAGTTGGTCAATTCAACACAATATTTAAAACAACACGTGGTGTCAATCAATGCGACATCCTGCAATGCAAAACAGCAGCTCAGAAGGCAAATGAAAAAAATAGAAAATTACATCATGTGTTAGCACACAAAATGTTCCCCTGGTGAATACGTTCATTGTCTAATAGTCACCCGGTTGAGGTCAGTCTAAAAAAGGCCACCTTATTTTGGCCTCCTCAGACTGGCCTCGAACGAGCCATGTTAAGCATATGACTCTTTCATAATGGAGGTTTTGTTCCCTGGTCTCCCATAACAAAAGCCCACACCCCAATCTCCCGTGCCCTGCCTTAGCGTCTTCATCCTGGGCGCTACCCCAGACCCGCCCAAAACCTCCATGAAAATGTACCCACTTCCTGGCACCCCCTGGAACTACATTTCCTCTCTGCCCACCTCCACCACCCAGTTACCTACTTGCCTTTTCTGAGCCATTCTCTTCCATTGACTGGCCTGCCTCTTCCCTAGCCAGTCCATGATACGAAATGGAAATGTCAACCTGCTACTACATGGTTCCTACAACAAATGGAACTTAAAAATATCACATAATCAGATTAAAGGACGTCATACGGGTTGCAAGAAGAAGCATTGGAGTGATTGCTGCGGTTGCCAGTCATTTGGTCGAAATCAATTGGTCGACTGGACAACTGGTCGAATCAATTTGGTCGAAAACCAAATGGTCGAATTTTTTTTTTTTTTTTTTTTTACCCCTTTTTTTTTTTTTTTGGGGGGGGTCCCCCCCCCAACCCCCTTTTTTTTCTTTCTTTTTTTTTTTTTAACACGAAAACCCACAAAACACATATATAAATAAAAAAAAAAAAATTCGACCATTTGGTTTTCGACCAAATGACGTCGACCAAATTGCAGTCGACCAGTTTGTAGTCGACCAAATGACTGGACACCATTGCTGCCTTTACCGTCCCTTAATGCAATTACAATGAAATTCGAGACCAGTTAAAAAATCATGTTTCAGCTATTAAGGCTGACACCTTGCCTTCACTTAGAAATGAAAGGTTGAAACTGTATTGACCGATTGTGGGAGACACTCACAGAAGGCTAACATGCCTGTAGAAAAGAATGTGGACACGTGTTAGTCCATACGAATGTCCCGGGGCAATCTTAATCATTAATAAAAGCTGTAAATCTAGAAAGCATTCCGAGGAGGTGGGTCTTATGTTGGTCGATTGGGCACCGTTTCTCTGACCAAAGTAGACCTCAATAGATTTTCATTTTCTGAGCGTTGAGAAGGGAAGCCTGTGAGGTAATGAGAACTCTTGGCCAGAGGAAGAGTATGTGGTCACTGCAGAAGGTTGTTTTTAGGGCTAGTGTGGCCATGTGGACTTATGGCGTGATGAAGGCTATAGGCACTCGTGAATAGAAGGTAAAATATGGCTTTCTATAAACAAAACTTTGATGCCGTTTGATTTCCTAAAGATGCAGGATAATGCTCCCCATCACTCTGTGATTCTTCTCCGAGTACTCGGCGGGGTAAAGGTACAATATGCTATCCCGCACCATACACAGCAATATGATGGTTACCACTAGGACCAATGTACTGGCTTTTCGGTGCAACACATATCTTGGTGCAACAGGATTTTTTTCCTTTCAGTATACATGCATGAAGGTGGCTTCTAGGTGTTCCGTATTACTCTGTACTGCTCTATGGAAAATAAGAAGGGCCAGGGATCTTTTGCCTGCAGTGGTCCACAATCAATTACTGGTGTAGCTTATTCATGGTAGGGTGCCTTTCTGACTGCTGGATGTGCACTGATAGTGAGACAGTAAAAACCTCCCTTGGACAATTTGGACAATTGAAACACAATCTCATCCGAGTTTCCAGCATTCAGGCAATCGGCAAAGAGTCACAAGCAGATCAGGAACCAGGTCCTGGACCAGGCAGAAAGATATGGGACAGAACAAAAATCCTCCCTATGATCCCTTTAATAAAACCAAGGGATACATTGAGAGGAGATCATGGGTAGTTTGGGGGGCAGACACTCATCTCTTATGAAGACTCAGTCAGACTCCCTCTGTGCTACTAAGGGATAGGAAAGAATAAGCATATAGGCACATGCCAGTGCTAGCATCAACCCTCACTATCTTTGATGGACCGGCATTACAATCAGAAGGGATTAGGGAAAGGTTCTCATTCATATATGTGAACAACAATTTCCATTTCTAATCAAAGAGCATTCTCAGGGGGCATGTGTGCCCCTTTACATGTGTAGGTGTCCCTTCTATATGTCCTGCTGGAACTTCCAGTAAAGCACAAACAACACAATGGGGTTCACGATTAAAACACAAGTTGTACAGTTATGCTTTAATTTGCACTTCTGCTCAGACCACAAAATACATTTGTCTTAATATGCATTACACACATAACAGAGGTATGCCCCAACAAGCTGGTATCATCCAGAATACACTTTAGAGGAGTTAAGCATGTTAGAAAGTAATGCCGTCTCCATTAAGGTGAAGTCTCTCTAAAAAGAGGCTCTGGCTCGTATCATTTTTTGAATTTTTTTTTTTAAACATTGTATTTGTATTTCTAGAGCTCTATTCGCCAAAGCGGTATCATGGAATAGTCATCCAGAAACTGGGATATCTAAACTTTAACAAGGGATGCCAGTTGAAATAAATTCGCATGGTCATACAAATGAGCATTTCGACATGCCAGCTCAGAGCATTAAAGTGTCTATATATTTCCTGAGACAGAGCTGATAATCAGGGGTAGAGTCGTTCCACTGTTCACAGTGCAAAAAGTCAATGTGCGTGAGCCTCCAAAGTTGCACATTTAGAGAGATTGTAAAGCTTCATAAATGCACACTGCTTCTGCCAAGAGGGGCTGGACCCAGGCACAGGTCATAACACTGATAGGCTATACGTTTCCAGAGCTGTATACACACGATTACCTTAGAGAGTTTTTTCTAAGGAGTTACAATGAGCTCACCACCCGTGTCTTTTAGACAGGGTCTGCAACACAAAACTCATCCAATAGAATGTTGTAGTGAGTCTGCCTCGCTAACATGCCAATATGTATTTCTGAGACAAACATGAAAAGCTAAAAGATTGTGAGGGGGATGTACATCCTGACCCGCCTCCATCCCTGACAAAGTTCCAAGCTAACCCCTAAAAGGTCAAAAGTGTGCTTACTTAGTCAACATACATCACAGTGGTTTCATACTCTATCATATGCATTGGGACTAAATGCAGGGAGGACCTCAGCAAGTTCTAATTACAGACTTCCTCCTTCAGTTGTTCTGCACCAATGAGTCAATTTTTCCAGAATAGTTTTCTGTATCCTTGAGGAGAGCGTAAGCTTTCCCTCATTCCCTATCAGGGAGCAGATCTTCTTAACAATTGAGGAACATTTTGGGATTGAGATTACATCCAGTGATTAAGACTTTTTTCATATTACATTTTAAACAAGAAAACAATCATAACTTTGTATAAGACGTTGTTATTATCACTGTGTTCACTCAATTTGTCAGTCTGATATATTCCTAGTATTTAATCCATGTGGCCATGACTTGAGCTATTGAGTTGGCATGTTTTTCTCGGCTCTTGTCTATGGAGAGAGAGAGAGAGAGAGAGAGAGAAAGAGAGAGAGAGAGAGAGAGAGAGAGAGAGAGAGAGAGAGAGAGAGAGATTGTGCGAGTCTAAAGAGCCGAGGATGTTTCCTAAAGATGTTCTCTTCTTACGTTTATTTTTTTGTTGCATTTGAGTTCCCAGTAATGTTGTTCGGAATACGGTATGTAATTCACCTTGATTTATTATATCCATTTGGGTGGGGAGTGAGAAGATGGGGAGTCAAGGCTCTATGGAGAATTACCCTCATGGATTTAGAGATTTCTCCTCTATTTGATTTTAAGGAACTTGGCTTTGGTGATAGAATGGCAAATGTTCGAGGAGCAAATGAATTGATTTGAACAGGAATTGTAACCATCATGGTTGTCGAGGGCAACTAGTCTGCTGCTGCGCTTCATGTTTGCACATATTCTTCGTTTAACAATATTTAGCTTCTATTCGATGAAAATATTGGGGTCACGCACCATTGAAGTGCCAACGTTTGGGTGATGAGTCTTTTGCCCAGATTTAGGTGCAGGGAAGCTATTATTTGTGAAATATGGAATAAACATCTGGATATATACATCTGTATATTTGCCCTGCAGTTTTCATTGTATTTTGGGATGGTATCTATCTTTTGGGGAATATCAGACTGAAAAACATGTATGATTTGTCCACACTTAAAAAACACAGATCAGCAAAACCAACAAAAGTGACTTTGAAGGGTTTCCAGTGAATGCAAATGTGCAGTGCGTTTCATTTGTTAGATAGCAAGCCTTCCCTGGCTGCCATGATTCATGCTCGCTCCCTACATTGGAAAACCAGTCATTTGTTTAGTATAGAATCTAGGACAGCGCCAAGTCTGTGTTCGCGGCAATTCCTGCGGGACAGCGAGACGATCTGCGCCTCTCGGGAGAGAATTGCCAAGGAACAGCCGCAGCAATGGCAGCACTAGAGATTTGCATTAGAAATGGATGTTCCGACAAGACTTGTTTATGGTTGTTGGAAGATCTGAATCAGTATCTGGAGAGTAAAACATACCATGCCTGTAGTGCCTCCCTCCAGAACTCTCTAGGGATTTCAATGCGGGGAGGTGTGCAGGTGGTGATGAAAGGCAGAGTGATGGAGGGCTGATGAGGCAAACGGATGCTCTCCTTAAAATATTGCAAATGGAAAGGCCAGACATGTACATGGAGGCACGTTGCCACTCACTACACATATGTGGAAATACATCTCTAATATTATCAGGAAATTCATGTGTATTCCTGATTAAGTAGAACACTAAATTGGCACACAGATGGAATCACTCTTTACTTGAGGATTCACCACACTGAGCCTCCGGGCGAGGTGCCAATCAGTGCGTCTCTGTTATCGGCTTCCACCACACACACACACACACACACACATTGTAGAGGTTTTGCAAAGTGATGTAGAAAGGTAAAAGGCTCCACTCGAGCAAGTGTGCGAATCATCTGGAAAGTGGCGGATTTCAGCAGCGTCCACGTCCACGGTAATGTGGTAGGACAATCCAGCAGACTGCGCCAGAGCAGTGAGCGAGCATTGGGCTTTGACCTGCTATGAAATCAGAAGGGATGGTGACAGTTGGTAGGGACATCAACAAGCATGTTAGCTCGCACAACCACAAATATGGCACACACTTGTGTCAGCACTACCCGCTGCAACAGGATACAGCATGTAAACGTGTTTCCCTAGTCAGTCAAATGCATTGTTTTGTTTTTGGCTAGTGTTGGTCCTTTTGAAGAAATGAATTGAAATCATTAAGTGGGGCAAGACTTTATATCTGGACGTAGAGGTGGCACAGGAAGACGAATCTCACTTCACATAGGGCAATGATGGTGCCAATTTCTTTGTTTTGGAGAAGAATGATGAGCTTTTTGCCCATGTGGGGGCACATCGCATCAGGGCCAGACTGGGACAAGAAATAGGCCCGGACACCCAAAAAAAAGTGTCCCACCCCTCGCCTAAAAAAAAATGGCCCACCACTCACCTCACAACCCTTGACCTCTGATGACATCCCGGGAAGCGATGAAACACGACCTTTCACCACTCGACAAAACAGGAAGTGGCATCAACTAGCATTGTTCCTAAGGTTATGATTTCACTAATGTGATATACATTTCATAGAAGAATAGATCACCAATAGATTACCGCTGGCAATGCCTCCGATCCGAGCCTCCTCAATGGCTGAGATGCTGTCTAACCCCCCCCCCCCAACGGCCGGGTATTAATGCTGTAGGTGCTACAAGCAGCTGTTCACCTTTTCTGGGAACAGACTGGTTTTAGCTGACATTAGGTGAAAGGGATTACAGCATTATAAAGGAGGCCAAAACGATATAGAACACCCAAATCTCAGATCAATATAACATTTTATCTCAACAATGGGGCCATATTTTCAACAAGCGAAGGAAAATCAATTTAAATTTGATTGATTTAAATCCCTATAAGAAAGCCCTAATGCTAAGGAACGGTAGTTAAATGCCTTTCTAAAAGCGTTACATAAAAAAAAACCCAGAGCATAATGTTTTATAAGAGCCAAACACTGTTCGGCACTCAAAACAAAACATCTTTCAAAAAGAAAAGACCTGTCATCCTGTCTTTTTGCTGGTAATTGTGGTAGCAATGTGGGATCAGCACTACTGGAGCTGGCATGGAGCTGATGAGTAGGGATGAATGATGGGCCATGCTTTCCAGAAATGCCATTGTCAGATGGCCATCGGTCAGGGGAGCTGCAGCCCACAGCACTGGAGGTCCATTGGAGAGGCGCATGGTCCAGCACCTCCGCACATCTTGTAGGTGGTTGAATGGGCGAATAGTAGGAGGGAATGGGAGGAAAGGCTGCACAGAGAGGCTGCCCTGGGGCTTGGAGCGCAAGTATAGTCCCACACATTGTGGGAGTGATGGGACAGCCTCTCCAACTGTACCAGAGGGTCACAGTGAGTTGGAGAAAACTCTTTCACATCTTATTGTTTTGAGGAACTGAATGCCATCATATTGATTACCGGAAGAGGAAAGGCTGTCTGCAGGGTTGAAAAATGTGTGAACCCATTTGGAAAAGCAGTGAAGGAGTTAATCCGAGTTAAATGAGCAAATACAGAATCACCTTCTTGTGCACCTGTGACTTGTGCTATTGTTGTACTGTCACTGTGGACATCTGAAGGCAGCCATTCAATGACTGATATGTTTCCTGTTTAAAATATTTGAAGCTTCCTCTGCAACACTGCCATCCAGGAAGGTCTCTTGCATTATTTAGTTGTCTGATATGGATTCACGAGATACATAATGCATATTTGAACCGTTGTTGTCGTATGGACTATGCATCAAATCACCACTGAATTCAATGTCACTGGTAAGTGGGCTGGATGGAGCAGCACACATATAGGACGTTGATGTGTCTGATGATCTTATACACAATAATCTGACTTGAACATCGTACTTAGATGTGCCAACTTGTCATTGATAGCCAGGGACTGATGGTGTTTTTACATTAGTAAATGCTTAGATGCTTGCAATTATGTAAATGTTCAAGAACTCAGTCCACACAGTTAGGAAAGCAGTTAATGCTGTAGAACAATACAGGTCTGATTCACAGAGGTGTTTTATAATGGAGCAGTCCTATAGGAAAACGCTCTGTGAATCAGGTTTCAGATGTACTACAGAAAATAATTGCACTTGGAAGTTGTTGGAGTATTACATTAGGTAATGTTCACTGAGAATATGTGACTGGCTCAGGTTGCATGAACCAGCTTTGCATATGCTCCTCCTACACCCATGGATGGTTAAGTGCTAGGTGTATCTCCACAGAGCACTTGTATGTGCACACCTCCGCCTAACATGCTCATGTAGCAGGCAGGGGAGAATCCACACAATTTTTGTGGCTGCCACACATGTTTCACAAGATTAACCAACTGCCAGCACGATTGCCTACCTTGTTGGAAGGTGGTAAGCATACCTTACTGTATTTCTAAAATAGCAGAAGCAGGACAGAAGGACATAACAGCAGTAGCAGAAAGACTAATGGTTAAGCCTACGCAAATACATGTGGCTGTTTTCAGGTGATTCAGTTTAGCTGAACTTTTAAGAGATTTGGGTGACGAATTTGGGTTAAGCCTATTCACATTCTTGCTGAAGAGGTCAAATCTTTTTCCTCCAACACATGCTCAACGCAAACAAAGTTAATGAAAGCGGTCAGTAGTCCATAACCCTTTCTGTCAGTGATACTCCAAGAAAGCAGTGTCTAAACGACTGAAGGATTGCACCTGGCTGGCTGTTTCTTTAATATAGAAAGTGAGCTCGGCTGTATAAAGTGGGACAAACTTCCTGTAGGAGATGTCTGGCCTCTGATTGCACAACATTAAATTAATTTGCTGGATCACCTGTGAGGCCCCTAATTGGTGAGATACATGTGACGAATAATCCTGTTATCCATTACATGATCAATACATCCAGACTACACATTGACTCATTGCATGCAACTTGCTAAATCAGCCATCCTATCACTGGGGATGTGGCAGCCTGAAAAAGACTATTCTGTTCTGGCAGTAGGGATGAATCTTCTCTAAACAATTCTTCTGCTGTCATGACCACTTCAAGAGAAGTTCTACAAAACCTAATTTGCACACATAATCAAACAGATTCACAGCCTGCAAATAAGCTTCTGCATATAACACAACACACAGCATTGTTATGCAGAACATTGTATATTTCCTTTTTTTATTTTATTGATGATTTAAAGATCACCATATTACAGAGAAGTTGCATCATGGTTCCCTATGACCTGAAATTAATTGGGAGATAGTTACAGTGGGAGGGCTGTGTCATTCAACTTAATAGAACTATGAACAAGAACAGAAGCATACCTATTTGCAAGAAATGCATTACACATCCCTAATTATAAATATTCTAAGGAACAGAACGGGAATCACTGCACATGTGAAACTGCTAGATAGATTAATAGCCAAAGAATACCTCAGTAGTTCAGATCTCTCTTGAGATTGCAAGGATTCTCTCTTGTCTTCAGGATGTTCGAAGGGACAATTCTTCCAAATTCTGGGTCTCATCATGTCCAGAGTTCTTCCACCATGATGGATAACTTTCATTTGTCCAGCTTAGATGATGACGATCTCAAGTTTCCTGTAAGAGTCCCTTCTGCTCCGAAAGACTGATATACACATATGTACATATTAATTTAAGGTAGCTGGTTAAGATTGCAACAGTTTAAAGACTGTAAATATGTGGTCCCTTAACAAATGCTGAACTTGGTGAATCCACCTTTTGTAAAGAGCTAGATACTGACTTTTACAGTTGTCTATTTTTGAGGAAATGAATTCTCTGCCCCATGCCTTGAATGAGGTCGATCCTTTTTAGGTTTAGTTGGAGGTGAGGTCTGCATGCGCTGGTATTCAACAGTGGGATAAAGTTTAATTATAATTCTAATTGTATTCTTGCTTAAAGCACTAGCCATCACCTTTCAGAAACCTGCTGTGGATAGAAAATAAAGTTGGACCACAACAAGAAAGTAACCCATAAAGAGTTCCATCAGGAGAGGAAGACAATTCCATTCTTGCGACCTAGCAGGAAACTCCCCTACCACCATTTGCAAGAACTGGGGGTTTTAGCAGTTTGTCTGTAGTTGAGTGAATACAGTGTAAGGAAATTGACAGCAAGCATTTATTGACTAAAAAAGGAAGATGTGCAGCATTACATGGTCTTGCGCACCACACAGAAAGCCATACAAATCTACTTCTCAACTTCAACGGCAGCCAATGCATCACTCGAAGAGCCAGAGAAATGTGACCACAAGGGCATACATTCTGGACCGACTGATGCATACAAGCATGGTCAGGAAGGCCTAAGTAAATTGCATTATAGTAGCTAATCATTGAGATAACCACGGTATTGACTATTGTAATTCGAGTGTTCTAAGTGAAATAGATACTTCAGTTAGACATTGATGTCCCCCTGAAAATGAGATGCATGTGAGACTGACAAGATTTGAGTTGATAGTGATAAAGAAGAGTCAATTTTCCTCACTTTATAAGCTGGGACAGAGCAGGGCCCATGCAGGATCGCCAGCCATATTCCTCCCATAAATAGGGTGCACCGTTGATGAGGAAAAAACAGTTTTATATCTATTCAGTTTGAATAATATAAGTACATTCTGCAATTTATGGACACCAGGCAAAATGTAACGTTTCAAACAGTCTCCGTTGCTGTCATCTAAATGCACCATATACTGTGTGCCATCAGCATGAGTCAAATATGTGGATCCACGTGACTGAACCAGATAACACAGATTAAAAAGCATCAGGAACAAAGCCAACCCCTTTAAGACAGCTCAGGTTAGAGGACATTTATAATGCTCAAGGGGACACATAACTAACACATGGGAAGGATTTGGTCTTTGCAAGCCTGAAATAAAACTGGTGATCATGTAAAGAAGGATTCATGTAGCCCAGTCTAAGCAGAAACAGATGGGCCAGGTAATCCCACCCAATTACGGACACAGTCAAAGTAAATGGCAAAACCTGCTTTATTAACAATCCACATGAAGCAGGGACAGCTTATTAGCACACAAGTCTCAAAAGCTCTCGTTCTTCTCAAGCATGGCAATGGTTGAAACAGAAATTACATCAGCGTTGACGTCTCAGCACAATCTTGGTTACATAACCTATATGGTACGGGAATTGGTTATTGGAATTGTCTACAAATAGAAAGTATATGGGTTAGTCCTTCCGTCGGTTATACTCCTATCTGATGGATCCACCTGGGACCACCTCTAAATTGATGGCAAAAAGTATATGTCATTTTTAAAGTTGACTATTGGTTACTGCTGCATGCACTGGGTGGCACAATATTAAGAGTTTCCATAGGTTGGCAACTTGAATGATGCTGGAATTGCATTGGAGGACCAGGGCCTCCCTGCCCTTGTCCTGTTGTCCTTTTTCATTTGTATTCCATATTGTTTTCTGCCCAGGAGTCCATGTGGGACTCGTGGCAGTGCAGCTCTTCCTATTTTTGGTTTGGTGTTCAGACCCATGGGATACCCTTATGGCACCCATGAGTGGGGGTACTACCCTGTGCCCCTAGTGTATATATACAGAGCAGGGTATGGGCTGGTGGAAGCTCCATGCTGAATCTGACAGGTGCTCTGAGTATCCTCCATTTTGGGATACCCAGGCCCTGCCATTGAAATCAGTTGATTCTTGATAGGAAACAAGATGGCCCCTGTGGCCTCTTGCTTTCTAATGTGTGTTACCTTGTTTTCTCAAAGACCTGGGAAGCCCTGACTCTGTCCCTTCCCCCTGACTGGCTGTTGGGTGGAAGTTCCATATATGGTATTGTAGTGAAGTCCATGCCAGACTGGCTGGAGCCTTCCCAGTGTCTGTATGTTGTGGGTACACCCTCTGGGTGGGACCTGGGTGAATGGAGTGTGTGACCAATATGCACTTCTTGTTGTGATGTCTGGTTTCTGGTATGAAACACAATGACTGAGACAGCCCTGCCTGAAACAGGTATGAATGCAGTGTGTAGTGTTGAATGGCTGGGTACTTGTCCCAATACACATTCCTTGTTGTGAGTGTCTGAGATGGAGGAGAATAACCTGAATGCACTGTATGCCTGATTGGCTGACTGACTGCTGAATGCCCTTCTGAGTGATTGGTTGCCTGAGTGTGACCTAGCAGAATTAATGAGAGAACAGTATATCTGAGGGCCTCTCACTGCTAGAATTCATTCAGAAGCTGAAGTTGATACTTGAAGCTTATCCTTGAAGCCCAGCTCGAAGAAGAAGATCTGCTGTTGCATTTGCTTTAGCCCGATCCGAAAGCTGTCGAGTTCATCGAGGACTGATCGGAGAGAGGACCTGGTTAGGCACCCTCTTCCCGTTCTCCAAGGGACCATCGAGCACCGCTAACCTTCGCCAAAGCTCCCTGGACGTCAGACCCTCGACAGGCTGCCAACCGGAGACAGGGACCGCCATGAAGAATGAAGAGAAGCACCGGACCTTCTGTCCACTGTCGTCGACCAGGATTTGCAGGTTTGCTATAACCGCTGGAGGCCCATCGAAGCCGTGTTGCCCAGAAGCAGGGACCGCTTGGCGCTGTGCCGTCGAAGACCGGAGCCGCAACACTCCATTGATTAAGACATTCAAATCGAAGGAATCTCTCGACTGCACCGCCGACCACTTTGTCCCGCCGGAGAAAGTCGAGGCCGCCGAAGCACCGAGGAGAATCCGCCTGTGAGTTTCCCGCCAACCGAAGACCGCAGAGATGCCAGGCGACTCGACGCCCTTGCTGGGCCAAAGGCCTTCATAGACTCTTTGTGGTCCCGAACTATCGACATCGAGGTGCCCTGCACGCCTCATCCTCGCAGGACGTCTTCGACTCATCGTTGATGAGCATCGCCGGGACTGAAACTGCTGCCTCAACGCCACCAAACTTTCCATCAAGGATCATCAACGGCAAGTTCACTTTCTTCGAGGCCCCTCGACGATCTGTGGCTCAAGAAGGATATATCGACGCCTCCTCGAGGAACTCTGCTATTCTAGGTACTGAAACATTTTAGAAGGAAATAAGACTAATTGAACAATATATGGACTGGCTTGTAGTGTATCTTTATTTTACAGGTTGCCCAGGTGGGGGTATCTCCACACAGAACTGTGTCTAGGTAACGGGGCCGGTATTCTGCCAATTGTTCTAACCAACTGCTTTCCTCCTATGTCTATTGTTGGTTACCTTTATTAATCGGTTTATGTGACATTTGACCACAGTACAGTTGATGCACTTTAATGAAATCTGATAATAATTGTGGTAGCACTTAGAACTGTATATATTTGCCCTTGTAGATTAACTGAGCACAAAGTGAGTTATTGTGATTGTGTATATAAATTTGAACCTTAATTATATAAAGACTGTGTGCCTCATTACGACCCAGGCGGTAAGTTACCGCCTGGGCCGTGACTTTACCACCATGGCGTAAACTATGTTTACGCCATGGTGGTTGGCGGACTTACCGCCCCATTCCGAGTTTGGCGGCGCGGTAAGTCCCCAATCCCCATTTACCCTTCCCCATTCCCATTTTTGCCCCATAGGGCATAATGGGAGTGGGGAAGGCGTTAATTACGCCACCGTAAATTACGGTGGCGTAATTAACTCCATGGTCCCTTAGCGCCATGGATTTTAACACCTGCTAAAAGCAGGTGTTAAATCCGCCACGGCGCTAAGGGACCTCGTACTCAGGCGGTAAGGGTCGGCGCTGTTTACGGCGCCGTAAACCCCTTACCGCCTGAGTTGTAATGAGGCCCTGTGTTTTCACTAATACAGTGTGTGGAAATTCCTTTGTGGGTGCTTGGGGATTACACTGTACTTAAGAACCAGCCTGCATCATCTCCTGAGAAGCTAGGCCTTGATTGCTCAGCCATAGCTAGCTAATAGAGAATCTTGGCTGGGGTCCTCTGTGCTTCTCTTGTACCATATAGAGAGCAGGAGTACAGACACCGCCCTCCAGTCTTTACACTGTCTTTACACTGGTGGCAGCGGTGGGATGCTTACAGTTTTATGAATCAGTGTATAACCTTGCCACTTGCAAAATATCTAGACTTTGTTAAACTGAGGTTTAGTTGTGTACTAGATAACTGCATTACAAGCAATGGAGTCCATTGCAAATGGTAAATTGACTAGGATGAGCTTAGAGGCTCTCCAGGGTGCTTGTGAAGAGTTAGACTTTGAGGATAAGTCTAGGGCTGAGCTGATAGCTGCCCTGGTGGAGTACCAGACTGATTCTGAAGCTCTTGAAGGGGGGATGCAACCATTGAGGCCTCTGCCCCTGGGGTTGCCATTGAATCTGATTCTGGGAATGCCACCACTCCTACTGCCTCTGTTCAGAACCCCAGCACTGCTCTTCAGGGGGAAGCCCTGAAGATTGAACTTTTAAAATTGGAGCTACAACGGAAACAGTTAGCCTTTGAATACAAAACATTGGAAACAGGAGCTGAGTTAAATAAGGAGGAGTTGGCACAACAAGTAGCGCTCAAAGATAGGGACACTGAGTACCAGAGAATCCAGCTATGAAAGCTAGAGCGGAGACTTCAGCTAAACCAGTTGAGAGTGTCAGGTCCCCAGCCACCAAGTTTATGAAAGATTTGGTTGGTGTATATTTAGAGGGTTCTGATATCCTCCGATGGATTGAATCATTTGAAATGGCTTGTGCAATTCATGATGTTGATATGAGAGATAGGGCTAAGTGTTTGTTAAGCAGAGTGCCTCAGACTGGATATGACTGCATTCTGAAACTGAGTGTGGAAGAAAGGGGTCAGTATGAGTGCATGAAGTCTACTTTGATTGCCAAGTTTGGCAAAACACCTGCACAATACCTTAAAAGGTTCGGGGATTTCAAGAAAAGAGAGTGTCTTGGGTTGACTGGGTGAGTACTGCACATATGAACATGATGGGGTGGATTGATGTATACAAGGTGAAAACTTTTGTTGAATTGTCCCACCTTTTGTTTTTTGAGCATTTTTCTGAAGCTTGTTCACCAGAGCTGCGTCAGTATGTTGCTGACCAGAATATTTTGGATCCCTTTAAGCTGGCCAGGCTGGCTGACAAGTGGATCTCCCCTAAGGACTCCAGTGGGAAGGAGAAGAACAAAGAAAAGGGAACATCTCAGAAAGCTGAGGAGTCACAAAAGCAATCACAGTCGAGTAAACCAAAACTTTCTTCTCCTAAGACCCAAAAATCTAGTGGGGATAACTCCTACGTGGGTGGGAATAAGAGTAGTGGTCCACCTGCTGCAAAGCAGGCACCCAGTGGTTCCAGTACCGTACCCCACATTCTGGGCACTTGTTGGCACTGTGGGGCTCTGGATCACAAGAAGGGTGACCCCAAGTGTAAAGGTAAGGCACTTGGAGTCCAGGCTGTCAGCCTGAGCTACCCTTACCCCATGCCTGAGGTGTAGGCCACTGTCCTCCCCTCCTCTACAGGGATCACATTCAGTACTTCTGTAGAGATTTCCCTAATGTCCCTTGGGGCATGGGACCAGTACGCAGAAGTACTGGTGACAATCCCAAAGAACACCTGTAGGTTTTTGAGAAGTGTCTTCTTGAATGGCCAGCCTTCTACTGGTTTGAGAGACACTGGGGCAAGCATGGCAGTGGTGGACAGGACCCTGCTCAAGCCAGAGGACTATGTA
Source organism: Ambystoma mexicanum (assembly GCF_040938575.1). NCBI lineage: Eukaryota > Metazoa > Chordata > Amphibia > Caudata > Ambystomatidae > Ambystoma > Ambystoma mexicanum. The sequence continues at coordinate 728,101,066 of NC_090935.1, read as the reverse complement.
GGTGCTCCTCTGAGAACCACCAGGTTTGCTGGTGGGCCTCCCAAATCATCGACTTTAGCCTTAGTCACACTAATGATTGGAGATAAGACCGCAAAGCTTCCTGTCCTGGTTCAGGACAATGTCCCTGCTAACATTCTGTTAGGAAATAATCTAGTAGAGTTGGGGTTGATCTCTGATGGTCTCCCCTTGACTGCTGCTGCAGTCACTAGGTCACAGGTGACACAGGGTCTGGCTGTGAGTCAGGTACCCAAGCCAAATCCGAGGCCTAAGGCAAGAAGACAGAAGAATAAGAAGGCCACCTCTGTGAAGGGGGTTGCTTCTTTTCCTGCTGTTCCTACCGCACCCATAGGGATTCATGCCCCGGACGGGCTGGGCACAGTGGAAAACCCAAACTCAACTCCTGAGGGAGAAGAGGCAGAAGACCCTCTTGCGGGAGAGGTGCTCAACCCGGAGGACAATCCCGACCTTCAATGCCTGTTGAAGGGACAGAGTGAGTGCCACTCTCTCGAGGGTCTGAGGAAACAGGCCATGTCCCAGGCACAAGGAGAAGTGACTAGGACATTACAGATCTATTGGGAGGGTGACCTCCTTGTTAGTGAGCCCACTAAGCCTGAACCTGGTTCCCTCAAGAGGTTGGTGGTGCCCCAGGTTTACAGGACCTTCCCGCTGCAGTTGGTGCATGAGATGGCCTTAGCTGGTCATCTTGGTACCAAGAAGACTAAGCAGAGGCTCTTTGCCCATGTCTACTGGCCCCGGATGGGAGTAGAAGTGGAGTCCCACTCCAGGACCTGCCCAACTTGTCAGTTGTCTGGCAAGACTGGAGGCAGTGTCATTGCCCCGCTGCAGCCTTTGCCAGTGGTTGGCACACCGTTTGGGAGGGTAGGCATCGACATTGTCGGTCCCCTTGACCCTCCCACTTCAGGTGGACATCGGTTCATCCTGGTCTTGGTTGATCATGCCACCAGGTACCCTGAAGCTATACCCCTTCGGACTGTTACTGCCAAGGTGGTTGCCAGGGCTCCCCTGGGCATTTTCACCCATGTTGGATTCCCTAAGGAGGCTGTCTCTGACAGAGGATCCAACTTCATGTCTAGATACATTAAAACCATGTGGAAAGAGTGTGGGGTAACCTACAAGTTCTCCACCTGTTACCATCCCCAGACCAATTGTCTGGCTTAGAGGTTTAATAAAACTCTCAAGGGCATGCTAGGTGCCTTGGAAGTGCCCCTAAGGAGGAAATGGGATCTCCTTCTGCCATGCCTGCTGTTCACTTACAGAGAGGTACCTCAAGAGGGTGTTGGTTTCAGCCCCTTTGAGTTACTCTTTGGACATCCGATGGGGGCACCCCTTGCCTTGATCAGAGAAGGTTTGGAAGCCACCCCTCCAGGTCCTGCCAAGCAAGTGGGGGGCTATGTGTTAGGCCTCAGACAGAGGATGACACAGATGATGGGTCAAGCGACAGCGAATCTCAAGGCCTTGCCAGGAATTGAATAAGTACTGGCATGACTTTAAAGCCTCACAAGTGGATTGGACTCCAGGCCAGGAGATCCTTGTGATGGAGCCTACCAAGCCTCGAGCTTTGGCAGACGAATGGACTGGACCCTTCAGGATAATCTCCAAGATGGGCAAAGTCAATTATCTGGTTGACATGGGAGTCTCTGGGGTAGCCCCTCAAGTATTCCACGTCTACAGGCTCAAGCCTTTCCAAAGGCGAATGGAGGTCTCATGTCTCTTGCTAGCTTCAGAGCAAGAAGAGGATGAGAGTGAGCCCCTTCCTGATTTGCTGCATAGTAACGATCAGGACGGTTCAGTGGAGGGAGTACATCTCTCTCCAGATCTGACGACAGGACAGCAGAGGGCCTGCAGGTCTTTGCTCCGGCAGTATGCCTCTCTGTTATCACTGACAGTAGGCCTTACACTGTGGTGTAGGCACAAAACTGACACTGGTGACAGTGTGCCTGTCAAAAGCAGGTGCTACCGTATGTCAGATACCGTTAAGAATCACACCCAGGCTGAGATCACCAATATGTTGGATCTGGGTGTTATTGAACCCTCAACCAGTCCCTGGTCCAGTCCTGTGGTCCTTGTCCCAAGGCAAGTTCCCAGGCAGGTACCAAGGATTGGAGGTTCTGTGTGGACTACCGAGGAGTCAATGCAGTCACCAAAACTGACGCGCACCCATTACCCAGGGCTGATGAGCTTGTGGACACCATAGGTACTGCCAAATTTGTGAGCACCTTTGACCTTACCTCAGGCTATTGACAAATAGCTCTGACAGACCATGCCAAGGAAAAGACGGCATTGTCAATACCTGAGGGACTCTACCAGTTTAGGGTCATGCCTTTTGGGTTGAAGAATGCCCCTGCCACCGTCCAGAGATTGGGCAATCATGCGCTCAGTGGCTGGAGGGCTTTTGTGTGGCCTACTTAGACGACATTGCCGTCTACAGTTCCACCTGGGAAGAGCATTTGACACATCTGGATAAGGTGTTGCAGGCCTTGAAAACGGCTAACGTCATTATCAAGGCCACCAAGTGCCAGATAGCTCAGGGGAAAGTCACGTATCTTGGTCATTAGGTAGGAAGGGGTCAAATCCAACCTCTTTCAGCACATTGAAGTGGAAGCTGAAATGCCAAAATATTTAAAAGTGGCAGCTTTGCAAAGAGGCACAGCCACACAGTTAGAAGAGAGAGCACAGAGGTTCCTACACTGGAGGATTTCCCAGAATTTTCAAAAATGGTAGAGGAGCAGATTATGTTAGCAGATGCATGTGATAGCGAAGAGGATAAGAATGAGTTGAGAAAAAATATTTATGGAATTTAAAGAAGTATTTGCCAAAGATGCATATGATTGTGGCCCAACCAATTTACATGTTGCCACATTACCAAAGAGGTGTGTTAGAAATCCAGTATTTGTGCACCAATACCGATTACCATTGGCTTGCTTAGAGTCATTGGCAGAGATAATTAAGAACTTGGAATCTCATGAGAATTATCAGACCCATTCATATTACCTCCAACACTCCTATTTTGGGTGTGTTAAAGCCAAATGGTCAATGGCGCCTGTGTGCAGACCTGAGGGAGTTAAATAAAAGAGTGCCAGTGTCTAGATGGCCACTGCCATACATTGATCAAGGCCTTGCTCAGGTGCATGGGTCAAAGGTATTTACCACATTAGATCTTACATCTGGATATTGGTGTGTGCCACTGGCAGAGGACATTGAGAATTTATTTTCATTTTCATTTGATAAAACGTAATATGCATGGGCTAGAACACCATTCGGGTATGTCAATAGTGGGAGCGAATTTGGCATATTTTTGAGAAAGGCGATGCCAGATCAGTGGAAAGGGGAACTATAGTTTATGTGGATGATGTTCTGAAAAAAATGAAAACTTGAAAAGCCATTTTGATGAAATTAGACATGTACTTGACCAATTGCAAAAGGCAGGTGCCAAAGTATCTTTACAGAAAGCCCAATGGTGCAAGAAAAAGGTGAATTTCCTAAGCCATGAGGTAACTGAACATGGGCTAAATCCACAAAAGAAAAAGGTGGAGGCCATACAGATATTGAAAGATCCTAGAAATGTGAAAGGTTTAAAAAGTTTATTAGGAATTATGGGATATAACAGGAAATGTATTGAAAATTATGCTGAAATTACTCAACCATTGACTAAACTATTGAAGATGAATATGCCCTGGAAATGGGAAAAGGAACAATCTGAGGCAGTTGCTAAATTGAAGGAATGTCTCATAAAAGCACCATGCTTGGCGTATCCTATAAAAAAACAGTGATTTCTTTATAGAAATAGGTTTCACTGAACATTGTATGTCAGCAGTTTTATCTCAAAAACATGATTTGAACCACAAGGCTATTGCTTATGCAAGCAAGGCATTTTCTCAAGTTGAAATTAAATTCAGTGAATGTGAAAAGGCTGCTTTGACCACTGTGTGGGCGTTGCAACAATTTCCTCCCATTGTTTAGGGGGAGAAAGTATTAATTGAGACAAATCATTAACCATTGCAGTTTTTACCGAGTAAAATAATTAGGTCGGCAATCTAGCACAGTCCAGAATTACTTCATGGCCATTGGCATTGCAAGGCATTCCAGTAGAAGTGAGGTGTAGCCAGAAAAAAAGAGCCCAGTTGCTCAAGGATTAGCAGATTTACATGACTGTGCAGCTGAATGTGTATCAGATGAAGTAGAGGTAGAATCTAGTTTGCAGGAGTTTGAACAATCACCACACAAAGCTTTTGATGAAAAGACATACAGGAATTTACCAACTGTATATGTTGATGGATGTGCTTTTCACATCGAAAATGACAGCAGTAAGCAGTGGTATCAGGGATAGGAAATGTCTGATTGAAATGTGAGAACATTCCTAGTATAGGGATGAGAATTGGGGCTAGGAGTAGCCAGGTAGTAGAGTTGGCCACCATTTATAAAGCAATTACTACTGCAGTTGATAATAAATTCAGTGAAATTGTGCTGCTGACTGATTCTGATTATGCACGAAATAGCTTTGTAGAATATTTGCCTGGCTGGAAAGCAAGAGGCATGCTTACATATAATAAAAAGCCTCTCAAGCAAGGGAAAATGATACAGGCTATAGATAAATTTGTGTCAGAAAATGATTTTTAACAGTATACGGAAGGAAAATTCGAGGACATTTGAAAACTCCAGGTGAAGATAAGGAGGGAAATGATAAAGCAGATCACTTAGCCAAGATTGGGGCTGTTATGGGAGAGTTGTTACCCATTGAACACTTAATTGGTGAAATACAAATAGATGTAGTTATAAGCTCTAAGGCTCCAAAAGAGGTAGAACAACCAGTAGTGGAATGGAGTTATGATACACCAGATCAAGATCTGATTAAGGCGCAAAAAGATTATGCAATATTGGGGATCTTTTATAATCATTTGATGGACCCCGAACAAAATCCTTTAACTGAAAATGATTTACAGGAAAAGAAGAGTTGAGGGTGTTATTAAAGAATAAAAAACGTATTAGTCTACAGGATGGACTTATGATCAGGGAATCCATACCAGAGGGCTAATGTTACACCATGCACATGATGCAATAACTGCAGGACACAGAGGTTCACAAAAGACTTTAGAGATACTGAAAGATTATGCTTACTGGCCACATATGTCCCAAGATGTGGAATTATATACAAGGGGGTACCTGGTATGTGCCCAATGTAAACCCGCTTCACCAATGCATAGAGCTCCACTGATGAAAAGAGTCTTGACCCTTCCATGGTCAGATTTGAAAATTGACTATGTAGGGCCTGTAAAAAGGTTGAGTAGGGGAAATCGTTATCTTTTGACTGTGGTTTGTTTGATGTCGAAATGGGTAGAGTGTATCCCTGCACCAGATTGTAGTGAGCAAACAGCAGCTACATTACTGGTGAATCATATATTTTCAAGATTTGGATTACCACAAAGAATATAGTCAGACAGAGGAAGTCATTTCACAAGCATTTCACATGAGTAAGGTGTGGCAGAAATTGGGGGTGAAAAGGAAACTGCATATTGCGTACCGGCCCGCCTCTTCTGGAAATATTGGACATTGCAACACGTCTGTTGTGGAGATATTAAAGAAGTTTGTAGCGGAGGCAGGTTCCAGTTGGGATTTACGACTACCTCTGGTATTGATGGCAATCAGATCAACTCCTGCCAAAGCGACAGGTATCAGTCCTCATGAGGTGTTAATAGGAAGGAAGATGGTACTGCCACAATATTTATTATACAGGACACATGAGCAGACACTTGTGAGTTCACGAATATGTGGAAAAACTGAAGAAGCATTTAAAACATGCATTTGCATTTGTGCAGCGAAATTTGGAAATAGCTGCTGACAGTGCAAAGTCATATTATGATAAAAAGACATCTGTGAAAAAGTATAATGTAGGGGATCAGGTATATAAATCAATTTCTTGCGGTCTGGCAAGAGCCATTTGGAATAGTGGATAAGGTGACCTCAGTAGTTTACACAATATTAAAGACAGAGGGTGAAATGGTAACAGAACAATTTGTTCATGTTAACCAAATTAAATCCTGTCACTCCAAACATGAAGTCAGGAGACTTGAGCAAGGAGAGACAGCTTAAGTACCCTGAATATATGGAGAGAAAGACACAGTGGCCGTCTTCATAGTGTCTCATGCCATAAAAATAAAAATAGATGTAATGTTTATTGTGGAGATAAATAAAGATGAAAATACCACATTTGAGAAAGGTGCAGTAATACAAATGGGTAGAAGGTGCTGAATTAGGTTGACTTACTATAGTACAATGCTGAAATATTTTACATAAAAGGTGTTTTGATGTATAATGATGTCATATGTATGTTGTTGTTTTCTCTTTAACATGTGCTTGGTTGCAGGTATTCAAATCATATTTTGAGCCACAATTTTATTTTTGGCGAAGTGGTAGAAAGGGTAAAATTGGTATTGTGCTATATACTTAATCTGTCTCTTTTCTATTTAATTTAGACATTGAACTATTCTTGATTGGGGTCGGAGGTCGCAGGACCGGAGGACACGAGAGATGATGGAGTCATGGAGTCCACGGGATGAAGCTCAAGTAAAGCCTCCGGACCGAAGTATGGAGGTGAAGACAAAGCGACAGGAATGCCTAAAGAGATGATTTCTATGGAAAAGCACCCAAGAGCGCCAGGATGAAAGAGTTTTACCGAATGAACCAGATGATGAGGAATTGACGATCAGGACATCTCAGAGGTGCAGTCATGAATATGGTAAATGGATTTAAAGGAACAGTAGTGAATTGAACTTAATTTTACAGCGATCCTGATGAAGCATAGTATTATTCTATGGGACTGAGAATAAGTGTGGTGGATAATCACATGTTTGTTATTTTAATTATTTGTTTTAGTTAGTTATATTAGTCGTTTATTTTATTTATTTATTTAATTTTATTATTTTTGTTATCATATGTGAAATGTTGATGTCATATATATAAAGACTATGAGTAAAAGAACATCCAAACCTACGCGGACACTTCGGTTGGAAAGAAAGACATGTGGATATTTCGTTATACATATACATGCACATGTGTATTGGGACTCATGGACCCATTTGGGATATGTTACTTTTATTATGATTAAGCAGTGGTTTATTAAGAAATATTTCAATGTTCATTTTACTTAGCTGATATATGTAATGGAAAAAGAAAGAAGAACAATTTGGATTTCCTCCAATTGTGGATTTGGTTAGCCAGAATTGTCAGAAAAAAGGAGGGTGTGTAAGCACATGTATAGCATTTTGCCACCATGTATAGCATTTTGCCAAAATATAATATATTTTTTTTTATTGCCAGCATACATTAGCATTTAGCCAATATGTAATATTGCATTTTTTTGCCAGTATAATATATAGCATTATTGGTAGTATGCAAAGTACAGGATTTACAACACAGCCAGGCCCAATTTGAAACTGCAGATATTCAGAGCACACATAGAATTGTATGCTTCATGTATGGAGACTACATTATAATACATAACCGACTAACATTATTAACATTACTAAAATACTAATTCTAACTTCTTTAACATTAAAATGCAGTCTCATATGCAAAATGAGGTGAAATCCATGTTTTGGTGGCACTGCTGAGATTCATTTTTAAATGCACACTGGCGTTTTCTTCAGCTTGTGGAGAACAGAAACAATGCAAGCTGAAGGAAGCAAAGTGAAACAGTAGCTCTGAGCCTAAGCTTTCATTGTTCTGAAAATGAGGACTGGTATTTTTTTTGTACTATGATTGGTGGAAATTGTAGGCAGACAAGCCATGTCAATAAGGGGATGGATAAGAGTTTTCTTAGTAACAAGAAATGAGGAGAGCAGTTAGTTCATGCTGGGCTGAGGAGATAGACGGATGTTCCAGGGGGTTGAGCGCTATCTGCGGGACATAATCAGCTGGCGCTCCCCACACAAGATTACGGAAGAGTTTCGCGCTGACACTGGGTCTGCGTCTGCGAACACAACGAGGTTGTGCGGGGGACTTCAAAAAATGTCCGACCTTAGAAACATAAGTGCTAAGTGAGGACCAGATACAATCCCACATGTGTGACTAAGAGTTATTGCAGTGTAGGGAAGTTAGGAAATCATTGCATGTTGATTTTTTGTTATTTTCAGAATGTAGGAACATTAATCCATGTTTAAAAACATATCTGCTTGTTCTGTTTTGTTCTCTTGTGTTGAAGATTATGCTGTAATTAACCCATGGTAAGACTTGAAGACTTGTAAATAAGATACAATACAAGAAGTATTTATAAAAGCCAATGGGATTTTTGTGTCATTCATGCATCTGTGAATTATTGACATAAGTGATGTATAAAGGGGAGACTCATATCAGTGCAGTAGTGCATTTGCCAATTTACCACTGCAAGTAAAATAGCAAACAAGAGAAAGCTAGTAATAAACAGCTATAAAGTAGAGGTTTGTGTGCGGAGTGATGAATGTTTCCTTCCTTGCATGCTGATGGGAAGGTGCCTGATCTGATACATAGATTACTGGATGTACATAAGCCAGTAATCTATATAGCACATAGGTTACTGGATGTACATAAGCCAGTAATACCAGCTACAAACTGTAGGTGGCGCTATTAATAAAATCATTGGGTTCTACTAAAGCGTGTAAGTCTGGGGCTCTCTATAGACAACTAGAAGGTATTCTAATAGGAAGGAAAGGTTTGTTTTATGATGGGGCTTATAGTATAAAAATGAAACCATGCATATCACTATACCACAGAAATAAAATACCGCAAAACAAGATACCACTAAAATTACCACCAATACAAGCTAACAAGGTATCGTCACTAAAATAGTGTGATACCAAACCCAATATAAATGTAAGACTAATTTACTGCCAAATTACCACCAATATTTTTACGGTTAGAAAATACCGCCAAATCCCAAATGTACCCCAATAAAACAAAATCTCTTACAGACTCTACCAGTTTACGGTCATGCCTTTTGGGCTGAAGAATGCCCCTGCCACCTTCCAGAGATTGGGCAATCATGCGCTCAGTGGGCTGGAGGCCTTTTGTGTGGCCTACTTAGACGACATTGCCGTCTACAGTTCCAACTGGGAAGAGCATTTGACACATCAGGATAAGGTGTTGCAGGCCTTGAAAAGGGCTAACGTCACTATCAAGGCCACCAAGTGCCAGATAGCTCAGGGGAAAGTCACGTATCTTGGTTATTAGGTTGGAGGGGGTCAAATACAACCTCTCCCCAGTAAAGTACAGGATGTACATGACAGGGAGACTACCACTTATCAAACCCAGGTGAGAGCCTTTTTGGGCCTCACTGGGTATTATCGCAATTTCATGGCGGACTATGGAACCATAGCTGAACCTCTGACAGCTCTGAACTCACCGAAACAACCTAGGAAGGTTAATTGTACTAAAGACTGTCAGAGGGCCTTTGATGGCTTGAAAGAAAGTCTGTGTAGGGCACCTGTGTTGAGTGCGCCTGACTTCAGCAAACCCTTTATCGTCCAGACGGATGCTTGCAACACCGGAATTGGAAGTGTCTTGTCCCAGTTAGATGACAAAGGGAGGGAACTTCCGATCATATTCATGAATAGGCAAGTCAAGGGTAGATGCTACTGTTGAAAAGGAATTTTTTAGCATATTGTGGAGTTTCAGGTGTTTTAGGCCCTACCTTACGGGGTCTGCCTTCAAGGTACAAACAGATCATAATCCCCTGAAGTGGCTTATGCAGATGAAGGTTGAGAACCCAAAACTGCTCAGGTGGTCCATTACCCTGCAAGGGCTAGACTTCACCATAGAACATAGACCAGGGAAGAGTCACGATAATGCAGAAGGCCTTTCCAGAAGATCTGTTGACCGTCTGGATGAGGGTGTCTATCTTGTGGGAGATTAGGTACCCTCACCTCAGTCTGGGGGGAGGCGACTGTGATGCTGGAAATGCATTGGAGTGACAGGGCCTCCCTGTCCTTGTCCTTTAGTCCTTTTTCATGTGTGTTCTGTATTGTTTTCTGCCAAGGAGTCCATGTGGGACTCCTGGGAGTGCAGCTTTTCCTATTTTTGGTTTGGTGTACAGACACATGGGATACCCTAATGGCACTCATGGGTGGGGGTACAACCCTGTGCCCCCAGTGTATGTTTTTGGGCACCTGTGTGTGGTCCAAAGAGCAGGGTATGGGCTGGTGGCAGCTCCATGCTGAATCTGACAGGTGCTCTGAGTATCCTCCATTTTGGTATACCCAGGCCCTGCCATTGGAATCAGTTGATTCCTGATAGGAAACAAGATGGCCCCTATGGCCTCTTGCTTTCTATTGCCTGTTACTGTGTTTTCCCAAAGTCCGGGGAAGCCTTGACTCTGTCCCTTCCCCCTGACTGGCTGTTGGGTGGAAGTTTCATATATGGTATTGTGGTGAAGTCCAGGCCAGACTGGCTGGAGCCTTCCTAGTAACTGTATGTTGTGGGTACACCCTGTGGGTGGGACCTGGGTGAATGGAGTGTGTGACAAATATGAACTTCTTGTTGTGGAAGTCTGTTTTCTGGTATGAAACACAATGACTGAGACAGCCCTGCCCGAAACTGGTTTCAATGCAGTGTGTAGTGTTGAATGGCTGGGTACTTGTCCCAATACACATTCCTTGTTGTGAGTGTCTAAGAGGGAGGAGAATGGCCTGAATTCACTGTATGCCTGATTGGCTGACTGCCTGCTGAATGCCCTTCCGAGTGATTGGTTGCCTGAGTGGGACCTAGCAGAATGAATGAGAGACAGAACAGTATATCTGGGGGCCTCTCACTGCTAGAATTCGTTCAGAACTGAAGTTGATACTTGAAGCTTATCCTTGAAGCCCAGTTGGAAGAAGAAGATTTGCTGCTGCATTTGCTTTGACCCAATCCGAAAGCTGTCGAGTTCATTGAGGACTGATCGGAGAGAGGACCTTGGTAAGTGCCCTCTTCCCGAGCTCTGAGGGACCATTGAGCACCGCCAACCTTTGCCGAAGCCAGGGACCGCCGAGGAGAAGGAATAGAAGCACCGGAGATTCCGTCCACCGTCTTCGACCATGGTTCACAGGTCAGCTATAACCGTTGGAGGCCCGTCAAAGCCGTGTTGCCCAGAAGCAGGGACCTATTGATGCCATGCCATCGAGGACTGGAGCCGCAACGCTCAATTGATTAAGACAATCAAATCGAAGGAATCTCTCAAACGCACTGCCGACCGATTTGTCCCGCCGGAGAAAGTCGAGGCCACTGACGCACCTAGGAGAATCTGCTGCACCCAAAGACCACAGAGACGCCAGACGACTCAACGCTCTTGCTGGGCCAAGGTTCTTCATAGACTCTTTGTGGTCCCGAACTATCGATATCGAGGTGCCCCGCATGCCACATCCTCGCAGGACGTCTTCGACTCATCATCAAAGAGCACCGCCGGGACCGAGGCTGCTGCCTCGGTGCACACCGAACTGTCCATCGAGGATCATCAATGCCAAGTTCACTTTCTTCGAGGCCCATCAACGATCTGTGGCTCCTGCTTTATAGGGAGTCACTCAAGAAGGATCCATCAACGCCTTCTCGAGGAACTCTGCTATTCCAGGTACATTGGGGTGGTAGAAACATTTTAGAATGAAATAAGACTAATTGTACAATATATGGATTGGGCTTGTAGTATATCTTTATTTTACAGGTTGCCCAGGTGGGGGGATCTCCACACAGAACTGTGTCTAAATAACTGGGCCAGTATTCTGCCAATTGTTCTAACTGCTGCTTTCCTCCTATGTCTATTGTTGGTTACCTTTATTAATCGGTTTGTGTGACGTTTGACCAGAGTACAGTTGATCCACTTTAATTAAATCTAATAATAATTGTGGTACCACATAGAACTGTATATATTTGCCATTGTAGATTAACTGAGCACAAAGGGAGTTATTGTGATTGTGTATATAACCTTGAACCTTAATTATATAAAGACTGTGTTTTCACTGATACAGTGTGTGAACATTCCTTTATGGTTGCTTGGGGACTACACGGTACTTATGAACCAGCCTACATCACCTCCTGAGAAGCTAGGCCTTGATTGCTTGACCATAGCTACTGAATAGAGAATAATGTCTGGGGTCCTCTGTGCCTCTCCTGTACCATATTGTAACGCTCACCTGGTTCCCACGGAGGCGCGGCGTCGAAGGCGCAGAACTCTGAAGATGGACAGGAAGGGCCCCTCTATTCTGGCTTCCCTGGCTCGTTGGATACCCTCCTGTGCGTGAAAAGGGAGTATTACCAACTGTGGAACAATGCTCAAGTCTCCCACTCCCTTCCAACCCTCCACGATACCTCCTCCACGATTCCCCGTGAAGCCTCACCTTAGGGTTTGGAAGGATGAGCTCTCCATCCTGCTTCTGATGCAGGGGCGCGTTGAAACCCAGTTACTTCACTGGATTGAGGATTGATGGGAGTTCAGGTAAGCTTGACTGTTCAGGTAAGGCGCTGTAAAAGTTCTGTTCAAAAGTTCAAGCTTAATAATAATGTTCGTTGTCTAATTGCAGCAAGCGCTAGTGCTTATGTCTTTTTCCCCTTAGGGGCCGGGGTTCGGAGTGCCGGAGATATAGCGCCGACCCGAAGTGAAACAGTTCTGGATGAGCGCTCAGGTAATGTCTTTGCATTCGCTCATTCAATGTCTTTGTCTTTTTTCCCCATAGTGGCCGGGGTCCGGAGATGCCAGGAAGCGGCAGGACCCGAAATGCAGTGGGAATAATCCAACAGGTAAGACTTAAAAGGAAACTGAGCTTCCCTTATTCCTTTTCTCCCTCTCACCTTTGTTCTTGTCTTTTTTCCTCTAGGCGCCGGGGCGTAGCTGAATCCGGAAGATCGCTGCTGAAGATAGAAGCGCCTTGCAAAGGTGAGTAAAATGCAGCGCTGCAGCGATCGAAACGAAATGCCTTTAAAATGATGTCTTCCTTTTCAGGGCCGTTGGAGAAATGACTCGGGAATGCAGATTTAGCAGGTAAGGGCTTTTCTTCTCCTATTCTCTTCCTTTCTCCCCTTGCAGGTGTTCCAGGGTGCTGGCAGGCGTGGCTGAAGTCAGGATGCAGGAGCTGACACGGTGAGCTTCCAGCTGCTAGGTGCAGAACAACGCGAAGCATGTGTGGCTGTTCGGGTGGGGTTTAAATAGCCTTGGAAGAAGTTCCTGGTATGTATCCTTCCACCAATCAGGTATGTATCCTTCCCCGACCACACCCGGGTGGTGAAGTAGTCCTATAGGTTAAGTAGTCCCATTCAGGCCTCAAGAGGGCCTGGATGAAGCAGCAAGGTCTGCATCAGGTAAGTGTGCACCCAAGCACTTAAACACATATCCTCTTCTATGAGCCTGGCACCTAAGGCGCCAGGACTGGGGTCCGCTACGAGCCTGGCGCCTAAGGCGCCAGGACTGAGTCCAAAGGGCCCCGACTTGGGCCCGCTGAGACTTCCCTGGGGAAAATGATGTCTGCCTCTGGGGTTGCTGGGCCCGGCCTGGCTCCTTAGAGGTAGGCATCATGACAGTACCCCACCTCAAGGCCCCTCCCAAGGTCTTTTCCTCCGGGGGTTTTGGTTTGTGCGGGAATCTTCGATGGAATCTTTGAATTAATCGTGGTGCGTGAACATAGTTACTGGGTTCCCAAGATCTTTCCTGAGGTCCATATCCTTTCCAATCAACAAGATAGAAGAGTTTCGACTTAACTATCTTGGAATCTAAAATGTCTTTCACTTCGAATTCTAATTGTCCATCAATTTGGACAGGGCCTGGGGGCTCAGACAGTCTGGTTCCAGGTTGTACTGGTTTTAGAAGAGATGCGTGAAAAACGGGATGAATCCGCATGTTGGATGGTAAATCGAGTTTAAAGGCCACTGGGTTGATAATAGCTTTGATGGGGTAAGGCCCAATGAATCTGGGATTAAAAGTTCGCTGACCCTTGAGGGGTAGATGTTTAGTTGCTAGCCATACCTGATCTCCTACTTGGTAAGGAGGAGTTTTACTTCGGTGCAAATCAGCGTTTTCTGTATACTTTTTCTTGGCTTGCTGTAAGTGGGTTGTAGCTTCTTTGAAGGCTTGGGTTATTGTGGAATGTAGGTGATTTACTGCAGGCATCTCCAGGGTCAGAGGTGGATCTAGGTCAGAGGTCCGAGGATGGTGACCATACAGGGTATAAAAAGGAGTCTGTCCGGTTCCAGAATGCACTGAATTGTTGTATGCATATTCTGCAATCCAAAGGATGTCCTTCCAATTCAACTCGGATTGGTGTAACATGCACCGCAGATATTGCTCGAGAGTCTGATTGGTTCTCTCGGTTTGTCCGTCGGTCTGGGGGTGGTGGCTGGTGGATAACCGCACGTCTATTTGTGCTAGTTGGCAACATTTCTTCCAAAAGTGGGAGATAAATTGACTTCCACGGTCTGAGACTAATATGGAAGGGAAACCATGTAACCGCACTATATTTTCCATAAATTCCTTGGCCAAGGTGGAAGCTGACGGCAATCCTTTTAAAGGGATAAAATGGGCCATTTTGGAGAATAGATCCACTGTTACGAGAATCGTGTTGTAACCACCACAAGGAGGCAGGTCAGTTATAAAGTCCATTGACAAGGTGTGCCAAGGTGCTGGTGGAATGTCCAAAGGTTGAAGTAGGCTGGCTGGCCTTTTCTTTTGACTCTTATTTTGGGCACAGATTCCGCAAGACAACACAAATGACTTTATGTCTTTTCTCCAAGAAGGCCACCAGAAGTGGCGTTTGATCTTTTCTTCTGTTTTCGCGATACCGGGGTGTCCTTCCATTAATGATTCATGATGACGGGTAATGACAAGTTCCTGCAATTCTTTACTTGGCAGAAATAACCGCTCTTGGAAGTAGGGTAAATCATCCTTAACGGTGTAGTGAGGACCCTTTTGACTCCATTCCAGTAAGGCAGAAGAGTCAAAAAGCTGTTTTACTTGAGCTTGGATGTCCTCAATGGTTTGCAATGAAGTCAAGCCCAGAATTCTTTGTTCCGGTATGATTGGCACAGGTTCTAAACTCGAATTGGGTTCTTCCATGCCTATCCGGGATAAGGCATCTGCCTTTCCATTCTTGCAGCCAGGGCGATAGGTAATTACAAAATCAAATTCCGCAAAGAATAAAGCCCATCGGAGTTGTCGCGAAGATTGAGCTTTGGCCGTCTTTAAATACTGCAAATTTCTGTGGTCCGTAATTACGGTGATGGTGTGTCTTGCACCGAGAAGATAGTGACGCCAAGCCTTGAAAGCTGATTTAATAGCCAGTAGTTCTTTGTCGGTAATTGCGTAATTGAGTTCAGGTGGAGAGAATTTTCTGGACCAAAAGGCTACAGGGTGCAGTTGGTTAGTTTCTGGGTCTCTTTGCGACAGGACAGCTCCCATGGCCGAACTGGATGCATCGGTTTCCACGATGTAAGGGAGATCTGGGCGCGGGTGCTTCAATACAGGTGCAGAGGTGAATTTGGTTTTCAGGTCCTGAAAGGCTTGTTCAGCCTCAAGAGTCCATTCAAAGCGTTTATTTTTCTTTAGGAGAGCTGTGATGGGTTGAACAGTTCGAGAAAATTCCGGGATGAACCTTCGATAGAAATTGGCAAAGCCAAGCATGCTTTGCACTCCCTTCACAGAGCTAGGAGATGGCCATTTGAGAATGGCGTCCACTTTCCGCGAGTCCATTCGGATTCCTTGAGGTGTCAGGATGAATCCGAGAAACTCCACTTCTGTGGTATGAAAAACGCATTTTTCGAGCTTGGCAAATAATTTGTGCTGGCGCAATTTCTCAAGAACTGCCCTAACATGGTTTCTGTGATCAGATTCTGAGGAGGAATACACCAGGATGTCGTCAATATAAACGATGACACAAACATCGATAAGTTCCCGAAGAACATCATTCATGAAGTACTGAAAGGCGGCAGGTGCGTTGCACAAACCGAAGGGCATTACTTGATATTCGAAGAGCCCAAATTTGGTGCGGAATGCAGTCTTCCACTCGTCGCTCTCTTTTATACGTACCAGGTGGTAAGCTCCTCGGAGATCTAGCTTGGTGTACACACGAGCATCTTTTACTTGGTCGATAAGCTCAGGTATCAGGGGCAAAGGGTAACGATTCTTAATCGTTATCTGATTTAGGGCGTGGTAGTCAATACAGGCCCTAAGGTCTCCTTCCTTTTTAGGTACGAAGAACAAAGCGGAAGAGACTGGTGACTTTGATGGGCGAATGAAACCATTGGCCAGTTATTGATCCAAATACTGGCGCAAATGCAGGTTCTCAGGTTCAGTAAGAGCATAAATCCTACTACAAGGTAGTTGTGCATTGGGTACCAAGTCGATTTGGCAATCGTAAGATCGATGGGGAGGTAAGGTGTTAGCCTGCTCTTTCTGAAAAACGTCTTGGAATTCTTGGTATTCAGATGGTAGCTGTACAGGGGTGGAAGTTACAGAGGCTAGACCCATAGCTGTATTCCTTGGGTAACAGGTTGGTTCACAATCAGGAAAAGTTATCTTCTTTGCTTGTCAGTCTATTCTCGGATTATGTGTTTCTAACCAAGGGATTCCAAGAAGTACTTGAAATTGTGGGGCCTTGATCACATCAAACACGATTGCTTCCCGATGTCCGTCCTGACCCACCAGAGTGATTTCAACTGTGGAATGCGTTACAGGCCCTGAGGCTATTTCGGTTCCATCAACTGTAGTAATTACATCTTGGGTTACTTTCGGGCGGAGAGGAAGCTTAATCCTGGAAGCCAATTCACGGTCTATGTAATTTCCAATAGCTCCACTGTCTATATATGCTTTTATAGCATGCAACTGCTGAGGCTGTTTTGGGTTCACAAGCACCATTGGCATGACAAAATGCGAGGTCAAAGAGTTTGTTTTCAAGCTCGGCAAGCGGACCCCTACGCTTGTCGGGCTAGGTCGTTTCCCGAACCAGGTGTCAATAACTCGTTATCAGTGGCTCCAATCACCTTCTTGGGTGGTTTAACTGGACAACTTTGAAGAAAGTGACCGGAAGTTCCGCAATACAGACAAAGTTGCATTTGTCGCCTTCTCTCTCGTTCCTTCTGCGTTAATGGTCCTTTAACACTGCCAATTTGCATAGGTTCGGAAACGTCAGTACTCTTGGAGTTAACGTGGGTCTTGATAGGTACTCTGGTTTCATACTTGAGCCGATCTGCTTTTCTATTTTGAAGTCTGTGATCAAGTTGAACCACTAAGTCTATGTAGTCTGCGCAGGCCTGGGGTGGATCTACTATCTGAGCTATCACATCTTTAAGCTCTCCGCGCAGGCCTCGATGAAACAATGTGATCCTTTTATTTTCAGGCCATCCGGTTTCCACAACTAGTCTATTAAAGGTGGCGATATAGGACAAAAGATCCTGATTACCTTGTTGTAAGGATAGCAGTTCGTTGTCAAGGGCCTGTCCCTGCGAGTGTCGAGCGAACAATATTTCCATGCTGGCCTGGAAGCCCTGGAAATCCCGGAGAATGGGATCATCCTGATTTACCAATGGAATAGACCAATTGGCAGCACAGCCACTGAGGTAAGATTGTACAAAGGCTACTTTGGTCTGGTCGTTGGGGAAGGCCCCGGGCCTGCATAAAAAGTGTAAACGGCATTGGTTCATAAAAACAGCATATTTCTTGGGATCCTCCGCAAAACGTTCCGGCGGGGCCAAAGGCATGTGTCCAGGTAGATTGATTTGTACCGGGTTGTTCGAACCCATTGTTGTAGAAATATCTCCGGAAACAGGTAAAGGAGTGTGCTCTGCCTGGCCCTGCAATAACCTTTTGGCCAGATCATCAGTTCTTTCCTTGGATAGGATTAGTTCCCTTCTGAGAGCATTAGTCTCCTGGCGGGCTGAGTGCACTTCTGCCCGTAATTCCCCTAAAAGATGGGCCAGCTGATCTGTCTCGGAAGTCTCCATAGCGCCCAGGTGGGAAATTGTGGTAAGGCTTCGCGTTCTGTAACGCTCACCTGGTTCCCACGGAGGCGCGGCGTCGAAGGCGCAGAACTCTGAAGATGGACAGGAAGGGCCCCTCTATTCTGGCTTCCCTGGCTCGTTGGATACCCTCCTGTGCGTGAAAAGGGAGTATTACCAACTGTGGAACAATGCTCAAGTCTCCCACTCCCTTCCAACCCTCCACGATACCTCCTCCACGATTCCCCGTGAAGCCTCACCTTAGGGTTTGGAAGGATGAGCTCTCCATCCTGCTTCTGATGCAGGGGCGCGTTGAAACCCAGTTACTTCACTGGATTGAGGATTGATGGGAGTTCAGGTAAGCTTGACTGTTCAGGTAAGGCGCTGTAAAAGTTCTGTTCAAAAGTTCAAACTTAATAATAATGTTCGTTGTCTAATTGCAGCAAGCGCTAGTGCTTATGTCTTTTTCCCCTTAGGGGCCGGGGTTCGGAGTGCCGGAGATATGGCGCCGACCCGAAGTGAAACAGTTCTGGATGAGCGCTCAGGTAATGTCTTTGCATTCGCTCATTCAATGTCTTTGTCTTTTTTCCCCATAGGGGCCGGGGTCCGGAGATGCCAGGAAGCGGCAGGACCCGAAATGCAGTGGGAATAATCCAACAGGTAAGACTTAAAAGGAAACTGAGCTTTCCTTATTCCTTTTCTCCCTCTCACCTTTGTTCTTGTCTTTTTTCCTCTAGGCGCCGGGGCGTAGCTGAATCCGGAAGATCGCTGCTGAAGATAGAAGCGCCTTGCAAAGGTGAGTAAAATGCAGCGCTGCAGCGATCGAAACGAAATGCCTTTAAAATGATGTCTTCCTTTTCAGGGCCGTTGGAGAAATGACTCCGGGATGCAGATTTAGCAGGTAAGGGCTTTTCTTCTCCTATTCTCTTCCTTTCTCCCCTTGCAGGTGTTCCAGGGTGCTGGCAGGCGTGGCTGAAGTCAGGATGCAGGAGCTGACACGGTGAGCGTCCAGCTGCTAGGTGCAGAACAACGCGAAGCATGTGTGGCTGTTCGGGTGGGGTTTAAATAGCCATGGAAGAAGTTCCTGGTATGTATCCTTCCACCAATCAGGTATGTATCCTTCCCCGACCACACCCGGGTGGTGAAGTAGTCCTATAGGTTAAGTAGTCCCATTCAGGCCTCAAGAGGGCCTGGATGAAGCAGCAAGGTCTGCATCAGATAAGTGTGCACCCAAGCACTTAAACACATATCCTCTTCTATGAGCCTGGCGCCTAAGGCGCCAGGACTGGGGTCCGCTATGAGCCTGGCGCCTAAGGCGCCAGGACTGAGTCCAAAGGGCCCCGACTTGGGCCCGCTGAGACTTCCCTGGGGAAAATGATGTCTGCCTCTGGGGTTGCTGGGCCCGGCCTGGCTCCTTAGAGGTAGGCATCATGACACATATAGAGAGCAAGAGTACAGACACGCCCCTCCAGTCTTTACACCTTGTCCCACCAACCTTGGCAATGACAGGCCATCAGCAGATGAACTAAACAAGGTAGTAGGGGGTGGAAAGTCCAAGACATTCGTTCTTCCAATTAAATGAGATGCTTTCCCTTATCCATAGCCCCTAAGCAAAAATATTCCTTTGTATTTGACACTGTTAGGTGCCATGATTCTGAGACTATGTGGGGAGTCGGGCAGGTGCTGGATCGTGTCTGGATCTAATGAATAGACAATGTTCTTGAATTATGGGTCACGTGTGAAGAGACAATGTTCTGATTTATCTCACCCTGTATTTATTACTATGAACGCAAGTGTTATTACTTTTCCCCCAACTAGGGAATTAGTCGATCCATTCCTTGCTACGATTGATTTTATAATTAGTCAAAACCTGACATTCAAAGACTGGTTTTTCTTCAATTAATCTAAGAGATATATGTCTTGTGACTTGAAAATCTTTATCTCGTGTTCTCTTCAGGTCTGTTCAAGCCCTTCCTTAATTCTTTGGTTAACCTTGAAGGCAGGACGCGCGGCCACTTCCTGCACCCTGCATAAATCTGTACTTTTGTAGAGGAGCAGCTGCATGCCTCTGCAAGAAACCCTGCCCCACTACCTCCCATATGTTGGAGGCCTGAGATTGTGCCGTGTTTGACACCAGCAGTTGTGCCAATACTGCAACATGTGTTTGTGAGAAGATACCCATTGAGAAAACCCTACCAAATGTACCCCCGAAAGGGTTACAATTTGATTGAGGAACTCCCTGAAAGAATATGAGAAGGAGCAGAGAAACGAAGCCGGTGACGTCACAAAAAGAGTGTGAAAAACGTGGCAAGATACTGGCTGAAGAAGATGTACAGATTCTGAAGAGACTAATGATGAAGTAAAAAATGAAGTGAACTTTTAAATGTGAAAAAAGGAGATTACACATCAACAAAATCAACCGCTCAATAACTGTACAGATGCTGAAAAGCAAGTAGATTAAGTCAACATAGAAGCTGGCTATACCTAGTGAATACAATGCAGCCAAAACCACCATTGTATAGAAGCTGGACATTAGTGGAATGAATTTAGTAAGCCAGGAACCATGAAGAGGGAAGGCAAAGTTATGTGGCAGCAAGAATAAGCAGAATCGTGGAGCTGCAAGACGAGGCTGTCTGGCCTGGAGTCAAGACTGAAGCAGCCAAGGTCAGCTATCTATTCTGGAAAGGCACAAACATGTGAAGAATGAATCATCCCTTGTTAAGGTGCAAAGTAAGAACACCAAGAGTGCCATGTTTAATTCATTTAGAGCATTTAAAACCTGCAAAATGGACCAAATCGTGGTCTCCTATCATGTGAGCCAAGAATGAAAATAGAGTTTAGACTTGGAGTCCCAGAACACAATAGTGAGAGACCACACTCTCATGTATCCTAAAAACAAGGATACTTTTGCAAGGCCAAGTTCAAAGACAATCTTCATGGCAGAAGGCATGGGCGATAAGAGATGGAGGGTTAATAGGGTGAGGAGGTAGTGTCAGGCCCCATCTCCTTGAACCTGAGTCTGGGCTTATGTGCTGCTAAGTGAACCAAATGTTCCAGACCCGGTACAAGCATTCCCACCAATTGTAGTTGTCCATGTAACAAAGGACCATATAGTTTGAGAACCAATGAGAAATTGTATCTAATGTTTCTGAAGATTACATGTTTTAGAGGTAGACATATGTTGTCCACCTGACAGTGGCCAGCCAATCACAATCCTAGTTCCTATAGAATATATAGTTAGATGTTCCCCTTAAGCCAATCCCGATTCCTTAATAGGCTTTTCATTTTGCCAGATAGTATAGCGTCACCTCTTAGTTTTAGATAATGGTTAATAAAACAGTACTTTGCCATCTTCCTGAGTTGGTTCGGTTATCTGTTGGTTCGGTAATCCCTCTATGGTCTTGCCCCCCTCTACCTGTCCTCCCTTCTTACTTTCTATACCCCTTCTCGTTCTCTCTACTCTGCAAATATTTTCCTACTCTCTCCTCCTCCACCACCCTGTGCCCCCTCCCACTTCCGCTCTTTCCAACTCCTCGCTCCCTTCCACTGGAACCGCCCCACCTCCACATCCGCTCTTCTCCCTCCTACCTTTCCTTTCACTCTTTTCTAAAATCTTATCTTTCCATTCCCCTCCCTAACACTTTTCGCTTCCTCTCCTACCTCTCCCACTGCCTCTTGCCTTACCTCTCACTCCTGTACTTCCTTACCCTCTCCATCCTCGCTTCTCGCTTCTACCCCACCTCTTATCTAGTCTTATTCTTTCCTCTTTTCTTCCTCACACCTTCCAGCCTTCCCGCTTACTTCCCTTCTACCTCCACTAACTCCTCCCTCTCCTCTCTTCTTCCCCACACCTTCTTGCCTTCCCTCTTACTTCCGCTTCTACCTCCACTAACTCCTCCCTTTCCCTCTCACACCTCTGTCCCTCTCCACTCCCTCATCACCTCAGCAATATTGTAAATTGTTCCTTATACTGTTTTCGTGTTGTTATTCAATTGCCATTTTATGTTTGTTGTATTTTTTCTTGTTCTCATGTAAAGCACTTTGGATTAAAGGGCTATATAAATTCAATAAAATACAAATACAAATCCAAATCTGGACTCCAAATTTATCTGTGTGATCCCATCCATTACATATTCATGTTCCTAAAGGGCCATAAACTCACTTTAGTGGATTCAGCAGTTTATGTTTTCTTAAAGCTTCATGGCCTCTATTAATTTCAGTGTGTGTTCCTACTTCAATTTTAAGAAAAATGGCAGCCTTTACTGTGGCGTTTCCACATTAGTAAATTATATACGTATATCACTCATGTTGTGTTTCAACGTATGCATTGCTTGTGTTATATTCTTCGTGCCTTTATTGTGCAAGCAATAGTCTTCGTGTCTAAATGCACGTTTGACCTAATGTTTGTGTTTCTTCATGCTGAGTGCATATTTGCTTCGTGTCTATTGCATGTGCTTGTGCCAGTTTAACAGTGAGTTTTTTTTGCCATCTTCAATTACATTAGGTCCATTTTCTCTATATGCCTGACATAAGGCCAATATGGTTGCCTTAATGCATAGTGTTTCTCATCCACATGAAATGGGGATGGGGGAGGGGCCGTAGCTATGAATAGCATATTCATCTGCCTGTCAACTTTCCCCCCTCTGGTTGAGTCCTCAACCACACCACTTTTATGGCCCTCCCCCCAATAAGATATCTTGGACGTCCATTTCTTTGTCACCCCCCTCAGGTTACCTGCAGATCTTATGTGCTCATCCAAACTACAGGTATTGTAGCAGCTCTCCTCATTTGGCTTTCAGAATACGTAGCATTCCGCATAATTGCGCATGTCTGGGTGATAAAAGAATGTTGATCCTGGAGGTGGAATAGTGCTTCCTTTCACTTGGGCATGGAGTGGGTCATCTGTTTGTGCAGATTCATGGGCCAGAACATTCAGGTCGATTACTATTTTCATTTCAACTATTCCTTTGGCAGACCTTTTATACCTATTTAGGCCAGGAGTATGAATACTACTATAGCAATTAGTATCTTGATATCAATCATCATTCTCAAGTTAATTAACCTCCTCCACCATCTTTGTGTGTAATTCTGTTAAGATGGCAATGGCCTCTCTAAGGGTCCCATTTGCCCTTACAAGCTTAGCACTACGTCTTCCCATTGTCCCAAGACTGCTAGTGCTTTGCATACCACCAGTCCTTCATCCCACCCCTCAGGTGCGAATACAGTTCCCTTTATTAGCAATTGACCTCTTTCCTACCACCCATTATTTCCATTCCTATCATTACACTGGAGCACATTATTTTCTTCTCTTTAGTCCTTGCCCTATTTGTACATAACTTAACACTGTGCACCATATTTCGGCTTTTATCGTCATCTCTTGAATATAGTTGTAATGAAGAAGTCTTCCCTTGGAATTGCCCCCTAGTCATACACAGTGAAAGGTGTGTTAGGCAGTGTGCCTTGTGGGCGGGCCCCTCTGTGGCTATAGAGCTCAGGACACGCTCATGGCATAGGTGATAAGAGAGCATACATAGCAGCTCTCATCAGATTTCTCTCTCCCTACTCATTTCATGTGCTGATACCATAAATGATTGCTGACTTCAGCACAATTAGTCATGTACGAGTTCATATCCAAAAAAGTCATTCATAACATTTCATTTAAGCCCTTTCATTTGCTTTGTAGTTACAAATAATTTTTGGGTTGTTCTCTTATTTCTTACATTGCTGTAGATGGTTTTGGATACATTATACAGGACCAACTCCTTTAATGCGAGAAGAATGATAAAATATACACTGCAAAATGTAAACATTTTTGCTAAACGCATTATTGCCAGTATATCTACTTTTTGTAAATAATCACCGTCATAATTTCGTTGGAAAGTCAGACGTCAGTACCTAACGGAATTAAGAAGTCACATTTAGCTCTTTCAAAATGTCTCTTTTCAGTTCTATGAAATGTCAGTGGTTTACAGGAAAAGTTGGATCAATATAATGATAAAAAGTCTTTAAAAAAGTGAACATGTTTTTGGGTACCTAAACAAAGGAGTGAGTGTTGTATTTCTTAATCTTAATGCAGGATACATGTCTTTAAAAATGAGTAAAGAGCATACATGATAGGGTTTGCAGAGAAAACTTTTAGCGTACACTTTTCTCCTTCGTGAAAGTGCTATTCTTTGTCGTGTGCAGGTATGAAGTTCCAGAGAAAGTGTCCACTAAATTACTTTTACTGTTATTAAAGCAAATAAATACTCTCTCTCTTATTGCTTTGGCTGTTGGTTGGCTCAGGTGGTAGACCACATCTGGACACGTGTCATCTCTTCTTCACCTGTGGATTCAGGGAGTTGTGGCTTGAGGGTCTCTCCTTTGTAGGGTTCTACGATATGCGGACCATCAAAACGTGGCTGCTGCCAGCACTGTGTAAAGTTCTTAATGAGTATTTGATCGCCCGGATCAATCTGTATCTGTAGCACTTTAGAGTAAGGTGAGCTGCATTCAAAGCACTATGATGGGCCAGGGGGAGGGGGGACCATGATAGGACCCCACCCCAATATAATCAACCCACATAATGTAGCCCAGAATACGAACAAGACTGCCATTTTGTGTAGATGTAGTGCATTTTGTGTAGATGTTAGTAATCATAGTTAGGAGACAAGGCTGCATGGTGAATGCAGCATTTCATGCACTAGGCCCTGATTGTGAGCCAAGGGAAACTTCCAGCCATGCCCAAGCTACCATGAGGACAACCCACACCCCCAACTGTCATAAAGCTCATTCATTGTTCTAACAATGTTACAAAGATATTTTTCTACCCAAAAGGAATGTGCCCTACAAGGCCGTAAACATAGACTGGCACCTGGTGTACATGTTACCTCACACTGGCCAAAGCCTGATCCGGCCAACTCCCAGGTGACCATGAATTATAGCCCATATAACTAACTAGACCCCCAAATCCCTGAATTTCATGGCACCAGCTGGAACCAACACCCGTAAAGTAAGATGTGTTGAATGTTCAAAGAGAACAGACATTGCATGTCTGTGAGCTACAATCATGTGATTTGTATTCCGAGGTTCTGGGAGGGATACATTATAGTTCAAAACGAGAGTGGAGACCTTGGAGCTTGATGGCATGAAGGGGAGTGAGTGATATATGTGTGTGTAGGTCAGAGTGCCCCAGAACCTCCTTTGTGCCAGTCTTAAAGCCTGTCAGGTGCACAGTATAATAATGAAGTATCATTGTGTTAGGAGTGTAGTTAATTTGTTCTTTGACTTTCGCCAATGAGAAGAAGATGATGTCTGCAGAACCCACATGATGGAAGACAGACAGAATGGGCTGGAACTAATGACCTGACATTCCTTATGGAGCAGGGGAATCCTGAATAGACACACACCAACCAGCTGCACTGTATAGTATTGCATCAGGATGATGATGTGTCAGAAGGAGCTGTGCCCACCTACAGTGTCTGGTCCCGAAAAAATATGTGTTCCGAGTGGTTTAGCAGGAGCCATTTTAAGAAGAGTTGTTTCTGCTCTTTGAAGCAGGGTGTGGCTCAGGGGAGAGGGCAGGAGACGGTGTTGGAATCCTGTGATGGAGGAGTTCCGGTGAGCACACACATGTGAGTAGACGGTTGTAAGCGATAACAAGTAGGGGACAGATGCATGGGGAAGTGTGAGAGGTGTGAACACGTGGAGAGTAAGGCTGTTTATGTGAAGTGGGTGTGGTTTGTGTTATTTCTAATTGCTGTTTGTATTGTAAAGAGATTATTTTGGTAAGGCATTGTAGGGTAAGGCAAAGGTAAGGCAAAGATAAGGCAGAGGTAAGGCAAAGGTAAGGCAGGGAGCCCCTCCTCGGTATAGGAGGGAAGGTGGTGCCACGATAATATATATTATTTAAAGGAGGAATACGGAAATACAACTATTGGCCCTGTGTAAATAGGGGGCCTGGAAGAAGTAGTGGTTTTTATTTTAGCTCATTATTTTAGTTTTTTGTATTCATGTTTTATTGTATGAAGAACAGGCCCTAGGAGGGGCATTAATTGTGTATTTCACGGAGTGGTGTGACATTGGTTGGTTGTGTGAAGTAGTTTCTGTGTGTGGGGAAGGGGGAAGCAAAAGGGTAGGGGTTGATTTTCCTCTTTTTTTGATACAAGCAGTGGCAGCATGTGCGGCATGTTAGCAGGGCTTTGTGGGGTTAGGAAGACATAGACAGCAGCAGCATTGTGGGAGGAACACCAACAGAGTATATGTACAAGGCCCTGCCTCTGTATCGTGACAGCATGGAAAAATGCTATATGCAATGGATCGCAGAGACGGGAGGTGGGGGGATGCCCTGCCCATGGCCAGTGCAGGGCTCTCACAATAAGAGCGTCTTGGAGCATATGGCCACATTTCTAGTAGCTAAGTATAAGGGGAAACAGCTAAAGAAGGGGGGGTGAAGATGCAGACACCCCTCATACATAAGGGGGCAGGGAGGATGCTGTATGTGCCCTGGACCGAGATGGATAAAAACAACTTGAGTAAGCCCCTCCTGTTAGGCAAAGGTTGAATGCAGTACCCTCTAAGGTATAGGGGATCTGATCTAACAGTGCCTCAGAAGTTGTGACAACATCTGAACATACAGTAGGTTTTTTCAAGGCCTCCATGGTTCCTCAACACCTTGCTCACAAGAGCAGGTTGGGTCTCAGGTATCTAGGCTTGAGGGGCTATGGTCAAGCAAGGTACATGCTTCCACTTCCTCTGAGATCTGGCTTTACCTGGTTTAGAAGTTTCCCTCCTAACACTAGGGTTTACACTTGAGTCTTCTGTAGAAGATTCAACTGGCTTAAGGTGCCTAGCCTTATACCTATCTTTCCTGGTTTTTGACCAGCTTTGAGAATTACCAGTTCTCACAGGCCTAGAGAGGGGTCCAATTTGTCTATCCACCTCTTCCTCCGAAGCAGGGAGAGTCAGAGACTTTACAACTGGATGGGCAATGATGGAGCTTGGTTGGGGCTCCCATTTCCCTAATATTCTAGCCTCAGATTTGCCTTGATTAGAGGTCAACTTACTAACACAAGGGCTTACAGTGGGGGTCTCTGAAGAGGGTCCCACAGGCTCTGAGTGGTCTCTTAAGGTTGCCTCTCTCGCCAATTTGATTTGGTTCTTTTTCCTCTTACTGGGAGACCTGGGGGTACTGGACACTACTCCCAGAGTTTTTAAGTCACTCGCAAATAGAACTCTCCCAGACAACTCATTCTGAATACTGACAGGAATCCTCACTGTCATATTGTTACACTGAATGAGAGCTGGTAGAATTGGAACCAATTGGACAGGGCATCCAGCAAATCTAGTGGGACCTTTGGGTGCCTTAGCAACATCCTCAGGCTTGAAAAAGCTTTCATCCACAAATGTTCTGCTGGCCCCAGTGTCCCTCATGGCAGGAGTATTCTGGCCATTTACAAGAACACTGTCCATATAATACCCTTTGGAGTTATCTGGAATGGAGTTATACACATCCATATTCTGCTTCTTACCCAGACCCTGGGGCTCTAAGGATACACTGGCTTGAACATCCAAGGGTTCTTCAGCCAATAGGTGAAAGTGGGCACTAGCCATTTGTACTTCTCCCTCAGGGATGAAGGCTAAGGAGGTTGTGCTGACCCCTGCAGGTTTACCCTGGCACCTGGGATCTCCTTTTAGATGGTCTACGGACCCACAGACATAGCATTTACCAAATGCTCTCTGGAATGGGGGTTTCTGCTGACCTCCCTGTGGTTGGGCACAAGAGGATTCACTAGACCTACCAGGTGTCCCATGGGATCTACCCTTCTGTGGTTTGGGGGCCTCTTCTGGTTGATTGGAATTAGAGATATCTTCATTCTCACCTTTGTGCTGCTTCCCCTCATCCTTTTTATTAGTGGCCCCAGAATCCATGTGAGTGGCCCTGTTGGCTACCCATGAGTCAGCTGCTCTTGCTAACTTTTTGGGATCAATCTCATTTGAGTCAGCCAAGTGTTGTCTCAGCTCAGGAGAGCAGGCATCCAAAATGTATTCCAACAAAAACAGATTTCTCCTTCCTTCAAAAGTAGTTACTCTGTAATACTTCACCCAACCATAAAGGTTTTTAAAAAATTCACACACATACAGGTAGCGCATGGGGTACCAGCAGTCTTTTTGACGGTCCTAAACCTCTTAAGGTACTGGGAAGGTGTTTTCCCAAATCTAGCTATTAAAGCTAGCTTCACATTTTCCTGCTCCAGTCTTTCAAGTTCCCCCACCTCCATTACAACATCAGTTGCAACCTGGGGGAGCCTAGACAAAAGCCAAGGAATCAACTGATTCCCTGTGAAACCCTAAATCCCATAGTTATATTCAAAAGTACCCAACCAATCCAACATATCAAGTTTCACCTCATACATATTCACAACTTCCTTAGGCATGCAAGGTCTCTTAGGACTGGAAGAACTAGAAGACTCTGGGATAGAAACATTTTCAAGAGACAATGTATTAATTTCAAGAGCATGTTGTAATTCCATTTCCCTTAGTTTGAGATCATGATGTTTGGCTTTAGCTTGGATCTGTAATCTTTCATATTCTAACTCAAGTCTCATTTTATTAAGAGAGACACATTCTGGGCTCAGTACTGGACCTGTTAGGGCGCCTGTGGCTAAAGGTTGAGGCCTAAGAGCTGGTTGAGGTAAAGAGGGGCTCTCTTCATGAGACTCTCTAACTCTTCTGACTCTTCAACAATATTAGAGCTAGACTCTGATTCTTGATCATCCTCATCATTTTCCACATTTTCTGGGATAGTAGGTGTGACAGACCTACTACCCAGACTTTGATTCTCTAACAATCTTGCAATTAGTTCATTTTTCTTTCCTTTAACAGGGAGAGGCCTGACCTTACAAATTTCCTTCACTTGATCTACTGTTAACCTGATTAGGGCTTCCTGTCTGAAGTTCTCCATATCTGGCATGTTACAATTGCTTTTCTAGTGGAGCTTAGCCTTGTGATGGTTACTATTTGAACAAAAGCAAAGCAAAATCTCAATGTAACAACTCACTGCCTGGCACCAGTGTTAGGAAAAGTTTGAATGCAGTACCCTCTGGGAACACTACAAGCAACTATGACTACATTTATAGGCAACCCAACCTTTGTTTTAAGCTTGTACTACAGATTTTTGGTAGCCTGTTGAGCAGCCAGGCTCATCTCAAGAGGGGAAATGTGAGCTGTAGTGGAGTTTCACAAAGATTCATAGATACAGGTATTCAAATAAACTCTTACACCCAAGGTTTCTTGCATAAATAATTATTAATTTATTTATCAGTCAGTTAAAATAAGCCTGCCTCAGAAGGGAGCAATATATAAGTAACACACACATACACTTCAAAACTGTACACTCTGAGTTTCTGAATCAGACAAGACCCTTTTGGGATGGCCCACAGAAAACCTAAACCCGCAGGTGAGCTCAGTAACAAGGGAGCTCGGGACATAATCTCTTACTGTTAGCATTCAGAACACTCTTAACAAGTTGGCAAAAGGAAAAGCTTATTAGAACACAAGAGATCATCAATTTCTTAAGCAGGGCAAATACTTTCACATAGTCAGAGAAGAGTCTTTCAATCCAATAGGCTAGCCAAAGTCAATAGGCAAAGGTCTTTGTATAGGATGCAGCACTTCAGTTAAGTAAATTGAAACATGGAAAAGTCTTTGCACAAGTTCTTAGGAGTCTTGAATAAAAAGAAGAATCACATGTAGGGCCACAAGCTGATTAGGCTTGTGAGTTGCAGAAGTTACAAGCACTTCCACAGAAAGAGGTAAGTTCTGTTAGACTTATTTATCAGTACCTTAGTAAAGAAGAAAAGATGCAGCTGAAGACTTCTGTTCCTGTGCAGCTTGGAGATCTCACTGTTCCTGGGCTTCAGTTGTGGGGACAAGAGGGAGGACGTCGGGGGACTCCTACACTGCACTGGCACTGTGAAAACTGGCAACCGGCAGACTTTACTTTCAGTGGCTGTTTCGCGTTTCAGCTTCTTGCAGTACAGAAAATAGCAACAAGCACGGTTCATGGCTGTCAAGGTGGACTTTCGTCGTGTCTAGGGCACCCGCACTCAACTGAGGGTGGTCATGCTTGGTCAGTCCTGCTTCTTGGGAGTCCGCCAACTCAAGGGAAGAAGTCGTCCTTGAAGGGGCTTCTCTGTCGATGCAAACTTGGCAATTCGGACCTGCAGCAGGCGTTCACCGGGCAAACCGACAGTCCAGGAGTTGCAGCAAGCATCCTCTTCTTCGGTTCCTTCATTCAGTGGTCAACTCTGCCTTCCAAGCCAAAGGACTCACCTTTTATTCAGTTCTCTCCCATTCATTCCAGCCTAGCTGTCACTCACCCAGCAGGGTGGCTGTCCTTGCCGGACAGTCAGCCACCCAATCACCACAGAGTGCATTTGGGTCTCCTAGGAGACTAATCACCAAGAGTTTTGGGCACCTCCCTCACTTCCTGCCTACTCCAGACACTCGGGCACCAGAGGCGGGTTTCTCTCAGAAACACCACCAAAAGCAGAATGAACAAAGAGACCAAACCTGGTTTGGCGCGCAGAGAAAAACTCGAGAAGGACCTTTCCACAAAGAAATGGCGAAAAAAGAAGACTGCAGACCATTTTAACAAAGGAGGCTCAGCGCCGTTTTGAAAAACATGGCTCCCACGATTTAACGTTACTGCGAACAGTTTGCGGTCCGGGTAAATCATGGTAGTGCATTGTAAAACCGCTGCCACCAGTCATTCTGAGAGGAAAGGGTAACATATGAATGCCACATGAGTAACTAGACATACTAAGTAACCCTTCCAGCACTCTATTGTAAGATAGGGTGTGCTAGGTCTAGGATTTTACAGGGCTAAGTGAAGTCAATTTCACTCCACTGTGCTGAGAAACAGTAGTTGATCCCAGAGAAGGTATTTAAACTTTGGGAAATCTGGAAGACTTCCCTATGGCATTGCACTGAAGGTGCTTTGTGACACAATTGTAAAAGATGATGCCTGTGGAGTAGGTTAGACTCCATAACTAGAAGAAACAAACACAGAAAACACATTGGATTGAAAAGTTCAATGTGCCAAAGTTTAGCAAAAGAGCTGGAGGGCTCAAAGGTGGGAGGAATTGGCAAATATTTGAGAATTCTCCCTAACACCTGCCACAACTCACAGGATGGGTGAGTAAGTGGATATATGAGTTTGAAAATCAATCAACAGGGGTGCTCCTGGCAGTGGGTGATATCAAGAGCTTGATGGTCGCTATAATTGGGGTCCAGGCCAGGGATATGTGGGTGAAAGCTGGATATCTGTAAATAACCCTGGGGGACGTTAAACACAATGGCGCATTGTTCAACGGAATTAGAGCACAGGTCCTCCGATTTACAGTTCCTGATGCAGTGTACAATTGGCGATGATGAGGACCCAGCTTCATTCTTAAATTACAAGAGATGTGGAGAGCTGAAACGGGAGGACCATTGGATCATTCAATACAATGTTTCTATTTTATTGTAAAGAGGAGCTTGCCAAAGGAGGTGCAGAAGGCGTTAGGTAAGAATGTGGGTATAGAAGCAAAGGGGTGGCCAGAGATATAGAGTATAGTAATGCACCATTGTAAAGTAATCAAGGAGCTAGACAGGGAAACAGCCCAAGGGCTTCAAACAGAGGAAGTGAAATTGTTAGGAAAGAAATTGGCAAATGTTGTTGTCTCGGCACTGGTGCCAACGCAAGTACATGTGGAGGGGACAGAGAGCATCCAACAGGTCATGAGCAGCACCATTGCTGTGCTCTGGGCTGAACGAGGGGAGGTCAAGGACAGTGGGGCACGAGGCAACAGTGGGAGGGAAGGTGATGCAGGCTCCCTTACAATATTCTGAGAGTTCCCCTGTCAATTTCCTGTTCAAGGACCAGCTCATCAAATTAAACATGACAATATAATTTACAGATTGCGTTATAGTTTGCTCGAAGCCTTGGATGTGCATAATAAGAGCAATGCTGATAACACCCACAATGACAAGGGAGGTGGTGTACCTGGATGTTGATTTATGGTATTACTGTGCTCATGGAGGCAGTGCCTCAGATCTTTAAGCAGTGTTGGCGAGTGCCCACAGATTTCATCTTTGGTCCAGTTGTGTCGTCTGAGGTGGTGGCAGGAACAATATTGTTGCTGGATTTACAGGGATTGTTTGTCTCTGACAAGAGGGTAGTCATGCTAGGAATATACAAGGACAGGTGTGAGTAGCGCACAGTGCTCTGTTTAGATCTAACAGTACAGTTAAAGGAAGTGACGGATGATGAGCTGTTTGAGAAAAACAACAAAATGGTGAGATAGTATTAGAGATTTGTATCCCCTGTGACATAATGGTACAGTACCGAAGGGTGCAGTTCTACCTAATGGCAGTACTAACTCCACCTCTATTTCTTGACGAAGACTTACAACATGTGCATTCGCAGTTGTGGACTCCAAAACCACATGATGTGGGAGTACTGAAAGATGTGTCCACTGTGCGTATAACACTGAAGCCAGGTGCGGTGCTGCCTAGGGTAAAACAATATCTATTATCAAGGGTGGTGGAGGAGGGTATATGAAATACAATACAGGCCCTACTGGACCAGGGGATCATTGTGCCATCTCTGTCTCTGTGCAACATGGCGATATACCCTGCTAAGAAATCAACAAGAGCAATTGGAGAATGATTCAGGACTTATGCCCCCTCAATGATGTGGGACAGAAAGAATTTCAAGTTGTTCCTAATCTTGCAACAATTCTATTCAGCATCTCTAAAGAAGCCGCATACTTCACTGTAGTGTACTTGAAGAATGCATTCTTCTTGATTCCACCCCATCCTGAGTCGAGGTACCTCACAGCATTTACACAGGGCCAGATGCATTTCTAACATACTAGCTTACCTCAGGGGTACTGTGAGCATACTGCACTCTGAAATAGGGATCATTCAGTACCCCACATGATTATCCAGTATGTGGATGATCTGCTAGTGTTCAGT
This sequence comes from Ambystoma mexicanum, assembly GCF_040938575.1. Classification (NCBI taxonomy): domain Eukaryota; kingdom Metazoa; phylum Chordata; class Amphibia; order Caudata; family Ambystomatidae; genus Ambystoma; species Ambystoma mexicanum. The sequence goes on along the minus strand of NC_090935.1, from coordinate 728,068,129 downwards.
GACAGTGAGCAGCACTGCCAAAGGGATTCCATTACACTTCTACAATTGCTGGCCTATAAGGGGTACAAGGTAGACAAGGCTAAGATGCAATGCTGCCAACAGGAGGTGCTCTATCTGGGCAGTTCATATCAGCAAAAGGTAAAAGTATGCTACCAGATAGGGCAGTGTCAGTACGCTCCACCACCAGACCCGCCTCAGTTAAATAAATGCAGAAGTGTTCGGGATGTGCATCTACTGTAGGACATGGATCTTAGATTACGTGACATACACAAGACCACTTCTGCAGGACCTAAAGGAAGTACAAAAAACAAAGGATCATAAATTACAGTGGACTGCAGATATGACCAAACAGTTCAACGATCTAAAAGAAGTAATTAGTTCAGCACCCGTACTGGCCAGCCAAGACTACACACAGGAATTGTACTTGTTCTCAAATTCAGATGGCCAGCTCATGACCACAGCGTTGACACATAAGAGCACTACGCACCATAAGTCATTGCTCTATAAAAGCAGACACTAGATTCAGTGATGCAAGGGCAGTTTGCGTGTGAACAAGCTTTAGCAGTTGCTACATTTGCAATAGAAAAAATGTATACTATTGTAATGGGGTGCTCAGTTACATTGTATGTGGAACGCTCTCTATTTGCCATCGTGGAAAGGTCAAAATCCACCCTGACTACAAAGAGATCTTTGGCATATGAGATTATTATTTCAAAGCCCCACATTCATGTGGTTAGATACAAAACAGTGAATCCTGCCACCTTCCAAACAGATATGCCCACTGCCGAAGATCTAACAGTGCAAACTACACCACATACGAGGGCATCCCCATAGCGAAGGATTGCACATTGACGGAGGGTAAGGTAAAGTTTGATGATGGGTCATCCACGATTGACCAGGAAGATGGACAGAGACGTACAGGGCAGCCTTGATATGACTTGAGTAAGGGGATTACGAGACAGTGGTTATGAAAAGATTGCCCATGCAATATTCTGCACATGCAGCAGAACTCATAGCACTCATTGAATTATTGAGTGTTGCAGGGGTGCTGTGTCAAAATATATTCAGACTAAGCTTATGTCACAACAACTGTGCACATCGGTCTTTCCCACTGGAAGAGGAGGGGGTTTCGGTGGGCAGATGGGTCTCCAGTGCTACCAAATAAATTCTGGCTGGGTAGATTATAACCACTCCACCAGCAAGTGAACATCCAACACCTTACACAGCATTGCCTATCTCCCAGGTAAGAGAGTTACAGGGAAGGACACTAGAAAGGGAGAAGAATTTGTGGCTATAAAGGGGATGTAGGCAATCCCCACCAGATCTATTGTGGAGACAATAGCGCTCCAGGAAGACAGTAATGCCCCAGGAGCTGCGAGCAGTAGCATTTGAACAGTTACACTACCCATCCCACAGTTCACAGCAGCATATCGCAGCAGATATATAGGAGGACTGGTTCATACTAAACATCCAGGATAGCATCACAGAAATGGTCATACATTGCACCACATGTTAAAGTTTCAGTAGAGGGATGACACTACGGACGTTACAGGGCACATTGCCCTGCCCTAATGGGCCATTCACTGAATTCCACATAGATTACACCGACATAAGTGAGTGTTGCCATGGCTCAAGCTATCCCATAGTTGTGGTTTGCCCTTTCTCAAGGTGGGTAGAAGCAGGGTGTTGGGGAAAAGTTGGACCCCCAACCGGGCTACTGGGGGTCCGATTCATGGGAGACCCCAACACCTCCTATTTGGCCCACAGAAATGCAACAGAGTCCCAAGCAGGCAGCAACATGTTCCAAACTGCGTTTATTTCTGGGCAGCAAAAAAAGAAAAAAACACACAGAGAGCTTCGTGCACAGCAAAAGTCCCGGCTCCGTCTCCCCCGGGACTGGCTTGCAAGCCAGCTTTGTAACACACTGCAGGCTGACCTCACAGAATTGGACCAGCTCCCAGAAACCTATCTCATCCTGCTATTGGGTGCTAAGGGATAGGTTACCTATGTAGCCCTTATAGGAAGCCTGATAATTGGACATTGGACTTTTGCGTCAGTGGGTTGGTTTAGCTGCGCCACCCCCCATTACCTTACTCTGAAATTGTTGCAGTATGAATCTGTTCCCATCTCTTTTAGCTGGGCTCTCAGTGTTCATTGGCCAGAGCTGAGCCATTCTTGTTACAATTATGTTTCAAATGGTGTGTGGGTCTTGCGAAAATGTCTTTCGTTCCCATAGAAAAAACACTGGGCTCTGGATGTTCTACCGTGGCTTACTCATATTTGTGAAGAATTAAAAAATATTTGTCTGCCAGGGTTCACTGTCGTTCAAGGGAAGCAATCTTATCTTACTGTACGACCTTGGTTGCTCGTGGGTTTGCGAGGAGCATTGATGAAGTCAGCACGGCTGGTGTTCAGTGAGGCAAAATGCACTTGGCTGTGATTTTCCTGAAACATGGCTTTACACTGTGCAATTAGATCATGTTAGTTCATATATAGGCATCTGCAAGCCTTTAAACAGGGATTCTTGTGTTTTGTACATTATGGTATTGCTGCATTGATTCTAATGTAGCATGGAAGTTGCAATGTTGGTGAAGTGGGTGTCTTTCAGTATATTTGTCACCCATGGGTGCACTGGGGCCTGGTTCAAATGATAAGTGTGCTGCTTATTCTTCCTGATGTTCTTCTGTATATGCGCCTGGGGTGAGGGGGCAGGGGTGTGATCTCGATTTTCCCTCTTCAAGGACTTGTGCAAATCCGGTTGCCAACTGTGCTGCTAGACTTTTGGTACCATGGTTTTCCCTCAATGGGTGCGTGCAAGTTTCCAAAGTCAGACAATGGCACACATTTTGCAATGCACTGTTTCAGCAAGTCACAGCACTACTTGGCATTGAGCACCGGATGTGTTTGATTTACCACCCACAGGCCAACATTGTTGTGGAGAGGATGAATGGGCTCCTCAAAAGCAAACTGTCCAAATTCTGTACAACGTTGAAGAAGAACTGGCTACACTGTTTGCCCTTGGCCCTCTTTAGTTTATGCACACAGCCCAGAAAAGTCCACCATTTGTCACCTTACGAGGTGGTCACTGGTCGGCGTATGCACACTCCCATATCTCCTGTAAGAAGAACCTCAGATGCACATAGGGCAGCAGCAGTGTTAGGTGACAAGTTCAAAGTATGTTTGACCACTCTAACATAGGCAATTTAATGTTTCTCCAAACAGATTGCACCTCCCAGAATTGAGACAGCAGACACACCGGACTTAGAAACCATGACTGCGACTGATCCCGAGTGCATGACCACACAACCGCTGCTGCCTGGTGACTCTGTGTCCATTCGCAATTCCATGCGTAAGTGGAACAACCCTCAGTTTCACAGGCCCTACAAGGGTGTTTTTGCACTCCCCTTGCTGTGAAGGTAAAGGGCTTGCCATATTGGGTACACCTCTCAGACATCCGCAGGGCACCTACAGACAGCACCCCGGCACTTCAGTTATCATAAAGGAGTGGCAGTAGTACCTGTGCCCTATCTACCTCATCATCCTGTGCAAGCACAGCAAAGTGTGCAGTGTCACACTCCTCTAACAGGCCAAAGCTCAGCTGTTAGCCTCATGTTTCTCTTTTTTTGGGAGCTCTTTCCTTTTCTCTCTCTTTCTATCTCTCTCTCTCTCTTTCTCTCTCTCTCTCTCTGTGTAAAAGTATGTCTTTTATGTCTCTCCTTTTCTTTGTTCTGTGTAGTATGCTTCTATTTTCAGGAGAGAAGATGAACCTCACCAATGTAAATAAGTGTTCGTAAAGTAGGGATCCGAAGTGATATGATATGATAGGTTAATTATAACGCACTTAATACCAAGAGATTTCTAAGTGCGGACCCGGGGATTGAACTGTGTTGCTCTGTGTCGTCTTGCTTCCAAGGCAAGCATGTTGCCGCTGAGCTATCCGCCCGAGACACAAAGTGTAGATGCACAAATGATAATATATCTTCCTATTCCCATTACTGTGGAATGACCGTTATTACAGGTTTATGGATGGTATTGATGGTATGTTGGGGCTTTATTGGGGAGAGTATGTAATAGGGGGAGGTCCTAAAAAGGGGGAATGTGACTCTATACTTAAACGGGACAGTGCATATACGTATTTATAATATTAGTGGATTTACATATATTAGTAGCAACATGATTGTTAACAATAATAATGGAAATACATATAGGAGTAGCAATAGTGTTCATACATATATTAGTGATGATTATAGCAGGAACAACATGACAGCAAGTATGAGTTCACAATTGGCAATGAGTGTAATGGTAAAGAGTTTGTTTCAAGCAATTTGAGGACTGTTTAATTATTCAAAATAATATGATGATATTTTCAATAGCACTGTTAAAGCTGGCACCCCTGAGAGCGTGTATAGAATACTGAAAAAGGAAGCACAAAAGAAGTATGATATGTATCAAGGGCTGGGTTTGGATGCGATTGAGGATATACGCCATCCCGAGTTTGCAAATAGTTGGTAAACTGACATGAGTGGCGTGGGAAGAAACATTGTGAATGGAAGCTGTTATGTTTGCTCAGTCATTCCACATGTGTCAGGGGCTCCCAAGGTGTTAGTACCGCAAGCAGTCCCAATTATAGAGACACAATGCCTAGCTCATCTTGAGCTATACAGAATAAAAGGAATGTTCCAAGCACACAGTGTGCAACTGCAAATGGTGGGCCCAGAGTTTGTGAAGTGCAGCAACAATCCAAAAAACATAAAGTGTTTGGAGCTACCCTTTTTGATGGTGAAAGGGTGTAAACATGTCAATAAGAAATGGGAGGACACCACGCTACCTTGCCTGGCAGAAGGACTGGTAACATATGGCAAGGAAGTGATAGTGAGAGGGATATGGACAGATCATATCACAAAGCTGACATGGATTACAAGAATGGAAAAGCCAGTGCGAGTGCACAGAGAAGTATATGGACTTTGTTTTTGCAGCAAGGGTACGGTCTTTGTTGGCTCAACATTGCAATAAGACTCTCCTGATTCCAGACATGAAGAAGGGAACAGCAGTTGTGATGATTACTACTGGGTTTGTGGCCAACAAGCTTACTTGCACCTCCCACCATCATGGAGGGGCTGTTGTTCGCTAGCCACGCTGCTCTGAGCACTACTAAAAATCCCAGAAGAACACCTGAAGAGGGAGCACAGCCTGCCACTCAGACCTACTCCTCTTTTGAATGCCTTGTCTGTAGACTTTCTCTCTCGCCTACCCATTCTCTTACTGTGGCCACCATCTACCGGCCTCCTGGTCAAATCACCTCATTTCTCTCTGAGTGGGTGGACCTATCCTGCTCCCTCCTGGCCTCAACCACTCAACTCCTCCTCCTCGGTAACCTCAGTATACATTTAGACTCTCCTTGTTCCTCCTCAGTACTGTTCCGTGACCTCTGCAACTCCCTCTCCCTGTCCATTCTCCCCACTGGCCCGACTCACTCTGCAGGGCACACACTTGATGTCTTGATCTCCTCTGACCTCCCCCTCTCCATCCCTCTGACCACTCCTCTCTCCTGGAGTGATCACTCCCTCCTCTCCTCTCATCTCTCCCTCTCTCCCTCCCAAGCCAAGCCTACCCCAACACTGCCACCTACCTTCTCGGACATCCGGCCCATGAAGCGTGTGCCATTTGAGGCTTTTGCTACCACTTTCTCCCCCCCCGTCCACCTCTGGCTGTCTCACATCCTGACACAGCCCTGTCCCTGCTCTACTCTTCAATTTATGATACTGTTGATGCGCTTTCCCCTGTCATGAGGATCCATTTGAAGTCCAAAGCTAAGTGCAATTCCTGGTATGACTCTGACCTAGCTACACTTGAACGAGAGTCAGTATTGCCTTTGTAGCAGGCAACAAACTGGTCTGTCGCCTGCTACAAAGGCAATACTGACTCTCTGTCCTCACCAAGAAGAGAGTCCACATTCAAGCTTGTGTCACTGCGGCATCTATCAACTCAGCCGAGCTCTTTAAAATCTGCAAGGAGCTGGCCAACCCTGCTGCAGTCTCTACCCCTCCCGTTGCCTCCCAGGCTATTTGCAATGCCCTTGCCTCTTACTTCATCAAACAAACCCAGGACATTCTGTCCACCATCTCCACCCCCACCCCTCCTCTCCCCTCTCCAGCTTTGCTTTCTGACCCTCCTTTATCCACCCCCCCACCATCCTTCTCGTCCTTCCCTCTTTTCTCCCCAGACGAGGTCACTAGACAAGTCCGATCTACGAAAGCGTCATCTAAACAGTTTCATGCCTGTTCCTCTAAAATCATCAAGGACTACATTGACACCCTAGCTCCGGCCCTTGCTGATTTTTACAACCACTCCTTTGCCTCAGGATCCTTCCCTTCCCCTCTGAATCACTCCCTTGTGCATCCTCTTCTCAAGAAACCCACAGCTGATCCTTCTTGTCCAGCTAACTATCGCCCAATTTCCATTACTCCCTTTCTGGGCAAACTCCTGGAACAGTTGGCCATCTCTCAGCTTAACCTTCATTCCAATTCTGTTGGCTGTCTCCATGACCACCACTCTGGCTTCAGAGCTGTCAGAAGCACAGAAACTGCTCTCCTGAACAACCGTGAAGATCTGCTCTCCAACCTTGACTCTAACATTCCGTCTGTCCTCCTCGATCTCTCTCTGCCTTCAACATGGTCAACCATACCATCCTGCTGAACCGTCTCTGTGTAAACCTGAGTATCACTGATCAGGCTCTGGCCTGGCAGACCTCTTTCCTCTCTGATCGACCCTTCCAGGTCCAACTTGGGTCCTTCCTATCATCTATCTTTCTCTCTACCTGTGGTGTTCCCCAGTGGTCTAACCTCTTGCCCTGGCTTTTCAACCAATACCTGGCAGCTCTCGCCCACTGCATTGCCATTTTTGGCTCAAATTTTCAGTGCTAGGCCGACGACACTCAACTCATTTTCAGGCTGCCCTCGGCCACCTCCTCTCCCTCTCTCATCTCTGATTGCCTCATTCAAGATTGGTGTGCCACCAATGATCTTTGTCTGAATGCCAGCAAGATGGAGATCATCCTCATTGGCACACCTTCATCATCCATTCCCCTCACTCTGTGGCTGGCTTCCTTTGGCCCTCCTCCTACCCCCACCTGTGAGGCTAAGAACCTCAGGGTCATCTTCGATTGCACCCTTTCCTTCTCCGCCCACATCTCTGAGGTCTCTAAAAAGTCAAACTTCCTCCTGCGCCTCCTCAGAGGTACTCTGCCTTTCCTCTCCTTCCCCTAGAAGCTCATGGTATCCCAAGCATTGGTTCTCTCTAGCTTCAACTATTGTAACAGCCTCTTTCTAAATTACCTGCCTCTATTCTCTGCCCTCTGCAATTAATCCAGAACGGGACTGCAAGACTTGTCCTTGGCTTCAAGCCCTCGGATCGTATCTCTCCAGCTCTGAAATCTCTCCATTGGCTCCCAGTGGATGCAAGGATTAAATTCTCTGCATTGTCCACAAGGCTTTCTGGGGCCTGAGTCCAAAATACCTTTAGCTATCCCTCACCAAATAACTTCCCTCTTGAGCTCTTCGCCCCTCTACCTCTAACTCCCTCACGGTCAGTCCTTTTTCAAACAAATGAGCTGGGGTAGATCTCTGTCTTCGGCTGGGGCCTCCCTCTGGAACAGCCTCCCTGCCACTCTAAAACTTGAGGAGAACCATCTCCGGTTCCGGAAGCACCTCAAGACTTTCCTCTTTCCTTCTGCCTTCACTCCTCCTCTCCCCTGCTGATCTGTTCTCTCTTGGCACCATGCACCTGGCCACCCTCTGTCCTCCGGGCCCAGGTACCTGCTCACCCTGCCACCCTCCCGCACATCCTCCAGGCCACCCCTTGCACTGGGGTCTGTATCTGTACCCATACAGCCCCCCCTTTTTCTTCCTGCACTTATCAGACCTACCCTGTCTGCTGCCTTAAACCTAGCACTTGCAAATTGCTGGCTGAACTACCACTGTCTGTTGCCTTTATTATTTATGTATTCATTATTATTTATCTGTTTCTCCTCTGCTTCACACTTTCCACTTCTCCCCCCTTCCATGCACTTTTCCCCTCCCCCTCTCCCATGCACTTGCGCGTTCTCAATGACACTGGGCCTAGTAAGATCGCTGTTTTGTTCTCCCCTGTTCCCCTCCCTTGCCTTGTCGCGCTCTGAAACACTTGTGTACGAGCGCGATAGAAATAAAATATCAATATCAATATCAATATCAAGGACCCAACGGGCACACCCTTATTAAAAAAAGAAGAAAAGAACCCGTTTTCCACACAAGTGAAACCTGCATCCTTCCAGGGAAAGGACAGTTCCAACAACTAGAGAGGAAGGAAAGATCAAATTACATATCCAAAGACTTCTCCACATTGCTTGCTGAAATACCAGAGGAGTACTGACTCTTCAGCTCTGCAGAATTCTTTTCTGCATCTCTGCTGTTGCCGGGAGTGCAGGCTGCAGCAAACGCCAAATGGCTGCAGATTGTTCGCTATGAGCTGTTACAGCTCGCAAATGACACAGAGAATGGGTTCAATGTGATCAAGGTTGTGTTGTGTGTATTGATACTTATGACAATACAAAACAGCTACATTCCTGACACGTTAACATCAATGGAAGGTGGGGTTTGCCAAAGGTTTGATCAATTCCTGCTGCACATTTGTGCCTTCAGAAGATGCTTTGAACGCGTTGTTATCTCACATCATTGTGACCGTCCATGACCTTGGTGTTCACATGAAGAAGGAGGGAGGAATACAGAAGAGTGACTGGTTCACTTTGGCATTTAACTAGTCCCTGATTTGACTCAGAGCCATAATGAAGATGTTGATGCCCATTATCATGTTCACCTTAGTTATCTTCTGCACCTGCCAACCGGGGCTCCGATGTCGTGCCAACGAGGCACCCAATAGCACAAGAATGATGGTATCAACTGGGGTTTCAAAAGCACATTGTAAAACTGATATCCCACAAAGTTGCCCTATGTATGAAATGCTCCCCATCCCATATGGAAATGAAGTTGAGCACCTATACCACACTATCATTACTCCACCCCTGGATTTAGAGAAAAACACAAAGATTTTGGAGGAACTGGCGGGGAATATTGGATGCATCTATATGACTTGCTCACCTGAGCAACATGCACATGGGGGGAGAGTTTGCGGTCAGTATGCAGAGCTTGGATACCAATTAAGGGAACATGGCCATACATGGAAGCAGAGAGGAGACAGTGGGAGCAAAGGGGTATTAAGGAGTTTGTTACTGTAGAAGTAACAAAAGGGGGGAATTTGGGAAGGGGGACCCTGTCCCACTCCCTAAGTGCATTAGACAAAGGCGTTCTGCATTCAAAGCACTATGATGGGCCAGTGGACAGGTGGGTCGGTGGTAGAACATCACCCCAATATAATCAACCCACATAGTGTAGCCCAGAATACGAACAAGACTGCCATTTTGTGTAGATATTAATGCATTTTCTGTAGATGTTATTAATCATAGTTAGGAGAAAAGGCCTGTGCAATGAATGCAGCATTTCATGCACTAGGCCCTAATTGTGAGAAGAGGGAAACTTTCAGCCATGCTGAGCTCCCAAGAGGACACCCCACAACCCCAGCCATCATAAAGCTCATTCCTTTTATTAACAGTGTCCCCGAAAGGAATGTGCCCTACAAGGCCACGATCATAGACTGGCACCTGTTGTGCATGTTATCTCGCACTAGGCAAAGCCTGACCCAGCCCACCCCTAGGTGACCACGATTTATAGCCTGTGTTACTGACTAAGCCCCAAGGACCCTGAATTCCATGGCACCAGGTGACCTTCAACCATCACCCCTAATGTAACCAGTCTTGAATGCTCAAAGAGAATGGACATTGCACGTCTGTGAGCTACAATCATGTGATTTGTATTACGAGATGCTGGGAGGGATACATTATAGTTCAAAATGAGGGTGGAGACCTTGTAGCCAGATGGCATGAAAGTGAGTGAGTAAAATGTGTGTGTGGAGGTCCGAGTGCCCCAGAACCTTCTTTGTGCCATTCTTAAAGCCTGCCAGGTGCACCGTATACTGATGAAGTAGTATTGTGTTAGGAGTTTAGTTAATTTGTTCTTTGACTTTCATTGATGAAAAAAAGATGATCTCTGCAGCACCCACATGATGGAAGACGGACAGACTGGGCTGGAACTAATGACCTGGCATCCCTTAGGCAGCAGGCAGATCATGTATAGGCGCACACCAATCTGCCACACAAGTTTTTACTGCATAGTATTGCTTCATGATGACGATGTGTCTCCTCTTAAGCCTCTGCTTGTACCATTTCCATTCAATGTTACAAAGTTGGAGCATATCCACATAGTTGATATGCAAATGCTGGCAATGTCCAGTAGGATGGGGTATTGCTATTCACATTTTTTGCAGCATGTTCCCTGCCGTGTATCATTGTCAGACCAAACAATGTACATTGAAGGTGGCAACATGTTCTGCCAGATTAGGTACAAACCATTCTTCCCAGATTAAGGCTGCAAGACTCCCTCTTGTTGTATGTGCTGGGCAATATAGTTGATCTAATGCTATGTTAAGTAATGCAAGGGGAAGACTGGTTTCCAGGTGCTGGCCTGACACCAACTTGCATCTGTGGGGGACAATGAGCACCCCATGTGCTTCCATAACTCTTGCTCTTTTGGTGGGGCTCTTTCCGGTAACTCAATGATTTCGGCTATGGGCAATGTATTAAAACCTTCTTTCATTATCATGTTCCATGCACATGTGTATTTATTGGGTGTTGTGTCAAATTCTCAAATTTCAGAAAAATACACTGCTTTTTTTGCTAACAGGTCATTGGCCTCATTGCCGTGGAGAATAAATCTGCACCTTTACATTGTTTCACCACAGCAATGGATGATGGGAGCTACAGTGCGTTTTTGAGCCTATCCAATAACATTGCATGTTGCACTAGCATGCATTCTGCGTGTAATAAGCCGTGCTGCTTCCAATGTCACAGTCCTGCTTGTGTCATTGTTGTCACATAGGCAGAGTCAGAATACACTGTTGCTTCCTCGTGCTCAAGCATTTCAAGTGCCAAAATGAGCACTACCTGCTTCTTGCATTGAACAATGCAAAGGCAATTTCACACTTGTCACTGTCTCAATTTTGCTATTCAGTTTTACTTTAACCACTGTGGTCCCCATGTGTCTTTCACCTGCGCTCTGATCATTTGTCAATGACCTGTCAATGAAGAGGACTTCTCCCCTCGTAGGGCATTTTCTTTAACATGTGGTATGTCAATGTGGTATTCAGTATAGTTGGTGCAATCATTCACATAGTCTCCTTCTACTGGCTCTGCTACGAATCTTAGTGTATTCACTACTCTATACCTAACATTCTTGATCCCTGGATTTGATATGATCACCTCATACCCAGATGTTTTCTGTGTGGTCAATGTGTTTTTTTGCTTATCAAGGATGGCAAACAGGACATGCTCAACATAAAACATTACTGCACAGCCCATTGCAATATTGGCAGACCTTTCAATTGCAAAAGCTGTTGCCGCCAATGTCCGTTCACATGGATAATGGCCTTTCATCACTGGATCTAGGATCCAGTTGTAAAATGCCAGTGACTTGTGTCCCTCATGGTAGTTTTGTGTGTGAGGACAGCTGTCATTACAACTCCATTTGAATGGGAGAATAGGAAAACATCCTGTACTATAATCCGGGATTCCTAACACTGGTGCTGCGCATATTGCCATTTTGAATTCATCAAAGACTTGTACCATTTTGCCTGTCCATGCTATGTTACTGTCATCTTTCTGTGCTTCTATAAGCCCTTTTAAGAGGGGTCTGACATATGTGCTGTAGCCAAAAACCCATGTCTTGCTGTAATTTAAAAGGCCCACAAATTATGCCATCTCCCTCACAGTTTTTGGTCTGGCTGTTTTCATGATCACTTCTGCTCTCTCAGGGGTCATTTTTCTTCCTTCTTGAGATATTAACTGTCCTATTTCCAAGACTTCCTTCTGGCAATACTGTAAATTCTCCTCGTCTACTGTGTACCCCTTCTTTGCCAAGAGTGTCATCAACAGTATTGAGGCTTTTCTGCATTGTTAATTTGTCTCTCTGAGCACCAAGATGTCATCTGTTTATTGTATCACTATACTGTCAAGGTGTATGTTGCCCAAGTCAATCTAAAGCACTCAGTTGAATATTGAGGAGGACTCACTGTACCCCTGAAGGGTGATTGAAAAGAAGGCATTCTTTAAACCAATCACTGTGAAATATTTAGCTTTTGATAAAATATTGCACAATATTGTGGCTCGGTTCAGGACCAATGGGAACTTTGCTTCAATAATGTTGTTCAGGGGGCGTAAGTCCTGAATAAATCCCCATAATCCCTCCATTGATTTTTTTACTGCACACACCACCACGTTACATGTGGATTCTGATTGCATTGCAGTAGTAGCAGAAATGGTATCATAAATATATTGGTTACTGTTTCACTTTTCCCTTCAATTTAATTTTGATTGCCCCTACTCCTTTTAATAGTCCCACATCATCTGGACTACTCGTCCACAATATGCTTGGTAGCTGTGCCAAATCTTCCTTGAGAAAGGATGGTATTTATTTACCAATAACATCCTCTACAGCACTTCCCTGTTCTCAATTTCTAGCTGCTAATTGAGATTTACGTTACACACTACTTCATTATCCGAGTCATCTTCTGTAAACTCTTCACCTGTCGAATTAATTGATCAGTCTGTGTCCTTCATCAAGGGCTGCCACTGTCCTCGAGTTTATTCCCTCATCATGTACCCCATGTAGAATCACCCTATCCTCTCTCACTATTGTTGCTTCTAACTAAATTGTAATAAATTGCCTTCTTCCTGATCCATGGGTACCTCTGGCTGAACAAAACATTTCTTGGTAGTTGCAACCCGTGTGCCTCTTATTCTGGGAAGACATGCTAACGATATGTGTACTGCATAAAATAATACTTCTGGGTCCAATGGCATGCCCTTTGTGCTTGCCGGCCATAAAATGCTGATATAAATTCTTGAGTGTTTTACATAGTGAATCCCTGGATTTGGACATATTATTCTGTGGTCAGTGAAGGATATTTTTCTGTTGAGTTTGCTTATCAAATCTCTCCCCAATATGTTAACTGGTGTTTTGTGGGAGTACAATAGTGTCATGGAGAGGTCACGTTCTCCAACAGTAACAGGTAAGTCATCAGTAACAATTAACCACTCATGTCACCCAGGAAAAACCTTGTGCATTCATGTCATTGCCTGACATTGGGTACTTCCCCTTTCTAACACAGGACCTGACCACCCCTGTATCAACAAAGAAGAAACAGGTCTTGTCACCTATTGTCACCCCAACCCTTGGTTCCTCTTGTGGGTCTGGTGTAACTGATAGGATAGAACACATCAAGTCTTTCTGTGGTCTATCCTATTGTGGATAGTTCATCCGTGTACCAGTGAAAGGGTTGCCTCCCATCATGCTCAAGGTGTAGGCACCTGGGTTCCCATATTTGTGTTCCATGATGTCATTGCATTCTGTTGTAAGGGTGCTTGTGGTTGCATCTTTATTTGCTGTGTCCGCATGGTGGCTGGTGTTTGCATCAGTGCTTTCTGCACTTGCATTGGCCTTCCCTGTTGTGCAGGTTGCATTTGTGGTGCATGTGTCTGATACTGCCTGTGATCCTGGGCACAATATTCAGGTGGATCTGCACTATATGGTGGAGGAAATGCTGTCTCCCCTCTTGGATACTGAAAATGTTGCTGCATCACTCCCCTGCATTTACAGGCTCAGGAGATGTGCCCCATTTTCCCACATGTCCAACAATGTTGAGTAAGTCCTTTAAACCTAGGTTGTCCTCCATTGAATATTCATCCCTGGGGAGCCTGAAATCTGAATCCTCGACCTCTAGGTGCACTGCATCTTGCCCGGGCCAATTATTGTATTCTCCTCTTCCTGCGAAGTTCGCGCTACCTATTGGCAGTGCCTGCTGTACATCTGATGCATTATCCCCTTCCACTCGTCAATACTGTTTCCTTTGAAAATGTTGATAATTTATTCAGGAACTAACTTTGCTTTCTCCAACTTTCTTTCCTCGAGTTTCTTCCTAGCTTTCTCTTGCCATAGCTGACAATGATGAAGTTTAGTCAACTGAATCTCTGCCCATAGTTTCTCTTTAATTCCCACAATATTTTTCAAATGTCTCTGCACTGGCTCAGACAATCCCTGACACTATATGTGATGAAAAATAGATATAGTTTTATCCCATGGCTCTCTCGTTTTGATCCACCATTTTTCTTAAATCTCTTGAAACTAAGCAACTGGGTTTTCATCATCACCCATTTTGCACGTCATGATTGCGCTCTTGTCTGAACAATTGGGATTTTTCACTCTAAGTGCTCTCCATACATCCAACCTAGAATTGTTAAACAGTGCTCTGTCATGAGTAGTATTCTGAGCTGGTACTCCAGGATACCCCACCCACTTCCAAATGTCATCAGACCTTTCCCTTATGATGGCATCAAGCAAGCTTTTTCTGTCACCTGCTGCTAAAATCATCACCACTGGCATTCTTTCTAATTCGCCTAATGTGCCTGCTCCCGATAACAGCATCAGAAGTTTACAGACAAAGTTATGTTTGTCCATTTGCATTCATGCAATATATTGTGACCATCCTCCCCCTTTTCTAACAATGGGAATTGCATGAACTCCATGTCCTGTCTAATGGCAGTCAGTCCCCGTGTGTTGGGTGTGAAGTCCATCAAGTTAATTGTCTTCTGCCCTGGTAAATGTATCAACCAATTCACATCAGGCTTTCTTTCTTCTAGAAGTTTTGATGGCATTTTCAGGAGCCTAGAACTTTTAACAGTCTCTGGCATTCTTTTTGATTCCTCCACTCCTAACCATGTTTTTTCTCTGCATGTTCTGAAACGTCAGGATGGGACTGGTCTCAGCCTCTTCCTCCTCTTCCTCTGCATCCTCTTCCCTCTCTTCATCCATAAACATGTTACCACAACTTTCATCACTTCCTTCATATTTTCTCTCCTCGAACTCTGATCTCTTCAGGGGAACCGTCCTATATAATCTACTCACCACTTTCTCTAATACACTTTCTCCCCCCCCCCATGTGGGGATCTTGCTACACTTACATTGTGGACAACACTGTCCCTTCTACTACTGTATAAATGACCAATCCTCCTTTGTACGGCTTCTCCCTCATCCTCATCTAGAAGGATACAGTTTCTGAGTATCTCCTCCATGTCTCGATTCCACCTTTCTAAACTCCGCCCTCTTTCTTTCCGCTCCTGCTCCTTGCCTTTATCTTTTTTCCGGGAGCATGTGTCCCTTGCAAATCTCATCAATTAATTTGTGTTGCTTTCCTCTGTGTATGTACAACTCTTGTTCTATTAACATCTCTCTTTCTTCCTCTATTTCCTTTTCTCTTCTGTCTCAACATCCCTTTGTCTTTCCTGTATTTCTTCTCATCTCTTCTCCCTTTCCTCTTTTTGCTTTCGCTTTCCTTTTCTTGTTCCCTTTTCTTTTTCTTTTTTTTTAAACCTTTTATTTATTGCAATAAGTTAGTTACCAGTACAGAGTGTAATCAACTTTGTTTACATACACAGCTAAGCGTCTCTCTAATATCGCTAAACAACCTGCATGGGCATAATTTCATAGCACATCCTAGACCAACATAGTCGAGGGCTGTATCAGTCCTGCACTGGCATCGAAACCGGGAGTTCCACTTCTTCGTCGGACTGTTTGTTGAGGTAACTACAGAAGGCAGTCCAGACATTTTTAGATCGCGAGTGTATGGGGAGGGAGTTTATGTATTCCTCTTCATAGGTCTGGGTCCAGGTGAGTGTGTTTAGCCACATGGCAAATGTTGGAAGGGAGGGCGGTTCCAGAGCATTAGTATACATTTCTTAGCATCCCTACTACTTACATTCAGAAATCTTTACATTTGCTTTACCTCGTCCCCATCCCATATCCCAAATAATACATCAAGCGGATCAGGATCAACTGTGGTTCCAATAATCTCAGATAAAGCCTTAAGGACCTCCTCCCAGAATATGCTTAGTGCCCTGCATGAACAGAGCATATGTATGTGATCCGCACTGTCAGAGTGGCATCTCGGGCAAACCTGAGCTTGGTTTCGGTTAAACGTAGCCAATCTGTATGGAGCGTAATATAGCCTGTTCAGGAGTTTGTACTGTATGCAGCGGTACCTAGAATTAAGGGAGACTCTGTGTGTGTGCGTGCACATTTTCTTCCAGACCCCATCAGTGATCTCAAGACCTAGCTCCTCCAACCATCCATTCCGTGCCCTGGGGGGCTGATCAGGAGATTTGGCTATCAGTAATTTGTATAGGGAGGAGACTACTCCTTGACTTGTGCTAGAGTTGGCTATGTATTGTGTTTCAGGCGTATCAGGGGGCTCGTCTGAGTATGATGAGCACAAAGAACGCACCACAGCCTGCAGTCTGTAATACTGCAGCATCTCCGATGCCGATCCGGAGTGGCCCGGGCGCCGGGTCTGTGGAGTGATGAACTTGCCCTCAGGGAATAGATCTGTCAGTGCTTGGTATCCCAGTCCTAGCCAGTGTTGAGAAAGGAGTCTATCGTGTGTGGGCTCTAGTTCTGGAAATCCCCAAATGGGAAACCATTTGTAGTAGGGTCATGGCTGGGACTCTGGTTGGAGTATGCGATGCCACGCAAGCAATGTGGTTGATGCCGGGTCAGGTGAGGTGTCAGCCTCATACTTACGGTGAAGGACCAGCGACATTAAATTTACACCCTCCACTGCTAGTCTCTCCAATTTTACATGGGGGGAGCAGCAGGGTTCTTATACCAACATGTGGCGTGGTGGGCTTGTGCTGCAGTCCAATGAAGGGTCAAGTCGGTGGCAGTGAAGCCCCCCTCTCGTAAGGTCTCTTGTTCCCTTTTCTTCTCTTCTTTTTGTTTCCTTTCTTTCTCTCTATCTCCCTCACGTTTATTTATTTTCCTCATATATTCTTTCCCATTCTCTTTCTTTCTTTTCCTGCTCCCTTCTTTCTATTTCCCTTTTATCTTCCTCTTCTTTCTCTTGTCGTTCTCTAACTTTCTTTTCTCTTTCTTTAGAGTAATCCATGTTTCTTCCATCTAATGTAAGCAATATTTGTCCTCCCACCCACTAATTTGGGGTAGTCACTGTCTCTTCCCTATTGTACTGCCTGCCTCTCTGTCTCTGAATCTCTACCTCAGCCTCTGTCAGTTTCACCTGGAGGCCGCACCATTCATTATCCTCATTGCGTGTGGACACTGGAATTTTTATTTTATCGTTGTACATAACGTCTTCATTACTGTAGGTGGAGGGTGCATATGTGGGGTTAGTGTAGCCTGCCGCTGCCTTAAATTCTTTCAATTGATATAATCCCTGTATTTCGGAAGATGGATCGATGCTCTGAGGAGGAGGCGGAGCCAAGGGAGCTTTGCCCGCGACTTCATGCTGATTAAGCATCCACTCTCTCACGGGTGGCTGTTCTGTTTCATGCCCATTCATCTTCAACATTTCTATAATGGGTCATCTATTTCTAATTTCTTCCCTTTATATGTGGCATGTAAATATGTTATCACGTGTTTTAGCGTTGATTTCAAAAGAGTGCCTTCCTGCGGCTAGGGCATACACATTTTACCCGCTGTGCCTTTCACACACTGTGCATGGTATTTCTCAATATTTTCTTTATATCGGGGTAATGCTTTATACAGATGCATAAAGGGGGTGTCTTCCATGATGGCATGTTACAATTTTGACTGCCGATACTTACAAAAACCTTGATATAATCTCAGTCTTACTCCTTTATTCACCCCTCCTTCATACTCTTTCCCCACTGATATGTTTATCTTTGTTTTCAACACTTCCACATCTCCTCCTAACACTACACCTTCTATGGTAAAATAAAATACCCGGGCAAGCACCACAAACGCTGCCCACTTTCCGGACCACTCCCTCTGGTCCAAACCACAACTTTACATGTTCTACAGTACACAAGTGTGCACAATTTATATTAGATAGATATCAATATATGGGTTAGTCCTTGGTTATACTCCTATCTGATGGCTCCACCTGGGACCACCTCTAAATGGATAGCAAAGAGTACATGTCATCTTTAAAGTTGACTATTAGTTGCTGCAACATGTGCTGGGTGGCACATTAAAAGTTGTCACTGGTTGGCACTTTGCTCATCAACCTTGGCAATAACAGGTCATTAACATATGAACTAAAATGTGTATAGGGGATGAGAAGTCCAAGACCTGTGTTCTTGCAATTAAATAAGATGCTTGCATTTATCGCTAGGCCATGAGCCAAAATATTCTGCTGTATTTCACCTTGTTAGGTGCCTTGATTTTGAGACTGTGTGGTGGAGTCAGGGCAGGTGCTGGGTTGTGTTTCGCTCTAATGAATAGTCACTGTTCTTGAATAAAGGGTCACATGTGAAGAGACCATGTTCTGAATTATTTTGCCATGTATTTATTGGGATTTTAGCTAGTACAAACACAAGTGTCATTACTTTTCGACCCAATGGGGACTTGGGCGATCCATTTCTTGCACGTTTCAAATTATGATTAGTCGACACCTGGCATTTAAAGGCTGGTTGTGGTTGTTCTTCAATTAATCTAAGGGAAATAGGTCTTGTGCCTAGAGAATCGTTATATCATGTTTTACTTCTGGTCCGTTCAAGCCCTCCCTTAATTCTTCCACAACCTTGAAGTGGGGTTGCGCAGCCACTGCACCCCTCACAAATCTGCACTTTAGTAGATTCAGCAGTTTAAGTTTTCCTAAAGCGTCTAGACCTCTATTGATTTCAAAGTGTGTCACAACATTTTAACAAAGATGTCAGCCTTTACTTTTGCGTTTCTACGTTAGTAAATTATGTATGTATATCATTAATGGTGCATGTCAGCTTATACATTGCTTGTGTTATGTGATGCAAGCCAATTTTCCACGTTTGACCAAATATTCATGTTTCTGCATTTATTTTCGCCATCTTCAGTGACATAAGGTCCATTTCCTCATGTATCTGTCTGGGATAAGGCCAGTATGGTCGCCTTAATGCATAGCGTTTCTCACCCACATGATATGGGGCAGGTGAGGGGCCAGTGCTAAGAATGACGTATTCCTATATCTGTCGACATTCTCCTTACTGTATCTGTCGTACCACTTTTTAGTGTTGCTTATAGGTATTGCTATATTGTCAGACAGTGAGAACACATGTTTGCATGTATGATGCTTGACAAAGGATGACTTTGTGCTGAAAAGGAAGTCTTCATGTGTACTTATACTATTTACTTTGGGCTCAGACATGGGGCTCTAGCACTACCATTAATTCTGACTCATGGGTGGTGTTTTGGAACCACCTGGTAAGCCTGCATTCTTTTGGTTTCAAAGGTGGTGCCATATAATCACCATTAGTTATAGTTCAGTGTGGTGATGTAAAGCAACCATCAGCTTTGGTAAAAATATAGGGCTTTGATATTTCTCAATGTGCCTGTATAATTTAGGTTGGAGGTGCACCACCACACCAGCATAGGCGTCAACTCCTACTGAGGATACCTATTTAAGGCTAACATGTGGCATTAGATGTATCTCCTGGGAGATGCTCTAACACAAGGATCCAAGGTTATTGCTGAAGATGTATTGGATCTGGCATGCAGCAAAAACAGCAATCAGACCTGGGAAGAAGGTTGGGGTAGGGGAGGGTAGGGATTTTGCCCTCCTCCGTTGTGGTGGTGAGCCTTCATCGATGCCAGCTTCCTCCATCCTCCCCCTGCTTGGCATTGTGGCCTGAACAACCAAAGAAGTTTGCTTTAGTAAAGCCAAATACGTTGGTTTTGCCAGTGCACGTTTGTCCAGTATCTGCATCAACCACAAAGCCTTGGTTATTCTCTATAAATGGACAGGCACTCACATCAGACTTTCACCCCTCTCTCTGTTATTAATATTTAATGGAATGCCAGTGGGCTGTATTTCTCCTATTCGTAGTTTATTATTCACCTACCTCCATCATTCTTTTCTAGTGGTTGTTAACTTTTATTTCCCATAAATCGTGTCCCGTTTAATACTTTTTCATGCACCTTCATAAAGGCTCCATCTATAAATATTAAATCAAGCACAAATATTAAATTTCATTTAAAACATTCATGTTTTGTCAAGGAAAGAAAAAAGAACACACATTTTAGAATAAAACTTAATCTATGTACAGTAGTTTTTACCAATTGAATTGCGAGGCATTCCCAAAAGGAACATTTTAAAGTAATTGCATTTCATTGCAGGCCAATGGAAATTACTGTATCTGTAAAACAGCTGTGCAGCTTCTGCAGTGAATAGAAGGTAGTCGGTATTTCATCATAAAATGGCCCATTTGGTGTGACTAGCAGAGGACTGTGCATTTTGTGATATCGTTTATTCTCCGCAGTGTACAGCCATACCACGACCTGTCTAAATACCCTTAACAGTATTCATTTTAAAGGCACAGACATGTATGCCCACTTCTCCATACTAAAATGAAGCATTTCCATTGTAATCCAAGAAGCATTTCAAGGTATTGCAAAGTACGGGGGAGGCGTAGTGCAGGAGAGAGGGCCACAGTCAAATATAACTGGTGATTGAAATCTTGCAAACCATCCGCTCATCATGTTAAAACAAGAAGCTGGACAGAAGGACCTTCTCTGGGATGGCATCCAGGTGAAGTCTATGGCAGTCTACCAACGGCTCAAGAACCCTGAGGTGACTGCTGCAGGTCGGATACCCTCACTCATATCATGTTGGACATTCCCATAACATGTATGGAAATGTGCATGGCTGTTTTGCTGCAACCCTGTGACTTAAACATGGGTGAATATGGTGCTGGATACAATCGCTAATGCTGCCCTCAGAGAAAACCAACTCCCAATGCACCAGGGTTCGTTGCGGCAGCTATGTTTTAGTCTGACTACATTTGTTCATGTTGCATGTCGAAGCTGATTGGGGCATGCTCCTGATGCTTGTTGTTTACATTGTGATTCTTTCATTTCGTTTGTGGGGTTGGACATTGCTTTTAAAGGTGTTAGGGAGAAATACATTACCTTCAAATGGAAGTTAAATGTCAACACAAACATTAACCTGAATGGAAATTCACAGCCCTACTGCATGTTACAATTCATTTTACAGGCTGTGTGTGATGTACATATGCGAGGGCCACGGGCAACCCAACAAAAGGCTCTTCAGGATCATGTGAAAAAGCACCATACAACATGAACTCTTTTTCCAGGGCATCAATTGACTCAGCCAGGCGAAGGCCAACAAGGCAACATCTATCAGTTGAATACCTGTTCACCTGGCCCAATCTCCGCCTTCCCAAAGTCAGAGGTGTCCCCCCTGTGCCTGTCCTTCAAAGTTTTAGTTCACTGTGGGGAGTCCTATGACGTCAATGCCTGTGCTCTAGCACTAGCCCTTAACCAGATTATTTTCTTTGTATCCAAACATCTTGATGAAAAATACACAGACATTACATACACATTGGTTATATACTCTTCCCACATGCACCACAACCTCACTAACCACACCAGGCCACCTTTATAATGGCCCTCTATAGCTTCTGCTTCATAACTGAATACCAAGGGCTACCCAAGTCCCGCGTTTACCTGTCCAACACACTGCCTCAAACTCACACTTTACCCCAGCTTTAAAGCCAGCACTGGAACTGTAAACCAGAACACCCTTCCCTTGAAAACATACTCATCAGGTATCCAGAACACACGACAGCCAGGATGTACTATTGCCCAGTGAAGAAAAAACTGCTTTGAACTTAGTCTTTAATACACCATTTGCCCCAGACTGTTTGCAAACCTTAAGAGTATTTTACAAAAACATGTCCATACTCGCCAACAAAGGGATGCACGACTTAAAGTCACAGAAAATTGCAACATCTCCAAGCTTTTCACATGTGCCTATGCCAATGGCAAAATCATGAACCAAGTAAGCTCCAAATATCTCTCTAATTTCCAAAGCAATTTTCCCACACTGTCAGAACTAGTGGATACCTGCCGCATCACGACCCAGACACGGACTCTAACGATGATCTGAAAATTAACAGGGTAAGTCACACACTAAGAAGAGCTGAAACCCTGAGCCACACAAGCCACACAATTAAAGGATGAGCCCTGACTCTTTCTCCTGGCCATGACTGAATAGAATAAATCATGCAGCTTTCTTCACTAGAAGGTTCATCAGACAAAATGTCCTCACATGCAACACCAGAGAAAACATCACTGCAACGACAAAGCTCTGCGTCATTAGGCCAGATTGTGAAACAAAAGCACAACACATATCCACAGCACAAGCATGAGTAATACATGATACCTTGTATCAATCACTGAAACAATGTCCAGTAATAACCTATGCCATGCAGGTGGATATACCACAACCCTGAATTTCAAAATCATAACAAAGAAATCAGAAAGAAAAAAAAGGTTGGATCACTCGCCTTGATCTATGCAGATTCGATACACTGAATCACATTAAACGGTCTGCAGCAAGATACCTTTAGTGCCCTTATTACATTTCCATTTTATTGCAACTCTAGCATCATGATACATCCAGCCAAGAGACTCAGGGCCCGATTCTCATCTTGGCGCAGTGAGCTTGCTAAATAGCACGACTCACAGTGCCATTTCTTGATGCCCAGGCACCACTGCTATTCTCATGTGGGCCTGGGCATCTTCGCAAAGCACGACAGTGCTTTCGCTGTAATCCGCCTGTTTCTAATGGAAACAGGTGGATTGCAGAATCTCTGCAGCATTTTCATTAAATAACGAGGGAATCGTTATTTAACGAAAATGCTGCCAATATGAAAACACAAATGCACGTGCTTTTTGGGTGTGTAGATGCAGACAGGTGGGTCCTGCACTGCATTTGTTTATCTTTATTTTCAGAAGAGTGCTTACTGCTATCCATATGCACTCTTCTTCAATCTATTTCTTTCTTTGCCATGCCATTTATTTACTGGGCATCTATGATAAAGCAGGCATAATATGTGTTGTTTCATAGCTACATAGGAAGTCTGGCATGGTGGTGCAGTCAGTCTGGCCATTTTGGGAATATCATTATTTACTGTTCAGCTATGGTAATGCAAGATGATACGTGTTATTACCAACAGGCAAGACTGACATTTTGGTTCAGCCAGTCGGCCCATTTCTTACTGTGGCATGGCATTAATTTACTGGTAATCTTTTTTCAAGCAATCAACATATGTGTTATAAACTGGCTAGACTGTCATTTTTCTGCTGCCTATCTATTTCCTTGGCGTTGTATTTTGTACTGAGCAAGTATGATGTGTGATTGTTTAGCTAGACTGGCATTTGTGACATGTATTCATATTGTTGCATGGCATTTTTAATTTTAACACCAACTGGGGTATGTTCGTAGGTGGGTTGCTGGCATATATTGTCAATGCCAACATAGACATGTTTCCTTATAGTATCATTACTGGCATTATACGCACAGCAAAAATAATTGTGTTCTTATATGAGAATACTGGCATATATTGATGCAGCAAGCATGGGAATGTATGGGCAAAGCCAGCATGAAAATTACATGTTTTTATACTTGCATGTATTGTGGGTTAAGGCATCATGAAAATGCATTGGGAAATGCTCCTGTGAACTATTGGTGACTTTCAGCTATTGGAACCTTTCTTGAGTTAGCCTACAAAACAATGTGTGGCTTTTACCAGATGTTTCAATTAAGGTGTGCTATAAAATGTGCAACATGTTCTTGATGGGAGAACCCTCCTGAGCCCACCATGATTAGTTAGGTCTCCCTCGCTATGCTTGGTCACTCAGGCATATTTGTGGGAAATATTTAGACCCCTCCAATTAAATAATGTACCAGCCGCTACTGAAATACTTCACGTTTTGCACTAGCAAACATCTTTTTTTTTCTCTTCTATGCATGTAGAACAGACATTATATTTGCTGAGAAAACAAACTGACACCTGGCTATATAAAGGAAGTTTGAGCAAACATGAAACAGGCATCCTCCAAGAAACCTAGTAGGGTCACCCCACCAGGGTAAAGAAACACAACAGTCTTTCAGGAGAAATCTGACACATCAGTTATCGTTTGGTGCAACCTCTAGTAGCAGACCTGCTAATCACAAGGATATGCTGCTAAATCCAAGATGTCTTCCAATTTGAACTGTGGGGGAAAGAAGGTTATTCTGACTGATGCTTTAGTGTTGGATGCAATCTTAAGTGGTGAGGTACAGTCACAGGAGGAAGGGCTAGCATTAGACAGAAATCAAGAATTCCCAGCTCTATTTACATAATCAATTTCTTCAGAGAAAGGAGGGAATGGTGGTGAGTGTGATGAAAAGGTAAAGAATATCCCTTGCATCATCACCCCTTTCAGACGATTATGCCAGTGCTACTCTATAGAGCCCACAGACCCTGGTAAAAGTAAAATGCAGGAATAAACCACACACTCAGGTGAAGATGATGAAACCATTGTTGTTGTTATCCCTGGCATTTTGAGTGGAAGTGTGACTGAAAAGTAGCAGAATCACAGCACAAATTGTTGGCTTCAGTGATGCTGTCATGAAGAAACTGTTTTTCACAGTATAGCTTTCTTACAGTCCTGCGGTTGATGTGGGTAAGAAATCAGCAACAATGGGGCGCAATCGCTGCATTTCTTATGTTTTAAATGGTCATACCAGAAATTGTTTTTAAATTGAGCCTTTTTTTGCAAAGGGCTGCTACAGGAGGTCTAGGACTCTGCTGCTGAGTTCATTGCACCAGGTGGATTAGAGGAGCTTAGTTGGACCACTGTAATGGTGGTGTTTTGATTGGTAGCACCAAATAATTCTGAAGCTACCCTCTTTAATGGCCTGACATGTATGGAGCCTAGAATGAGAGTGGAAAGGAGTTTGCAAGACTTTGGATGTTTTGCTTAAGCAGTGAGGAGCAGCTAGCTATATATCTGTAATTTCTTTCCCCAAGGAAAGAAATGTGACACAGAACTGTATGTAATACAAAAACAACTGTAAACACAGTAGCAGCAACAGACAGCAGTCCAAGAAGCATAGGGGTCTCACAGGACTTGGGTTCTTCAACTGATGAATCTGCCAGCACGCTCACCAAAATACGAGCCAATGTCACAAATGTGTCCAATGCCCAATGCATAAAAGATCACATCACAGGTATGTGAATGTATCACCATTTTTAAGAACAATGACCACATTTCAATGTTCACACTGCAATAATGCTGTACATCATGCAGAGCCAAACACAGGACATGGTACTTGGGTTATGTAAATTAATGTGGCCATGATTCCCACGGGTTTAGAGTGCTTAACAAATGTAAACATAATTACAATTAAATAAATAAGTAAAACAACCATCAAGTGGAGTGTGCCTGCTCATCAGGAAATTAAAAAATGTGGTTCCTGCTGAAACTTCTTCTGAAGGGACAATGTTTATGGTTGAGGAAGGCAATGACGATGGTAAAGGGAGTCTAATATGAGCAGGGTCATCCCCAAGTAAAGGTATCCTCCTTCACGAAGCACTGAGATGCAATCCCGGCTGGTTTGTTGTCATTACTTTGTCAGCCAATCACCCATGCTTGCAAGTCTGGAAGCACACTTTCACAGGCTAGACTCAAACAGTCCCACATCAAGTTACCTTTCACCAAGTCTACAATATACCACAGAAAACATCCCTTCGGGTATTTTTGCAATGGGACCAACATCGTGTCAGTTCAATTCCTGGCCATTCTTTGGTGGACACCAAAGGATTCCAGGAATTGGTCAAAGTTGTTTGTCCAAAATTACAGATATTATCCCAAAGTTGCTAGTCCTGATCTTCACCGAACATTCTTAGCAATACTCATAAAGCAATGATGGAGTCTACAGTGTACACAATTCAATTGTCAAAGGGAATATGGACTAGTGGACAGGAACATTAGAATATATACACATCACTACACATTGGGCTTCTTATATGCAAATGCACCCAGGCTACTAAAACACCAATCCTCCACAAATGCCATACCTCGAAAACCTTTCCAGCAAAGCGACTTATTTAATTTTCTCCATTAAGAAAGTAAACATAGCAACATATATACTAGAGGATTCTTGTGATGGCTTGGACCAAAGGATTGATTGTTGGTTTAGTGAAAGACAAAAGTAGCAACATCTTTCATGCAAAGACAGGTTGCAACTAGTACCCCATGCCCTGTTTTGTGTACTGCTTGAATCTTACTGTACAGAACTTCCTAAAATAAGACAGAGAGTTGCCAATGCAATGGTCATATTAACAAAATGTTGGTGTATATTTTGATAATTTCACACCACAATGGCCTTCCTCAGAAAGCTTGGCATAATCCAGGAGGTTTCTGTCCAAAGAAATATGACACCATATGTGCGCCAAAGTCCCTTTGTACAGCACAAAACCATCAATGAGTGTGGGATACAACAGAAAGATGAAGCACGTTCATCCATGTCATTGGGCCTCATTACGACCCTGGCGGTAGAGTGATAACAACGCCAGTAGTGCTGCTGCTGGCACCGTTATCACTCTACAGCCACATTACGAGTTCTGCTTGTGGGGCCGCTCTGCACACCTGGTCAGAACAGACGTGCAGAGCGGCACACTCTAGCAGAACAGGATGGTAGCAACGGTCCCGTTATGAACGGGACCGTTGTTACCATCCTCCCCATTTGCATTGAGCCCTATGGAGGTTCAAATGGGAATGGGGACGTACCAGGTCTGGTTCCGCAAATGTGAATTACTGAGCCCACAAAGGTCAGAATGGCCCGGTTATTCCCATTTTGCGGGACCTGGACCCAAGTTTGGGGGTAGCCATGCCGGTTAAAATGGCATGGCTACCTCCAAACTCGTAATGAGGCACATTGGCCCTCATTACAAGTCAGGCCTTAAGGGTTTAATGGTGCCGTCGGCGCCGTTAACCCTTAACGCCTGATTCACACTTTAACGCCTGCTTTTTGCAGGCGTTAAAGTCCAAGGCGCTAAGCGACCTTGGTGCTAATTATACGGCACCGTAATTTACGGTGCCGTAATTAGCGCCTTCCCCATCCCCATTATGCCCTATGGGGCAAAAATGGGAATGGGGAAGGGCAAATGGTGAATGGGGAATTACCGCCCCAACTCACCTTGGAATGGGGCGGTAATTCCGCCATCCACCATGGCGGAATCCGGCATGGACCATGGTGCTAACAGCACCATGGTCCACCGCCTGACTTGGAATGAGGGCCATTGTCTCCTAGGCAATAGGTTCACACAAAATAGCTCACCCAACTTTTGAATACAATACACACATTTTCATTTCAGCTCTGATCAACAGAATAGAGCAGGATCAAAACAGACATAGTTGTCTCTGAGGATTTTATATTTGTCACAAATTAACCAATAGACAGATCTCAATTATGTGTTTTTTTTGTCCCTTTCAGGGGGTGATATTTCAAAATACAAGACCTGCATACTGGACCGAATTACAGCACATTGTAGAGTTCTCAAATACAACTTTATAGAAAAGGGACAGGAGAAACCCCTTCTTCCACTTGCAAAAAGAGCAGCCCCACACACCAGGACCACACCCACCACAGAACCCTCATTCATAGGGCGTTGAAAATCACGCCTCATTAATATCTCCATCTGTAACTCGTACATTCAGCAGCACAGGTTTAAGTCTATTTCTTCTACAGGAGCCTCAAGTTTCAGTCAAAATGACGTGACCAGTTTGAAAGGCCTAGCCAGATTTGAGTTAAAGGCACAGCAAACACAACAAATGTCCATACCAAGAGGGACAGCAGAGAAAATGCTCCATCAGTATCTCAGAGGAAGAGTACAATGGACGACAGAGGGTGACTACCTTTTATTGTCAAAGAAAAACTGATCCGCTGCCCGCCCTAAGCAAGCTTGCAATCATATATCGATTCTGCCCTGCTTCCATTGTCATCTCTAAAAATGTGGTTAATATAGGGGAGGCAATCATCAGAGAAAGAGTCTGCTGCAGCACTCCGAACCAGTGAGACTGGGGTACCTTTACCATGTCCGGAATTTTGAACACCTGACGTGTGAGTTAATAATTTCCTTTTCCAAAAATGATAGTTGCAACAGAGCACCTTGGAAAAATGTTGATTCATCCTCATAAATCATTGTAAGAAGTACCACCTAAGAATGAATACACACAACACAGCCCACCAGGGAACATCAACAAGAGAAAACTAACTATCAGAGGTCATGTGTACGTTTTCCATAAAAAAAACATTTTTGAGGACTCATATGTGCTCTTCTTATAATAGCTATTTTGTAAATATTTCCCTCAACGTTTTTTAAAATAGGGTTTTTGTTGAATCATTTAATGTATTTAGTGACATTGTTCAGTACTGGTAACTATATCTCAACACTGAAGAAAAATGTCAAACTTTGAGATCTACGGAAGAAGAGACCAAAATACAACTGTACTACATTCCAGTGACCCATGTGATGAAATTCCTAAGTCACTCATACATCCCGCAACCAATCACATATACCATAGTTTCTCATGATGTGGACCACCAAATGTTTTGGGCTTCATCCCCCATTATCCCTGGCCAGCATGCCCAATGTTGAAAGATCATGGGAGTTGTAATCAAACACATCTGGAAGGCCACTTTATGGGTAACCATG
Source organism: Ambystoma mexicanum (assembly GCF_040938575.1). Classification (NCBI taxonomy): domain Eukaryota; kingdom Metazoa; phylum Chordata; class Amphibia; order Caudata; family Ambystomatidae; genus Ambystoma; species Ambystoma mexicanum. The sequence goes on along the minus strand of NC_090935.1, from coordinate 728,039,412 downwards.
ACCTACATGACATAGGCAGTGTGACACCAGTCTAGTGGTCCTGGTGAGCTGAACAACACACCATAGCATTGAAAAGGTGTGAGGCAAACACATTTTAATTACAAAAGTAAAACACATGAAACCTTTTACCTCATGGGAACATAAAAAATAAAAAACATCATTAAACAAGCGTGTCACACTTTTCAGCTGCAAGAAGAAAACTATAAATACAATATGGAAACAGATGAAAAACGAGATCAATGGAACTACAGAATGCCCCTTCTCTTCAGGGTCCAGTCTAGCCTCACCTCAAAACAGGCAATGACGAACTCTAAACGGTCCCACTCTATTAACATTTTTAATGTTTATGTTCTTACGTGAGTGCCAAAACGGTGTTGTGGTGAATTGCATGGCACGTTGGTGGCACCAGTTGGGCTTCTCTTTCTCCTTTTTTGGGTTACTGGAGATTTCTGTCTCTCCATGGTGTCAATTCCCACAACAATTCCCACACCTTTGCAGGCTTCCTCTGACTCAATAGCTTCTGTGAGATTGACATCGTGGAAGGACACACAGACAACAGATTCAATGTATAACAAAAGCTTTATTAACAAACATGTCAGGATGGAGTAAGGCCTAACATGCCCTAATATAAGCAACTAAGGAAAGTTTCTGTCAGTATGTTCAACTGAAAAGTCTGTCTGTGTCCAAAACCTATACTTGCCCTCGCAACTAATACAAAACAATGTGTAGGGATGTCAACCATAAACTAAACCATGTTCCAAAAGTAATGTTCTGAACTAATTCCAGCGTGGGCTTACTCTTCAGATTCTTTTCGCCCAAATTTCAAATAAGTTTATAAAAATGTTCATTTTACCTTTTTTCGGACTTGAAGCAATAAAGTTCCATGCTTTCATACAGGTCAAGATGTACTTCCCCAAGTTCATAACAGCTTCAGGGCAGAATGTCTCAGGGTTCCCTTAACCAAGAGCACTATCAAAAGATGACACAAAAATGAACTATCTAGGACCTTTGGTAGTATATTCAACAATTCTTTACAACTCAGGGTTCCCTTCCCCAAGTCCGGTATACACCAAAGGTTGTTTACCTTCTTCCAAGGCAGCAAACTTCCTTGTTAGCATAGAGGGGTTTTCGGGTTTAGGCACAGTTTTAGAACACACAGTCCACGCATTACAGGTCATGCAACCTGGAACTTCCAGGTCTCCTTCGGTAGTTCAATATTCAACCAAATAAGTAGTTTCTACAATGTTGATCCACAACTTTAATTTACCAATGGTTTTTCAACCTTGACTCCAACTCCAACCTTAGAGTTTTGTATTCAACTTAGTTTCCTAATTGCTCTCATTTCATTTTTCAACATTTATCAAGTTTGTTCTTCTCTTTCATTTGGTATGAAATAGATGTATGTTCTGCATATTTTACTCAGTTCAGTAATCCATAAATGCAGTTTAACTTACTTCAATCAGTTCAATATTCAATAAATGTAACTTTTGTTCCTTCGTTCAATTCGGTATACCCCAAAAAATACTGCTTTGCTTTATTCATTCAGTTTGTTAATCAATAAATGCAACTTTTCCTCTTTCATTCATTTCGGTATTCAATGAACGCAACTTTGCGTATTTCATTAGAGTTGGTATTTATTAAAGACAACTTGGCTTGTTTCATTCAGTTCAGTATTCAATAAAGTAACCTTGCATGGTGCCATTGACCGCTACTCCATTCACTATCCCTTTGAGCACCCAGGTTATTCCAGTGGCCCTGACACTTACTTGGATCTGACCACTCTGCTCCTGTTAACAGCTTCTCTCCGAAAGAGAAAGCCTGTTTGCCAGGTGCTTTGCTCAGCCCTGACACTCGTGTGCAGTGCCACGTCTGCACAATCATATCAGCAGGACTCTCAGGAGTTTGGTTGGCTTCTCTGTATCTCGGTTTGTCTTACTCCCGCACGGCTCCTTCTTTTCACACTTTTGGCCTCATCACGAGTTTGGCCTCAGCCCTTAAATGCTGTGGTAACAGTATTACTGCCACATTTAAGGGCTGACCAAATCACAAGTTGGGCGGAAAATTTAATTTTTACCTGCAGCTTTTTGCTGGAGGTAAAAATGACAATTATCGGGCCATTTTATGTCAGTTTTTAGCGCTATTACCGCCAGTCCTCGTGATGAGGCCATTTCTCTTTCCCTGCTTCCTTGATGTGCTTGATGTGCTTCAATCTTCTACCTTTTATACACCTGTGGTCCCTCAATGGGTGGCAGGTGTATATCATACATGGGGCTACATGGGGCAATTATGCTCGAGTATTTGAAGAACAAATCCTTACCACAAGGTTTGATAGTTCCCAATGAGCCAAGACTTTTTCTGGACAACTCCAAATTTAAACTTCAATGGAGTTATATAGCCAACCGATGTGGGAGGGATTGGTTAATTCTCATCATTGATACCACTAAAGAAACTACTGCTAAAATAGAAATTGACCTTAAAAAAATGAAGAAGATATTAAAAAACTTACCTCTCTCGATTTCTATAAAAAAAGAATAGAAGAGATTGAGAAAGAAATGAAGGAGTTTAAAGAAACAAATACTTCTGAACAAATCTCTCTACTTAAAAAAGATCTGGCTAAATTTACTCATGATAGAGCATTCCCTTGTACTAAAGAAGGGTATCAAACTGCAGCTGCCCAACAAAATAGTCAACACAATCCATCAAGAAGAGTACGCTTTCATGCAACATCTTACAGTAGTAGCAATGACAGCAGCAAAAATGATCCACATCACTCCACTGGAGAAAGTGCTAATGGACCACCTAAAAGAGGAAGAGGTAACATTAACCATAGATCATCACGAGGCAATCGGAACATCTCCCAGAGACCTTTTTTACATCCAGGCCCGTCCAGGGGGACATGGGAAGACAATCACAAACAAACACGGAGCGGGAGCGCTTCTAATAAATCTGTCAAATTATGTCTTAAGAGAAGCAGAACAGGCTGTTTTGGAGAAAGGCCTTGGTTTTGTGATAACTAAGATGCACAATCCATTTGAATTTCGCACTGACTTTTATAAGCTCATGCGTAAAATCCATATTAAGGAATTCTTCGCTAACCAATCTAATGAAGTAAGTTCCAATAATATAGTGAACCACACTGATCTACGCACCCCCTCTACATTTTACCCACCTGCTTGTCCTTTTTCTCCTGAATCTTTGGTGTTTGAAAAGCGAGTTCTGGCTGAAGTGGCTAAACTCGAACAAAAAAAGACCAAAGTTTTTCAAAATCTTACTAAATTAGAAGCTTTGGCATTCATCAATTTAGCTCAGAATGAGTCCATCACGATCAAGAAAGCAGACAAAGGTGGTGGAATAGTAGTATTGAACCGCGTGGATTATGTCAACGAATGTAAACGACAACTTTCAAATGAGACATATTACAAAAAACTCAGGGGGGATCCAACTCAAGAGCTAGCACAATTGATTGAATTGAAAGTTTCTAAAGCGAAAACACGTGAATGGATTAGTCCTCAAGAAAGTGACTTCCTGATTAAAAAAACCTGAGCACTCCGTGTTTTTATTGCCTCCCCAAAATTGCCTCCGGGTAGGCTGATTGTAGCGGGAATAGATTCCATTTTAGAACCGCTTTCTATTTTTGATGACCATTAACTTAAGGGTTACGTCTCTAAGATGAAATCCTATTTAAAGGATACCAAAGATGTGATTAATAAGTTTGAAGACATGGAATATAATCGAGACACTCAACTAATGCTAACCCTTGATATAGTGTCCTTGTACACTAACATACCGCAACAGGACACTTTGGAGAAAATAGAAGAAGTCCTCCTTAATCGAATGGACTCTGATCTGGTTCCTACCTCTTTCATATTGTGGTGTATCTCCGTAGCCTTGACCAAGAATTATTTTGAATATGCAGGTACCTTTTACCAGCAAATAGAGGGGACTGCCATGGGGGCCAGTAGGGCCCCGAGTTTGGCAAACCTCTATGTCGAATTCTTTGAAAAACAATTAATTTTTTATTTAAATCCCTATAGTAACAACATCAAAGCCTGGTCACGATATATTGATGATGTGCTTGTGATATGGGAAGGTACACGTGAGAAAGCACTTTTCTTTTCTTTCTCAACTGGCTTAATAGCTTTAATAGACATCTTCAATTTACTCTTACCATAGAGCAAGAGGCGATACATTTTCTTGATTTGACACTATACCACGAAGGTGGCAAAATCCAAGTGACACCATACCATAAAGACACAGAGAAGAATTCCCTTTTGCATTATCAATCTCATCATATTAAACACCTGACAGATAATTTGCCATTTGGGCCGTTTTTAAGACTAAAACGCAATAGTTCCACCAGAGAGTCCTATGAAAAAGAAGCCCACCATCTTAATGCGAAACTGTTCAATAGAGGCTACCCCAAGAGAACTATTAAAAACGCGGTGAAGCGTGCCTAATAACAATAGACAAGCCCTTCTAGAAGATAAACCAAAAAAATGTTTTGAAGACAGAATAGTGTGTGTTAATACATTCACTAATCACAGTCTGGCCATACGGAAGATTATCTCTAAACAATGGAGAGTGCTAAAAACAACTAAATCTAATACAGTCATACCCCTGTTTGCCTATACTAAAACAGCTTCTATGGGAAATAAAGTGAGCCAAAGTAGATTTCGTAATATTGCAGTGCCCAAGGCTAGTATTACCAATCAATGGGTTCTTCCACCTGTTACAGGCCATTATCCATGTGGGCATTGTGTGGCCTGTAAGATGACATCCAAATCTAAGGAAGTTAATATAGGCCGCAATATTGTTTGGACCCAAAAATAATTTTCTAATTGCAACTCGGACCATGTAGTATACATGGTAACTTGCCCTTGTGGTCTTCACTACATCAGCAAGACCAATCGCAAAATCAAAACTCGGATTAATTAACATAAAAGTTGCCTCAAGAACAAAACCCTTCAAGCACCAATGGTTAAGCATTTTGTTGACAAAGAACACGGTTTCGAAAGTTTTACTTGGACAGTGTTACTGGTGGTAAAAGCTGACACCGTAGCAACTCAAAACCAAAAACTTTTACAGAAGGAACAACAGTTAATTTTTCTAACACAGAGTGATCTCTATGGGTTAAACAAATTTCATTGAATGGCATAAAGTATAATAAATCTAGATCATGTTTGAACTATCTGTGTTGAGCGGTTGTAGTAATTCAGTCTAATTTTATTTCTTACGGCCAGAATATTTGTAAAGATTATTTAATAGCCACTAGCAACGGGATTAAACTCATGTCTTTTCATTTTCAGTCTTTATTCACAAGTGTAAGAGAAATGTGGGTTGAATCTGCACATTTCTTCATTGTGCAGCACTTGGTTCCAACATTAGGACCCCTCTGCCTTACTAATACATCTGAATTTGGACTAGACATAAACAAGGGACTCCATTCCCATTAGTGTGACTACTACAATATGGCCGATGCTGTGACGACTATTCCCGCGGGTTGTCGGGAAGTTGATATTCAACTTAGACACGTCCACCCGTTTTGGTACCGAAGGGACGTCTTTTCAGAGCAGCGTCTCTCTGCTTGCGACACACACGCGATGCGAAATCTATAAACATTCATTCATGTGAGTGCCTTGAGTCGCCGAATGCGCAACATTTGATCTTGTGGAGACACTTGTTTGGTTATACCTAATGTTAGCGAGGGAACCACTATTTAGATAGTAAACAGATGGTCTTGTTACCCATGTGACTAGATGGGTCCTTCTAAAATAAACTTTTGCCTATATTCTCAGTTCTAGCGGATACCAGTTGATTTTAGGATGGCAAGGGCTCCCTTTGAATCCAACGGAGGTTCGGCACATATATGTTCTAATCAGGATGTTCCTAGAGATCCCATGAATCAAATGTGGGTCATCAATATATGATCTGCAGGTGAGAAATAGTTTTTATCATCGCCTCTATGACATTCTTGCTAACATCTTGTTAGAAATTGTACTATGCTAGTCATGATGGTATTTTGTAATTTACTTGTGGTAATTCTTTTGGCAATTTTGGCTCTTTGGTCACTATTAAGCTTGAATTGAAATTTTCAACAATAAAAATATTAAATGCAGAAAAAGCATACACTCAATGTTGACAGTTGGCTTCTTAAGGTTCTAAACCGTAGGTCTGAGACAATTTGTATGTATCTCCACAGAAATTTAATTTGTCGAAGACACATTTAATGTGTGAAGACGGAAATATCTCCTGACTCCTTTTGACCTACACTGGCCCTGATGCTTGGTATGTATTTGTTTGTCTTTTTGCTTAGAAATACTAGATTGAATCTGTTCTCTCTGTAGTATATATATTTTTACAGAGTTTTTTTCGAATGTTTTTTCAACAGCACCTTCAGATTTTGAGCACTTAAGAATTACGCAGTGCCACAATCAATGTTTAAGAGAAAGTGACGGATCATATATCTCCTCCTGAAGAAAGTTCTAAAAGAAATTAAAGGAACTGAAACATGTCGAGGCATAACACCAGTGATTAGATCCATTGGTTTGTGTATTTGGGTCTTTACTGACCACGAATTTTCCTTTCTTGTATTGGGCACACCAAGGTGTTAACAAGATTTGTGTTCTAGTCTAGGGAAAGACTAGTTATGAACTGTTACAATTCAATTGTGAGCATTTCGCGCTGCATCACTTGAACTTTATTTGCTACTAGGTTTTAGAATGTATTTTTAAGATGTTTTTTAATGATTACTAATAAAAATTATATTTTGTGATAATAGATTGGTGCAGTTGATTATATCCTCGCTACTTTTGCTTTTGTATTTTGTCTCTCTAAACCCTTCTTTGAAGTAGAGAGCCCATTACTACCTTAGGGAGTAATTGTTTTTGAAGGGGTTCCTTATTTTGTATGTTTTTGTATATCATTAACCACTTTTGCCTAGCCCTGATTACATGGACATGTCTGACCTTCATGCATCTTTTCCGTCACAGTACCAAAGTGGTGAGAGAAAATGGCATTCATTACTCTCAGTTGCTTCTTCCTAATCTCAGTAGGAAAGTGTGTACCATTCATAAGACTTAGTTGTGTTTTTCTCATCTCAGTATTGTTAGGTACTACAAAATGGTAATATAGGGGAACTACCTTATAATGGCCTGAAAAGGTCAGGAGAGCGTTAGGTTGATTGTCATCATGACCATGGGGATCCTGTGTTTTGGACCAAGGTATCTCATTCCCAGTCTTCATCCCTCTTTGTCTAACATGTTGGGGATGATAGTATCGCCTGCTCTTCTCAGAGATAAGGGAGCATGGTGCACAATATCCCATAACCATTTCAGGGATAGGGGGTCCTTCCTGAAAGGAGGATGTGAAATACTGTGTCTCACCATGTGGCACCCTCACCCTAATCCCCAAGGACCCTCCACCCAGATGATTCTCCCTCGCTAGTCCAACCCCAGGAACTGGATCCAAAAAGCAATGGTCCTTCCCTGGCCCCCTGTTGTAGTTGTGAGGATGCCCTCAAGTTTATCACACTTATCACTACTGTTGGAAGATTCAAGGCTGCAGCTTCTGGTGATTTTGACCTTTGTAACATAAACATGTATATAGCACTTTGAATAAAGATAATGTAAATTATTTTATAATAGCATAATAGGGCTTAATATATAGCAGTGTTGAGAGTTGAAGGCATGGCTAGTTTAGAGTGAAGACAAGAGTTTAGAGTTTAGAGTTTAAAGCATAGCGATTAAATTTGAATTATTTTAAAGGTAAGTTATACAGATTCCACAATTCACTTACTGGCACCACAATCTGCTGTAGCAGAACATGCCTTAACAGCCTCCCATTCCTACATTCATAGAATGGATGCAGTTGAAGCACATAGTGCAACACATTATGCAATTATTCTCCTCAATTTGTGTTACCTCCTTACTTGGAGGAGGGTATGCCCTCCCACGCCCCTTAGGCATTCCAGACAGTTAATGTGCCACATAGCATATGCGACAAGCCAACTCCACCTCACTAACACTTGTGCTCCTGGATCAGTTACCAAAAAAAGAAAAATATAACTCCCATGGACAGTCACTAAGAAGGTGAAAGCAGGAATATCCAGGTGGATCACATACTTGTGTGTTTTGAGTATATATGGTTTTCCACTTAATAACTTCAGCACTGAAAATGTGTGTATATTTGTATTTAATTCAAGAACAGGATGTCAATTTTGATCAGAAATAACTTACAATAACACATTTTCAGATGGAGGAGGCATTTTTAAAAGGGGGTTCTGTACAATAGCACAAAAAGTGTACAAAGCTGGACACACCAGAGACATACCAAAATAATCAAATAGGTAACTTAAAAAGTTAACATTGTCCTGGGGGAAGGTGCTTCAAAATAAAGTGTAGTACTGAATAAATAGACATGATTATATTATTATGCAGCAATGTAGCAGAAGGTGGGGTCTGGTAAGAAGGATATGGGAAAGGGCATGGATAGCTTACTCTTTGGAAAGTAAGTGAAGTTCAAGCTGAGTGTTCAAGAGATCCACAGTCAGGATGGGTTTGTCGTAATGGGGAGAGGGGTCCACAAGGACGGGGCAAGTACAATGAATGAACATAAGGGAAATGAGGCACAGGCAGTGCATGGGACGTTGAGGTTAAGAGCAGAAGCGTACTGGGGGAACATGATCGTGAGTAAACAGACATACAATCAGAGAGGTACTGAGGAGAAAGACCATTGATAGCTTTTTAGACTAGAGGAAGGAATTTGAAATGGGAGCGGTTGTGCATGGTGAGCCAACCAGCATGGTGTTGACAGGTAGAACTGGGGGAGGATCTAGGTAGGTTCTAGAGGGTGCATTAGTGAAGTTGGAACATTGTTTAGAGGGATTATGAAGTAGAATGGAAGGCCAAGGATTAGGCCCAAGCAGTAGTCAGGTTTTCTGAGCAAGAGGGTGCAGATTAGAGTTTTCATAGAGTGGTGAATTTATGTATTTGTAATTTATTATTTGTTTAGTTGTATATGGTTATAGACTTAACCTTTACAAAAGATAAAAACATAATACAAAAAGAAAACCAGATTAAAAAAATCATCATTAAATAAATTAGATGAATACCTTATACATAGTTCCCAAATCTAAACAAACATAGACAAGAACCAGAAGGCAATTAAACACAATATACAGTGAACATACAATTTACCATGCTTATTCACTTATCTCATATTCATTACTCAGTATACAGTTTACATGTGTTTTCCAAGAACCTAACTACCTCAAGCTGTAATGATTTACTTTTCCCATGAAGCATTTTCCACCAATGTAAGTCTAAGTTCACAACCCCTGTATCGTTAACAAATTTCCCAAAATACTGTATTCTTGCATTCCTAAGAGTAACACAGTCCACCATTAGATGTTCAAGATTTTCAATTGCATCCGGATAATTACAAAATATACAAATGAGTGTAAACTAATCCCCCACATGTCGCATATGTAAAATTTCACGAGTTGCAAGGACATTAAATTTGAAGCACATATGTTTCTGTCGAGCGCCCTTATCAGGAAACAGAATTAAGTAGGATTCAATTGTGCCCAGTTTTTTTAAATCACACACAAGATGTTTGTATAAGACTGTTGCAGCAACATTTATGACAGTGACACTCCAATCCCACCATTCAAATCTCTTTTTCACTTTCTGGGGGTAAAATACAAGAAGATCTAAGGAGATGCCATGATGGTTCAAATATTCTACGCAATCCATTTTCAATCTTGACAAATAATCAAATGCAGTTGTATCAAATCGAAAATCGAAAACCTCGACCCAAAAGACTGACAAAGTGTCCTTAGGAGAAGCTATTAGTTTCCTAAACAATATCATCTTTCTCCATATAATCACATTTACAATGGAGGTGAGCCCCAATATTTGTATTTTTTGTATTTGTATTGAATTCCTATAGCATTTGATGGTTAAGCATTGAGCAAAACAACGAGCGGCACAAATCACATGAGCATATAAAATAAATAACAGCAGATCAATGAGTGATAAAATGTATTTTTAGACATAACTTGAAAAGGGGAAGGAGGATATGGAGCGCTTAGAAAAAGAGTTCCAGTTCTTCTGGGCGAGAAGAGCAATTGCACAGAAATGGGAAGCAGCACATGTAGCACAATGAACCGTAAGAAGAAAGAGAGATTCAGAATGAAGTGAGCAGGCTGGTGAATAGAACGAGATTAAGGAAGAAAGACAAAATGGAGTGAGGCCATAGAAGCACTTGAAAACAATACAAGGGACATTATAAAAGTAGGCGAATTTCAAAAGAGAGCCAGTGTAGAGAGTGCAGAGCAGAAGGGTTGGAGTCATGGGGAGAGAATGTGCAAATACCCCAAATTGAGGAGTGGTAGATAGAAGGAAGGGGGAAAGATGAGATGCAGGAATGCCAAACAGAAGAGAGAATCAATAGAAAAGCTGGGAGAAGACCAATGAAGAAATAAGGAGTTTTGTAGACGGGAAAGTGAGGAACTGACAAATTTGTTGAATACTGAGAGGTTACCAGTGGCAGGGGCGGGAAATAGAGGAGATATGAGTAGAAAAGCATAGGGAAGAATCAAGGATGATGATAAGATTATCGGCAGAGAAAGAAATGTGAAAACAAAATCAAAATATCGAGGCTGAGTACCCCAAAAGGAAATACACCGGACACGGGTTACAAAGGAACACACAAAGTGCTTTAATTTATACTGAATTCAGTTACAAAGAACAGAACAGAATCAGATAGCTATCAGCCCTCAGTGCAACACAGCAAACTCCATCGTGGTTCAGTGTGTTCAGTGAGAGACGCTGTACATTAGAATTCATGGCTCTTTTATACTATTTGCCAACACTATGTCCAACCCTACTTCTGGTTAATATTCCTCTAATACATTACTGATCTATGGTTCATGCCTAGTCCGCATAGCCACATGTGACTGGTTTGCTTTTAATACATATATCAACAAGCCTACACGGCTACTGTGTATTGTGGGATTTCCCATGCAGGTCTTCTCAAACATTAATACAATGTAGTTAAACAAGTGTTCTACGTTCAGCATTTGAATACATTGTTCTTAAAATATGCTCGTGGATTAGTTTCATTGACGCGAGTAATCATTTACACACAGGTCAACGAAGGACAAGGTCTCAGTTCACGACATCAACAAGTGGCCTGCAGGCAAGTTACATATTAGCTACATGCAGAGGTCAAGACGGCAATGTTGTATTTCGGAATGACGTTGTCCACCATTTTAACTCACAGGGTGACTTTACAAAGCGAACCTGAAATGACGGATTGACCTAAAATGGCGGCTTACATTGATTTTAAGGTCAGGACCTTGCAACACAGATTTCTTCGCAAACGACTTATAAGCAGCTTGGCGTAGGCCAATATGCATATATTCATTGCAATAGGAGGCACGATATAATTTCTCATTTGACAGAAATAGAGAGGGAAAAGGGCAAAAAGAGTGGAAGGGAGGAGAGAGAGGGAGAGAAATAGTCAAAGCGGGGAAAAGCAGAATCTCTGTTTTAGAGGGATTGAGGTGGAGATAGTGAGAGGGCATCCAAGATTGAATGACAAGGAAACAGGCAGATAAAGAAGAGTGAACAGAATAAGAAAAAGAGGGGAAGGGTAGAAAGATTTGTGAATCATCCACATAGAAGTGATGTGAAAAGCCAAAGTATGAGATAATATAACCGAGGGGGTAAGTGTAAAGAGTAAAGAGAAAAGGGTCAAGAACCGAGCCTTGAAGAACACTGTGTACACGAGCAAAGCTGGAAGAAGAGTGACCAGTCCAGGAATCTAAAAAGTGCACCCTAAGAGGTAAGAATGAAACAAGTTCAAAACAAAACAGAATCACAGAAACACTGTTTGGCAAGAGAACATAGAAGAATCATCTGATTGATTGTGTCAAATCGGCCCAGAGATCAAGGGCAACGTGAAGAGAAGAAAGTTTAGAGTGACGAGAAGAAAGGAGTGAATTGGCGACAAACAGAAGAACAGTTTCCATAGATTAGTGTGGCCAGAAGCCAGATTGGAAAGGAGGTAGGAAAGAGTGTGAATTAATGAAAGAAGAAACTTGGGTATAAATATTGCACTCTAGAAGATTAGAAAGAAAGGGAAGAAGTGATAAGGGACAGAAATTGGATGGCAGAGAAGAATCAAGGTTCTTTTTCAGGATAGAGAGTATAAAAGTGTGCTTGAAATGAGAGGGAACTATTGAAGAGGAAATTGAGGTATTAAAAAGGGCAGAGAGGTAGGGCAGATGTGGCAAGTGAACAGGGAGGATTAGAAGAGAAGGAAGAGAATCATCTGTTGAAGAAGAAGGATGAGTCCAGGTAGGGCGGAAGACACATCACCACCCAGAAGAGGGTGTAATGCAGACATCACAGGGGAGGAAGGGCAAGAATAGTTTGAGGACAAGGAAGGAGCAGTAGAAGAGAAGGGAATAAAATAACAAAGTTGAGTGAACTTAGAAGTGAAATAGTTAAAAAAGTCAGATGCAGAAAGGGGAGAAGATGAGAATGGATCAGGGGAGGAGGGTAAATAATGCAGTTCTGGTTTTGGAAAAACCACGAGGATGAGAAGAAAGTGAGGCAAAGAGAGCATGGAAATAGTGTTCCTTGGTGTAGAGAAGCAGCATGTCATAAGAAGAGTGGAGAATAGATAATAAAGATAGGTCAGTTGCTGCCCCAGACTTGCACCAGCACCACTCAGCATGGCAGAGGGAGCAGCGGATGGACCAGAGAGAAGGTGACAGTCAACACTGGGAAGGCATATGAGATGGGGTAAAAGCTACAGAAGGATAGAAAAGATCAAGTGAGTCAGACTGAGTGCCAGACAAGAGAGAAGCGGCATAGTCAACATAGAGAGAAGAAAAGATTGAGATATAAGGAAGAGTTGAATTGACAGCTGAGAAAAGGTAGCGAGATCAAAGAGTCGAAGATCACAACAATGAAAAGTAGAGGGGTATTGGGGTAGAGGAAGGGAGGGACAGTGAGAAAAAGAAAAAGAAAGAAGGGAGTGATCAGAAGAATAGATAGGGAGGGCAGCAACTGAGGTAGACATAGGAATAGAGGAAAACATGAGGTCAAGAGAGCATCCTGATATATGAGAAGGAGGTGTAGGAATTTGTAGAAGTGTGTAAGAATGAAGAATTGAGAGGAGCAGAACAGCAGCAAGGGTAGAAGAATGATGGAGAAAGAGAGGAGAAGGTTAGTGCAAGAGAGTGGAAAGGAGAGGTTCGAGATCATCACAAAAGTAAGAAACGGGACGGGAGAATAATAAATGACCACAAAAGTAAGAGCAAGGCAGAAAAAAAGGCAGTTGTGGTATTCGAAAGGTGAGAAATGGAGACAGTCTAACTGATGATTAGAAGAAACAGGGGGAACATTAGATAGAATACCAATGCCGCCCCCACAACCGTAGGGGTTATAGGGGTGAGAAAAGAATGACTGGGCTGAGAAAGCACAGCAGGATTGGCAGAATTGGACAGAGATGGCCAAGTTTCTGCAAGACAGAGAAAGTGAAAATGAAAATGAGAGAACAGAATGAGCTTTGTTGTTGAGGGAGCGAGAGCTCCATAAAGCCACATTAAAGGTTTGGGAAATATCATACAAAGGGGGATAGATAGGATTGGAGCTATTATGAGAAGAAACATTGTTGGTGAGGGAACACGGGCAAGATGGTGGCATGAAAAAAACTGCAAAGGAATTTTTGATGAATATGACAGTAGCCATACAAGGAACAGGGATCACTGATGGCAGCAAGGGGAGGGCATATGCAGAGGCAAAAGTCAAGAAAGTGTGAGGGCACAGACTGGTAGAGGGAGAAAAAGGATGCGAACCAAAAAACCAGAGAAGTGAGGAGCAGCATAGCAGGAGCGTAGCAACTACCAGCTGTGGACAGTGACTGGCATTACAGACTTAGCCATGACTTCACTCCGGGCTAGGTTTTTTAACTTCTGGGGCTGGTGGGCAGGTCAGTGGGGTCTTGGCCAGCAACTGAGGGACAGAGGGAAACAGAAGTTCACAGGCAGCTGAGGGTCGCCACAGCAGTGAAGGTATTGATAGCAAAAGTTATTTGCTCTGTTAGAATAGACACTAAGTGGTAGGAGAAAGAGGCCAGAGCCCGCACAGCCCCACAACACACCACAGCCTGCGGATGACAGTGCACACTTAGCTGAATAAGAAACTGACACTAGATCTATGTATAATGGATTCCCAAATCATGTTTGTAATGAAATTAATGAAATAAAACTATACCTTTTTAAATTGTTCTTCTAAGGCTTTGACTGATGCTTTGAAATTGGGGCTTTGCATATGCTTCCATGTTTGACATTATCTGGTGCAAAAGGGAGGGGTAGCCGGTTTTCACTGCTATTCTTTTGTTGCTTTCTCTCCACCTATGTGAAACCATTCCCCCGTCATCAACATAATGGGGAGGATCCGTTTCAATTATACAGCAAATGTCCACCTACAGTTGTCACAAATACTTTCCCTTCAAACTCTATTTAGCCTGCATCATTCTTATGATTTCAATGGGTTTCCCCTGAACCAGTAGGCTCTTTAAGAGAGGTGGTGCTTTATGGGATGGATGGGGATGCAGATCTTACTATTGCACCAATAATCAGACCAACTCAGGAAGTTGGCAAAGCACAACTGCTTTTAATTGCAATTGTCTCAAACAGTGAGTACAATGGGTGTCAACGAACAAACCACTGCAGAAGTCTCTCAACATTTCATATGAAAAAACACATTTATATAGCAAAAACTCATCATACGTGACATCATACTATGTGGCAAAATAAGAAAACCTACGGGGGTTTGTGATAGGCTTAAAGGGAACATCTAAGTATACTTTCTATTGGGTATGGGATCCTGATTTAGTCTCTAAGGTCAGGTGGACATCTATGCCCATCCCTAGTGCAAGTCATCTTCTGTGTCATAAAAATACACAACGTTTCATTGGCTTTCCCTCTACAATTACAAACAAATATTCCACTCGCGAACAGCACGCAAGCTGGTACCCCAGGTGCTGGAAGGCTGTCCTTGACCATGCCTTCCCACCCAATTAGCCCAACATTCATCATCACTCTTACTGTCTGCTATTCAATTAGTCCTTTGAACTCTGCCTTGCAAAGGATCACTGTGCCTGAGAATAAAAGGGACTGTGAGCATGGCCATTTGTGATGTCATCTTGGATGTCCTGGGTGTTAGTTTTAGCAGTGCATGGTGGTGGTGCGAGTTATGGTTGCTTAGCTTACCATAACTAGCGAATTTCAGGGGTTGTTCGGTTTTATTTTGAACCATAACGTCCCTTTAACAGAGTTTTTTTACTGAATATCATAGGTAGTAGTAGCACAACTTAACCATAACGTCCCTTTAACAAAGTTTTTTTTACTGAATTTCATAGGTTTTTAATACCGCAAGTGAACCATAACCTCCCTTTATCAAATTTTATTTTATTGAATATACATATTCATATTGTGAATTTGATAGATGTTTACCTGGAATCCCTGACTTTTTTATACATGTAACATAGAACATACTGAACCCCCAGCTAGTGATTTTGATGTCCACAGACTCTGTGTATGTCCGCGGACGGATGCAGACAACATCAACACTACCCAAAAACTCAGGGGGTGTCTTAAATTGTTCTATCAAGTCACTGCAAGTCACAGAAACTGCACAGCTAGGCGCAACAGCAGACCTACAGAACAGTAAGAACACAACTTACCAGAAACTAGTAAGTAAACTTCATTTGTCTTATATATTTCTAAACTTTCTGTATTAGGTACACTAAAAGTAATATTTATATATTTTTTTACACAGAAATGGCCAGCACTTTGGAGTGGCTTGAGGAAAATGTTCCACGTGAGGAAATGGCTGAAGATAGTGATACTAATGGTAGACACTTCTCTATATAACCAAATTAATAATCATAACTTTATGTGTACTTAACATTTTCATTTTTTTTAACAGACCATATAAACATTGAGAATAATACACCTAAAGACACATTAGAACATAATTTTCAGCGCATGGAAGAAAAAATGGGCATGCTGATGGAAAAGTTCAATCTTTTGAAACATTTTGTGGAGGACCACATAAAAGAAAAAAAATGAATATTATTGTCCCACATGTATCTGTTCCCCCTCTCCATGTTCCAGTCAACTATCCCCAAACCTTCTCTATCAAGAAAAAAGTTATGATGAGACTTCCATCCCTTCATCTCCTCCCATCCATCCTCTCCAAACCCCCAATTCCCCTGGGTTTGTGTCAGTTTCTGCTTCCCCCTCTCTTGCATAAATGTTATATCTATATATAATAAAAAAAATATTATATGTATTTTAATTCAGTCCTTTGTGTCTTCTTTATTTTAAAAAGGCAGTTAAGATGTCTGTGGACAGTGCGCCTGTCCGGTATGTCGGTAATTAACCAAAATGGGTGTGTCCTAAGGACACTAAACCTGTCCGTAATGTCCGCCGGCAAGTTGAAACTCTTCTAAGAACATGCGCGGTGTCCGGGTTGTCCGTAAATAACCAAAATGGAGGTGTCCTAAGGACACTATTCCTGTCCATGGTGTCCACAGGCAAGTTAAGACTGTTCTAAGAACAGGCGTGGTGTCTGGGTTGTCCGTAATTAACCAAAATGGAGGTGTGCTAAGGACACTATTCCTGTCCGTACTGTCCACAGGCAAGTTGAAACTGTTCTTAGAACACATTTGGTGTCCGGAATGTCTGCAATTAATGAAAAATGGGGGTGTCCTAAGGACACCAAACCTGTCTGTAATGTCCGCAGGCAAGTTGAAACTGTTCCAAGAACACACGCGGTGTCCGGGTTGTCCCTAATTAACCAAAATGGATGTGTCCTAAGGACACTATTCCTATCCGTACTGTCCGCAGGCAAGTTGAAACTGTTCTAAGAACACATTTGGTGTCCGGTATGTCCGTAATTAACCAAAATGGGGGTGTCCTAAGGACACTAAACCTGTCCGTAATGTCTGCAGGCAAGTTGAAACTGTTCGAAGAACATGCGTGGTGTCCGGGTTGTCCGTAATTAACCAACATGGAGGTGTCCTAAGGACACTATTCCTGTCCGTACTGTCTGCAGGCAAGTTGAAACTGTTCTTAGAACACATTCGGCGTCCAGGATGTCTACAATTAACCAAAATGGGGGTGTCCTAAGGACACTATGCCTGTCCGTACTGCCTGTAGAACATCTACGCACATGCACACCACACCCATAAATCCTACGAACATTGCGCCTGTCCGTAACTGTCCGTCTCACTTGTGTTGCACTTTTAATTAGTTTCAGGACCCAAACACTGTCCGTAGAACACCTGCACGCATGCGCACAGCCGTTCCTGTACATTTGGTGTCCTGCGGACACCCCTTCCCTTCGCGAACGTGTTCACAACGTCATCATATGACAGCACCCACGCTGAGTGTGTGTCCTGAATTGCGGACACTGTTCTGAACCGCGAACATTTTAAAAGTACTTTTTCAGGCAATCCAAAGTATTTTATAGTAAAAATTCACCATAGCACATGTCCCAGACAATGACCCAGGCTTTCTACATACGTTTCGGGACTTTTTGAGCCTTTATTGGATGTTCGAACTGTCCGCAGACATCTTAACTGCCTTTTTAAAATAAATAAGACTCAAAGGACTGAATTAAAACACATATAATATTTTTTTATTATATATATATATATAAAATCTTGGAGAGTTTGCTGCTCTTGCTGCTTTCCATCAGACCGGATGGCATCAATGCTTGCTGCTACAGCTGGTGCTACATCTGTCTCAGCACCACCCCCACCCCCTCTACCACCACCACCTCCCCAAGGGCCTGAAGAGGGGAACAGGCATGAGGATGTAGAGGAGGATGAAGAGGATCAGGTAGTGGAAGTCCCTACTACCAGCACTCGCCGTGAGTCTTGGGTGTCGTGGTTGTTTACCATTCAGGGTGGAGTGCCAAAAGCACGTGTGAACAAGGTCACCTGCAATCAGTGTCACATGGTGCTGAGTCGTGGGAGGCCTGGTTCGTACAGCTTTGGTACGACATCTATGAAGCGGCACCTAAGGTCGTTCCACGGTGGGGCCGTTCGCAAGGTTGTACCTTGTGATCAACATAGTAGGTTGAGTTCCTCTACCACATCCTCCGTTTCCGCTCTTGTCATGACAAAAGACACTCCTGTGGGACAGCGCATCCCTCCAGCTGCCTCACAGGCCATTCACAATGCTGTTGACCCTTACCTTTCGAAGGTCACTATATTATGTATGTACTGAGACACAGTACTCTTCAGAGGGGAGAGTCTTTAGAGTCCTTTCGAGACTACGGTCAAGAAGTATGAGAAGGTCTGCCCACTACCTAAATAAGGCCCACCCTACATCTCCCTCTCTCCACCTGCCCTTTCTTATCCCTGTGGTTGGTGTCCCTTCCTTACCCTACTTTCCCCTCCTCTTCTAGTGTGTTGTGTGTAAAAAAACAAAACAAATATAAAACAACAAAAATCGGGAAAAAAAGGCTCTTTTCAGAGCCGCCTTTCACAGTCTAAAAATAAAAGTGACAAATACATGGAGCAGGGCCCTGTGCACTTATTAGAAGTCCACGGACATCTAATATTTTGGGGTGTTGCCCTATCACAACCATTGCACTTTTCTCTGGGACGAAGTGGTGGCTCTGAAAAGAGCTTTTTGGTGGTGTTTTTTTGTGTTTGGAAAACTTGAAATAGTCAACACCTACTACAAAATGGATGGCTGCAATTCCAAAAAAGGTTGCTATGCATTTTGTACATTTCTCAGAAAAATCTGATTACCAGCATAAGTAAGATGAACTCCATCTCTGCGAAAAATGTATGTGCTACGAAACATAATATTTTCATTATGTAAAGAGAACATGCCAACATCTTTTATAAAGGCACAAACAGCCTTATTAACATTGCGCCTCGCTTTCTCCATTTCTGGACCAAATGAAGAAGAACGCAGACACATTTGTCTCTATGCAATACGAGAAAAAATATTTGGGAATTTGGAAACATATCCATGACCTTCCCAAATCCTTCTTTCATTGCAAATTGCAAATAAATTCCTGACACATGTCCTAAACTGTTCCCTCCACAATACATTATAATTATGTCTGGATGAAGCTCTGTCTCCAAACTAGCACAGAGAGGTACCAAGTCCAACCACTTCATTCCATGCACTCCATGCCAGTGCACTTCCATATGAGGGAATCCAAGATCTGTAGCTACTCAACAGCGTTCTGCATGCACCTCCAACCAACGTATCCATGAGTCTCTCAAAATCCAGATAATCTGTTTTCTGAAAGCCATAGCTAACTGTTCTTCGCTCAGGAAAAAGACTTTCTGATAAACTCTCTCCTTACACAACACACCCAGTAAACCTTACTGACCAATTCCTTGCTCTGCTCATTCTCATTTGCATGCCCCTCCACCCCAATGTCCCCGTATGTAATACGCAATGTCCGCGGACTACCGCCATGTCCGTGGACATATTGTAACTTGGACAGCCCATCTACCATTTCCAGTTCACTCTCTGTGCCATTCCCTCAATGGATACAGCTAAGCAGTCACACAACCATCCACCAATCACATCCAAGACCTCTACATCTAACTCCATACTACAAAAATTACTGTACAAGTCTCCAAGATTTCTACTTGCAGCTGCATGCATATCCAAATGCAGGAATACAAACTACAGGTATGCATATTTTCAGCACAGTACATGTACAACTCTTATGAATGCATATAAACAGAGTAACTGCCACTTAACCTGTATAACCTATAAAATGAACTTACTGTCATTTTTCCCATCTGCTATAATCAACTGTCACTTCCAAACCTGTCTGCTATCTAAACATTTTTTTACACACACACCTATCTAAAAAATTATAATATTAGAAGATGGGAGAAATAACAGTATAATTGTGGAAACATACTTAATAGTGTATTATAAAATTACGCACAGCCAGTAAAAGGTCATGCATCTTCATACACTCACTCACATAGACACTATCATTGAAAAGCTCCCAGCTGCAATAACACCACTACCTGTAAATAACATCCTTCTGCTCTGTTACCCACACCTTCACAAATGCATACATTCCAAGCTTTTCTATACAGTTTCTGTCATTTTCCTTATTAAAATTGCAAAATAAATATATCATTATTTCTTCTTTCTCTTAACATCCTATAACACAGCTTTAAAAAAAACCAAGTGAGTTTCATACACTTAATATTCTACTCATTTGCAAAGCATGTTGAACTAAAATATTGTAAATAAAAGATAAAGCCTGCACATAGTCAAATGGAACTGCATGCATACACTATGTTCAGATATCAAACAAGAATACTACTACATAAACATAAAAATCAACGTCTAAATTAACATCAGTGCTATAAACACACAAAATTACTAACTTCTTTCTTTTACAATTGCAGTGAAGACCACTCTCTTGGAAAGCAGCAGCATCTGAACTACAAACAACAACTCCAAAGAAACCTGCTCATTCCACAAAAAAAGAGTAAGTACACTGCTACGTTAATATTCTTACTGTTACTCAAACACACTGTGCAGTTGATTCATGTAATTTGTGCACCATAAAAACAGAGATGTGTGCGCCATTGTGCCCACAAATCACCATTTATTAAACAGGGATTAGCAGGCAGAATGGCACACAAATCCCTGTTTTTCGGAACACAAATAACATAACTCAGTTCCTAGAATGTTAGTATTACAAAACAAAGAACTGTTTAAATTTTATACCATTAAATTTACTATTAGTGCTTCTCCCCAACACTAGCTCACTTTCTACTGTCAACTGAACCGCAGTATAGTAACACACAAACAGAAGAATAGCCTTCCCAACTATTTGTAGATGCCCAATGCACAATCACACACCACCACATACATCTTTACCATCATACTCAGACACTCATGCATACAGCACACATACATTGCACAACAGCCCAACCCATACCTTCTTTTTTTGTTTCAACAGACCCCACAGAAGGCCTACCAGAAAGCAAGTCCGTAGAAAGCAACGCATAAATAGAGCAAATGAAAATAAAAGTGTCCAAAATAAGCATCCATCTCTAGCTGCAAAATATGGATACCTGTCCAGTGTGCAAATACACAGGACTACAAGGACAATCATTGGCCTGCATTTCAGGACCTATTTGCAAAAGCAGCTTCCACCATATCAAAATGATATCAACACATCATTCAACTATAAGCAATCTAGTTTATAAACTGTACTATGCTAAAAGTCCTGCTTTAGCACTAGCCAATTTAAATAACAATCTTCTACATGGTACAGCAAAAGACCTACTGGAAGAAATAGAGCATATCCAAAAAAAATATTTTGGAAATTAAAGCCACTTACAAAATGCAGTAGAATTACAACAGACTAGCAACAATTGTACTGATGGCAATCTTCTACTAGACACATACAAAAAAGAAATACTAACATTTAAAAGTACATCCGCTGAAGTACCAAACCATGTGTGTGTGTGTTTGTTGCCACAGAACCTTTTTATAAAAGTAAAACAGAAATTATAGACGTAAGATACAAAATAGAAAACAATGAAGATTCCAAATGGTTTGACTTAGCTCTCTACCTTATAGCAGAAAACAAATATGAAATAACTGACCCCTTAATACTTTGCATTTACTGCACTACAAAACTTGACAACAATCAAACTCCTGTGCTATCACAAATAATTTGGAATTATTCACACTACCAAAACCCCTGCAACAACTCAAATTATAGGAGATCATCATAATTCAAATAGTGCACCCATTTCAAGCAATAATACGCCTTCAACCAAAAACAGCAAAATGACCTCCCTCTGAATTGGTGAAAGGCATTTGTGGCAAAGTAGTTTATTTACTATTAGATCTAAAAGGAAATGTGCACACTCTAGGAGTGCAACGTCCAATAGAGCAATCTTTAATTGTCTTAGTAAATGGAGTACCTAAAAAAGACCAAAGAATGTGGCAACAACTCGTAGACTTACACATAAAGTTAGACAAGCCTTGCAATATCTAAAACACAATAATGAATACTACAAAGAAATAAATATTGAAGAAAACTTAAGTGAAACAACTGAAATAATTCAAGAGTCACCAGACACTGGTCAATTTGAACTTCTAGATCTTGCTACAGTATCCAATATGTTAGACCATTATACAATTCATCCATTACACTCTAATGACACCATAGATGATGCACTAGAAACGTACCCAATGCGACAAACCAAAGGATCACCTATCAGCATATGAGAAAAAAAGTACAGAAGCACATGCTTTTCCTCTACTCTTTCCTACTGGCAAAGGAGGAAGGTACGATGATAGACCTATTCAGATAACAGTATCAGAATACCGCTCTTTACAAATGTATTCTGAAGATCCCAGATTTAGACAAAATGTGGAATACATATTCCACCTACATTTTGAAAGTGAACTAGCAACTCTATGTTACAGAGTTGCCCACACATTAAAATCAGGAACCCACTTTCAAAATATGTCAGCTACGCAATTACTACAAAAAGTGCAAGAAAAAGATGAGGTTTTACAATCAAGCATTAAAAATCTGTTAGCAACCATGTGTGGTACTAAAGAGTACTGGTTCCAACGTCACGGAGATGTACGTTGTATGATAAGAAATCTTGGCCCACCGACTTGGTTTGTTACATTAAGTTGTGCAGAATATGCATGGGAAGATTTACATGATTTCCTACGCATATCAAACAAAAACAAAACAAACATATATATACTAACACCTGGAGAACTTTGCTCTCTAGATCCTGTTAATGTTTCAAGATATTTCCATAATTGTTTCATTGCTATGCTACACTTTATTTGTAATAAATCTGGTCCTCCCTTGTCTTCAGTTAGACATGGGCCTCATTACACGGTAGGCGGTAAGGGTTAACGGACACCGGTAATGGTACCGGTGACCATTAACCCTTACCGCCTTACTACGAGGTCCCTTAGCGGGTTGGAGAATTTAACGCCTGCTTTTTGCAGGTGTTAAAAACCAACCCGCTAAGGGACCTTGGTGCTAACTACGGCACTGCAAATTTGCGGTGCCGTAATTAGCACCTTCCCCATTCCCATTATGTGCTATGGGGCAAAAATGGGAATGGGGAAGGGCAATGGGGGAAGGGGGAATTACCGCCCCACCAAACTTGGAATAGGGCGGTAATTCCCCTTTCCAACAAGGCGGTGCCTGTATTTTACCGGCATGGACCAAGGTGCTATTAGCACCTTCGGTCCACCGCCTACCGTGTAATGAGGCCCATAGTGTTAAAGGTAAATCACCTAAGAACACATATTACATGAAAAGAACAGAAGAAGCAAAATATATCAATGATTACAATGCAATCATTGCCCTCTTATGGAATGCAAACATAGATGTGCAGTACATTGCAGACAATTCCACTGCAGTTGCACAATATGTTACAGCCTGCTTAACCAAAGCAGAAAAAACAGAGCTCCAAGACCTCTGGAATGACCTATCATCAGACAAAATACTGTCTCAGAAATTGTACAGCTTAGGCATAAAAATGCTCTCTCATAGAGAATGTGGCTGCTATGAAGCTGCAGATCGTTTAACTGGTACTGCTTTGTATGGAAAATCTGAAAATATAGTATGGCTAAGTCTTGTTCCTGCTAAATCTAGAAAAAGGAGTTCTCAAATCATACGACGACATAGAAACAATAGCCAAAAATGTTCCCAACAGCCAAGACATTTTGAAAAACAATTCACATACTACCTAAACAGAAGTACCACTTTGGAAACCATGTGTCTAGACCACATAGCCCAAAACTTCACATACAAAAATAATATAAAACCCGATGAAAAAAAAGGTAGATACAGAGTGACAAATTGTGAAGGCAGCTTAGTAAAACTTACCAAACCAAGCTTAATTAATCATATCAAATTGTCATTAAAAATTCCTCAACATAAAGAACTATATTACATGTCCATGATACAACTCTTTAAACCATAGAGAAAAGAAGAAGAGATACTAGAAATCTATGACTCCTATGAAGATGCTTTCAAAGCAAATGAAAGCACTATAACCGATGTAAACGTTACACCATACAAAACAATGTTTCACAATGAACAGCAACACGAAAAAGAACTCCAGGCCCAACTAGATAAGGACACTCCCGACAATAGTCAACCTTCTGTAACATAAAGCCAAGATCCACTGGGACAGCCACTAATAGCAAATGAGGCAGCATTAGCTATGACAGAATTAGAAAACACCATGTGTCACTATGAAGAAGATACAGAAGACTTAACTGTACTACAATCAAAATTGAACAAAGAGCAGAGTACCATTTTTCAAGAAGTAACAAAAGAAATTGCACATGGTATACAACATAAAAATAAATAATATACTTGCCAAAATTACAAACCTATACTACTATATCTCAGTGGTGAAACTGGACAGGCAAAACATTCTTAATCAAAATCATCAGCAAGTTCCTTCAACAATTGACAAACAACAAAGTGTCAGCTGTTCTAACTGCCCCCACAAGTTTAGCTGCCTACAACATAGGCGGTGTCACTTTACACCGATTACTTCTCCTTCCAGTAGAACACCAAAACAAATTAGAATATTATAAACCTTCTACAGAAGCTGCAATGGAATGATACAGAGTATTAAAACAAATGAAAATCCTACTAATAGATGAAGTGAGCATGGTCTCCAACCTAATGTTGGCTTTGATTCACCTCAGATTACAAGAAGTACTTAAAACAAACTATGAAGAGCTCTTTGGGGGAAAACACATTATTGTTTTCGGAGATCTTCTTCAATTGACAACAGTAAAAGGTGAACCTATTTTTAAAACCTTAGGACACAAACTCTGCCGTAAAACGGTTGGCAGCATAGGGAATGTCAACTTTTGGCAACATTTCCAATGCAGAGAATTAACAGAAAACATGTGCCAGTCTGCAGACCTCACCTACGCCAACATTTTAAAAAGTATTAGAGTTGGTGTACTATCTCAAGAAGCACAAGCAATATTAAAAACCCGGCACATCCATGCACTTTATGGCCATAACTCATGTGCTACTGATGTCATGGAACAATTAGCACACACAAATGTCAATTGTATGTCCTTGATGCCAACTCTTGCAAGCTGTTCCAAATTCAATTAAACAATGTTGAAAAATGAAATGCAACCAATAATTGAAATTTCCTCCACAGACAAACTGGACGTACATGGTATGACACTACCCATGAGTCACCAAGCCATAACAAGATTAAATACCTTAGAAAATTCTATCTCCAACACAGCTGGATTGTAGAAAATATTAAAATTATCTTTAAACTGTAGAGTAAGGCTCAAACGTAACCTTGACGTGGAGCAAGGACTAGTTAATGGAGCACTGGGTACAGTTGTTGGCTTTCAAACATACCCACGTGATAACAACATTCAGTTTGTCAATATTCTCTTTGACAAACCTTCAGAAGTAAAAAGGATAGGGCACTCAACAGCTCGATTCCTTCTTTTTAAAGACATGTATGTACGCAGAGTACAATTTTCTCTAACTCTAGCATACGCAGTCCCCATTCACAAATCGCAAGGTCTTACCTTAGATAAAGCATTGATAAATATTGGGAACACAGTCTTTAAAGAAGGCATGAGCTACATAGCACTATCATGCTTACGTACACTTGATGGTCTATTTCTAATCAACTTTGATGCAAGTAAAGTAAACTCTGATATTCCTTGCATTTTAGAATACAATAGAATATGTTCACTTTACGCCACCATCTAAAAACATACCCTGTTCCACAAAAAGCAAAACGTTGTAAAAGAAAACTAGTTCAAACAGAAATGCAACAGGATGTCACTGCAAATCCTCCCAAGAGAGTAAAAGAAGCTAATACTTCATTAATTACCACAACCAAAGAAGAATCTATTACTCAGAGTAACTCAGGTACTTCTTCAAAGAATCAACAAACACTCTGAAGAAATGACTTGGACACAGAACTATCTGGTCCATTCACATTTTCAAATATAACTGGTGTAAATTGCTACGCAAATGTAGCAATCAATATTCTATTTAAATTTCCACCAATTGTTGACAACATTTACTTACACAGTACAGACCAATTGTCTTTGCAAATGTTAGTACTGCATAGAAATGCAACCAACAATCCTGACAACACATATAGTGTTCATGGAATAAGACAGGAATTGGACTACTGTGCTGGAATGGTGAATTTCAGTATAAACTCACAAGAAGAGCCACAAGAATTTCTAATGTACTTGCTACAAGTACTGGAAAACAAAACAATACCTATAAATGAAATCTTCCAGATTTCATACATGTGGAAACATACATGCACTCTGTGCAACAATATTCCATATGAACAAATCCCTAATGAACGTTTTGTGCATGTATCCATACCTAACTGTGAATCTGTTCCATTTCAGCGACTTGTACAAAATGCAAACCATAGCAGATTATGTACTACCTGCAATTCAGATAATGGCTCCATCTTACTAATACAAACACATAGTAATTACGTAATACTAATGCTTCTACGTTACAATGCAAATGGTACTAAAAACAACTGCAAGCTGACTGGATTCACACATGTTCAAGTATCACTTGGTAAGAAAACCTACACAACCATAGGTATAATCTACCATGCAAGAACCACAACCAATGCAGGTCACTACAGTGCATATATAAAAAAGAATTGTGGATGGTTCAAATGTAATGATAGTACCATTACTATAAAGCAAACATTACCAGCAAATATTATAAACGCTTATTTAATATTCTTAAAACCAAAATGTAATAACTAATCTGTGCATAAATATTAATAAAACTTCAATTAGAAAACTATAAACATTTAGAATACACCAACAGATATCTAACTACCCCAAGATTCTGCAACAACTAAACAGATAAATCAACACCACTAAATTATAAGAAGAAATAAACAGTTAGAAAACACCAATAGGTATCTAACTGCCCCAAGATTCTGCAACAACTAAACAGATAAATCAATACCACTAAATTATAAGAAGAAATAAACAGTTAGAATACGCCAACAGGTATCTAACTGCCCCAAGATTTTGCAACAACCAAACAGATAAATCAATACCACTAAAAATAACAAGAAATACACAGTTAGAATACGCCAACAGGTATCTAACTGCCCCAAAAATCTGCAACAACCCAACAGATAGATTAACAAGGTGAGAATATAAATAAAAAGTATAATCAGTTACAATTCAACAAGAAGTATCTAACAATATACAACAAGCCAACATTAGCCAGAAACAAGTAAACACTGAAAACACAAACATAAATGTACTGTACCAAAACTAAAAACATTTTTGTTTAATCCAACATGGATTTGTTTTCCCACAGACCCAATGATTTAACAACAAACACAGAAACTGAGCAAATTGCACAGTACACTGGTTTGTAATCTACTAAATATGAGGGTCGAAATGAATCAAAAATGTCTATTATTCAATGTTATAAGTCCTTATAAACTACCGACACTAACATGATCTTTTCTTTTATCACAGAAATTGACAAATAATATATTTCCTCCAATTACCAAACCAAACAGTAAGTTTATTATAATAAGTACAGTTCATAAATACTGCTCCATAACACAACCATCGAAGCAAACATGTAACCGTACACCACAATGCAAAATGTTTACTTCCATGGATATGTTATACTGCAGTGCTTGATACCAAACTATACAATCTTAATGGCATGATGTACCCAAAACTTCACATACAAACTATGCAAATCAAACAGCACATAAACTGTAGATTTGCAAATATTTCATACATATTCAATTCTATGAGTGTTATCTATGGGTGTGATATGCTGTGGTGGTTGGGGCCAAGGCCTAGATTCTTGGGTGCATGGCATACGGCTTACGGCCTTTGGCCATGCACCCAAGACTCTAGGCCCTGGCCATAACCACTGCAGCATATCACACCCATAGATCACACTCATAGAATCAAACATTTTAACCATGAAGTATGGACATTTTTTATGTCTGCAGACACCTTGAATGCTCTAAGAACAGTTTTATTTTGCTTGCGTACAGCACAGACAGATATAGTGTCCTTAGGACACCTCCATTTTGATTGCCTACGGACATACCGGACACCAAGTGTGTTCTTAGAACAGTTTCAACTTGCCTGCGGACAGTATGGACAGGAATAGTGTCCTTAGGACACCCCCATTTTGGCTAATTACGGACATCCCGGACAGCGTGCCTGTTCTTAGAACAGTTTCAACTTGCCTGCGGACACTACGGACAGGAATAGTGTCCTTAGGACACCCCCATTTTGGTTAATTGAG
This sequence comes from Ambystoma mexicanum, assembly GCF_040938575.1. Classification (NCBI taxonomy): domain Eukaryota; kingdom Metazoa; phylum Chordata; class Amphibia; order Caudata; family Ambystomatidae; genus Ambystoma; species Ambystoma mexicanum. The sequence goes on along the minus strand of NC_090935.1, from coordinate 728,010,988 downwards.
GACATCCCAGACACCGAATGTGTTCTTAGAACAGTTTCAACTTGCCTGCGGACAGTACGGACAGGAATAGTGTCCTTAGGACACCCTGTTTTGGCTAATTACGGACATCCCGGACAGTGCGCCTGTTCTTAGAAAACTTTTACCTTGCCTGCGGACACTGTGGACATGAATAGTGTCCTTAGGACACCCCCATTTTGGTTAATTGCAGACATCCCAGACACCAAATGTGTTCTTAGAACAGTTTCAACTTGCCTGCGGACAGTACGGACAGGAATAGTGTCCTTAGGACACCCCCATTTTGGTTAATTGCGGACATCCCGGACACCGAATGTGTTCTTAGAACAGTTTGAACTTGCGTGTGGACACTACGGACAGGAATAGTGTCCTTAGGACACCCCCATTTTGTTTAATTGCAGACATCCCAGACACCAAATGTGTTCTTAGAACAGTTTCAACTTGCCTGCGGACAGTACGGACAGGAATAGTGTCCTTAAGACACCCCCATTTTGGCTTATTACAGACATCCCCGTTAGCGCGCCTGTTCTTAGAACAGTTTGAACTTGCCTGTGGACACTACGGACAGGAATAGTGTCCTTAGGACACCCCCATTTTGGTTAATTGCGGACATCCCAGACACCGAATGTGTTCTTAGAACAGTTTCAACTTGCCTGCGGACAGCACGGACAGGAATAGTGTCCTTAGGACACCCCCATTTTGGCTTATTACGGACATTCTGGATGGCGCAGCTGTCCGCGGATAGTACAAACACAACAGGGGTGCCTGCCACCTAAATAAATACAGCATTTGACCCATCTATTACTCCCCCACCCTCCCCAAACGCTCTTACACACCAACACACTTGCCAAAGTTGTATTTCTCCACCATATGTCAGATGGCGGCCATTTCCAAAAATCTGATGCACTTCACACTCTTCACCATTAAATCAGCGAACACATTGCATGTCTGCGGACATGACACAAGCCAATTAGCCAATCAGGACACTGTCCGCGGAGCGAACAGGGAAGTGTGTCCACAGAGCGGACATAGATATCCCTAATTTTTGGTCATTTTAAAAAAATCTACTGGACGGATGTTCACCAAATTTACAAAAACGGGACCAAGCCGCTGCTCCTGCCGCAAATTTGGTGAAAATCCGTCCAGCGGTTGGCGCTGTAGGCATGAGCAAAGTTTTCTCCCCATTCAGTCTATGGGAAAAAAAGATGTTTTGGGATCCCCCTATATCTTTGCCCCCCTGGACCAAACATCACCAAACTTTGCAGGGAAATTCAGAGTGGGCCATATACTTACTTTGCAAAGTTTGGTGTGGATTCGTCTAGGGGGAGCGAAGTTATAAGACACCCAAAAAGTGCTCTTCCTATGGGAATAGCAACTTAACCATAACTACACAGCCACCAGTGTGGCTGTGTAATGAACAAGTAAAGGATGGATGTTTCCACTACGCATTATAGCAGTGCTGGACTTTAGCATGAAGGCCGATAAACCTCATTTCCAGAGTGTTGCAGTTAAAAAGCAAATTTAATTACAAAGTGAATCTCAGCAAACAAGGCTGGATGAGCCAAAGAAGCCAAGGTTTTATCAAACTGGAGTAAACTGACATTGGATACAAATTGTGTGAAAGAACAGAACTCCTGTTCAGAAGGCCTGAACAAAACAAGGAAGACATCATACATCTATTAAAAAATAGTATTAAAAGGCACTGGAAGCTTGATTCCATGGTCCCCAGTCACATGGAAGGATGATGTTGGACGAACGAGATGGTCACACCTACACACGAGGGCAGAGTATGCTCTCACTCCCTGAAATTCTCAGAGCTAAGAACACTCACAAGGCCAAGCTTCAAAGCCTGATTGATAGTAGACCACTGACGTGATGATGGATTGATATGCTAATTGGTGGGAAGCAATGGTTAAGCGCGCTCACCACCACCTGGATGGCCAGGCTGCATGTTGCTAGATGTAGGTGGAAAAGTACTGAAGGAGGTTAGAGTGCCAACCAATTGTAGGGGACCGTGCAATTATGGGTCCTATAGTTGTGTAAACCAATGGGACGTCATGTATTTAGTGAAATTTATAGTGGTCATTTTTAGGGGAGGGCATAGTTGCTTCACCTGATGTTAAGTAACCAATTACATATTCACACTTTTTTAGACTAGTATGGATCGTATACTTAGATATTCACTCAGAGCCAATCACCCATACTCATAGATTTGTGTAGTTTGCCGCATAGGATGATGTTAGTAAACATGTAGGTTAATGTCGTTGATGACAGATTTTGTGAATACAATCTCAGTTTTTACTATAATGCATTGAGTAAGAGGATCGAGAGAATGCGTTGATGTTCGTTATGCTCCCTGTTTTAGATAATTGATATTAAAACAGTATTCCTTTTACCAACTATCTGAGGAATTTTCATTATTGATGTATGAATAAAAATCTGCATCCCCGTCCATCTTCCAAGTAATTTCTACTCATCTTAAAGGGCTGGGTTATCCAGTTCACTCCTTGACCTTTTTGTCAGCTTAGACATTATTGATCATGGCATCTTGCTTGAATGTCTTGCGAGCGCTGCCCTCTCGTGTGCCGTTCTGGCCTGTTTTACCTCTTTTCTCTCGGTCCGGACGCTTTCTCTTGCTACTTTTCATTCTTCCCCTGTCTCTTTTCTTTGTGGTGTCTTTCGAGGGTCTGCCATCTCTTTGGTCTTGTTTTAACATCTACAATCAGCCTCTGATCAAGCTCATCCTCTCTCACAGTTATGTTACTCCTGCGCAGATGACACACAAATGATTTTTGCACATTGATCTTATTTAGGCTAACATTGTACTCAGGCTTAGGACCTGCTTGGATGCCAGAGGGGAGTGGATGAGCAAGAATTGGATCAAGCTAAATGGGGACAAGAACAAAGTGTTTGTGGTGGACCGGCCCTCATGTATGGCTCTTTGGACTGCACTTTTCTGGCCCCCTTGCCTAGGTTCATTTGCTATTCCATTGGTGGTTGTTAAAGGCCTTCAAATTACATTTTCAGCCTCTCTTTCTACCAAAAACCAGATCAGGCCCTTTTGCCACAAGGGCTATTTCCAGTTGAAGGTTTTGTGCAAGGTTCTTCGTTTCATACCTCTCAAGTATAGAGCCCCGGTGGGGGGCTCCCTCGTCTTATCTTCACTGGATTATTGCAACTCTCTATATAGCACAACATGTGTACCTGAGTTGGCGTCTGCAGATTGTGCATAATTCAGCAGCAAAAGTAGCCACAGGGACGTCAAGGTGTGCTCATATTACTCCTGTTCTGCGTCACTTGCACTGGCTCCCAATGGCCAATGGCCAAGCATGGTAATTTCAAATCATTGTATTTGGTGCTCCGCACCCTGCATGGCACAGGGGCAGAATATCTTCAGGTGAAATTTGAGCTGTATGTTCCTACTCGGGCTATCTGCTCTGCCAATGCCTCTTTGATTGTTGTTCCTCATGCCAAATACCCCTGTATTGGGAGCAGAGCTCTCTCTATTGTAAAAGCAATACTTTGGTATGCCCTTACTCTGCTCGATGGCTAACTATTTGGCTTTTAGGAGCTCCCTAAAAACCCTTCTGTTTTAATGAGCCCGTTTCTCTGTTTGTGTTTCCCTTTCTTCATCCACTTGCTGCTTAGCGCCAAGATGCCTCTGGGTGGATGTTGCGCTATATAAATTCTCGTAGCATAACATGACATAACATAATGTCAACACTTGCATGCTGTGCCCAATTTATTGAGACAAAATTAGAAGTTATTTGCATCACATTCCTTTTGTGTCAACAAACCACGGCATGCCGAAATCACCTATAGAAATCTTTATCCAACACAGCAGGATTACAAAATGTATCTATTCTCTCCCTCAATTTAAGAGAAATTTTAAGGTGCAGGTTTGACTTAGACCAAGGTTTAGTTAACGGTGCATTGAGAACAGTTATTGGTTTACATGCATATCCAAATTAACATAGAATACCATTTGTTATCATCACATTTGAAAAACTTAAAGAACCAAAAAAGTCCCCCATTGCAGCAAGTTTCCTTCTTCTTAAAGACATGCAGGTACGAAGAGAACAATTCTGTCTGTCGCTTACACCAATTGTAACAAATCACAATTCACAACGTTTTCCCTTATTGATGTACGTGTACACAAGCCAATAAAGTCATAAGAAAGGTATCAGTTTTGTAGCACTCTCAAATTTATGTAAACTCACAGGACTATTTCATTGCAAATAAAGTAAAAGCAGACATCCCTTCCATTGTTGAATATAACAGACAATTTACTTTGTCCACTCCACACTTGGAGATGTAACCTGTCGCAGAAAGAAGTAAACCTTGAAAAGGAGAACTACTACAAAATGAACTCCATTATACTTACCTATAAACGAAAAAAATATCAATCACACAGACCTTAAACCCATCACATTCCACACCCGCTGGTCCTTTTGAACTTTACAACATCTCCAAATGATATGAAAATGTAGCAATCAATGTTTTGTTCGAATTAACATCACTCCTTAAAAATAATTTACTTGCATGGCTCAGAACATCAGTCTTTACAACTCCTTCTCCTGCACAGAAATGACACAAAGAATCCTAAAGCAATTGTCACTTTATCACTTATAGGCGAATGTAGTGAACCAATATGCAGGAATTGTTAAATCATAAACTCACAAGAGGATCCTCAATAATTCCTCATGTACAAGGTCTCGATTGAGAACACAATCCTGTAACTGAAAGATTACATACACTTGCAAACAGGCAACCATGTTTCAGATGACAACGTGCCAAATTAACAATTGTGTACTTATCTATATAAAATTGTAATAGTATCCCATTTCAACAGCCTCTAAATAATGTATATTATGGAATGTTGTGCCCAGTATGCAATTCAGACATTCAACTGTAGAAAGAACACACAGTACAACATACTAATGCATCTAACATACAGAGAAAATGGAACAAAAAAGGACTGCAAACTAGCCAATTTCACATATGGCCAAGTATTTCTTAGTAGAATAATATAAGGTGCTGTATCCACAATATATTGAGACCATTAGACTGCATATATAAACCACATGAGTGGTTGATTTGAATGTAACAACACTTTAGTTATTACACAATAATGATTACCTGTAAAGCTGCAGAATGCCCACTTATTATTCCTTCAACCAAAATTCACTCATTGAATTATACATCAAATGTATGTTCTATGCAATGTTACAGTTACAAAACGACAATGGGCATCTAACTACTTCAAAACATAAACTCCTCCACAAAAAAATTTAGTAACACAATTATTTAATATAGTAAAAATATCAACAAGTACTAAAAGTAGTTATTTCTTGAAGAAATTAGTTAGAATACTCCGTCAGGTATCTACCTTCCTTACCTGCACCACAAACCACATAGTTAACTGTGCTTTGTTTCAATTCGCCTTGGATTTCTTCCCCTTGATTGAATGTTTACAAATATGTTTATTCAGCAGCAATGAATTACACATAAATGTTATACAGTAAATTAGGGCAATATTTTGTCTACAAAATATTAAAAAAAGGATAATCGTATTAATATTTTCCACATGATATTCTACAACATAGTATCTATTATTTTGTTTACAGGCATACTGAAAAATTATGTTTCATCATTCCACCATTATCAATGCAAAAGAAGACTGAGCCTGTGGGATTGAAAGCTGAAGAGGTATGCAGGCACCAATTCCACCATCATCAGTGCTCTAGAAAAGTACCCCCCCCAACCAGTGGCAGAAAAGACATGAGGGTTTTCAACCTTTTCTTAAAGGAATCTAAGGTGTTCTGTCATCTGAGATCCAGGGGTGGGTTGTTCCATGGCTTTGGAGTTGCAATGTGGAATGTTCCCATTTCCACCTTTACAGTCCTACAACTAGGAAGCATCAATAATTCCGCTTTATTGGACCTAAGGGTTCGCCTGTAAACTTTATCAGAGATAAGATCCTGAAGATCCTGAAGATAGCTGGGCATTAAGCTTTGTCTGCATTTGAAATTGATGACTAATAATTGATAGAGTAAACAGGCATCAACGGGGAGCCAATGGAGATCTCACCTGGCAGCTCAGACATGATCTCTTTGGGATAAACCCAGAACCACTCTCACTGACCCCAACAAGGTGGCTTTAGCAGTAGTCAATTTTAGATCTGATAATCGCTCTAGCAATTGTCTCCTCATTGGTTTGGCTAATGAGTGGTCTAAGGTGTGCTAGGAGCTTACTCTAGTATGCTGATGCAGACACAATACTTCCCACATGAGCTTTCATGGTGAGCTGTTGATCAAAGATCATGTTCAAGAGTTGTAACCTTTTTTAGTGGGGTAATGCTACCATCTCCTAACTGAAAGCTTGCATAAGATGGACTGAGCTTTGTTAGCATGGATTCAGTGCCAACAATCAGAAACTCTGTTTTACTCCTGTTCAGCGCCAGGTTATTCTGCACCATACAGTCCTCGATGATAGCATATATCCTGATAGCTTTACCCAATGCATATATTCCCTCAAGAGGGACAACACACTGCATGTCATCTGCGTAATTTGTAAACATGATCCCCTCCTGCTCTAAAAGAGCAAAGAAGGGGGATGTGAATACATTGTAGAGACAAGGAGAAATCCATGCCCCCTTTGGTACACCAAATTTGACTGTAACCAGTGTAGCTGCTATGTCTCCATAGAACACTCTACTTTCCCTATTTTCCAAAAAAGAGGCTATGCAACAAGGCAGATGTAGAGAAGTTTGCCACTTCTTCCAACCTGGTGAGTAACATTGAGTGGTCAACCCGGTCGAAAGTGGCAGATAAGTCCAGCAACATCAACACAGAAGGCTTAGATTTATGCACCCATTCCAGAAGCCTAGATTTTATTTCAAGCAAAGTGGTCTCCTGGATTGGTGGCATTTGAGGATAGGATGTTTGTTCAGTTGCTCTACAATTTGCCCATATGTGACACGGTCCAGGATTTTGAGCAGGAACGGTGTGCTGGTGATGGTTCTGTAGTTAAGAGGCTCCTCAACGGCCAACCCATTTTTTTTATGATAGGGCTAACCCATGCCTTTTTTAATTCTAACGGCACACAGCCCTCCGAAAGGGAGGCATTTACAAACTTACAAATAGCTTCCACTAGGATCGGATGGAAGTGTGGATTATGATGGCTGAAGAAGGGTCACCTCTGCGTTTTGTAGCTTTTAACTGTTCACCCTCGATTATGTTTGAGAAATTGAATTGAGGAATGGTTGAGCTGCTAAACGATTGGAAATATTATCCAAGTCAACAAGAATAGATTTTGACATATCCTCTAGAGAGCTTAGCGGGGAAAAGGTCATTGATGGGCTCAGTAGAGGTTCAATTCTTTTTCATTTGAGTAATTTTAGATTTCTACTCATACCTCCTTGCACTCTCCTGCCCTTCATTTTCCTAGGAAAATCTGCCTGTGCGTTAAACAGCAGAAAATAGTGATCCGACCACGGACAGGGGAATACCTGGAGGTCCTTGGTGGTAACCTTTAAGGACGAAACCCGATCTAGGGTATGTCCCAAACAGAAGGTTGGCACATGAAGTATTTGCTCAAAACCCAGATCCGTTAGAGCTTGCTCCCTATCCAAAGCAAGTATATCATTTCTATGTCCTAACCAGTAGTTCAGATCGCCCAATACTAAAAGCCTAGAGTTAGGCTTGAGAATTGAGAGCAAATGATTAGAGAGAGCCGTAATGAAACCATCATTTAATGAGGGAGGTTTGTAAATTCGGAATACATTCAGTGTATTTTATGCATTAAGGCCTATTTTCGGGTGTAGCAAATCAACTTCATTCATAAATTGGGCATTAACTTCCCATATAGTTAGGGAAGATTTAAAAATCAGTGCAACCCCCTCCCGCTCTACCATCCTCTCTATCTTGCCGTATTATGTAACATCCTTCTGGAATGGCAAGTTTAATAGAATGACCGGCTGCCATGTATCCCCAGGTTTTGGCAATGTGTGCTGTTTTTGAACATTTGATAAGTAGGTACCCCGGTCCTACATGAACTACATTGGATTATTCTCCAAGACTGCGCGTATCATCTACAGAGCAGTCACAAGTAGCACACCAGCATATCTGCTTTCTAAGCTGCAAATATCTGGTGGCACATGCTCCTCGTGCAGCAAAACCACCAAACAGCTTGAATCACAACTCCTCTGAAAAGAGAGGGACCAGACACAGTCCTTTTCTTGTAACAAAACCCACTTTCTGGATCTTGATCCCAGTGTTGGCTCGGAATGCCCTGATTCTCCAATTTTGCAAATCTCTCAAAACATGGATGGTTCAACAGCACCTGACCAAGCACTTATTCCAATGGATGCACATACCAACACACAGACCCCTACTCACAGTACTGCATTAGCGTTAAAAGATGCAATCTCAATATATTGGCTACCCACACTCTGTACTGCGCTCCGCTGCTCTCGAGCTAGGTCTGCACTTGAAACAATAAAAAAAACTAACAAGTATAGGAATAATGTGCACTTATTTGCTCAAGCACAGAGAACAATTTGATGGCCGGTATTGCGCCAAATAAGAATTAAGTTTGGCACAAAGTGCTCAAAGCATATGCTTTGTTGGTTTGACATAAATGTGTTCACTAGATTTTGGCACAGAGCGGGGCTGCCCCTGATACCCAAAAATGTAGTTATATCTCTCGTGATGCATTGCTGGATGCAATGCTTTCATTTTTGAAAATCCACCATACTGAAAATCGAGATTTGTGAGAATATTTAAAGCAGCAGTTCAATGATATAAGGAGAAGGAGTAGTGTAGTTTTGAGGGTGGAGAACACGTGGGAAGGGTAAAATAGGAGTGTGTGTGATTGTTTGGGACAGGGATAGAGCAGTTTTTTTTTTTTCTTCGAGCGTTTCCCCCAGATCTAGAGCTATGATCGTGATTATTTTCGAGTGCCAAAAGAAAACAGTAAATACTTTACAAATAAAATAATCCTGCATCTACACCAGCATAGATTTGCATGCCAGGGCAAATGCTGTTGATTCCTAAGGAGCCAGCCTGCTTTTGCACCAGCTAAAAGAAGGCGGACTCCATAGGAATACATTGAAAACGCTGCCAGCGATGAGTACATGGCAAGCTACATTTACTTAATTTGCATGCCTGAGTGCCAAAGGGCGCAATAAAAGCATGCACACAACCTTCTTAACCTCCTTGTTGCACTATGCCATGTAAATGAGTACATTGACATGGCCGGGGCTTGTGTACGATTAAGTGCAAATGTAACATACAGTTCTCCACCGTGTGTGTACGGGGACAAGAAAATGAGCTCCATTTTATTTTATGTTTAACAGGCCTGATTTGATCCTTTAAAAAACAAAATAAAAATGTCTTGACAGCCTTTGGGTGGCTACAGAGGTGAGGGGTGTTCTCTCCACTGCAGGCGGTGCAAAATAACAGTCTGAGTTCTGATTAGCATATGGTTCAAGTCTGGCTCATGCACAAAGAAATAATATAAATGCAGTTCAATAGGCACGAGCCAACTTCTAAATGAATGTTGCCAAGCACCTGTAAAATCATTTGAAGCCTTTTGCAGGGAATGAGGCTGTCCATTAAGGTTTCGACATTTTTACATGTTTGTAGAAGCCCTCCCCGTGTTTCTTCAGCATGGAAAAAATGCCTTTATATCTCATTACAGCATCAAAAGTAGACTGAAACAACGCCTTATAGGACTTTTTACCACTTCCGGAGATTTGATATTTGAATTGATAAAGGTATTACATGTTCCTCAAAATTGTATTAGAATGATTAGTATACATGAAAGTTCCGTCTATCAGGGAATCCAGTCATCGACATACAATGTGCAATTGAAGGATTACGCGCCCATACTCAAAGAATTATAACTGCGCCCTTAAAAAACTAAAAGAACGGAAAACATTTGGCTGAGTACGATGACGCACTGCTTATTTCACCAGCCCTTGTTGACCTATTTCTCTGAACGTTTTGTCTGGGTGAAAATATTTCCGATGTTGATGTGGTACAGCCACGTTAAGCAAACCCGTCGGCAGGAGCAAACACCAGACTTGGCTTTAATCGGCTGCCAACTAAATGGCACCAAACCACTTTATAAGACGTTAAGAATAAGCTATCACACAAAAAGTCAAGCAGCTACTTCTGCATTTAGTGGTAGGATTTAGTGACTGTATTTCCTCTATGGGGAGAATTGGCATTTTTCATATGCACACAGCAACTTTAGTGTTATTTAAGTAAACATGTCAGAGTGTCATTCTGCAGTGTGAACTACTGTTTTACTGACAACCGTATATGTTTTTATTTGGAAAAGGAAATTAGTTATTCCAGAGACGTCTCAGTGCTACTTTCTTTTTCAGAGGGATAGGCATTTTATAGGCTTCAATGAAAGGGTGAATATGCGCCGCATTTCTGTGAGGTGCCCAAAAGCAAGTGCTGGGCATCAGAAGGCGGGACATGTGTTGTTGTTTCGACATGCCACGCTTGTTCACACATTAGAATAGTTGCAGTCCTTTTGGGGTCTTAAAGTAGCTTCAGCATTTGCATTTAGCCTGTGTTTTTATTTGAAGAGCATGAATGCCAATATGGAACGAAAAACTTGCATTATCACATTTACAGATGGCGGAGTCATTCCCTAGATCGGTGCCTATTGGCATATGACATCACTCATATGTAACGATCCTGACAGGAAGTCCTTACAAAGGGTTGTATTTATGGTATTGCTACCAATATATGATGGGTGAAAAATAGGCCTCTCATGAGTTAGTCCATATATCACTAAATGTATTTATTTCAACAGAAACTGTATACTGAATTTTTGTTTATAATATAGCACTCTAAAAATACATTATAATAGACAATGGCTGCAGGATGTCCCATAGATGTAGAGTATTCTTTATCTGGTACATTTGGTCTGTGGACCTATACGTCCAAGCCTATCAGGACCTAGAGTAATGCTAATCTTGGAGTCAAGAGCTAAGTAAACAAGAACTACCACATCTGTGGATAAGCACAGACAGATAGCATCCAGTAGGGGGGAAACACATACTATGACCAACGAATGAAACTAAGATTCGAGTCAGTCAAACCACATAGAAAGGATACAATGGGCCTCATTAGGACTCCGGCGCTAAACCATGGTGCTATTAGCACCACGGTCCATGCCGGAGTCCGCCATGGCGGAATGGGGAATTACCACCCCATTCCGAGGTTGGTGGGGTGGTAATTCCCCATGCCGCCATGGCCCTTTCCCATTCCCATTTTTGCCCCATAGGGCTCAATGGGAATGGGGAAGGTGCTAATTACGGTACCGCAAAGTGCGGTACAGTAATTAGCACCAAGGTCCCTTTGCGGGTCCCTACATTAACGGCTGGTAAAACCAGCCGTTAATGTTGGGTCCCGCAAAGGGACCTCGTAATTAGGCGCTAGGTGTTTAACGGTGCCGCAGCCTTTTACGGTGCCGTTAATCACTTAGCGCCTGGGTCATAATGAGGCCCAATATGCATTATCTGTCTGGGTCCAAGCTTATTATTCCATGTATGTCCAACATAAGCTCAGTCCAAACCCTAAGGAAATTAACTAAAGAACATTCTGCAAGGCGACGGCTTACATACATAGTGCCTACAAAGTATGATTGTCATGTTTTCAATGCAACAGCTTCAGGTAATGCTTAAATTGCTTACTGTCACTAAACAAAAAGCACTTTACAAGAAATGTGATGTTATCAACAATGCCATTTGTGATTGCATCTTTGATGTCCTGGGTATTAGTCTGAGCAGTGCATGGCATGTGTGCGAGTTATGGTTGCATTGCTTACCATAACTGGGACATTTCTTTGGTTTTTCGAGTTTATTTTGCAACCATAACATCCCTTTAATAATGCTTTTTCTCTGAATTTCAAATGTTTTTATTCTAGAAACTTAAGCATAATGTCCCTTTAACAATGTTTTTTTCATTGAATTTCAAAGGTTTTTAATGGAGTAACTTAACCATTGTGTCCCTTTAACAACCTTTGTTTCATTGAATTTCAAAGGTTTTAAATAGAGCAACTTAACCTTAGTGTCCCTTTAGCAATGATTTTTTCACTGATTTTCACGGGTTTTTATTATTGCAACATAACCATATTTGCCCATTGACACAGCTATTTCACTTATTTTCAATGGTTTCTGTAACTAGAGGTTTCATGTTGTTCCAATTTTACGTTTGACATATATTTAAGAACTGTAACTCTCTTTGCACAAACATATTTTTTGCAGCACATACTGATGTGCACACTTTGGGCAGCACATGTTGGGGATGCAAGTAATGGGAGAATTGCCTAGAGCATGAGGCTGAAATATGACGCGGCCCCATTAAGCCACCCACAATAGCCACTGGACCTAGCCTACAGCCTGGTGCCATTCACACTATACCATAATCGGTACATGGGTCACTGTCCATGTCATGTGACCATGGCCACAAACCATGGGACATTGGCTTCAAAGTTACTGCATGCCCTGAGCAGCAACCCATAATAGAAATTGTACAAAAAAGAAGGTGGGTGAGGCGCGCACTCCCGGTCCTGGTCTAACCCTGTTACTACTGAGCACCTGATTTGCAGCAGGGGATCTAACCCTGTTAATACTGAGTACCTGAATTGCAGCAGAAGGGATCTTACCCTGTGAATATTTGTCCATATTGGGATGTGACCCAGCTACTTATTTTTTGCAACAGGTTCAATTGACCAGGACCGGGAGTGCGCGCCTCACCCACCTTCTTTTTTGTACTGCATAATAGAAATTGGGCCTAGCCTTCACCCCAGCAGAGTGGCCACTATAGCCCAATTGTGGCACATAGGCCTCCGTCCATAACTTGCATCAATGGACACTGGCCACAATCTTGACCTGTGTAATTCAGCCATGTTGATGTCCCCACGAATAAACACAAAGTAAACATTGTCCATGTGTGGGATGTTTTTACCCATGCATCCAAGCTCTACCATAAAACTGTGCAGTACTGGCATGGAAAACATCATGATGGCCAGAACTCCCCAGAGAGTGCACAGGGAAAACATGAAGAATAGGCTGCCACCCATTTTTGCCTATGTTGTGAGCACAGGAGGGCACTGCCTAAAACCACCATTAGGCTACACACACAGTAGCCTGAAACCATTGGGAATGGCAATGCTGATTGCCAAAAAGCAACTCAGAACTGTGGGGAATTCATTTTCTTAATTCCAAAAATGGTTGCAATACCGGTACTCACCACTATCAGAAAGCCGGCGTTTTAAAACCACCAGACTTTTGTGTAAAACTGAACAGAGGAACCCAAACCAGACCAAGGAAAGACTTGCTAAGAGGTGGATACAATGTAAAACTATATTCTGAAATTACTTGAAGGAAGTAATTATTTAATGTATAGGTAAAAAATGTAAGTTTGATTTAAACTGGGAACTAAAGTGACATTTAGCTGAATTCTGCCTGACAACTATCCCCGACAGGAGAAACCTGCTCAGCCACTCTTCCCAGGCCTAGCTGCATCCTGCTTCCACACCAAAAGGAGTTGACACCTCTCTGATTAGATTAGGGGAGGGGAAACTGCAGGAGGTTGAACAAAGCCTTGTCCTGGACTCAGGCAAATGTTATATTGGGGGGGGGCGTAAAGTGGCTTCCTCTTGGGAGAAGTGGGAGGAGAAGTGCCTCTGGGAGCCACCCGAGCTGGAGGCGGGGGCAGACAGAAGCTTCCCCCATGTGCTTTGGAACCTAAACCACACCCATCTGGGCCAGAGGATAATTTACAAAAAAAGATGGATAATTCATAGTGTGGAATGGTCAAAATTATTTAAGTAATATCATTATTCTTGTGTTTTTTCTGTGCACGTTTTAAGAGACGTTAGGACCCTGTGGTGTATTCTGGGGGGTTGCTAGCGGAAAATAGGGTCTTACTCCAAATGTCTGCATGTTAAAAATCTGACACTTCATCAATTAATGTCCATACTCCTTGCGCACATGTGTGTAATTTTTGGTAAATGTCCTATATTGGTAAACCAGTCAAAAAGCGCAAAATGTTGTCATTTTTTAATGCAAGCCCCCAGGAAGATCAGAGGCGGACAAGCATGGACCATAAGGAATATAAAATGTGTACATGTAATTTCAACAAATTGTGTATCTGGGAAATATGTATTTGAATCAAATATAGATTTGTGGGCAAATCGACTAGGGGAGGATCCTCGGACCCATAAACAGACCTCATCATGATGACAATCCATTTCCTTCCCCCAATCATGGGAGAGGGGAGAATTGGGCCAATGACAAGTAGAGAGGGGCAGACTCAGTTATGCCATGCACACACCCCCTTCCAAAACACATAGAAAGAGACTGCTGGGACAGGTAGAGACATTCAATTCCATTTTCTGCGGGACGCTCTGCTGGGAGACTCCAGACTTCACATCCATCAATCTCTAAAGACCAGAACTTTACTTCAGAACTTAAAGCAAGGGCCTAAACCCACAAACTGAGAACTCTTCTCAGCAGGCCTCAGCATCCTTAAAATCATCTGCAAACTATTCCACAGCCGGGCGAGCTGTTTGAATTCTGTGCCAAGAACTTTTTCCGGAACCGCAGACCAGACCCAGACCGCTGTGAGCAGAACCAGAGATCCAGATCACTGTGAGCAGAACCAGTGCCTGATTGACCTGCCGAGCAGAGAGAACCGGCGCTGGATGTGTTTGCCAGATCCGTGACGAGGCCTATTTCAAATTTATATTGTGAGTACCTAGCAGAACTGTGCAGAACCAATCTCTTAGTTAAAATAATCTAATCCAAACTATTTTAACCTAAGTAGAACTGCCTCCTAGAATCGTGTCATCTGTCATTTTTAAAGCTGCACAACTGTCACCTGTCAATTCTGCAGCTGCAAGCTGTCACCTGTCCTTTTGAGTACTTTAAATCCGAAAAACTACCTTCACAAAATCGTCCGTATCTCTGGAACCGTTTGTCCTAGGAGGAACGAGATTTAACTTTCCTCTGAAAGCTTAGAATCTAAGCTTTCCAACAAGCCTAGAACCGACTTCCTACTCCTTATACTTTTACCGCAATCGCGATTTACGCACTTGCAAAAATTACCGCGATTTGCGATTTGCCCTGATTTCTTCATCTGTAAAAATAAGCAGCTTTTTGCTTCTCTTTGCTAAAATTCGTTGCAATCTGCTAATCATTCATAGAGTATGGATAAAGTGAGCTTGAACTAATATAAACTAGATATCACCCACCCTGAACCTCTAGAGGGAATTAAAAGCATTTTTAGCACATTTCTCACTTCATTGTCATCACATTCAAAGCATTTTGGGCCTGTGTTTCAAACTTCTACCTGTTCCCTCTAAGCTTGCTGGGGGGGAACTGAATTTCGTATTGTATTTGATTGCATTCCTGAGAACTGTGTGCTCCTCTTTCCTTCTCCTTCCATTTCTTACATTGCAAAGGGGTGGGGAGTGAATTGTCAAGGAAAAGGGATTACATTGTCTTTTGTTGAAGCCATATCAAGTTATTTCTGTACTGCATTTCATTCATCATTGTGTTTCCTTGAACCATATAAAGTATTCTTTTCCACATTATTCTTCTGTTCCTATTCATAAGTTACCTCTTGCTGATTACTGCTCATATTCACAAGTGTAATATCCATTATCAATTTATTTATAGAAGTGTGATATATATATATTTTGTTATATTTCTCAAATAAACCTTTTAAATTTGCAAAACAGACCTACTTCTTGGCTCAGTGGGGTCAGGGGGATTCTAAGAGAGGGGTGTTATATAAGGGTTGTCATCCAGAGTACATGAACTGGACCTAAAAATATATCAATAAGGGTTTCCCTCAGCATCCTAGACTAGGCATTGACTTAGCTGTAGTGTTGAAGTGAAGCCGCTTAACAAAGTGGGGGCTCGTAGCCGGAGATTCTGGGTTAGATCTATCACTTGTGCAGATTAATACAGTGTGCTAACTGACAGGAGACATACATCCGGTCGGATCACCCCGCTGTGTTACGCTGTAAAGCACTCCTCAAAGGAACGCTCTAAGGAAACGGTCTGTTTTGCAAAAATAAAATACAAACTTCTGTAAATCAGGAAGGAACTCAAATTCCAGAATGACGACACTGGTAGACATCAAAATAGCCAGAGAGCACTTCTTTCATAAGCTATTTGTGAGAGGTGAGTGGACTCATCAGGACCAAACGGTCTGGTTGCAGGCAATCGCGCAAAAGGTAACTGAAACAGGGACAGATAAATGGAGAGATCAGGGTCCCCTCTATGTGGCCCTGAGTGAACTATATATGGCCCCTAAAGCCAAAGATAAACATAATAAGATTGCCAGGATAGTGGCATATTTGTACCTATTTATGGGAGCAATGCAGGACAAATGTGCCGAAGGCCAAGATCTGGCAAATAGGCAACAGATGGCGTTAGAGAAGGCCCAATATGATCTGGACTCTTCTGAGCAGAGGCTGCTCAGGAGCCAGGAGTCAGAAAAGGACAGCAGACAGTACATCACTACTATAAAGGAGGATATGGATGTGCTGCAACAGGAAAAGGCTGACCAGATTTCTGGCCTTGCAGAAGGAGTACCAAGAAGGTTTGGACTCCCTACTGCAGAGCCAGAAAAAGCTGGAGCAACAGTTAGACTTCAATAGGGCATGTGCTGAGCAGGTAGTCACCCTGCAAAGCCACCTAGATAGGGAGAAGGCAGAGAGAAATAAACTGATTTTGAAAGATCTGGATACCCAGGCAGAGTTTGACCAGGAGCGCCAGAAAGCTGGTGCCTTCCAAAGGCAAAGGGACGACCTGGCGGCACAGATGCAGGCTCTTAGTCAGGAAAGGGATACCTTAGGCCAGGAAGTCTGCCACTTAAAAAGGAAAATGGAAGAAAATAACCTGGCCCTCCAGGGACTGGGTGACCTCCAAAAAAAACACCAGAACTTGTTAGAGCACACCAGGAGGGTGGAGGATGCTCTGGCAAGAAAGGAGCAGGCCAATAGGGACACAGCTCAGGAGGTAACCCTTCTGCAGCAAAGACTGGCCCAGTAATCCAGGACCAATCAGGAGGCACAGAGAGAGAATTAGGCTCTCTGCCAGCACAATGATAGGCTCCAGCAACAGGTAGTGATGCAGGAGAGACTGATAGAGTCTAGTAAGGCCTTAACTGAGGAACTGAAAGTGCAGGCTCTTGCTTTGCAACAGGAAGCAGGGGCGGATAGAGATGAGGTTCGCTGGGAAAGAGAAACTCCTGAGCATAACCTCAGGAGCCCTAGTACCAGAGGCCTTCATCTCTCCCAGTCCCTGGCTGGACTCTGCCACCCCCATGTCCCCTCGCGCCCATGAGCCCAGGGCCACGGGGATGGCAGATTACTATCCAGCTAGAAGTATGGGGCTCATAGGCCAGTACCTCCCAGGAATGTATGGGCGGGCATCCGGTTATGGGCACCCAAGCACTGTGCAATTTATTGGGGAACCCCAGGAGCGTAGGCCCATTAAGGGCATCCTGAAAACCTTTGCCCAGTTAGGTCAGTGGGGGGGTACCCATCAAATCCTGGCAGCAAGGAGGGATCTGAAGACTCCTCTGAGCATTACAAGACACAGGAGACCAGGTCCCCACATTCTGCCAGCCATTCCCAGGCTCGCAGAATCCGGGAAAACCTGGAAGATCAGACGGGCACCTCTGGGAGCAGTGCTTCTGAGTCAGAGGATGAATGGACCAGGGTTACCCGAACCAAAAAGGCCAATAAGGCAAAAAGAGCCTTGCTTAAGGACCCATTGAAACAAATAAAGGCAATAAGGAGTGTCATCACGCCTTATCATAAGAACGCCAAGTATTCTGTTTGGGAACACTTGGAGCTCTATGAGCAAATGATGGAGACTTTCCATTTGAAGGACAGCAGTAGGTGCATCCAGTCCGTCAAATGTACCTTCTCACCAGAATACTACAGTTTCTTTGCAGGGCTGGAGGATCAAAACCATTCAAGGTGGTCCACATAAAGGGAGGCCATCTTGAAACATTTTTCTGTGCACAGAAATCCTCAAGAGGCTTGCAAGGCAGCCGACAATTTGCAATGTGGGGAGGATCAGGCCCCACAAGAGTTTGTGCAAGAATTAAAGCGTGCTTTTGCACAGACCACCAGAAGGGTGCGCACGGATAGCAGAGAATTTATCAATACGTTTTTCCATGCCTTACCCAAATATATAGTGACCCAGCTCGTGAGAGATTTTCATGAGAAAAGATCTTTAGGCTGGGTCATTGAACAGGCTACCCGGATCTATGAGGTGCAGAAGCCCATCGAAAATAAAAATAATGCACAGAAAAACCCCAAAACCACCAGCACCCCTGCTGCTGCTAAGGTGGCAGAGGTAAAGGTTACCCCAATTTTAGATTTGGCTATGGGGGGGCCTAAAAACCTGCCTGCACCAAATAACTCTAACACCAGGAGGCCCTCGGGCCAGTCACAGACAGGGAGTCAAGGAGGTAGTCCCACAAATGGGGTCCCTCGCTCCCCTGATTATGTAAGTCCCAGCTACAAGGGAAACCGACCCATCCTGGGTTATGTGTGGACTCCTCCAGCCCAAGGGGGGCGGGGGGGATCCGGCCAAGCACCTAACCCAGGGAATTTCCCTCCTAACTTCCCCCAGGAGGGCAGAAATTCACCAAACCCTGGGCAGAATTTTTTCACCAGGTATCCACCCAACTTCCAGCCCCAAAATCATCCATCCTTCTTTCCCCAATTCCCTGACCCCAGACAACCTAATCCAGGAGAGGGGAGGCCAAGGGTGGAGGGGTACCCAAATCTTCCCAACCGGGGGTACTACCAGAGAAGGGATTGCTACCCTTCCCGGGATCAGCCCAGGGGAGAAAACAGGACCCCGTATCAGCCTGAGCGGGTTTCCCAGTTAGAGCGCCAGGTTCAGAACATGGCACGGGATCTGGGTCACATACTGAGGGCTCAACAGAACCCTCAGATGAGCATGCCACCGCAGAATGCCCCAAACTCTGGACCTGGTGCTCCAGAACAATGATGGGGGCAGCACCCCGATAACCCACTGGTTCCCAGGGAGGAGACAGAAGGGGAAGGGGGGTGTAAAGCCTTGGAGGAAGGTTCCTTCCCAACTTGTAATCACCCCTGGAAAACCAGGGACCGGAAACGAAATCTCCTGCCCCTGAAAGTCTGCCTCCAAAGGAGCAGAGGGGGGGGGGGTAGGAGAAACAAAGGACCCAAACAGACCCACTTTGTGGAGGAAGTACAGGTCTTCCAATTTGAGGGAGAGGGATACTCAGAAGATCCTGGGAAAAGGATCTTCTCCTTCAGAGATGGGGGAACTCCTCCCAAGGAAAAATGGGTCCCAAGGGATGCCAATTCAGACTGGGGAGATGTGGAGACTGAGCTACCGCCGCCCATCATCTCATCCCAGAACCGACAATACCAAAATCCCATGGGTCAAAACCATCCTGATGACTGCCTCCAAAAAGGGGGGGAGCGGCCAAGAACCCAAAACCATTTCCAGTTGCCAACTTTTTCTTTCAGATTCCCCAGGCTCTCCACAGAATTCTGCCCAAATCTCTTCGCTAGCAATGTCCAAAACCAGAAAGTTAGCCCACCAGTTGTCCAAAAATGTGCATTATCTGTGCCCCCTTGAGGAGAAGGAGGGAAGATATTATGCCCCGGTACAAGTACAGGGGCAGGGTACAATTTCGGCACTGGTTGACACTGGATCCCAAGCTACCCTTCTGTCCAAAGGGCCTTTGATGAACTAAATGCAGGAAGGGGTGAGAATTACCATATTCCTCTCACCTCGCTTCCTGGACAACTGCAGAACTTTGACAGGAAGGAAATTCCTGTCGAGGGGACTGCATATTTGGACATCAAAATTGGGCGACACAAGGTGAAACACCCGGTCATAGTAGTGACTCCAGAGGGCACCTCTTGTTTACTAGGGAATGACCTCCTGAGAAGGTTGTCACCCCTAATAGATTGCGTAAACGAGGTCCTCTGGACCCAGACTAGCCGACCAATAAAATTAAAACAGAGTGTTAACCATGTTAGTTTAAATGGCACCTGCCACATGGATGAACAAAAATCTCACCAAGTAGAATTTCACTTCCAGAACAACCAAATTCCAGACGTGACAGTAATAGAAGTAGGACAACAGACTGGTGATGGGGGGTCCTCTCTATTTCTGAAACTCAACCTTCCTTCCAGTTTAAGGTGGTATTCCACTCTGAAATTCTTTACCAATCCACAATCAGACACTCCCACTCCTATAGTCCAGAAAGATGTGAAATCAGCTCAGAGCCTGGCTGATATTCAGCAAATTGGAGAGCAGTTGTTCATCCCTGTTCAGTTAAATGATGGGAAGGACTCTGTTCTCGCTCGAGTGTGTGTGAACAACGGTAAGAGCTTCATCAGCGAAGCCATGTTCCGCCCAAAAGATCCAGCCATTCCCATATTCAAACTGATAGACAAATGGGAAATGGACTGGAAGCATCTAATTCCAAACATCTTCTGCCAAGCAGGTGTATGCTCAAAATCTCCATTGGCAACAAGAGCATAGTCCATAATTGTTGGGTCGTGCGAGATGTCACTGCCGCCTTTTACTTAGGCAGTGACATTCTCAATCGCTTTGCCATTAGTTTGGACCTAATAAACTTCAAAGCTTGGTCCCGATTAGCGGATAATCCCATGGGCTTTGATGATCCAGAAAAAGCATTTAGGTCAGCTCAATTGCTACCTTATGCAGTTGAAATTCAGATGAAAGAGGAAGTCACCATCCCAGAAAGGACCCAACAATTCTCCCTGGAAGTGAAAGTTAAAAGAGGACAAACATTGAAAAACCCTGATGCTTATATACATCTAAATGCTTCTCTCCAACAGCAAGGGTTGGGGGTAAACCCAACTCCATTAGTCAACATAGAACATGACACCATTCCAATAGAGGTGGATAACAGCAATTTAAAGAGTATTACTCTAGCCGCAGGCACCATTATTGGAATGGCGTTTGATGACCGACATTTTTCCATTGATCTAGGAAATGA
The DNA here is from genome assembly GCF_040938575.1 of Ambystoma mexicanum. NCBI lineage: Eukaryota > Metazoa > Chordata > Amphibia > Caudata > Ambystomatidae > Ambystoma > Ambystoma mexicanum. The sequence goes on along the minus strand of NC_090935.1, from coordinate 727,989,887 downwards.
ACTGTTAGGACCAATCACCAAGGACTGTTTTGACAGTGACAGTGAGGACAATACAACACCATACAGGATTTTCACCCGGCATGGGGGAACTTCCTGGTGTACACTTCTTGCCCTTATGGTAAGGAAGATGTGACTTGTGACTTCAGAGGGGATGAGGTGATTTTCCAGGTCCATGAGGGCTGCCTTTCCCACCTGAAGCCTCCGGTCCAAATCAGCACTCTGACCAGGGACTTCTCCACCCAGCTGGAGGAGGCCACTGAGATAGCCTAACCAGAGGTCTTTCCAGGCTTCAGGCAGATGGTGGAAGAGAGAGTCAACCTAGCTGATGCCTGTGTGACTCTAGAACAGAAGCAAAATTTGAAACAGGTTTTCTTGGATTTTCAAGATCTCTTTGCGGTAGACTCATATGACTGTGGTCGCACCGACATCCACACCACAACAATTCCCATGGAACCTGGAATGACTCCAGTGTTTGTGAAGCAATATTGTTTGTCTCTCGCATCCATGGAGTCCCTTACTGAAATAATTAAGAAACTTGAGTCCCGGGGAATAATCCGTCCAGTCCACAGCACTTTCAATAATCCGGTGCTGGGAATATTGAAGGCAAACAGCCAGTGGAGACTCTGCGCCGACCTTAAGGAGCTCAACAAACGGGTCCATACTTCCCGATGGCCTCTGCCCTACATTGACCAAGGGCTGGCCCAGATTCAAGGGTCACAGGTATTCACAGCAATAGACCTGACCAATGCATACTGGACCGTGCCTGTCAGTAGGGAGGACCAATACAAACTGGCTTTTACCTTTGGGGGCCAGCAGTACACATGGACCCGGACTCCCTTCGGATGCCTCAACTCCGGTAATGAATTCAACATTTTCCTACATAAGGCCATGCCCGACCTGGGTGCGAGGGGTAACCTGGCTTATGTAGATGATGTCCTCATCAAAAGTTAATCTGTGGAGGAACACATAGCGTAGATCTGTTATGTTCTGACACAGTTGAGGGCTGCCGGAGCAAAACTTTCCTTTCAGAAAGCACAGTGGTGTAGAACCCATGTTAATTTCTTAGGGCATGAGATTACTATTCAGGGTCTCTGTCCCCAGGAAAAGAAAGTGGAAGCACTTCAGAAACTGAAAGACCCCACCACTCTGCGGGAACTAAGGAGCCTCCTTGGACTGACTAATTACAGCAGAAAGTTCATGGAGGGCTACGCAGAGATCGCCAGAACCCTGATTTATCTCCTGATGGGGGGGTCAAGTGGCAATGGGGTCCAGAACAAGCTGAGGCAGTAAGACAACTCAAAAGAAGCCTCTCACAAGCGCCTTGCCTAGCTTACCCTGTCAGAAACAAGGAGTTCTTCCTGGAGACAGGGTTCTCTAATACGTGCTTGACGGCAGTATTATACCAAAAGCATGACAAGGTCAATAAAGTAATCTCCTATGCAAGCAAAACTTTATCCTCTGTGGAGGAAAAATTCAACAATTGTTAGAAGGCACTCCTGGCAATGGTGTGGGCATTGAAGAATTACCGCACGTTTATCCAAGCGGAACACATCATAGTGGAGACTCCACACCAGCCTCTGCAATATCTCCATAGTGACAGAATCCGGCCCGGAAATGTGAGTAATTCCCGAATTACTTCCTGGATTCTGTCAATGCAAGGCTTTTCTGTGGAGGTCAGATATGGCCAAAACAAGAAGAGTCCCCTCGCGCAAGGTCTGGCTGACTTTCATGATTGTGCCAGAGAAAACTGTCTCGAGGACGGAAGTCTAAAAATCAAGGACAACATGGAGGCATACCTTAATTCCCCACACAAAGTCTTTGAAGAAGACAAGTGTGAGGGAATGCCCACTGTCTATGTGGATGGATACTCGTACCATGTTGACAACCACGGGGAGAAAGAACTGGTGGCCGGCGTAGGGAATGCATGGGTGAATGAGTCCCCAGAACCCTCCGCTGGATACAAAATTGGTCCCCGAAGTTGTCAGGTGGCAGAATTGATGGCTGTGCATCAGGCCATCCTCACTGCTTCCCAACATCAACTCCACGAACTGGTCATAATCACAGATTCGGATTCTGTACGGAACGGGTTCGTGGAGCACCTGGTTAATTGGAAAACCAGAGGCATGTTATGTGCTAATAACAAACCCCTGAAACATGGGAAGCTAATCCAAAATATTGATGATCTGGTCACATCGAATGGGATGACCATCTACTGGAAAAAGATCAAGGGTCATTCCAAAGTAGAGGGACCAGACAAAATTGGAAATGACTTAGCTGATCAGCTGGCCAAAACCGGGGCCATCCAAGGGGATCTAATCGAAATAGAGTCCCTGTTGGGGGAAATCCAGGTCACTGCTATCACTAGGTCCCAGACAAATGCTCGCAATGATCTTTCAACTGCACAATGGAGTAAGGAGACCCCTGATGCTGATTTGATTACAGCTCAGAAGGGGGATCCAATAATTGGTAAGTTTTACCAACACATTGAGGACCCTGAGAACTTTCCCCTGACGGATACCAATTACATTGGGAAAGAGGACCTAAGAGTGTTGATGAAATGTCCAAAAAGGTTCCGAATCCAAGACGGGTTGTTGGTAAGGAAATCCCAAGCTGGCCATGATAAGTGGGTGGTCCCTACCTCATTCCGAAGCCTGATGTTAAGTAACGCCCATGATGCGGCCACCGCCGGTCATAGGGGGTTTCACACAACACTGGAAATCTTAAGAGAGGTTGCATACTGGCCACACATGGGGCAGGACCTCGACCAATACTTGAAGGGGTGTCTTGTGTGTGCAAAATTTCAGCCATCAGCCCTCACACACCGTGCGCCTCTCCAAAAGAGGGGGATGACACTGCCATGGTCAGATTTGCAAATCAACTTTGTAGGCCCTGTAATTCGCTCGTCTAGAGGAAACAAGTACATGTTGACCGTTACATGCTTGTTTACCAAGTGGGTGGAATGTCTCCCGGCCCCAAACTGTAAGGCAGAAACAGCAGCTGCCCTGATGATTAACCACATCTTTTCCCGTTTTGGTCTACCTCAAAGGATTGAGTCAGACAGAGGTAGCCACTTCACCAGTGAAGTAATGACAAAGATGGGGGAGATACTGGGGGTCAAAAGGAAGCTACACATTGCTTACAGGCCAGGTACTTCTGGAGCAGTAGAGAGATACAACCGAACCATTGTGAGCATCTTAAAAAAGTTTGTGGCAGATTCTGGGCCAAGTTGGGATATCCGACTACCTCGGGTCCTAATGGCCATCAGATCTACCCCTTCATCTGCAACTAAAATGTCACCATTTGAGTTGATGACCGGACGCAAGATGGTGCTTCCTCAGCATTTGCTCTACAAGACCCAAGAGCAGACACTGATAAATGCCTCCACAACTCATGAGTATGTGGAGAATTTAAGGAAACACCTCCAACATGCTTTTGCCTATGCTCAGCGGAATCTAGAAAGATCAGCTGAGAGTATGAAAATGCACTATGATTTGAAAACCACCAGGAAGGAATATGATGTGGGAGACCGGGTCTATCTATACAATTTCCAAAGGAACCAGGCCAAACAGCGAAAAATGTTGCCTACATGGAAAGGACCCTTTGAAATTATAGACAAGATCTCCCCTGTTGCCTACTAAATCCGCATCCCCAAAGGTAATTTGGCGGAAGGGGAAGATAAGTGGGTCCATATTAATCAGCTGAAGTGTTGCCATCCCAGGCACACTCTGCAGAACTGGAGGAGTCCTCTACAATACCAGAGGTAGCCGCTCCAGAGTAATTCATTTCCAACCCTAAAATATCCCATATATAGTCTCTAAAATATCATGACGCTTGTAAGCCACTGTCTCTAAATTATATCTTGTTTTTAAAAATTGGAATGCTATGTCTATTAAAGTATAAAATGTATATGTCGCCCCACTATATCAATAGTGGGGGAGAAATGTCTATGAATAGGTATTGCCACTTTCCTTTGTCATCCTAGGAGAAAGAAAACATGGAGACTGACCACGGAAGGCGACCTGGGGACCGGGAGCGAAGATCCGAGGGGCCCTTGGTACCGCCCAATCCTTCCATCAGGACCAGCAAGGAGAACTGATTGATCGACTGGAGGAAGGAAAAGATGCTGAACTGTGCCATCTATGGAATTGGAAGAAGAGGCGGTGAACATCCCAGATCTTGCGAGTTCCATCAGTGAAAGGACAGAATGGCCATCGCAAGAGGGGGTGCTTGTGGGATGTTTTTACCCAGGCATCCAAGCCCTACCATAAAACTGTGCAGTACTGGCATGGAAAACATCATGATGGCCAGAACTCCCCAGAGAGTGCACAGGGAAAACATGAAGAATAGGCTGCCACCCATTTTTGCCTATGTTGTGAGCACAGGAGGGCACTGCCTAAAACCACCATTGGGCTACACACAGAGTAGCCTGAAACCATGGGAATGGCAATGCTGATTGCCAAAAAGCAACTCAGAACTGTGGAGAATTCATTTTCTTAATCCCAAAAATGGTTGCAATACCCGTGCTCACCACTATCAGAAAGCCGGCGTTTTAAAACCACCAGACTTTTGTGTAAAACTGAACAGAGGAACCCAAACCAGACCAAGGAAAGACTTGCTAAGAGGTGGATACAATGTAAAACTATATTCTGAAATGACTTGAAGGAAGTAATTATTTAATGTGCAGGTAAAAATTGTAAGGTTGATTTAAACTGGGAACTAAAGTGACATTTAGCTGAATTCTGCCTGACAACTACCCCCGACGGGAGAAACCTGCTCAACCACTCTTCCCAGGCCTAGCTGCATCCTGCTTCCCCACCAAAAGGAGTTGACACCTCTCTGATTAGATAAGGGGAGGGGCAACTGCAGGAGGTTGAACAAAGCCTTGTCCTGGACTGAGGCAAATGTTATATTGGGGGGGTCGTGAAGTGGCTTCCTCTTGGGAGAAGTGGGAGGAGAAGTGCCTCTAGGAGCCACCCGAGCTGGAGGTGGGGCAGACAGAAGCTTCCCCCATGTGCTTGGAAACCTAAACCACACCCATCTAGGCCAGAGCATAATTTAAAAAAAAAAGATGGATAATTCATAGTGCGAACTGGTCAAAATTATATAAGTAATATCATTATTCTTGTGATTTTTCTGTGCACATTTTAAGAGGCGTTAGGACCCTGTGGTGTATTCTGGGGGGTTGCTAGCGGAAAATAGGGTCTTACTCCAAATGTCTGCATGTTAAAAATCAGACACTTCATCAATTAATGTCCATACTGCTTGCGCACATGTGTGTAATTTTTGGTAAATGTCCGATATTGGTAAACCAGTCAAAAAGCGCAAAATGTTGTCATTTTTTAATGCAAGCTTCCAGGAAGATCAGAGGCAGACAAGCATGGACCATAAGGAATATATAATGTGTACATGTAATTTCAACAAATTGTGTATCTGGGAAATATGTATTTGAATCAAATATAGATTTGTAGGCAAATTGACTAGGGGAGGATCCTCAGACCCATAAACAGACCTCATCATGATGACAATCCATTTCCTTCCCCCAATCATGGGAGAGGGGAGAATTGGGCCAATGACAAGTAGAGAGGGACAGGCTCAGTTATGCCACGCACACACCCACTTCCAAAACACATGAAAAGAGACTGCTGGGACAGGTAGAGACATTCAATTCCATTTTCTGCGGGACTCTCTGCTGGGAGACTCCAGACTTCACATCCATCAATCTCTAAAGACCAGAACTTTACTTCAGAACTTAAAGCAAGTGCCCAAACCCACAAACTGAGAACTCTTCTCAGCAGGCCTCAGCATCCTTAAAATCATCTGCAAACTATTCCACAGCCGGGCGAGCTGTTTGAATTCTGTGCCAAGAACTTTTGCCGGAACCGCAGACCAGACCCAGACCGCTGTGAGCAGAACCAGAGATCCGGATCGCTGTCAGCAGAACCGGTGCCTGATTGACCCGCCGAGCAGAGAGAACCGCCGCTGGACGTGTTGACCAGATCCGTGACAAGGCCTATTTCAAATTTATATTATGAGTACCTAGCACCGACTTCCTACTCCTTATACTTTTACCGCAATCGCGATTTACGCACTCGTAAAATTTACCGCGATTTGCGATTTGGCCTGATTTCTTCATCTGTAAAAATCAGTAGCTTTTTGCTTCTCTTTGCTAAAATTCGTTGCAATCTGCTAATCATTCATAGAGTATGGCTAAAGTGAGCCTGAACTAATATAAACTAGATATCACCCACCCTGAACCTCTAGAGGGAATTAAAAGCATTTTTAGCACATTTCTCAATTCATTGTCATCACATTCAAAGCATTTTGGGCCTGTGTTTCAAACTTCTACCTGTTTCCTCTAAGCTTGCTGGGGGGGAACTGAATTTCGTATTGTATTTGATTGCATTCATGAGAAATGTGTGCTCCTCTTTCCATCTCCTTCCATTTCTTACATTGCATAGGGGCGGGGGGGGTGAATTGTCAAGGAAAAGGGATTACATTGTCTTTTGTTGAAGCCATATCAAGTTATTTCTGTACTGCATTTCATTCATCATTGCGTTTCCTTGAACCATATAAAGCATTCTTTCCCACCTTATTCTTCTGTTCCTATTCATAAGTTACCTCTTGCTGATTACTGCTCATATTCACAGGTGTAATATCCATTATCAATTTATTTATAGAAGTGTGATATATATATATATATATATATTGTTATATTTCTCAAATAAACCTTTTAAATTTGCAAAACAGACCTACTTCTTGGCTCAGTGGGGTCAGGGGGATTCTAAGAGAGGGGTGTTATATAAGGGTTGTCATCCAGAGTACATGAACTGGACCTAAAAATATATCAATAAGGGTTTCCCTCAGTATCCCAGACTAGGCATTGACTTAGCTGTAGTGGTGAAGTGAAGCCGCTTAACACATGGGTGGTAGCCTGGCCCTGTCGACACTGTTCCTCAATAATGGGCCAGTAGGCCACTGCTAATGGCTTGCAACAAATGTCCATAATCCATGGATTCAGGGATCATACAGGCACTTCTGTCCATCTCAGAGTAGACATTATGAATTGCTGGAGACCAGGCTCATGCCCGCTTTTACCCCATGCCCTGTCCCCTGGCCATGGCCATGGCCAGTGGCCAGATTGTCAGGGAGACACTGACCACAGTCTTAGGCCATGACTCAGGCACCAAAGTTGTATCACTATTTTTTGTACCGCTTTTGTGCACATTTGAAACCTTTAAACACAGGATTGAATAACTCCAGATTTTCTAAAGATATTTTTCAGGACCTGGCCAAAGCTCTCCATACAAGTTTGGTGCCAATCCATCCAGTGGTTTCAGCTGTAGCCGCAAACAAAATTTGTTTCCCATTCAAGTCTATCCAGATTCTGAATGGTTTGTCATCCTCCTGCAACTTTGCCCCCACTTTGATGAAACCACACCAAACTTTGCCCCACCTTGACAAAACCATACCAAACTTGGCAGAGACATTCACAGCCAGGCAGGTCAATATTGTTTTCACAAAGATTTGTGCAGATTTGTCAAATGCCACCCAAAAACTATTCTTCGTTGACTCTAATGTATGTTACAGGCTCTGCGGTAGTGACTGGCAGTTATGGTTAAGTTGCACTTCCTGTCGGAAGAGCAGTTTTTGGGAATTTATAACTTTGGCACTGTTTGACAAATCCACATGAGACTTGCAAACAAGGTATACACCGATCTCTGAATTATGTACATTTGAGTGTGGGTTTGTCAAGGGGGGCAGAGTTATAGGGTTGGTCCCAAAACATTTGAAATATGATTAGGCATGAATGGTAAACATTTTTGCTTGTGGCTACAACACAAAACGCTGGGTGGATTTGCAACAAACTCGCAGGAGGAGCAGTGGGCTGGCCCCAAAATCATGTTTTTATACATTTCGTGTAAATCCATTCAGTATTTATTTTTTTATTTTTTCTCAAACTATAGGTAACAAAAACATTATGATATCTCTTTCCGGTCTGCTGACTCACTTCCAGATTCGTGTCCACTGACACCTTTGAGCAAATCAGAGAGCCATGTAACATTCACAGACACTGTAAGTGGGCATTAATTGGTCAATTGGAAAATATGAGGAGTGCCAAAAGTTTAGAAACAGACACCAGGTTGGATTTGCGATGTGTGACCCCAGACTGGGGATATTGCGGTATAAAACATGTCTATAAAACACATTTCTGGTTATTTTGAGCATAAAAGAATGTCTGGTGTATTGCGGTATACAAAAGGTCTATTAAACACATTTCTGGTTATTTTGAGGGTAAAAGAATGTATGGCGGGGCTGGGGAGGAACAAGAATGGTAAAATGTTATGCGTTTATGTGTGTAAGAATTTTGCCGTGTTTGTGGTCATTTTTACTGTCTGCGGCCAACACGGACAGCAATAAATGTCCACGGATTTCCATTGCGAATGGTGGTGTTATGTTATATGTGACAACAATGATTCATTTAGGTTTAATACATATGTATTGGAACTAATAAGTGTCAAGTGTCACTGTGGCTACATCCAAATTGGTAAGGGCATGGTTACAAGAGGATGTTTCCTTTGGGTTCAATGCCCCAACAATCTGGCCAATGGCTATTGTGGAAATAGTAGCATTGTCCAGGGCATGGCCACATGCAGTGTGGATATAGTAGTAAGAACAATACGTGGCCTTGGCCACAACAGTATTGGTTACTTTGGGTTTCATGTCTGCAACAATGAGGCTACTGAACAGGGCTAAAATAATGTGCTTTGTGGGACATGGTAATGAGGAAACATTGTGTTTTCTTGTCTGTAAAGAAAATAACATATAGTTAGTTGTAGAACATGGTATTTATGACATACATAATTTAGATTTTATACATACATATGCTTTTTTTGAACTTCACATATTTTGTACTATGTTTTCTTCAACATCTGTGTGCTATACACTGTTGTTGTATTAACATATTCTAATCATTGGGTCATGGAAAGAAATCCAAGGTGGATTGGAAAAAAACATTTTTTACATTTACTGTTAATGAAATTAACATCTTGTTAAATTTTTTCTCTATTTTTTCAGACTGTGAAATGTATGAAAGGGAGACATATTTTGTATGCATAGAAAGTAGCCTAGTGGTAGTAGTATAGCTGTATTAAGTAATTAGATAGGGGTGATGGTGTGTTTTTACATGTGATGTAATTAAGTAATATTTGTTTAGGCAATTCTTTTATGTTTAAAGTAGTTCGCAACCCCTTATTTATTCTAACTGTATATGATTGTGAATGTGAGTTTGAAGCATCATTTAATTACTGCATTTGGGTTTAATGAATATTAAGTAGGAATGTGTTAGATTTGCTGGAACCCTTTGTCTTTGAGTAATGGAAGTGTTGTTACATTGAAACCAACCATTTTATTTTTTCACATATGAGGATAGTGGCCTGAAGTGGTTGTGGCACCAGTGTGGTATGTTATGCCTACTGTTGTGAATGTTTTCTTACCTGGAGCTATTGGGAGCATTTGAAGTATTTTTGGTGTAATCTACATTGTATCTTAAAACATAAATATTGCATATTGGGCATGTGAATGTTAGCCAGTGCCGTACCCAGACAGAATTGTGAATGATAGAAAGTACCACATTTAGTTAGAATTGTGAACATTAGCCACGTCACATCTAGATAGGATTTTGTAGATTAGCAAATGCCACACTCAGATAGAATTGTGAACATCAGCCTGTGTCACATCTAGACAAGATTCTGAAAGTCGGCTGATGCCACAGCTAGATAAAATAGCGAATATTAGCCATTGCCACATCGAGGCTGCATTAGGAATATTAACAATGCCATATTTAGATAGAATTGTGAATACTAGATCGATTTGCATCTAGACAGGTTTCTGAAGGTAGATCAGTGCCACATCTGGACACTGGCGTAACAGGGGCCCCCGCAGCCCCCGCGGTGTGAGGGGGGGCCCGCGGTGTTGGGGGCCCCACCAGCACATGGCTGGGAGGGGGCCCCAGTAAAAAAAAAAAAAAAAAAAAAAAAAATTTCTAAAAAAAAAAAGTTTCTTTTGAAATTCACTCTGCATTCATAAAGAACATTTCTGTAACAGAAATAATTTCTTTATGAAGGCAGAGTGACTACAAAAAGAAACTTTCTTTTTGAAGTCTGAGGGCCCCCGTACAGCCACGGTAGGCAGACCTGTCACGGAAGCATCGGCACCGTTAACAATGGTGCAGGTGCTTCTGTGTCCCCATTCCCGTGGAGTCTGGGGTTTAACGAAATTACCGGCACCTGATTTCCCAGCCGTCGGACTTGAAATAGCACGGTGGCACCGGGAAGTCAGGCCATAGTAATTTTTTATGGGTCTGGCGGCAACCCTCCGGTAGCACCGGCACGGTTACCGCTGGACCCATAATGAGCCCCAATTTCTTTTTTAAGTAATAGGGCCCCCCCTCAACTCCATGAGGTGTGCGTGTATGAGTCTATGGTGAAAGGGTGCACACTCAAATGTATAGCCGGCTGCCTGTGTGTGTATGGTGAAAGGGTGCACACTTAAATGTATGGGTGGCTGTGGGGGTGTGCCTGCATGGTGAAAGGGTGCACACATAAATGTATAGGTGGCTACCTGTGTGAGTGTATGGTGAAAGGGTGCACACTTAAATGTGTGGATGACTGGGTGTGTATAAGGTGAATGCTGTGTGTGCTTGTGTACAGGGGCACAAGAAAACCTTCATTTCGGGGGGGCTAACCCTTCAAATGTTGGGAGAGGCGCTAACTTCACATGCGGTGAGGAGGGGGAAACTTATTTGTGTGGGCGCATCGCGCATCCAAATTATTTACGCATTTTAATGAGACTATTCTAGTGCAGATTCAATGTAACAAGCAGTTAACTCTCTCCTATAAGTCTCCTGTTCCCTCTCTACCCTTCCAATCACTCCCCTGGCATGCAAGTACTAAACCCACATCACGATTTCAATCGCCTAAACAATGTGGAATTTGAATGCAGGTACTAACAGCGAAATGCTTTACGTTGGTAATTGCTGGGTTCTTGTTAACAGCAAAAACCAGGTGCCGTTTAAAATCTGTGTCCTGTTCGGTCTGGCAACTGCTCTAAAGGTTAGCCAAGTTGAGTCAATATAGCCCAAAATGTCAGGGGGGGTAGTGCTGAAGCCCAGTCAACTCAATGGTGTTGCGCTACTACTTGTGTTTAATGCCTTGCTTACTCCTAGTCCTATTCTTCCTCGTCCCAGTACTTATATAAGAGGCAGTACGTGTGTTTGAGGCACTCTGCCTCATACAAAAGTACTGGGAAGAGGTAGAGGTACATGGAGGTAATGCCTGATTTAGCTACCTGTAATCTTCATCACTCCTAGTCCCACTGTTCCTCATCCCAGTACTTACCTATGAGGCAAGGAGCCTCGTACGAAAGCTCTGGGACAAGGTAGAGGGACGCAGAGGTAATTCTGGGCCAAGGAGCTGATTGTGGAGGTTGGGGTGGTGGGTGGGAGGGATGGTGGATGTGTGGGAGGGCAGGATTGTGTGATAAATCATAATGCTTGTCCATGTCCAGGCTAAGCAGGCATGATATGTGGTATTAGTGGCTAGAGAGGCATTTTTGATAAAGTAGTCCTGCTAACTTTAATTACATGGCTAGATTGGCATTTGGGTGCTGCCAGTCTAGCCATTTATTACTGCGGCATTGTATATTTTTCTGGGCATCTGTGATAAAATGATATGATGTGATTCAAGTCATTTATAATTCGCCTGTACACAAGTGTACACAAGGGAGGGATGATAGAGGGAGGACAAGACAAACAATCTCACTAGGCCTTGTGTCATTGTGATAACGAGAAGTGCAAGGGAAAAGGGAGCATGGAAGTGCAAGTGAGAGGGGAAGGGAAAACAGGGCAGCAATGCTCTCAGTAAGTGCAACCAGGGCAGAGCAGCTATTGGTTGTGCAAGGAGAACAATGGACTGCAGGGTTACAGTTACAGCCCCTAAGTGCATGGTAGGCCCGGAGGCAGTGCAAGAGTGACCAATCAAGAAAGAGCCTGGACTCAGAGAGACTCTGAGGGTAGCCAAGCAGCCAGTCAGTACAGCAGACATGTAGGTCAGGTAGGTCAGCAGGGGGGGAGAGAGAGCGAAAGCAGCAGAGAAGAGGAAAGCTTTTAGCTGCTTCCGAAACTTCAGGTTGTCCGCCTCAAGTTTGAGAGGGGCAGGGAGGCCATTCCAGTTGGAGGCACCAACAGAGGAGAGAGGTCTACCCCCACTCTCTGCCTGGAGAAATGTCTAAGCCTTAGAGAGTTGGAGGTAGCTGAGTGAAGGGTTAGAGAAAGAAGGTATTTTGGAAGAGAGCATTGGATTTACTGTTGGCACTGGCCTCAGAAAGCCTTGTGGGCAATACAAAGGTTCTTGAACTTGATCCTTGAAGCCAGTGGAGAGATTTCAGGGCTGGAGAAATACAATCCCAGGGCTTGAGGCCAAGGCTAAGTCTTGCAGTCCTGTTCTGGATTATTTGCAGATGAAGGAGACTAGAGGAAGACAGATTGAGAAAGTGGCTGTTGCAGTAGTCCAGCTTAGAGACAGTGAGCTTCTGGTGGAGAGTGAGAAAGGGAAGAGTCCCTTTGAGGAGGAGCAGCTGGTAGTGGGACTTCTTGGTGATGTCCGAGATGTTAGGAGAGAAAGAGAGTGTGGCGTTGAAGATGACACCAATGTTTTTTGCCTCGCAGGAAGGCAAAGGAAGAGGGCCCAAGGTGGTCTGCTATAGTGAGAGAGGAAACACAGTGGCAAGGGTCCCAATGAGAAGGATCTCTGTCTTACTGGCATTAAGGCAGAGATTGTTGGAGGCGCACCAATCCTGAATTGTGGATAGACAGTCAGGAATGTGCAAGAGAGGAGAGGAGGATGAGGGGAGCCTGAAGGAAAGCTGAGTCATCCGCACAATACTGAAAGTTAGAGGATAAGGTAGAGATCAGGGAGGCCAAAGTGGCCAAGTAGAGGTTGAAAAACCAGCGTGAGAGGATAGAGCCCTGGGGAATGCCACAGGTAGAGAGAGGTGGCGGAGAGAATGGGACCACGATTGACCTGGGAGCGGAGTGGCGGTCCAAGTGGAAGTAGGTCAGTCACTCTAGGGTCTGATCTGTGATGCCCAGGTTCTCACAGAGTCGATTGATCAGGATGGCGATGTTGACCCTGTCGAAAGCAGAGGAAAGATGAAGGATGAGAATAGAAGGAATGCTGGAATCAAGGTTAGAGAGCAGCACAGGTGTTAAGGAGAGCAGTTTCCATGCCTCTGGCAGCTCTGAAGCCAGACTGATGGTCATGGAGACAACCAACAGATTCAGTGTGGAGAGTAAGCTGGGAGATGGCAAGCTTTTCCAAGAATTTGCTCAGGAAAGGTGGAGATTGAGCGATAGTTTTCCAGCAGGTAGGATCAGCAGACTGCTTCTTGAGGAGTGGGTGCACAAGGGAGTCCTCAAAGGGAGAGGGGAACATTGCAGTGGCGAAAGAGTGATTACAGAAATCGGCCAAGGCTGAAGCGAGGGTGTCAATATGGGCTTTGATGGTTCTGGAGGAGCAGCGGAGCACCTGTTTGGACGACACTTTCATAGATCGGACTTGTCTAGAAACCTCGTCAGGTGTTGTCAGAGAGAAAGAGGAAAAAGGAGGAGGAGAGAAGAGATGGCCAAAATGGGCCGAGAGAGGAAGAGGACATAGAGGACAGGATGTCCTGAGATTTAGCAGAGAAATGAGAGGCCAGAGCTGTAAAGAGGGCATGGGAGGGAACAGAAGAGGTATAGACCACAACAGGATTGACCAGTTCCTTGCAGATTTTAAAGAGTTTGGCCGTGTTGTTCGAGGCCATGGAGACACATGCTTTATTGTGTGCTCTCTTCTTGATGAGTGTTATTGCTTTGACTGGCATTTTGCTGAAAACAGTCTAGGTATGTCTAAATGTGGCCTGGCATTCTGTACTATAATGTTATTACGTGTTTACCCTGGTCTACATTGTGCAGCCAGTTGGAAGCATTAATGTTCCTGTGCACTGTTGGTGACTTGCATGTATTGGATTGTGTTACCCTACAAAACAATTGCAAACACTCTGGCTTTATAGCCAATTTATCTCAGAAAGTGTGCTGTATATTGCATTAAAACACATATTTATATCTTTTTCCTAGTGCAATGTGCGGCATACCCCTTCAGCAGCACGTTCATGCGTATTGTGCGAGCGTGACAGTCTAGGCCGGCCCAGAGTGTGGCGCAACCCGTGATTTGTTGCCGAGTTGGGGGGCCCCCTCAGCATGGCTCGCAGGGGGGCCCCCACATTTTGTGTTACGCCACTGCATCTGGATATAATAATGAATATTGGCATGCGTCATATATAGACAGGATTGTGAATATTAGCCAGTGCTGGATCTAGATACAAATGCAGAGATATTCATGAGCCACACCTAGAATGAACGTGGAAATTTAGCACATATCACCCCTAGATAGCGAGGCCAATAACCAACCCACTAACAATCTCAACCCTCTGCATACGCCTCTCAAACTCTACACAAACACAACCACAACGCTGAAGCACAACAAACCACACAAACCTCACTACACTGCAACAACAAAACAAACCACACATAGCTTTGCATACCAGCACACAATGGCTACCGTCCAGTAAAGCACCCCCAAACTCAGCGAACAGTGTTAACCAAGCTGAAGCTGCCAACAGCCCATCACTGCTCTCTTGCACTTATCCCACTCATTCCCACTAACTTCACCCCAACCCCCTTTTCCTTTTCAGATCCACCAGAGCGCCAGGTGACCACTCCTTTGGTGATAGTGTGTGATACAAATATCCTTTAACATTAACATAACATTAACATATGCACAATTTGTATGTTTGAAAGATTGTCTGAATTGCAAAATTAGCTTAATATGTCATTATTTGCATTTTAAAGAATTTGTTGAAATGGAATAGTATTACAATTTGGTATAGATACATTAACATAGTTTATTTGGCACATGTTCTTGCAAAACATGGTTGCAGAGACGGCATGTATGTTTCCAAGTGTTTGAAATGTGTAGGATGTCATTTATAAGGATGTTTTCTGTCCCCAGTGGTTCTAGCAAACACATTAGGAATTCTTGTAATCCTCTTGTGTGTTTATGGTGAATTTAACAATTCTAGCACAGTGGTCCACTTCCTTTATTATCCCTGAGACACTGTAGCTAGCATCATGGTTGTTAGTGGCATTTCTGTCCCGGGTGAGGGTTTGTAAACATAGCTGTTCTGAGCTATGTAAGTAAATATTGTCCACAATTGGTGGTAATTGGAATAGAAGATTCATTTGTACAGTGGTATAGAAAAGCCCTGAATTTGTTTTCTTTGTTTTTTTACAAGGAGTATGGAAAAATCTGCTGTATTTTCTATCTGTAGTAGTTATCCTTTTTAAAGGTTTTCTTTTTTGCAGTTCAGGGTGCATATTCAGATTTGGAGTTTATAGTAGACTGAATCTGTTGCATTCTAGGGTGCAAGTAATGTCAGCACTGACTTTGTTTGCTTCAACGCTCACTAAGAATAGACCACTGAGTGTATGAGGACGTGAATGTTCTTTGTAACTCATACTTTCCTTGATGACTGCGCTACCAACCTCTGCAAGTGCATGGTTGAGGTTTGGACCGTGTGACTGGGGAATGGTGACAGCACATGCAAGAGACAGAGAAAATTGTTCTCTGCGTGTATACATATCTTTAAAAAGAAGGAAACGTCTTGTGGTATGGGAAGTTTTTTAGTTTGTTCAATTTTGTCAAAATTAATGATGGCAAACTGGCTGATGTTTTCATTTGAATATGTTTGAAAGCCAACAACTGGCCCAATTGCTCCATTGACTAGACCATGGTCTATGTCAAGACTGTGTTCTAGTATCATTGTGAAGTCTAGGCAGAGAGTTAATAGTTTTCTTTCCAATTCAGCTTTGATTGAGATTTTTATAGTCTATTTAGTCGTGCTTTTTCTTGTGGACACATAAGGAGTGTCATATCATGCACTTCTAGTTTGTCTGTGCAACTGATGTGGACTGTGACAACACTTTTTTTAGCATTGTTTCATTGAGTTGGTCACGATTTTCAAAGATTAGCATTAAACACATGCATTGTTGATTTTGCTCTGTTAATTGTTCTATTATATCAGGGGGAGATGTTTCTGTCCATACAGCTCATTTATTAATCTACTTTTCAAGAATGACCTGGCATCTTCAGTAAGCACAACACTTTTAATGGTTTTCAAAATGTGATTTTATGTTAGATCTGCAGACTGACACATGTTTTGTGCACCTAGAAGTATTATTTTCAATGTTTAATCCATGTTCAATTTGTTCAGTGGCTTCTAGGTAAACAGTGAGTTTTGAATCATTTAACTTTAATTTGAACTGTTGAACTGAGCTGAGAGGGTTAAAAGTAAGTTTTTTGGATGTGATTGGTTCATGGGTCCTTGACAGTTTGAATGTAGCCAATGAGAGACTGTTACAGAATAAGGGTAAACAGGGAAGAAGGGCTGCCCTGTGCCCCGATGTCTGCCGAAATACACACTGGAGGGAAAGAGGGCTGCAGAGACCCTCGGGAGCCTTCTCTTTGTGGAAGAGGAGTTCAATTGCAGAACAGGACATGGAAGCAGGTGCTTCAATCATTATCTGAATTGCTGAAAGCATGGAGCTCAATGAGAAGACTCTGGATTAATGGAGTCTCATGAGTTAGTTGGCTAAAGGTATATTCAGAGCAGCTTGGTATGTCACATAATTGAACAACTGGAAGTTGCATGGTATGGAGGTTGTGACACGAAATGGAGTCAATTATTACTCATGTGTGAAGATATGGTGTATTTGAAACATAAATAAATGATTCTTATACATTATGGAGGTAATAGTTTAGGGTATGTAACTGGTGCATCCATGCAGTTTGCTATGAAAGATACTTTCAAAAGTCTGAGGATCCATTTTCTACAAACAATATGTATTTATTTTACAAATTACAGAGACAATTGTCGAATTGATCCAACCTGTTTTGTCCGCAAATAGAAAAACAAGGCAGAATGTTAATAAAGCTGTATGCATATTTGTGCAAGATTTTGCAATGTTATCTTGTTAAAATTATAGTCTAGGACATGATGGAGTGAACATTTTTAGAAACAATGGAGTACATCCTACAAGTGCTGGAAATTAGCATTTTCTTTGCAATATTCAGAATTCTGTGAAAACATTTTGTGTGAAAGAAATAGTGAAATAGTGTATGAGTAGACATTGCATGTGTCGTGTTAAGACCACCATCTCACAAGAACAAAAAGAGCCAGCATTAAAGACTACCAAAAAAAGGAATCAAGTTTTTACAGCTTCCCTTCCAAGTTTTTTGAAGATAAAGCCCGTGGACAGAAACACCTGTCTGCTCACATCAATACACAGAAAGTGAGCTTGTGTTCTTCGGGGTGTAAAGTGAATGGAAGGTTTAAAAGCCTTGATAAAAGCTTTAACACATTCTATTACCACTACGCTGCATTTTCAATTGTTTATATGGCAGAGAAAAGGGTGGAACAGAACATTATCTCTGTCCATTTCTTTCCTCTGAGCTATACAAATGCTCTAGTATTTGCAGCAGATTTAATGCTGAGATAAATGCTGAAGATTCTTATGGAGTCTGTCTTCTTTATGCATCAACATAAAGCAGGCATACTACATAAGGATCAACTGTACACATATTTCTTATTC
This sequence comes from Ambystoma mexicanum, assembly GCF_040938575.1. Classification (NCBI taxonomy): domain Eukaryota; kingdom Metazoa; phylum Chordata; class Amphibia; order Caudata; family Ambystomatidae; genus Ambystoma; species Ambystoma mexicanum. The sequence goes on along the minus strand of NC_090935.1, from coordinate 727,972,141 downwards.
TATTTTTAGACCGTGAAAGGTTATTCCCCATGTTTTCTTTTTTTGTTTTGTCAGAAGGAGCGAGAGAGGGAAGATGGGGTGGGGGGGGGATTGGGCACTAACCTCTATGAAGGAGGGACACGTGGAGAAGGGAAGATATAAGCAGTGCTGGTGTAACTAAGGTAGAGGGCAGTCCTTTTGTGAGCCTTCACAGCGGCCCCTAAGGTGCTGCGGAATTGCTCACCCTTGCAGATGAGTGCATGACAGTATATACAGAGGACAGTTGTCCTCTGAAGGTAGGGATCGACTGTCTCTTGTATAGCCTGTGATGCAGCAGGAGGAATCATCTGCTCAACCATGGTGGAATGAGTGTGGGAAGGAGTGGAGGTGATGCTGCAGTAGAAGAGACTTCTACTTCCTGAGAAAGGCACTGCCTTTCTCATTGCAGACAGGTGGAACGTCTGGCTGTGGCGATGCATGGAGGTGGTACAGAAGGAGTACTGCCCCTTCTGGCCACTTCTGAATGTGACAACACATTCAGCGCGGCGCACTTTGGAAGGTTGAGTCTTTGGCTGTGGGTATGAATACAGATAACCAAGGGTATAACCAAGGGTACAAAGTTCATTCATTGCCAGGGTTTACTTTCACTGAGTTTTTATGCTGTTGTTTTATGGCCGAAAAAACAAATAAAAAATATGGGGGATGGGTAAAGGAATATAAGGCATAGGGGGTGTGGGGAACAGGTAGGAAGAACATGGGAAGAGGGGATTGGGGGAACCCCCCTGTAAATGTAAATCAAAATGATTTGATTAATTCTTTCAGCCAAAAGTCATTGGCAAGGCTGAGTTGGTGTTATATACAGTCTGCATGGCAAAAGGCCATGACTAGTGGCCGTGTTTGTGATAGAGTTGGCACAACTGGAGGCCATGGCCTTGCCCGAAGGCCAGGGTTAGTGACCACAGAGTGATTTTAAAAAAACAGTGTGTCCATGGCTGGCCAAAGGTCATGACTAGTGGTCTGGTAGTCTTTGGAAATGGACAGCGGGCATTGCCAAAGCCCAGGGTTAGTGAGCAGGTATTTAAAAAATACAGTTGGTACTGGCCTTCGCCGAAGACCATGGCTACTGGTATGGCAGTGTTCCAAAATGGACAGTGGGCACGGCCAAAGGATATGGCTAGTGACCAGGCAGTGATTTCAAAAATACAGTTGGCAGAGTCTGAGGCCGTGCCCACTGGCCATTAGTGTTCTGTTAATCTTCTAAAATTGACAGTGGCATTGCCGAAGGCCAGGGTCAGTGACCAGGTATTGCTATTATAAATTGAAGTGGGTACTGGCCATGGCCAAAGGCCATAGCTCGATGTCTGGTAGTTTTCTAAAATAGACAGTGGACACAACCAAATGCTATGCCCACTACCGAAAGTCATTTTTGAAGTACAAATTGACTTTGCACTGACCTTGCACTGCAGAAATACACTTTGCACAGTTCCATGAACATGGTTTGGGTCGGCAGTGCAAAGTCACTTTTCAACAGTGCAATGTCATTTTGAACCGTGCAAGAAATTTCATGAATCAGGCCCAAAATCATTTTTCATCATGTGCATAATGGTTTGAGAGTGTGTATTGATTCATTAATTGGAGGTTTGACACACCGTGTGTGCAAAAGTTCACTTCAAATACATCGGCCCTCATTCCAATCCAGGCGTTAAGGGTTCAACGGCGCCTTCGGCGCCGTTAACCCTTAACGCCTGATTTCCACCTTAACGCCTGCTTCTAGCAGGCGTTAAGTACCAAGGCGCTAAGCGTACTTGGTGCTAATTACGGCACCGTAATTAGCGCCTTCCCCACTCCCATTATGCCCTATGGGGCAAAAATGGGAATGGGGAAGGGTAAATGGGCATTGGGGATTTACCGCCCCACTCACCTTGGAATGGGGCGGTAAATCCACCATCCACCATGGTGTAAACAGAGTTTACACCATGGTGGTAAAGTAGGGAATTTACCACCTGGGTTGGAATGAGGGTCATCATCTTTACAGACAATAGAGGTTTTGAAAAGGAAGCATATGTGCATATTTTGGCCATTGCGGATATTTGTATTCATTGAACAAGCATCACTCTAAAAAGAACACACTCAATTCTAAAGAATCATATTTTACAAAATACATGTTTCACTGCTAATAATAACATGACTACAGAAGTATTTAGAATCACTGAAAAGCAAAACTTATCAAATGAATAAGACATTGTGAACATGATAAAATGTGACATGAACTTAAAATGTCATTCCCTGGACCATGAAAGTTTAGTTAACTGCTGAGATACTTACTCTTCAAGAGTCGCCATAAGTTATTTTTGCTCACTCGCAAAAGTGGGAAGACATCATCTCATTGCCAAAGCCAAACCCTCTGCCTCTTACTGTCCTTAGAATTATCTCTTCAACCCTTGACAGACTTCTAGGATCTGTTATTAGCACATGGAGATCATTATTGATCTCCTCTCAGCCAATTAGAATGTTCAGAGTGCAGTCAATAACTATTGGTATTGACTGCATTCCGAACATGCTGTCTTCGAAAGCAGACAGGGAAACAAGAAGCGCATTTTGATCCATGATTTCTTTCAATAAGATACTTACTCTATGTGACGGTCATTTTATTTACTGCAGCATCCAATTTAAGACACCAAAGTGGATGCTAAAACATTGGGGAACATTTTATTTCTTATAGAGAAAGTATTGACTTTTGCTTGACACCTAATGCAGCCTCATGTTAAAATCACTAACGTTTAACCATGTTTTCAATTACAATGCTTAGGTTATGAAGAAAACCTTGTTAATGAAATACGTCAAAATTAAACCCCATTTAATTTACTAACTCATTTTGCCTATTTATTTTACTCCATATTTAAGTATATTGTTTCCCCTTGCAAAACATGTATTGCTGCTACCCCTATGCGTTAATTGCCTTACAGTCCTAATAGGGGTCTTTATCGCATAGGATAATGATCCTTCCCCAATATATTCCCTCATCATTTTCGTGGGCCATAATTTGTGGGTGGGTTTTTATCCCATAATAATGATCCCTGCCTCAGACTATTATGCTATATTAGCATCTAGAGATTGCTAATGACCTCCTCTCAGTCAATCAGAATGAAAAGAGTGCAGTCAATATCAAGTTGTATTGACTGTGTTCTGCACATTCTGTATTCAAAAGCAGACAGGGAAAGAACAATTTCATTTTCCATTTCTTTCAACAAGACAATCGGCCTCATTACACGGATGGCGCTAAGGGATTACCGGCACCGGTAAGGGCACCGGTGCCGGTAATCCCTTAGCGCCATACTACGAGGTCCCTCAGCGGGTCCCATCCTTAACGTGTGGCCAGACCACACGTTAAGGAAGGGACCCGCTGAGGGACTTCAGAGCAAATAACGGTAGCGTTATTTGCTCCTTCCCCATTCCCATTGAGCCCTATGGGGGCTCAAATGGGAATGGGGAAGGGCCTTGGTGAATGGGGAATTACCGCCCCGCCAACATTGGAATGGGCAGTAATTCCCCCATTCACCAAGGCGGACTCGGTAAAATACCGGCAGCAACCATGGCGCTAATAGCACCATGGTTACCGCCGTCCGTGTAATGAGGCCCAATTTCAGTCTGGGAGGAACATTTTCCACCTGAAACACCATATTAAACACACCAAAGAGAAAGCTAAAACATGGGAAAGCTCATTACCTTTGGCACCCCCAATCGGCTCAGGCACAGATGACCTTCTACTCACAGCCAAGACATGCTGCACTTCTACTCCCTCTGCCCCGAAACACCTTTCCTCACCACTCTACTACACTCTGACCCCTCCCCATGCCCAACCCTGTCCATCCTCTTCCCCCTTTCTCCCTCTCCTTCTTCTAACCACACCCATATCCCCCTATCACAGCCCGCAGCATCTCCCTCCATAACTCCCTCACATTGCCCTCCTCACCCCTTCTCTTCAATATTCGTCAACGCCAGATCAGTAACCAGAAACAAACACATGATCTTTGACCTTATCTCTGATGAACATCCAGACATCTTTTTCAACACTGAAACCTGGTTCTCCTATGACTTCCTCCCTTCTGCACATGAGGCCTTCCCGCCAGGCTACTCCCTAATCACCCACAACAGAGCCATTAGAGCAGGTGAAATATTCATCCTACACAAACCTCACCTCACACCCTTACACCTTGAGAGACAACCCTGCAATGATGACTGAAAATACCTCCTAGTCAAATTCCACTGCTCTCCTTTCTCCCTTAGTGTTCTCCTTCTTTACAGACCCCTGGGCTATAACAGAACCTTTGCAGACTCCGTGGTGCAATCTGTATCAGTCATCTTCATCCCTCATCCGACTCTCACTGTTCTTGGTGATCTAAACATCTTGTTCGACACCCCATCCAGCCCCATGACCCGTCATCTCCTTGACAACATCGAAGCCCTCATTTCGACACAACCCATATCAGGCCCCATACACATTGCAGGTCACAACTTAGATGTAGTGTTCAGCTCATCCATCTTGATCTCTTCCCTTCTAACCCATTCTCTCATCTGGACTGATCACTCTGCTATTGTTTTCTCAGCCGTGACTCCCACCCCCAAAACCTCCCCACCTTCCTTTCCCTGCTGCATCCACCAGGATCCTGTTATGGCACATCTGCCCGGATCTCTCCTCCTTCCTACTCTCCTCCCTTCCCAATCTCCCCCTTCAAGGAGGAACCTCTCAGCAGACATTTTCAATGGGTCTCAGACACTCTGTCCCCCTTAACCCACCCTAAACCCTTGTCCCACTGCCCCGGGCATTCCCCCAAGTGGATCCGCTCTTGCCTAAAATTCCTCATAACCCTCAGCCCTTGCCAGGAATGATACTGGTTGACTCTGGCTAGACAGACAAGAGCCTACAGATTAAAATCAGAAAAGCCAAGCATGCCTTCCACACCGTCAACGCAAACAAACCATGCAAAGAACAATTACAAGATTATCTCTGAGTTCAAGACCCCCCTCTACTCTGCTCCTCTGTCCCACATCTCCCAGACTCGATGCAACAACATCCTTTATAACCATTACTTCACCATAGCAGTTGAAGCAAACGCTAAACTACCACACTCTTCTGCCCCTTTACCGACAGCCCCCATTACGCTGCCCCGACACACACCCTCTTCAGTTCCTTCTCTGCAATCTCACATCCCATGTTCTCAAGGCTTCTCTCCAAAAGGCACCCCTCAGCTTCCCTGGGAGACCCCTGCCTCCCGGCCCTGCTCAAAAACATCCTCTCCACCTGTGCAGGCACCCTTGACAAGATCTATAATCAACCAATCACTAACAGCTGGGATCTTCCCGCCAGCATACAAACCCTCTCACATCAAACCACTTCCAAAAAAGCCCTCTCATGACCCCCTCCTCTCCTCCAATTTCCAGCCACATTTCCAACAATTGCTTCATAGCCAAATTATTAGATTGCATTGCATACTTGTAGCTCAGTCACTGAATCCCAAGGTCTACTTGACCCTGCCCAGTAAGGCTTCAGACCCCTCCCCTCCATGGAAGGGAGTCCTTCCTGGTCTCTATATGGGATGACTTGAAAAGAACAGCAGGCTCTGAGGGATGCACTGCTCTCATCTTTCTTGACCTCTCAACAGCCTTCAACACAATTAACCTCTCCATCCTTACTTTTAGACTCTTTGACTTAGGCATATGGGACTCTGCCCTCAGATGGATCTCATCTTTCCTCTCGGGCCACTCCCATATCTTCTCTAGCCATCCTTTCTCTTCTCCCCCAGCACAGTCCCCCACAGAGTACATCATGGAAAATCCTTTACTCCCTCCTCTTCAACCTCTACCTTTCTCCCCTCCCCATGCTCATCCATTCCCACAATTTCTACCATTACAACTATGCTGATGACACACAGTTCATCCTAAAGATTCTCAACTCCCCCTCCTCATCCCACCCAGACCTGCAATTCTGCCTCACAGACATTGAACTCTGGAGAACGAACATCTACCTGCTCCTCAACCCTGGAAAAAACAAAATCTCAATCTGTGACAAAACAGATCTCCTTCTCCAGCTTATCCCTTGGCAGCATTCATGAAGACTGGTGCCCACTGCATCCCCGTCTGTCATAAAACGAGGATGCAGTTTTAACTTGGACCTGACCCTCTCCTGTCTCATTGATGCAGTCTCCAGATCATGCAGCTTCATTTCTGCATCCTCAAGCAGATGCCTCCTACCTCCATAGAATTTTCGCAATCATGGCCATCATCCTGTAGTACTTAGACTACTCTAAGTCCCTCTACCTAGGTGCACCTAAATACCAACTCAGAAAACTCCAAACAAATTCAAAACTCAGCAGCAAGTGTCATCCTTGCATTCTCCCCCAGAGAGCACATCTCCCCCACACTCACAACACTTCACTGGCTGCACATCAGCCGACATGCCTCCTTCAGAGGCAAGTGCATTACCCACCATGCCATTCACAAAAAAGGCCCTCCAAAACAATCTCACATGCTCCAGTCCCACCAGAATCCTCAGATCAGGCTCTGCACACCTCTTAGTTGTCCCCCATTCAAGTTCTCCAGATTAGGAGGTTTGTGTTTCTCCATCCTTGCACCCAGTTTCTGGAACTCCCTCCCCCTCACTCTCCGCCTCATGGAGGATCACCTGGCCTTCAGGTAAGCCCTCAAAACCTGCCTTTCTGATCCCCTCGATGTCCCATTCCCACCCCCACCACTTACACACAGGCTTCATCCAGCAGCCCCCCTGCACACTCCTCCACCTGTCCCTTTGTCAGCTACTAGCCTCTTCTTACCTTTCAACTGCTTTACCACCTGCAACCCCTCCTTGGGGGCCACCAAAGCACATGGAGGACTCATGAAGGAATTCCAGTAACTCACACTTGCAACAAATCTTGACAGTGGGGTGGGTATTGCACTCATATGGGCTTAGAGGGTGGGCAATTTCATTTCACTGAAAATGCACCTTGGGAAACTCACGCTGATCATGCAGGAACAGGACAATCAGGCACCTCGGATCCTTCACTTGTGGATGGTACTGCATATAACTCTAAAGCACAGGAGGGTGGGCCATGCTACCGCATTTAATCATGAAATGGGGACCTTGTTTTGCGCTAGAAGGAACTATGGATGGCAATTTTTCACTCTAACATCCTCTCAGAAGGTGAATATTATGTATTCATCTAGCACTTAGATCGTAGATGAAATGTAGAACTGCTACTTGTACATAGATGGATCCCAGAATGTAGATATTGAGGTTTGCACAGCTAACCCATTTCTCCTCTTGCACTCCTCACATTTGCAACTTAGCAGAAGGCACAGCTGCACTCCACACATTCTGTACTCACATATAACACAAACACTATTGCACAACACCTATGCCATAAGAATGAAGCTACTTTTAATGACACAAATTTGAAGTGTAGCTTCCCACATAACTCACTATCTCCTTAAAAACAATCCTCCCCCTTTAGCTCATAGTATACCTCTGCTGCACCCATTCACATTCAATTTAGAAAAGCCTGACAAGCAGGGTCTTAGCCCCCTTTATGGCATACATGCACACATGCATGATAGCAAGCGTTTTCAAACAACAGTGCTTTGGGACCATTATTATGGTGAATGGTGCTATACAAATGACAAAATTAATGAATGAATGAAAAGAGTGGGGGGTCTGCAGAGTCCAGAGTTTTTGTAACGGATGTGCGAGCTGTGCTAAACGATGTGAAGGTTCAGTGCCTAGGAGGAGGGGATAGGGCTGGGAGAAAGGGGAGAGGCTGGAGAGGGGAGAGGCAGACACTGTATAGTAAAAAGGGAGCAAGAGGATTTATCAGAGGAGATGGAGAGAATGTGGACAGCAATTTTGGTAGACGGGTAGGGGTAGGTGTGCAAAAGAGAGGCATGGGGTGGAGTTGAGGAGATATGGGTGTAGAAGGAGATTGTAGGAGGTGTGGTTTGGCTGCAGTCGTAAGGTATTATGATCCTGTGCTGGCGGGTGGGTGCAAAGGGTATGGGGTTGAGGGTGGGCGGGTCAGCTGAGGAGGAGATATCTGGCCAGGGTTGTGTGGGCACCCTTAGGGAAGTAAAAGTTGGACAGGAGGGGTTTGGGCAGGCAAGAATGGAGGGAGGGGAGCAGGGGCAGACATAGGGTGTTGAAGGGTAGCGGTTGGCAGGAGAGGTTACGAGGGGGATAAGGGAAAGGTTGGACAGGTTTGGGATAGTGTTGAGAGAAAGGGGTATGGGAATGGGGAGGCAGGAGGGGGAGAGTGACAGAGGTCTTTCAGGGGGGCAAGGGAAGGGGGCAATCTGGGGTGTGAAGGTGGGGGGCACTGGAAGGAGATGAAGAGGATGAGGTGAACCGGTGGGCTTCTGGTTCTTGATGCACCAGAGGGCTCCTCTGAGCTTGGAATTATTCTGCATGGTGGAGGACATGTTTAGGAGTTGGGTGGGGCTAGATTCAGATGGACAGGGAGAGTAGGGCCTAGAGAGTTTAGACAGATGTAGAGAGTAGAGTGGACACATTTAGAAAACACCTTGTGGAAAAAGGCTACCATACAACAATTAGGTTAACAAGGCTACCTTGCAAGATTAGTCTGGTGCAAATATGGCTGGCTAACACACTTATGTGCAAAGTAAAATATGGCTACCTTACACCAATAGGATATATGCAAGATGGGGATGAATGATGAGGTTTGGCCAAAAAGGTAAGATAGGGCCATCCTACACCATTAGGCTAAATGCAAGATATGACTACCTTATACCATATCACTGAATGCAAGAAAATGGCTAACTAACATATCAGGGCTCAGAGCAGAAAAAAGGCTAACTCAAAAGGGCTAAATGGGCTAAATGAGGAAAGTGGCTACCTTAAACAGTGTAGGCTAAAAGTGAAATGTGGCTACCTTACACAATTAGACTGAATGTGAAATATGGCTAATTAATTTAAGGGGGCTAAACACAGGAAATTCCTATCTTACACAATTGGGCTAAAACAAAGTATGGCTAACTAACTCAAATGGGCCAATTTAGGGTAAACACAGAATATTGCTAATAAACTCAATTGGGCTAGATGCCCAAAATGGCTACTTTACATAATTAGACTAAATGAGGAATAAGACTAGCTTACACGATTGGGCTAGCAGTGAGATATGGCTGACTCAAATGAGCTAAATGAGGAAAGTAGCCATTTTACATGATGCAGGCTAAACGCATAATTTGGCACCTTGCACAGTTAAGCTAAATGTGAAATATGGCTAACAAACTCAATTGTGCTAACTGTACAATTTGGCTACCTTACATAATTAGGCTAAATGTGAAAAATGGCTAACAAACTCAATTCGGCTAAATGTGCAATTTGTCTACCTTACATAAACAGACTAAATGCAAAATATGACTAAAACCTCAATTAGGCTAAATGTACAATTAGGCTACCTTACACAGTAAGGCTAGATGCAAATATGGATAAGTAACTCAAATGGGCCAAATGAGGAAATGCCTACCTTACACAATGTAGGCTAAATGCAATATATGGCCACCTTACAGGCTATATGCTAAAAATGGCTAACAAACTCAATTGTAGTAAATGCACAATATGGCTACCTCACACAATTAGGCTAGATGCAATATATGGCTAAGTAACTCAAATGTGCCAAATGAGGAAATGGCTACCTTACACAATGTAGGCTAAATGTGAAATAGGTCTACCTTACACCGTTTGGCTAAATGTGAAATATGGCTAAAAAAATCAGTTGGGCTGCATGTACAATATGACTATCTTACACGATTAGGCTAGATGTGAAATATGGCTATCTAACACAATAAGGCCAAACGCATGTTGCTATATGAAATTAGGTACTAAGAGTGGAGAGGTTTAATAGAGTACAGTAATGGCTGTACTCCCACCGCCCACACCACAGAAACTATTTACTTTTTCACAAGATCTAACACCTGCTCATGTCAAACCTACTCTAGTTTAAACAATGTGCAATTAAAATGCTTAACTCATGAAGAGAACCTTATTTCTGAAATGCTACCAAATAAAAAAAAATAAAAGAAATTGCTTAGCTAGTCTTTTCTACTTAGTCATTATGTATGAGTGTATTACCAATAGCTGGTAATACACTCATAGACCACGGGTGGGGTCATTAGCACTTAAGAAACAACCCTTTCCCAAATATTTGCCCTCAGCATCACGTTGGGCCATGCCTTGGTGGCAAGTCATTATTCTATGGCAATGACCCCCTCGCTGGGTCTATTATGCCATATTAAGACACGTAGATAGTTATTGACCTCCTCTCAGCCAATCTGATTGTTCAGAATGCAGTCAATAACTATTAATATTGACGGCTTTCTGAACATTCTGGGCCTCATTTAGAAAGCGTTTTTCAATGGGATTGCACTATTGTGAAACACTTTTGTGAATCAGGCCCTCTGTCTTCAAAAGCAGACAGTGAAACAACAATTCAATTAACATGCAAGATTTATTTCAGCAAGACACTTCTTCTTAGGGAGGAGGACCTTTTAGTCTCCTTCAACATCCTATTTAAAACACAAAAGAGATTGATGCTGCCCACAGTAACAGTGGAAGGGGTGGGAGGGGACGGAATCTGGGGTTATCAACTAGTATAAGTGTTCATGCAAGCTGTTTTTTCGTACGACTGACACCTGGTGTTATGGTCACAACGTTCAACCTTTTTTGCTATATTTCATGTCGAGTTTGACTAATATGTTTGTATTGAAAACTGAAACGTCCCCTTTTGAAAAACAATAAAATTGAAGTTGAAAAAAAACACAAACGAGAAAGCTAAAACATGGGAAAACCTTTTCACTTTCTTTTATACAATGTTTACTTTCCTCACATGTGATAAATGTTCATGTCAATCCTGCTCTAGTTTAACCAAATTAATTTAAAAATGCTTAGCTGATGGAAACACCAACAAAACTCCTAAACGTGTATTGCTAATACCAACATGTGCTAATAGCCTAGTAGAACTTGGATGGAGTAATTATCACTTGGGATAGTGACCCTTCCCCAATGTATGTCCACATGCTTCACCTCAGGCCGTACTTCGGTGTTGGGTCACTATCACACAATAAGCACACCTCTCTCATTCTATAGGACTGTGTTAACAAAGTACTAAAACTCTGACCGTTTGCAAATGCACTACAACACATGGTAGTGCTTCCACTACTGAAAAAAAGGGTAGACCTCAGAGATCTGCCCTATTTCTGGACAATGTCAAGACTTTCCTTTATCAGGAAACTCATTATAGCTGCGGTTACATCCCAACTTGTGAGCCGTGTGAATACTAACCAGGACATATTTTAGCCAGGATTTCATTTTGATGTCGGAAGTGGTCTGTATGACAGACATCACGAGGGTGTTGTATAGCAGCAGTGTGAGAGTGCTTGTATTATTGAACGCATAAACTGCCTTGTACACATTTGACCATGTCCTATTCTTAGGATGCCCCCACCATCTTCGGATCACCTGCTTGGTACTGGCCTGTGTGCCCGAATAATTTTTAGCCAAAAGAACACAGTCAATGGCCTTACACCACTTTTAGTCTGAATCTCTGCCTAATGCAGAGCCCCTCACGTTAAGCCTATCTCTATTTTAATGCTCAATTAAATGTATGTATTTTAAGGCCTATGCCGATGACACCTACATACTTGATAATAATAAGATATGGCATTTATAACGTGCCTATGCACAAGTGTTTCAAGGCGCGACGAGGCAAGGTAGGGGAAACAAGGGAAGACAGAGACAACGAACTTACTAGGCCTGGTGACATTGAGATTGTGCAATTGCAGGGAGGGGCAGAGGAAACGTGTGAGGGGAAAGAGGAGGGGGCAGTGCAGCCATGAGATCAAACAGTAAAACAATAAAGAAAGTGTGGGCAACTGGTGGCGAGTGTAAAGGGTAAGTGCAGACATCAAGGCCGTGATTCATGGAACATTTTCCTATCGGATTGAGCCATTATAAAACATTTCCATGAATCAGGCCCCAAGTGTCCAAGTGCTGGTAGGGGGACAGTAGGGATAAGGAAAACAGACCCCAAGTGCAAGGGTTGCCAGGGGATCAATGCAGGTGTGCAACTGGTGAGGAGAGGAGCTGGGCCCCAGATCACAGGGTAGCCAGATAACCAATGCAGTTTCAGTTTCATCCAGGAGTTCAACAAGGGAGAGGAAGAGAGAAATCTGAAGCAAAGAGGAAGGTCTTGAGGTGCTTCTGGAACTGGAGATGGTTCTCCTCAAGTTTCAGAGAGGTGGGGAGGCTGTTCCAGAAGGAGACCCCAGCTGAAGAAAGAGATCTACCACCAACTTGTTGCTTGGAGAAGCGACTGACCCTGAGGGAGTTGGAGGCGGAAGAACAAAGAGCTTGAGATGGAAGATATTTACGAAGAGAGAGTTCGAGGTATTGAGGCCGCAGGCCCCAGAGGGCCTTGTGGACAATGCAGAGGGTTTTGAACTTAATCCTTGCAGCCACTTGGAGCCAGTGCAGAGATTTCAGTGCTGGAGAGATACGATCCCTGGGCTTGATGCCAAGGACAATTCTAGCAGTCCTGTTTTGGATGAGTTGCAGAGGGCAGAGAGTAGAAGCAGGCAGATTTCAGAAAGAGGCTGTTGCAGTAGTCCAGCCTAGAGAGAACTAAAGCTCTGGAGACAGCGAGCTTCTGGGGGAAGGAAAGGAAAGGAAGAATACCAGTGAGGAGGTACAGTTGGTAGTGTGACTTCTTAGAGACGTCAGAGATGTGAGGAGAGAAGGAGAATGTGGAGTTGAAGATGACCCCAAGGTTTTAGCCTCACAGTTGGGAGCAGGAAGAGGGGCAAGGGAGGCTGGCCAGAGAGTGAGAGGAAAGGAGAGAGCAGGTGTGCCAATGAGGAGAATCTCTGTCTTACTGGCCTTAAGGCAGAGATCATTGTTGGCACACCACTCCTGGATAGCAGACAGACAGTCAGAAATGAGAGAAGGAAAAGAGGTGGCAGAAGGGAGCCTGAAAACGAGCTTAGGATCCTCTGCATAGCACTGAAGGTTGGGGCAGAGAGTCGGCAATGTGGTGGACAAGAAGTGCCAGGTATTAGTTGAACAGCCAGGGAGAGAGGTTATACCCCTGGAGAACAGCACAGGTAGAGAGAGAGAAAGAGGAGAGGAATGACCCTAGTTGGACCTGGGAGTGTCTATCAGAGAGGAATGAGGTTTGCCATGCCAGGGCCTGATCAGTGAAACCCAGGTTATCATGGAGACGGTTCAGCAGGACGGCATGGTTGACTGTGTCAAAGGCAGAAGAGACATCAAGTAAGATGAGGACACAGGGGGTATTAGAATTGAGGTTGATGAGCAGGTCTTCATAGATGTTCAGGAGAGCAGTTTCTGTGCTTCTTGCTGCTCCGAAGTTAGACTATGGTCATGGAGACAACCAACAGATAAATTGTGAAGATTAAGCAGGGAGATGGCCAGCATTTCCAGTATTTTGCCCAGCTATGGAGTGATGCGTATCAGGCGATAGTTAGCCAGGCAGGAGGACTTGGCTAAGGGTTTCTTAAGAAGGGGGTGCACAACAGAGTGCTTCAGGGTGAAGGGGAAGACTCCAGTGGCAAAGGATTGGTTGAAGAAGTCAATGTGGTCCTTGATGGTTTTGGAGGAACAGGGGAGAACCTGTTTTGACGAGACTTTCATAGATCAGACTTGTCTAGAAACCTCATTGGGCGGGGACAGTGGAAAGGCAGAGAAGGAGTGAGGAGAGGTGGCCACAGGGCGGCCAGTGGAATAACAGAGAGTAGAGGGAGGAGGGGGAGAGGAAGCGAGAGATAACGGGATGTCCTGCAGAGGGCCTGGGAGGGGACAGGAGAGGTAGAGACTTCAACAGGATTGGCCAGCTCCTTGCAGATTTTAAAGAGTTCGGCTGAGTTGTTAGAAGCCGCAGAGATGCAGGCTTGGATGTGGGCTCTCTTCTTGGTGCGGGCAGAGAGCCGGTATTGCCTTTGGAGCAGGCGGTAGGCCAGTTTGTCAGAGGATGCCCTGGAAGCACGCCTCAATTGACATACGCTTCATAGGTCGGATAACCATGAGGGTAGGTGGCAGTGCTCGAGTTATCTTGCCCTGAGGGTTAAAGAGGGTGAATTGGGAGAAAAGAGAAAGTGATCACTCCAGGAGAGTGTAGTGGTGAGAGGGAAAGTAAATGGAAGGTCTGAAGTGATCAGAGCATTCAGAGTGTCCCCTGCAGATTGAGTCAGGCCAGAGAGTGAAAGAGAGTCACAGAGGTTGCAAAAGAGTCCAGAGGAAGGATAAGAAGCATCCAGGTGGATGTTAAAGTCTCCAATGAGGAGGAGTTGAGTGGTCGAGGCCAGGATGGAGGAGGAGATGTCTGCCCACTCAGAGAGGAAGGAGGAGATCTGACCAGGTGGCCGATAGATGGTAGCCACAGTAAGGGAGTGACCAGGAGAGAGAGAGAGAGCCTGCAGATGAGGCATTCGAAAGAGGAGTAGGCCTGCATAGGAATGACAGAGGCAGGAATTCACTCAGGGAAGATCAGGGCTACAACCCCTCCAGAAAGGTTTGATCTGGGTGTGGAGAGGATCTTGTAGCCAGTGGCGTAACACAAAATGTGGGGGCCCCCTTGCGAGCCATGTTGAGGGGGCCCCCCTCAAACTCGCCTACAACTCACGGGTCGTGCCACACTCTGGCCGGCCTAGATTATCACGCTTGCACAATACGCATGAATGTGCTGCTGAAGTGGTATGCCACACACTGTACTAAGAGAAAGATATAAATATGTGTTTAAATGCAATATTCAGCACACTTTCTGAGAAAAATTGGCTAAAAAGCCAGAGTGTTTGCAATTGTTTTGTAGGGTAACACCAATCCAATGCATGCAAGTCCCCAACAGTGCACAGGAACATTAATGCGTTGCTATTAAAAATGCCATGCCACATTGAAAACATGTCCCACTGGCTGCACAATGTAGACTAGTGTAGACACGTTATAACATTACAGTAAAACATGCCAGGTCACATTTAGACATACCTAGACTGGTTGCACCAAAATACCAGTCGAAGCAATAACACTCATCAAGAAGAGAGCACACATTGAAGCCCGGGTCTCTGCTGCCTCTAACAACATGGCCAAACTTTTTTAAATCTGCACAGAACTGGTCAATCCTGTTGCGGTCTCCACCTCTCCTGTTCCCTCCCAGGCCCTCTGTATGGCTCTGGCCTCTCACTTCTCTGCTTAAACTCAGGACATCCTGTCCACTACCTCCTCTTCCTCTCCCTCGTCCTCTCTCGGCCCCCCTTTGGCCATCTCTACCTCTCCTCCTCCTTTCTCCTCTTTCTCTCTGACCATACCTGACAAGGTTTCTAGACAAGTCTGATTCATGAAAGTCTTTGTCCAAACAGGTGCTCCCTTGCTGCTCCAGAAACATCAAGGACCGTATTGACACATTCGCTGCATGTTGGCCAATTTCTGTAATCACTCTTTCACCCCTGGAACGTTCCCCTCTCCCCTTAAGCGCTCCCTTGTGGACCCACTCCTCATGAAGCCGTCTGCCGATCCTATCTGTCCGGCAAACTATTGCCCAATCTCCATCACCCCATTCCTGGGCAAACTCTTGGAAAAGAGCTGGCCATCTCCCCAGTGGCGTAACATAAAATGTGGGGGCCCCCCTGCGAGCCATGCTGAGGGGGCCCCCCCAACTCGGCAACAAATCACTGGTCAAGCCGAACTCTGGGCTGGCATAGATTATCATGCTTGCGAAATACGCACGGACGTGCTGCTGAAGGGATATGCCACACACTGCACTAGGCGAAAGATATAAATATGTGTTTTAATGCAATATACAGCACAATTTCTGAGAAAAATTGCCTAAAAACCCAAAGTTTTTGCAATTGTTTTGTAGGGTAACACCAATCCCATCGATGCAAGTCACCAACAGTGCACAGGAACATTAATACTTTGCTATTAAAAATGCCATGCCACAATGAAAACATGTCCAACTGGCTACACAATGTAGACTAGTTTAGACACATAATATTGTTACAGTAAAGCATGCCAGCCCACATTTAGACACACCTAGACTGGTTGTACCAAAATGCCAGTCGAAGCATTAACACTCATCAAGAAGAGAACACACATTCAAGCCTGTGGCTTCTAACAACACAGCCAAACTCTTTAAAATATGCAAGGAACTGATCAACCCTGTTGCGGTCTTTACCTCTCCTGTTCCCTCCCAGGCCCTCTGTATGGCTCTGTCATCTCACTTCTCTGCTAAAACTCCTGTCCTTCATATCCTCTTCCTCTCCCTCTTCCTCTTCCTCTCACAGCCCCCCTTTGGTCATCTCTACCTCTCTTCCTCCTTTCTCCTGTTTCTCTCTGACAACACCTGATGAGGTTTCTAGACAAGTCCGATCTATGAAAGTGTCATCCAAACAGGTGCTCCCCTGCACCATAAAAACCATCAAGGACCATATTGACACCCTCGCTCCAGCCTTGGCCGATTTCTGTAATCACTCTTTTGCCACTGGAACGTTCCCTTCTCCCCTTATGCACCCATTCCTCAAGAAGCCATCTGCCTATCGTGCCTGCCCGGCAAACTATCGCCCAATCTCCATCACACCTTTCCTGGGCAAACTGTTGGTAAAGCTGGCCATCTCCCAGCTTACTCTCCACACAGAATCTGTTGGTTGTCTCCATGACCTTCAGTCTGGATTCAGAGCTGCCAGAGGCACGGAAACTGCTCTCCTGAACACCTGTAAAGATCTGCTCTCTAACCTTGATTCCAGGATTTCTTCTATCCTCATCCTCCTTGATCTTTCCTCTGCTTTCGACACGGTCAACCACGCCATCCTGAATCCTGATCAATCGACTCCATGAGAACTTGGGCATCACAGATCAGCTCCTTTCTCTCCGCTCCTTCCTCTCACCATGGTTTTTCAACCTCTACTTGGCCCCTTTGGCCCACCTGAACTCTACCTTCTCTTCTAACTTTCAGTGTTATGCGGCTAACACTCCACTTTCCTTCAGGCTCCCCTCAGACCCCTCTACTCCCTCGCTCATTCCTGACTGTCTATCTGCGATTCAGGATTGGTGTGCCTCCAACGATGTCTGCCTTAATGTCAGTAAGATGGCGATCCTTCTCATTTGGACACCTGCCCCTGCTTTCCTTCTCTCACTCTGGCTGCCCGCGTTCGGCCTTTCCTGTGAGGCAAACAAACTTGGTGTCATCTTTGAATCCACTCTCTCTTTCTCTTTCTCTCCTCACATCTTGGACGTCGCCAAGAAGTCCCACTACCAGCTGCTCCTCCTCAAAGGAACTCTTCCCTTTCTCACTTTCCCCCAGAAGCTCACTGTCTCCAGGGCCCTGCTTCTCTCTAGTCTGGACTACTGTAACAGACTGTTTCTCAATTTGCCTTCCTCTACTCTCCACCCTCTGCAACTAATCCAGAACAGGACTACAAGACTTATCCTTAGCCTCAAGCCCAGGGATCTTATCTCTCCAGCCCTGAAATCACTCCACTCGCTCCCAGTTGCAGCAAGGATCAAGTTCAACAGCCTTTGCATTGTCCACAAGGCTTTCTGGGCCTGGGGCCCTCACTACATCCAACGCTCTCTTCCAAAATATCTTCCTTCTCAAGCCCTTCGCTCAGCTACCTACAACTCTCTAAGGGTTAGACACTTCTCCAGGCAGAGAGTGGGGGTAGATCTCTCTCCTCTGCAGGTGCCTCGCTCTTGAATAGCCTCTCTGCCCCTCTCAAACTTGAGCTGGACCACCTGAAGTTCCGGAAGCAGCTCAAAACTTTCCTCTTCTCCTCTGCTTTCTCTCTCTCTTCCTCCCCAGCTGGCCTACCTGACCTGCCTGTACGCTGTACCGACTGCTTGCTTGGCTACCCTCAGAGTCTCACTGAGTCCAGACTCTTTCTTGATCAGTCACCCTTGCACTGCCTCTGGGCCTACCAAGCACTTAGGGGCTGCAACTGTAACCCTACAGTCCCTTGTTCCTCTTGCAATACCCAGAGCCACGCTGCCCTGGCTGCACCTACTCAGAGCATTGCTGCCCTGTTTTCCCTCCTCCCTCCCTTGCACTTTCCCCCTCCCTTTCCCCTTGCACTTCTCGTTCTCGCACTTGCATGATCTGAATGACACAAGGCTTAGTGAGAATGTTTGTCTTGTCCTACCTCTATCTTCCCTCCCTTGTCTTGTGGCGCCTAGAAACACGTGTGTACTGGTGCATTTTAAATGACTTATATCATATTTTGTTTGTTTGTTTGTTTATTATTTGATAATGCGCACCAAACCCGAGGGTAGCCGGGCGCAGCAGGTACAAGGTTACTTAAGCTTAGGTTACATACATAGGATAAAAATCAAACCAATACAATACATACAAATCAGTACAAGCAGTTGGGGTGAAGAGCTAGCATATTACAGTATTACAAGAATGTACAAGGTAAGAAGGGAGAAAGCAGCATCAGCATTGTCTTATACTAAGGTACAAGGGTATCATAGCTGTAGGGTGCCGCGTGAGTTAATTGTCGTTGGACCAGAGCCAGTTTTTTACCTTCCATCTGAAGTTAGAGTAGGGTAGGCTAGCTCTCAGTGCAGTGGGCAGTGCGTTCCAGGCCTGGGCAGCTCTGACAGGGAAGCTTGCTCCACCCGCTTTAGATCGTCTAAATCTAGGCGTTTCGAGCAAGAAGTGGTTGGTAGCCCTAGTGTGGTGGCTAAAGGTTTTTCTGGTCAGTCTAGCCAAAATATAAGGGGTGCTGCGTGGTTGAGCCCTTTGTGGGTGAGCGACAGTCTCTTGAGCAGGATTCTGTCGCTGATTTTAAGCCAATGGTGGTCTTTTCTGATGTTGAAAATGTGTGCTCTACAGGGTATGTCAAGGGCTGCTCTGAGAGCGTTATTTTGAAGGATTTGCATTTTATTTATAATGGATTTGTTGGCACCTGCATAGAGGGCTTGCAATAGTCCAGCTTGGACATTACTAATGCGTTGGCTAGCAAGATGCAGTTGGTTTTAGAGAGGTAAGGTCTACAGGTCCTGATTAATTTACAGGTGTACACTGTGGAGGATGCCAGGGTGTTAACTTGTTTATTTAGGGATAGGGTAGAATCGAGGTAGAAGCCTAGAGTTTTTACCTCAGTAGCCACCTTAATTGTGTTACCATCTATGTTGAAATTGCGATAGTTGGGACTCAGTTTTTTTAAGTTGGAGTCGGAGCCCAGGATCAATAACTCAGTTTTGTCGTCATTTAGGCAGAGGCCGTGGGAGGCCATCCATGCCTGAATGAGGAGGTAAATTTTGATTACTAAAGCTGTGTCTTCGACAAAGTTGCCTGATAGTGGTATGAGGATCTGTGTATCGTCTGCATAATTAGTGTAAATTACCCCTAATCTGTCAAGTTTGTCGAAGAGAGGCTTAGTAAAGATATTATACATTGTCGGGGAGACACATGAGCCTTGTGGGACACCACAAGTGATCTGGATTGGGTCCGCTGCCGCTACAGGGGAGAATACTGTCATTGTCCGGTTAGCTAGGAAGGATTGTACCCATGCTATAGCTTCACTTGAGAAGTGGGCGGCCGACGCTAAGTGGTTGCATAATACTGCATGATCCACCAGGTCAAAGGCCGCTGATAGGTCAAGGAGGAGGAGCATAGCTGTACTACCTTTATCCTTCAACTCATCGATTTGTGTCTTGAGGTCGATAAGGGCCGTTTCAGTACCGTGCAGTGGTCTGAAGCCAGATTGCCATGAGCCTAATAGTTGGTGTGTCTCCAAATAATTTTGGATTTGGAGGTAGGCTACTCTGTCTATAATTTTAAGGAGAAATGGGACTGTAGTAATTGGCTTGTAGTTAGTGGGGATTGCTGGGTCTGTTTTTTGAGTAAGGGCAGTACCCAGGATTCTTTAAGGTTAGTAGGTACGGTATTCGTATTGAAGGAGGCGTTGATAAGTTTCGAGATAAAAGGTGCTAGATCTCTGGCTGCATCTTTGAGGATTTGCGCAGGGCAGCTGTCACCTTGGCAGTTGGACGGTTTAAGGGAGAGAATGACCTTTTCAGTTTCTAATATAGAAATATTAGTAAACCTGAAGGGTTTACAGTTGATTTGGGTGGATGTGCTGGGTATCTCTTTCAAAGGGGTGGTATGAGTTCCGCTAGGGATCAGGGACGCTTTTTTCTTAGCAATTTTCGATTGAAGGGTAGTGATTTTATTTGCTAAGGCGTTTTGGATGCTAGTGCACCAAGATTTGTTCTTGGGGACATTGTCTTTAGGGGCTATTGGGTTTTCCAGTTCCCGGAGAATGGTGAAGAGCTCTTTGGAGTTCGAGTTGGCTTTATTGATTCTATCATTGAATGATTCTTTTTTAGTTTGGATTATGTCCTTCTTGTATTTTTTGGCAAAGTTGGCAAGTGTAGTTTTGTTGTCAGCAGAGGGAGTGTGCCTCCAAATAGCTTGGAGTTTGCGTTTTTGGATACACATTTCTTTGAGGTGGGGGGTGAACCAAGAGTTAAGGTGCGTTTCACGTTTACTTTTATGGAATTTGATAGGGGCAATCAGGTCTAGGGCTTTGGCCATGGAGTTGTTAAATGATTCAACTAACTTGCTAGGGTTGGGTTCATTGGAGCTGATTGTGAGATCTGGTAGGAGAAGTGGAAGTAGTTTTTCAGCTGTGATTTCTTTTTTGCTTCTCGTTGGCAAGGGGGGTGCTATTTTATTCTTGTTAGGATTGGGAGGCTCGATGCTGGCTGTAAAGCATATCAGATAGTGGTCTGTCCATATTTGAGGTAAAACACTAGAGATGGTGATGTCGCAGTTATAGTTGGCTATCCAGTCTAGTGTGCGTCCTTTTGTGTGTGCAGGAGTTAGGACATTTTCGGTAATGCCGTGGTTGACTAGAATGGATTGGATAGACTGGGCTTGTTTATCTTCAGCGTCATTAAAGCCTAGGTTAAAGTCACCTAGTAAAAGAAGCTGAGTGGAGTCTTTAATACTGTTGGTGAGGAGGCTGGAAAGGTCTTCCCCGAAGTTGCCTAGTGGGCCTGGTGGTCTGTATATCAGAAGTATCGTTAGAGTGCTATTATTAGAGATAGGTATTTTAGCTGAGAGAAGTTTCCACGATGTAATTGTTGGGTGTGGGATGAGTCTAGCAGCTAGCTGTGTTTTGGTTATGATGGCCAGGCCGCCTCCTCTAGAGTTAGGTCGGTCGACTGTTAGGATGTTGTAGTCGTCAGGTATGGCAGTCATGAGGGCAGGGCCGGCTGCATCATGGAGCCAGGTTTCAGAAACTGCCAGGATATCTAGGTTGTCCATAGCCAGTATATCAGCTATTTCAGTATTGTGTGCTATAAGGGACCTAGCATTAATAAGGGCTCCTGATAATGTAGGAGTTGTAGTATTGTCTTTGGCAGAACTGGGGGTAGGGCAGATAGGTCTCCTCTGTGTGTAGTATGGGACATCATCTGGTTTCCTCTGTTTGTATTATGGGACAACATGTGTTTCAGGACGATGTAACGTCGCTGAGTCTAGGAGGTTATGATTAATGGCAGTGGAGGTACTTGTGGGTACTAACGGGCTGGTTCTTTTATTTTTGATGTTGTAGAGTCGTGGCAGACTAGCTCTGAGTCGCAGGTTTCTCTCTTGCAGGTTACAAGGTATGGGGTTGGTGAGGGCCATTGTTATGGTGATGGTTAGGAGAGTGCAGACTAGGGAACCGCATGTGAGTGACAAACAAGTCTTAGTGGCGCGCATGTTGTGAACATGGCAGGATGGTGCCTGTGTTAGGCAAGCCCGGTGGGGACTAGTGCGTGGTTGTGCTATTGCAAATGCACCTAGATTGGGCAATGCTGTTAGTGTCTATGGGGCAGACATCCTATGGTATAACGCCTAGCGTTGAGGTCTATCATTTGATCACTGATGCCCAGAAAAATATAGAATGCCGCATTAAGAAATGGCTAGACTGGCAGCACCCAAATGGCAGTCTAGCCAGGTAATTCACTTAGCAGGACTGCTTTATCAGAAATGCCCAGTTAAAAAAAATTCATATCAAACTGAGGAATGACTAGACTGGCTGCACCAAAATGCCTCTAGCCACTAATACCACATATCATGCCTGCTTAACCTGGACATGGACAGCATTATGATTTGATGCACAATCCTGCCTCCCCCCCACACATCCGCTCTCCCTACCACCCCTAACCCAACCTCCAAAATCAGCTCCATGGCCCAGAATTACCTCCATGTCACTCTTCCTTGTCCCAGAGTTTACGTATGAGGCTCTTTGACTAGGAGTAATGAAGACTGGGACTAGGAGTAGGGACT
This sequence comes from Ambystoma mexicanum, assembly GCF_040938575.1. Classification (NCBI taxonomy): domain Eukaryota; kingdom Metazoa; phylum Chordata; class Amphibia; order Caudata; family Ambystomatidae; genus Ambystoma; species Ambystoma mexicanum. The sequence continues at coordinate 727,949,813 of NC_090935.1, read as the reverse complement.
AGGAGTAATGAAGAGTGCCAGTGCTTCCGTGGTCCCTATTCCAATAGGACTCTATTGAAATTGGGTCTTACCATTTGCCGGCGCCTGACTTCCCGGACTGCCGTGGTTGTAATCCCCTGGTGTTACCGGGAAGTTGGGCACCAGTAAATCATTACGGGTCCAGCGCCAACCTGCCGGTAGCACCGGCACCGTTACCACCAAACCCGTAATGAAGTCTATTGTTTCTTCTTGAAGTCACTCTGACTTCATAAAGAAATTATTTCCATTATGGACCAAACCATAACAGAAATAATTTCTTTGTGAAGCAGAGTGACTTCAAAAATAAACTATGGGCCTCATTACGAGTTTGGAGGCCGCTGCCTCCAAACTCGGGTCCGGGTCCGTGGTCCCTGAATGGGGCAATACAAGGCCATTCCAATCTTGGAGGCCCCGGTATTTCCCCATTCAGGGAACACACCCCCATTCCCATTTCAGCCCCCATAGGGCTCAATGGGAATGGGGAGAGAGCATGGAGGCCTCAAGCCTAGCTTCTTCCATGCCATGGGGAGGGCGGAGCCCTCAGACTTCAAAAGACATTTTCTTTTTGTAGTCAAACTGACTTCATAAAGAAATTATTTCTGTTACAGAAATAATTTCTTCATGAATGAAGACTGAATTCAAAAAGAAAAAAAAAATCTGGAAAAAAAAATCATTTTTTTTTTCAGTGAGGCCCCCTCCCAGGACATGTGCTGGCAGGGCCCCCTGCACCGCGGGGGCTGCGGGGGCCCCTGTTACGCCAGTGCATCTCCCAGCTTACTCTCCACATTGAATCTGTTGGTTGTCTCCATGACCATCAGTCTGGCTTCAGAGCTGCCAGTGGCACCGAAACTTCTCTCCTGAACACCAGTGAAGATCTGCTCTCTAACCTTGATTCCAGCATTCCTTCTGTCCTAATCCTCCTTGATCTCTCCTCTACTTTCGACGCAGTCAACCACGCCATCCTGATCAATCGACTACATGAGAACCTGGGCATCACAGATCAGGCCCTGGAGTGGCTGACCTCCTTCTTCTTGGACTGCCTCTCCCAGGTCCAACTTGGTCCCTTTCTCTCCACCACCTCTCTCTCTACCTGTGGCAGTCCCCAGGGCTCTGCTCTCACCCTGGTTTTTCAACCTCTATTTGGCCCCTTTGGCCCACCTGATCTCTACCTTCTCCTCTAACTTTCAGTATTATGGGGATGGCACTTGGCTTTCCTTCAGGCTCCTCTCATCTTTTGCTCATTCCTGACTATATGTGATTCAGAATTGGTGCACCTCCAACAATATCTACCTTAGTGCCATTAAGATAGATATCCTTCTCATTGGGACCCCTGCCCCTGCTTTCCCTCTCTCACTCAGTCTGGCCACCCACCTTGAGCCCTCTTCCTTTGCCTTCCTGTGAGGCAAAAAACCTTTTGTGTCATCTTTGACTCCACTCTCTCTTTCTCCCCACGCATCTCGGCCGTTGCCAAGAAGTACCACTACCTACCAGCTGCTCCTCCTCAAAGGGACTCTTCCCTTTTTCACTTTCCCCCAGATGCTCACTGTCGCCAGAACCCTGTTTCTCTCTAGGATGGACTACTGCAACAGCCTCTTTCTCAAGCTGCCTTCCTCTACTCTCTGCCCTCTGCAACTAGTCCAGAACAGGACAGCCACAAGGCCAAGGATCATATCTCTAAAGCCCTGAAATCTCTCCACTGGCTCCCGATGGTTGCAAGAATCAAGTTCAAGACCCTTTGCATTGTCCACAAGGCTTTCTGGGGTCGGGCCCACACTACATCCAACGCTCTCTTCCAAAATACCTTTTTTCTCAAGCCCTTCCCCCGACTACCTCCAACTCTCTAAGGGCTAGACGCTTCTTCTGGCAGAGAGTGGGGGTTAGATCTCTCTCCTCTGCAGGTGCCTCCCTCTGAAATGGCCTCCCTGCCCCTCTCAAACTTTACCGGACCATCTGATGTTCCGGAAGCAGCGCAAAACTTTCCTCTTCTCCTCTGCTTTCGCTCTGTCCCTCCACTGCTGACCTACCTGGCATACCGGTCTGCTTGGCTACCCTCAGTCTCACTGAGTCCAGGCTCTTTCTTGATCAGTCACCCTTGCACTGCCTGCGGGGCTACAGCACACTTAGGGGCTACAACTGTAACCCTACAGTCCCTTGTTCTCCTTGCACTACCGAGAGCCGCACTGTCCTGGCTCCACTTACTCAGCGCATTACAGTCCTGTTTTCCCCTCCCTTCTCCCTTGCACTTCCCCCCTCCCTTTCCCCTTGCATTTCTCATTCTCGCACTTCCACGATTTGAATGACACAAGGCCTAGTAATATCATTTGTCTTGTCCACCCTCTATCTTCACTCCATTGCTTGACGCGCCAAGAAACACTTGTGTACAGGCGTGTTATAATAGACTTATATCATATCATTTTATCACAGATGCTAAAACAATATACAATGCTGCAGTAAGAAATGGCTAGACTGGCAGCACCCAAATGCCAATCTAGCCAGGTAATTACACTTAGCAGGACTGCTTTATCAGTAATGCGCAGTTAAAAAAAAAAGTCATACCAAACTGAAGAATAACTAGACTGGGTGCACCAAAAATGCCTCTCTAGCCACTAATACCACATATCATGCCTCCTTAGCCTGGACATGGACAACCATTATGATTTATCACACAATCCCACCGCGCACACATCCCCTCTCCCTCTCATGCTCTACCCCAACACCCAAAATCAGCTCCTTGGCCCAGAATTACCTTCACATCCCTCTTCCTTGTCTCAGAGCTTACATTTGAGGCTCCTTGCCTCATAGGTAAGTACTGGGATGAGGATGAGTGGGACTAGGAGTAATGAAGATTACAGGTAGCTAAGTCAGGCATTACCTTCATGTACCTCTACCTCATCCTAGTACCTGCATTCAAATGCCAAATTTTTTAGGAAATTGAAATTGTGATGTGGGTTTAGTACTTTCATGCCAGGGAAGTGATTGGAAGGGTAGAAAGGGAACAGGAGACTGTTTTTTCTCACAACAGTTCATAAGTAGGTGCTTTCACACTTAAAGGAGAGCGTTAACTGCTTCTAACATTGAAGCTGCACTAGAATAGTCTCATTAAAATGCGTAAAGAAGTTAGATGCCCCCACACAAATAAGTTTGCCTCCCCCACCACCCATGAAGTTAGTGCCTCTCCCAACATTTGAAGGTTCAGCCACCCCGAAATGTAGGTTTTGTTGTGCCCCTGAACACAAGTACAAACACTAGTCACCATATACACGCATGCATGCCCAGCCATCCTTACATTTAAGTGTGCACCCTTTCACCATACAGGCACATCCAAGCAGCCACCCATGCATTTAAGTGTGCACCCTTTCACTTTACACGCAGACATGCACACCTAGTCACCCATATATTTGTGTGTACCCTTTCAACATACACTCACACAGGCAGCGTTTCGGGATAGAAAAAATGCTTTTAGTGCCCCGGTCACGCACATAATGCGGACCGGGGTACTAAAAGCTATATGACCCTCGCGGCGGGGGCATTACCGACTCAGGTAATGCCGCCGCCGCTCGGGTCATATTGCTTATTTATGTTCCTGTCTACTGGTCTAGCTACATTATAACTGACCAGTTCTCTTAAGGCCAAAAGAATATTAAAATAAAGGCTGCAAATTGTAAACAGAAAAAAGATGAGAAGCATTATGACTAACATGTCTACCTTTTGCAGATAACTACAGGCATTATTCCCTCTAAATGCTAAAAAATCTAATATCTAATATTATTACCCACTCCTATTCTTGCCACCACGAGAAAGTATCCTTTGGCTAATTTAAACAGCAAGTATTGACAGGAAATCCTGTGTTAGATTTGAATGTAAATGTCTTCCTAAAACAATGCAATTTTTTATTGAATAACAGCCCTGTGTGTCAGATTCCTAGAAAAGGATAGGTTTTCACCAAGAATGGTCAAACCAAGAAAAACAAGATATCTATGTGGAACATTTGCTGTTTCTTCTTTTACTTTGAAGGAGTCATGCTTTATTTTTAGACAAGTGTCCTTGAGGGTGGTTGGTGGGCCAATATTTCTTGTCGGAAAAGAAAGACATCATGCCATTTTTATTCTTATAGTTGCTGAATGGCTCTCATCATCGATCTGTTTGTGGTCTGCACACCTCTTCTCCATGTTCATACTCAGCAATTGTGGATAGGGTCGCTCTTCTGTAGTGATGGAATTGTTGTGGTGGATGCAAGAGCACCCACCTTCTACTTTCATGACAAACAGTGTAACAGCCTCCACTATATACGGGCCCTTGAAGCGTCATGTGTGCCACTTCCTTGTAAAATTCCTGCACAAGACTCTTTCACCTGGATACAATAATGCATTTAACAAAATATTGCTGTCCACTGGTTCTTTATTTTCATCTGTGTCCTTTGAGCCCCCTGCTGCATTTGCACTCATTGAGACATATATTTAAGAACTTCTGTCGTATGCTGTCAAACAACTGCACATTACCTTCCCTAACACAGCAGCAGCATTATCTTCATCACTTTGAGCCTGAGAGGGAGGAGAAATGGGTTTTTGCATTTGGCGCCCCGTCACCCACCAGCTCATGAGGAGTCAGTTGATGGTCAGAGCCTGGATAGATGTGTAATACAAATCATCTTAAAGGAATGAATTTCAACCAACCTTTTTTCATAGTCTCTTTTATCAAGGCAATTCTTTCGTTTAGGAGGCCGTTGAGTCACTCACAAACACCATTTGCTTGTGGGGGCATTCTCTTCATCAGTTTGAGCCTGAGAGGGAGGAGCAATGGGTGTATGCATTTGGCATCCTGTGACAAGCTCATGAGGAGTCAGGTGAGGGTCAGAGCCTGGATAGATACGTGATACAAATTATGTTAAAGGAAGGCAATCCAACCAACCTCTTTTCAAAGTCTCTTTTTTCATGACAATTCTTTCTTTTAGGAGGCCATAAAGAAACTCAAACATACTGTTTGCTTGTGGGAGGTAAACTGATGAGAATGTATGTTTTACAGCCAAAATGATAATGATGTGCTTGAACACCTCATTTAAAAAGTGTGGTCCCTAGCACCTCACACACTCACCACCTTAGAAATACCTCATGTACAAGGAATTTTACAGCACATGTGGCATCTGAATGTGTGCATGGACTGACTTTGATCCAACAGAAAAAGGGACACATGACCACTAGAATAAACCTGTATCCATTACAAATTTGGAGCATATCAACATAGCCAAGATGCAAATGTTGAAAAGGTCCTGTAGGATGGGGTATTGCTCCTCTCACTGTTCACAGAGTATGCCCTGCTGTACATTTCTGACATATGAAACAATTGATAGTAAAATTAGCAACTTGCTCTCCCAAATTAGGAACAAACCAATCCTTGGAAATCAGACCTGCAAGACACTCTCTCAATGAGTGTGCCAGGCAGTACAGCTGCTCTAATATTACTGTAAGCAGCCCTAGGGGCATCACAGGTTTCCTGAAGCATCCCCTTATTTTCCATAGCTCCTGCTCTTTTAGCATTGTCCTCCCCTGTAATTTGAGAATGTGTGCTACGGGTAATGTATTAAAGTCTACTTTCACCATCATGTTTCATGCACGTGTATATTTGTTTGTGCAGTCACAATATCAGCTACTTAAATATGCTACTCTTTTTGCTTCTAGTTCTGTGGCCTCATTGGCACAGGAAATAAAATCAGCACCTTTGGTGTCCGCTGTGCTCTTCACTTCAGCAATGGCCAATGGAAGTTGATGTGCTTCTATAAGCCTGTCTAATAATGGAACATTCTGCACAGGTGGGCCTTCTGTGCACTGGATGCCCCTGCTTTTCCATTGTGACAGTCCTGAATTTACTGTTGATGTCAAATAGGCAGAGACGGCATATACTTTTTCTGTCTCATCTTCATGTTCTTCAAGCACCAATATCAACACTACCATCTCTTCCAATTGTGCTGGCAATCTCGCACTTGTCACTGTCTCAAAGCTGTCATTCTCTTCTACCTTCACGACTGCGGTGCCACTATATCTTTGACCCATGCTCTGGTCTATTGATGATCTGTCAATGAAGAGAATTATCTCACATTCCAGGGCGTTTTATTTGGCAAGGAGTATCTCATCATGGTATTCAGTGTAATTGGGGCAATTGTGCACATAATCTCCCTCCTTCGCTGCTTCTGCTATGAATCTGGCTGGTTTTACCACTCGACACAGGACAATTTTGATTGATTGATTTGGTATAATTAACTCATAGCTTGATGTTCTCTGGGTAGTTTATGTACTTTTGGGTTTTTCAAGAATGGCAAATAAAGATTGCTTAATGTATAACATGAGTGGACAACCCATCGTTATGCGGGCTGACTTCTCAATTTCAAAGGCTGCTGCAACCAATGCTTTATCGATTGGGTAATTGCCTCTCATTACTGGATCTAATATTCCACTGCATAATGTGGGATGTATTTACCCATGCATCCGAGCCCTAACTCAAAACTGTGCAGTACTGACATGGAAAACATCATGATGGCCAGAGCTTCCCAGAAAATGCACAGGGAAATGCATGAAGAATAGGCTGCCGCTCATTTTTGCCAATGTTATGGGCACAGAAGGGCACTGCCTAAAACCACCATTGGACTACCCACACAGTAGTCTGAAACCATTGGGAATGGCAATGCTGATTGCCAAAAGCAAACCCATAACTGTGGAGAATTCATTTTCTTAAATCCCAAAAAGGGGTGCAGTACCAGTACTCACCACTATCCAAAAGCCAGCGTTTTAAAACAACACCAGATTTTAATTTTTTTGTGTAAAACTGAATAAATGAACCCAAAACATGCCAAAGAAAGACTTACTGAAAGGTGGATCCAATGTAAAGTTATATTCTGAAGTGACTTGAAGGTTTATAACAAGACTGGCTGAGCTGTGGATTTCAGCAGTTTAAGTAAATTTGGACTGAAAGACACTAAAAATTTAAATGTTTAAAAGAAATGAGTGACCTACTTTGAGTGTCACATAGGTTGCAATTGTTTAAATGTCATAGTTTTAAACTTAGAATCAGCATTCTAACTGCATATACAGGAGCTCTGAACAAAGCCCTGTCCTGACCCAGGCAGATGGTTTATAGCAGATGTCGTAAATGTAGCTTCCTCCTGGAAGGACAAAGGAGGGGCACTGCCTGTGAGAGCAAGCTGGCTTGGCAGAACTGGAAAAACCAGAAATTCAACCTTGTGCTGGAGGAAAACCACACCCCTTTGGGGCCAGAACATAACTCTAAAAAGATGAATAACTCATAGAGCGGACATGTGAAAATTTTATAAATGATACCATAATTCTTGTGATTTTTCTGCCCACATTTTAAGAGGTTTTTAGAACCGGTGGTATGTTCAGGGGGGTTTTAGCGGAAAAGAGGATATTACTCAAAATGTGTGCATGTGAAAAATCTGACACTTCATCAACTAATGTCCATACTCCTTGCGCACATGTGTGTAAATTTGGGGTAATGTCCCAAATTGCAAACCAGTTAAAAAGTGCAAAATATTGCCATTTCTGAATGCAAGCCCCCAGGAAGAGCAGAGTGTGAACAGGGTATACCTCCTGTAATGCATGATGGGTGCATATGATTTTAAAACAATATGTACCTCTGCAAATATGTATTTGGTTCAAATCTAGATTTGTGTGCAAGTTAACAGGAGGAGTGGACTTTCTGCAGGCTGTAAAATGACATCACTCTGACACAACTTAGCTCCCCCAATCAGGGGAGAAATGAAAGCGTGGCCAATGATAAGTGGAGAGGGGTAGGGTCTAGTGATGCTGCACACACACCCATTTTGAAAACACATAAAAGCAGACAGACAGGACAGATAGGGACCTTCAAATCCATTTGCAGCTGGAAGCTCTGCCGGGAAAATCCATACTTTACCTCCATCAACCTCCAGAGAGCTCACATAGAGACTTCAATCTATCCACCTTCAGAGAGCTGACCTAGACCGCTGTTAGCAGAACCAGAGAGAGCTGACCCAGATCACTGTGAAGTGCAGAGACCAGAGTCCAGTCCAAAACCTGACCAGATCCGTGGCAAGGCATATTTCTAAATATATTGTGAGTACATAGCAAAACTGTGCAGAACCCACTCTCTTAGTTAAAATAATCTAATGCAAGCTATTTTAACTTGAGTAAAGCTGTCACTTGTCATTTTCTAGTTGCAAGCTGCACTTGTCTTTTTGAACTTTAAAATTTCAAATCTGAAAAACGACCTTTATTTAATCGCTCATATCTCCGTGACCGTTTGTGCTAGAGACTTGCAGCTGAGATCCTAGGCTTTCATAGGACCCCAAAACGATATTGATAGCCCTTGTAGTTCTTCTGTAATAGCGCCCGGCGCATTCGCAAATTTTGCCGCGATTTGCAAATTTCTTCACGTGTAAAAATCTGCTGCTGCTTGCCTTTCATTTGCCAAAAATTCGTTTAACCTACCAATTACTCCTAGATCCTTGCTAAAGTGAGCCTGGACTAATATTAACTTGATTTCACTCACCCTGAACCTCTAGAGGGAATTAAAAGCATTTTAGTATATTTTTTTTTCTTCATTGCCAGCACATTTCAAAGCATTTGGGCCTGTGTTTTCAACTTCTGTAGTCTAAGCTTGCTGGGGTGAACTGAATCACATTTAATTGCATTTCTGAGAACTGTGTGCTTTCCTTCCATTTCCTTGCATTGCATAAACGGGGGGGGGTGAATTGTCCAAGAAAGTGATTACATTGTCTTTTGCTGAAATCCTATCAAGTTATTTTCTGTACTGCATTTCATTCCACATTGCATCCATTTGAAACCATAAAAGTATTGTTGCTATCTTATCCATTTCATGTCAACTCCTTAGTGATTATCAAGAAGTGTGCTAGTGCCAGATTCTCCGTTGTTAATCTTTATCATACCAGATTAAGTGTGATATCCAATTATTAATTTATTATAAAGCGTGATATCGATATATATTGCTTTACTTCTCAAATAAACCTTTTAACTTGCAAAACAGAACTACTTCTTGGCTCAGTGGGGTCAGGGGGATTCTGAGAGAGGGGTGTTATATAGGGGTAGTCATCCAGAACGCATGAACTGGGCATAAAGATATATCAATAAGGGTTTTCATTCAGTATTCTAGACTAGGCGTTGACTTGGCTGTAGTGCTGAATTGAATCCTCTTACAAATTGGGGGCTCGTCCGGGATGTTTGGGTAAGATCTACCATTTGTGCAGATTAATATAGCGTGCCAGCTGACCAGATACACATATCCGGTCGGATCACCATGCTGTGTTATGCTGTAAAGCACTCCTCAAAGGAACGCTCTTAGGAAAAGGTCTGTTTTGCAAAAATAAAATACAAACTTCTGTAAGTCAGGACAGAGACCAATCTCTAGAATGACGACCTTAGTAGACATGAAAATAGCCAGAGAGCACTTCTTACATAAGTTATTTGTGAGAGGTGAGTGGACTCACCAGGACCAAACAGTCTGGTTGCAGGCCATCACACCCCAAATCACGGAAACAGGGTCAGATACATGGAGAGACCAGGGTCCCTTACATGTGGCCCTGAGTGAACTATATATGTCCTCTAAGGCCAAGGATGAGCACAACAAGATTGCCAGGGTAGCGGCATATTTATATTTACATATGGGAGCCATGCAGGACAAATGTGCTGAAGGCCAAGATCTGGCGAGTAGGCAACTGCTGGCATTACAGAAGGCCCAATCTGAGCTGGACTCTTCTGAGCAGAGGCTGCTCAGGAGCCAGGAGTCAGAAAATGACAGTAGGCAGTATATCATTAAAATAAAAGAGGACATGGATATACTGCAACAGGAAAAGGCTGACCAGGATACTAGATTTCTGGCCCTGCAGAAGGAGCACCAAGACAGTTTGGACTCCTTACTGCAGAGCCAGAAAAAGCTGGAGCAACAATTAGACTTTAACAGGGCATGCACGGAGCAGGTAGCCACCCTGCAAAGTCATCTAGATAGAGTGAAGGTAGAGAGCAACAAGCTGATTTTGAAAGACCTGGATACCCAGGCAGAGTTTGATGAAGAACGCCAGAAAGCTGGTGCCTTTCAAAGGCAGAGGGACGACCTGGCGGCACAAATGCAGGCTCTTAGTCAGGAAAGAGACGCCTTAGGCCAGGAAGTCTGCCATTTAAAAAGGAAAATGGAAGAAAATCACCTGGCCCACCAGGGACTGGGTGACCTCCAAAAAGAACACCAGAACTTGTTAGAGCACACCAGGAGGGTGGAGGATACTCTAGCAAGAAAGGGGCAGGCCAATAGGGACACAGCTCAGGAGGTAACCCTCCTGCAGCAAAGACTGGCCCAGTGCTCCAGGACCAATCAGGAAACACAGAGAGAGAATGAGGCTCTCTGCCAGCGCAATGATAGACTCCAACAACAGGTAGCGATGCAGGAGAGACTGATAGAGTCTAGTAAGACCTTAACTGAGGAACTGAAGGCGCAGGCTCTTGCATTGCAACAGGGAGCAGGGGCGGATAGAGAGGAGGTTCGCTGGGAAAGAGAAACTCCTGAGCATAACCCCAGGAGCCCTAGTACCAGAGGCCTTTATCTCTCTCGGTCCCTGGACTCTGCCACCCCCATGTCCCCTGGCGCACATGAGCACAGGGCCACAGGGATGGCAGATTACTATCCAGCCAGAAGCATGGGGCTCATAGGCCAGTACCACCCAGGAATGGAGGGGCGGGCATCCGGGTATGGGCACCCCAGCACAGTGCAATTTAATGGGGAACCCCAGGAGAGTAGGCACATTAAGGGCATCCTGAAAACCTCTGCCCAGTTTGGTCAGTGGGGGGGGTACCCATCAAATCCTGGCAGCAAGGAGGAATCTGAAGACTCCTCTGAACTGCGCAGGACACAGGAGACCAGGTCCCCACATTCGGCCAGCCATTCCCAGGCTCGCAGAATCCGGGAAAACCTGGAAGAGCAGACAGGAACCTCTGGGAGCAGTGCCTCTGAGTCAGAGGATGAATGGACAAGGGTTACCCGAACCAAAAAGGCCAATAAGGCAAAAAGGGCCTTGCTTAAGGACCCCTTCAAGCAGATTAAGGCGATCAGGAGCGTCATCACGCCTTACCATAAGAACGCTAAGTATTCTGTTTGGGAGCACTTAGAGTTGTTTGAGCAAATGATGGAGACTTTCCATTTGAAGGACAGCCAAAGCTGTACTCAATATGTAAAGTGGACCTTCTCCCCGGAATACTCCAGTTTCTTTGTGGGGCTGGAGGACCAAAATCATTTAAGATGGTCCACCTATAAGGCGGCCATCTTGAAACATTTTTCCATTCATAGAAATTCTCAAGAGGCTCGCAAGGCAGCCTACAATTTGCAATGTGGGGAGGATCAGGCCCCACAAGAATTTGTGCAAGAACTGAAACGTGCTTTTGCGCAGACCACCAGAAGGGTGCGCACAGACAGTAGAGAATTCATCAATACATTTTTTCATGCCTTGCCCAAATACATAATGACCCAGCTCGTGAGGGATTTTCACGAGAAAAGATCTTTAGACTGGGTCATTGAACAGGCTACCCGGATCTATGAGGTGCAGAAACCGGTAGATAGCAAAAGTAATGCCCAGAAAAACCCCAAAGCCAACAGCACCCCTGCTGCTGCCAAGGTGGCAGAGGTAAAGGTCACCCCCGTTTTGGATTTGGAGATGGGGGGGCCTAAAAACCTACCTGCACCTAATAATGCTAGGCCCAGAAGGTCCTCGGGCCAGTCACAGACAGGGGGCCAGGGAGGCAGCCCCACAAATGGGGTCCCTCGCTCTCCTGATTATGTAAGCCCCCGTTACAAGGGAAACAGACCCATCCTGGGTTATGTGTGGACTCCTCCAGCCCAAGGGGGGAGATCCAGCCAAGAACCTAACCCAGGGAACTTTCCTCCTAACTTCCCACCGGAGGGCAGAAATTCTCCGAATCCTGGGCAGAACTTTTTCCCCAGGTATCCACCCGATTTCCAGCCCCAAAATCCTCCACCCTTCTTTCCCCAATTCCCTGAGCCCAGACAACCTAATCCGGGAGAGGGGAGGCCAAGGGTGGAGGGGTACCCAAATCTTCCCAACCCGGGGTACTACCAGAGAAGGGATAGCTACCCTTCCCGGGATCAGCACAGGGGAGAAAACAGGGCCCCATATCAGCCTGAGCGGGTTTCCCAGTTAGAGCGCCAGGTTCAAAACATGGCGCGGGATCTGGGTCACATACTGAGGGCTCAGCAGAACCCTCAGATGGGCATGCCGGCGCAGAACGCACCCAACTCTGGACCTGGTGCCCCAGAACAATGACGGGGGCAGCACCCCGATAACTCACCGGTTCCCAGAGAGGAGGCACAAAGGGAAGGGGGGTGTAAAGCCTTGGAGGAAGCTTCCTTCCTCACTTGTAAACAGCCCCTGGAAACCCAGGAACCGGAAACAAAATCTCTTGCCCCTGAAAGTCTGCCTCCTAAGGAGCAGAGGGGGGGTAGGAGAAACAAAAGACCCAAACAGACTCAGTTTGAGGAGGAGGTACAGATCTTCCAATTTGAGGGAGAGGGATCCTCAGAGGATCCTGGGAAAAGGATCTTCTCCTTCAGAGAGGGGGGAACTCCTCCCAAAGAAAAATGGGTCCCTAGGGATGCAAATCCAGACTGGGGAGATGTGGAGACTGAGCTACCGCCGCCCACCATCTCATCCCAGAACCAACAGCAAGAAAATCCCCTGGTTCAAAGCCATCCTGATGACTGCCTCCAAAAAGGGGGGGGCGGCCCAGAACTGGAACCAGGGGAACCCACAATGGCTCTGATCTCCAGTTGCCAACTTTTTCTTTCAGATTCCCAAGGCTCTCCACAGAATTCTGCCCAAATTTCTTCTCTTGCAATGTCCAAAACCAGAAAGTTAGCCCACCAGTTGTCCAAAAATGTGCATTATCTGTGCCCCCTTGAGGAGAAGGAGGGAAGATACTATGCCCCGGTACAAGTACAGGGGCAGGGTTCGATTTCAGCGCTGGTGGACACGGGATCTCAAGCCACCCTTCTGTGCAGAAGGGCCTTTGATGAACTGAATGCAGGAAGGGGAGAGAATTACCAAATTCCTCTCACCTCTCTTCCTGGACAACTGCAGAACTTTGACGGGAAGGAAATTCCCGTTGAGGGGACTGCAGACTTGGACATTAAGATCGGGCGACACAAGTTGAAACACCCGGTCATAGTAGTGTCTCCAGAGGGCACCCCTTGTTTACTAGGGAATGACCTCCTGAGAAGGTTGTCACCCCTAATAGATTGTGTAAACAAGGTCCTCTGGACCCAGACTAGCTGACTCATAAAATTAAAACAGAGTGTCAACCATGTTAGTTTAAACGGCACCTGCCACATGGTTGAACAAAAACCTGACCAAGTAGAATTTCACTTCCAGAATAGCCAAATTCCAGACGTGACAGTAATAGCAGTAGGACAAGAGACTGGTGGTGGAGGGTCCTCTCTATTTCTGAAAATCAACCTTCCTCCCAGTCTAAAGTGGTACTCCACGCTGGAAGGAAACACTCTGAGATTCTATACTAATCCACAATCAGAAACTTCCACTCCTATAGTCCAGAAAGATGTGAAATCAGCTCAGAGCCTGGCTGATATTCAGCAAATTGGAGAGCAGTTGTTCATCCCTGTCCAGTTAAATGATGGGAAGGACTCTGTTCTCGCTCGAGTGTGTGTGAACAACGGTAAGAGCTTCATCAGCGAAGCCATGTTCCGCCAACTCCCAAAAGATCCAGCCATTCCCACATTCAAACTGATAGACAAATGGGAAATGGACCTGGAAGCACCCAATTCAAAACATCTCCTGCCAAGCAGGTGTATGCTCAAAATCTCCATTGGCAACAAGAGCATAGTCCACAATTGTTGGGTCGTGCGAGACGTCCCTGCCGCCTTTTACTTAGGCAGTGACATTCTCAATCGCTTTGCCATTAGTTTGGACCTAAAAAACTTCAAAGCTTGGTCCCGATTAGCAGATAATCCCATGGGCTTTGATGATCCAGAAAAAGCATTTAGGTCAGCTCAATTGCTACCTTATGCAGTTGAAATTCAGGTTAAAGAGGAAGTCACCATCCCAGAAAGGACCCGACAATTCTCCCTGGAAGTGAAAGTTAAAAGGGGACAAGAGTTGAAAAACCCTGATGCTTACATACATCTAAATGCTTCTCTCCAACAGCAAGGGTTGGGGGTAAACCCAACTCCATTAGTCAACAGAGAACATGACACCATTCCAATAGAGGTGGATAACAGCGACTTAAAGAGTATTACTCTAGCCGCAGGCACCATTATTGGAATGGCGGTTGATGACCGACATTTCTCCATTGATCTTGGAAATGAACTGTTAGGGCCAATCCCCAATGACTGCTTTGACAGTGACAGTGATGACAATACAACACCAGACAGGATTTTTACCCGGCATGGGGGGAACTTCCTGGTGTACACTTCTTGCCCTTATGGTAAGGAAGATGTGACTTGTGACTTCGGGAGGGATGAGGTGATTTTCCAGGTCCATGAGGGCTGCCTTTCCCACCTGAAGCCTCCAGTCCAAATCAGCACTCTGACCAGGGACTTCTCCACCCAGCTGGAGGAGGCCGCTGAGATAGCCAAACCAGAAGTCTTTCCAGGCTTCAGGCAGATGGTGGAAGAGAGAGTCAACCTAGCTGATGCCTGTGTGACTCTGGAACAAAAGCAAAAGTTGAAACAAGTTTTCTTGGATTTCCAAGATCTCTTTGCGGTAGACTCATATGACTGTGGTTGCACCGACATCCACACAACAACAATCCCCACGGACCCTGGCATGACTCCAGTGTTTGTGAAGAAATACCGCTTGCCTCTCGCATCAATGGAGTCCCTTACTGAAATAATTAAGAACCTTGAGTCCAGGGGAATAATCCGTCCAGTCCACAGCACCTTCAATAACCCGGTGCTGGGAATATTGAAGCCAAACGGCCAGTGGAGACTCTGCGCCGACCTCAGGGAGCTCAACAAACGGGTCCATACTTCCCGATGGCCTCTGCCCTACATTGACCAAGGGCTGGCCCAGATCCAGGGGTCACAGGTATTCACTACAATAGACCTGACCAATGGATACTGGACCATGCCGGTCAGTAGGGAGGACCAATACAAGCTGGATTTTACCTTTGGGGGCCAGCAGTATACATGGACCCGGACTCCCTTCGGATACCTCAACTCCAGTAATGAGTTCAATATTTTCCTACATAAGGCCATGCCCGACCTGGGTGCGAGGGGTAACCTGGCTTATGTAGATGATGTCCTCATTAAAAGTTCATCTGTGGAGGAACACATAGCGGAGATCCGTTATGTTCTGACCCAGTTGAGGGCCGCCGGAGCAAAACTTTCCTTTCAGAAAGCACAGTGGTGTAGAACCCGTGTTAATTTCTTGGGGCATGAGATTACTCCTCAGGGTCTCTGTCCCCAGGAAAAGAAAGTGCAAGCACTTCAGAAACTGAAAGACCCCACAACTCTGCGAGAACTAAGGAGCCTCCTTGGACTGACTAATTACAGCAGAAAGTTCATTGAGGGCTACGCAGAGATTACCAGACCCCTGATTCATCTCCTGAAGGGGGGGGTCAAGTGGGAATGGGGTCCAGAACAAGCCGAGGCAGTAAGACAACTCAAGAGAAGCCTCTCACAAGCGCCTTGCCTAGCTTACCCTGTCAGAAACATGGAGTTCTTCCTGGAGACGGGGTTCTCTAATACGTGCTTGAAGGCAGTA
This sequence comes from Ambystoma mexicanum, assembly GCF_040938575.1. Lineage (NCBI taxonomy): Eukaryota > Metazoa > Chordata > Amphibia > Caudata > Ambystomatidae > Ambystoma > Ambystoma mexicanum. The sequence continues at coordinate 727,934,011 of NC_090935.1, read as the reverse complement.
TTATACCAAAAGCATGACAAGTTCAATAAAGTAATCTCCTATGCGAGCAAAACTTTATCCTCTGTGGAGGAAAAATTCAACGATTGTGAGAAGGCACTCCTGGCAACGGTGTGGGCATTGAAGAATTACAGCCGGTTTATCCAGGGGGAACACATCATAGTGGAGACTCCACACCAGCCTCTGCAATATCTCCAAAGTGACAGAATCCGGGCCGGACCTGTGAGTAATTCCCGAATTACTTCCTGGATTCTGTCAATGCAAGGCTTTCCTGTGGAGGTCAGATATGGCCAAAACAAGAAGAGTCCCCTCGCACAAGGTCTGGCTGACTTGCATGATTGTGCCAGAGAAAACTGTCTCGAGGACGAAAGTCTAAAAATCAAGGACAACACGGAGGCATACCTTAATTCCCCACACAAAGTCTTTGAAGAGGACAAGTGTGAGGGAATGCCCACTGTCTATGTGGATGGATGCTCTTACCATGTTGACAACGACGGGGAGAAAGAACTGGTGGCTGGCGTAGGGAATGCATGGGTGAATGAGTCCCCAGAACCCTCCGCTGGATACAAAATTGGTCCCCGAAGTAGTCAGGTGGCAGAATTGATGGCTGTGCATCAGGCCATCCTCACTGCTGTCCAGCATCAACTCCGCGAACTGGTCATAATCACAGATTCGGATTATGTACGGAACGGGTTCGTGGAGCACCTGGTTAATTGGAAAACCAGAGGCATGTTATGTGCTAACAACAAACCCTTGAAACATGGGAAGTTGATCCAAAACATTGATGATCTGGTCACCTGGAATGAGATGACCATCTATTGGAAAAAGATCAAGGGTCATTCCAAAGTAGAGGGACCAGACAAAACTGGAAATGACTTAGCTGATCAGCTGGCCAAAACTGGGGCCATCCAAGGGGATCTAATTGAGATTGAGTCCCTGTTGGGGGAAATCCAGGTCACTGCTATCACTAAGTCCCAGACAAATGCTCACAACGACCTTTCAATTGCACAATGGAGCAAGGAGACCCCTGATGCTGATTTGATTACCGCTCAGAAGGGGGATCCAATAATTGGTACATTTTACCAGCACCTTGAGGACCCTGAGAACTTTCCCCTGACGGATACCGATTACACTGGGAAAGAGGACCTAAGAGTGTTGATGAAATGTCCAAAAATGTTCCGAATCCAAGACGGGTTGCTGGTAAGGAAATCCAAAGCTGGCCACGATCAGTGGGTGGTTCCTACCTCATTCCGAAGCCTGATGTTAAGTCACGCCCATGATGCGGCCACCGCCGGTCATAGGGGGTTTCACACAACATTGGAAATCTTAAAAGAGGTTGCATACTGGCCACACATGGGGCAGGACCTCGACCAATACTTGAAGGGGTGTCTTGTGTGTGCACAATTTCAGCCATCATCCCTCACGCACCGTGCGCCTCTCCAAAAGAGGGGGATGACACTGCCATGGTCAGATTTACAAATCGACTTTGTAGGCCCCGTGATTCGCTCTGCTAGGGGGAATAAGTACATGTTGACTGTGACATGCTTGTTTACCAAGTGGGTGGAATGTCTCCCAGCCCCAAATTGCAAGGCAGAAACTGCAGCTGCCTTGATGATTAACCACATCTTTTCCCGTTTTGGTCTACCTCAAAGGATTGAGTCAGACAGAGGTAGCCACTTCACCAGTGAAGTAATGACAACGATGTGGGAGATACTGGGGGTCAAAAGGAAGTTGCATATTGCTTACAGGCCAGCTTCTTCTGGGGCAGTAGAGAGATATAACCGAACCATTGTGAGCATATTAAAGAAGTTTGTGGCAGATTCTGGGCCAAGTTGGGATATCCGATTACCTCTGGTCCTAATGGCCATCAGATCTACCCCTTCATCTGCAACCAAAATGTCACCATTTGAGTTGATGAAAGGACGCAAGATGGTGCTTCCGCAGCATTTGCTCTACAGGACCCAAGAGCAGACACTGATAAATGCCTCCACAACTCATGAGTATGTGGAGAATTTAAGGAAACACCTTCAACATGCTTTTGCTTACGCTCAGCGGAATCTAGAAAGATCAGCTGATAGCATGAAGACCCACTATGACCTGAAGACTTCCAGAAAGGAATATCAGGTGGGGGACCGGGTCTATCTATACAACTTCCAAAGGAACCAGGCCAAGCAGCGCACATTTTTGCTTACGTGGAAGGGACCCTTTGAGATCATCGACAAGATCTCCCCTGTGGCCTACAAAATCCACATCCCCAAAGGTCCTTTGGCAGCGGGGGAAGACAAGTGGGTCCACATAAACCAGTTGAAATGTTGCCATCCCAGGCACACTCTGCAACAACTGGAGGAATCCTCTGGAATCCTAGCGGGTACTGTCTCAGACTAATTCAGTCCAACCATAAAACATACCACATCTAGTCTCTAAAATATTGTGATTTGCATGAAACTGTCTCTTAGTTATACTGTTTTTTTTTCAAAATAAGAATGTAATGTTTCGTTATGATGAAATGCATATGCTGCCCCACTATCTCAACAGTGGTGGAAAAATGTCTATGAATAGGTATTGCCGCTCTTCCTTTGTCGTCCTAGGAGAAAGAAAACCGGGAGACGGGCCAAGGACGACGATCCGGAGACCGGGAGGATGACGCAAGGGGGCCCGGGGTACCGCCCAATATTCCCATCAGGACCGGCGAGGAGAACCGATCGATCCGACCGGATGGAGGAAAAGATGTTGAACTGTGCCATCTATTGGAAGAAGATGAGGAAACATCCCAGATCTTGCGGGTCCCACCAGTGAAGGATCAGATGGCCACCGCAAGAAGGGGGGCTTGTGGGATGTATTTACCCATGCATCCGAGCCCTACCTCAAAACTGTGCAGTACTGACATGGAAAACATCATGATGGCCAGAGCTTCCCAGAAAATGCACAGGGAAATGCATGAAGAATAGGCTGCCGCTCATTTTTGCCGATGTTATGGGCACAGAAGGGCACTGCCTAAAACCACCATTGGACTACCCACACAGTAGTCTGAAACCATTGGGAATGGCAATGCTGATTGCCAAAAGCAAACCCATAACTGTGGAGAATTCATTTTCTTAAATCCCAAAAAGGGGTGCAGTACCAGTACTCACCACTATCCAAAAGCCGGCGTTTTAAAACAACACCAGATTTTACTTTTTTTGTGTAAAACTGAATAAATGAACCCAAAACATGCCAAAGAAAGACTTACTGAAAGGTGGATCCAATGTAAAGTTATATTCTGAAGTGACTTGAAGGTTTATAACAAGACTGGCTGAGCTGTGGATTTCAGCAGTTTAAGTAAATTTGGACTGAAAGACACTAAAAATGTAAATGTTTAAAAGAAATGAGTGACCTACTTTGAGTGTCACATAGGTTGCAATTGTTTAAATGTCATAGTTTTAAACTTAGAATCAGCATTCTAACTGCATATGTAAACATTGTCTTGACTTAGACTGGGTAACAAAAAGTGACATTTTATCTGAAACCTGGCTTAAGGAACTGAATTCTGCCTGGCAACTACCCCCATCAAGAGTGAAACTTGAGTCACAGCTGTGTTCCCAGGCCTATTTGCCTTTTGCTGGCCGCACTAAGGATATGCCATCTCTCTGATAATTGAATTAAGGGGAGCCCCCACAGAATACAGGAGCTCTGAACAAAGCCCTGTCCTGACCCAGGCAGATGGTTTATTGCAGATGTCGTAAATGTAGCTTCCTCCTGGAAGGACAAAGGAGGGGCACTGCCTGTGAGAGCAAGCTGGCTTGGCAGAACTGGAAAAACCAGAAATTCAACCTTGTGCTGGAGGAAAACCACACCCCTTTGGGGCCAGAACATAACTCTAAAAAGATGAATAACTCATAGAGCGGACATGTGAAAATTTTATAAATGATACCATAATTCTTGTGATTTTTCTGCCCACATTTTAAGAGGTTTTTAGAACCGGTGGTATGTTCAGGGGGGTTTTAGCGGAAAAGAGGATATTACTCAAAATGTGTGCATGTGAAAAATCTGACACTTCATCAACTAATGTCCATACTCCTTGCGCACATGTGTGTAAATTTGGGGTAATGTCCGGAATTGCAAACCAGTTAAAAAGTGCAAAATATTGCCATTTCTGAATGCAAGCCCCCAGGAAGAGCAGAGTTTGAACAGGGTATACCTCCTGTAATGCATGATGGGTGCATATGATTTTAAAACAATATGTACCTCTGCAAATATGTATTTGGTTCAAATCTAGATTTGTGTGCAAGTTAACAGGAGGAGTGTACTTTCTGCAGGCTGTAAAATGACATCACTCTGACACAACTTAGCTCCCCCAATCAGGGGAGAAATGAAAGCGTGGCCAATGATAAGTGGAGAGGGGTAGGGTCTAGTGATGCTGCACACACACCCATTTTGAAAACACATAAAAGCAGACAGACAGGACAGATAGGGACCTTCAAATCCATTTGCAGCTGGAAGCTCTGCCGGGAAAATCCATACTTTACCTCCATCAACCTCCAGAGAGCTCACATAGAGACTTCAATCTATCCACCTTCAGAGAGCTGACCTAGACCGCTGTTAGCAGAACCAGAGAGAGCTGACCCAGATCACTGTGAAGTGCAGAGACCAGAGTCCAGTCCAAAACCTGACCAGATCCGTGGCAAGGCATGTTTCTAAATATATTGTGAGTGCATAGCAAAACTGTGCAGAACCCAATCTCTTAGTTAAAATAATCTAATGCAAGCTATTTTAACTTGAGTAAAGCTGTCACTTGTCATTTTCTAGTTGCAAGCTGCACTTGTCTTTTTGAACTTTAAAATTTCAAATCTGAAAAACGACCTTTATTTAATCGCTCATATCTCCGTGACCGTTTGTGCTAGAGACTTGCAGTAACTTTCATCTGGAAGCTGAGATCCTAGGCTTTCATAAGACCCCAAAACCATATTGATAGCCCTTGTAGTTCTTTTGTAATAGCGGTCGGCGCATTCGCAAATTTTGCCGCGATTTGCAAATTTCTTCACGTGTAAAAATCTGCTGCTGCTTGCCTTTCATTTGCCAAAAATTCGTTTAACCTACCAATTACTCCTAGATCCTTGCTAAAGTGAGCCTGGACTAATATTAACTTGATTTCACTCACCCTGAACCTCTAGAGGGAATTAAAAGCATTTTAGTATATTTTTTTTTCTTCATTGCCAGCACATTTCAAAGCATTTGGGCCTGTGTTTTCAACTTCTGTAGTCTAAGCTTGCTGGGGTGAACTGAATCACATTTAATTGCATTTCTGAGAACTGTGTGCTTTCCTTCCATTTCCTTGCATTGCATAAACGGGGGGGGGGGTGAATTGTCCAAGAAAGTGATTACATTGTCTTTTGCTGAAATCCTATCAAGTTATTTTCTGTACTGCATTTCATTCCACATTGCATCCATTTGAAACCGTAAAAGTATTGTTGCTATCTTATCCATTTCATGTCAACTCCTTAGTGATTATCAAGAAGTGTGCTAGTGCCAGATTCTCCGTTGTTAATCTTTATCATACCAGATTAAGTGTGATATCCAATTATTAATTTATTATAAAGCGTGATATCGATATATATTGCTTTACTTCTCAAATAAACCTTTTAACTTGCGAAACAGAACTACTTCTTGGCTCAGTGGGGTCAGGGGGATTCTGAGAGAGGGGTGTTATATAGGGGTAGTCATCCAGAACGCATGAACTGGACATAAAGATATATCAATAAGGGTTTTCATTCAGTATTCTAGACTAGGCGTTGACTTGGCTGTAGTGCTGAATTGAATCCTCTTACAATAATGCTAATGGTTTTTTTCCCATGGTAGTGTTATGTGCAAGGGCAGCCATCATCACTACTCCATTTGAATAGGAAAATAGAAACAAATCTTCATTGTAATTGTGTATCCAAAATACTGGAGCAGTGCTAATTGCTACCTTGAGCTCATCAAAGGCATCTATCATTTCACCTGTCCAGGCCATATTACTGTTGTCTTTCTGTGATTCCTTGAGTCCTTTTAAGAGCAGCCTGACATATGCGCTGTAATCAAAGACTCATGCCCTACAATAATTGCCAGGGCCAAGGAAATGCTGTAATTCCTTCACTGTCTCTGGTCTGTGTGTCTTCATTATGGCTTCTGCTCTCTCAGGTGTCACCTTGTGCCCTTCCTTTGATATCAGATGAACTACTTAAAGGACCTCTTCTTGGTAATATTACATTTTCTCTTTGTCTACATTTTACCCCTTCTCTGACAATACTGTCATTACTTTCGCTGAATCTCTCCTGCACTCTTCTTCCATGGTGTTACACACCAATGTGTTGTCCACATATTTGATGACTGCACTGTCGAGCTGTACATTCCCTAAATCCATCTGAAATACTTGGTTGAAGACAGAGAGTGATTCACAGTAGCCCATGGGTAAATGAGTATGTTTCAACTGAATTTGGGTGTAACTGAATGAAGTCAAATACTGTGACTCTTCACGCAGGGGGATTTAAATGAAAACATTCTTTAAATGAGGCAAGGTAAAATATTTAGCTTTAGATGGAATGTTACACAATATTGTGGCAAGACATGGTGCTAATGGGAATTCTGCCTTAGCAATATTGTTTAGGAGGCATCAATGTTGAATAAATCTCCACAACACCCGTTGCCTTTTGTACTGGGTACACGGCTGTTTTGCATAGGCATTCTGAAGGCACTACTATCACTTGTTGCACTAAGGCAGGAATGGATTCATAGATACCATTATCAGCTTCATTGGACATGGGATACTGTGAATCACTCTCTGTCTTCAAAAAAGTATTTCAGATACTGTCTTACTTGTGATAAAATAGATGTATTTTTAGTTTAATTTTAGCAGTTCCTACTACTTTTAATAGACTGACATTATATGGACTGCTGGTCCACCACAGTGTATTTGGTACATGTGCCAAATCCTGTTGGAGAAAAGATGGTACTTTCCTCCCTAATTACATTTTCTGGGGTATTTCCCTGCTCTCAAATTGTAGTTGATATGTCTGACAGATGTTAAACATCACTTTTTCATCTGAGTCCTCACCTGTAAATAATTTTCCTCGTCAAGTCAGTCGGTCCTTGTGCTTTGTTAACATCCTATAATTGTACTCCACTCACACCCTCATCGTCCACTATGTGTAAAATCACTCTGTGTTCCCTTACTTAGGCTGTTTCTAGCTCGATTGTAATTATCTGCCCTTCTTCCTCATCCATGGGTACTTCTGGTCGAAACAGAAATTCTGTAGTTAACCTCAGTAATTTGCCTTGTAATCAGGGAAGCCAAGCTAGCAATATGTGTACCCCATAAAGGAATACTTCTGGGTCTAGTATAAACCCTCTCTGTGCTTTCTGACCATACAATACTGTTGTGAATTCTTGTACATTCACATAATGTATCCCTGGGGTAGAACATATTATCCCCTGTGCAATGCATGATATTGTCTTGTTTAATTTACTCATCAAGTCTAACCCCAATATGTTAACTGGTATCTCTAGAGAATATAATAAAAACTTGGACATGTCATGTTCTGCTATAATGATGGGTACATCGTCTGTTAAAGGAACCGCAGTTATCACCCCAGAAAATCCTTGTGCATTCATGGCAATGCATGACATTGGGACCTTCTCTTCTCTAACACAGGATCGAGTGGCTCCTGTATCTACTAGAAAGTAAAATGTAATGTGTTGTCAACAATTGTTACTCTGACTCTCGGTCCCTCTAGTGGGTCTGTTTTAATTGATAGGATGTAACACATAGAGTTTCTCTGTGTGATGTTGTATTGTGGGTACATATTCAATCATGTGCTGGTGGACGGATTCCTGCCTACTACCATCACACCCCCTATTCTAGGTGTAGGCACCTGCAGTATTATGTTTGTGTTCCACAATGTCACTGTGTTCTGTTGTGCTGTGCCTGTGCTGGCATTTGTGCTGACTGTGTCTGCATTGGCACTTGCTGTGTTTGACTGGTGTCTGCTGTGTTTGGGGTGTCATCCTCTATTGTGTCTGCTGTATTTGTGGAGTTTGAGACTAATACTGTGCGTGATCTTGGGTATACTATGTTGGTGGCTCTGCGATATATTGTGGGGGTATGCTGGCCCCCCTCTTGTGTTTATTAGTGGCCAATTCTGTTTCATTCTTCCCTTACTCTTGCCCACATGTGATATCTGCCCCATTTTCCTGCATTTTCCTGCTGTGGTGGTCCTCCAAATCGTGGTGGCCCCCCATTTAACCCTCCTCCTTGCTGAACTTGAAATCCAAAGCCTCTACCTCTGTGTACAAACCTTCATCCTCAGGGTTAATCATTATATTCCCGCCTCCCTGCAAAGTTTCAATTTGGCACTGGCTGTGCTTGCTGTGCCTCATGCATGGCTTTGTTTTCCTGCAAGGTTGTTAACAGAGCTCCTTCCATTGTCTGTTTCAATAGCTTCTTTTGCACTAGCCTTGCTTCCTCTATCTATCTCTCCTCAACGTTCGTATTGTCCTTCTCTTGTTTCATTCTACAACGATGCACAAAAGTCAATTGTATGGTAACGGTTTATTGAGAGGCCACCCTCAATACAGGGAGTTACTTCCCAACAAAAGCTAAGTGTCACACAATAAACAGTTGCTGTTAGTCATCTTATTCAGCCCTATCGCCAATGCATCTTATACCCCTTGGATCTCTCCCCCCAAGCTACCAATGAGCCTAGAACCAGGCGAGTGCACAGAAAATAATTTTGTATTCATTTAAAAAAGAAGTAATAGAAATCACAATAACCTACACACCACCTTCTTTGCTGCTCACAATTAACTACTTGTAACACAAATATATCCTACACATTTCAATACTTTTCATTTTCGTTAAAGATTACACTTAAAAAAATAATCAAACTGGTCATTGAACAAAGGTCAGTTATGTGTGTAATGCAGTGAAATTGGGATTTTCCTGCATGCTTTAAAGGCAAGCAGTTGGTTTAGTAGTTGGTACAAATACATATGGCAATTATGATTTCACCCACAGCTTTGGTTTAAAATAAGCACAGGGTGAATTAGCGGTTTTTTTCAGACCCCCTCACTGAAGGGGCTGTGTTGGGGAAGTTGGACAATAAAATTGGGATGATCTGAGAATTTCGGGTTTCAAGCCCCACTTCACTTACATGCCTGTGTTGGGAAAGCTGGATGGTAAAAATTGGGATGATTTGAGAATTTCAGGCTTCAGATCCCCTCCACTTAAAGTCCTGTGTTGGGGAAGCTGGATGGCGCAGTGAGGGTGCTAAATACCATGACTCACTGCACCAATTCTTGACGCCCAGGCACCACTGCTATTCTCATGTGGACCTGGGCGTCTTCACAAACCACGACAGTGCTTTCCCTGTAATCCACCTGTTTCTATTGGAAACAGGCGATTGCAGAATATCAGCAGCATTTTCGTTAAATAACGAGAGAATCGTTATTTAACGAAAATGCTGCCGAGATGAAAACAAAAAAGCATGTGCTGTTTGGGTGTGCAGATGGTGACAGGTGGGTCCTGCACTGCATTTATTTATCTTTGTTTGCAGGCAAGTGCATACTGCCATCCATAGTACAACCATGGATGGCAGTATGCACTCTTCTGCAAACTAAAATGCAGTGCAGGACCCACCTGTCACCATCTGCACACCCAAACAGTTGTGTGCTTCTTGCGGCACTACTCCTGTGCATGTGCTTCTTGTGGCACTCCTCCTGTACGACACCAATTTGGCACCGTACTTCGGCACCAATTTCAGGCAGTTCCGAAATTGGAGGAGTGCCACAAGAATACTCATGCAAAAGGAGACATAACGAAAGTGCCGGTTGCTAGCCTTTCCTAGCAACAGCCACCCATATTCCGAAAGTGGCGCAATCAGTCCAACTTCGGAAGATTGCGCCACCGTCAGAATAGGTTGTAATTACCGAAAATGTCATTAGCACCAACTTGAGAATCGGGCCCTGAGTGCATTGTTGGGTGTCTCGATTGTTGAAAACGTTCTGGACTTTTCACTGTTTCCTCTATCTCTGTCCATGCTGCCACTCTCCCTATCTGTGTACACATGGAGGGGGCTTGTGCTGCCTCCTCTTCGATTATATTGACTTCTTCATCTTCAAATATTGTACTGTTGCTGTCTTCAACCTCTTCATCCTATCTATCTTGAAAATCCAGTTGTCCCAGGGAAAGTCTCTAATATGTCCCACTCATCAGTTCTTCCATTAAATGGGTATTATTGTTGTCTTCCCCTGATCATTTTTCCTGCCTCTCTCACTCTGGGCCTTGCAATTCGTGGCACTCTTCATATTTTTCACATGTGGATGCTGGTTCCTGTTAGTTCATTTTCTCTCCACTTATAATATTTTCACTACGGTATACAGGCGATGCATATGTGGGATTAGTATATCCTGCTGTTGCTTTTAATACATGTAATAGGTATAATCCCTGTGTAGCCTTGCTCTGGGACAAGGAAGGAGGAGTTGTGGGTGTCATACAGCCTTTTCATGCTTATTAAGCATCTAGTCTTTCATATTTGGCTGTAGTATGTCTTCTCCATGCACTTTACATATGTGCAGTATAGCTAGCCTTTTCTGTAATTGTTTCTCCTTATATTTGGCATGTAAATAGGCGCACCGGTTTTACAGTGCTGTCTTCGAATGAGTGCCTTCTTGTTTCCCGGGCATAAACACCTATCTCACAGTGTCTCATACCCACTGTGTGTGGTATTTAATATTTAATGATTGGGTCCTCATATCAGGGTGATGACTTACAAAGGTGAATGATTGGAGTGTCCCCCATTATAATATTGTGCAACACAATTTACCAATATGTACCAAATAATATTTCAACTCTTGCTCACCCCTTTCTCTTTTTCCTCAACAATACTTTTTCACAATTATGTCTGAATCTCTTTCTGAGACCAGGCCCCTTGTGTCACCCAATTCTTTACAGCGTCATTACAATCGCCCCTCATGCTTTGAGCAGCCCACACCTAGATTCTCCTCTCTTCAGTCCTTCTACGTGGCACTCCAACCACCACTTACCCTCTGAGCTGCCCCACCTTGCTGCACCCACACCAGAAAACACTCCTCGGTCCACACTACCACTTTCTAAGGCCTAAGCTATCTTAGAACATGAGGCTGGTGTCAGCAGTTGCTACACAACAAACTACTATGCAGCTGTCTTCTCGGCTTCTGGTGAGGTAACCCGGCTTTTTTGTTATTACTGTCTCATTAAGAAGCTTATCACATGATATTTCCCAACTCATGTTGGAAGCTATCTCTTTTTAACTCTTATTTCTTCACAAGTCCACAATACACAAACAACCCTTTTCCCAATTTTACCATGCCTATGTCAAACTTACATTCATGGATCTGCTGAAGGTCTTTGGTGTCGAGTCTCCCCTAACAGCCAGCTGTCCAACCAAGCCATACGGGCGGCCTGCAGGGACAGGACACAACTTTCTCCAAAGGGGCTCCAGTCAACCACTCTCTGTTCCATGTAATCCTGTCCCTACAGGTCACCTCTGCATCATTTGTGGGACCCAGTCGGGACCCCTTGACAATCTGATGGTGCTTAGCAAACCATCACCTCTGCTACCTTCTGTTAAGACAGCCCAGGAAAGTTCCAGATTACCCAAAGGACTTGGAGTCAATCCAAACCGCAGTCAAAGACAAAGTAGACTAAGTGCAAGGTAAAATCCTGCTTTATTAACATCCAAATAAAGCAGAAACAGAATACAAACATTCATATTTGTTTTTCTCTCAGAGGATACATAGAAATGAATTGGTTGAATACTACAAATTAGTCATCACTGACATCAAAACATAAACTTATGGGGAACAAGCATTGGTTAGTGGTGGTGCTGCATATAAAATCTATATGTGTTGAATATTTGATTAGGTTTCACGTATCTGATAGCTCCACTTGGAACCACCTCTAAATTGAAATAGGTAACAATACTGTTGGGTGTCCTGACCCACGTTTGGACTATTATGCTGCAACATTTGGTGCTATGGGCTTAGGAAATCCAAGAGGGCGGAAAAGCCCACATTTGCGCCAGAATCCTAGAGAACTGTGCAGTTTTGCGCACAGCAAAGTGGTCCCCTGACCTGCTGCCCACCAGTGCGAGCGTGAGGGGCCAGGAGTGCCATGAGTGAAATGTGTGCCAAAGGAAAAACAGCAGTGCCGGTGGCTAAAAAAAAAAAAAGCGCTTTGAAGTCACCTTTGTTTCTCTGAAATGCAAGCTAAAAATGCATATTTTAAAGATCACGAGATATTCAAAAATCTCAATGAACACCAACAGGCATTTGGCCGAATGTATTCTTGTGTGCATACTAAATCTGGAAAGAGAAAGAGCCCAAAACAATGTTCATAACAAAACTGGCTGAGCTGTGGGTGTCAGCAGCTGAAGTGAAATTGGACTGAAAGACACTAAAATCTAAATGTTTAAAATAAATGAGTGACCTACTGTTGAGTGTCACATAGTTTGCAACTGTTGAAATGTCATTGTTTTGAACTTAGAATCAACGTTCTTGCTGCATGTGTAAAAATTGTCAGTTTGATTTGAATGTAGAAAACTGGGAACTAAAGTGACATTTAGCTGAAGCCTGGCTTGAAGAGAGTGAATTATGCCCGGCAACTACCCCCGACAGGAGTGAAACTTGCTCGGCCACTCTTCCCAGGCCTGGCTGTATTCTGCTGCCCCTGCCAAAAGGAAATGACACCTCTCTGATTGAATTAGGGGAGGAGCACCTGGGGACTACAGGAAACTAAACAAAGCACTGTCCCTGGCTGAGGCAAATGTTATATTACGGGGGTCGTAAATGGCTTCCTCTTGGAAGGAGAAGTGGGAGGGGCACTGCATCTGTGAGCAAGCTGAGCTTGGGGGAAGTGGATAAACCAGAAATTACACCATGTGCTTTGGAAAACCACACCCCTTTGGGGCCAGAACATAATTTTAAAAAGATGGATAATTCATAGTGCGGACTTGTACAAATTATATAAATAACATCATCATTCTTGTGATTTTTCTGTGCACATTTTAAGAGGTGTTAGGACCCTGTGGTATGTTCTTAGGGATAGTAGCGAAAAAAAAGGTTGTTACTCCAAATGAATGCATGTTAAACATCTGACACTTTATCATCTGAAATCCATATCCCTGGTGCACATTTGTGTAAAATCTGGAAAGGTTTAGAGGTCGTGATCTGGATGAAAAGGGCAAAATTCTGTTATAAGTGGACAAGACATCTTACAAAGACAGGGATCGGATGGTTTGGTGCTACAGAAAATATGTTAACTGGACCTATAATATTAGAAAAATGGTACATAGATAAATATGTATTTGGAGCAGAAATAGATTTGTGTGCAATTTGACAAGGGGAGGATCCTCTGACCATAAACCTACCTCATCTCTCTGACTCACAACCCAGTTCCCCCAATCAAGGAAGAGAGGAGGAACTGGCCAATGATAAGTTGAGAGGGTTGGGCATGCAGAATTAGCCGACCCACCCACGTTCTAAACACATAAAAAGAGCCACTGGAAGCCAGATATGACTTTCTTTTTCACTTTCTACGGAGCATTTTGACAGACAACTCCACATCCTGATTTCAGACTTCACATCCAGAAACTCCAAGAACTCTAGAACCCAACAGCTGAACTCCTATCAGCAGGCCTTCAAAACCTGGCAATCAAACCAAACTATTCAGACAGCCGGGCTGAGCTGTCAGATTCTGGCTAAAACCCTGTGCCAGAAACACCCAGAAAGCAGAGCTGTACCCGGAACCAGAGACCAGACCGCCGTGCAGTGCCAAGAACTTTTGTCAGAACCAGAGATCCAGACCGCTGTGCAGTGCCGCTAGCAGAGCTGACCCAGAAGGTAGAATTATCCAGTGACCAGAACCAGGCAGAGACCGTCCATGGCGAGGGAACCGCAGTCCAATCCTGACCCGATCCGTGGCGAAGTCACCTCCCTGTCCAAAATAATCTAATCCAAACTATTTTAACCTATTTAGAACTGCCTCCTAGAATCGTGTCATTCTGTCATCTTTAAACCTGAAAACTGTCATCTGTCATTCTGAGCTTTGCTACCCCTTATAGTGCCTCCGTAATTACGCTCGACCCACACGACTAAATTGCCGCAATTTGATATTTTGCTTCATTTTAGCCACGGGTAAAAATATTTGTTTTTGCTTCCATCCCTGAAATCTGTTTTCAACCTAATAACCATCCCTGAATCATAGATAGGGCTGACCTGAACTGATTCAAAGTATCTATCACCTACCCTGAACCCCCTATAGGGAATTAAAAGCCTTTTTAGCATATTTTTCACTTAATTGCAACCACATCAAAGTATCTTGCCTGTGTTTAAAACTCCTACCTGTTTTCCTCTAAGCTTGCTAGGGGGGAACTGAATAATATTTGATTGCATTCCTGAGAACTGTGTGCTTTCCTTCCATTTCTTTACATTGCATAAAGGGGGGGAGGGTGAATTGCTTACATTGTTTTTGGTTGAAATCATATCAAGTTTATTTTCTGTACTGCATTTCATTCATCATTGCATTGTCTTTGAAGCCATAAACGCATTCTCAGCTACCTTATCCTCTCTATATCACTTCTAAGCCATCAAAAAGAGTGTACTACTGTAACATTATCTATTGTTGATCTCTATCATCTTCACAAGTGTGCTATCAAATATTAATTTATTATAAAAGTGTGATATATATATATATATATATATATATATATATATATATTGTTTAATTTTCAAATAAACCTTTTAAATTTGCAAAACAAACCTAGTTTTTGGCTCAGCGGGGTCAGGGGGATTCTGAGAGAGGGGTGTTATATAAGGGTTGTCATCCAGAGTAAACGAACTGGACATAAAAATACATCAATAAGGGCTTCCATCAGCATCCCAGACTAGGCATTGACTTAGCTGTAGTGTTGAATTGAATCCGCTTACAAAGTGGGGGCTCGTAGCCGGGGATTCTGGATTAGATCTATCACTTGTGCAGATTAATACAGTGTGCCAGCTGACAGGATACATATCTGGTTAGATCACCACGCTGCGTTGCGCTGTAAAGCACACCTCAAAGGAACGCTCTAAGGAAACGGTCTGTTTTGCAAAATAAAATACAAACTTCTGTAAGTCAGGAAGGAACTCAAATTCCAGAATGACGACACTGGTAGACATCAAAATAGCCAGAGAGCATTTCTTACATAAGCTATTTGTGAGAGGTGAATGGACTGAGCAGGGCTAGGATGCGTGGTTGCAGGCAATCACACAACAGGTCACTGCAACTGGGTTAGACATCTGCAGAGATCAGGGTCACTTACATGTGGCCCTGAGTGAACTATACATGGCTCCTAAAGCTAAAGATGAACACAACAAGATGGTTAGGATAGCGGCATATTTGTATCTATATATGGAATAATATACAAGATTGAGAACTGGCTACCCCTCTCTCAGTGCTACCACCTGAGGCCAAGGAAACTACAGTATATTATTGAGCAGGATGATTCACTTCCCAATTAATGCAATTTGTACAAAATGCGCAATGAAACAGAGCGATAGAACAAGGAACCATCTTATACGAAAGTTAAAATACAGTCACAAAATATCATCTTTTATATTAATTTATTCAAAGTCAAAAAATCAATCACCGATAATTAAAAACAGGTGAAAAAACACAGCGAGAAGTACAACACACATCTTCCAGTCTATATTACACAATACTAATTCCTTCTCACTTATTTAAAAAGACAAACAAACAGTCTATTTCAGGTGGGGTTCAACAGGTTAGTCGTGGCCACTCTATTTATTTAGGTGGTTAACAGATATTAGACTATCTATTTAGGTTAGTCTATTGTCATGTGTCGACATGTTTCGGCCGTCTACATGTATGAGACACTATCCCTAGTGTCCCTACAAACAATGAAATATGGGCCTTCTTTAGGACAGACCGACTTCTTTTTAGATGGTGAAAATCTTTTCCAAATCCCCGTTGCCAGACAAGTACAATCTAAAAAACAAACATATATACATTTATTACATATTAAAAAATGGTTCCGTTCTCAAACAACATCTCTGGTTCCTTGTTACTACTTTTTCATAGCAGACATATACATTTTGTGCGCTCATAACCCATCATACTAAAAAGATTTTAGTTTACATTACATTCCGTAGGTTACACAGGCCTTTACTTACATCTTGGCAGCACTAGAGCTTTGTTAATGAGTCTCCCTAGTAATGATGGAGACAAATCGCTATTTCCAGTTGTTGACAAATCACCTCTCAGCCTGACGAATTCTAGGCTTAACGAGGCTCTGCAAAAGAAGAGCCCAGACATCTAATTAGGTACATGCTGTATCGGGTCATTGTGTTAGTCAATTACACATTAACTCCCTCGTTATGGTTAAAAGACCATTGTTTAGTTTGATCAACCTTATTTGAAGAATTCTTTGTAAAATTCTTTTCGACACATCAAAATGTCCTACATCATTGATATGGCTACTGTTATGCCATCTATTTTGTAACAAGTTCGTTTGATGTTGAGCTATGGTAATACATACACTGGTCACTCTCATTACCCCAGGCACATTTACTTCAAGGATGCGGCGCTATACTTACGTGATTTCGCCTAATCCGATGTGCTAAACATGAGAAGAAGCGTGGGTACGTGCCGACATGCCAGCCCTCTAAGCTTCTACAAAGGGCCATGTAACTCTGGCGTCCCAATATGATTTGGAGTCCGGGCGTCTGATTCGCCGAATCTACAGAAACAGAGAAACGCCAACAAAGGCAAAAAAATCAGGTAGTCGTTCTACCCAAAGTCTATCTTCTCTTACCCATAAATGATACCCTGAACATTACAAGGGGAACACCCAACATCCCAGGCGTCTTGCACACGGGGGACTGCGCTTAAAAGCGTGCTGCATTTAATTATTGCCAAACCGCGAGAGCGGCATAGAAACCCTCCATGATTTTTCCGATTTAAAAAAGCACACGCGCATCCCAGCAGATGTAGGGTAACACAGCGCTCACCTCATCAAAAGAGTGATCCTCTCCTTCCGCATCGGTATGATCGCGAGACAACAAGAGTCCGATCGTATCGGTTTATTGTTTCAACTTAAATACGTGCCTTTCCTGGTCACGTGAGAACTGCGGCTACTCCTCTTAAAGGGACAGCACGGCTCAGGTATACTGACGGCTGTTTATCCTATTGCAGAGATATTTTGGAGATATCACAGGACCGCCTCAACGGGGGCACAACATGTTTTATAAAGGCCTCCACTCCATCATTTTAAATTATACATAGAGAGACAGGGAACCCAATTTGTTCCTGTCTGTCATATTTAAATTCGGTGATGAAGCGGCCAAGGTGTTGTAATACAAAAAACAACAAAGGAGGGGGAAGGAGGAAAACCAGCTAAATTGATTTATCTTAAGGTTATGATGGAATTCCACTCTACTGCCAAATTTAACCCTGAGCTGACCGTATCAAGGGAATAAATCCATTTTTGTTCACTTAGGCTCAGTAACTTGTCTCTGTTACCTCCTCTTGTGCTTGCTGGAATAGTTTGTAACACGAACCACAGCATCTCTGTGTGTTTGTGTTTCTCTTTCTCGTAGTGGGCAACTAGTGGTTTGTTGGGGACTTTATTCTTCAGGCATGACTTATGTTCACAGATGCATTGTCTAATGCATCTTTTGGTCTTCCCAATATAAATTAGGTTACATGGACATTTAATTCCATAAATGACCCACGACGAACCGCAGTTTGTAAAACTGCGAAACTCCCAGCTTTTGCCATTTAGATCTATTTCTTTTAAGTTATTGGTAGAGGCGCAAGCAACACAATTGCCGCATTTAAAGTGTCCCACCACCGGTGGCAATTGCCACAACGTTGTCTGGGTCGGCAGTTTCTCTTTTCTCGGGTATGAGTGAACCGCTAGGTCTCTCACATTTTTCTGTCGCCTAAATGCGAACCGTGGACTTGCTGGTTCAAAGTCTGATGTTTTTAGAATGTGCCAATTCTTTTTTATGGTCCGTCTGAGTTGATTACTTATAGGACTAAACGTAGTGACACATGTCATTTTGTCTTCTTGTATATTGGGTTCTGTATGGAGACATCTATTCCTATTTGAGTGTTTAGCTTGTTTGTAGGCCATATTTACTATTCTCTTGGCTATATATGGGAGCCATGCAGGACAAATGTGCTGAAGGCCAAGATCTGGCAAATAGGCAACAGATCGCGTTAGAGAAGGCCCAATCTGACCTGGTCTCTTCTGAGCAGAGGATGCACAGAAGCCAGGAGTCAGAAAATGAGAGCAGACAGTATCTCATTAAAATCAAGGAGGACATGTGTATCCTGCAACAGGAAAAGTCTGACCAGGATACCAGATTTCTGGCCTTGCAGAAGGAGTACCAAGAAGGTTTGGACTCCCTACTGCAGAGCCAGAAAAAAGCTGGAGCAACAATTAGATTTCGATAGGGCATGTGCTGAGCAGGTAGTTACCCTGCAAAGCCACCTAGATAGGGAAAAGGCAGAGAACAATAAACTGATCCTGAAAGACCTGGATACCCAGGCAGAGTTTGATCAGGAACGCCAGAAAGCTGGTGCCCTTCAAAGGCAAAGGGACGAACTGGCAGCACAGATGCAGACTCTTAGTCAGGAAAGGGATACCTTAGGCCAGGAAGTCTGCCATTTAAAAAGAAAAACTGAAGAAAATCACTTGGCCCTCCAGGGGATGGTTGACCTCCATAAAGAGCATCAGAACTTGTCAGAGCACACCAGGGGGGTGGAAGAGGCTCTGGCAAGAAAGGAGCAGGCCAGTAGGGACGGGACTCAGGAGGTAACCCTCCTGAAGCAAAGACTGGCCCAGTACCCCAGGACCAATCAGGAGGCACAGAGAGAGAATGAGGCTCTCTGCCAGCACAATGATAGGCTCCAGCAACAGGTAGGCATGCAGGAGAGACTGATAGAGTCTAGTAAGGCCTTAACTGAGGAACTGAAAGTGCAGGCTCTTGCATTGCAACAGGGAGCAGGGGCTGATAGAGATGAGGTTCGCTGGGAAAGGGGAACGCCTGACCATAACCTCAGGAGCCCTAGTACCAGAGGCCTTCATCATTCCCAGTCCCTGGACTCTGCCACCCCCATGTCCCCTGGCGCACATGAGCACAGGGCCACAGGGATGGCAGATTACTATCCAGCCAAAAGGATGGGGCTCATAGGCCAGTACCACCCAGGAATGGATGGGCGGGCATCCGGGTATGGGCACCTAAGTACAGTGCAATTTAGTGGGGAACTCCAGGATAGTAGGCCCACTAAGGACATCCTGAAAACCTCTGCCCAGTTAGGTCAGTGGGGGGGTACCCATTAAATCCTGGTAGCAAAGAGGGATCTGAAGACTCCTCTGAGTGTCACAGGACACAGGAGACCAGGTCCCCACATTCTGCCGGCTATTCCCAGGCTCGCAGAATCCGGGAAAACCTGGTAGATCAGACGGGCACCTCTGAGAGCAGTGCTTCTGAATCAGAGTATGAAATGGACCAGAGTTACCCGAACCAAAAAGGCCAATAAGGTGAAAAGGGCCTTGCTTAAGGACCCCTTAAAACAGATTAAGGCAATCAGGAGTGTCATCACGCTTTATCATAAGAACGCCAAGTATTCTGTTTGGGAACACTGGGAGCTCTATGAGCAAATGATGGAGACTTTCCATTTGAAGGACAGCAGTAGCTGCATCCAGTACGTCAAATGGACATTCTCCCCTGAATACTCCAGTTTCTTTGTGGGGCTGGAGGACCAAAACCATTCAAGATCTTGAAACATTTTTCTGTACATAAAAATCCCCAAGAGGCTCGCAAGGCAGCCTACAATTTGCAATGTGGGGAGGATCAGGCCCCACAAGAATTCGTGAAAAAATTGAAGCTTGCCTTTGCGCAGACCACCAGAAGGGTGTGCACGGACAGCAGAGAATTCATCAACACATTTTTCCATGCTCTTCCCAAGTACATAATGACCCAGCTCATGAGAGATTTTCACGAGAAAAGATCTTTAGACTGGGTCATTAAGCAAGCCACCCGGATCTACGAGGTGCAGAAGCCCATAGAAAATAAAAGTAATGTGCAGAAAAACCCCAAAACCAACAGCACCCCTGCTGCTGCCAAGGTGGCAGAGGTAAAGGTTGCCCCTGTTTTAGATTTGGAGATGGGGGGGCCTAAAAACCTGCATGCGCCAAATAATTCACAGCCCAGAAGGCCCTCGGGCCAGTCACAGACAGGGAGTCGAGGAGGTAGTCCCACAAATGGGGTCCCTCGCTCCCCTGATTATGTAAGTCCCCGCTACAAGGGAAACCGACCCATCCTGGCTTATGTGTTGACTCCTCCAGCCCAAGGGGGGGGGATGAAGTCAAGCACCTAACCCAGAGAACTTCCCTCCAAACTTCCCACAGATGGGCAGAAATTCACCAAACCCTGGGCCGAACTTTTTCCCCAGGTATCCACAAGGTTTCCAGCCCCAAACTCATCCATCCTTCTTTCCCCAATTCCCTGAGCCCAGACAACCTAATCCGGGAGAGGGGAGGCCAAGGGTGGAGGGGTATCCAAATCTTCCCGACCCGGGGTATTACCATAGAAGGGATAGCTACCCTTTTGGGATCAGCCAGGGGAGAAAACAGAACCCCGTATCAACCTGAGCGGGTTTTCCAACTTGAGCGCCAGGTCCAAAATATGGCACGGGATCTGGGTCACATACTGAGGGCTCAACAGAACCCTCAGATGAGCATGCCACCGCAGAATGCCCCAAATTCTGGACCTGGTGCTCCAGAACAATGACAGGGGCAGCCCCCCGATAACCCACTGGTTCCCAGGGAGGAGGCACAAGGGAAAGGGGGGTGTAAAACCTTGGAGGAAGCTTCCTTCCCAACTTGTAAACAGCCCCTGGAAAACCAGGAACCGGAAACAAAATCTCCTACCCCTGAAAGTCTGCCACCCAAGGAACAGAGGGGAGGTAGGAGAAACAAAGTACCCAAACAGACCCATTTTGTGGAGGAGGTACAGGTCTTCCAATTTGAGGGAGAGGGATCCTCAGAGGATCCTGGGAAAAGTATTTTCTCCTTCAGAGATGGGGGAACTCCTCCCAAGGAAAAATGGGTCCCAAGGGATTCCAACCCAGACTGGGTAGATGTAGGGATTGAGCTGTCGCCGCTCATTATTCTATCCCAGAACCAACAGGACCGGAAACCCCTCGTTCAAACCCATCCAGGTGACCGCCTCTAAAAAGGGGGGGTGGCCCAGAACTGGAACCAGAGGAACCAAAAAACCGCATCAATATCCAGTTGCAAACTTTTTCTTTCAGATTCCCATGACTCCACAGAATTCTGCCCAAATCTCTTCCCTCGCCATGTCCAAAACCAGAAAGTTAGCCCACCAGTTGTCCAAAAATGTGCATTATCTGTGCCCACTTGGGGAGAAGGAGGGAAGATACTATGCCCCGGTACAAGTACAGGGGCAGGGTACAATTTTGGCACTGGTGGACACTGGATCCCAAGCTACCCTTCGGTCCAAAAGGGCCTTTGATGAACTAAATGCAGGAAGGGGGGAGAATTACCGTATTCTTCTCACCTCTCCTCCTGGACAACTGCAGAACTTTGACGGGAAGGAAATTCCTGTCGAGGGGACTGCAGATTTGGACATCAAAATTGGGCGACACAAGGTGAAACACCCGGTCATAGTAGTGACTCCAGAGGGCAACCCTTGTTTACTAGGGAATGACCTCCTGAGAAGGTTGTCACCCCTAATAGATTGTGTAAACAAGGGCCTCTGGACCCAGACTAGCCGACCAATGAATTAAAACAGAGTGTCAACCATGTTAGTTTAAACGGCACCTGCCACATGGTTGAACAAAAATCTGACCAAGTAGAATTTCACTTCCAGAACAACCAAATTCAAGACGTGACAGTAATAGCAGAAGGGCAACAGACTGGTGATGGGGGGTCCTCTCTATTTCTGAAAATCAACCTTCCTTCCAGTTTAAGGTGGTATTCCACACTGGAAGGTAACACTCTGAAATTCCACCAATCCACAATCAGACACTCCCACTTCTATAGTCCAGAAAGATGTGAAATCAGCTCAGAGCCTGGCTGATGTTCAGCAAATTGGAGAGCGGTTGTTCATCCCTGTTCAGTTAAATTATGAGAAGGGCTCTGTTCTCGCTCGAGTGTGTGTGAACAACGGTAAGAGCTTCATCAGCGAAGCCATGTTCCGCCAACTCCCAAAAGATCCAGCCATTCCCACATTCAAACTGATAGACAAATGGGAAATGCATCTGGAAACACCCAATTCGAAACTTCTCCTGCCAAGCAGGTGTATGCTCAAAATCTACAAGAGCATAGTCCATAATTGTTGGGTCGTGCGAGAGGTCACTGCCGCCATTTACTTAGGCAGTGACATTCTCAATCGCTTTGTCATTAGTTTGGACCTAATAAACTTCAAAGCTTGCTCCCGATTAGCGGATAATCCCATGGGCTTTGATGATCAAGAAAAAGCATTTAGGTCAGCTCAATTTCTACCTTATGCAGTTGAAATTCAGCTTAAAGAGGAAGTCACCATCCCAGAAAGGACCTGACAATTCTCCCTGGAAGTGAAAGTTAAAAGAGGACAAAAATTGAAAAACCCTGATTCTTATATTCATCTAAATGCTTCTCTCCAACAGCAAGGGTTGGTTAAACCCAACACCATTAGTCAACATCGAACATGACACCATTCCAATAGAGGTGGATAACAGCGACTTAAAGAGTATTAATCTAGCCGCAGGCACCATTATTGGAATGGCGGTTGATGACCGACATTTCTCCATTGATTTAGGAAATGAACTGTTAGGACTAATCCCCAAGGATTGTTTTGATAGTGACAGTGAGGACAATACAACACCAGACAGGATTTTCCCCCGGCATGGGGGGAACTTCCTGGTGTACACTTCTTGCCCTTATGGTAAGGAAGATGTGACTTGTGACTTCAGGAGGGATGAGGTGATTTTCCAGGTCCATGAGGGCTGCCTTTCCCACCTGAAGCCTCCAGTCCAAATCAGCACTCTGACCAGGGACTTCTCCACCCAGCTGAAGGAGGCTGCTGAGATAGCCAAACCAGAAGCCTTTCCAGGCTTCAGGCAGATGGTGGAATAGAGAGTCAACCTAGCAGATGCCTGTGTGACTCTGGAACAGAAGCAGAAGTTGAAACAAGTTTTCTTGGATTTCCAAGGTCTCTTTGCGGTAGACTCATATGACTGTGGTCGCGCCGACATCCACACAACAACAATTCCCACGGACCCTGGCATGACTCCAGTGTTTGTGAAGCCATATCGCTTGCCTCTCGCATCAATGGAGTCCCTTACTGAAATAATTAAGAACCTTGAGTCCCGGGGAATAATCCGTCCAGTACACAGCACCTTAAATAATCCGGTGCAGGGAATATTGAAGCCAAATGGCCAGTGGAGACTCTGTGCCGACCTTAGGGAGCTCAACAAACGGGTCCATACTTCCTGATGGCCTCTGCCCTACATTGACCAAGGGCTGGCCCAGATTCAGGGGTCACAGGTATTCACTGCGATAGACCTGACCAATGAATACTGGACTGTGCCTGTCAGTAGGGAGGACCAATACAACTGGCTTTTACCTTTGGGGGCCAGCAGTACACATGGACCCGGACTCCATTCGGATACCTCAACTCCGGCAATGAATTCAACATTTAACTACATAAGGCCATGCCCGACCTGGGTGCGAGGGGTAACCTGGCTTATGTAGATGATTACTCCTCAGGGTCTCTGTCCCCAAGAAAAGAAAGTGGAAGCACTTCAGAAATGAAGGATCCCACAACTCTGTGGGAGCTAAGGAGCCTCCTTGGACTGACTAATTACAGCAGAAAGTTCATTGAAGGCTACGCAGAGATCACTAGACCCCTGATTCATCTCTTGAAGGGGGGGTCAAGTGGGAATGGGGTCTAGAACAATCCGAGGCAGTAAGACAACTCAAGAGAAGCCTCTCACAAGCGCCTTGCCTAGCTTACCCTGTCAGAAACAAGGAGTTGTTCCTGGAGACAGGGTTCTCTAATACGTGCTTGACGGCAGTATTATACCAAAAGCATGACAAGGTCAATAAAGTAATCTCCTATGCGAACAAAACGTTATCCTCTGTGGAGGAAAAATTCAACGACTGTGAGAAGGCACTCCTGGCAACAGTGTGGGCATTGAAGAATCACCGCCCGTTTATCCAGGGGGAACACATCATAGTGGACACTCCACACCAGCCTCTGCAATATCTCCAAAGTGACAGAATCCGGGCCGGAAATGTGAGTAATTCCCGAATTACTTCTTGGATTCTGTCAATGCAAGGCTTTCCTGTGGAGGTCAGATATGGGCAAAACAAGAAGAGTCCCCTCGCGCAAGGTCTGGCTGACTTGCATAATTGTGCCAGAGAAAACTGTCTCAAAGACGAAAGTCTAAAAATCAAGGACAACATGGAGGCATACCTTAATTCCCCACACAAAGTCTTTGAAGAAGACAAGTGTGAGGGAATGCCCACTGTCTATGTGGATGGATGCTCTTACCATGTTGACAACAACGAGGAAAAAGAACTTGTGGCCGGCGTAGGGAACGCATGGGTGAATGAGTCCCCAGAACCCTCCGCTGGATACAAAATTGGTCCCCGATGTAGTCAGGTGGCAGAATTGACGGCTGTGCATCAATCCATCCTCACTGCTGTCCAACATCAACTCCACGAACTGGTCATAATCACAGATACAGATTATGTACGGAACGGGTTTGTGGAGCACCTGGTTAACTGGAAAACCAGAGGCATGCTATGTGCTAATAACAAACCTTTGAAACATGGGAAGTTAATTCAAAACATTGATGATCTGGTCACCTCGAATGGGATGACCATCTACTGGAAGAAGATCAAGGGTCATTCCAAAGTAGAGGGACCATACAAAACTGGAAATGACTTAGCTGATCAGCTGGCCAAAACCCGGGCCATCCAAGGGGATCTAATAGAGATTGAGTCCCTGTTGGGGGAAATCCAGGTCACTGCTATCACTAGGTCCCAGACAAATGCTCACAATGATCTTTCAACTGCACAATGGAGTAAGGAGACCCCTGATGCTGATTTGATTACAGCTCAGAAAGGGGATCCAATAATTGGTAAGTTTTACCAACACATTGAGGACCTTTAGAAGTTTCCCTTGACAGATACCGATTACATTGGGAAGGAGGACCTCAGAGTGTTGATGAAATGTCCAAAGATGTTCTGATTCCAAGACGGTTATTTGGTAAGGAAATCCCAAGCTGGCCATGACCAGTGGCTGGTCCCTGCCTCATTCCGAAGCCTGATGTTAAGTCACGCCCATGATGCGCCCACATACGTTCATAGGGGGTTTCACACAACCGTTGAGATCTTAAGAGAGGTTGCATACTAGCCACACAGGGGGCAGGACCTCGACCAATACTTGAAGGGGTGTCTGGTGTGTGCACAATTTAAGCCAACATCCCTCACACACCGGGCGCCTCTCCAAAAGAAGGGGATTACACTGCCATGGTCAGATTTGCAAATCGACTTTGTAGGCCCTGTGATTTGCTCGTCTAGAGGAAACAAGTACATGTTGACGGTTACATGCTTGTTTATCAAGTGGGTGGAATGTCTCCCGGCCCCAAACTGCAAGGCAGAAACTGCAGCTGCCCTGATGATTAACCACATCTTTTCCCGTTTTGGTCTACCTCAAAGGATTGAGTAAGAAGGAGGTAGCCATTTCACCAGCTAGGTAATGACAAAGATGGGGGAGATATTGGGGGTTAAAAGGAAGCTACACATTGCTTACAGGCCAGCTTCTTCTGGAGCAGTAAAGAGATACAACGAACCATTGTGAGCATCTTAAAAAAAATTTGTGGCAGATTCTGGGCCAAGTTGGTATATCCGATTACCTCTGGTCCTAATGGCCATCAGATCTACCCCTTCATCTGCAACCAAAATGTCACCATTTGAGTTGATGACCGGACGCAAGATGGTGCTTCCTCAGCATTTGCTCTACAGGACCCAAGATCAGACACTGATAAATGACTCCACAACTCATGAGTATGTGGAGAATTTAGGGAAACACCTCCAACATGCTTTTGCCTATGCTCAGCGGAATCTAGAAAGATCAGCTGATAGCATGAAGACCCACTACGACCTGAAGACAACCAGGAAGGAATATAATGTGGGAGACCGGGTTTATCTATACAATTTCCAAAGAAACCAGGCCAAACAGCGAACATTTTTGCCTACATGGAAAGAACCCTTTGAAATTATAGACAAGGTCTCCCCAGTAGGGTATAAGATCCGCATCCCCAAAGGTAGTCTGGCGGAAGTGGAAGACAATTGGGTACATATAAATCAGCTAAAGTGTTGCCATCCCAGGCACACTCTGCAGCAACTGGAGGAGTCCTCTGCCATACCAGAGGGGGCCGCTCCAGAGTAATTCAGTTCCAACCCTAAAATATCCCACAGATAGTCTCTAAAATATCATGATTCTGGTAGGAAAATGTTTCCTGTTATATCTTGTTTTTAAAACAAGACTGAAAAATGTAACCGGATGTATAAAATGTATGTGTTCGCCACATCATTAATAGTGGTGGAGAAATGTCTACGAATAAGTACTGCCGCTTTTGCTTTATCATCCTACGAGAGATGAAACACAGAGACTGACCAAGGAGAACAACCCGGAGACCGGGAGCAAAGATCCGAGGGGCCTGGGGTACCGCCAATATTCCCATCAGGACAGGCGAGGAGAACCGATCGATCCAACCAGAGGGAGGAAAAGATGTTGAACTGTGCCATCTGCGGAATTGGAAAAAGATGATGTGGATATCCCAGCGCGTGGATCAAAACATCCTTTGCACCCAACTCCATCTCGACTCGAAATCAAAGTGCAGTCGGGCGGGGGGGTTTGTTGGGTGTCCTGACCCACGTTTGGACTATTATGCTGCAACATTTCGTGCTGTGGGCTTAGGAAATCCAAGAGGGTGGAAAAAAGCCCACATTTGCGCCAGAATCCTAGAGAACCGTGCAGTTTTGCGCACAGCAAAGTGGTCCCCTGACCTGCCGCCCACCAGTGCGAGCGTGAGGGGCCAGGAGTGCCATGAGTGAAATGTGTGCCAAAGGAAAAACAGCAGTGCCGGAGGCTAAAAAAAAAACAGCGCTTTGAAGTCACCTTTGTTTCTCTGAACTGCAAGCTAAAAATGCCTATTTTAAACATCACAAGATATTCAAAAATCTCAATGAACACCAGCAGGCATTTGGCAGAATGTATTCTTGTGTGCATACTAAATCTGGAAAGAGAAAGAGCCCAAAACAATGTTCATAACAAAACTGGCTGAGCTGTGGGTGTCAGCAGCTGAAGTGAAATTGGACTGAAAGACACTAAAATCTAAATGTTTAAAATAAATGAGTGACCTACTGTTGAGTGTCACATAGTTTGCAACTGTTGAAATGTCATAGTTTTGAACTTAGAATCAGCGTTCTAGCTGCATGTGTAAAAATTGTCAGTTTGATTTGAATGTAGAAAACTGGGAACTAAAGTGACATTTAGCTGAAGCCTGGCTTGAAGAGAGTGAATTCTGCCCAGCAACTACCCCCGACAGGAGTGAAACTTGCTCAGCCACTCTTCCCAGGCCTGGCTGCATTCTGCTGCCCCTGCCAAAAGGAGATGACTCCTCTCTGATTGAATTAGGGGAGGAGCACCTGGGGACTACAGGAAACTAAACAAAGCACTGTCCCTGGCTCAGGCAAATGTTATATTAGGGGGGTCGTAAATGGCTTCCTCTTGGAAGGAGAAGTGGGAGAGGCACTGCATCTGTGAGCAAGCTGAGCTTGGGGGAAGTGGATAAACCAGAAATTCCACCATGTGCTTTGGAAAACCACACCCATTTGGGGCCAGAGCATAATTTTAAAAAGATGGATAATTCATAGTGCGGACTTGTAAAAATTATATAAATAACATCATCATTCTTGTGATTTTTCTGTGCATATTTTAAGAGGTGTTAGGACCCTGTGGTATGTTCTTGGGGATAGTAGTGGAAAAAAATGGTTGTTACTCCAAATGTATGCATGTTAAAAATCTGCCACTTTATCATCTGAAACCCATATCCCTGGTGCACATTTGTGTAAAATGTGGAAAGGTTCAGAGGTCGTGATCTTGATGAAAAGGGCAGAATTCTGTCATAAGTGGACACAACGACAGGGATCGGATGGTTTGGTGCTACAGAAAATATGTTAACTGGACCTATAATATTAGAAAAATGGTACATGGTACATAGATAAATATGTATTTGGAGCAGAAATAGATTTGTGTGCAATTTGACAAGGGGAGGATTCTCTGACCATAAACCTACCTCATCACTCTGACTCACAACCCAGTTCCCCCAATCAAGGAAGAGAGGAGGAACTGGCCAATGATAAGTTGAGAGGGTTGGGCATGCAGAATTAGCCGACCGACCCACTTTCTAAACACATAAAAAGAGCCACCGGAAGCCAGATAGGACTTTCTTTTTCACTTTCTGCGGAGCATTTTGACAGACAACTCCACATCCTGATTTCAGACTTCACATCCAGAAACTCCAAGAACTCTAGAACCCAACAGCTGAACTCCTATCAGCAGGCCTTCAAAACCTAGCAACCAAACCAAATTATTCAGACAGCTGGGTTGAGCTGTCTGATTCTGGCTAAAACCCTGTGCCAGAAACACCCAGAAAGCAGAGCTGTACCCGGAACCAGAGACCAGACCACCGTGCAGTGCCAAGAACTTTTTTCAGAACCAGAGATCCAGACCGCTGTGCAGTGCCGCTAGCAGAATTATCCAGTGAGCAGAACCAGGCAGAGGCCGTCCGTGGTGAGGGAACCGCAGTCCAAACCTGACCTGATCCGTGGCAAAGTCGCCTTCCTGTCCAAAATATAGTGTGAGTACCGCCAGAACTGTGCAAAACCCAATCTCTTAGTTTAAAATAATCTAATCCAAACTATTTTAACCTATTTAGAACTGCCTCCTAGAATCGTGTCATTCTGTCATCTTTAAACCTGAAAACTGTCATCTGTCATTCTGAGCTTTCAAATTTCAAATCCGAAAAACGACCTTCACAAAATCGTCCGTATCTCCGGAACCTTTTGTGCTAGGAGCTAAGGTTCTAAGCTTTCCAACGAACCTAAAACTGACTTGCTACCTCTTATAGTGCCTCCGTAATTACGCTCTTCGCACATGACTAAATTGCTGCGATTTGAAATTTTGCTTCATTTTAGCCACGGGTAAAAATATTTGTTTTTGCTTCCATCTCTGAAATCTGTTTTCAACCTAATAACCATCCCTGAATCATAGATAGGGCTGGCCTGAACTGATTCAAAGTATCTATCACCTACCCTGATCCCCCTATAGGGAATTAAAAGCCTTTTTTAGCATATGTTTCACTTAATTGCAACCACATCAAAGTATCTTGCCTGTGTTTAAAACTCCTACCTGTTTTCCTCTAAGCTTGCTAGGGGGAACTGAATTATATTGATTGCATTCCTGAGAACTGTGTGCTTTCCTTCCATTTCTTTACATTGCATAAAGGGGAGGAGGTGATTTGCTACCAGGGGGAAAAGTGATTACATTGTTTTTGGTTGAAATCATATCAAGTTTATTTTCTGTACTGCATTTCATTCATCATTGCAATGTCTTTGAAGCCATAAAAGCATTGTCAGCTACCTCATCCTCTCTATATGACTTCTAAGCCATCAAAAAGAGTGCACCAATGTAACATTATCCATTGTTGATCACTATCATCTTCACAAGTGTGCTATCAAATATGAATTTATTATAAAAGTGTGATATATATATATATATATATATATATATATATATATATATATATATATATATATATATATATATTGTTTAATTTTCAAATAAACCTTTTAAATTTGCAAAACAAACCTACTTCTTGGCTCAGCGGGGTCATGGGGATTCTGAGAGGGGGGTGTTATATAAGGGTTGTCATCCAGAGTAAACGAACTGGACATAAAAATACACCAATAAGGGCTTCCATCAGCATCCCAGACTAGGCATTGACTTAGCTGTAGTGTTGAATTGAATCTGCTTACAATACATCATCCTTGCACCAACTGATTGGTTGGCAAGCTATTTAATGGGTAGCATAGCATTTGGGTTTCTAATTGGTTGTCTTCTTGCTGACCAACCTTGGGCCCATAACAGGTTGTCAGCACACAGGACAGATGGATAGTAGGGGGAGGGAGGCCCATGGACTGTTCATTGTTCATTAAAAAAGGTTACCATCCCACATTCCTAAGCCATTAGCCAGGATGATCTCTTTTTACTTGGCCTTGTGCGGTGTCTCTTGCCTGTGTGTAAGTGTAGAGAGTACGGCAGATGTCCTCTCTGTGTTTGCCTCTAATGAACAGACATTATTCTTTAATTATGGGTCACATGCTCAGAGACTGTGTATGAAATAGAATTAACTCCTATATATTGGGATGGAAGATAATATCGATGCATGTGCAGTGCTTTATATTTGAAAACGGGACACCCTTGATTTAACCTTCATGGAGCTTTTTGGCTTACTCTGTCCTTGCAACTGGCTAACAAAGACTGGTTGTGCACTTGATCAATATGAGAATATACTGCTTGCTTCTTGGGAATTATCTCAGATTTTTGCTCTTCAGCTCTGTGCTGTGAAGTGCTCTCAGTAGGTGATGGAACTCAGAATGCGGGGGAGGGAATGTTTACCTGTGATGCTGTGTTAAGGGTTCTGTAAAGATCTGTTGGAGAGCTGTATCACTGTGAGTAGGCTGTGCTGGAGGTCGTCACCAGTGTTCTTAATAAACCACGTTCATAAAGCATCAGATGTGTCCATGAGAGCTTTACATCACTCTGGCTGTCCCTTCTTGTCTCGTAACCTTGGAACTCGCTGCCAACTCCTGTCTGAGATGTGCATGGATATGAACTTTTGTGGATTCAGTATTTTGAGTTCTCTCAAAGTCTCAAGGCCATTTGTTTAATTAAAAGCATGCTGTTGTTTCCAATTTTTAGGAAGATGGCTACCTGGTTATACTTCAGCTTCTATGTTAGTGAGCTGTATTTGCATGTTATTCATGTTGCATATGACTTGCACATTGCTATGTTAATAGTCTTCATGTATAAATGCATATTTTACCAAGTTACTGCATTTCTTCATGTGGAGTGCATATGTGCTTTTTGTCTAATACATGCACATGTGTTGTTACAACAGTAGTTTTTGCTGTTGCCATCTTCAGCCTAAATGGTCTCTATGTCTTGCTGTACCTGCCTGGGATAAGGGCAGTAAAGTTGCCTCAGTGAGAAACGTTTCTCAACTGGGCAGTATTGTGCCAGGGGAGGTGCAGAAGATGTGGATGACGTACTCATATGTATCTCAACATTCTGAACAGGATGTGGAGGGGAGTAAATGGAACAGTCACTGAGGACAATACATATGGGGACTTACATAGGTAAAGCATAATCAACATTAGACATGTTTGAGTGTAGGTAGGTGGTACAGCCAGCTATGTTAGGGATAAGATTGAAATTATGCTAACATATATGTTCAAGAGAATGTTTTGAGTTGCTATTCTGGACATTCCAGTAGTGAATGGAATGGGCTGAATAGTCGTTTTCATATTACCTGCATATGTAGGAATAGCCCAACGTATCACCTCCACATTCTTCCAAATTATTTAGTAGACGCTGACCTGAGGACACTTGATATATCCAATTTGTGGGATGTTTTTACCCATGCATCCAAGCCCTACAATAAAACTGTGCAGTACTGGCATGGAAAACATCATGATGGCCAGAACTCCCCAGAGAGTGCACAGGGAAAACTTGAAGAATAGGCTGCCACCCATTTTTGCCTATGTTGTGAGCACAGGAGGGCACTGTTGCCATTGGGCTACACACACAGTAGCCTGAAACCATTGGGAATGGCAATGCTGATTGCCAAAAAAGCAACTCAGAACTGTGGGGAATTCATTTTCTTGATCCCAAAAATGGTTGCATTACCAGTACTCACCACTATCAGAAAGCCGGCGTTTCAAACCACCAGACTTTTGTGTAAAACTGCACAAATTAAACAAAACCAGACCAAGGAAAGACTTGCTAAGAGGTGGATACAATGTAAAACTATATTCTGAAATGACTTAAAGGAAGTAATTATTTAATGTATATGTTAAAATTGTAAGTGATTTAAACTGGGAACAAAAAGTGACATTTAGCTGAAAACTGGCTTAATGAAACTGGATTCTGCCTGACAACTACCCCCGACAGGAGTTGAAACCCGCTCAGCCACTCTTCCCCTTGCCAAAAGGAGTTGTCACCTCTCTGATTAGATTAGGGGTGGAGCAGCTGGGGACTACAGGGAGTTGAACAAAGGCCTGTCCTGGACTCAGGCAAATGTTATATTGGGGGCGTCATAAAAGTGGCTTCCTCTTAGGGGAAACTGGGAGGGGCAGTGCCTCTGCTAGCAGCTGAGCTTGGGGGAAGTGGATAAACCAGTTATTCCACCCTGTGATGTGGGAAGCCACACACCTTTTTGACCAGGGCATCATTTTAAAAAGATAGATAACTCATAGTGCGGACTTGTCAGAATTATATAAGTAATATCATTATTTTTGTGATTTTACTGTGAACAGTTTGAGAGGCGTTAGGACCCTGTGGTGTATTCTGGAGTGTTGCTAGCGGAAAATAGGGTCTTACTCCAAATGTCTGCATGTTAAAAATCTGACACTTCATCAATTAATGTCCATACTCCTTGTGCACATTTGTGTAATTTTGGGTAAATGTCCGATATTGCAAAACCAGTCAAAAAGCGCAAAATGTTGTCATTTTTGAATGCAAGCCCCCAGGAAGATCAGAGGCGGACAAGCATGGACCATAAGGAATATATAATTTGTTCATATAATTTCAACAAATTGTATATCTGGGAAAGATGTATTTGAATCAAATATAGATTTGTGGGCAAACTGACCAGGGGAGGATCCTCTGACCCATAAGCAGACCTCATCATGATGACAATCCATTTCCTTCCCCCAATCATGGGAGAGGGGAGAATTGGGCCAATGACAAGTAGAGAGGGGCTTAGCTAGGCCCAGGCACACACCCATTTTCAAAACACATGAAAAGAGACTGCTGGGACAGGTAGAGAGATTCAATTCCATTTGCTGAGGAGCATGCTGACCGACGACTTCTCATCCAGAGATCCAGACTTCAAATCCATCAATCTCCAAAGACCAGAACTTTACTTCAGAACTTAAAGCAAGGGCCTAAACCCACAAACTGAGAACTCTTCTCAGCAGGCCTCAGCAACCTTAAAATCATTTGCAACTATTCCACAGCCGGGCGAGCTGCTTGAATTCTTTTGCCAAGAACAATTGCCAGAGACCAGACCAGAGATCCCGAGTGACCCAGACCGCTGTGAGCAGAACCAGAGAGCTGACCCAGATCACTGTGAAGTGCCGAGACCAGAACCGGAGCCCAGTCCAAAACCTGAACAGGTCCATGGCGAAGCCTATTTCAAATTTATATTGTGAGCACCTAGCAGAACTGTGCAGAACCAATCTCTTAGTTAAAATAATCTAATCCAAACTATTTTAACCTAAGTAGAACTGCCTCCTAGAAATCGTGTCATCTGTCATTTTTAAAGCTGCACAACTGTCGCCTGTCAATTCTGCAGCTGCAAGCTGTCACCTGTCATTTTGAGTTTTACTTTAAATCCGAAAAACAACCTTTACACAATTGTTCATATCTCTGGAACCGTTTGTCCTAGGAACTTGGTTTAACTTTCCTCTGAAAGCTTAGAATCTCAGCGAAACTTACCGCGATTTGCGATTTTGGCTCAATTTCTCCACTTGTCAAAATAGCAGCTCCATTCTTTCCTTTGTTAAAATTTGTTTGCCTCTTAATAACCATCCCTGAATCATTGCTAGAGTGAGCCTGAGCTCATCCCAAGTATCTCTCACTCACCCCGAATCCCCTAAAGGGAATTTAAAGCATTTTCAGCATATTTCTCACTTCACTGCCACCACATTCAAAGCACTTGGGCCTGTGTTTTAAAACTCATACCTGTTTTCTCTAAGCTTGCTGGGGTGGGAACTGAATTTCGTATTGTATTTGATTGCATTCCTGAGAACTGTGTGTGTTACTTCTATCTCCTTGCATTGCATATGAAAGAGGGGTGGGGGTGAATTGCCACCAGGGGAAAAGTGAACGTATGATATCTTGTGATATCAACATTGCATCCATTTGAAACCATAAAAGTATTTTTGCTACTTTATCCATCCTATACTAACTCCTCATTGATTGTAAAGAAGTGTGCTAGTGCCAGATTACCCATTGTTGATCAACATCATATGTATAAGGGCGATATTGATTATTAATTTATTATAAAAGCGTGGTATCTATATTTTGTATTATTTCTCAAATAAACCTTTTAAACTTGCAAAACAGAACTACTTCTTGGCTGAGTGGGTTCAGGGGGATTCTAAGAGAGGGGTGTTATATAGGGGTAGTCATCCAGAACTCATGAACTGGACATAAAGATATATCAATAAGGGTTTCCATTCAGTATCCCAGACTAGGCATTGATTTAGCTGTAGTGTTGAATTGAATCCTCTTACAAATTATTACTTTACTTAGCATCTGCTCTCTGATATTCCTCACCTGAAAGCAAGATTCCTCTGTATAATTATCAAATAGTTTCTACTGTTTTCAGCTACTTAAATATGAGGTTTTGTAGATATGATTAACTTTGAGGAAGACTTTGGTGTCTAGACCCACTGAATGAATTGAAATGTTGGTCCTAAGTCACCTTGCCACCCTAAATATAGTCCAACATTGTGTTCCTTGAATTTGGATAAAGTGCAGAGCATTATCTATTTAAGAAAGTTTCAGTAGTTATTTTTCTCCTTCCGTGTGTTTTTTATTTATCGTTTATTTGTAATGCACCTATCGCAGCAAGGCAGGGGGCGAACAGGAAGGAGGAAAGTAGCGATCCTAGTAGGTTCTGGGATACTCATATTGTGCAAGTGCAGTAGGGAGAAGTGCATGGGGAAGGGAGGTGGGGAAGTGCAGCAGTTGGGTGGAAGGGCCCATGCGAAGGAAAATGCCAGGGGGTCCAGATGGACAGGGTCAAGTAGAGAGGAGTGTGAAGGGGGTCCAGCTACGTGTAGGGAGGCTGGTATGGCAAGTGCAGGAAGAGGGTTGGGGGAGGGGGAAAGGTGCAGAGGTAGACTGGGCAGGGGGGCCTGGCACCCTATAAGATTCTGAAGGGACCAGGCCACCAGTCTCAGGCAGAGGGGACATTAGCAGGAGAGTGGGAGGGGCAAGGAAGAAGAGGAAAGGATGGTCTTGAGGAGCTTCCACAACTTAACGAGATCCGGCTCTAGTCTGAGGGGAGGGCAGGGAGGTCATTCCAGAGGGAAGCACCGGCGGAAGAGAGAGATCTACCGCCCCCCCCCCCCCACTGTCTGCTTGGAAAAACATCTGATTTGCAGAGAGTTAGAGGTAGATGGGCAATGTGCTCTTGTGGTGATGAATTTAGGGAGAGAGAGTTTGATATAGTGTGGTCTCAGGCCCCAGAAAGCCTTGTGGATGATGCAAAGGGTCATGAATTTGATCCTCGCTGCAACCAGGAGCCATTGGAGAGATTTAAGCGCTGGAGAGATGCAGTCCCTGGGTTTGAGCCCAAGGATAAGTCTTGCAGTCCTATTCTGAATTAGTTGAATGGGTAGAAGGGAAGAGTTAGACAGATTGAGGAAGAGGCTGTTGCAGTGGTCCAGCATGGAGAGAACCACAGCTCTTGACACATTGAGTTTTGGGGGCAGGGTGAGGAAGGGGAAAATGCCTCTGAGGAGGTGCAGCTCAAAGTGGGTCTTCTTGGCAGGCCCATGATGTGAGGAGAGAAGGAGAGGGAGGAGCCAAAGCTGACGCCAAGGATTTTTGCTTGACACAAGGGTTAAGGGAGGGGGCCCAATGAGGGTGGCTGGAGTGTGGGAGGGAAGGAGGGAGCCGGGGTCCCAATGAGAATGATCTCCTTACTGGCATTAAGGCATAGTTTGTTATTAGTGCATCATGCCTGGATAGCAGACAGGCAGTCAGGAATGAGAGAGGAAGACAATGAGGTAGAGGAGGGTAGCTTGAAAGAAAGCTGTGTGTCATCAGCATAACACTGAAAATTAGGAGAGATGGAGGAGATCAAATGGGCTAGGGGGGCCAGGTAGATAGTGAAGAGCCAGGGCGAGAGGATAGAGCCCTGAGGGACACCATAGGTGGAGAGTGAGAGGGAGGGGAGGATAAGGGCCCAGTTGAACCTGGGAGGATCAGTCAGAGAGAAAGGAGGAGAACCAGTCCAGAGCCAGGTCCGTGATGCACTTCACAACCCCGACAGTCCCTGTCCATACAGCAATAGACAGCATACTGTGAGCCCCAGTCTTTACATTCTTCCATTCCCATATACTCCTCTATACTCAAAACTCAATGTTTCTCTCCCTCATCAAGTACAAAGTAGCAATATGCTGAAATCTTGGGGCTTCTAGGAAGCACATTGTGACATTGTACACATGCACGTATGGTGAGATAATAACATACATATGTGCCAATAACTTGGATATTTGTTTGCTTGTGTTTTCGTGATTGGCTGACATATCGAGTTAAGGGAAAATGAGATTTAAAACCTATTTAAAAGGTGATTTTCTTAAGAGGTTGTAATGGACCTGCAAGATGTACTAATTTGGGTGTAGAATGCACATGACAAATAGCAGCCAACACCTATTGGCTTTGGTGGTGATTGCCTCTCTTTGTAGAGCCGGACGCTGATGCCATCCAGGACGCAAGAGCTGAGGTGCCAGGGCATTTTGGGCTAACCAGCAGAAAGCGAGTGTCTTAGCTACGGTGAAGACCATCAGTCTAATTTGGCTACAGTTTATCAGAGATGTTGATTCTGCTGTGAAAGGCTGCACAAAAGGGTAGCAAATAAAAATCCCTGTATTGTGTATCAGGCATTGTTTAGGCCTCGTGTTGACCCGTGTGTGTGCCATGCATTCAGAAGAAGTTTGGTGTTTCTTCCTCCATCCACTTACGGCCGTGCAAGAGGCCCCTTGTTTTTCGCGTTATAATGCTCGTTTTATATGCAGAGCATTTATATTTCCTACAACCGTCTCAAATATGTTCTATATGTTTAAAATAACGGAAGTGTGCATGCGCCGACATGCATACACTCTAAACACGTGTCCAAGGGTAAAAGACGTGTGATGGATGTAGTCATTGAGTACACGATTAAAAGCTAGCAATCAAAACTCATTTAATCAAATTTAAAAAATTCTGATTTTGACAGACATTAGGGCCTTGATGAAGAGTAAAATATATGATTGCAAACACGATGCTGAGAGTGTGAACCAAGCCAGATGTGCACACGGAAGGGGTTTGATGACTGAAGAAGCGAGGTACATGTGAATAACAATATTAACAGCACTTCCGCATAAAAAAACTATCAGAATAACAAGTGTTACTAACATCATCAAAATTACACTCTGAAGCTTTCCCAAGTTTCAACATCCCTTAAGAAATCCTTGGCGACTGATAGCCTTTTTTCCGAGTAAGCCGTATCGTTTCCTTTGCTCGCCTGTATTTCAAGGTGTGTGCCTTCTAGGTCTTTAATACCAGGCGCTCAACATTTTCGATTCAACGTGTTTGCCTGAAAGACCTGTTTCGTGCGGCTTTTCTGAAGTATGTTTCGATTGTTAGTTACCTTGTGGCCCTCGGTTACCTATTTTTCGACAAGTAAACCCATGCTAGCCTTCCAGAAGGTTGAACTAAGCCAATTCACGTGTTAAAACATGTTCCTGTCGCAGTCAAGGATTCTGAATCCTGGTTTGATTGGAACGAATTTGTTGTTTTTCACATCCAGATACAAAAATGCGAGCCCACTGCGTGTTTACAAAGGAACACGGAGGAGATGCAGGTGGTCAACGCAGCCACAGATGTACAGTGGGAGAAGATGGCAACGATATTTTGGGCAATGTGAGTAACCTCTTTAGTGAACATCAGATGACCGTGGTGGAACGTTTGGGATTGCCTGTGGTCAGTTTGTTGATGGACCGTCTGGCCTTCGGTTGACCACTCATTTTGTTTTGAATGTGAGCAAAACAGCTGCTGATGTGCTACTGAGCTGGCGTTTTAAAAGTTTGAACCTGCCATCATTGAGCCACTGTTCCGCTGACCTTTGAGGGTAATGTAGTGTCCAACTAGGCATGTGTGAGGTGTCAGAAACATAACATCAATGCATGTTGCCCAGCAGCTTCAGACATCAATGCTCACTTATATGAAGACTTGGAAAATTCGAGAGAGTGCAACGGTTCTTTGGATGGTAAATCCCCTCAAAAAGGGAATCGCTGCGGAATCTTTGCAAGGACTGGAGAATGTGTTTGTAAAATTCATACCGTGTTCAGTTTAGTAGGTCAGCTAAAATATGACCTGGGTTTATTATATCCTTTTTAAATGTCATAATTTTCTGACAGCTGATGTCTCACTCAGTTGCCAAACAGTGTAATGCAGAGGGCTTCAAACTGTGGGGCGTGCCCCCCACACCCCAAGGGTGCACAGCTGCATTCCTGCGGGGGCGACAGACCCCAGCCTGAAATTAAAAAAAAAACAGTTTTTTTAATTGATTTATTTTAAATGAAGGAAATAAGCACGGGTGGCTCACAGGGTCGGACTGGAGCATAACACTGTCTCGGGCATCAATGAAAAAGCTGTCCACAGTTGCAAAGGACAATTAATTCCCAATTCATTCCTATAGTGACAGACTGTTCGAATAGTACCCAAAGGGTTGTTTTTTGTTAAAATGAAAGGATATTGTGATATTTAAAGAATATTTATTCAGCAACAATTGGTCAAAACTACTAGTTGCATAGTGAAGTAAGTAAACAATACCATATATTGGCGAAAAAAAGTTGCCCATTTTGACTGAAAAAATCAGGCCCACACTAGCATTTTGCATTTTTAATTCGGGCATTGCCCTATTGCCCTATAAGCCAGTCCGAGCCATGTGGCTCATCCATAATGGGCGAGGGGGCGTCGACCCAGTGGCCCCCTCACCCATTATAGAGGAGCCGAGGAGCCAGCCCAGTGAAACGACAAGAACTCCATCAGCTGCTTTTTCCAGCTGAGGGCATGCTCCTGAGCTGGCAGAACTGTCAAAGGGAAACAATGTTCACTAAGCTATGCAAGGCTGGGGGCATTTTGCTTCACCATCCTTGTGTAGCTCATCGGAAATGCTGGCTGGGGAACTTCACATACGAACAGAGCAGCCTGGAGTGGGGCGTTTCAGCACACATGCGCAGGCCCCATGCTTCCCCTTGCTTCCCGATTCCTGTTCATGATGCAGGAGCTGGAGCACTGGGGAGGAACATCAGGATCAGGGCAGAAGGTAAGTTTATGTTAATTTATTTTTTATTTAAATATGTGTAGGGATACATATATGATTGTGTTATGAGTTATTGTATAGTGATGGGTGCTCATGTGAATGATAGAGTGTGTCTGTGTGTGTTTTGGTCTGTTGAGCTGATTTTGGTGAGTGGGGGCTGAGGGGTCGTACACCAAAGGCATTTTAAAAATGCCTTTTGTGCACAATCCCCCTACCCACCTGCCAACATCAGCTCTCCTTCTGGGGTGCTGTGGAGCTCAGGGGACAGGGATGAGTGCATGTAAGAGAATGTGTGAGTGAGTGACTAGTGGGTGAATGAGTGTACATGTGGCAGTGTGTTTGAATGTTCTTGGTGAGGTTTGGTGTGTGCCTGTGTGGTGAATCCAGTGTGAGCAAGTATGAGAGGAGATGTATGGGTGAGTGACCGTGGGTGAAAGGGGATGCATGTGTGTGTAAGGCTCTGGGAGACTGGGCATCACTGGAGCATTTTTGCGACATCCTTTATTGCCTTTGCATGGTATTTTTGGGCAAAGGCAAGTTCATGTGTGCCATTCCCTGGAAATTTGGTGCAGTCACTCTAACCATTACTTACCGTGGCATGACATTTATTACTCTACAAAAACAGACCTTGGCCGTGTGGCCAGCGGTGTGGGCTGCACACCCTTAACCCACTATACAGTGGTATAATTAAAAAAAAATGGTAAAGAATAGTCTCGAATTGCGTCTTTCTTTCCGAATGCTCTTTAATTCATCAACCTTCATACGTTTTCTTCAAATCAAATTTTCATGACAGAATTCATCACATAAATGGCCTATGCATTTCGGGTATGAACCCTTCCTCAGAGCCTGTGATTACACCTTTTCCTAAGGTATTAAATTTCAACTATCATAGCATAATTAACATTGCATCACAAAATCAAACAGAAAAAACATCAGTTCCCAAAACATCAATGAAACATTCACATATCAATGTATTCATAAGTATATTGACCAGATCATCAAAAGTAAAACAAAAATAAATTAAAACACAATAGGGTTAGTACATTACCCCATTTTCATATTGTTGATGTAGGTTCCATGAATCATGTCGAGATTACCAAGATTGAGACACCATAAAAAACAAATAATGAAAAATAACAAAAGAACAATAATCAGTGTGATGGTCATGGTGTAAACCTCCTTATCCATAACATAACCTTCCTTTCAGACAGATTTGCCACGCCGAATCCACCAACCTTAAAAAAATGTGAGTGTTCAAAAATGACTTGCACGTCACCCGCGGATTCGTCCGTGGGGGGGATATCTATTCCGCAGTGGTCTCTGTAATGAGATCGACTGCATATTTGTGAGTAAATCCACACTCCCAACTTAATTCAGAAAAACAAGCATCTGGTTGCATAAATATAAACTTACATCAATCATAGCAATGCTATATTTCACTAGACCAGAAACGGTCTGACTGTGTGCCTTCCACTTCCACCAGCGGTCATATCCGCAGGATACCAACACGTACAACAGTGGTCTCTGCAAAGAGATTGAACGCGTGTCACTAGGTACAATTCATTCTATCTTTCAAAAGCCTTAATTACTAATATCATGCGCTTACTTACTGGAAATGAAAAATCGCCGTTATCCGCCGGAGCTGTACGCTCGCACACACTCTGCAGTATCTTGTGAGAAAATG
Organism: Ambystoma mexicanum; assembly: GCF_040938575.1. Classification (NCBI taxonomy): domain Eukaryota; kingdom Metazoa; phylum Chordata; class Amphibia; order Caudata; family Ambystomatidae; genus Ambystoma; species Ambystoma mexicanum. Next base: position 727,892,804 of record NC_090935.1, on the reverse strand, counting down.
TTGTGGCTGCAACTTGTCACCTAGGCAACCGTTGCTTTATGTGTAGCGGCCATATTGGAATGGGATTACTCACTAGCTCATTCACTTCTGTTTAGCAACCATATTGAAATGGTGCATTGCTAAATAGAACCTTATACTTTCACGAACAGAAATCCTCTGTGATGTTTACATCCATCGTTACCACTTACTTCAAACTATGCCAATCATAACCAGGAAACGTAATGATCAGTATAAAAAAATAGAAATGATAATAATAATAAAAAAATAAAAAAATAAAAAAGTGTGAAAATGTAAAAAAGTAATAAAAAACTAAAACAAACATAACATTGTGAAAATTAGAGAGGCAAAATCAAACAACAAATTCAAAGTAAATGAAACGTAATAAATAAATAAATAAACTCAAAAACCTGACAAAATTGGTTAAAAGTAAAACAATAGATGCAAATCAAATTCAATATGCATCTAATACGCATCAGATCAAAATATATGTGTTTCACATTATCATGTCATTCCATATTAAAGCAGAAATTCACAGAACACAACTCAGATCCAACTCCTCGTTCATTCCATCTGGAGCAATAGACCCCATTTTTTCTATCCATTGTGCCTCTTTTTGGGCTCTCAGTTTCTTCATGTTCATGTTTTGGCCTTTGGTTGGTATCACTTCCAAAACTGCAAATTTCAGTTGAGCGACAGTGTGTCCATTATCATGAAAATGTCTTGCTACTGATGATGTTCTGTTATTGAGTCTAATACATGATTTGTGTTCATTAATACAAACTCGTACTTTGCGTGCGGTCTCCCCCACATAATACTGGGCACAAGGACACTTAATAGCATATATGACATTCTCCGAGAAGCATGTTGCATGACTTCTCAACTTGATCTGCTCTCCTGTTCGAGGGTGGGATAAAAATGGTCCTTTCATTAAGTTGTTGCAGTTCCCACAACTCATGCAAGGGTAGGTGCCCGGATGCTTATCTGGCGTTCTCTGTTTATCTCTTTGCTTCCCTTGTGTGTCTACTAGCAGATTCCTTAGGTTATTGCTTTTCTGGTATGCGAAAACAGGAGGATTCACAAACAACTCTTTGGTTCTATTGTGATTCTGTAACACACTCCGTCTTTTAAGGATGCTATCCTTAATTTGTCTACTCTGTGTAGAATACTTTGTGACAAATACCAAGACTGGACCCTGCACTTTTTGTTTGATAATTAACAATTGTGCTCGGTCACGTATGTTTGTTTTTTCTTTTGCTCTTTGAAGATCCTCATCTGGATACCCTCTTTCCTTAAGTTTCTCATGTAACTTATTCAGTTCAATTTCACATTCCACTGGATCACTTACGATTCTTTTAATGTGCAACATTTGCCCTAAGGGTAAATTCCGCAGGATGCTCGGTGGGTGGAAACTCATCCTGCAAAGCAAATTATTTCTGTCTGTGGGTTTGGTGTATACTGTACGTCCAAATAATGGACATTCGGATTGCCTACTTCCATTGTAAACTGCAATCGACTGTCAATGTTGTTCAAAAATATTAGAAAAAGATCAAGCTCTTCCCTGCTCCCTGACCATACTCCAAAAATGTCATCTACGTAACGTATCCACTTCTTCAGTTTGATACTCCATTGTGGGTTACTGATTATGTGAGTAGTTTCGAAATCAAACATAAAGCTATTAGCAGACACTGGTGCCATGGTAGCTCCCATGGCAGTGCCAGAGAATTGATTGTAATATGTCCCATTGTACTCAAAACATGAATGCATAGAGATAAAGTCAGTAACATTAGGAATTCTTTATTTGCTCCAATGGTTTCAGTTTGCAACAGAGGTTTCTCTACCGACCTTTGCCCCAAGTCATGTGGAATACTAGTATAGAGACTTGTCACATCTACAGTGAACAAAATGTCTTCAGATGTTAGCGTGATTTGATCCAAATCTGTAAAAAATGTGAAGTGTCCCTTACATAGGTAGATGTTTGTTGAATCAATGGCTGGAGAAAATAGTCTATATATCCCTAAAGGTTGTAGTATGCCACCAGTGGCCGCTACAATAGGTCTTCCAGGGGGATTGTCAAGTCGCTTATGTATTTTGGGCAGAGTATACAGATGTGGCATTTTAGGATAAGGTGTCCATTAATAGTCTCTGGTCTTTAGACTTATCCATTCATTTTCAACTGCTGTATCTAATAGTTTTTCAAGATCTTCCTTAATGCTCTTTGTGGGGTCTTGCGTTAGCTTTCGATATGTAGTCCTATCAGACAGTTGTCTAAGGCACTCTTGTTGGTATTGTTCAGTATTCTGTATAACTAGTGCTCCCCCTTTATCAGCAGGTCTAATGGTTATCTTTTCATCTAAATACAGGGTTTTGATAAGGGACAGTTCCCCTCTACTTAGATTGTACCTCCTTGGTTGATGAAACTGTATTTTTCTTTAGATATTTAAGCACCATGTTGTGAAAGATGTCAATTGATGGAACATTAATTAGTGGACAAAATGTACTTCTTGATTTGAATTCCTCATACTCTGTTCCTGATGGTGTCTCCATTTCCTCTCTACCTGTTTCTGCAAAGAAAATGTTTAATTTCAATTTCCGCACCAATTTATACAGTTCAACTTTAGTGTTGAAGATATTGCTGCTACATGTCGGGACAATTTTAAGGCCTTTTTCTAGTGTTCTCACTTCTTTTGATGATAAAGACAAATTGACTAATAACTTCAATTCGTTTGTAACCTCGTTTTCATTCCTGGCTCTTTTCTTCTTTCCTCTCCTAGACCTCTTCCTCTTGGGCCTAAAAAAATAAATCTCTCCTTTGTGCATTGTCTGGTTGTTTAGGCCTTGTGCCACTCGCTGATGTACTTGCTGCGGTGTCTTCCACTGTACGTTCTTCCATTGTTTCAGCTTCGGATTCCGAACTGCTCTTATCACTTGTCTGTTTATTGGGTCGTGGCTGATTCATGTACTTATTTGCCCATGTGTATACTTCATTATTTAAATAGTCATACGTGTCCCTTTTAAATTTTTGTAACTTCCTTGCTTTCAGATCCTCTTTGTAGCTTTCAAGCTTAATGTTAATGTCTGTCAATATCTCTGCAAAAGATTCTGTATCTGTCAACTCTGTTATGCCTTTAGACAAAATTTCTATCTCTTTCTCAAGTTGTTCAATATTGCTCGATAACTCCCTAATCGTAAGCAATATTAAATCTAGTGAACACTTATTCCAAATTTGTTCCCATTTCTGAACAAACTCTCTGTTTTCTTTACACAGAGTTGGCCGCAAAGGTATGCTGAGACCTCTTGGGATGCGTTGTGCCTTGTAGTATCTGCTCAGAGTCACTGCATGCAATTTACGGTTTATGATGTTCGTGATAGAATATTCCAATTGTTTAATTTTGCTTTGTGGATTCTTGTCCGTCGTGCTATGTGTAGTTTCTTTAATTAGACCTAGGATAGCTTCTGCCTCTGCAGCTGAAAAGCCAAGTGTGGTAGCTCTATTTTCAGTAAGAAATTCAATTATTTCATACGACATATCTGGGTGCTCCCACTCAAAAAATCACGGATGTGAAAACAAACAAATGGTGATGGTGAGTCAGGCTCTCCTAATTTCCAAATCGGTTATATTAATTCTATTGATGACATTTATTACTCACCATCTTTAAAAAAGCAAGCATGATAAGAAGTGTTGCCTCGCTAGACTGAGGTTTTGGCATAGCGGCCTGTATATTCTTCACTGTAGCATGACTTTTTATTAACTGAGCATCTATGATGAATCAAGCAAGATAAGTGTTCTTATGGGTCCAAACTAGCTTACATTGGAACCAGTTTGGACAGGTTTTCCTATTTTGACACGTCACTTTTAATGGCCAAACCAGCAGGAATATGTACTTACATAGGAGTACAGGCATATATTGGCAGAGACAGTTTTGTGCCTAGTGCCAGTAATGATACTATAGAAACATTTCCTAAAGCGTACATAAGCATGGCGCCTCATTACGACCATACCAGCGCCTGACTTCCAGGAATGCTGGGGTTGTAACCCCCCGGTGTTTCTGGCAAGCCTGGAGCTGGTAAATATTGCAAGTCTGGTGTCAACCCGCCGGTAGCACCAGCCGAGTTACTGCTGGACTTTTAATAAGGCCGCTTTTATATGGGAATAATAGCATATGTTGGTGGAGTCAGCATGGAAATGTATGGGCACAGCCAGCATACAGATGTTTTTTATAGTGGCATATATTGCAGAGACCGGCATGATAATGCATTGGGGAAGGCCCTGTGCACTTTTGGTGACTTGCATCTATTGAACTTTTTCGTGATTTACCCTACAAAACCAATTGTTGGCCTTTCATCCACATTGTAGGCCTTTTATCCACATTTTCCCAGAAAGTGTGCTTTGTAATGCGCCTTTTTAACCCAGTATTCAAAACATTTACTCTGGGGGGGAGAGAAGAATACCTCCAAAGCCCCCCAACCCCCATAAACCCATTTTTTATTATTTCGGGCTCTCTCCCTATGCTGAGTCGCAATCACATATTTGTGGCAAATATTTACACCCTCCAAAAAAAAAAACTCACAAGCCACCACTGGTGGCTGGTATATTTGTAGACCCCCTTCTCTCTATGTTACATTAAAGATTTAAGCTTTGATTGAAAAACATATTTATTTATTTCACTTGCAGTAGTGCATGCCCCTGCAGCGGCATAATCACCATGGACATTCCGCACACGTGGTGGTCCCTGACCGGCCTGGGGTGAGACGTGCCCAGGTGTTATACTCCAAATATACTAGCAAATATCACATTATCAGGTGCACTCTGCTGTGTGCACACAGACCAGTCTAATAGATTTCTTCTATCGTAGTGGTAGCTGAATCATAAATACATTTATAACCAGGGAATTTTCTTGATACTAAATCCTGGTCAATGATTTAATTTTCAGGCCTTGCTCGGGCAGCATTTTCTCCTGGCTACAAAAAGCAGCACCTGTCACCCCAGGTCAGTGCTTTTTTTGCTTGTTTAACACAGCAACGCCACAGATAACACATACCTCTGTGTCCATTGATCTATGGATGTTTCATACACTAGCTGTAGCCTGCGTTACAAATTTCGGTTAACCTTTTAGAAATACTGCATTATGTATGTTTTACATATAGACCTCCCTCTGTGCCTCGGTTCTTGTATCTGGCTGAAATGTGAGCACCTGGAAATACAGGTGCTAAATTCATCGGAAAAATCTGAATGCTCTTTGCTGTCACTTCCTGTGATGTCATGGGTGTGTGTGGTCAAATTACATCACTTCCTGTGATGTCATGGGGGGGTCAAGGATTGTGTGGTGTCACTTCTGCTAAACCTGGCATTTTGGTGAAATTACAACCCTGTTTAAATCACAAAGACAAATGAAGAGCGGAGAAGGAAGGAAGGACAGAGTTTGAATGCTAGACATTTTGTTTAAATTGCTGGCTTGAAACAGATGGATGTGAAGTGTCCCCCAGCCGGTGCTAATACAGCTGGTTTCTCTTTTGCAAGACCGTCTGGCCAACTGTGTCTCGCTAGCGTGATTTGCCAAGAATAGATGTTATGGAAGTACCTTTACAGTATGAGGCACCGTACACAATCAATGTTTCGGCCACTATATTCTTGACAATTCATTTAAATGTCTGTAGGATGGAAGCCGTGACAGCCTAATGAAAGGGATGATCTTCTTATCATGACATTGTGTCATCATTTGTGTGTTCTCTGTAATAGGGCTATCTATAGCACTCTCATGTGTCATTGTCTAAACAAGCCCATTCAGTGGTAAATACGTAAAAGATGCTGTATGTGACAAAAACAATTGGGAATTAAAGATGGGATGATTAGCGAGATGGTGAGAAGGTTCTGTCAAAAGGTCATAGCATCTCACATTGAGTGGAGTTGCACTCCTGGAACACACATCATCCCTTGTTACCAGTTGAACACTCACAGCGACGGCACACAACTGTATCCCTGCCTGTGACACTGCTGACACATACCACACAGGTGAAAGCTACAACAATCTTCATACCCTCAACGTAAAACAACCCAGGTTCTGGTACCTTATTCTCATTGTGCTTGTTCTTATAACCACTGGCTACACTGGATTGGTGAGGCCTTCATCTGTCGAGACCTCTCATTGTATAATTTAAATAATCAGCAAACACCCTGGGTGCCTCTATGCATTAACCACTCTTTAATTATTACACATCATGTTTTATATTCAGTTTCACCACATAGAACTTTGCCCGACACGTGTTAGACTCTACTTGACCATTTGGTGTTGTGTATTGAGCTTCTTCAAAGCTTACTTTATTTCTATTCTAGTACCAGAACCTATGGATTCTAGCATCAGTTATCACAATTCATCATAACATTGTTAATCACCTGGATTTTCAATTCAAGCTACACCATAATGAAAGAAGCACAAACAACAAAAAGAACGAAAAATATAATTACATAGAAAAAAAGCCATTTTTAAGACAAAATTAGCAGCTCACTAATGATTACATTCATATCATGAATGTCAAATAATTACAAAATTGTTATAAATTTAAGTCCATGTTTTTCTTATGCAAAAATACATTTAATTAATATCTTCCTAATGAACCCTAAACTTATGAACCCACGTTTTCACTACCCAGTTAGATCTCCAGGTGCTTCCTAATGATGTATGGAGATTATTTAAACAATCTTCATAATCCTTGAAATTCTGACCAATCTCATGCCACCACAAATGTTCTGTCTTTCAGTACCTGTATTAAATGACAGCTTGGCAGCATAGGGGCATGGAACTGATTTATCCTTTACTTATTTATTTGTATTTGTATTCTTTATTTATTTGGAGAACAGGGAATGTCACTTTTGATAAAACATGATATACAACGGTACAAACTCAGATGGCGGTGGTATTCTCCGGAAGGGTGCCTGTACAATAGACCAAAAATGAGAACAATTGACTAGTCAGTTTTGAGGGAGTAAACAAAGTGGGACATAGATCAGAGACAACATATCAAACAAAAACACAATTACAGATGATCTTCAAAGGTAACATTACCTTAGAGGAGCAACTGCTGCAAGAGGAATACTGTATACATATGCAGAATTACATTATCACGTAGTACTGGAGGAATTGGTGTGGCCAGACAAGTGAAGAGATGAGGGAAGCACCCTCTTTGTCTAGTATGTGAAGTTAAAATCATGATTTAAAGAGATCCATGGTGGGGCTGGCTTTATTTGTGATGGGCATCAGTTTCCAATAGGGAGTGACAAGTAAGGGGAAAGAGCAGAGCAAGAGGAGGCAACGGGGCACAGAACAATGAGGTTAGGTGCTGACGAGGCATGTGGGGAACAAGATGATTTGTAAGGAGTGATATAGGCTGTGAGTTACTGAATAGGAAGACCATGAATAGCTTTGCCGGCAAAGATAATGAACTTGAAAAAGGAGTGGTTTTGCTTGAACAGACAGTCAGTTTGGTGTCTATGGGTTGAAGTGGGAGATAATCTGCAAGAAATAAACAGAGTTTATCTAGAAAAGCTAAGGACTTTGCCTAGAGGGAGGAAAGAGTATAGAAGAATCCCACAGAGTAGGCATGAGCAGGAGTTGTATTTCTGGTGTAAGAGGGTAGAGATTAAAGTTTTAGTAGAGAGGTGACACATATTTTGAATTTTGATAAGGATTATGAGCGACAGTCATAGTGATGAATTGCTACAGTTGGAGGTCACTATAAAAAAGGAATCCAAGGTTGTGCACCTTGGGCGAGAGAGCAAGCAGGTCAGGAGGGAAGGAAGTGGGAGATGGAAGGCATTGGAAGTGGGGAGAAAGGTGACTTCTGTTTTCAAAAAGCAAGACCCAGGAGATTTTAAAGGAACACGCTTCCAGGTTGGTGGTAATACAGGTTGGAGCAGATTTAAAAAAAAAAAATTAAAAAAAACTAGCTCCTGGAGAGTGGGGGAGGGGTGAGAGGAGTGGTCAACATCCAAAAGGCTGAGTACTGAAGAGAATTTAGAGAGGTGCAAGTCAGATAGAAAGTTGGGGACATGCATGAGTTCCATCTCAGTCGAGTGGTTATTATGGAAGCCAGATCAGAGTGGATCTACAAGGTAATTATCCTCAAGGTAATTGGTGACCTGGTTGAAGACCACATGCTCAAAGGCCTTTGGAAAATAGGGTAGGAGAGAATCTGGGTGATAATCGTCTGAGAAAGTGGGGTCAGCAGTGGTTTCTGCAAAAGGAGTAGGACAGTTGCAGATTTGATAGAAGTAGGGAAGAGTCCAGTGGAGAGATGAGTTAAAGAACTTAGAGAGATGATGGCAGGTGATTAGGACTAGGTCTTTGACTGATGAGTGAAATGACCAATTTGGGCACAAGATGGGTGGGTGCTATGAACAATGTGTGCTAATTAGTTAGGAGAGTTAGGGCAGAAGTTGCAGAGAGTGGAAGGGGTAGCAGGAGAGAATGATAGCAGAAAGAGGGTGTGGGACGGTGATAGAGGAGGGCTATGGTATTGTAATGGATTTTAGATATTTTAGTTGAAAGGTAGGTAGCAAGTAGACTCACTGAGACGAGGTGATGGATAATGGCTTGGAATTTGGGAGCCAATCTTGAAGGGTAGTTACATGTTTGCAGAGGTTTGTGTAAAGGGTAGATTAGGTTTGTGAAATAGGATGATTTGTGAGAGTCCAGTGCAGAGGAGAGAACAGCTAGGGAATTATTGTAGGCTAGGGCTAGCAGTGTTTACTTTTTGGGAGGATCCTGATATCAAAGGTGCGTCAGGGCAAAGGACAGAGACTGGAAGGTGTGAGTGTATGTAAGAGCATAGTGAAGAATGGAATGGTTAATGAAAGAGAAATCACTAGAAAGAGATAAGAGATGCAGGAGGGAACAATGACATGATCAAAGGGAGAGCGATCAATGGAGATTCAGAGGAAAAGAGTAACAAAGAGTCAAGAGAGTTTTTCCCAATCTGGGTAGGCTGGGTGTGGAGGGAGTACAGGAAGTCATCAGGTTGGAAGGAGGACTTTGGATTGTTAATGCACCAGTAGGGCAATGAGGACGTTAGTGGAAATTGACTCAAGGAGAAGGCTCTGCTCCATGATGAGGAAGGTGAGAGCGCCAGGGTGTTGCTAGAGAACCAGAACAGTAAGAGGAGGGAGTAGTTGAATAGTGGCATAGTCAAAGTAGAACGATGTGATACCCAAGGGGGAAGAGGGCAGAGATGGGGAATTATTGACAAGGAGACCCACTCCTCCACCCTTACCAATAGATAGGCGAGAGTTAGAGAAGGTTGCAGAGTCAATGTGTAGCACTGATGGTGTAGCAGTAATATGGTGGGATCCAGATTTTAGCAGGAAGTGAAGTGATAAGAGGAAAGGTGTTCAATGACATAGGAAGATATGCTGCAGAGGGTTGCGCTTTCCATAGGCCAAGTGAAAGGAGGTGGGGAAAGGGAGCATGCGTTGTGCAGTGAGCACAGAGCATATATGAGGTTGGAAATCATGGGAGAACAGAGTCATCAGCTTTGAGGAGTGCAGGGGGAAAGGAGGCCGGTGATGTATGGGCAGCGTGGGGGAGAAATTAGATCGAGTTGTAGCTCAAGCTACAAGAAAAGAAGAGGAGAAGTCTAGCACATGGAGAAAGAGATCAAATTCAAGGTGCTTGCTGGAGGGTAAAAGACGTATGCATGTGAAGACAGCCGAGAAAGTGTGCAGCCCGGAGGAGAGGGTAGGTAAGTGGTGATAAGGGAATGGGGGAATGGGGAAATATGGGCTGGGAAGGTGGTGCTATAAGTTCTGAATTGGGCAAGAATGGGTGTATCGGGGACCAACAGACAGTTATCAGACCCAAAACAGGGGTATTCATTATTTCGTCATGTTAGTAACAACTCCACTGTGAATGCAGAGTCACTGAATGGAAGGATACCTATATGTGGAAGCAGGAGTCAGGCAAAGGGAGAGCTTGTTTAAGTCTTGGCATGAACAGTGGTCCTCGCCCAAGGCCCTTTCTGGCCCTAAATAGCCCAACCAGGGAGTTGACATTTGCTGCTTTTGGCTCTTAGCTGCAGATGCTTGGGGGGAAGGCCCAAGGGAGGCTCAATACAAGGGATGTAACATTAAGAATGCGTTTTAATCTTTGGCCAACGAGATCAGTAATTACAATTTGATCTAAGCACCAGGCTCAAAACAACAAGACATGTCGTTTCTGTAGGGATCCCCTAGCGAGTGAATCCTTATCACACTTATTGATGGAATGTCCAGCTTTGTCAAAACAGAGGAGGGAGAGCTTTTTTAAATTCTTTGGAGTTTTTAAATTATTATCAATTACAGATATGTAGAAGATAATTTTTAATCCTGAACACATATCCCTGAATTTAGCTGTGATATCGTTTATTAAATCAACTGCAACTTGGAGAATAAGTGAAAGAATTGTGATTTTGGTATTTTATTGTTTAGTTGTGATTTTAAGAACACTTATGAAGGACTGGGATGTTTTAAAAGATGTATCTATGTATAAGATGTTTTAATCATTGAAGATATGTAATGTGATTGCTAGTGCTAAATTTAGATTTTTGTAGTATTGTTGTATTGATGTATTAATATGATTTTTACTTTTGTATTGATAAGGTTATAATGTTTAACCAAATCAAAAAAATAATGTATTATTATTATGTAATTAGTCAGATACCATTCTGGTGATTCAAGATGGCTTCAAGCCTGCCTGACTCACGGGAGGGAGATTCTTTGCAGTTATAGGCCCAGGGTTCTTCCTTTTTAAGGCGGGTCCTTCAGATGATTCACAGTGTCCTTCAGAATGGCAAGATTTGGCAACCCATGACTATTTTTATTTATAGGAAATATTGTGTCAGAGTGTTTTACAAACAAAGCCTTCATTTCCACATATATGAATGAACAACACACCAAAAACAAGCCTCTTCAAAAGTAAACATTTTCATAAATTACTGGTAAATTGCCAATCAGAAAAATATGGAAATACAAAACCACCCACAAACCTGAACACAATGACAAGTTCTTAAACATTTTCAAAATGGCAACTAGTTAGTCACACATTTTACAGCCTTTAATTGGGAACTGATTCCAACATGTGACACTGCCTCCAGCAAAAGAATGCTTGGGCTGTTGACTCTCTGGAATCTTAAAGTCTTTAAGTTGTGTTAAACAAATCTCCTTAAGTCCCAATAACTACACAAGCTCATGATTGTGAGCTTTGTATTCAAATAATCAGGTAATTTGCATGAATTTCATTGAAGATAAAATAAATGAAATAAAAAAGGTAAGCCTGGCATCAACTGAAGTTAATGCAGCTGTCTCAAATCACGAATCATGATGCCTGGCCTTTAACTCTATCCTGGCCTCAGCTTAAAATATATCCTTTATAGCTGTGGAAGTCGATTTGTCAGGCAAAGCACATTGAAACATCCAATGTTGAGTCTAGAAACAAAAAGAAAAGGGCTTGAACCAATGAATGTATAATCAGAAGCAAGGACATACAGTTTAACTGATGTTAACATTATAAATAGCATTTTAATGTAGGATAAGAAGGTTACATAGGGATACAAAATGCTACCCACAGATTTAGCAGTAGAAACCAAGGAAAAAGAGGATCCATTGGAGAGATCATGAAACAACGTAAGTTTAATAAAGTCTTCGGTAGTTCATTTATCAACCCCATTACTTAGGTCACATTAACAAGAGGTATAATACCTGATAAAAGGTGACAACATTGGCCACATTGGTGTCATCTATGTACTGTTGCATAGGGTTGCCCAGTCTGGTGATCCATTCATGCTTAAAAAACAGTGTTGTCCAGAAGAAAAGAAACAAATGACTCCAAGTGAAGACGGAGGGAGTAAGCTCAAAGCACTCATCTGCACCACCTGGGAGTACCATACCATGAATAAATAAAGACAGTGCTTAACTTATGACAGGGCTGCCAGGTGACTAGCCTTATCACTCATTTTGAAATCAAAGCTGGGCACCAGCACTTCTGCAACTGTTGTCTGTGACAATACATACTCTGCAATAATTATGCAATGCACAGCCAACCTAATGTAATGCCAACTGAATGTAACAGCAGATGGCAATATATTGTGTCAGGGAAAGTAATTTGGCAGAATTGTGCCTCTACTTGGGTAACCTCCTAAAAAGCTCCCCACACACAGTAGGATGGTTAGGGATCCAGTAAGCATGACAGATGAGAGACAGGATATTATAGGCATAGGCCCTACACTACTAGGGTTTACATCTCATGGCCTAGAGTATGGGCAAATGCATTTGTTATATTTGTCTCCCCTTTTTGAGCTCCCACTTCAATGGATGAATGGGATGTTTGACTGGGTTTTCCTTATGTATGACATAACACGTGTTTGTTCTTTTCAAGGTTTTTTCTTGCCATAAAAGATGATCCACATGTGCGCACTTGTTATTTCAAGAAAGGGCAGCAGTCCCCGGCAGCAGAATATTCCATAAAAGGGTTCCTTTTAACATAGGAGCCAAAAGAGCTTTTTTTATATAGATTGAGGAACAACTCATGACTCTAAAAGCCTTCTCAGGCAGCAAAGTCATTGGTTTGGTCAAAGAGGGAGGCGATACAAAGGAATACAAATCTTTACTTGAACACATATCATTAGTAATAGCATCACATTTCAGAGAATTCATTGAAAAAGTGAGATAAATCACGTCGGCCAAGAGACTGAGCAAGAGATTGTTGGAAAAATGGTCCATGTGATCGGATGTGAATGTGGTTGATATCATAATACATCAAATTGATTCACAAAAATGAATCCAGATTACACAGTTCTGACCATATGCAAAAGCACTATTATTAGAAAGAGTTTTAAAGTTGTTTATAAATCTGTTCTACCTGGTTCTCGTCATGTTTCACTCTTAATGTGGGTATTGTTGATTCCTTTCTAAATCCCTACATTGACAAATATGCCAGACCAGTCTTAATTATCCTCTATTTTTCAGTACCTATGGGAGTTAACAACAGGCATCATTGAGTATCACATTTACGTTACTTATGGTTCAGCACTTCATCCAAAGATAATCACATACTTGCCAACCATACATCAACCATTGTACATCATTTGCTTGAGCATCCTCCTCAGAAAAAACAAACAAATAAAAAATAAACATTGGCTCCACTAGATGTTACTTCTCTACACTGCTTGCCTGTTGTTCCTGGAGTTTCCCACCCTGTTTCCACCCTGTTCTATCAAAGTACCCAAATATTTCTGTGCATTTAATATCTTCTGGTACATTTTTGGATTAAGATATATTTTTGACATAGCCACTCCAGGGGCATTCTATTAAAAACTAGTTATTTTTTCTCCCAGGAAAACAGAACATTTTACTTTTCTTTTGTTACAGCTACTCTATTCTGATTACTTAATACTCGAATGCCTTCCTCCAATGTCATCCTGTGAGAAGTCCTCTTTGGTCAAATTACCATTCATATACTCTGTCATGATAACTAATTTTTATAGTGTTTTCAAGCACTGACACAGAGCCATGTAGCTCAATAGGTAACAATTAGTAATATCACCAAAAACAATGTAAGCAATATTACTTGAAGGTACTTATTGTCTTTGCTTACCCTACTGTTTAATTTAGTTTAGTTTATTTATTTGTATAGCGCTCCAAGCCTATGGACATCTGTGCGCATTTCTTCCAGTGAGAGGTATGAGTATCTGGGTGTCATCTGCATAGCTAATGTAGGTGACACTCAGATGGTCCAGGTCATCGAACAAGGGCTTCATAAATACATTGTAGAGGGTGGGAGACATGCAAGAGCCTTGTCGGACACCGTACGTGATTGGTGCAGAATCAGCCGATGCTGATGGAGAGAAAACTCTCATTGATCTATTATTGAGAAAGGACTGGATCCATGTGGTGGCACTACCTGAAAAGAGTGCTGCTGATGTTAGGTGAGAGCAGAGAACCTTATGGTTTACTAAATCAACATCAGCCGACAAGTCTAATAGTAGGAGGAGGGTGAGTTTGCCTTTGTCTTTTTACTCCTCAATTTGCTTCTTTAAATCAATTAAGGCCGTTTCAGTACCGTGCCTTGGCCTGACGCCTGATTGCCTGAGGCCAAGGAGGTTGTTAGTTTCTAAATGTTTTTGTATCTGCAGATAAGCTGCTCTGTCAATGATTTTCAGAAGGAAAGGGACTGTAGTGATAGGTCTATAGTTCGTAGGGATATTAGGGTCAAGAGTTGGCTTTTTAAGTAGAGGAAGGACCCAGGCATGTAGGGTGTTCGGTACTATTCCTGTTTCGAATGACATGTTGATAAAGGAGGTAATGAAAGGTGCCAGTTCTTTGACTGCCTCCTTTATGATGGGTGCCGGGCAGATGTCTCCCTGGCATCTTGAGGGTTTTAACTTAGTCATTATGTCCTCTACCTTCTTTGTAGAGAGGGGGGAGAGGTTGAAAAGTGTCTTCATTTTTGGGAGGGGCGTAAAGGTGGTGGGTTTGGGGGCAGTATCTAAGATCAGACGTTTATGGACTCAAATTTGTGTTGTAACATGGATATTTTGTTTAGTAATGCTTACTGTGTTGGTGCACCAAGTAGTATCTTTAATGCAGGTAACTGGCGGCGGAGCCGGGGATTCCAACTCTCTAAGTACCTTAACAAGTTCCTTGTTATTAAATTTAGCTTGTAGGATAAGGGTATTGTATGTTTCTTTTTTAGATTGTAGGATTTCTTATTTGTAATTAACAGAGGCTATTCGAAGTTGTCTTTGTTAGCAGAAGTTGGATGACTCCTCCAGAGAGCTTCAGCGTTTCTTTTCGCTTTGTCCAGTGCTCTAATATGTGGGGTGAACCACGAGTTTAGGTGCGCAAAGGGTTTGGATTTGCGCAATTTGAGTGGGGCAATAGTGTTCATGGTGTTGAGCACGGTTTGGTTACACAGGTCCACTAGGACCAATGGGTCTGAGTGTTTAGTTTTTGTGGCATTGATGATCGGTTGTAGTAGTGGAAGTATCTTCTCCACCATTATGTTGTGAGTGTTCCTAGTTAGAGTGGGGGGGCTAGGTGGTGAGGGTTGTTCAGATTACCATCATCCTTAATCGTAAATGATATCAGATGATGGTCTGTCCAGGCACATGGTGAATTTGATAGAATATTTATATTGCAATTGAAGTCGGCTAGCCAGTCTATAGTCCTACCTTTATTATGAGTGGGATCTGAGATTCGGTGAGTGAAGCCTAGTTCAGTGATTGAGCTAGCAAGGGATGAGACCTTAGTATCTTTTCCATCTTGGAACCCAAGGTTAACATCTCCAAGTAAGATCATTTATGAGCCTGGCTTTGTGTTGTTTGAGAGGAGAAGAGTAACATCTTCTTCAAATGTGAATACAGGTCCAGGTGGTGTGTATACCAGGTGGATGGTAGTGGTTCGGGAGGGAGAGATCGGTAGTATTCTGTAATATTGCAAAACAATTAAGTGATTTTTAATGTATTAGGATATAAATGTCGTTAAAATGGTCTGTCTGCCATTGCCACTGTCTTGCGTAGTAACACTTTTTCAAGACAACACAGTGTGACCTCTAGACATCAAATGGGCGTAAACGATCGTAGAATAAGCAAATGGAATGGGAATTACATTTAAAACAAAAGATAAAATGTTAAAACAACATGAAAAAAATAAAATTGAAAATGTTCATAATACTGTTGACAAAATGGAACATGTAACCAATGCACTTGGGTACATAGAAGAAAATGCAGTACAAATATCTTTCTCAAAGTTAATTGACAATAGAAAAGTGTTCCTATGCAGAGCAAAATAAGAGTCATTCACATAAATATGCCTCCTGTTGTATTGAACACATGGCTCGCTGGCATGATGAAAAGTGTGCCCCTGTTAAATGTGTGGTGCAAACAACTGTGTGCACACTCAATACATTTTTGCACATGTTCTACTTGTAAATGTGCTAAATGCCCGATTTCATGCTTTAAAAAACGCAAAATACAATGTTTGCATTTTTACAACTATTGGTGGACTAGTATCTAAGGACATGCAGAAAAATTCACATGGAAGTGGATCTGCACCACATGTGTTATAGTGTGTTTGCCATATCCTAAAGAATTTAGCCGGCTTCAAGAATATGGATTCAGAGTTATACAAATAAAGGAACAATTCCAGGACTTCACCACAATGCCATAGTTCTAATATTGTTGCTAGACAGTATACTTGTGGATCAATAGCAAACATAGTTTGATGTTGCATTGTATTTTGCCATGAAGTTCGATTCACATTCAATAGTAATTTATTTTTATTTAACTTGAAATGAGTCATGTAAAAAGTATTGATTTGGTTCACACATTTGTAGGGTGGAAAGCTATGTATTCATTTCTCTACTCCATGTTAAAAGTAGCTGGAGTTGACCTATGATTCACCCCCAGCATCCCCAGACAACTCACAAGATATGCAGCCATACTAAGGGCCTGATCATCTTCAATCTAGTTCCAAGCTCGGGCCTCATAAAACATTGCCATATTGTGGCTAAAGGACAAAGAGACCTGTAACGTGTATACGTCCCAGACCCCTAAAAACATCAATTTAGCTAAAGTCATGGGATCTCTGTGAACAAAGAAAATAAACTAACCTTAACCTGTAATAACATAATGAAGGAGGAGGATGTGCATGGGATTTATCAATAGTGACCACATTTCTTCACTTATAAATGGATTAGGAAATATAAATACAATACATTTAAACCCAATATGTAATTGGTTGACAGTTAATTCCCCCAACAGGTCCTACAACATTAAAATAAATTGTATTTTTTCATTAAAAAATAGATTTTTTAAACTATATCAAAATCGTTGGTGAATAATCGGGTAAACATTAGGGAAAATAATTATCTCTGTGAATTCACATTGCACAGAATCATTCTGAATTTCTATTTCGACTTTCTGATCTACAAGATATAACCACCTTTATTTTATTAAACTAGCAAATTCACATCAAAATTTACAATATTAAAATGAAATGCCTCTTCATAAGATTACGGGTGACATTTCCGCCTACCTTTTCAATCATGGGACTCAGAGGGAAGGGCCCCAATTTTCAAGTTACAACATTAAGGGGGGTGCTGAAGATTACAAAATAACATGCACACTGAATTGAGGAATTCAAATGGGGAGATTAATATTGAAGAATATTACTGGATGCAACTGGAAGGAGGAGCCTAGCGAGCAGAGCTGAAAACCATTTGTATGACTGATTCCAGGGCAGGCTAGAGACCGGAGCCCTTTAAAGAAGTGAGGAGTAAGTCATGCTAGAAACTGGGTTGCAGAATGCCAGCTAAAATGAACCTTGCTGAGGCAGTAACTCCAGATTGAGTGACCAAGCTGTTTCACCAGAAATGAGAAGCTACATTTAAATTGTAAGTATAGAAACCCCAATATATAATTCCAAATTGCCATAGTGCTGTCCATGGTAACATAATGGGAGTCAAAGGGGCTTGGAGCTAAAGGATGCTAATCTGACAGGGAAAGAGTCTCAGCATTAAACAACCATACCCTGTGTCTTCTAGTTGAAACTGAATGGAAGTGAGGTGTCATTTTTTGAAAACTCCATGCATTTTTGCATTGAAAGGCACCATTTAAAACTGATATAATTTTGTACAAATAGAATGCAGATTTTTCTTGTAGAATTATACCAAATTAAAATAGAATCTTTGGCTCATGATGGCATAGATTCATGCAATTCATAGTGTCCTCATGAAATATTATTACCAAACCTGATATGCAAATGTGCAGCCAGAGGTGAGCCTAGTGGTAAATTAGATATTTGTGCAACTGAAAATAGCAGAGCATTGTATTAATTTAATTAAATTTCATCATTTGTATATTGCCTTTCACCATGGGTATGGGCCCAACACACTGCAGGTTGAAGATTCTCGGAGGGACAGAAGTCCAAAGTATGGGAAATTAGGAGGTGCTATTATGTGTGTGTACATTAGGGCCATTAAAGGTTATGTGGGGGGTGGCCAAGTTCCTGCTAGCCACCCATGTCTAAATGGCATGTGGATGGGTGGAGAGAGGTAGACTAGACAATTATGTTTGTAGCTACCGTTCGAATGTTTGTCAGGAAAGGTAGCTGCATTCTTATGGTAGAGGTGTTGTGGGAAGTGGAAGCGGATGTGTGCAGGAGTGTGGAATCACCTTTGGCTAATTCCATAAATTGCACGATGAAAAAAATAATGGTTAAATTCACCTAAGTGCAATGCATTGCCTACACCCAAAATCCATATATGTTCAATACATTGCTTATCCCCAAAATCCATCTATGTGCAATACATTGCCTGCCCCAAATCTATCTACGTACAGTACATTACACACCCCAAAATCCAACCAGGTGCAGTACATTGCCAACCACAACATCTGTCTAAGTGCATACATAGTTCACCCCAAAACTTGTCTAAGTAGAAATAGTAGTTTACCATTCATATAGCACCTTTATCACATTAAAATAAAAAAAATAGTCCATAGGTACCCCTCTGCGGTAACAAACACGGCTAAATGAACTGTTCTTTGGGAAGGTATCCACTTGAGAGTCTGCAGCCACACTTTATCTCACTGTACCTTTCACAGAAGGGAAATATCCATTTGCATATCAGTCTTTGTACCGCCCACATTGGCAGTCCAGCACCGAAATGCTATGGCAATTCTCTTCTGAACAAGAGTACAAACAGCAACCCCAGACACATGTTTCAGCCTTGTTGGGCCTCATCAGTGAGGTGGAGCTGTGCCTCTCTGAGCACAGTGAGCAAGGGGTCCACGTCTGGATGACCCTAGGAAACTTAGGGTGACTAAACCTAAGTTCCTTAAACAATAAAAAAATAGTCCATAGGCGGCCTTCTGTGAGAACGAACACGGCTAAATTACCTGTTCTTGAGAGTCCACATCCACACTTTAGCTCCCTGTACGTTTCACAGAAGGGAAATACCCATTTGCATATCAGTCTTTGTACCGCCCACATGGGCAGTCCAGCACCAAAATGTTATGGCAACTGTCTTCTGAACAAGAGTACCAACAGCAACCCCAGACATGTGTTTCAGCCTTGTTGGGTCTCATCAGTGAGGTGGAGCTGCGCCTCTCTGAGCACAGTGAGCAAGTGGTCCACATCTGGATAACCTTAGGAAACTTAGTGTGACTAAACCTAAGTTCCGTAAACAATCCAAAAATAGTCAATAGGCTCTCCTCTGCGAGAACGAACAAAGCAAAATTACCTGTTCTTTGGGAAGTATACACTCGAAAGTTCGCTGCCACACTTTTGCTCACTGTACCTTTCACAGAAGGGAAATATCCATTTGCATATCAGTCTTTCTACCGCTCACATGGGTAGTCAAGCACCAAAATGCTATGGCAATTCTCTTCTGAACAAGACAATGTATCACATTAGTATGGTTTGTAGTGGGAACACCCTTGGTGGTTGAAGCCCAAGGCAAGGGAAAATTGTCAGAGCGTTAGAATGTGTGTAGGCCACAGTAGGGCGTTGGAGGAATGGTCAAGCCACTGTAAGCCACCCATGAAGGCCAGGCATGAAGGTGTCTGTACCCACAATTCTTCTAAGTGCAACAGTATCTTGCCCCCAGATACATCTAGGTCCAACACATGGTTAATGTTCAAAATACATCTATCAGGCTATCTAAGGGGCACAGCAGGTAATCTACACACTGTTCTGAATTGATGGTAGTAATAAAAGAATGGCAGGGTTTTAATTGAGCACAGTAACTGCTCTTTTTTAAATTAAATAAGTGATTTGGCTTTAATTAAAATGTTCATTTTGTAGTTAAAACATCATATAATTTTGAATTTCATTAGTAACATAAAACATAAATAAGTGCTCAATTAGAAGCTTTCTATGATATGTAAAATGAAATCATGCATTTCCCAGTCAATCATGGTCATAAACAAGATACTTATCCTTGGGTATGGTTACATCATCTCTATATTAGTGAAGAGGTTGTGTCTGGGCATATGAGCGAGGTCTTCATTGCAAGTTTTCATATTTGCAACTTTAACTCATCAAGAAATCAGATTGTATTTATATTTAGAGATATCGACTCAGCATTGATTATCGTGTTGCACATTTTTTGCTGGTTGACATTTCTATATTCTTTAAAGAGCCAATACTCTTTTAGTCGCCCGTAGATTGAATTTTAGATGCACCAGTTGGGCTCTATATCTTGAATCCAGAAATGTTTGCAGATATGTTGGCAATTCACCTCTTTTCTTTGATGGAAAATCAGAGATGGGGTAGATTTTATAGGTGCTGGCTTCAGCTAGGGTCTGTCTCCAATAATAATTCCTTCATTTTTATTTTTGCGCTACTTGGATTCGTTCAGTATTCTTTCAATTGAAATATCAACTTTTACCATCTATGTTTTGCAGCAATGTTTCCAATCAATTAAAGAGGTGCAGTTTTCCATCAGTATAGATTCCAAAATTAAGGGAATTATAGTTCTTTTATATTCATCTGCCAATAGAGATTTCCTGTAAAGGTATATTATAATCCACCATATTCTGCTTTTTAGTGATGTAAGCTGCTTGGTATACATAGCAATGTTTTCCAAAACCAGCCTTCAATGAAGTCCCATTTTGGTTGGTGCTTTGGCAATTTCACTTCAGCTCTGTATATTATAGTTGGTATTACCTTTTGGTGGTAGAATATAATAGATGGTTTTCATGAAAATTTCCCATAAGTCACTTAAATTACCCAGGCTTGAGATGATAATGATTTTATTTTAGCTTTGAGTTAGATTTTGTATGGAATATCACAAGAGCTTTTATTGAAGTTGACTCCTAGGTCTCTATATTCAGAGACCGGCTCGAGATGTGCATTACTGAGATGCCATTTGTATCGATCAGTTTTAGAAGATCCTTTTTTTAAAGAAAAGTCACATAATGTTTTATTTATCCGTGTTTATTTCCAGCTTGTTTATTAGGGTGTAATTTTGTAGCTCTGATAATTGACGCTGTAAACCGTTCGGTGTCTGGTCAACTAATATCAAGTCGTCGGCATATAATAGGTTCAATATTATTTCTTTACCTATTTTTGGGGGATAGACTTTGGTTTCACTCTTGTGTAAGCTTAAGTCATGGATGAAGAATTTGAATAGTGAGGCTGCCAGTATACAGCCCTGTTTAAGGCCTTGCAACGTTACTATCGGATCAGATAGGGGACCTTTTTCATCTAGCTTGATTTGGATGGTTGTGTTGGTAAACATTGTCTTATTACCACACCCATACCACCTTAGCTTAGTTGTAGCTGCAGGGTGTTCCATCAGGCATCCACAGGCAAACAGGGGCAAACATGGAGTGGGAGATGCTCAAGGGAGATGCTCTTTTCTGTTGCCCTTCGCAGTCTGCCCAGGCAAGACTTCACTGGGAGGCCCTTTGAGATGCAGCTGTTCTGGTCTTGTGGGGGGACACGGACCAATGAGAACTCAATGGGTGAGCAGAGGGAGTAGGGAGGGTGGGTCATGCAGTGGATGTGTTGAATGGGAGAAGGCAGCAAGAAGCAGTCAGAGAAGGCTTCCAGGACAAAAGGAAAGGCACACCTGACTGCCATACCCAATTGCTAAGAGGATGGGTGGCGATAGGAAGAAAGCGAGAAACAAACAAAGGGATAATACACAAAGACAGGGAACTATAGCTGCAGGACCAACTGAAACAACTTATTGGAAGTCAAAGTAAAAACACACACAGATCCCTCCAAAGAGCACCAACCAGGCCAACAAACAGTTTGGAAACCCACACACATCCTTCCAAAGGCCACCAACAAATGAACCAGTTCAAAACAGATCTGAGCCAATCTTAGCAATGATGGTGTGAATCGGCTTGAAAGTTTCGAACCGGATGGAGCTGAAACTCAAAAAGTTCAAAACCTTTGAAACATAACTCATGCTGTATTCGTATTTTATGGTTCAAATAAGCTCAAATAAAATAGTAATGAATTCTGGGACATATGTGGCTAGGTAAATGAAGGAATAGAGCCATAATTTCCAGATAGAGTAGAGAGACAGACCTCTAGACATCATGCACTCCACCTGAAGACATCTTTGCTCAATTCCCCATTTAGTTTGAAAACTGAACTTTATATTTGTAGTTACATTCTTTTCTTTAAAGAAAAACAGTTTATTTTGGTTAATCTCTAGTTTGCTTTACATTACTAGATAGAAGAAAAAAAAACAGTTGAGGCTTGGTTCAGTTGGCATATATTGTGTGTGGAAATACTTCGGGTAGAAATACTGCCAAACTGGTTTACGGTTAATGCCACTCAGTTTACTGGAATTACTGTAAGATAAGGAGTGTGGTAAATGCAATGTTAGCCCCCATTTTGAAGATATACTTCCAGCACCTAACCACAGTTATATCATCAATGGTGACTCCAGAGACCACACATTACTATGAGTGTAACACTGAAAGCTTTCCTGAATGTCGCTTGAGATGTATGGCTACATAAAATGTAGTTAACTTAGAAGGTATTGACTCTTAGTCTCTCAGTAGGCACGTTTCTTTGGACTTCCCAAGCATGAGATGTTGCAGAACGTGTGTGTGCTTCTCCTTACTCCCTCTTTTCAACTGCCAACGCTCCACTCTCTTAGCATTGACTTTTGAGATGATAACATTGTTTGGCTTATTGTGTATTCGACATCTCAGCATATGTCAGTATTTCCCCCGTTTTCTGAAAATTGTCTTCAAGTAACACTAGCAAAAATGCAACGTTTTCTTCAATTGCTGTGACCACTTGTGTTCTAACTGTTGATACATTGATTGTAATGTCCTGAGGACCTTCTAATTTCCTTCACTGGACAGTGGGTGTTTCCAATTCATGTCAGACGCCTTAGGCCATTTCACTCTCACCTGTCCATAGACAGGCACCAGAAAATAATGTCATTAAGGCATTAACAACTTTATCATAATACTTTTCCAGGCCTTGCTTGAATAGCTGACCTTTTTTTCCCCCGAAATCAAAAACACTCGTTGGAACAGGGTCGATAAACAAAACTTAAAACAGGATCCCTAACTTTTCTGGATTTCCCACGTTTTTCATTTTGATATTGCAATCTGATAGGGCTGAAAAGTGGCATATAGTGTTTAAAAAAAGTAAAGGTGCCACTGAATGAATCGGGTGCATTTGTGGATGTCAGTGTATGCATGTGTATTGGATTTTGTGTTTATGCAAGCATACATTTCTGCATATTTGTGTGCGCTTATTGGATTCTTTAGGGGGACCCTAAAATCACAGAGATAATTATTTTCCCTAGTGTTTACATGTTTACCTGACGTGACCCCACTTGTTTTTATTATCGTTTATACTGTTAACTTGAATATGGTGGGGTATGGACTGTCAGGCTTTTGCGTTTTGCCAGTTCGCACTTTGAAATCTTCTCTGTGTGGTCCAGTGACTCGCTCACACCTTTGGAAAGGTATCTAGGTCTGTGCATCAATCACTTTCACTTTTTTTTTAAACAAAAACATATGTTATGCTTGATAACAAACAGAATAAAGCAACAATGATGTTGTACAGTCGCTACATCTAAGTATGAGAAGGTTACAAAGGGTTCCTAAACAAGGTGCACGAGGAGATCGTTATTGACCTGCTCTGAGCCAATTAGAATATTTAGGGGCCGATTCATGGAACAAACGTGCGCCGAAAATCTTTGCGCAAGCAGGCGCAAGCGGAAAAAAACAGGCGCACGCGTGCGATTCATGGAAGTCCCTGCGCGTGTACACCTCGGGAGGAGCGCCAAACCCGTGCATGGCGCACAAGTCACTGCAACATCCCGAAAGGCGTGCGCGACGCGCACAGTGAAAGCGCATAACCTCGGCGCATACACCAGAAAGTGGGCGTGACACGGGGCTTAACGCGCGGAATGGGGAACAACGCGCGAAAATAAGGGCGTAACTGGGGATGTACTGCAGGGAAGCAGACGGAACGCCCACACGCACTCGAACCACACGTATTCATGGAATCGAATAGGGCAAAGCCACGCACAGCCAAAGACACGCACAAGCTGAAACACGTCCGCCACACAAAGGCAGGCGGTAGAGTCCCAGCGCATCACAAAAGTGGCAACATACAGCAATTGGGCCTGTGCGAGCGGGGTACGTGTATTTTGGGGGCGCGCGGGAAGTTACACACGCGATTGAGTGGGGTACGTGTATTTCGGGGGTGCGCGGGAAGTTACACACGCGATTGAGCGGGGTACGTGTATTTCGGGGGCGCGCGGGAAGTTACACACGCGATTGAGCGGGGTACGTGTATTTCGGGGGCGCGCGGGAAGTTACACACACGATTGAGTGGGGTACGTGTATTTTGGGGGTGCGCGGGAAGTCACACACGCGATTGAGCGGGGTACGTGTATTTCGGGGGCGTGCAGGAAGTTACACATGCGAATGAGCGGGGTACGTGTATTTCGGGGGTGTGCGGGAAGTTACACACGCGATTGAGCGGGGTACGTGTATTGCAGGGGTGCGCGGGAAGTTCCACACGCGATCTCATCAGGGTACGTGTATTACAGGGGTGCACCGGGAGCAGCACACGTGAATTGCATGTGTGGGTCCTCCCAGGTGTTCCCTCTACACCCTCCATGGCCCCTGCAGGTGGCTCACACCACAGGGGCCAACCCAGCACATGTCCTGCAGGCACCCCATCCACCATGGCCATGCCCACCAGCCAACCCACATGTCAACTTGCACTACTGCCCACCAATGCATGTCCCTCTGTATCCCCAGCCACCAGGGGCACCCACAACCAGGCCCCTACCCATGTCTCCCAGCACCCCCACCCCCCAGCAGTGCAGGGGCAGCCTCCACCAGGCCCCAACCCATGTCTCCCAGCACCCCCACCCCCCAGCACTGTGGGGCACCTGCCAGCAGGCCCCCACCCATGTCCAACTCATGTCTCCCACCACCCCCACCCCCCAGCACCGTGGGGCACCTGCCATCAGGCCCCCACCCATGTCCAACTCATGTTCCCCACCACCCCCACCCCCCAGCACTGTGGGGCACCTGCCAGCAGGCCCCCACCCATGTCCAACTCATGTTCCCCACCACCCCCACCCCCCAGCAGTGCAGGGGCAGCCACCCATGTCTCCCAGCACCCCCACCCCCCAGCCACCAGGGGCAGCCTCCACCAGGCCTCCACCCATGTCTCCCACCACCCCCACCCCCAGCAGTGCAGGAGCAGCCTCCACCAGGCCCCCACCCATGTCTCCCACCACCCCCACCCCCCAGCACTGTGGGGCACCTGCCAGCAGGTCCCCACCCATGTCCAACTCATGTTCCCCACCACCCCCCAGCACTGTGGGGCACCTGCCAGCAGGCCCCCACCCATGTCCAACTCATGTTCCCCACCACCCCCACCCCCCAGCACTGTGGGGCACCTGCCAGCAGGCCCCACCCATGTCTCCCACCACCCCCACCCCTCAGCCACCAGGGCCAGCCTCCACCAGGCCCCCACCCATGTCTCCCAGCACCCGCACCCCCCCAGTCACCAGGAGCAGCCTCCACCAGGCCCCCACCCATGTCTCCCAGCACCCCCACCCCCCAGCCACCAGGGACAGCCTCCACCAGGCCCACACCCATGTCGACCACCACCCACACCCCCCAGCAGTGCAGGGGCAGCCTCCACCAGGCCCCCACCCATGTCTCCCAGCACCCCCACCCCCCATCCCCCAGGGGCAGCCTCCACCAGGCCCCCACCCATGTCTCCCACCCCCCCCACCCACCAGCACTGCAGGGGCAGCCTCCACCAGGCCCCCACCCATGTCTCCCAGCACCCCCACCCCCCAGCCACCAGGGGCAGCCTCCGCCAGGCCCCCACCCATGTCTCCCACCACCCCCACCCCCCAGCAGTGCAGGGGCAGCCTCCACCAGGCCCCCACCCATGTCTCCCACCACCCCCACCCCCCAGCAGTGCAGGGCAGCCTCCACCAGGCCCCCACCCATGTCTCCCACCACCCCCACCCCCCCAGCACTGTGGGGCAGCCTCCACCAGGCCCCCACCCATGTCTCCCACCACCCCCCCCCTAGCACTGTGGGGCAACTGCCAGCAGGCCCCCACCCATGTGCAACTCATGTTCCCCAGCCAACATGTCATCACAATCTAGATCCCTGGTCCCTATGGTCAGCCTCCAAATGCAAAACACCCACCCGAGTATTGCATCCACCCACTCATAATTTGCAATTACATCACAGAACAAACACATTTCCCTCACATACACCCAATGGGTGTCAGTGAATCTCAAAACACATATCATGAAATGCATGAAACCAATGAGATACCACACATTGAAGTTCACCAAAAAAATATGTATTAAAGGAAACATGAATAGAATAAAAAATGAAGAAACAGAAATGTGAATGTACAAAAATGAAAAGAAGCATGACCGTTAAAAAAAGCAAAACCAAAAATAAAATTCCAAAGTAATGTTGTCCAAAGTCAATGTCCACAAAACAAAATCCAGTGGGAAATAAAAAAGAAAGCCATTGCTCCATGGTTAAAAAGTGAAAAAAAATACAATCCAACTGTGAACTATGTACATGGGAACAAGCCAGGGTCCATTATCCCAACAAAATAAAGGAAACCTATCTAACTACATTAACTAATAAAATAAACTATATACAAAAATGTGGCCAATGTCCGAAAGGTCCTAATAAAATAAAAACAAAAATGAAACCTAACACTACCTACATAACTATGTACAAGGGCAGCGGGCTAGTTTCACGGCTGACTTGTGGATGTCCCGGGCCAGGGCATCATCGAACTCCTCCTCAATGTCCCAGAGGCGGTCCTCCTCCATGGCCCCGAGGGTCCGCAGGGCCGTCGATGTCTCCACCTCCAAACCCCTGCGGATTGCCTCGAGGCACTCGGCCCGCCTCAGGGCCCTCCGCATGGAGTTCTCCGCCCTGACCATTGTGAGCCGTGCCTCTTCCGCCCGCAGCCGCTCCGCATCTATGGCGTGGCCCAACCCCTGCCACACGGAAGACACCCTCTCTCCTGGGTCCTCCTGCCCTCCGGTCGATGCCTGCCCCTCCGATGTTGAAGGCCCAGAGCCTTCATGGCTCCCACAACGTTGCTGCTGCTGCTGTGCCTCTGCCCGTGCACTGCCTCCTGCTGCCTGCACATCCTCCGCTGGCTGGGGTGCAGTCGTAGATGTGGCCACCCCTGCTGGACGTCCGACTCCCGACTGTGGCAGGGATGCCTCCTCCACCAGCCTGGCCGCACCGTCAGAGGCAGCTCCACAGGGCACCCAGGTGACTGATGGGTGGGAAGATGGCACAGAGGATGACTGGCGCGTAGGGGGTCCAGTTGAGGAGGGGGTCGTAGCAAGCCCCATCAGACGGAGGAATCCGGCCTGGGTGTCCCAGCAGGCTGACATGGTCAACGAGCCATTCGAGATAACGTGCAGTCTCTTCATGAAAAGACTGCAGGTCACCTCGCATGGCCCGTTGACGCAACGCCACACCAGCCAGGACAGGCTCAACCTGGACCTGGATAGCAACGTCCGCAGGCAGAGGAAGGCCAGTTGACGTGAGCTCATCCCCTGCCTGAAAACGGGTCTGGACGTAGGCATCCCTGCTGGTGCAAGATGATGCAGGGACAGGATCAGGGACAGGATTGCACACAGGCACCTCCGCGGCAGCCTGTGCTGCCTCCTGTCCCTGGTCCTGCACTGCACCACTAGCACCAGTGGGATCCCCACCTCCAGACCCCGTCTCTGGTGCTTGCACGGCCTCCTCCTCCACCAAACCTCCCACCAACCTGGATGACTCCGTACCATCTTCCCCTGTTGGGCCCTATGGGGTCCCAGCTGCCCCTTCTGCTGCCGAGGAGTCCAACCTCCGCCTCTTGGACCTCCCCCCGGCAGCTGCGGCCTGGGACGCGGCACCGGACTCCTCACCCCCCGACGAGATGACAACATGGGAGGGGAACCGGGCCTTGCGTCTCCGGCTGGCGGTGGGATCCCCGCCGCTGTGCTCCACAGCACCTTCTCCGCCCTCTTCATCAGTTGACGCTGCAGACAGGGAGAAACAAAACACAGGCATCAGGGCACTGTACAATGGACACATACACACATGACAGTTGTACATGAGTGGCATTGGCAAACCTCAGACATGTCATCACAATCCTCAACACACATGTCATTACAACTCGCACACATGAGCCATACCACAGCCATTTCGCAACTGCCACCACCATCCATACACATACAACAGCATGAGCAGCCAAAGGTGAGCCAGACATCACATGCAACACAGGAAGTGCACCACACATGTACACACACCACCACACTTGCATGCATGTGTACACCTCTGCCAAGTGTCGCAGTGTTCAGACGGGCATCCATGTCACATCTGCCAATCAGGCTTCCACATACCGCTGTCACATGCATCCATGTTGCACCACTGTTGCACCCTTGTCAAATACACACACATGCACATGTACACAGTGCTGATACATGCAGCCAAAAACAACATACATGCGTGACATCACAGACATGTCTACTTACATACACATTCATCCAAACATGTGTGCCCACACAACTGCATTTGGCATGCAAGCCTACACACAGAAGCACCATCCATGTCTCACACATTACAGCCCTCGCATGTGTCAGCCCCACGGCCCTGTACACCCCCACCCATACTGGACCACATACAAACAGATGTGCAACCTGCACACTACTGAATAATCACCACACGCACTGCTCACAATCAGGATGCATGTACACTCACCGCTCGACTCCAGACGGGTCTGCTTCTCGAGGCGCCGGGCCTTGTTCAGGGTCCTGGACCTGAAGTCCTCCCAGCACTTCTTGACATGTTGTAAGTCACAGACTGCCACCCCCTCCGCGTTGATGGCAGTCACGATGTCAGTCCAGATCCGAGTCCGTCCGAGTCCGTCCTTCCTTGTCGGCGCGGGAACTTCCAAAGAGGGCATCATACTGCCCCAGGACTTGCTCCACCAGGACACCAACTTCGGTGGCACTGAAGCTGGTGCCCCTCTGCCTCTCTGGCCGGGGGTTGTCAGTGGTCCCAGATGGTGTTTGCCCCGACATGACAACCCCAGAGGCAGGAGTGGGTGGGCAACTGGGTCCTGGGGCTGGGCTGTGGAGCGATGGAATCCCAGTAGGGAGTCTTCGGTTCCAGCAGGGGTGGTCACAGCAACAGCACCCCTGGCTGATGTGCAGGCAGCAAATGACAGGGCACGTGGGCAGCAGGCAGTCAGGCAGCAGCAGATGGCAGGTGGGAGCGTGCTCGGGGCTCTGGGGGGCAGTAGTTCGGCCTTCTGGGCAGGAGCGTGGTCTTCCGTGTGCTTACACGTGGCCAGCTTGATACGGAGTGATTTGGCACATGAAAAATCTGCACGTCAGCGTGTAATTCGAGGAAAGGCCCTTAGCGCGTAAGCGCGTCTCCACGCATACGCATTTTCATTGGACAGAAGGCCCCTCAAGCGCAAGCGCCCCTGTGACGTGACGCGTACAGACGTGCATGGGCATTTCAGTGCGCGTGGAAAACTGCACGTCCGCGTGTAATACAAGTAAAGGGGCCATGCGCGTAAGCGCGCGTGAAAAACTGCACGTCTGCGTGTAATACGAGGAAAGGGCCCATGCGCGTAAGTGACGTGACGTGCGCGTGCGTTTCCTTCAAAGGTGAGCGGGCCCAGCAGTTCGCTGTACGTGCCTTTCGTGGAGACCGACGTGTGTTGCTGCTTCCTGTTGTTTCGCGCGCCATCACAACTTCACAGCTATCAAGGACGTATCTCTTCTTTTGGAGGGGGTATTGGCTACGCGTGTTTTTCTGCATCGCGCTAGTCAGACGGTGAGTCGCACAAGCTCTTTTTCCCACTGCGGGTGCCCCTGTGTATCGCACCCATTTTCGATGTCATAGTAGCCTGCGTGTCCCACGCGTACGCGTTATTCATGTTACTGGGTGCCACCGCGGACTGCGGGAGGTTGAATCCATGCACGTAGGCTGCAGGGTTGCGTGCACGGTTTTACTGCAGTTTTGGGGTGCCTGAGCATTGCGTGACCCGTCACCACATCACCGGGGTCACATACAGCCTTGCAGGTGCTTGGGGGCTGTTAACATCTTGCTTCCCACCCCTTTCACCCCAATTGCCCAGGTCAATTGTGGTGTACACCTCCCATTGGCACCACTCCATCTGTGCCAGCACTACTACATCTGTGCCATGGTTGGGAGGCCACCAAAGGTGAGGGGCGTCTCAGCTGGGCGTACTCCTCGTGGCGGGTGTGGTCAGGTTCGTGGCCGTGGTGACCAGGGAATAGGGGGACTCCAGGGTGTCCAGGGCAGCCACAGAGGGGGAAGAGGCAGAGGTGTGCCACTTGAGCACAATGTTGTGCCATGTGTCGGTGCAGCCATGCCACCAGCCCCTGTGGTTCCGGGGGATGCAGCTCCTGCATCTGGCACTGGCACCCATATGACCCGGCAGTCTGTTCCATCGACTGCCATGGGCCCAAGGGTAGTGGTAGCTGCAGGTGCAGCTGTGGACACCGCCACCCAGGCTCAGGGTCTGCCAGCGCAGGCTGCGTTGGCACTTGAAGAGCCCTTGGTAGATCTCCAACAGGCCAGGGGGGAAACCATAGGGTCAGGCTGGGCTACTCAGACCAAGACACGTGTCCCTGGGGCAGTCATGTCGTCTGCTGCCCCGAACAGCCGGGTGTTGGCAAGTGCAGGGGCAGATGCACCCAACTGCACCCCGGTTGTGAGTCTGCCAACCAGGACCGTTGCGGTCAATGACCCTGCCACAGCTGATGTTGCTGCGCAGGGTCCATTAGTGGGCACCCAGCTGCCACTGACACAAGTCAGGCCTTTGGTCATCCCTCCACCTGCCACTCCCTTGGCTCAATCCACCGAACCCACTGGCCATACTGGTCATGGCGGCATTAGCCAGCCAGGGTCTGCGCCACAGTCCAAGAGGAGGAAGGTTGCACCTGCAGCACAGGCTGGGACCCCACACACAGCCACAACCTCCTGCACGTCGAGGAAGAAGCCTTTCTGTAAGCAGGAACTGGACTTCCTCGTGGACTACGTGCGGGGCCACAGCCGTGACATGCTAGTGGGTGCCAATAGTCAGACTACGGCTGCCCAACGTGACACCCACTTGAAGCATGTTGCGGAACATGTCAGTTCATTCGGCCATGAGGTGTGCACGGCGCAGGAGTGCAAAAAGCATTGGAATGACATCAAGCGCAGCACTAAGGCCAAGCGTGCCTCAAATTACAACTTGACTCTGGTGACTGGCGGTGGGCCTGCACCAGAGGAGGAAGAACTCACTCTGCATGAGGCTCTCGTTGCGGAGTTCATACCACCTGAATTGGTCGAAGGAGTGGGAGAGATTCTGGACTTTGATGCCCAGTCCAGTGAGTGTTGATGCGTGTTTGTTGAGGACGTGTGTGTTTCACTTGTGGGATGTGTTGTGCATGATTGCTGCTACATGTGACGTGTACATGGTTCTGATGTGTAAGTAATGCAATCCTACCGTCATGCATGTCTCCTCTGCCTGCATGCGGGACTCCATGTAGGCATGCTCCCTTGCCCCTCCTCCGCCACTCTGCACCCCAGTTCCACCTTTGCACTGGTCTGCTTCAATCTTGCCAATGTGTACTTTCTTGTTCATGTGTCCTGTGTAGATGCTAACTTCCAGCGTAGAATCTGCCAGACATATGCCGTGTGGTACAGCCTTAGTACTCGATGCAGGGTATCTCACTTGTACTGTGCATGGGTCAGATGTCCTGCAGGGACATGAGTGCCCATTCATGCTCCATGTGCATTGCACGCATGCCCCTATGTGTCCTTGACTGGATGATCACTGTAATATAAGTCCTTGGTTACATACATTGCCTGCCATCTCATCAGCCTTCCCATGTCAACTGTGGCTCAGTCCTGCGTTGCACAGATGTTTAGGCTCTGACAATCTGTGTGGCTCACAGGCCTCAGCCAGTTCAATGGCCAATGACTCTGTCCAACTCTTGTTGTGTCTTCTTCACACGTGGGCTGCCTCCGGAGTTTCCATCATGTGTCCTGGCCACTGTCCCAGCATCATTTGCAGTGTTGTAATTTGAATCACATTAAGCTGTTGATGCCAGTCAACACTGCCTGTCAATACACAGGTGTATGGTCAGCCTTTTGATACCATGCTAGGCATCCCTGCTTTGGTACTGGGGTGGAGGGGTGCTTGGCTTCTAGACATGGTACACATTGAATGCACAATGCACGTGATGTCTGAATTCGACATTGCACTGCCTTCACATTTCCTGGCACACACCATGTAGTGCTTGTACATGTAGGTAGTGAGTGGCGTACACATTTTCTGCACTGCAGAGACCCACTTCCATGGAAACTGCCAGCTTTCAACAGGTCTGATCACAGAAGCTATTCAAAGTAGACCCAGTATGCATGCCAGGTCATATGTTGTGTGTCACATGTCTGCCGGATGCCTTTGCTGTCGGTGTGTGTGTGTGTCGTGTGCTTCTGACATGTGTATTGACCTTTTTCTCTCTATTTTTCAGGTGATGACTCAATGGAGGCCGAGGATGGTGTTGTCATGCCAGACACAGGGTTGGTAACATCACACCAACCCGGCACTAGTGGGGGTCGTGGGGTGGTAGGCCACGAAAACCCCCAAGTGCTGCAATCCATCTTGTCTCTGGCTGCCTATGAGTCCAGCCTTGATGATGACTCTGACGTCCATGTTGAGTTGGATGAGCATCAAGTCCATGTGTCAGGGGTGAGTGATTCTGATGTGGACACTCCTCCGTCTGCGACACCTGCACTGAGGGATCAGACAGTCTTGGTTCCTCCGCCCGTGGTGGATCGGGACGCAGAGTCACCCTCCACACCAGTCACTGATGTGCCTGGGACATCACGTCGATGGGGGCATGTAGTCGTGCAGCCGCAGGCGGTGCCAACACAGCGAGGACCCCCGGTCCTTGGGTCCCGCAGGGGTCAAGCCCGGCAACGCGGTCGCCGCGCGCAACCGCTGTATACTGAGTGGGAGCAAGACATGACTGCCAATTCCGAACGGCAGGGGGCAGCAATGGAGAACATCGCTGAGAGCATGGAGCGTGTGGCCCGATCTGTGCTCCCCCCTGCTAGGCAGGTACTTCTCCAGCAGCAGGCGGCACGGTCCACGGCCCGCTCGCTCAGGCTGGGCATGGCGGCCTCAGACAAGGCACGCCAGGCTGAAATGTCGTCTCTGCGTCAAACAATTGCTGCTCACGCAGAGGCGTACATGGATGCCCTGAGGGAGGAGTATGCTTCCCTCAGATCCACTCTGGGTGTCCTTATGATGTCCCAGAGGCAGCAGGCAGAGGAGAGGTTTGTACAGCTTGAGCGTACCATCTCGGCTGAGCCATAGGCTTGCCGGGAGGTGCAGCGGTTGTCCAGCCAGGCCTTGCAGGAGGAACTCCGTGTTACACGTGCTACCTTGCAAGAGGAAGCACGTGTATCACGTGAGGTTCTGCATGCAAACCTACGTCACATCGCCACACAGAACCAGGCTCACCCGTCTGGCAGACTTGCTGCCGACGAGGGGCAAGCTGCGGCTAGGCGTGGCCAGGCTACTGTGCCACGTCCTCCTTTCCAGGATGAGCCAGACTCGGACGACCATCTATCTCCCACATAGGTCGTGCTGTGCAGGCGTTGAGCCCATGAAGGATTTTTTTTTTGGCTCAGCATCATCGCATGTGGATGTTGAACAGCACCCTGTACCTCCCCCCTCCTGGGTGCCTCCCCTCCCCCCCGGGTCGTATGTGGCCATTTTTGATTTTTCTTTTAGTTTAGTTAGTTAAGTTTCTGTTTGATAGTTAGTTTAAATAGGTAATGTAGGTTTTCCATAGTTAGTGTAATTAGTTAATAGTTGAGTTAGTTTAAAATTGCAAGTCTATTGTGCTTTCATGTGACGGTGCGGTGCTTTGTGGCTTTTGAAGGCATCCACTGTCTGTTCCAGCTGGGCCCTTCATGGTTGTCTTGTGTATGTGTTTGCTGCTTGGGGTCCTTGACTCACATATGCCACTCCTGCCTCCCTTATCCATGGGCTCGCAAGGATGGTTCGGTGTTACAGCATTTTACACAAGGGCTTTGGGCTGTCATATCTGTGGCATGTCTGGTGCTGTGTGACTTGTGTTGACACCCCTAGTGGGGATGATTTAGGTGTCATTGTCCACTGTTCAGCTTTTGCTAGCTGGGGTGTGACATGATTAATGTGGACATTGATTGCTATGCATTGTGTAGTTTGTTCCATATCTTTCCTGTACATGTGCTTGTTGCAATTCATGCTGTAGATAGTGTTCCACACTTTGGAGGTGAAAGACAGACTGATGGTGTGATTTGTGATGTGACTCTCTGACATGGTCAAGTAATGAGATGCCTGATGAGACACACACAGATGACTTTGAAGCATTAATCATGTGTTTCATGCCCTTTCTGCAGGGGGATGAGCCTCCAGAGCACCTTTGCCAGCAGACATGGCCCATTGGACGACGGAATTCTGGACCCGTTTGTTGGTGCCCACATGCACAGTGATTGCAGACCCACATCCTAGAACTGCTGACATGTTCCAAGGAACTCCAGGCAAGGTGAGCATCACAGGGGGGCCTCGACACAGCAAAGCTTGCACCAGGCGAGTTGCATATGCAGGCTTAGTCACAGCACTGAGGGTGAGCTTAGACGAATATTGGTGTTGAAGCACACAATGCAGCTCAGATGTGTTGGTGGACTGATGGCTGTTGATAGTAGGGTTGTCTGGGACATATGCAGGGGCAGTGGCACATACCCTCCGGTACAGCAAAGTCCATTGAGGCACTTGTATCAACCATGTAGCCTTCCGAGACATGGAAAGGGGCAGCTCACAGGGACATACAGCAAGGGACATACTCGGGTGCAGTGCATGTCTTTTCCACGTACTTCATGATAAATGCACTGCCAACTTTGTTTCGGTCATGGTGGTACGCAACTCGCTCTGTAGTCATGGCTTGCTATATGGGTCTGTCTGCTTACCCAGGGAACATTGCATGTTGTGTGAATTGTGACACATTGGTGTTCCATTTGCCACACACCCACCAGCGGCTGACTTACTGCATTGACTGTGTATGACCCGTCACAGGGGTGATGTTATATATGGGTACGAAGCATCGAGCACAGATTGTCTGTTTGTAGAGTAGTTTGTTGCTATGGGGCATGTTTGGTGTTGTGTTTTTGTGTAATTGGCACGTGCAGCTTGTTGACTGTGGCTCTCTTTGCAGCATTGCAGTGCTCCTGTAACCGGACCTGAGAGTGCGCAGGCAGGAGGCCAGCACTCAAAACCAGAGCTAAGTGTCTTGTTGTTTTTCTTATGAACTGCTCTGCATAGGCTTGCTGGGGAGTGTACTGAAGCATGGATGTATGTGTGGTTCAATTTGGTATGTTTTTTTCTCCCTAATCACCCGTGATCCTATGCAATTTTGAAACCTGTACCCTCTACTCGGTGTTCCTGCTTCCCGTGCCTATCCAAGCAACGTTCCCTGACCCTCTTTCCCCACTGGGGTTGCGGATGCCTGTGTAAGCCCCGAACTTGCAGGCGCAAAAAAACCCTAGAGGGGTGGTTGGATCGTACCACTCCTGAGCCTGGACTACAGAAGGCCATGACAATGATGTCCAAGTTTGTTTGGATTGTGTATGTGTTCATGCAGGTTGTACATTTTCGTGCATTCCCTAGTTTCATGTGTCATTCCTCCTCCCCTCTCCTGCCACTCATTCCAGTCATCCAGTGTGTCAACACCTGTCCCGACTGCATATCCCTGAATCTCATTCCCCACCAGGCTCTCAGGGGCCTGTGTGAGTTTGACCTTGCAGGCACCCGGGACATGGTGGGGGTGGTTGTTTCATGACACTCCCGCGCCTCAACAGGGGACCTGTGACAGTACACATCCATTCATGGTGCAACATCCTATGTCATGTACCACACATGTCTCACATCCTGTCGTGACATTGTTTTGCTGTGCTACTTTGGTTGTTGCATCATTGTAGTAGTACTTGGCCTTTGTGAGGTACTGCTACGTCAAGTCATCTACTGGAGGGTGTTCGGGTTCGTTTTTATGCCTTGGATTTTGTGATTTTGGAAATGAGTGTGGATTCTGAGGGTTCAGGCATCTTTTTACACACAAGGTGGGAGATGGTGACGAAGGGTAAAGGTGTTCCTGTGGCCAGGTGGAATTGAGGTTTGGAGGCTCCATGACCCAGGTGCAGTTGTTCAGTGGGTCATGGTCATTTGTGAGGGAGGGCGGGGGTTGTTGTTGATAGTTGCCTTGCCCTGCAGTGTGATGGGAACTCTGACATAGTAATGGTGGTATCCTATGTACATGTTGTGTTCTGCTGATCAATGCCTGTTCATGTGTTGTGTTTTCCTTTCAGGTGTGAGGGGATAGTTGTGGTTTGACATGCTGGGGTGTACACATGGTGGATGTTCACATGTGATGTGTAGGGAACACTGATGGTCACTTGAGTGCACATGCATATGTGGAGTGCATGTCCTTGCAGAACCACACACTTGCACTCTGATGCACTACATGTACTCCCACCCTTGCATATCCACATGTACACTGTTTGCCTTCTGGTGCCCACTGTGTCCCGGCAGCACATGTTCTGTGACCGATCATGGATCCAGTACATGCCTAATTTGATGTTTGACGTGGTCTGTCACTTAGATGTTATGCTCAGGGTGTGCATCACACACAATGGCTGTTCACTGTGCTGTGCGCTGAGCAGTGTGATGCAGGAGTAAGACACTGCACACATGAGCTGCAGTGTTGATTTTGCAATGCATAATGTGCATGCAGACAGGCATTCATTGTGATGTTACGTCTACGACTGTTGTAATGCATTTGGAAATGACTTATTTTGGGTGGGAGATTTTGTTGGTCTGTCATTTCATCTGAATCCGGGTCAGGCAGCAGTGTCCGATGCCACTGTACATTTAGGACATGGCAATGTGTACATTATCGTTACTGCATTGGTGTATGGGTATTGCT
This sequence comes from Ambystoma mexicanum, assembly GCF_040938575.1. Taxonomy (NCBI): domain Eukaryota; kingdom Metazoa; phylum Chordata; class Amphibia; order Caudata; family Ambystomatidae; genus Ambystoma; species Ambystoma mexicanum. The sequence goes on along the minus strand of NC_090935.1, from coordinate 727,855,725 downwards.
TGCCATGTCATGTTGATGTTTGGGAGGGTTTGAGTGACATGACAGTGATGGCCCTGGCCTGTTTTGCAGGTGTGTGTGATGCACACCTTGCATGTCCGGGTCATCCGCTTCTCAGAGCAACTAGCTGGGGGTAGATTTCTCTCCGCAGAAGGGCCCTCCCCCTGGAACAGACCTCCGGCCTGACTTGAACTTGAGGGGAACCATCTCCAGTTCTGGAAGCACCTCAAGACCTTCCTCTTTGCTTCTGCTTACTCTCTGCCTCTCCCTTGCAGAATTCTCCACTGGAACTGCACAGGAGCTGCAACTGGGCCACTCTCACCGACCTTGGTCCCTGGCCCAGCCACTCTCCACTTGCACTGCCTCCCTGGCAACCCCTGCACTGCAGTGCTGTCTCTCTATCCCTACAGCCCTCCCTTCCCAGCACTTGTCTGCACTTACCTTTGTAGTTGCCACCAGGTGACCTATGTATTATTTGTTTGGGCTACTTCCCCTGTACTGGACTCCGCCCCACCCTTCCCCTTGCACTTTTCCCATTCCCCTACCCCTGCACTTGCACGATCTCAATGACACCTGACCTAGTAGTACCGTTCTCTGTGTTCCCTTGTTCCCCCCTCCCTGCCTCATTGCGCCTTGGAATACTTGTGTATGGCCCATATCATGTCATATGTCATATGTGTGCCTTTTTGTCACACAGGATAGCTTGTGTTTAAGTAGCGAGGGATGCAGACGATGTGGCACTTCCATGGCAACTATCTCAGGGTGGTAGGGTTGTGACAGTTGACTGTCTCTTTGTCATCATCGATTGTCACCTGGTATGTTCCAGGCCTGTGTGCACTCCGCAGGGGTGGGAGTTTAGGTAAAAAATGTGGCCACAAGCTGGGTCCGGGCTTCCTCGCCACGTGCCCTGTCCCCTCCCATGGGCAGTGCCTGTGCCTGTGGTTGGGGATGTGGGGGCACCACCATGTCCACCGGGACGCCCTGCCGTGTTGCAACATTGTGCAGGACACATGCTGCCACAATGATCCTGCACACTACTGGTGGTGCATAGAGTAGTTGCCCACCAGAGCCTTCAAGGGAGCGGAAACGTGACTTGAGCACTCCGAATGTGCGCTCCACTATGCCCCTGGTTGCAATATGGGCGGCGTTGTATCTTACCTGGGGTGGTGTGGTGGGGTTCCGGATTGGCGTCATCATGTGGTTGCTCAGAGGGTAGGCACTGTCCCCTGGGGAGGTGATAATAGTTGAGATTATTAGGGTTTGGATATTTGTCTGTGCGTGACTTGCATGCATGTGCAAGGGCATTTGTACTGACCTAGGAGCCATGTGTCGCCATGCTGCTCAGCTTCCAGGGTCCGGCTCAGGGCGGACATTCTGTATGTGAAACTGTCATGGGTGGAGCCAGGGTAGTCTGCATAGACAGAGGTGATGATTCCCTTTGCATCACATACCACCTGTACATTGATGGAATGCCAGTGCTTGCGGTTTCGGTAGATGTGCTCAATGGCCCTAGGTGGACGTAGGGCCACATGGGTGCAATCTATGGCACCGAGCACTTTGGGGAAGTGTACCACCCTGAAAAAATCCAGGACAACGGCCTGCCTTTCTGCGGGTGTTCTGGGCATGTATATGTGCATGCGGACTGAGGGGCGCGCTGTCATGATTGCCAGTACCTGGTGTAGGCAGCGTGACTGCGTGGCCTGTGAGACCCCCCCACTATGGCAGTGGTCCGCTGAAATGACCCAGTGGCCAGAAAATGCAGGACATTGAGCAGCTTCTCCAAAGGGCTCAATGCTTGGGAGCAAAGAGTGGTTGATGTGAGGTCATCTTCCCACTCCCTGACCAGGTCTAGGATGATATGGGGTAGAAACCTATACCTGCCATAGACCTGGTCATCAGGCATCCCAAAAAGGCTTGTCCGTGGTGCGAAAATGCGTGCCCTGGCTATTCGCTTCCTCCTGCGGTGTCCCACGATCAGTGCAGCGACAAATGGGGCATTCATCGTAGCTGAATATACGCGTTTGTTGTTTGCGCGCACTTTTATGCTGTGCGCGGGGACGGCTCCGCCTGCCTTCGTGTGGGCGGACGCGTTGACCCCTGTGCACGTCTTTTGCCATGCACGGGTTTCCCGTATTCGGATACGGTCCGAGTGTCATCGCGTGTGATCAGAGGGGAGTGAGCGTACACGCAATTGGCCTGGGTACGTGTGTTTCGGGGTGCGCGGGAAGTTCCACACACAATTAGCCTGGGTACGTGTGTTCCGAGGTGCCGGGAACTTTCACACGCGATTGGTGGAAATCCACGTGTGTTCTGTCATCACGTGCAATGAGGGAAACACCTGCGCGCGTCACGTCACAGACGCGCTCACGAGCTAAGGGCCTTTGGTCCAATGAAATCGCATATGCGTGCTGCCGTGCATACGCGCTAAGGGCCTTTCCTCGTATTACACGCGGACGTGCAGTTTTCCACACGCGCTTACGCGCATGGGCCCTTTCCTCATATTACACGCGGACGTGCAGTTTTTCACGCGCGCTGAAATGCCCATGCACGTCTGTACGCGTCACGTCACAGGGGCGCTTGCGCTTGAGGGGCCTTCTGTCCAATGAAAATGTGTATGCGTGCAGACGCGCTTACGCGCTAAGGGCCTTTCCTCGAATTACACTCTGACGTGCAGATTTTTCACGTGCCAAATCACTCCGTATCAAGCTGGCCAAGCGTAAGCACACGGAAGACCATGCTCCTGCCCAGAAGGCCGAACTACTGCCCCCCAGAGCCCCGAGCACGCTCCCACCTGCCATCTGCTGCTGCCTGACTGCCTGCTGCCCACGTGCCCTGCCATTTGCTGCCTGCACATCAGCCAGGGGTGCTGTTGCTGTGACCACCCCTGCTGGAACCAAAGACTCCCGACTGGGATTCCATCGCTCCACAGCCCAGCCCCAGGACCCAGTTGCCCACCCACTCCTGCCTCTGGGTTTGTCATGTCGGGGCAAACACCATCTGGGACCACTGACAACCCCCGGCCAGAGAGGCAGAGGGGCACCAGCTTCAGTGCCACCGAAGTTGGTGTCCTGGTGGAGCAAGTCCTGGGGCAGTATGATGCCCTCTTCGGAAGTTCCTGCGCCGACAAGGAAGGACGGACTCGGATCTGGACTGACATCGTGACTGCCATCAACGCGGTGGGGGTGGCAGTCCGCGACTTACAACATGTCAAGAAGCGCTGGGAGGACTTCAGGTCCAGGACCCTGAACAAGGCCCGGCGCCTCTTGAAGGCAGCAGATGCCAAGGGGCGCCGGGGCCACTTGTCGGAAGAACAGATGAGGGTCCTGGAACGCATATCCCCAGCGCTCCACGTCCAGGTCCTTGAGAAGCAGACCCGTCTGGAGTCGAGCGGTGAGTGTACATGCATCCTGATTGTGAGCAGTGCGTGTGGTGATTATTCAGTAGTGTGCAGGTTGCACATCTGTTTGATTGGGGTCGAGTATGGGTGGGGGTGTACTGTTATGATGCCTACCTCCATGGAGCCAGGTCTGACCCAGCAACCCCAGAGGCAGGCATCATTCCCCCCAGGGAAGTGCCAGCGGGCCCAAGCTGGGGCCCTTTGGACACAGTCCTGGCGCTTTAGGCGCCAGGCTCATGTTGGACACCTGTCCTGGCGCCTCAGGCGCCAGGCTCATAAAGCTAGACATGTGTTCAAGTGTTTTAATGTGCACTTACCTAATGCAGATCATGCTGCTACATCCAGGCCCTCTTGAGGCCTGAATGGAACTACTTTACCTGTGGGACTACTTTCCACCTGGGTGTGGTCGGGGAAGGATACATACCTGATCGGTGGAAGGATACATACCTGGAACTTCTTCCAAAACTATTTAAACCACGCCTGATCAGCAACTCACGCTTCGCGTTGTTCTGCTCCTCGCAGCTGGACGCTCACCGTGTCAGCTCCTGCATCTGGACTTCAGCCACACCTGTCAGCATCCTGGGTTACCTGCAAAGGGAGATAAGAGAGAATTGGAGAGAAACAAGACCTTACCTGCTAAAGCTGCATCACAGAGACATCACACCGACGATCCTGAAAGGGAAGACATCATTTTTAAAAGCATTTCACTTCGATCGCTGCAGCGCTGCATTTCATTCACCTTTCCTGGGCACCTCCATCTTCAGCAGCGATCATCCGGATCCGCAGCCACTTCCCAGAGCCTAGAGAGAAAAAGACAAGAACACAAGGTGAGAGAAGGAAGGGAATAGGAAAAGCTCAGTTTCCTTCTAAGACTTACCTGTTGGGTCATTCCCATTTCATTTCGGGTCCTGCCGCTTCCTGGCATTCCGGACCCCGGCCCCTATGGGGAAAAAAGAAAAAGACATTGAATGAGCGACTGCAAAGACATTACCCGAACGCTCATCCAGAACTTACCTGTCATTTACTGGAACTGCATGTTTCACTTCGGGTCGGCGCCATATCTCCGGCATTCCGAACCCCGGCCCCTAAGGGGAAAAAAGACATAAGCGTTTAGCGCTTGCTGCAATAAGACAATGAACATTATTATTAAGCTTGAACTTTTGAACTTGCTACAGAACTCTTACAGCGCCTTACCTGAATAGTCAAGCTTATTTGAACTCCCATCAAACCTCAATCCAGTGAAGTAACTGGGTTTCAACGCACCCCTACATCAGAAGCAGGATGGAGAACTCATCCTTCCAGACCCTAAGGGGAATATTCCTGCGAGCCAGAGAAGCCAGAGTAGAGGGGCCCTACCTGTCCATCCTCAGAGTCCTGCGCTTCACCATTGAAGAAGCATCAGCACTCGAAGCCAGACCTGCGCCTACCTGGGAATCAAGTGAGCGTGACAGACCGCGAAGCCTACCCACAATTTCGAACCCGGGCGCTATGGAGACTTCCGAGACAGATCAGCTGGCCCAGCTTTTGGGGGAATTACGGGCAGAAGTGCACTCAGCCCGCCAGGAGACTATGCTCTCAAAAGAGAACTGATCCTATCCAAGGAAAGAACAGATGACCTGGCCAAAAGGTTATTGCAGGCCCAGACAGGGCACACTCCTTTATCTAATTCCGGAGGTACTTCCACATCAATGGGTTTGAATAACCCGGTACAAATCAATCTACCTGGACACATGCCTTTGGCCCCGCCTGAACGTTTTGCGGGGATCCCAAGAAACATGCTGTCTTTATGAACCAATGTCGTTTACACTTTCTATGCAGACCCGGGGCCTTCCCTAATGACCAGACCAAGGTAGCCTTTATAATATCTTACCTCAGTGGCAGTGCTGCCGATTGGTCTATTCCATTGGTAAATCAGGATGATCCCATTCTCCAGAATTTTCAGGGTTTCCAGGCCAGCATGGAAAGATTGTTTGCTCGACACTCTCAAGGACAGGCCCTTGATAACGAACTGCTATCCTTACGACAAGGTAATCAGGATCTCCTGTCCTACGTTGCCACCTTTAATAGACTGGTTGTGGAAACTGGATGGCCAGAAAACAAAAGGATCACATTGTTTCATCGAGGCCTGCGCGGAGAGCTTAAGGATGTTCTAGCTCAGATAGTAGATCCACCCCAGGTCTGCGCAGACTACATAGACTTGGTGGTTCAACTTGATCACAGACTTCAAAATAGAAAAGCAGATCGGTTCAAGTACGAAACCCGAGTACCGATCAAAACCCACACTAACTCCAAGAGTACCGACGTATCCGAACCTATGCAAATCGGCGGTGTTAAAGGACCATTAACGCAGAAGGAACGAGAGACAAGGCGGCAAATGCAACTTTGTCTGTATTGCGGGACTTCCGGTCACTTTCTTCGAAATTGTCCGGTTAAACCACCTAAGAAGGTGGTTGGAGCCACTGATAACGATTTATTGACACCTGATTCGGGAAACGACCTGCCCGACAAGCGTAGGGGTCCGCTTGCCGAGCTTGAAAACAAACTCTTTGACCTCGCATTTTGTCATGCCAATGGTGCTCGTGGACCCAAAACAGCCTCAGCAGTCGCATGCTATAAAAGCTTACATCGACAGTGGAGCTATTGGAAATTACATAGACCGTGAATTGGCTTCCAGGATTAAGCTCCCTCTCCGCCCGAAAGTAATCCAAGATGTCATTACTACAGTACATGGAACCGAAATAGCCTCAGGGCCTGTAACGCATTCCACTGTTGAAATGACACTGGTGGGTCAGGATGGACATCGGGAAGCAATTGTGTTTGATGTTATCAAGGCCCCACAATTTCAAGTAATTCTTGGAATTCCTTGGTTAGAAACACATAATCCCAGAATTGACTGGCGAGCAAAGAAGATAAGTTTTCCTGATTGTGAACCAACTTGTTATCCAAGAAATCCAGTTATGGGTCTAGCCTCAGCAACTTCCACCCCTGTACAGCTACCGTCAGAATACCAAGAATTCCAAGACGTTTTTCAGAAGGAACAGGCTAACACGTTACCTCCCCATCGGTCTTATGATTGCCAAATCGATCTGGTACCCAATGCTCAACTACCTTGTAGTAGGATTTATGCTCTTATGGAACCTGAGAACCTGCATTTGCGTCAGTATTTAGATCAGTATCTAGCCAATGGTTTTATTCGCCCATCCAAGTCTCCTGTCTCCTCAGCTCTGTTCTTCGTGCCGAAAAAAGAGGGCGACCTTAGAACATGTATAGACTATCGCGCCCTAAATCAAATAACGATTAAGAATCGTTATCCTCTGCCCCTGATCCCTGAGCTTATCGACCAGGTGAAAGACTCTTGTGTGTACACCAAGTTAGATCTCCGAGGAGCTTATCACCTGGTGCGTATAAAAGAAGGCGACGAATGGAAGACTGCAATCCGCACCAAATTTGGGCTCTTCGAATATCAGGTGATGCCCTTCGGTTTGTGCAATGCACCTGCCGCCTTTCAGTACTTTATGAATGATGTTCTTCAGGAACTTATCGATGTCTGTGTCATTGTTTATATTGGCGACATCCTGGTGTACTCTTCTTCAGAATCCGATCACAGAAAATATGTTAGGGCAGTTCTTGAGAAATTGCGCCAGCACAGACTATTTGCAAAGCTCGAAAAATGCGTTTTTCATACCACAGAAGTTGAGTTTCTCGGATTCATCCTGACACCTCAAGGAGTCCGAATGGACTCGCAAAAGGTGGACGCCATCCTCAAATGGCCATATCCTAGCTCGGTGAAGGGAGTTGAGAGCATGCTCGGCTTCGCCAATTTCTATCGAAGATTCATCCCGGAATTTTCCCGAACAGTCCAACCCATCACAGCTCTCCTAAAGAAAAACAAACGCTTTGAATGGACTCTTGAGGCCGAACAAGCCTTTCAGGACCTGAAAACCAAATTCACCTCAGCACCTGTATTGAAGCACCCGCACCCAGATCTCCCTTACATTGTGGAAACCGATGCATCCAGTTCGGCCATGGGAGCTGTCCTGTCGCAAAGAGACCCAGAAACTAACCAACTACACCCTGTGGCCTTTTGGTCCAGGAAATTTTCTCCTCCTGAAATCAACTACGTAATTACCGACAAAGAGTTACTGGCTATTAAATCTGCTTTCAAGGCTTGGCGTCACTACCTTCTCGGGGCAAGACATACCATCACCGTAATTACGGACCACAGAAATTTACAGTATTTAAAGACGGCCAAAGCTCAATCTTCACGACAACTCCGATGGGCTCTATTCTTTGCGGAATTTGATTTTGTAATTACCTATCGCCCTGGCTGCAAGAATGGTAAAGCGGACGCCTTATCCCGGATTGTTATGGAAGAACCCAATTCGAGTTTAGAACCTGTGCCAATCATACCTGAACAAAGAATCTTAGGCCTAACTTCATTGCAAACTATTGAGGACATCCAAACGCAAGTAAAACAACTTATAGACTCTTCAGCCTTACTGGAATGGAGTCAAAAGGGTCCTCATTACACCGTTAAGGATGATTTACCCTACTTCCAGCAGCGGTTGTTTCTGCCAAGTAAAGAATTGCAAGAACTTGTTATTGCCCATCATCATGAATCATTAATGGAAGGACACCCTGGTATCACTAAAACGGAGGAAAAAATCAAACGCCACTTCTGGTGGCCTTCTTGGAGAAAAGACATAAAGTCTTTTGTATTGTCTTGTGGAATTTGCGCCCAAAACAAGGGTCAAAAGAAAAGGCCAGCCGGCCTACTTCAACCCTTGGATATTCCACCGGCACCATGGCACACCTTGTCAATGGACTTTATAACTGACCTGCCTCCTTGTGCTAGTTACAACACTATCCTTGTAATTGTGGATCTATTCTCCAAAATGGCCCACTTTATCCCTTTAAAAGGTTTGCCTTCAGCTTCCACCTTGGCCAAGGAATTTCTGGAGAATATAGTTCGCATACATGGTTTCCCTTCCATATTAGTCTCAGATCGTGGAAGTCAATTTATCTCCCATTTTTGGAAGAAGTGTTGCCAACTAGCACAAATAGATGTGCGGTTATCCACCAGCCACCACCCCCAGACCGACGGACAAACCGAGAGAACCAATCAGACTCTCGAGCAATATCTTCGGTGCATGTTACACCAATCCGAGTTAAATTGGAAAGACATCCTTTGGATCGCAGAATATGCATACAACAATTAAGTGCATTCTGGAACCGGACAAACTCCTTTTTATACTTTGTATGGTCACCATCCTCAGACCTCTGACCTAGATCCACCTCTGACCCTGGAAATGCCTGCAGTAAATCATCTGCATTCCACAATAACCCGAGCCTTCAAAGAAGCTGCAACTCATTTACAGCAAGCCAAGAAAAAGTATAAAGAAAACGCTGATTTGCCCCGAAGTAAAACTCCTCCTTACCAAGTAGGAGACCAGGTATGGCTAGCAATGAAACATTTACCCCTCAAGGGCCCGCAAACCTTCAATCCCAGATTCATAGGACCTTATCCTATCAAGGCTATAATCAATCCTGTGGCCTTTAAACTGGATTTACCGTCTAACATGCGTATTCATCCAGTTTTTCATGCTTCACTTTTGAAGCCAGTACAACCAGGGACCCGACTGTCCAAGCCTCCAGACCCAGTTCAAATTGAAGGGGAATTAGAATTCGAAGTTAAAGACATTTTAGACTCCAAGGTGTTAAAGTCAAAACTCTTCTATCTTGTTGACTGGAAGGGATATGGACCTCAGGAGAGATCGTGGGAGCCTAGTAACCATGTTCACGCACCTCGATTAATACAAAGGTTCCACCGGAGATTTCCGAACAAGCCAAAACCCCCGGAGGGAACAACCTTGGGAGGGGCCTTGAGGGGGGGTACTGTCATGATGCCTACCTCCAAGGAGCCAGGTCCGACCCAGCAACCCCAGAGGCAGGCATCATTCCCCCCAGGGAAGTGCCAGCGGGCCCAAGCTGGGGCCCTTTGGACACAGTCCTGGCACCTTAGGCGCCAGGCTCATGTTGGACCCCTGTCCTGGCGCCTTAGGCGCCAGGCTCATAAAGCTAGACATGTGTTCAAGTGTTTTAATGTGCACTTACCTGATGCAGACCATGCTGCTACATCCAGGCCCTCTTGAGGCCTGAATGGAACTACTTTACCTGTGGGACTACTTTCCACCTGGGTGTGGTCGGGGAAGGATACATACCTGATCGGTGGAAGGATACATACCTGGAACTTCTTCCAAAGCTATTTAAACCACGCCCGATCAGCAACTCACACTTCGCGTTGTTCTGCTCCTCGCAGCTGGACGCTCACCGTGTCAGCTCCTGCATCTGGACTTCAGCCACGCCTGTCAGCATCCTGGACCCCTGTCCTGGCGCCTTAGGCGCCAGGCTCATAAAGCTAGACATGTGTTCAAGTGTTTTAATGTGCACTTACCTGATGCAGACCATGCTGCTACATCCAGGCCCTCTTGAGGCCTGAATGGAACTACTTTAACTGTGGGACTACTTTCCACCTGGGTGTGGTCGGGGAAGGATACATACCTGATCGGTGGAAGGATACATACCTGGAACTTCTTCCAAAGCTATCTAAACCACGCCCGATCAGCAACTCACGCTTCGCGTTGTTCTGCTCCTCGCAGCTGGACGCTCACCGTGTCAGCTCCTGCATCTGGACTTCAGCCACACCTGTCAGCATCCTGGGTCACCTGCAAAGGGAGATAAGAGAGAATTGGGGAGAAAGAAGACCTTACCTGCTAAAGCTGCATCACGGAGACATCACACCGACGATCCTGAAAGGGAAGACATCATTTTTAAAAGCATTTCGCTTCGATCGCTGCAGCGCTGCATTTCACTCACCTTTCCTGGGCACCTCCATCTTCAGCAGCGATCATCAGGATCCGCAGCCACTTCCCAGAGCCTAGAGAGAAAAAGACAAGAACACAAGGTGAGAGAAGGAAGGGAATAGGAAAAGCTCAGTTTCCTTCTAAGACTTACCTGTTGGGTCATTCCCATTTCATTTCGGGTCCTGCCGCTTCCTGGCATTCCGGACCCCAGCCCCCATGGGGAAAAAAGACAATGGCCCTCATTACGACCCTGGCGGAGAACCATGGTGCAATTTGCACCATGGTCCATGGCGCTAAGCTGCCAACTCCGCCATGGTGGTTGGCGGACTTACCGCCCCATTCCGACCTTGGCGGGGCGGTAAGTCCCCAATCCCCATTTACCCTTCCCCATTCCCATTTTTGCCCCATAGGGTATAATGGGAGTGAGGAAGGCGTTAATTACGCCACCGTAAATTACGGTGGCGTAATTAACAACAAGTCCCGTAGCGCCATGGATTTTTCCGCTTGGAAAAAGCAGGCGAAAAAAGCACCATGGCGCTACGGGAACTCGTAGTCAGGCGGAAAGGTATGCCATGCATTACGCCGGCGTAAACCCCTTTCCGCCAGGGTCGTAATGAGGGCCAAAGACATTGAATGAGCGACTGCAAAGACATTACCCGAACGCTCATCCAGAACTTACCTGTCATTTACTGGAACTGCATGTTTCACTTCGGGTTGGCGCCATATCTCCGGCATTCCGAACCCCGGCCCCTAAGCGGAAAAAAGACATAAGCGTTTAGCGCTTGCTGCTTGTTGGGTCATTCCCATTTCATTTCGGGTCCTGCCGCTTCCTGGCATTCCGGACCCCGGCCCCTATGGGGAAAAAAGACAAAGACATTGAATGAGCGACTGCAAAGACATTACCCGAACGCTCATCCAGAACTTACCTGTCATTTACTGGAACTGCATGTTTCACTTCGGGTCGGCGCCATATCTCCGGCATTCCGAACCCCGGCCCCTAAGGGGAAAAAAGACATAAGCGTTTAGCGCTTGCTGCAATAAGACAATGAACATTATTATTAAGCTTGAACTTTTGAACTTGCTACAGAACTCTTACAGCGCCTTACCTGAATAGTCAAGCTTATTTGAACTCCCATCAAACCTCAATCCAGTAAAGTAACTGGGTTTCAACGCGCCCCTGCATCAGAAGCAGGATGGAGAACTCATCCTTCCAGACCCTAAGGGGAATATTCCTGCGAGCCAGAGAAGCCAGAGTAGAGGGGCCCTACCTGTCCATCCTCAGAGTCCTGCGCTTCACCATTGAAGAAGCATCAGCACTCGAAGCCAGACCTGCGCCACCGTGGGAATCAAGTGAGCGTGACATGTACGGGCCGTGGCGCTGACACATGCGAGGGCTGTAATGTGTGAGACATGGATGGTGCTTGTGTGTGTAGGCTTGCATGCCAAATGCAGTTGTGTGGGCACACATGTTTGGATGAATGTGTATGTAAGTAGACATGTCCGTGATGTCACGCATGTATGTTGTTTTTGGCTGCATGTATCAGCACTGTGTACATGTGCATGTGTGTGTATTTGACAAGGGTGCAACAGTGATGCAACATGGATGCATGTGACAGCGGTATGTGGAAGCCTGATTGGCAGATGTGACATGGATGCCCGTCTGAACACTGCAACACTTGGCAGAGGTGTACACATGCATGCAAGTGTGGTGGTGTGTGTACATGTGTGGTGCACTTCCTGTGTTGCATGTGATGTCTGGCTCACCTTTGGCTGCTCATGCTGTTGTATGTGTATGGATTGTGGTGGCAGTTGCGATATGGCTGTGGTATGGCTCATGTGTGCGAGTTGTAATGACATGTGTGTTGGGGATTGTGATGACATGTCTGAGGTTTGCCAATGCCACTCATGTACAACTGTCATGTGTGTATGTGTCCATTGTACAGTGCCCTGATGCCTTGTTTTGTTTCTCCCTGTCTGCAGAGTCAACTGATGAAGAGGGCGGAGAAGGTGCTGTGGAGCACAGCGGCGGGGATCCCACCGCCAGCCGGAGACGCAAGGCCCGGTTCCCCTCCCATGTTGTCATCTCGTCGGGGAGTGAGGAGTCCGGTGCCGCGTCCCAGGCCGCAGCTGCCGGGGGGAGGTCCAAGAGGCGGAGGTTGGAGTTGGGCTCCTCGGCAGCAGAAGGGGCAGCTGGGACCCCACAGAGCCCAAAAGGGGAAGATGGCACGGAGTCATCCAGGTTGGTGGGGGGTTTGGTGGAGGAGGAGGCCGTGCAAGCACCAGAGACGGGGTCTGGAGGTGGGGATCCCACAGGTGCTAGTGGTGCAGTGCAGGACCAGGAACAGGAGGCAGCACAGGCCGCCGTGGAGGTGCCTGTGTGCAATCCTGTCCCCGATCCTGTCCCTGCATCATCTTGCACCAGCAGGGATGCCTACGTCCAGACCTGTTTTCAGGCAGGGGATGAGCTCACGTCAACTGGCCTTCCTCTGCCTGCGGACGTGGCTATCCAGGTCCGGGTTGAGCCTGTCCTGGCTGGTGTGGCGTTGCGTCAACGGGCCATGCGAGGTGACCTGCAGTTTTTTCATGAAGAGACTGCACGTCATCTCGAATGGCTCGTTGACCACGTCAGCCTGCTGGGACAGGTCACCCAGGCCGGATTCCTCCGTCTGATGGGGCTTGCTACGACCCCCTCCTCAACTGGACCCCCTACGTGCCAGTCGTCCTCTGTGCCATCTTCCCACCCATCAGTCACCTGGGTGCCCTGTGGAGCTGCCTCTGACGGTGCGGCCAGCCTGGTGGAGGCGGCATCCCTGCCAGTCGGAAGTCGGACGTCCAGCAGGGGTGGCCACATCTACGACTGCACCCCAGCCGGCGGAGGATGTGCAGGCAGCAGGAGGCAGTGCACGGGCAGAGGCACAGCAGCAGCAGCAACGTGGTGGGAGCCATGAAGGCTCGGGGCCTTCAACATCGGAGGGGCAGGCATTGGCCGGAGGGCAGGAGGACTCAGGACAGAGAGTGTCTTCCGTGTGGCAGCGGTTGGGCCACGCCATAGATGCGGTTGGGCCATGCCGTGCGGCAGCGGGCGGAAGAGGCACGGCTCACAATGGTCAGGGCGGAGAACTCCATGCGGAGGGCCCTGAGGCGGGCAGAGTGCCTCGAGGCAATCCTTAGGGGTTTGGAGGTAGAGACGTCGACGGCCCTGCGGACCCTCGGGCCATGGAGGAGGACCGCCTCCGGGACATTGAGGAGGAGTTTGATGATGCCCTGGCCCGGGACATCCACAAGTGATCCGTGAAACTAGCCCGCTGCCCTTGTACATAGTTATGTAGGTAGTGTTAGGTTTCATTTTTGTTTTTATTTTATTTGGACATTTCGGACATTGGCCACATTTTTGTATATAGTTTATTTTATTAGTTAGTGTAGTTAGATAGGTTTCCTTTATTTTGTTGGGATAATGGACCCTGGCTTGTTCCCATGTACATAGTTCGCAGTTGGATTGTATTTTTTTTTTCACTTTTTACCCATGGAGCAACGGCTTTCTTTTTTATTTCCCATTGGATTTTGTTTTGTGAACATTGACTTTGGACAACATTAATTTTATTTTTGGTTTTGCTTTTTTTAACGGACATGCTTCTTTTCATTTTTGTACATTCACATTTCTGTTTCTTCATTTTTTATTCTATTTATGTTTCCTTTAATACATATTTTTTTTGGTGAACTTCAATGTGTGGTATCTCATTGGTTTCAAGCATTTCATGATATGTGTTTTGAGATTCACTGACAGCCATTGGGTGTATGTGAGGGAAATGTGTTTGTTTCAGAACTTGCAATTGGTGTTCTGTGATGTAATTGCAAATTATGAGTGGGTGGATGCAATACTTGGGTGGGTGTTTTGCTTTTGGAGGCTGACCATAGGGACCAGGGATCTAGATTGTGATGACATGGTGGCTGGGGAACATGAGTTGCACATGGGTGGGGGCCTGCTGGCAGGTGCCCCACAGTACTGGGGGGTGGGGGTGGTGGGGAACATGAGTTGGACATGGGTGGGGACCTGCTGGCAGGTGCCCCACAGTGCTGGGGGGTGGGGGTGGTGGGAGACATGGGTGGGGGCCTGGTGGAGGCTGCCCCTGGTGACTGGGGGGTGGGGGTACTGGGAGACATGGGTGGGGGCCTGGTGGAGGCTGCCCCTGCACTGCTGGGGGGCGGGGGTGGTGGGAGACATGGGTGGGGGCCTGCTGGCAGGAGCCCCACAGTGCTGGGGGTGGGGGTGGTGGGGAACATGAGTTGGACATGGGTGGGGGCCTGCTGGCAGGTGCCCCACAGTGCTGGGGGGTGGGGGTGGTGGGAGACATGGGTGGGGGCCTGGTGGAGGCTTCCCCTGGTGACTGGGGGGTGGGGGTGGTGGGAGACATGGGTGGGGGCCTGCTGGCAGGTGCCCCACAGTGCTGGGGTGTGGGCGTGGTGGGGAACATGAGTTGGACATGGGTGGGGGCCTGCTGGCAGGTGCCCCACAGTGCTGGGGGGTGGGGTGGTGGGAGACATGGGTGCGGGCCTGGTGGAGGCTGCCCCTGCACTGCTGGGGGGTGGGGGTGGTGGGAGACATGGCTGGGGGCCTGGTGGAGGCTGCCCCTGGTGGCTGGGGGATGGGGGTGCTGGGAGACATGGGTGGGGGCCTGCTGGCAGGTGCCCCACAGTGCTGGGGGGGTGGGGGTGGTGGGGAACATGAGTTGGACATGGGTGGGGGCCTGCTGGCAGGTGCCCCACAGTGCTGGGGTGTGGGGGTGGTGGGTGACATGGGTGGGGGCCTGGTGGAGGCTGCCCCTGCACTGCTGGGGGGTGGGGGTGGTGGGAGACATGGGCGGGGGCCTGCTGGCAGGTGCCCCACAGTGCTGGGGGTGGGGGTGGTGGGGAACATGAGTTGGACATGGGTGGGGGCCTGGTGGTGGGTGCCCCTGCACTGCTGGGAGGTGGGGGTGGTGGTAGACATGGGTGGGGGCTTGGTGGAGGCTGCCCCTGGTGACTGGGGGGGTGTTGGGAGACATGGGTGGGGGCCTGCTGGCAGGTGCCCCACAGTGCTGGGGGGGTGGGGGTGGTGGGGAACATGAGTTGGACATGGGTGGGGGCCTGCTGGCAGGTGCCCCACAGTGCTGGGGTGTGGGGGTGGTGGGTGACATGGGTGGGGGCCTGGTGGAGGCTGCCCCTGCACTGCTGGGGGGTGGGGGTGGTGGGAGACATGGGCGGGGGCCTGCTGGCAGGTGCCCCACAGTGCTGGGGGTGGGGGTGGTGGGGAACATGAGTTGGACATGGGTGGGGGCCTGCTGGCAGGTGCCCCACAGTGCTGGGGGGTGGGGGTGGTGGGAGACATGGGTGGGGGCCTGGTGGAGGCTGCCCCTGGTGACTGGGGGGTGGGGGTGGTGGGAGACATGGGTGGGGGCCTGCTGGCAGGTGCTCCACAGTGCTGGGGTGTGGGCGTGGTGGGGAACATGAGTTGGACATGGGTGGGGACCTGCTGGCAGGTGCCCCACAGTGCTGGGGGGTGGGGTGGTGGGAGACATGGGTGGGGGCCTGGTGGAGGCTGCCCCTGCACTGCTGGCGGGTGGGGGTGGTGGGAGACATGGGTGGGGGCCTGGTGGTGGGTGCCCCTGCACTGCTGGGGGGTGGGGGTGGTGGGAGACATGGGTGGGGGCCTGGTGGAGGCTGCCCCTGGTGGCTGGGGGGTGGGGGTGCTGGGAGACATGGGTGGGGGCCTGGTGGAGGCTGCCCCTGCACTGCTGGGGGGTGGGGGTGGTGGGAGACATGGGTGGGAGCCTGGTGGAGGCTGCCCCTGCACTGCTGGGGGGGTGGGGGTGGTGGGAGACATGGGTGGGGGCCTGGTGGTGGTTGCCCCTGCACTGCTGGGAGGTGGGGGTGGTGGGAGACATGGGTGGGGGCCTGGTGGAGGCTGCCCCTGGTGGCTGCGGGGTGGGGATGGCGGGAGACATGGGTGGGGGCCTGCTGGCAGGTGCCCCACAGTGCTGGGGGTGGGGGTGGTGGGGAACATGAGTTGGACATGGGTGGGGGCCTGCTGGCAGGTGCCCCACAGTGCTGGGGGGTGGGGTGGTGGTAGACATGGGTGGGGGCTTGGTGGAGGCTGCCCCTGGTGACTGGGGGGGTGGGGGTGGTGGGAGACATGGGTGGGGGCCTGCTGGCAGGTGCCCCATAGTGCTGGGGGGGTGGGGGTGGTGGGGAACATGAGTTGGACATGGGTGGGGGCCTGCTGGCAGGAGCCCCACAGTGCTGGGGTGTGGGGGTGGTGGGTGACATGGGTGGGGGCCTGGTGGAGGCTGCCCCTGCACTGCTGGGGGGGTGGGGGTGGTGGGAGACATGGGTGGGGGCCTGGTGGTGGGTGCCCCTGCACTGCTGGGGGGTGGGGGAGGTGGGAGACATGGGTGGGGTCGTGGTGGAGTCTGCCCCTGGTGGCTGGGGGGTGGGGGTGCTGGGAGACATGGGTGGGGCCTGGTGGAGGCTGCCCCTGGTGGCTGGGGGGTGGGGGTGCTGGGAGACATGGGTGGGGGCCTGGTGGACGCTGCCCCTGCACTGTTGGGGGGTGGGAGGGTGGGAGACATGGGTGGGGGCCTGGTGGAGGCTGCCCCTGGGGGGTGGGGGGTGAGGTGCTGGGAGACATGGGTGGGGGCCTGGTGGAGGCTGCCCCTGGTGACTGGGGGGGTTGGGGTGGTGGGAGACATGGGTGGGGGCCTGGTGGAGGTTGCCCCTGCACTGCTGGGGGTGGGGGTGGTGGTCGACATGGGTGGGGGCCTGGTGGAGGCTGCCCCTGGTGGCTGGGGGGTGGGAGTGCTGGGAGACATGGGTGGGGGCCTGGTGGAGGCTGCCCCTGGTGGCTGGGGGGTGGGGGTGGTGGGAGACATGGGTGGGGGCCTGGTGGAGGCTGCCCCTGGTGGCTGGGGGGTGGGGGTGCTGGGAGACATGGGTGGGGTCCTGGTGGAGGCTGCCCCTGCACTGCTGGAGGGTGGGGGTGGTGGGGAACATGAGATGGACATGGGTGGGGTCCTGCTGGCAGGTGCCCCACAGTGCTGGGGGGTGGGGGTGGTGGGAGACATGAGTTGGACATGGGTGGGGGCCTGCTGGCAGGTGCCCCACAGTGCTGGGGGGTGGGGGTGGTGGGGAACATGAGTTGGACATGGGTGGGGGCCTGCTGGCAGGTGCCCCACAGTGCTGGGGGGGTGGGGGTGGTGGGAGACATGGGTGGGGGCCTGGTGGAGGCTGCCCCTGCACTGCTGGGGGGTGGGGGTGGTGGGAGACATGGGTGGGGGCCTGGTGGTGGGTGCCACTGCACTGCTTGGGGGTGGGGGTGGTGGGAGACCTGGGTGGGGGCCTGGTGGAGGCTGCCCCTGGTGACTGGGGGGTGGGGGTGGTGGGAAACATGAGTTGGACATCGGTGGGGGCCTGCTGGCAGGTGCCCCACAGTGCTGGGGGGTGGGGGTGCTGGGAGACATGGGTGGGGGCCTGGTGGAGGCTGCCCCTGCACTGCTGGGGGGTGGGGGTGCTGGGAGACGTGGGTGGCGGCCTGGTGGCGGGTGCCCCACAGTGCTGGGGGGTGGGGGTGGTGGGGAACATGAGTTGGACATGGGTGGGGGCCTGCTGGCAGGTGCCCCACAGTGCTGGGGGGGTGGGGGTGGTGGGAGACATGGGTGGGGGCCTGGTGGAGGCTGCCCCTGCACTGCTGGGGGGTGGGGGTGGTGGGAGACATGGGTGGGGGCCTGGTGGTGGGTGCCACTGCACTGCTTGGGGGTGGGGGTGGTGGGAGACCTGGGTGGGGGCCTGGTGGAGGCTGCCCCTGGTGACTGGGGGGTGGGGGTGGTGGGAAACATGAGTTGGACATCGGTGGGGGCCTGCTGGCAGGTGCCCCACAGTGCTGGGGGGTGGGGGTGCTGGGAGACATGGGTGGGGGCCTGGTGGAGGCTGCCCCTGCACTGCTGGGGGGTGGGGGTGCTGGGAGACGTGGGTGGCGGCCTGGTGGCGGGTGCCCCACAGTGCTGGGGGGTGGGGGTGCTGGGAGACATGGGTGGGGGCCTGGTGGAGGATTCCCCTGCACTGCTGGGGGGTGGTGGGAGACATGGGTGGGGGCCTGCTGGCAGGTGCCCCACAGTGCTGGGGGTGGGGGTGTTGGGGAACATGAGTTGGACATGGGTGGGGGCCTGCTGGCAGGTGCCCCACAGTGCTGGGGGGTGGGGGTGGTGGGGAACATGAGTTGGACATGGGTGGGGGCCTGCTGGCAGGTGCCCCACAGTGCTGGGGGTTGGGGGTGGTGGGGAACATGAGTTGGACATGGGTGGGGGCCTGCTGGCAGGTGCCCCACAGTGCTGGGGGGTTGGGGTGGTGGGAGACATGGGTGGGGGCCTGGTGGAGGTTGCCCCTGCACTGCTGGGGGTGGGGGTGGTGGTCGACATGGGTGGGGGCCTGGTGGAGGCTGCCCCTGGTGGCTGGGGGGTGGGAGTGCTGGGAGACATGGGTGGGGGCCTGGTGGAGGCTGCCCCTGGTGGCTGGGGGGTGGGGGTGGTGGGAGACATGGGTGGGGGCCTGGTGGAGGCTGCCCCTGGTGGCTGGGGGGTGGGGGTGCTGGGAGACATGGGTGGGGTCCTGGTGGAGGCTGCCCCTGCACTGCTGGGGGGTGGGGGTGGTGGGGAACATGAGTTGGACATGGGTGGGGGCCTGCTGGCAGGTGCCCCACAGTGCTGGGGGGTGGGGGTGGTGGGAGACATGAGTTGGACATGGGTGGGGGCCTGCTGGCAGGTGCCCCACAGTGCTGGGGGGTGGGGGTGGTGGGGAACATGAGTTGGACATGGGTGGGGGCCTGCTGGCAGGTGCCCCACAGTGCTGGGGGGTGGGGGTGGTGGGAGACATGGGTGGGGGCCTGGTGGAGGCTTCCCCTGCACTGCTGGTGGGTGGGGGTGGTGGGAGACATGGGTGGGGGCCTGGTGGTGGGTGCCACTGCACTGCTTGGGGGTGGGGGTGGTGGGAGACCTGGGTGGGGGCCTGGTGGAGGCTGCCCCTGGTGACTGGGGGGTGGGGGTGGTGGGAAACATGAGTTGGACATCGGTGGGGGCCTGCTGGCAGGTGCCCCACAGTGCTGGGGGGTGGGGGTGCTGGGAGACATGGGTGGGGGCCTGGTGGAGGCTGCCCCTGCACTGCTGGGGGGTGGGGGTGCTGGGAGACGTGGGTGGCGGCCTGGTCGCGGGTGCCCCACAGTGCTGGGGGGTGGGGGTGCTGGGAGACATGGGTGGGGGCCTGGTGGAGGATTCCCCTGCACTGCTGGGGGGTGGGGGTGGTGGGAGACATGGGTGGGGGCCTGCTGGCAGGTGCCCCACAGTGCTGGGGGTGGGGGTGGTGGGGAACATGAGTTGGACATGGGTGGGGGCCTGCTGGCAGGTGCCCCACAGTGCTGGGGGGTGGGGGTGGTGGGGAACATGAGTTGGACATGGGTGGGGGCCTGCTGGCAGGTGCCCCACAGTGCTGGGGGGTGGGGGTGGTGGGGAACATGAGTTGGACATGGGTGGGGGCCTGCTGGCAGGTGCCCCACAGTGCTGGGGGTTGGGGGTGGTGGGGAACATGAGTTGGACATGGGTGGGGGCCTGCTGGCAGGTGCCCCACAGTGCTGGGGGGTGGGGGTGGTGGGAGACATGGGTCGGGGCCTGGTGGAGGCTGCACCTGGTGACTGGGGGGGTGGGGGTGGTGGGAGACATGGGTGGGGGCCTGCTGGCAGGTGCCCCACAGTGCTGGGGGGTGGGGGTGGTGGGGAACATGAGTTGGACATGGGTGGGGGCCTGCTGGCAGGTGCCCCACAGTGCTGGGGGGTGGGGGTGGTGGGAGACATGGGTGGGGGCCTGGTGGAGGCTGCCCCTGCACTGCTGGGGGGTGGGGGTGGTGGGAGACATGGGTTGGGGCCTGGTGGTGGGTGCCCCTGCACTGCTGGGGGGTGGGGGTGGTGGGAGACATGGGTGGGGTAGTGGTGGAGGCTGCCCCTGGTGGCTGGGGGGTGGGGGTGCTGGGAGACATGGGTGGGGCCTGGTGGAGGCTGCCCCTGCACTGCTGGGGGGTGGGGGTGGTGGGAGACATGGGTGGGGGCCTGGTGGAGGCTGCCCCTGCACTGCTGTGGGGTGGGGGTGGTGGGAGACATGGGTGGGGGCCTGGTGGAGACTGCCTCTGGTGGCGGGGGGTGGGGGTGCTGGGAGACATGGGTGGGGGCCTGGTGGAGGTTGCCCCTGGTGGCTGGGGGGTGGGGTGGTGGGAGACATGGGTGGAGCCTGCTGGCAGGTGCCCCACAGTGCTGGGGGGTGGGGGTGGTGGGGAACATGAGTTGGACATGGGTGGGGGCCTGCTGGCATTTGCCCCACAGTGCTGGGGGGTGGGGGTGGTGGGGAACATGAGTTGGACATGGGTGGGGGCCTGCTGGCAGGTGCCCCACAGTGCTGGGGGGTGGGGGTGCTGGGAGACATGGGTGGGGGCCTGGTGGAGGCTGCCCCACAGTGCTGGGGGGCGGGGGTGGTGGGAGACAATGGTGGGGGCCTGGTGGAGGCTGCCCCTGCACTGCTGGGGGGTGGGGGGGTGGTAGACATGGGTGGGGGCCTGGTGGAGGATGCCCCTGGTGGCTGGGGGGTGGGGGTGCTGGGAGACATGGGTGGGGGCCTGGTGGAGGCTGCCCCTGCACTGTTGGGGGGTGGGGGGGTGGGAGACATGGGTGGGGGCCTGGTGGAGGCTGCCCCTGGGGGGTGGGTGGTGGGGTGCTGGGAGACATGGGTGGGGGCCTGCTGGAGTCTGCCCCTGCACTGCTGGGGGTGGGGGTGATGGTCGACATGGGTGGGGGCCTGGTGGAGGCTGCCCCTGGTGGCTGGGGGGTGGGGGTGCTGGGAGACATGGGTGGGGGCCTGGTGGAGGCTGCCCCTGGTGGCTGGGGGGTGGGGGTGGTGGGAGACATGGGTGGGGGCCTGGTGGAGGCTGCCCCTGGTGGCTGGGGGGTGGGGGTGCTGGGAGACATGGGTTGGGGCCTGGTGGAGGCTACCCCTGCACTGCTGGGGGGTGGGGGTGGTGGGGAACATGAGTTGGACATGGGTGGGGGCCTGCTGGCAGGTGCCCCACAGTGCTGGGGGGTGGGGGTGGTGGGAGACATGAGTTGGACATGGGTGGGGGCCTGCTGGCAGGTGCCCCACAGTGCTGGGGGGTGGGGGTGGTGGGGAACATGGTTGGACATGGGTGGGGGCCTGCTGGCAGGTGCCCCACAGTGCTGGGGGGTGGGGGTGGTGGGAGACATGGGTGGGGGCCTGGTGGAGGCTGCCCCTGCACTGCTGGGGGTGGGGGTGGTGGGAGACATGGGTGGGGGCCTGGTGGTGGGTGCCCCTGCACTGCTTGGGGGTGGGGGTGGTGGGAGACATGGGTGGGGGCTTGGTGGAGGCTGCCCCTGGTGACTGGGGGGTGGGGGTGGTGGGAGGCATGGGTGGGGGCCTGGTGGAAGCTGTCCCTGCACTGCTGGGGGTGGGGATGGTGGGAGACATGGGTGGGGGCCTGGTGGAGGCTGCCCCTGGTGACTGGGGGGGTGGGGTGCTGGGAGACATGGGTGGGGGCCTGGTGGTGGGAGCCCTTGCACTGCTGGGGGGTGGGGTGGTGGGAGACATGGGTGGGGGCCTGGTGGAGGTTGCCCCTGGTGACTGAGGGGGTGGGGGTGCTGGGAGACATGGGTGGGGGCCTGGTGGAGGCTGCCCCTGGTGGCTGGGGGGTGGAGTTGCTGGGAGACATGGGTGGGGGCCTGGTGGTGGCTGCCCCTGCACTGCTTTGGGCTGGGGGTGGTGGGGAACATGCGTTGGACATGGGTGGGGGCCTGCTGGCAGGTGCCCCACAGTTCTGGGGGGTGGGGGTGGTGGGGAACATGAGTTGGACATGAGTGGGGGCCTACTGGCAGGTGCCCCACAGTGCTGGGGGGTGGGGGTGGTGGGAGACATGAGTTGGACATGGGTGGGGCCTGCTGGCAGGTGCCCCACAGTGCTGGGGGGTGGGGGTGGTGGGAAACATGAGTTGGACATGGGTGGGGGCCTGCTGGCAGGTGCCCCACAGTGCTGGGGGGTGGGGGTGCTGGGAGACATGGGTGGGGGCCTGGTGGAGGCTGCCCCTGCACTGCTGGGGTGTGGGGGTGCTGGGAGACGTGGGTGGCGGCCTGGTGGCGGGTGCCCCACAGTGCTGGGGGGTGGGGGTGGTAGGAGACATGGGTGGGGGCCTGGTGGAGGCTGCCCCTGGTGGCTGGGGGGTGGGGGTGCTGGGAGACATGGGTGGGGGCCTGGTGGAGGATTCCCCTGAACTGCTGGGGGGTGGGGGTGGTGGGAGACATGGGTGGGGGCCTGCTGGCAGGTGCCCCACAGTGCTGGGGGTGGTGGGGAACATGAGTTGGACATGGGTGGGGGCCTGCTGGCTGGTGCCCCCAGTGCCGGGGGGTGGGGGTGGTGGGGAACATGAGTTGGACATGGGTGGGGGCCTGCTGGCAGGTGCCCCACAGTGCTGGGGGGTGGGGGTGGTGGGGAACATGAGTTGGACATGGGTGGGGGCCTGCTGGCAGGTGCCCCACAGTGCTGGGGGGTGGGGGTGGTGGGGAACATGAGTTGGACATGGGTGGGGGCCTGCTGGCAGGTGCCCCCACAGTGCTGGGGGGCGGGGGTGGTGGGAGACATGAGTTGGACATGGGTGGGGGCCTGGTGGAGGCTGCCCCTGCACTGCTGGGGGGTGGGGGTGCTGGGAGACATGGGTGAGGGCCTGGTGGTGGGTGCCCCTGGTGGCTGGGGGGTGGGGGTGGTGGGAGACATGGGTGGGGGCCTGGTGGTGGGTGCCCCTGCACTGCTGGGGGGTGGCGCTGCTGGGAGACATGGGTGGGGGCCTGGTGGAGGTTGCTCCTGGTGACTGGGGGTGCAGGGGGACATGCGTTGGTGGGCAGTAGTGCAAGTTGACATGTGGGTTGGCTGGGGGTCATGGCCATGGTGGATGGTGTGCCTGCAGGACATGTACAGGGTAGGCCCCTGTGGTGTGAGCCACCTGCAGGGGCCGTGGAGGGTGTTGAGGGAACACCTGGGAGGACCCACACGTGCAATTCACATGTGGTGCTTCCCGCGCACCCCTGTAATACACGTACCCTGATGGAATCGCGTGTGGAACTTCCCGCGCACCCCTGGAATACACGTGCCCTGCTGATGTCGCGTGTGAAACTTCCCCCGCACCCCAAAATACACGTACCATGATGAAATCGCGTGTGGAATTTCCCGCGCACCCCTGAAATACACGTACCCTGCTGAAATCGCATGTGGCACTTCCCGCGCACCCCTGAGATACGGGTACCCCCAATCGCGTGTGGAAATTCCCGCGCACCCCTGAAATACACGTACCCTGCTGAAATCGCGTGTGGCACTTCCTGTGCACCCCTGAGATACGTGTCCCTGCTCGCACGGGCCCAATCGCGTGTGGAAATTCCTGCGCACCCCTGAGATATGCGTACCCTGCGGAAATCGCGTGTGGAACTTCCCGCGCACCCCTGAAATACGCGTACCCTGCTCGCACGGGGCCAATCGTGTGAGGTACTTCCCGCGCACCCCAGTGATACACGTAGCCCGCTTGCCGTGCTGGTACAGGGTTAGCGCAGCCCTTTGCGCTGGATTGGGTATATTGATGGCTTTTCCCTGCGCGAGAGGCGTTCTTGGGGGCGTAACTGGTGCTGCTGCAGGGTCGCTGCGCCACTGTGCGCCACGGCTGGTTTTGGTGGCTGGAATCCATGAATACGCTGTGCACGGAAATGGATTTTAGCGCACGCGGCTGGCGCAGGGATTCGCACGCGCTCACTGTGCGCCAGCCGCGTGCGCCACTTGTGCACTGAATTCTATGAATTACCCCCTTAGAGTGCATTAAATAACTACTGATTTTGACTGCATTCTGAACATTCTATCTTTAGAAGCAGACAGGGAAACATCAATGAATTTTCCCCAACAAGGTTATTTTTCAACAAGGTACACCCTCACCCAGGTTATGTAATGTTAAGAGACTTCTAGACTTTGCCAATCACCAATGTTGTCTAAAAAGCAGAGTGTTTAGCCCCCACTTTCATTATCCAAACCGCCGTCTGTGGAGGAACAGTAGAAGGAAAAAGGATAGAGGATGGGGAAAGCTGGTGTAGAAGATAAAACTCAAATTTACCAACGGTTTGAGGGAGAGTATATAAAAACATCTACAAAATGGGTCAAACCAATTCTGTGTTAAAGATGTATCCTTATTAAGAATGCAATAACAATATACAACGAAAAGGAAAGCTCCCATTATCCTATATTAGAATTAGCAAGTTAGGCTGAATGTAGTGAGCTCATTGCGTGCATGTTCATTACAATTTGCCTAAATATTTACAGGCCGATTCATGGAATTAATGTGCGCTGAAATTTTCAGGGCAAGCGTGCGAAAGCGTGCGAATCGCAGTGCCAGTGGGAAAATCGCAGCGAAACCCGCGCACAGCGATTCATGGAAGTCCGTGCCTGTGGAAACCCATGGATGTGCGCTGAAATCCTGTTCGGCACACGCTGGCGCAAACGCCTTCAAACAGCGTGTGCGTTAAGCGCACAGTGAAAGCGCTCATAGCGCGGCGCACACAACAAAAGTAGGTGTAACACAGGGCGTGACACACGGAATGGGGAACAACGCATGAAAATGTGGGCGTCACGGGGGAAGTACAGGAGGCAAGTGCGCACGTATTTATGAAATCGAAAAGGGCAAACCAGCACACGGGCAAAGACGCGCACAGGCCTAAACACATCCGCCACACGAAGGCAGGGGGTAGCGTCCCTGCGCATGAAAAAAATGTGCGCTAACAAAAAGCACGTACATACAGCTATGATGAATGCCCCATACTGTGTCCCTATAGGATAAATGATGTGCAAAGGGGTACGCGACAGACACGGACACGTGCTGTGAGGAAAATAGCGTGTGCGTGTATTTCGGGGGTGCGCAGGAAGTTTCACACGTGATAGACCTTGGGCGAGCGGGGTACTTGTATAACTGGGGTTCGCGTGAAGTCTCACACGAGATTGGATCCGGGTACATGTATTTCTGGGGTTTGCATGAAGTTTCACACGCGATTGGCCCTGTGCGAGTGGGGAACTTGTATTTCTGGGGTTCGCGTGAAGTTTCACTTGCGATAGGCCTTGGGCGAGTGGGGTACGTGTATAACTGGGGTTTGCGTGGAGTTTCATACGCGATTGGATCCGGGTACGTGTATTTCTGGGGTGCGCGGGAAGTTTCACATGCGAAAGGGCCTGTGCGAGTGGGGTACATGTATTTCTGGGGTGCGCGGGAAGTTTCACACACGAAAGGGCCTGTGTGAGTGGGGTACATGTATTTCTGGGGTACGCGTGAAGTTACACAGCGAGAGGCCCTGTACGAGTGGGGTACGTGTATAACTGGGGTTCGCGTGGAGTTTCATACGCGATTGGCCCTGTGCGAGTGGGGTACGTGTATTCCTGGGGTTCGCGGGAAGTCTCACACGCGATTTCATCAGGGTATGTGTATTTCTGGGGTGCCGGGGAGTCCTACACGTGAATTGGCAGTGTGGGTCCTCCCAGGTGTTACCTCTACACCCTCCACGGCCCCTGCAGGCAGCCCACACCACAGGGGACTACCCTTCACCCCTGGTCATGTCCCGCAGGCAGCCCATCCACCATGGGCATGCCCCCCAGCCAAGCCACATGTCACCTTGCACTACTGATCACCAACGCATGACCCCCTAGACCCCCACCCCCCAGCAGTCAGGGATACCTGCCAGCAGGCCCCCACACATGTCCCCCAGCACCCCCACCCCCCACAGTGCATGGCACCTGCCAGCAGGCCCCCACTCATGTCCCACTCATGTCCCCCAGCACCCCCACCCCCAGCAGTCAGAGGCACCTGCCAGCAGGCCCCCCACACATGTCCCCCAGCACCCCCACCCCCCAGCAGTGCAGGGCACCTGCCAGCAGGCCCCCACTCATGTCCCCCAGCACCCCCACCCCCCAGCAGTCAGGGGCACCTGCCAGCAGGCCCCCACACATGTCCCCCTGCACCCCCACCCCACAGCAGTCAGGGGCACCTGCCAGCAGGCCCCACTCATGTCCCACACATGTCCCCCTGCACCTCCACCCCCCAGCAGTCAGGGGCACCTGCCAGCAGGCCCCCACGCATGTCCCCCAGAACCCCCACCCCCCAGCAGTGCAGGGCACCTGCCAGCAGGCCCCCACTCATGTGCCATTCATGTCCCCCAGCACCCCACCACCCAGCAGTCAGGGGCACCTGTCATCAGGCCCCCACACATGTCCCCCAACACCCCCACGCCCCAGCAGTCAGGGGCACCTGCCAGCAGGCCCCCACTCATGTCCCACACATGTCCCCCTGAACCCGCACCCCCCAGCAGTCAGGGGCACCTGCCAGCAGGCACCCACACATGTCCCCCAGCACCCCCACCCCCCAGTAGTGCAGGGCACCTGCCAGAAGGCCCCCACTCATGTCCCACACATGTCCCCCTGCACCCCCAACCCCCAGCAGTATTTGCTCACCTAAAAAGGACAAGTGCATCTTCTACAACAGCTTTTCAATAGTTTTAGCTGTCTATAGATTTTTTTAGAAAATTGGTGGCACTGTAATATTTTTAAAACTAATTTCTACTGTCACTCCTTTAAAACAGTGTTTATCTCTCTGTAACCTTTGCACCATATTTTAAAATGTCTAACTCATTTTTCTGCTTGCAAAACAATATCTTAACTCTCTGCACATCATGATATAGCGTCTAAACTCTTTATTAGTAATGTTAAACCTAATTTTAAATCCTTATTAAAATCATTTTAACTTTTACCATCTGAACGTTTAAAATGCTAACAAAATGCTCATTGCTGGACATTATTAAAGCAATTGTTTTCTTAGATCGAAAAACAATACTTTTGAAACCCCAATGCTACACCCCATCTTCCCAAAACTGCATTAACAAAATACAAAATATCTGTGGAAGACAAAGTACCTATCCGACACACACTGTGCAGCAAATTCAGTGCAGCCTTTGTTCCTACTCCATGCCCAGCAGCTATTGACACAATGAGCCATTACAGAGATCCCCTGTATCCACATCTGGATCCACGATGTTGTGAGCTGACAAACAACTGAAATATGCCAAAGAAGAGATAAACAAATGTGTGCTCATTAGCAGTAAAAGAGTAAGCGATTGAAAGAATAAATCAGCAAAAACACAATGGGCCTGATTTACAGAAAGAAGCACAAAAGTAGCGCCAGAAAATCTGCACGTGCGCATGGATTGCGCAGCGCAAATGCATTGCATCAAAAGGCGATTTACAGAACTAAGCGCCAGCAGTGCAAAAAATATAGGATTGCACCAGACACGCCCACAATACTCAGCTAGTGCAAACTAAGGAGCCAGCAAAAACCTACAGTTTTGTGCATATTTCGATTTGTCAAACCAGATGCAGCAAAAGTACCACAAATAGCATGGTGCGTACCCTCAAGCAACCACCAAGAGCTGCACCCATACCAGCAATCAACAACTTTATCTATCAAATCACTTTACATCACACAAATGCAGCGTGCAACTACATCCACCATCCCACACCATGTGCAACCACCAAATTAAGCCACCCACATGCAAAGTGCACCTACACTCACCGTTCCCACCCACCCCCTGTACGTACACCCTCCAAATTAAGCCATCCACATGCAAAGTGCACCAACACCCACTAGGCCCACCCCCTGTACGCCCACCAAATTAAGCCAACCACATGCAAATGGCACCTACACTCACTATTCCCACCCCTATACACCCCTGAAACTGATCCCCCACATGCAAAGTGCACCCGCACCCACCATTCCCACCCCTGAACACCCACCAAATTAAGGCAACCACATGCAAAGTGCACTAACACCCACCATTCCCACCCCCTGTACACTCACCAAATTAAGCCACCCACAAGCAAAGGGCACCTACTCCCACAATTCCCACCCCCTGTACACCCACCATATTAAGCCAACCACATGCAAAGGGCACCTTCACCCACTATTACCACCCCGTGTGCACCCCTGAAACAGAGCCACCCACAAGCAAAGGGAACCTAAACCCAGCATCTCACCCCTTGCACACCCACAAAATTAAGGCAACCACATGCAATGCAAAGGGCACCTACACACCCTATTCCCACCCCTTTACACCCCTGAAACAGAGCCACCCACATGCAATGGGCACCTACACCAACCATTCACACCCCTTGCACACTCACCAAATTAAGCAAACCACATGCAAAGGGCACCTAAACCAACTATTCCCACCCCTTCTACACTCCCTAAACAGAGCCACCCACATGCAAAGTGCACCTACACCCACCATTCCCACCCCCTGTACGTACACCCACCAAATTAAGCCAACCTCATGCAAAGTGCACCTACACCCACCATGCCCACCCCTGGACACCCACCAAATTAAGCCAACCACATGCAAAGAGTACCTACACCCACTATTCCCACCCCTATACATCCCTTGAACTGAGCCACCCACATGAAAAGTGCACCCACACCCAACATTCCCACCCCTGTACACCCACCAAATTAAGCCAACCACATGCAAAGTGCACCTACACCCACCATTCCCACCCCCTGTACACCCACACAATTAAGCCACTGACATGCAAAGTGACCTAACACCCACCGTTCCCACCCCTGTACACTCACCAAATTAAGCCACCCACATGCAAAGGGCACCTACACCCACAATTCCCACCCCCTGTACACCAACCAAATTAAGCCAACCACATGCAAAGGGCACCTACACCCACTATACCCACCCACTGTGCACACCCGAAACAGAGCCACCCACATGCAAAGGGAGCCTAAACCCAGCATTCCCACCCCTTGCACACCCAGCAAATTAAGCCAACCACATGCAAAGGGCACCTACACCTCCTATTCCCACCCCTTTACACCCCTGAAACAGAGCCACCCACATGCAGTGGGCGCCTACACCCACCATTCACAGCCCTTGCACACCGACCGAATTAAGCGAAACACATGCAAAGGGCACCTAAACCCACTATTCCCACCCCCTGTACACTCCCTAAACAGAGCCACCCACATGCAATGGGCGCCTACACCCACCATTCACAGCCCTTGCACACCGACAAATTAAGCGAACCACATGCAAAGGGCACCTAAACCCACTATTCCCACCCCCTGTACACTCCCGAAACAGAGCCACCACATGCAAAGTGCACCTACACCCACCATTCCCACCCCCTCTACACCCACCAAATTAAGACAACCACATGCAAAGGGCACCTACACAATAAACTCAACCCCTGTAACACCATTAAACACCACACCACACACATAACCCCAAACACACACATCACACCAAAGGACCTGCACACACAAAGTGGACCATTGAACCACGCAACCCAGCACCCATGTCTCCCCCATGGTGAAAAATGCATTGCAGTATACACACCGACATACATGTCACTTAGCAGGCACCATCCCACACAGAGTCAATCACATACCCATACAGGAAACACACCTGGACAAATGACCATCTGTGCAATAAATACCATGTAGCACCACACCGACACCCAGTATGACCAACCATCAAAACTTCCAACCACCATCACTCCCACCTGCAAACAGCACACATTGGGCCTCATTACGACTCAGGCGGTAAGGGTTTTACGGCGGCGTAAACAGCGCCGACCCTTACCGCCTGAGTACGAGGTCCCTTAGCGCCATGGAGGTTTAACACCTGCTTTTAGCAGGTGTTAAAATCCATGGCACTAAGGGACCATGGAGTTAATTACGCCACCGTAATTTACGGTGGCGTAATTAACGCCTTCCCCACTCCCATTATGCCCTATGGGGCAAAAATGGGAATGGGGAAGGGTAAATGGGGATTGGGGAGTTACCGCCCCGCCAACCTCGGAATGGGGCGGTAAGTCCGCCAACCACCATGGCGTAAACTTAGTTGACGCCATGGTGGTAAAGTCACGGCCCAGGCGGTAATTTACCGCCTGGGTCGTAATGAGGCCCATTGTGCCTGTTTGCATTGTGCAGATGTAAACCCAAATGCCACATGCACCTTGAGCACATACATGTTGAAATTCCACACAGAACATAATCTACACAAAACCATGACATGCCGAGAGATCACACATGAATCCAGAGATCCATACCACACGATCATGTGGCATTGCAGGGTACATTTAAGGCACATGACAAAAATCCCCTTCAAACCAAAAACTGTCTGGAAAGAATGCCACCAAAAGGGCTGTGCGTTTCTGTGCATGTCATTGCCTGGTGCATGTGTGTCGAGCATTGAACACTGAATGGTTTTGCAGTTGTTTTACCTTCATTTTAATCATCAGAAAAGGACCTGCAATCAGAACGGCACCACCTTTGCAGTTCTGTACCCTGAATACTAAAGCTGCGCCGACATCCAAAACGGCTTTGCAAATTGTTCTTTATTTCATGCAAACATCACAAAGTTGTGCCCTTCATGGAAACACACCCTTGCATGCATTATTTCTGCTGATTGCCAAGAAGTGAGGCAATTCATTTCAAGAACAGCTGCTGTACTTATAAAGTACTTGAGGAGCAAAGAATTCTGTTTTTCACTTAACACGGCTTTTGTTTTCTTTTACTGTGAACCATCATGCTAAAAACTGCAGTAAATGAAAAAAATACTGTGGCGTTTCTTGTTCTCATGTCAATATCAAAGAAATCCTGGGTAGCATCCTTTTGAGTCCATAAATCAACCATATGTGCAAACCCCCCCAGAAGGTTAAGTGAAATGAAACTATGGTATGCAGAAACTGCATTTTAAAGTCAAAATGAAAGGAAATGAACACACGTGTGAATTTGCTCTCTTTAAAATCAGGAAAATGCTGTTTAAAAGTGAAATGTCAAATGACAGCTTGTGCTCGTACAGAAATGTGATTGAATATGTGGGTGGGGGTTTTGCTATATAATGTACAGCATATTTATCCCCACAAGACTTGGGATGCTTTTTTAAAAAATTCAGAAACTAGCAGAACTGGTTTTTGGCCCAGGCACTGACTTCAAGGATGCCCTTACTCCCACGGAAAAAGTTGCATCCATAAGTAAATTGGCCCACAAGGACACCTGAAAGGCCCAAGAGTGTGAAAATTCACTGCCGCACTAGACTGTCTGCTATCCCTGCAGAAAGGAACATTGAACTTAGTAGGGCTGGTGCATGACTGAGAGGTGTGATTTCCTTCAGCTCCCACCCTGAAGGGGGAACTGTAATAACCTCAAAGGCCATCATATACATCCTTTGTTGCGAGCCAGGCCTGGCAGAGACAGCTGGCTGTGGGGGATTGTAGGACCGCTGTTGTGCTCACCTGATATCCCCGGGGGCGTCTGGAAGGCTCTGAGATCTGGAACCCTGGATGTGTAGTTGCCCAGTGCTGAATAATGAATCTTAGTTATTTTTAGGGTGAGCTATCCGTCCTGCGTTTTTTGTGCAGGGGCGCTTGATGTTTGTTGGTGAGCTGTCCGATTTGCTTCACTGGTGCAGTACACCTTCCTTGGACCCAGGCCTCCTGTGACCCCGAATCTGCTGGTAGGCAGGTAGGTTTGTTAGTTGTAAGTCTTTCTTCTGTTTCTGGTGGGAATTCGTTAATGTATTTATCTCCTTCTTTTCAGGTGCAAAGGTCTTGATGCTGGCGTGCCGGATGGAGAGGCACGTTTCTAGGTAAGAGAAAGCGCGATACGCAGCGCCTTTATTGTCTTTTAAAGCTAAGCCGTGTTTTCTTCTTCTTCTCCTCGCAGGCCGCTGTGGTGCTGTGAGGGATTGAGAGCGTGATGAAAAACAGGCCCCCAGAATCCGTTAAGGTAAGTACAGCACTGTGCTGTTGTTTAATATTGAAAGCGAACTTGAATATGTCCCTTTTCCTTTGCAGATGTTGCTGTGGTGCTCCAGATGGAAGCGTGGTGTAGCGCGATGGAATTCAGGTAAGACTGATGGAATTTGATGTTTCGAAAGCGCGCATTCTAATATTGTTTTTCCCTTTCTCGTTACTGCAGGTCGCAATGTTCGAACAGCAGCTGTGGTCCTTAAGCTAGTACTCACAGGTGAGTGATGTTTCTTCTTCTCTTGGTTTCCACAGATTGGAGCCCAAATGAGATGCTCAGTGCTGGATGGTGTTTTCCCAATTGAGATGCTGAGTGCTGGATGGTGTTTTCTCAGGTAAAACAGAATAATCTTGTTCTTGCAGGATTACAGGAAGATGCTGAAGACCAGGAGCTGGACACGGTGAGCGTCACGCTGCTGGTTGCGGAATAACACAAAGCGTGTTCTGCAGCTAGGGTGTACTTTATATAACCCATGTAAAGTAGTAGCAAGGAAAGTAGCTCCAGGCCTGCCACACCCAAAACACTAGACCACATGGCTTGGTTCTTAAAACTAGACTGTGTGGGTGCTTCCATGTTGGATTTAAAGGTCCATGTACATAAATGGCACCTAATTTGAACAGCCCTTCCTTCCTACATATGAGCCTGGTGCAGGCACCAGGACTGGCTCCAGGAGCCCTTTTGCAGTGGTATTAAGGCCCTCAGGATTCTGGTGGGAGCCTACTTGTGGCACAACTTGTGCCCCCTCACAGTGGTCATGACAACTGCCACACAGTGACAAATCCACCCCACTGACTTTAAAGAGCATTTGCATTTAAGACATGTTTCCCAGCACCCTGAGTAAGCAGTAAAGTTATATTTATGCCAGTTTTTCATGGGATTTTTAGGAGAAGGAAAAGAGACCAAACACATGTTTCTAGCACTTGATGCACTGAAATGGCCATGAAAGATGTGTTCCGGGGTGAATTATAAATGGTAAAAATCTTAAACTAAGTGGTAAAATGCGAGATGTCAGTGGAAATATGTGTAGCCATTGGCAGATTGTTAAATATTATGCTTTTCATGAAAATGGCAAAATTGTGCCAATGGGCGATGTGACATCGCAAAGAGTTGGCGATCAGACTGTCCAATTCCCTGTTCCATATGCAATCTACTTCTTATAATGTTGACTAGTATACATGTGAAGTTTGGCTCTATAACTCATTTTAGGTAAAAAGTAGCTTTGTGAGACAAAGAAAGGTCATAAATGCACACACATAAATGATGTAATTTTCCCTGCCAACCAATCAGCTCAGTGGGAGGTGGGAAGACCGATATGCTGGCTTATCCTATGCTAGGAGTAATTCCAGAGTACTTCCCCCCGATTGTAACATTTTATGATGTCACTTTGACTATATAAGGGAGAGACAGACAAACACAAGGGGCAATCCACTGAAACTCACCTTCAAGATGCAGGAAGCAGATCAATTCATCCAGATCCAGGCACACAAGAATCCAGGGAGAAAGGAGGGGAGGCAGCTGATCCCATTCAGGAGAGCCCAGTGACCATACCTTGCCTAGCTGTCAAGCATCCCATTCAGGAGTGTCCAGTGGCCAGATCCCTTGGCCTAGCTGTCCAGAGACCTCACTTGCTTTCCAGAATCCCAAACCCCAACTTACATTGTAAGTATCACATCACCCCAGTACCCAAATTGCATATCCCACTCTTTTGACCCTTGCACCCCATTGAAATCCCATTCAAAATCCCACATTGCCAATATCATCTGTTCACCTTTGCATATAAAAATCTGTGTTAACCTATGTCTGTTAGCGTCTTACTTTTATAATTCTTTCAGTTATCTATGTAAGTCCTTAGTACCATTTTGAAGTAAATTAAATAATTCCTTCGATAAGGTTATTCACGGTGCTAGCTGGTTACCATTTGAAATTAACCCCCTTGCGTGCATTGTCTTTCTTTAGTAATTATAGCCATTAAAATATAGTCTCATCAGAACTAGTCCTGGTGCAACAAAAAACAAACGTGCCCGTGTATTGTGCTTTCCCATGAATTCCGATTTGTATTTGTCCCATAGGAAAACCCAAACAGTAATCCCATTAAGTGTTATCCCTTTTCCATCAGAATCCTATTTGTAATGTGCCTTTGTTTCTTATCCTAAAAACGATTTTCGATTTTGAAAGGCAATCCCTTTCCGTGGCTGCTGTCATCCCGAGTCCTGTGTAGAAAAGAACTGTGATTCTGCTGTGTGTGTTTTCTTTTGCATTTCTGTCTTTTTCTCCAAATCAGTTTTCTTGCCTGTGTTCACGTTGCTTTGCTGCCCTGCTCAGTAGTCTGTAAGCTTCCTTATTGCTTAAATGCAGCCACACACATTTATGTTCTAGCTATCTCACCAAAATTGTAAACTGCTGCACAAGTAACAAGTAAAATCCGAAATATGCCATTTTGCTCATAAATAAGGTTTTCATTTTCGTTTCTGGCCTCCCATTTTGGGGTGGGGAGCTGAATTCAAAATCTTATTTTTCCCTCTTCATTCTGACTTCTTACCACTACTTTACATCCACAAACAATTTAGTTAGCAGAGGTTTGGGGGATGTTGAAGGGGGAGTGCTGAACTTGAGTGCTATCTGTTATTTTTAAGAACACTTTCTTCGGTTTTGCTATTAAAGGATTATGTACATTGTGTTCTGAGTATAAATTAACTGTATTATGGGAATCTTTGCATTATATTGCTACAAAAGTAGTGATTGCTGCCCATATTGTTTGGTTTGCTTGATTTTTCATTGAATCGTAAAATTAATAAATATCATATTGATACATAACAGCCTGGTTCATAGTCCATTGCAAAACAGGGTGTTTGTTAAGGTGGGTGTGAGATGGGTTGGGACCTTTCAAATAAAGAACCCGGAAATGATTCAAGATAAAAAGCTATTTTAATGTGTGCTACATTCATTGTCAGTGGAAGAATCCCTGGCTGGAGTGTTCCGTGTTACAAATCCGTTCCAGCATGACCCCTCAAAAGCAGACAAGTGTGACATGCCACACAATAGGAGGATAGCTCAGCGGCAGAGTGCGCGTCTTGGAAACAAGACGGCAAAAAGCGACAACAGGTTCAATCCCAGGGTCCGCGCTTAGAAACCTCTGGGTGTTTAAGCGGGTTATGAATACGTAACTAAAAACACAATTATGCAACTAAGAAAAACAAACAATTCCTGTAACAGCCCCTCGATGCCTGCGGGCTGTGTGAGTGCTTTATAAATGTAAAATAAATAAAATAAATAAATAGATGACGGCACACACACATGAGTGTTGCAGAAAGCAATTCTCCCCATGAAAAAATTACAAAATAATCACAGGAATCCCATGTAACCAAATACATAGCTGTAATACAATTGCAAATCATATAATAGAATTGTACAACTTGGCAAAAAGAAAGTCACAGGAATCCCCCTCTGAAAACAACATCAATGATCCAAACAACACAATAAACATGCATACATTCACAGCTGCTGTGCCATTGCTGGAGACTGCCGGTTTAATTGAGCCTCTTGAGCTCATGGCCCTGAACAGACAGCGTATCAGCAGTAGTTGGGATGCAGAGTAACTCTTACACCAAATAATCAAACCAACTCAGGAAGATGACAAAGTGTGTTTACTGTTTTATTATCAATTGCCTAAAACAGGGAGTTACTGTGAACCCTTCCTCATGTTGCAGGAGCAGCTGGGGCTTTCCGTGCTTCCAGTGCACATTCCATCCATAAGGTGAGCACGACCGTGCTAAGGTGTCTCACATTGCTATTGATCTTCCTTCAGAGTTCCATTAACATGGATCATTCAGTGGCATCATTTGATTTTGATTTCAAGGCCACCTGATTGAGAAATGGCCGCCCTGTCAGTCCAGAAAAAGAAGACACCCCTCAATCATGAGGCAATGTACTTTGTTGGCCGAAGACCAACCGCCTCATGTGTTTAGTGTTAGAAATATATAGCCATAAGCTTGACTGAAGTGCAGCCATTTTGAAGTGACTGAAATCGCCATTCTGTTTTCAAACGTTTGCCTCTTGCTTTCTGTTAAAACTGCTTTGCTGAAAACTTATTCTGCTCCACTAGTACATTATTGTTCATGTAAAGTGCAAGGCTCCGAGAGACTTGTTGAAACATAACGCAGCAACCCAGACAGAAATGCCCGGTCTCCTCCCTCACAAGTCCTTGGAAGTAAGCACTGAGGCATTTTAATCAGTACACAGGTGCCAGCTAGTCTCATTAATGCAGTAGAAATGTTAGAAGCGAACATTAAATGGCTTGACTTATGCTCTTCTTTGTGGCCCCCCTTTCCTGAGCCCTGTAGAGCCCCGTAGAGCAAGTACACCCCCAGTACACAAATAGAAAGTGGGAGATAGTGAGGCCTGGAATGTGTCTCTCCCCTGCACGCAGCTTGCTTGTAGAGAACAGAAGAAGTGTGTTCTTATAACAAAGAATTGTGTCTGCAGGCTCATGAAATTGCAAACTGTTGCTAAATAAATGTCTGAAGGTGTCATACTCATCACAATTGTCAATCATCGTGCCCAATTCAAAGGAAATACATTATGGGCGGTATTGAATGTGTCACCACTGATTGTAAGATGATTGCTTTGTATATATGTAACTGTTGTATGATTCTCTCGCTCTTGCGTCCCCCGGGGTCTGGAAACACACGCCGCGGGGCATGGGACCCAGTTGGCCAACTGAGACTATTTGCTTTGCAATAAACCCTAGCTTTTGGGAATACAACCTCGTGTCTGGCGTATCAGTTCGTGTGTGGTGATTGTGCCTTGTTTCCATACGCGAGGGTACCTCAGGGGCCCCTTTAAGATGGCGCCCGAATAGGGACCCTCCCCCACTTGTTCCATCGTGTACGTTGTAAAATAAGGAAGGCAGAGAGAATGGCGAGGACGGGACGATGGAGCCGGGATCAAGAGGTGTTCGGGGCACCCCTGTGAAAGTGATCAGAGACTCCTTTGCAGATCTGCACACAACTGATCCCTGATCGACGTGCCCTGCCAGAGATCAAGGAGGCGAGGGTCCCGAAATGAGGCAGAGTGAACCAAGATATGCAGACACAACGTCATTGGTTGTGTCAGTATACGGACGAATCGCTTCTTGAAAGACGATTTGACTGATCAGGTGAGTTGTGCCCTGATTCAAAGTAACCCTGATATTGGTTGAGAGTTGATTTTCCAAAATCAAACACCCAGCGATTAGCCGAGGGTAAGGTTAAAACATACCTGGGTATTGTCCACTTTAGCGGAATTTTTCCGCTGCGGTAGACAATCTTTGGAAACTGGCCAGCTCACGCCACCCGAGGGGTCGCCGGTGTATGAGATGTATGTGAAGTATGGTGTGGGAACGATAATGTTTTGTGAGAATTGGCATAGGCAAACCAGAAAAGAGGAAGATCTGCAGTGGCCGAATCACAGGAGTTTTGAGATTACAAGGACAGATTACTTGGAGAAGGTGTTGATGAAAAAGAAAACACGTCCTGCAGCATTTGATATCCTTAGGGACTGGAGAAGGGAAGCTATGCTTCGTTGGAAAAGTAGAGAGAAGAATGCATACAGGCATAAGTCGAAAGCAGAAAGAGTGAAAGAAAAAGAGGAGGAGGAGTGGAATGATAGTTTGAGAAAATCAAATAGACATGCTCATTTGAGTATAGATAAAATATACACACAACAAGAGTTGCATTCATCAGATTAATTGATAAATAAAATATTGACTGATACAAAGCAAGGCCCAAGGGGAGAGACTAAAAAGACAGCGTTAGTGACTATTGCTCAGCCCCTCCCTACTGATCAAATCCCAGCACAGCCACAGACCACACAATCAGCGCCTCCCATTAGCCAGCCAGCGCCGCAACAGTCACTTCACATTCCCGTTGTCCCATCTGCACCTTCCTCCCAAGAGATTGTTTCAGTCCCATCCGCCCCTCCATAATTGAACTTGAACTCATTGAGATGAGAGAGGGGACCGGACAAAGTGGATGCGCGAGAGTGACCAGTAGTGCCATCAGCAAGGAGAGAAAACAAGAGTTGCAAGAACAGGCCGAGATGTATATAAACGGGAATGATGAAACGTCAACGCTAGCTTTGATGTATGATTTCAGGAGGAGCAATGAAAGACAGGTATTGTTGGAATGCATGGGGGAATATTTAACAGGGAGATGGAAACAGTTAATTGGAAGGCTACGCCACAACAGTTGTTGGATTCGAATGCATTAGCACGTTGTAGAGAGAGAGAGATGAAGAAATAAGGGAGCATGTGGACCGACTTTTTGAATTTAAGAATGAACTTGATGATGAATATGCTGAAATGTTTGCCACACCAGGGTATAGGAGTAAAGTTATTAGGAGAGAAAGGAGGGAATCGGTGACACCATGTATACAGCGGCGATTTTTGCTGTCGTCAAGACAGACAAGTGATAAACTAAAAGTATGTATACGAGAGGCGTTGAGATGGATTTCAGATCCTAGTATTCCCACAATGTAAATACATGAGATATTTGATGAATACCTGTAAAGACCGGTAGGGGGTGTCTGTACTTCCGCTCTCTATATGGTAGAGGAGAGGCAAAGCGGACCCCAGCCAAGATTCTCTATAAGGTAGCAATGGACGAGCAATCAAGGCCTAGTTTCTCAGGAGGTGATGCAGGCTGGTTCTTAAGTACAGTGTAGTCCCCGAACCCCCACAAAGGAATCTCTACACACTGTGTTACTGAAAACACAGTCTTTATATAATTAATATTCAAAGGGATGTACACGATCACAATAACGCACTTTGTACTTGGAAGTCAATAATGATAAATATATACACGTCTAGAGTTGTACCACTAATGTTATCAACTCGCATTAAAGTGCATCAACTGTACGGTTAAAATGTCACACAGATCAATAACGAGTAAACCAGCAATAGAGATAGGCAGGAACGTAAGATGGTTGAAACAATAGGCAGAATGCTGACCCCTACCACTAGGCACAGTTCTGTGTGGAGATCCCCCCACCTGGGCAACCTGTTAAGCAAGATATATAGCACAAGCCCAGTCCATATATTGTTTCGATGGTCTTACTTCTTCCTATTAAGGTTTTACCCCCCCAATGTACCTGGTGGAGTAGAGTTCTCCGACGATGCGCCGACCGATCCTTCTTGAGTGCCTCCCTTTCAGGCGGGAGCCATGGATCGTCGAGAGGTGTCGGGGAACTTGGCGTTTGGTGTCGGGGAATCGACTGCCCTTCTTGTGTGCCCTCCCTTTAAGGCGGGAGTCCGGCGGTGAACAGGGTGAACTATGGCAGGGAAGTGGCCGCTTGGTTCCTAGCAGTGCTCATCGACGACAGAGCGTTGGCGTCCTGCATGGAAGAATCGTGCGGGGCACCTTGGTGACAATGATGAAGAACTGTGGCCCAGCAAGGGCGTCGAGTCGTCGGCGCCTCTGCTGTCGTTAGGTGGCGGGAAACCCACCGGTGGATGCTCCTCAGCACGTCGACGGTCGGGCCTCCTCCAGCAGGAGACAAGCGGATGACGATGCAGACGAGAGCATCCGATGATCAATTGAAGTTCTTAGGCAAACGGGAGCACGGCGGCTCCGGACGGCGACGGCGGTCGTCGACAGTGGCGGACAACAGTCCGAGTGCTTCTCCTTGGAGTTCCGCAGCAGTCCCCGTATCGAGTCGGCAGCCTGTCGAAGGTCTGTCTACCAGGGAGCGTTGGCAAAGATCAGCTGTGCACGATGGTCCCTCGTAGCTCGGGAAGAGGGCGTTTTACCAGGTCCTCTCTGGGTCAGTCCTTGGAGGCACAGCAGCTTTCAGATTGTGAAGGAGAGCAACAGCAATTCTTCTCGTCCAGCAGGGCTTCAAGGTCAAGCGTCAGTTAATCCAGTTACTCGTCTTAGTGGACTTCAGCTTCTGAACATGATTCCCAGCAGTGAGAGATCCCCAGATATACTGTTGATCTCCCATTCATTCCGCTGGGTCACACTCAAGCATCCAATCACGACTACGGGCATTCATGCAGGCAGGCAGCCAATCATGCACACGAGGTATTCAGGCCATTCACCTCTCTCCAGACACTCACAACAAGTTATGTGTATTGGGACAAGTACCGTGCCATTCAACACTCCAAGCTGCATTCATACCGGTTTCGGTCAGGGTTGTCTCAGTCATTGTGTCAACCACCAGATACTAGACACCCACGACACAGAATGCATATTCGTCACACATTCTATTCACCCAGGTCCCACCCACAGGAGGTACCCACAACATACATCACCGGGAAGGCTCCAGCGAGTCTGACTGGGCCTTCACAACAACACCATATATGGCACTTCCATCCAACAGCCAGTCAGGGGGAAGGGACAGAGTCAGGGCTTCGCAGGACTTTGGGAAAACAAGGTAATGGGTAATAGAAAGCAAGAGGCCACCGGGGCCATCTTGTTTTCCATCAGGGATCAACTGATCCCAATGGCAGGGCCGGGGTATCCCAAAATGGAGGATACGCCGCGCACCTGTCAAATTCAGCATGGAGCTGCCACCAGCCCATACCCTGCTCTGTGGGCCCCCACAGGTGCCCAGAAACATACACTAGGGGCACAGGGTTGTACCCCACACCCATGGGTGCCATAAGGGCATCCCACGGGTCCGTTCACCAAACCAAAAGAAAGAGAGCTGCACCGCCAGGAGTCCCACATGAACTCCTGCGTGCAAAACATGACAGAACACACGATAAAAAGCAGTTAAGGACAAGGATACAGAGGCCCTGTCCCTCCGATGCATTTCCAGCATCCCAATACCCCTTGCCAATGAAAAGAAAAGCACTACGAGCAATGGTTGAGGTGCTACTTCAGCAAGTGGCGGGACACAATAGAGGAAGAGGAAATGCACAAGGCACAGGGAATTTGAACATGCATGGAGGGCCTCTGGGACTAAATCAGTGTGCGTACTGCAGAGAGGAAGGTCACTGGTGAGCGCAATGTCCACATTTACAAAATAGAAATGGGTATGGCCAGAGAAGACACAGAGAAGACAGCATAGGGGGCATCCAGGAACAAATGGGCAGAATAGAAACAACATGCAGCAGCACCAAAATAGCCAAGGAAATGGTACCCAAAATCAGAACCAAGCCCAGAATCAGACTACTTTTACCCTGAATCAGAGCCATCAGAACACGCAAAGTGGAAATAGAGGAAGGGGCAGGAACATTTTTGACACCCAATCAAATACGTACTATAGTAATAGCAGCGATTACACATCGGATGATGTGTTGTTCCCTCAATAGGACAGCCCAAGAAAGGGGTCGGAACCAGTGTCTATTCCCGTGAATCAAAAATGACCCTACGTAGAAATGAAAGTCGGGAATAGAGAGCATATATTTCTCGTAGATACGGGGGAACAAAAGTGCTTGATAGACCATCACTTGGTTCCGGAGATACCACTGTCAGGGCAAAGAAATATTTCAGTAGGGTTTGCAGGTACCCCAGTGATCCATCCAGTGTCCCAACCAGTAGCAGCGACATTAGGTCCATTTGCTGAATATTGTCCATTTCTCTTAACAGAAAGTTGTGGGGAAAGTCTTTTGGGGTTATATTTATTGAAAAA
This sequence comes from Ambystoma mexicanum, assembly GCF_040938575.1. Classification (NCBI taxonomy): domain Eukaryota; kingdom Metazoa; phylum Chordata; class Amphibia; order Caudata; family Ambystomatidae; genus Ambystoma; species Ambystoma mexicanum. Next base: position 727,813,902 of record NC_090935.1, on the reverse strand, counting down.
ACTGAGTGCAGTTATCCATTGCACACCAGATGGAGTGTTCTTGACATTTTTGCCACAGGATGTACCGGTATCTGAATTTCTGTCCAAGCCTTTGCCAGGTGAATTGAGTGAAGTGCTAACTTGCATATGGTAACATTACCGCATATTCCACAGTACAAAATTTCAGCAGAAGGAGAGAAAGGATTGAAAAGTATTGTTTCTGATTTGGTAAAATTGGGGCTGCTTGTAGAGATTACAGGCAGTACATGTAACAGTCCCATTCTCCCGGTGTATAAGAAAGGAGGTAATGAGGTACCATATCGTTTCATAATTGATCTGCGTGCACTAAACAAGGTAGAAGATCCTCAATTCCTATTGGTTCCAGACGTCACCACAATTTTGACAATGATTCCTGCCTCAGCAGAATATTTTAGTGTTATTGATTTGAAAAATGCCTTCTTCAGTATTCCAGTACACAAGGAAAGTAGATATCTGTTTGCCTTCAAATTAGGAGGACGATCATTTACATTCACGTGCATTCCACAAGGCTACACAGAGACTCCGAGTATTTACAGCAGAGCATTGAAAGAACAGCTAGATATGCTAGAATTACCGGCAGGTTGTCTATTGTTACAGTATATAGATGACCTATTGATCGCTGCTGATACAGAAGAGATTTGTAAAAAAGGTACTGTTTTATTATTGACACATTTACCAGCGCATGGTCATAAAGCAAGCTTAAAGAAATTCCAATATTGTCGAAAGGAGGTGGCTTATTTGGGCTACCTACTTTCGAGAGAAGGGAGAAGACTGACGCCAGAGAGAATATAGATTATTTCTGGTATGCCTATTCCAAAAACACAAAAAGGAGTCAGAGCTATAATAGGCATGGCTTCATATTGCCGGCAGTGGATTCTAAACTTTGCATTGATTGTGAAGCCAATGGTGGCATTGACAAAAAAGGATGCTGTGATGCCCTTGCAGTGGAATGAGAATGTCAGAGAGCATTTGATCTGCACAAAACTGCATTGTGTTCTGCTCCAGTTCTGGGCACACCAGATTATGAGAACATTTTCAGATTGTTTGTACATGAAAGTGAAGGCTGCGCGTTGGCTGTTTTTACACTGGAACAAGGTGAAAGAAATAGGCCATGTGGCTATTTTTCTTCCGCGCTGGACCCTGTAGCGTGTGCGCACTACCATGTTGTTTGCGACCTGTTGCAGAGGTTGCTGCATCAGTTAAACAAACCGAAGGAATGGTATTGGGGGACACCTTAATTTTGAGGGTGCCACATGCCATAGATGTCCTATTAAATAGAACACAGATGAAACACCTCACCTCTGCTAGATTGACTAAATACGAAATTGTCCTTTTTGTGACACACATCCAAATTATGAGGTGTAGCGCTTTGAATCCTGCAGAATTAATGCCATGGCCCACGGAAGAACTATGTGAAAAAGAATCACCTTCCATGATTGTTTAATGGTTACTGAGGAAGAAACAAAAGGAAGAATTGATTTGACAGATACCCCACAAAAAGAGCCAGATGGAGAACTGTTTTGTGACGGCTCCTGTTTTAAATTACCTGATGGCACATCAACTGCTGCCTATGCTATCACTACGTTGAAGAGTATTGTAGAAAGTAAAATAATCCCCTACAACTCTGCACAAGCCGCGAAGATAATAGCTTTAACCAGAGCCTGTGAGATATCTGAAAATTTGAGTGTGAACATATATATTGACAGCCAATACGCCTTTGACGTGGTTCATAACTTTGGTCGACTCTGGGCTGAAAGGGGTTTTTTGACATCACATGGAGCCAGGATTCAACATGGCCCTTTGATTGTACGATTACTGTCTACACTTACGTGTCCGAAGCGCCTAGCAATAGTGAAATGCGAAGCGCATAAAAAAGTAACATGTAAAGTGGGAGAGGGAAACGCATTTGCAGACAGAATTGTGAAGCAAACTGCCACTGATTTAAATACTAAAATGTTGACAGTACAGTCTGAGGAAGTGCCTTGCATGATAGAAGATGGAATTGCTACTGTCAAAGAGTTGCAGGCAGAGGCCACTGCTGATGAAATACGAGGGTCGGCTGAGGGCTTTGCAGAATTAGATCTAGAAGGTTGCTGGGTAGACAAGAAAAGTAAAAATTGGATGCTGCTCAACTCCTATGTAACTGCAATGGTCACGATGGCCCACAGCCCTACTCACATTTGTGCCAAAAAGATAGTTCAGCATCTAGCCACAGTATGCACATAAAGAAAAATGCTGAGAGGCTGGTCCAAAATTGTATCACCTGCTTACAACACAATGTGGGGAAGGGAACGGTGACTCCAACAGGCAGTTTCGGCCCTCCCTCTATGCCATTTGAGGCAATCCATTTTGATTTCATAGAGATGGAGAGATGGCTAAACTTGAAGTATGTCCTAGTGGTTATATGTGCATTCAGTAAGTGGGTGGAAGCGTATCCATTAAAAGACTGCAACACGATGAGCACTCCAAAGGTAATGTTAAAAGAGTATTTTTCCCGTTTTGGTCTGCCCCGTGTCATATGGTCAGATAATGGTCCGCATTTTGTGGGTGGCAGTGATATTACAGATTTTCGCAGGTCTCCAGATTGACAAGAGATTCCATTGTTCTAGACACCCCATGATTGTCGGTCTTCTTGAATGCCACAACAGCATTTTGAAGGCCAAAATAAGCAAAATGTGTGCAGGAAACAAGTCGAGCTGGGTAGATGCATTAGCGCTAGCGTTACTGTGCATGCGTACATCTGTACAGGCAAGAACTTGGCTCTCCCCATACGAGATACTGATGGGGAGTCCGGCGAATGTTTGGTGTGCATTGCAGCCAAAACGACTAAGGGAGATTGAATATCCTGTGCTCAGCATTTATTGTAATCTGTTAATTCAAAAATTGCGTTTGATTCATCAGCAGGTGCAGGAGGCATTACCAATCCGATACACTGGTCCGGGGCATGCACTAGACCCCGGAGAGTGGGTGCTGATCAAACATTTTGAAAGGAAAACATCACTTGCACCCAGATGGAGTGGACCCTACCAGATACTTTTAACAATGCAGACCGCCATTCGTGTGGATGGAAGGAAAGCATGGATACATGCAACACATGCTAAAAAGGTCCCATCACGTCCGAGAAACTGCCTGATTGAGATGACCAGAAAGAGACAGCGGTCCCAGAAACTAAAGAAACTGTTGCCAGTTCTTTGCCAGAAAATCTGTCTGATCCTGAAATAAAGCATGGAACAAAGCCTGAAAAGATTGCTATAAAAGAGGAAGGGCAAAGAGTGCCCCAACGTTGTCCAGCGGAACCTGCATCATTGCTGACTGGCACAAAACGTGTACCACTTTGGTGCCCACCATCTTTCATTGCGCCGCAGCCTGAAACGAAATCTGCATCATCACTTTGGCGCCCACCATCATCTGTTATTGCGCCAGAGGCTGACTCCGAGCTCGAGTCTGGAAGTTCACCCGCACTATTCATTGATCACATGATACTAGGAGCAAGGCGGTATAATTTGCGGAACCGGAAGAAGGAGTGATCATATCTTCATTTCTTTTGATCTTTGTTGCCTCTGTTTCCTATTGTGGATGAAGTAGGAACTGGAGGCCTAGAGGAGAGTGGCGTGAGGGTTGTGCAAATCAAACAGCCCAAGAGCGAGGCTCCTCAGTGCTATAAAAAATCCATGTGCAGATCACCCCTTACGGACAAGAAGGGCTCACATGGTATGAAGGAAATTGATAACTGCTCTGGAGTTCTTTGAGCAATGTGCAAATGCAAAGAGATCTTGGCCAACGTATAGCAATCCAGGCTGCTAAGAACTGGAAGAACAGACTGTTGACATTTACTGAACCTATTGGCATTCAAACAAGTGCAACGGTAAGAGATATTCATGATGAACATTGTTGGAGAAGAAGAAAAGCGAGAGAAAAATGCCAGAACCAGCTTTTGCCCCCTCCTGGCTAACTGCTGATAATGAGTTAAACATAGAGACTGGAAGGTTACACAAAAAGAATTGCCGAATAAATTGTATGCTGATCGTAATGATAATTATGTGCATAATGAGTATATTAGCCCCAATAATGGCCGTACTGGTATTATTGTACCTGAAAGAAATACACCCCTTAGAAGTACTTTTGCCTGTTAGAAACATCTCCACTACTGAAAGCCCGGTTCATGTAATTATTAACACTCTGTCCCCAATGGAAGAAAGACACAGGGAAGGTTATGGGAAGAACACATTACTGCTAATAATGAACATGACTCACTCAATATTGAGAAAGAATAATTGCTGGGTATGTGGCCACTTGCCACGCATGGTGGTAAGGGAATTGGTTGGTATGTGCAGCCCCTGCCATTGAGTACTGCATGTTACGCATCCTTGAGTGCATTATATTATGAGAAATGGAACGAAAAGGAAAATGGTCAATTAGATAGAACAAATATGAATGAATTCGAAGAAATTATTATGAAACCTGTAGGTTGTTTTATATTTCACAAAGCACGACAGATCACACCAGTAGTGATGCCACAAGACAGACAATTTTTACCCTATAAATCATCTGTAATGATGTTTCATATGAACCCAGAAGGAAATAAAGACACAGTGCCCCCCACCTATATAGTAAATTACAGCCCACGCTGTATTCCCTTTTGCCTGAGGAAAAAGGGTTCCTATTTGGTAGGGACATTCACTAGATGCCTGAATATAGCATTCCTTGATAAGGAGGTAGAGCCAGTTTACGTAGGTGATCCTGTTTATTTTATATGTGGAGAAAAAGCATATCCCTGGTTAGCTAGAAATTGGGGAGGTACTTGTTACTTGGGATTTTTGTTACCAGGGGTATTCCTTTCAAGAACAGCTGATATAGCAAAATTGGCAAGGTCAAGACCACGGCGAAATGAGGAAGGAGGATTGATCGCAGTGGACATAGCAAAATCATTCATACCATTTTGGGGCCAAGCAATAAACTCATATAATATAAGACAACTGTCTAGAATACTAGAAAAAACAATAAATGGAACAACAGATATATTATACAATATGACATTAGAGGAAAAAGGAATGACACTCCAAAGTAGAATGGCTCTTGATTTAATCCTGGTTGATCATGGCGGAGTTTGCAAAATCGTGGGATCAGCGTGTTGCGTATTTATAAGCGACTCCTCCCCTACGATTTTCAAAGCGATAAGAAAGTTGCACGTTTCAAGCTCTGACCTTCACCCCCTGAAGGGAGTTGGGAATTAAACATAAGCTCCTGGTTCTGGGAGGTATTACGCTCATGGGGATGGAAATTATTTGCGATCCTAGTAGCAGTGCTAGAAATATTCATGACATGTTGTTGTTGCATACACTGCTTATCCATAATATGAACTGAAATAAGCGAGGAGTGTGTACGGATGGTAGAAAAAAAGAGCACTACTAAATCAAGCACTCATAGTAATGATGAATTAAAGACAGTAAAAGAATTCATGTCAATCAATATTGATGACAATGAGGAGGAGACCAGTAGTGTACAAGATTCAGAATCAGAATCAGATACTTGGTCGGAAGAGGATGCAATGTACGGATGAGGCGTTTGGCATACGGCCAAAAGGAGGGTTTGTCAGTCAGAAAAAGTAGACACCCCTCAATTATGAGGCAACATACTTTGTTGGCCGAGGACCAACCGCCTCATGTGTTTAGTGTTAGAAATATATAGCCATAAGCTTGACTGAAGTGCAGCCTTTTGAAGTGACTGAAATCGCCATTTTTGTTTTCTAATGTTTGCCTTTTGCTTTCTGTTAAAACTGCTTTGCTGAAAACGTATTCTGCTCCACTAGTACATTATTGTTCATGTAAAGTGCAAGGCTGCGAGAGACTTGTTGAAACATAACGCAGCAACCCAGACAGAAATGCCCAGTCTCCTCCCTCACAAGTCCTTGGAAGTAAGCAGTGAGGCATTTTAATCCGTACACAGTTGCCAGCTAGTCTCGTTAATACAGTACAAATGTTAGAAGCGAACATTAAATGGCTTGAATTATCCTCTTTTTTGCGGCCCCCCTTTCCTGAGCCCTGTAGAGCCTCAGAGACCCCCAATACACGAATAGAAACTAGGAGATAGCGAGGCCTGGAATGTGTCTCTCTCCTGCACGCAGATTGCTTGCAGAGAACAGAAGCAGTGTGTTCTTATAACAAAGAATTGTGTCTGCAGGCTCATGAAATTGCAAACTGGTGCTTAATAAATATCTGAAGGTGTCATACTCGTCACAATTGTCAATCATCATGCCCAATTCAAAGGAAATACATTATGGGTGGTATTGAATGAATCACCACTGATTGTAAGATGCTTGCTTTGTATATATGTAACTGTTGTACGATTCTCTCTCTCTCTTGCGTCCCCCAGGGTGTGGAAACACACGTTGCGGGGCGTCAGACCCAGTTGGCCAACTGAGACTATTTGCTTTGCAATAAACCCTAGCTTTTGGGAATACAACCTCGTGTTTGACATATCAGTTTGTGTGTGGTGATTGTGCCTTGTTTCCATACGCGAGGGTCCCTCAGGGGCCCCTTCAGCCCGACACATTGCTGGTCAACTTCTGTAGCCTTTTCTAACAGCAGTTCCTCCGGCAGGAAGCCGGCCCGTCTCAGAGAAGGCCAGCAGAAGAAAAGGCACTGTTTGCCCCTGTTCACCACAGTGAGCTACGCTCCTCTGATCGCCCAGGTGAGAGCTCCCGGTCCCTTTCCACAAGCCTTCCCCTGCGACATTCCGCCTAATGAATTTGAATCTCCATTGAGGCTACCGACTGCCACACTTTTGCTTAGAGTCCACTGCGACTATAACCTACCACTTCCATGTCCTATGCACAGCTGTAACACTACATCCGCGTAACACCTGATAACTGTACAACATGTCTGACTTTCACTAGCATTTACCAAGCATACTCTCTGGTCACCGGAATACAGAGTTAGTCCACCCACCACCATTCCCAACCTCATCATTGTGGCCTTCCACTCCCATCGCCAATGACATTTTCACGGCCCATGTCCTTTGCAGGCCTACAACTTTCCTCCCACGAGCAACACTGTTGTACCCAAACTATTGTGATATGGATTCCACGTATATTTCATTGAGTTTACCAATTGTATGTATGACCCAGCTTACGTCGACTTCCTGCCTACTGTACTAATGTTAACTGATCCACACCACAATGTTCAGCCTGTAATGACTCTCTTCCACCTACCCTACTGTGTTATCGAGTGCAATACCTAGCCCACTGTGAATTTCTATTTCTTGTGAGTTTCACATTTAGCTAACTGTGTTACAGAGGGCAATACTTAGCCCACTGCAAATCTCTACTGCCTGTGAGTTTCACATTTAGCATACAATGCTTAGCCCATTGTAAATGTAAACTGCCCTTGAGCCTCACATCTAGCTCATCTAGCCCTCTCTGTCTCTAAATGATGTACATTGTAATGCTCAGCATACTGCAATTATATCTTTCCTGTAAATTGCTAAACCCCAGTAAACCCAATGAGACCCCTAAACAGCTATAATCTGTGATCTGCACCAGCTCACCTAGATGGTTCCAACAATGTATGTCACCACCACTGGTGTCATAATTCAGCTTAGTTTATATGTCACTCTCCTTTCAGGAGATACATCCAACCAACCTAAGTTCCAGTACTCCTGAGCCAAGATGCCAAATCTAATATACAGGAGTCCTCACACCATGCCTATTCTTGCAAACACTGTAAACTGGATCAAACCTACCTCGTTCCTACCACCCCTGATCCTCCCAAACCAACTCAAGCCTACCTCATTCTTGCCACCTTTGAATGATATGACTTCCAGAACCTCCACTCTTCCACCAGATCACCCCGAATAACCCCAATGACCATCCTATTATCCAACTAGTCAACTTGCCCAGTAGTCTAGAACACACCCATACGCCTCAGATTATATCCCCCAGACCAACACAGATCAACCCATGCCCCACAGCTATTAGGAACAATAGACTTGGCGCTAGATTAGGCAAGTCGTATACCATCACATGTAATTCACCTGCTACCAATAGCCAACTACAAGGGCAAAAGATAACCCCACCTAAGAGCCGCACATCCGTAGGAAAACCAGATTGGCTATCCATACACCTAAGATCAATGACCAAACCTTTAATACTTATGTATCAGTGGTGCACTGATCAGCACTAGATCTCTAGTAGCACATGCAATAGAAATTGCTGACCTAAATATAGATAAAAATCTGGACTTCCTAGCTATAACGGAGACCTGGCTACATGCAGCTGCAGGCATATATCTCCTTATTGTCACACCAGATAACTACACAGTCACAGATATAATCACCCTCATATCCACTAATTCCAAATCTACCTCACAAATCCTAATATTAGCAGATTTCAACTTTGGACTCAATGACCCCAATGACCAATCTGCTAAGACTCTAGCAAACTCCTGGTCAAGCTAGGCCTCACACAAAGAGCTCTCCTCCCTACGCATGAAAAAGGGAGAACCTATGACTGGGTAGTTGACATTGATTGTGAAACCACCTTAACTTCCATTTAAACTTACCCCTGGACTGACCATGCCTTACTCACCTTCATTATCCAAAACTGCATATTTCTGAATAAACAAAACCTCATTGCTACACCCATCCCGACTAGAAATAGAAGAAACATCATAGTGCATAATCTCAAGCCATTTTCCCAACCCCTACTCAATCCCTTACCTGCATCCTCCGATCCAGCAGAATTTGTTGAACTCTACAATAACACCATCACCCTAGCCTTAGACAAAATAGCACCGCTCAAATTGCGCAAAGGCAAACCTAAAGCACATTTGAACACCTGGTTTACACCTAACCTCAATAAAAATCTCACATTCTCTTAGCCAAACGCAACACCTACAACGACAGGATAGACAAAGTGAGCTTGAGTACCAGAGAACTCTTCACTATATTAAGAGAGCTGGAATCTCCCACCCCCCAATAGATGACTGCACCAAGGACAAAACCTGATGCTCCAAGATACAAGATGCACTAGGAAACAACATCTCTCTACTCCAAAAGAAAATAGCTGCTAAAAAAAGTAACCTCCAAATTCAAGCAAACAGTGCTAAACCCCGTCCTAACCTTCCTAAACCGCCTCAATGATTTAAATTTACCCAAGTATCCACCGTTGAAGTGGAAAACATTGTAACTGCTCTCAAACCATCCAAGTGTCAAGGAGAATCCTGCACCACATCTACTATTAAAGAATATGCCCACGAACTAGCACCTTTTATCACCACTCTTATCTACTCATCCTTGCAAACATGTACCATCCCCACCAACCTAAAAAGCTCTTGGGTTCTCCTGCTACTAAAGAAACCCTCTCTAGACCCTAATATCCCCACAAACATCAGAGGGTTCTTTCTCTCCTCTATTTCTATCTCTACATGTGGTGTTCCCCAGGAGTCTAACTTTTCTCCCTGGCTGTTCAACCAATACCTGGCACTTCTTTCCCACTTCATTGCTGCACTCTGCCTCAACCTCCAGTGGTATGCAGATGACACTCAGCTCATTTTCAGGTTACCCTCAGCCACCTCTTCTCCCTCTCTCATCTCTGACTGTCTGTCCGCCATCTAGGAGTGGGGTGCGGCCAATGATCTCTGCCTTAATGCCAGTAAGACCGAGATTCTCCTCACTGGCATGCCTGCTCCCTCCTTTCCTGTCAATCTCTGGCCGGCCTCTCTTGGCCCTCCTCCTGCTCCCACCTGTGAGGCTAAAAACATTGGGGTCATCTTCGACTCCACACTGTCCTTCTCTCCTCACATCTCTGATGTCTCTAAGAAGTCACACTACCAGCTGCACCTCCTGAGCGGTATTTTTCCTTTCCTCTCCTTCCCCCAGAAGCTCACTGTCTCCAGAGCTCTGGTTCTCTCCAGGCTGCACTATTGCAACAGCCTCTTTCTAAATCTGCCTGCTTCCACTCTCCGCCCTCATTCAGTACAGGACTGCAAGACTTATCTTTGGCCTCAAGCCCTGAAATCTCTCCATTGACTCCCAGTGGCTGCAAGGATTAAGTTCAGAACCCTCTGCATTGTCCACAAGGCCTTCTGGGTCCTCAATACCTTCAACTATCTCTTCCTAAATATCCTCCTTGGCTCATCCGCCTCCAACTCCCTCAGGGTCAGTCGCTTCTCCAAGCAACGAATTGGTGGTAGGTCTCTTTCTTTGGCCGGGGCATCCTTCTGGAGCTGCCTCCCTGCCTCCCTGAAGCTTGAGGCGAACCTTCTCCAGTTCCAGGAGCACCTCAAATCCTTTCTCTTTGCTTCTGCTTTTTCTCCTTCTCTCCCCTGCTGACCTCCTGACTGAAACTGAAACTGCACTGGTTACCTGGCCACCCTCTGTTCTCGGGCCCAGGTCCCCTCCCCCGCCAGTCACACACCTGCACTGCCTTCCTGGCAACCCCCGCACTTGGGGACTGGTTCTGTATCCCTTCAGTCCCACTACCAGCACTTGACACCTTATGTCTGCACTTACCCTTGCACTTGCCACCTACTGTCCGTACTATTACATATTGTTATTTATTCTATTATCCTATGTACTTCACTGTCCCCTCCCACTCCCCGCCTGCACTTTCCCACGTTCCCCTTCCCATGCACTTGCGAGATCTGAATGACACCTGGCCTAGTAGGATCTTTGTCTGTCTTCCCTCTGTTCCCCCTCCCTTGCCTCATCGCGCCTTAAAACACTTGTGTATAGGTGCGCTATATATGCTATATCATATCATATCATAACTATCACCACAGTCCCCTTCCTCTTAAAAATTATTGACAAAGTAGCCTATATCCAGATACAATCATACTTAGAGACCAACAAGCTACTTGGACTCTGATAATCTGGCTTCAGACTACAACATGGAACGGAAACAGCCTTGATTGATCTGAAGATCCAGATTGACGACCTGAAAGACAAAGGTAAATCAGCCCTCTTCTTTTGCTGGATCTGTCAGCTGCATTTGACTTGGTTGATCACAAGGTCCTTTGCAAACATCTACCATCAGCAGCCCATTTCTCAGTAGAAGCAACAGCATGGATCAAATTCTTCTTAAACAATAGATCGATGAGAGTTTTCTCCTCATCTGTAGCTGCTGATCCTATCCTCATAACCTGTGGAGTCCCACAAGGTTCTTGTGTATCGCCCACCATGGTTGGATGACTTAGACCATCTGGGTGTCACCTACACTAACGATGCAGATGACACCCAGATCCTCATACCTCTGACAGGCAGCTACGAGATGGGTCTAGCCTTGATTAACAAAAACTATCTCATCATTCAGACCTGTATGGCCACACATGGCCTGTGTCTAAATGATGAGAAGACTGATCTGCTACTCTTAGCCACTCTCTCCAATCAGAAGAAACTGAGTAATCAATACGTCTCAATATTGATGGCAATGACATCAAGATATCCAAAGAGGTCAAAACACTGGGATTCTTTTTAGACACCTCCCTGAACCTGCGTAAACAAGTAAGTGCCACGGCATCAGCGACAGCCTACACCTGCAAGCTTATCCATGCCTGCAAACCCTGTCTCTCCATAGAAAGTTGCATTATGCTGGCAAGAGCTTTAATTCTTTCAAAAATCAACTACTGAAATGCACTATATCTAGGTGCCAGTAAACACATCACCAATAAACTCCAGATTCTCCAGAACAATGCGCTTCGATCAGCCCTAGGCATCTGCAAAAGGAAACATATTTCTGCGTTCAGACGAGACACCAATTGGCTCTCTGTCAAGGACAGAATACATCTCAAAACAGCCACCCTGACCCATAAATGCCTCAACAACTCAGCCCCTCAATACCTTACCAAATAATTCACTAAAAATGACACCTCACGACCCACAAGGACTACCAACTCCAGCCGCCTAATTGTCCCCACGTTCAAACTTAAAAAAGCAGGTGGCACTAGCTTTCCTGTCATGACTGCTCAACTTTGGAACTCCCTAGCTGCTACATTAAGAGCCGTCCAATCCTTCTTCAAATTTAGGAAACACACTAAATTCTGGCTCACCTTCAAAGACCTCCCCTCTTATTAGCATCCTCTACTAGGACCCCATTAACATCACCTGTGCCACTGCTCTATATATGTATATTATCACTGTACTGTGTGTTCACTGTATATCCCTGTATGCCTTTACCTGTATTATACTGTATTGTACTGTAATCTGTAACCTTGCACTGTAACTAAGAAACTGCATATTCTTGTAGTGACCTTTGGGTATGGAGCACTTTATAAATAAATAAACAAACAAACAAACGTGACGTCATACTACGTGGCAAATAAGAAAAACCTACGGAAGTTGTGGTTGGCTCAAGGGGAACATCTAAGTATACGTTCTATACTGGAACGGGTAGTGATTGCATCTCTACAGTCAGGTGGACAACTCATGCCCATCATTAGTGCAAGTCTTCTTCATTTATAAATAGATATAAAGTTCATCATTGGCTATCAACCTATAAGGCTCTTCGTTTTTTGGCTTCATAGAATTGGTTGACATGCTCGTGCCCTTCTGAACATGTGGTTCACTAGCAGCACATAAGCTCATACACCAAGTGTCAGGTGGTGGACTTGACCATGTCTCCCCACCCAATTAGCTCAACATCTCTCATCACCCATGCCTTCAGGCATGCAGATTGTCTTTGAACTTGGCCTTGGAAAGTATCCTTGCTCCTGAGAATATAGTTATTTATTTATTTATTTATAGACAATATGCACAGAGCCAACAAGGTTTTACATATACAGCAATATACATCCATTCCAACAATATAAAACCTTAACAATGATCTAAAAGAAGTCTTATAGTAGAACCAAAATTCATTAAAACAGAATACTGGATGACAATTCTTTTAAAATAAATAGAACCACTTCATAAAATGTCATCATATGAAAGATCAAGTTCATGTCATTACCTTTCAACAGTGTTTCCCATATATCAGTTATGCTTCCATTATTCTTTGAATTATCATATGTTAGCAAATATTTGGTATGCAAGGACAGCAGGCTTTCACAATCACATAGGATGTGTTTGGCTGATTCAATGGTAGCCGATCCACAGAGCCTGCAATATCTAAATTGTTTCGGAATTCCCAATTTTGTTCCTAAAATACCCAATTAGCACAACATCTCTCATCACCCATGCCATCAGCCATGCAGATTGTCTTTGAACTTGGCCTTGCAAAGTATCCTTGCTCCTGAGAATATATGGGAGTATGTGCATGTGCTATCATAAGTCTAGAGCTACATGCCAACTTCTATGGCCATCCGTGGCCCACGTGACAGGAGATCGCAATTCAGCCTCTTTTCTAGCATTTAATTGTATTAAATTAATAAACTTGGCACTCATGGTGTTCTTTCTTTGCAACTTAACAAGGGATGATTCAGCGTCTCACACTCACAGTTCTTCAAGGATAGATAACCAGTTCTTGGCTGATTCAGCCTTGACACCAGGCCAGGTAGATCTTCCATGCCTTTCCACGATCTCAGCTACTTGTTTTCTGTGACACAGCTTCAGTCTTTCCACAAGGGCTTGAGCTTACTAAATTGTGACACTGATGCCCAGATTCTATATAATGTGGCACCGTCTGCACTCTATTGACTACTACAGCTAGCTTCTGAGATTACTTAATCTACTTGCTTTGCTGCATCCGTGCAGTTATAAAATGGCATGCATTTTCTTCAGTGCTCTTCACTTGTGCAATCTTTATCTTGCATATGAAAGTTTACTCGATTCTTTAATTCGTTATCAGCTTCTATAAGGTCCATTCATTCTCTTGTTCAGCCAGTCTTCTCTGTGCGTCACACTCGTCTCTTGGTGATGTCAACAACTTAATTTCTCTCATCTTCATATTCCTTCAGGGATTTCCTATAAGAGATGATCATCTCTACGGGGATACATCAGATAGGGTTTTCTTAGTGGAAACCTTTTCTCGAAGACTTTCTGCAGAACAGTCACAACCACTTGTGTCATGGATGACACGATTTCTGGCTTCCAGCACATAGGGAGGAGGGGGGTGGGAATTCCTGCAGAGGCATTTGGCTACTCCTCTACACTCTGTTACCACCACTTCCCGCATGCCTGTCTCAGTGATGTCCTTGAGGGCCTGCAGGGCCTCGAAAATTGCCTGCTCTCACTTTTCTGCAGCCCTCCTGCTCTCAGGCTCTATCTCTGCTTGTAAGACCTCTGCCCTTGCATGTGCAGCAACCCTATCCCTGTCAGCTGCCTCACCCACAGCATGGTGCCTCTCCTCTTGATGACGCATGTTGTGGCCATTCTAATATGCTCCTTTGCCACCATCGTGCCCTTGCAGCTCAAGTATGTCCGCTTGGCACGCCTTGCCTCCAACCACTGGCGTACATGCCTCCGCTGGCACAACTCCTCCCTCCATCTGTCAGCCCACCTCTGGCGCTGGGCCTTCCTCCGGTAAGATGTCCTACTCCTGGAAGGGAGTACTGGCCGACCACTCTCAACATGTGCCATGTCCACCTGCACAGCCTCATCACACATGCTTACATGGCTGACCGCGGTTCCATTGGAATGCCCCCGTGTGCACTTGCATCCCCACAGATTGCAAAGTTGCAACCTGGAGAGCAAGCGGGTGACCGTGGACAGACAATCCGGTGGTGGGTGCCTGTATGGAGTCCACACCTGTGGGTGTCTGGGGCACACTAGCTGAGGTGGTGGTGGGTGTGATCTGTGATGCATGAAATATTTTGACTACACCCAACAGTGCTCCAGCCGTCTGGGACAGAATGTTGCACACCTGCCCATGATGGCTAACCAGTTGGCCACAGATGATGTCCAAGGAATTGAGGGCAGCCAGCTGCCGGCTGTGGCCCGAGATGAGAATGGAGTTGTCTGTGTCATGGCATCAACATTTCTGTGCAAAACTGCTGAAGAATGCCCCTGGACAGTGTGAGTGGCTGCCCCTGCCACTGTGTCCTGCGCACCCATTGTCTCAGACGCACGTCCGCAGCCTGCACATCATATGTCGTAACACCACCTGATACCACGGAAATGTCCACAAATGCCTCCTCCACCTCCACCACACCGGAACGTGACAACCCAGATGTCAGCCCAGTGTCAACCTGCCTTTCTGAGTGGAACGCAGATTCATCCTTCCCCTCTGCCCCTGAGGACTCACCCTCCAGGTCCATGGCAATGTTCTGTTCATCCGAAAATGAACCCTCAGCTGACACCTGTCCCTCTGATGAAGTAATTTAGTGGATCCATGTACGCCATCTGCGCAGCCTCCTTGAGGTCCTTAGCCTTGCCACCTGATCGTCTTCTGTGCTTGATTCTGCAGCTGCATGCAACACTGGTTAGAAAGGAAGAAAGGCGAGGCATATCTGCATTTCTGTGAACATCTGCAAGACCCAACAACACAGTTGCCATATCCCACCATCACACATACAGAATCCTTGTCCCAATTACAAAACACATCCAACGATACTGCATCAGGAGCTAGACATGTGAGCATAGAACACACGATGCAAACAGACAACTAAATCATGCATGTCTCTGCAGTGAGTGAACCGTTGCCAGTCCAAGGGAACACCATTCTGCATGGCCTCCTGGCTACATGGAAGGGGCACACATGATGACAGGACCAAATCACAGAGACACGCAGCCATCAACATTACATCATTGACACAAACATCCACATCCACCATTGCCCAAGGACGCTCTACCCGCACCCATACACGGTTCATGTCCTTGACCAAGATGGACATGGCAGACTCACCACTCCCCTCTGTAGACCACCACATCCACCCAGCAAGTCAAGCATCCAATAGCCATCAAGATACTAGTCCATCCTGGCTACAACACCCTCTCACATGCATAACAACATTCAACATCCTACCATGCACTGGCACCAGAAGGGTCAACCAAACACTAATATTCACAAAAGGTGAATCCACATGTGACATCTCTGATGATGGCCTCTGCCCTCACCCTCGTTTGGCCATCTGTAAACATAGCACTGGGCACTGACTGTGAAGGTAGGATAACATTCTGTCAGTGACACATGGCCCAACACCACTGACATCAACATGCAAACTGGCAAGACTACGGCTAGATGCAAGTACCCCCTTGGCACATCCTCCCATGGTCCACACAGCCATGGGGCACACACAGAGAGTAACCATGTATGCACCACATCCACAGCATACAAGATCCATGCCAAAGTCATTGGGACAACAATGCATGCTACACCTGGTCACACTACACTGCCGTGACTTGCGATCATCGATGCATATGCATCACATGTCATACAAATCCAGACACATTAAACTAGCAGGGTAGACTCACCTGCAGCCTTGATCTGCTCTTGCAGTACGAGGACCTGGTCATGTAGTTCTGGGTTCGCCCTCTGCAGGACCCTGAGGTGGTGTGCTGGAATCCTAAGGTGTCTGCCCGAGTGCCCCTCTGATGTCAGTCCAGCATTGATGGAAATCCTGGATTTCTTTGGGAACTGGATCCTCATATCATCCGATCTCTTCTTCATGTTGGCAGCGTCCATTTGGCCACTCTCTCGTTGTTCACAGCCATGGCAAAGTCCTGCATATCCACCTACTGACGACCACCCCAAGCTGCTGCTCTCGTTGGAATAGGGCATCATAGTGCTCGAGAATCTGGTTGCACAGTATGGCAACCTCTGGCCCTAAAAAGTTGGCAGCCCTCATCTGCGTGACCCTTGAGGTTGAGGTGGATGTAGCCAACATGTTAGTGGTGATGCAGGCAGGCTGGCACAGGGCCTTGGATGCACCTGTAACATAGAAACAAGTCGAACAACCATCGTCAGAAGGACTCTACAACACTCAGTTTGATTCCCCACATTGTCCACTCACATCACAGGACCCTGAGTATGATCACTGCACATTGTTCCCACGCCCGGAGCCAAAGCCAATCCAGGAAATAAAGTGCAAATGGACAGTGACAATGTTGTTGGTGTCACATGGGCATGGGCCAATACACTCACACATGCACACTCAACGTCCATCTGTTGATGTTTCTGCCACACAAGCAACCTAGGCACCTCAATATCGCAAAACATGCAACTGCCAATGTGGCTCACATGTGCATGTTGGACAAGTCAACTACAACACATTGTGACTGAGTCCCTGCCACATGTGCCTGCCCATACATAGGTCGGCACCCAGCTGCAACACACTGTGCACCCCATGTTGTTACCCCCTCCCCATGAATCCCATCATCCCACTCCTGCCCTCTGAATGCAGCTACAGATAAACAGGTTCACCCTTCAACATTTCCCCACTCACCTGTACTGAATAGCAACAGGTAGCAATGTATTGTTGATGTACCAGAGTCCTCCTGGAGTAGACTGTGCACCTCATACACACAGGGGGGTTTCCAGGAGTGTGCAAGCAACCCAAGGCGTGTTCAGGACTGGATGTAGTGAGTTATCAGTGAACATATACAACTCCAGGTGCAAAAAGAAGGAATTTCCAAAAACATATGTTTTGCACGCTACGCCGTGCAAACTACACATGCGCAAACTACTAGGATTAGTGCACAGTGTAATCTCAATCATCGGCAGATGCAAAGCACAGTAATGGGCGGCCTTGCTGGTGGAATCGGCATATGCGAGGAGTGCCAAACTACTAATACATCCTTTACTTATTGAACAGCTGACATGGATGGCAGGGGAACTGGCCGGGGGATTCAAATCATGGGCATTACGTTACAGGAGATGGCAGAAGTACACACATGTGGGTCCAATATGCGTGACCTGTGGCCTGTCATTTGGATGCATGGAGGACACTTCACTGCGTCTTAGAGTATTAGGTGGAAATGCCAATGTTGACATGGATGTGTGTCCATGTACTTCATGGCAACATGTACAGTTACTGCCATGTCTGCGCAGTGTTAGACGTCAATGTTGCTTTCACTCACATGGCTGGTCCACTGGCAAAGGGTCATGCATGTCTATGTCATTCAGTGCAAGGTCATATGTAACAAATGGGAGGCATCCAATGGCAGTGACATGTGGGGGTGTAATTCACTGCTGTGGAAGCTGTACTATTTGATGTTTGCATGATCTAAGGTAAACCTGCTAAGCCCAGATCCACACTCCAATTGGCCCACAGCCCCTATTTCTGGCCAATAGCAAGCCGGCAGGCAGTTTAGCCGGCCCACCTCCAAAGGCACACTGCCTAAGGCTTCCCTCTGTCGTGAGCCTGGAGGATCATCGACAGCTTCAACTTAGCCGGAGCAGGAGCTCCCTACGCCCACTGCAGGAGCAGTGCCCTGCCAGGAGGCAGCCTCTTACATCAAGGTAGGCAATCTGCCTGTGCCGATCTGCCTGGAAGCCCGATGCACTTTTTTTTTAAAAATGCCCTTATTCATCTGAGCCCCTCCACATATTGCCGCCATAACTAGCGGGTGCCTAATGACACTCAGTCTCCATTGTGCTTGTCTGCAGCACTCCGGAGAGTATCACCGCCATTGCTGACCACGAGGGCTTTTACCATTCAAAAATGGTCGCCCGCCACATCGTTTGGGAGCTTTCACAGGAGGAAACCTGCTAAGCCCAGATCCACACTCCAATTGGCCCACAGCCCCTATTTCTGGCCAATAGCAAGCCGGCAGGCAGTTTAGCTGGCCCACCTCCAAAGGCACACTGCCTAAGGCTTCCCTCTGTCGTGAGCCTGTCAGGAGCCGGAAAGTGCCGAGTGCCAGGACCCCTGTTCCTCTTGAGACCCATCTATAACATCCTGCTCATGCATGCACTAATATTAGGGTAAGCAGTTTACCAGTGCCTATGCTCAAACCCTTACTGCAACCTTTGCTGTGCTGTGTATTCGTCAGATTGCTGTTTACACGGCGGCATGGAACTGTTCATAAAACACTCTTTTCTGTTGCCCGTACGTGGGTCATTTGCATTTGTGCACTGCTGCCTGACTTTTTGGGGCCTCTCATATCGTATCACGTATGTTAGACTATGTTGAAGCTGTTTCACCACTCTCCACTAGCGAATTATCCACCTGAAAATTATAATGCCATGTATATTACAGTAACGCTATATGATTGAGGCGTATTGCTGCTGCTCCCACTTTATTATAGCAATTCTAAGTGACCACTGAAACAATACCACTGCCAGTTGCCTTAGTTCTTACCTGTATAGTGTTTTTAGCCTAATCTTGTGATTGTCCCCTACTTACCTGTATAGTGTTTTTAGCCTAATCTATGATTGTCATACCTAGACAGACCCTGCTACTACACTGCCTCCTACTTACCTGTATAGTGTTTTTAGCCTAATCTGTGATTGTCATACCTAGACAGACCCTGCTACTACACTGCCTCCTACTTACCTGTATAGTGTTTTTAGCCTAATCTGTGACGGCCTTTGACCTTGCCTTTACAGTTCATAGCATATCTGGACCTATCTAGTCAGCCTTTGTCCAGTACCTTGCCCAATCTGCATTTGTCTAGGACTTGGTAGCTCATAGCATAACTGCACGTGCCCAGTCCACCCTACTTCAAGTACACTGTCTAAACTACACAAGACCATGCAGGGCCAGGTCCTAGCCTAACTTGTACTAACAAACCTAGCTACTCATAGCCCACTACTATAATGAAAACCCCTCAAAAGTATACAGTACACCTTGCATTGAGCCTCCTCACTATCATGGCACTTGCACTCATTGCCTCTTGCCCACCTAAAGATAGGAACTTGAGACTAAGGGCCAGATTGTCCTATCTACATGAACCATCATCCTACCACACATTTAGGGGCTATACCAACCTAACTAACCTAACAAACAAACGTTCACAACACCCCAAGCTTGCTCCTCTCCCTCTAGGTGTCTCACCGTCCAAGCAGATTATATCTCAAGTAGCTACTTCTACCAAAAAGATGCAACCCCCCACTACCACACCAACTAGCACCCTCTTGCTAACTGGGTCCCTCATTAATGCTAGATCTATGGTAGCCCATGCCACTGAGATTTCAGACATCCTAACAAATGATAATCTAGACCTGCTGTTCATAACTGAAACTTGGCTCCATGTCAGTGGTGTTGACACATGGCCCAACACCACTGACATCAACATGCAAACTGGCAAGACTACGGCTAGATGCAAGTACCCCCTTGGCACATCCTCCCATGGTCCACACAGCCATGGGGCACACACAGAGAGTAACCATGTATGCACCACACAGCCACAGCATACAAGCTGCTGGCCCTGCTATTATGCTAGCAATACCAGATGGCTACCAACTGCTAAGAGTTGACAGACCTAATACCAAAGGAGGCGGTTTAGCTATCATCCACAAAGCTAACTTGCCTATTAGACTAGTCACCACTACGACATCCCAGTCCTGTGAACTCCTTACTGCCAAACTCCAACTCTCATGCAACCGTACTCTCACCATCTATGTGATCTATAGACCACCTGGCCCACTAGGAACTTTCGAGGACGACCTAACTAGTATCCTGACTAACAATACAAAAGACCATGCGCAAATCCTACTATTAGGAGACTTCAACCTTGGCTTCAATGACCGTAATGATAAACATGCCACATCTGTCGCCACACTACTGCATGATTATGGATTAACGCAAAAAGCCACTACCCCCACACACTCTAAAGGTAGGACCCTAGATTGGGTTGCTGACTTGAACTGTAACATCAGTATCACCAGCACAACTCCTCAAATATGGACAGACCACCATTTAATCTCATTCTCTGCCTCACTCGACCTTACCCACCCTAAACCTATAATTATGGCCCCACCACTCCCCACTAGAAGTAAAAAAGACATTACAGCAGAACATCTCCTTCCACACCTTCTCCCCACCCTTAGCAACCTAGACAACATCACAGACCCGACCTTACTTGTGGAAACCTACAATAGCACTATGACCAAGGCATTAGATCTGATCGCCCCTACCAAAGTCCGTAAAAGCAAACAACTCTCACACCTGAATAACTGGTTCACACCTCAACTGAAAGACCTTAGAACCCAAAAAAGAAAATTGCAATCAATCTGGCGACATTCGCCCACTGAGGAGAACAAAATCAAGTTAGCTACCCATGCCAAACGGTACAAAAAGGAAATTATCAACACTAAAAAGAATACTTACAATGACAGAATAGCTAAAGCCAAATCTGATACTAAGGAATTATTCTCCATCCTCCGTGAAATGGAATCACCCATACCGCAAACTGATAATATTCCTAAAAATAAGCTCTGGTGCACTAATATACAAAATGCCCTTGCAGGAAAAATTAGCTCTCTTCAAACCAAAATCGCCATCAAAAAAGCTGCATTGCTATCGCCAGTGGAGTCTATTCCTAAGGCACAGCCCTCCCTAAACCAGCCCAATAACACCCCTCACCCCTTTAGTTTCAAACAGATAACCATACTAGAAACAGAGAAAATTATACTCTCCCTAAAGCCTTCTAATTGTAAAGGAGATAATTGTCCCGCCCAAATTATAAAAGATGCTGCGAGAGACCTATCTCCCTTCATTTCCAAACTGATTAACGCCTCCTTCAAGACCAACCTAGTGCCCAATAACCTTAAACAGTCTTGGGTCCTACCCTTGCTAAAAAAACAAACCCTCGACCCTTCCATCCCGACAAATTACAGACCCATCACCACTGTCCCATTCCTACTCAAAATCATCGACAGGTTAGCTTACCTGCAAATTCAGGACTATCTTGAAACTAACAACCTTCTGGGCTCACGACAATCCGGCTTCCGCCCCCTTCACGGCACCAAAACAGCCTTGATTGACCTTAAGACTCAAATTGACGAGTTGAAGGACAATGGAAAATCAGCTATGCTACTCCTCCTTGACCTCTCGGCAGCCTTTGACTTGGTAGATCATGCAGTTTTATGCAATCACCTTGGCTCCGCTGCCCATTTCTCAAGCGATGCCATAAGCTGGGTACAATCCTTCCTTGCTAACCGGACAATGAGAGTCTTCTCCCCCCTAGCAGCTGCCAATCCCATACAAGTCTCCTGCGGTGTCCCCCAGGGATCATGTGTATCTCCCACTATGTATAACATCTTTACCAAACCTTTGTTTGACAAGTTGGATAGACTGGGTGTCATCTACACCAATTACGCAGATGACACTCAGATCCTTATCCCCCTTTTGGGTAACTTCTTGGAAGACTCAGCTCTGGTAAACAAGATATATCTCCTCATTCAGGCATGGATGGCATCCCATGGCCTCTGCCTGAATGACGACAAAACGGAGATCCTGATCCTCGGCACAGAGACAGCGATTAAAAAACTTGACCCGAACTATGCCTCATTTAACATTGATAACAATGTCATCAAAGTGATGCCTGCAGTCAAAACCCTGGGAGTTTATCTGGACTCAGCACTCACCTTCAAGAAACAAATTAACTCCCTAGCTTCCTCCACCGCCTATACTTGCAAACTGATCCGAGCTTGCAGACCATTCCTAACAGAGGCTAGCTGTATTACCTTAGCCAATGCACTTATCATATCCAGACTGGACTATTGCAATGCTCTATGTGCGGGATCCAACAAGTATATCCTTAACAAACTCCAAACACTCCAAAACAATGCTCTTAGAGTAGCCTCAAAACATTCCTAACAGAGCCCATGCCTCTACCTCCAGAAGGAATATCCACTGGCTAAAAATTAAAGACAGAATCACCCTCAAAACTCTCTCGCTCACGTCGAAAGGGCTTAACAATATTGCTCCCCCCTAACTAGCTAACAGACTTAACAAGAGAATTTCAAACCGCCCCACAAGAATGACCAACGCATATACCCTGATGGTGCCTAGATACAAAAAGAGTACAGCTGGCGGCGCCAGCTTCCCAGTCATAGCTGCCCAAACCTGGAACAAACTTCCCTTAGAACTTAGAAAGGACCAACCTTATCCAAGTTTCAGGCGTAAGGTTCTCTCATGGATACGATCTAATGACATCTAACGGGATCACCCTCTTCTACTAGAACCACTCGTCCTGAGTGTCACCCCCCGACCATGCCCTTTGTTAACTTGACCTCCTTTAGGGACCCGTCCACCACTGCCAGCATCTAGGAATTTCACTGGATCCGTCCGAGACTACAAAACTGTGGCTGATTGCTACCTAGCACTGTATGCCTCCGACACATGGCATCATCTGTACAAGTAAATTCAGACTGTAACACTGCTGAACTGCCTATTTTTGTGTGTCACTGTATATTTTTGATTGTCATTGCAACTAAGTTCTCAAGTCTTCCTGTAAATGTTTGCGCCCGGCTACCTACGGGTTTGGATTTGTGCTATATCAAATAAACAAACAAACAAACAAACAAACACACTGTTGACCACCGTGTCAGCCACTTGCAATACATACCAGTGGTGCATTGTGTGTTTTTGTAGCTTGTTGCCAGGATTACTGTGAGATTTGCAGTGGTGATGACTGTCATTGTGGCATTGTCTGTCCCGACGTGTTTAGGTATTGGAATTTGCCCATTACTAATTATGGTCACATGGCCACATGTGGGTGATTATTACTGTTTGTGCTGCTTGCTATTGTGGTGAGGCATGTGTGTTCACAGATGTAGACATGATCTGTGTTGGTTTGTTTTTTGTAAGTGCAGCTGCAGCTGAGGGGGAGCAGGTGCCAATGGGCACATCAGGGAATGTCCAAGGCAGCACTGCGATGTGAGAACCCACTGCTGTTACAGAGCATCATCAACAGGCCTAGACAGGACTCATTGATGATGATGTGGCAGTCTTATTGAGGGAGATGGTGGAGGAACAGCAACTCAGCAGTCCCGATTCCACGTTCCTCCTTGAGTTCATAGGGGACGAGGAGCTGGATGGGGTACAGGAGACCATGCCCTGCCTGTGGTGAGCCATGCTGCTTCAATTGGCACAGTGCCTGCAGCATTGCCAACCCCTTTAGTGGACTCGGTGGTGGTGTGCAGGTGGTGGTTTGCATTTGGACACACTGGCCATGCCAGTGCAGACAACAAGGCAGGCAGGGACTAAATCCTTGCGTTTACAGCATCCTCACACACTATGGTTGTTTGATTATGTAGTGTAGTACAGCCCTTAGGTGCCAATGGTAGGGTGGTGCATGATTATGTCATAGTGGTGATATGTGTTGGTTTGTCACAGTTGGCAGCTGAACTCTTGGTGACCTTTTGGTGCTGATTGGAGTAGTTTAGGTGTCAGATGCATGCTGGTCGGCCTCTGTGTACTGGTGGTCATTCTGTGCACGTGTCTCTGCTGCTGGACCATTCGCTGGCATGCTTGTTTGGTGCTGGGTTCTTTTCATGTCAGTTCCTGTGTTCCTTTGATGCTGTGTCCTTCCATGTTTGGTATTGGGTTACAAATCCATCATGCTTGTGCATCCTATGCACATGAGTTTCACCTCACACCAGATGGAATTATTCACATGAGATGTGCTTTGGGTATTTCTGCATTATCAATATTTGTCAGTTGTGGTTATGTTTTTGGATGGGTGCAGGGCAACGTCAACCTTGTGTGCTGTGTCAATTGGCCATGCCATGTTGTTTGGCTGTTGTGGTTCTGCTCCCTGGATGTGCTTCCCACACCCATGCTCGGAAATTGGCCACAACCCCACCCCCGGAACTGTGTTACAGGTGACCGGGCGCCATATGGCCTGTCCCTAGGGTGTGTCATGATGTCAGTCACTGCACACGCATTGTACTTCCAGTGCAGCTTCCATGCTGGATCAGACCAGTGCTGAGGGAAAACTGCATGCAGTGGCATGTTCAAACACTCCACTGGCAACACCAAGCACACACATGCTTGTGGAGCTGCGGACAGGGGTGAAAGTCACCTTGTGTTTGGTTTTCAGTGGTACATGTTCATTGACAGGATGTCAGTAAGTCATATTCTATGTACTTGTTGCTGCTTAATGCATTGTCAACAGGTAATGGTATGTGATGCTCTGCAATGGCCTTCCTTTGTTGGATGTCACATGTTCATGTGGTGTCATTGGTTTGTATGTGTTGCCAAGTAGCCCTGTTTTCTGTTGTTTGTGATTGTGTGTGTTGCTTTGCTATTGCTAGGTATCATACTAGTGACACTAGCCTTGGCTTTTTTGGCATGTTTTGCAGTGAGCTTGTAGTAGTGGGATTTGTGTTGTTTTTCCAAGTATGCGGCACACATCACATGTCCACCCTGGACCGGAATTCTCAGGTAGTGAGTGGTCTATCCTCAAAAGGACTTGCCATGTTTAATCTTCGAAGGCATTCTGGGATGTGGCTATGGTGTGGCTGTCAGACTGTATGGTTTTCATGTGAAGTATGTCTCGACGAGCTGGTTCCGTATTTGCTGGCCCCTGAAACTTTGGCCTGCTATTGGTATGGGTCCAGTCAGTGGATGTGGCTGCAATGCCTCATGCACCTCTATTGGTATTCCACAAGGTGTGGCTCTATTATGCAAGATGCAACATGCCAATATGATCTTACATGACACTGCTGGAGCATACAACATTACTCCACCTGAATGGTCGAGGCAGCGGAAGCATGAATTCAGCACGCCACATGTGCCTTCAATTATGGCTCTGGTCCTAATATGTGCTGTATTGTAGCGGACCTCTGATGGCGTGGTTGAGTTTCAGATGGTGTCATCAAGAATGGTGAGAGTGGGTATACGCTGTCCCCTGTGGATGACAAGGAGAATAGTTATTGGTTTTAGGATGTTGTGGTATGGTGGTTTGGATTTGATGTGAACCACAATATGTGTGTATTTGTCTGTGTTCAGGGTGATGCTCACCAATGAGCCACTTGTTTCCAAATGTTCCAGTTGGCAGTACCTGGTGGATGGGGGAATGGCATAGTATGTAGCTGTCATGGGTGCATCCAGGGTAGTTTGCGTTCACATTCATTATGTGTCCCTTGGCATCACAGATGGCCTGCACGTTAAGCGAATGCCAATTTTTGCGGTTCCGGTATATGTGTTCGGTGGCTCATGGGGGCTGTAGTGCAACATGTGTGCAATCTATTTCCCCGAGTACCTGTGGGAACTGGGCAACGGCATAGAATTATTGTGACACTCTTTGCCTTGCCTGCTCGTTGCAAGGCATGTCAATGTGGTTGTGCACATGTGCAATGATGCAGCTTAGGATCTGCTTGAGGCAGCATGACTGTGTGGGCTGTGAGATAGCATCAACTATGGCTGTGGTCCTTTGGAATGTGCCGTTGCCCAGGAAGTGTAGTGCTGGTTGGACTTTCACCAAGGGTGGTATTGGCTTTGAGCACATGGTTCGTGACATCAGGTCATTCTCCCACTCCCTGACCAAATCAAGGATTACATGGGGGGGGAGCGGTATGTGCAATAAACATCATCATCAGGCATGCCTAATAGCATTGTGCGTGTATGGCAGATTCTGGCACTCCTTTTCCTTCGCATCCTCCTTCTATGTAGCAGTAGGTATGCAAACAGTGCAGGGAGTGGCATGGTGCAGTTCTTTTGCTACGTTTGCATGGTGTGTTCTGTTTCTGGTGATTGCACGGCACAGTCTCACAATGCCCCTGCTCACAGGTGGAGGTGGGTTTTTGGAGCATTTTGGTTGGTGCAAGTCCAGAGGTTATTCCGTGAATATCGCTTTCTTTGCACTTCATGGGGCGTGTTTGTGAATTTACTGGGTGTCTCCCTCCCCACGCCCATGTTATCCCTCATTTCTGTTTTATTTCGGGGGTTTGCACATTCCGACCCCTTCTTGTCCTTTGAGCTGGCCAGTTCCACGCACCTCGCATAGGGCATGCAGGTGTGGCACATGGATTCGAGCGCAGAGGCAGATCTGTAAATCGTTGGGTTTATTATGGCGGTTTATTTATTTTCCGTTCACAAGGATAATTAAGACATGAGAGCAGGGCAGTGCTATTCTAAATAGTACCTGGTCACTGCTTACAGGCTGTCTCTATCATTCTTTTGATCTGGGAATACGTGTTAATAATTTGTCAGAAATAATTCCTACAATAAGTGTTTAGTGAGAATAGTTCACTGCAATGGCCTTCTGGGACAACAAGATCAAATGTGCAATAGATCAAAATCTGCAAGCAGATGGGAGGATTATATGCCTCAAACTAAGAATGTCACAGATTTGGGAACATTACTTAGTTGCAGGGGAATTACTACATCAGACAACTTGCAATGATCTGATTGATTAAAAGGAGACTGGCTACAATCCTGAGCTACTTAATATCAGATACAATAAACACACAAACTTTAGTTGATCTGTGTCTCCCCACAGTCATATATGTACATATACAAAGCCACCTTTAAACAACTCATTAACCATGAAATACATGAAACCCTGGTTCCTTTTTCTGAGTTGGACCTAAGACAGGGCCTGCCACTATCACTCCATCCACCTGCCCCCACCAAACTCAAAGAGAATATTATGGGTGAGTAGGGATGGGGCTAGGTTGCTGTCGATCTAACTCCACTTGAGGTGTAATTCACACACTTGCACCAAATCCATATTTAGTACAACCTTTAACAGGCTTTACATGGTGACCCCGGCTGCTTTCCCCACCCCATCTCCGTCCTTTTTCGATCGTTAAAGCAAGTGTGTCACATGGCCAGGGTAAGCATGTATGTGACACCCACTGCCTGTTTGTATAAATCCTAGTTCTACAGGCTGGCAGCTGTAGCCTAGCTGCCAAAGTGGTACCCTGACTTCTGCAAACAGTTTCTAGCATTATAGAGTGCTGCCCAGTCTGCCTGTGCTGATCTTCAGCCCTCTCATAGGGGTGCTCGCCACTCACCTCATCATTGCATACCTGGGTGGTGGTGCCAAAGGAGAGTGTGCTTTTGCGACGCGCACAGCAAAAGTGCACAAAGTCAGCGCACACACCAAATTGGGGGCAGCGCATGGGGCGGAACATGCAGAATGGGGAACAACACGTGAAAAAGAAGGTGTAATTGGGGAAGTACTGCAGGGAAATACGTAACGCCCACGCAGCCGGACAACACGTATTCATGGAATTGAATACGGGAAACCCGCGCACGCCAAAAGACATGCACAGGCGTCAACACATCCGCCACACGAAAGCAGGCGGAAGCGTCCCCGCGTGCAGTATAAAAGTGCGCGCAAACAACAAACACATATATACAGCTACGATGAATGCCCCATTTGTCGCAGCACTGATCGTGGAACACCGCAGGAGGAGGAGAATAGCCGGGCCCCACATTTCTTTGCCCCAGACCAGCCTTTTTGGGATGCCTGATGTCCAGGTCTATGGCAGGTATAGGTTTCCACCTCGTATCATCCTCGACCTGGTCAGGGAGTGGGAAGATGACCTTACATCACCCACCCTGTGCTCCAAGCATTGAGCCCCTTGGAGAAGGTGCTCAATGTCTTGCCTTTTTGGCCACTGGGTCATTTCAGCGAACAACTGCCATAGTCGGGGGTGTCTCACAGGTCACGCCATCACGCTGCCTACACCAGGTGTTGGCAATCATGATTGCGCGCCCCTCAGTCTGCAGGCACATATACATGCCCAGAACACCCGCAGAAAGGCAGGTCGTGGTCCAGGACTTTTACAGGGTGGCACACTTCCCCAAAGTGCTTGGTGCAATAGATTGCACCCATGTGGCCCTACGTCCACCTAGGGCCACTGAGCACATCTATTGAAACCGCAAGCACTGGCATTCCATCAACCTACAGGTTGTATGCGATACCCATGGAATCATCACCTCTGTCTATGCAAACTATCCTGGGTCTACCCATGACAGTTTCATTTACAGAATGTCTGCCCTGAGCCGGGACCTGGAAGCTGGGAAGCATGGCGACACATGGCTCATTGGTGAGTACAAATGTCTGTGCACATGCATGCATGTCACACACAGACAAGTACACAGACCCAAGTAATGACAACCATCCTAACCTCCCTCGGGGACAGTGCCTACCCTCTGATCAACCACATGATGACGCCACTACGGAACCCCATCACACCACCCCAGGTAAGATACAACGCTGCCCATATTGCAACCAGGGGCATAGTGGAGCACACATTCAGAGTGCTCAAGTCACGCTTCCGCTCCCTTGACAGCTCTGGCGGCCAGCTACTATATGTACCCCCAGTAGTGTGCAGGATCATTGTGGCAGCATTTGTCCTGCACAATGTTGCAACACGGCGGGACGTACCGGTGGACATGGTGGGACCTCCACATCCCCAACCACAGGCACAGGCGCTGCCCATGGGAGGGGAAAGGGCACGTGGCGAGGCAGCCCGGGCCCAGCTTGTGGCCACATTTTTCACCTAAACTCCCACCCCTGCGGGGTGCACACAGGCCTGGCACATACCAGGTGACAATCAATGATGATAAAGAGACAGTCAACTATCACAACCTTACCACCGCTACATTGTGTGCATCCCTAGCTACTTAAATATAACCAATCCTGTGTGACCAAAAGGAACACATTCAATGTGTGTATCAACCTGGGCCCCCCCTGCAAAACAGGCCATGACAATCACTGGTACGTCACCCAAACCCTCCCAACCCACATCACTCTTGTCTGCCACACCATGACATGGCATGCAACAGCAAAAGCCCAACACATGACCAATTAGATACAAACTATATGTGATAAATGGAAAGAGGCCCGAGACAATCACACCTGATATGTAATTGGATGAAATGACTGACCAACAACCTCCCACACATACAAACTTATACACAAATGCATGCCAACAGTGGTACCATCAAAAAAAGACTGAATTCCTGTTCTCATGCACATTGGCCAAGCCAAATCTGCTAATCCCTTACCCGTGTTCTGTGTATGTCTCCTGCAACACACAGCACACAGCACAGTGAGCAGCTACTGTGTTGGCGATACACCTTGAGCATCACCTAAAAAGGACAAGCAACAAAAATAACCTATTGACGCATGTACACCATCCCCAAAATCTAAGTGATCATGTGCTGCAGGGACGCAGCATGCCAGATTAGGCAATCTGTGTGTACGTGTGGGCACGGAACGGTGGTTGTATGTGTGGTGGAGCATTGTGTAAGTGTGTGTGTCAGTAGGGACATGCACTCAATACATGCATGTGAAATTAAGTGACACTCAGTGTCCTGTACACATCACATGTGAACATTTCCCATGTGTACACCCCAGCATATCAAATCACAATCCCCTGACACCTGAAAAGTAAACACAACACAGGAACAGTCATTGACCAGCAGAACACATCATGTACATAGTACCCCACAATGACAATGTTAGAGAGTGCCCAAACACTGTAGCCCAAGCGTACTGTCCAACAACAAAAGGCCCTCCCTCATTGGCACATCACCATGACCTTCTGAAGAACTGTGTCTGGGGTCCGTAGCCTTCTTCCTTGTAGTCAACCTGGCTTCAGGATCCCCCTACCCAGGGTTTACATGTTCTACCTTGCATGTAAATAGGGTCCAGCCCACTCAGAGGCCACCTTGACTGGTAAAAATACCAAATCACAGAGACCTCCAAGGAGCCAAACCCCCAAACCAGGGAAAAAGCCTGTAGCCACCAAAAAACCCGGAAGAATCTCCAGTAGATTACTTGAAGTCGCTGAAAACTGGCCAAGCAGAATGATAGAACAACCAAGGTAGCACAGTTCAACAATGGTTCTACAGGATGGGTAGCATTTTCAGAACACAATAATCAATGAGGATGCAACAACTGATGGGGAGTGTCACAGCTCTGGGTCTCCAGGCACAGGAGTGGCACAAACCAACCCCCCCTCTGTGGTCTGGGCGCCTGCAAGGTAAAACTAACACAGGCCTCCGAGACCCCGGTGGGGAAAGAGGGTCAGGGATCCGGTGTTTGCATAGGCATCTGTATTCAGGATAACTGGAAAGAAGGTCACGAGAGGGGAAGTGGATGGGTAAGGGAAAGTAGGCAAAAGACAAAATACAACTATTAACAATACCACATACTCAATCAGAGAAACCATGTTCTACATGCACATTGTACAAAATGAGTCATATGCAAGCCAAAGAGAGACTTATCTCTGGACTGAGTGGTGGCCTCCTGCCTGCGCACTCTCAGGTCTGGTAACAGGAGCAGTTCAATGCTGCAAAGAGAGTTGTGAGTTACTATTCTGTGTGTGTTTTCACCACACAAACAACACCATTCATGCCTCAAACTTAGTGACTTCTCTCCAAATACTCTTGTCTGCTGCTTTGTTAGTATACTTTTGATTGCCCCTGTTATGGTTCGTAAACTGTCAATACGGTAAGGCAGCCACACGTGGCCCCGTGGTAAATGGAAGACCAATGTGTTATGAATCACACATGATAGAATGGTCTGTGGGTGAGCTGCTAGACGCGTGTGGCGAGGTGCAACTTCAGTAAAAGTTGTGTTCCGCCAGCCGCAGATTTCAATAGGTAGCGCACGTGGCAATTTGCATATGCAAATGACATGCACTGCACTCGAGTCTGTGCGTCGCTGGGTGCCCCCGTGCGTTGTATTAGTTTCTGGCTAGCAATGATACTGTGCTAATAACTCAGTTTCTATGCAGCAGGGGGGACTCGAGGATATGGGTGACGCACCCTGCGTGTGCACCTGACAACTTGCAAAGCTACTTGGCATTTGTTCCTCAACGCGACCTAGCTGTACTGTGCGCTTCTTCCCCAATGCCTGGCCAAGCTCCCCAGCACTGGCGCTACTTAGCATGCATGTGCGAGGGGCCTGGAGGAAGGTCAGCTGGGGTGTGGCCCCTCGTACTACTCACCTTGCTTGGAGCTCCTGGAAACACATCTGCTTCTGTCGGACATCTGAGCGCAAGCCCCGTGCTTCTGCTTGTGCACGTATGCGCACGTGTGCACCACCCAACGTGGCCAGGTTGCTGTAGTTCTTGGCCCTGTGTCTGCTGGGAAAGGTAGCTTGGAGGATCATTTTCCTGCATACAAGCTTTTGTTAAGGCTGGAAAGTTTCCTGTGTGTGTGTCTTCATGCTGGTTGTCACTGGGCCATGTCTGAGACCTACATCAGACCTCCTCCCACCATCAGTGTGACTTTGACAGCCAAAGGGTGCAGGCTACTGTCTACAGCATGAAGTGCATCAAGCACATATGCAGGCAAGAAAAGAACATACATCAACATCAATAAATGGACATATCAATTATCTACTCACCAAAATTGATTGCAGACATGCCGTGGAGAAAATATACATAACCCCCACTAGGGGTGTTAACACAAGTAGTACAGCAGCAGACAGGCCACAGATATGAAGAAAGTCCAATGCCCTTGTGTAAATGGTTGTAACACCAAACCATCCTTGCAAGCCCATGGATAGGGGAAGCCGGAGTGGCATATGTGAGGCAGGACCCCAAACTGAAAACACATACACGAGACAAGCTTGAAGGGCCCAGCTGGAACAGACAGTGGATGCTTTCAAAAGCCACAAAGCACCACACCATCACATGAATGCACAACAGACAAGCAATTTTAAACTATATTAACTAATTAAACTAACTATAAACATCAAAAATGGCCACATATGACCCGGGGGGGAGGGACACAGGAAGGGAGAAGAACAGGGTGCACCTCAACACCCACATGCGATGATGTTGAGATTTAAAAAAAAACCTCCCTGGGATCAACGCCTTCATGGCCGGCCCGACCTGTGTGGGAGATAAGTCGTCGTCCTCCTCACCCTCTGACTCAGAGGGTGGATGTGGCACAGTACCCTGACCACACCTATGTACTGCTTGCCCCTCGTCAGCAGCAGGTCTGCAGGACCGGTGAGCCTGGTTCTGTGCGGCGATGACACGTAGGTCAGCATGCAGAACCTTGCATGATACGCGTGCTTCCTCTTGAAAGGTAGCACGTGTAATAGGGAGTTCTTCTTGGATGGCCTGGCATGACATCTGGAACACCTCCCGGCAAGCACGTAGCTCAGCCGAGATGGTATTCTCAAGCTGCTCCAACCTCTCCTCTGTCCACTGCCTCTGCTGCATCAAGAGCACACCCAGAGTAGATCAGAGGTATTCATGGTCATCCCTCAGGGCCTCCCTGTGTGCCTCTGCATGAGCAGCAATTGCTTGATGCAGAGACTCCATTTCAGCCCGGCGTGCCCTGTCTGAGGCTGCCATGCCCAGCCTGAGCGAGCGGTCCGGATTGGGCCACACGTTCCATGCCCTGAGCGATATTATCAATTGCTGCCCCATGGTGTTCAGAATTGGCAACTATGGCTTGATCCCACTCAGTATACCCCAGTGGCGCAGGGCCACCGCATTGCTGGGCTTGACACCCACGGGGCCCACAGAGCCACGGTCCTTGTTGGTTGGCACTGCCCATGGCTGCAGGACTACATTCCTCCGTTGACATGATGCCCCAGGCACATCAGAAACTGGTGTGGAGTGTGCCCGTGTGTCCGGATGCACCACAGACGGAGGTCCCACCACCGTCTGGCCCCTCAGTGCAGGTGTCGCGGACTGAGGATCGTCCACCTCAGAATCACTCACCGTTAACGAATGGACATGAAGTGCATCCAACTCGACATTCTCGTCAAAGTGATAATCCGGGCTAGACTCATTGCCAGCCTTAGACACTATGATCTGGAACACAAGTGGGTTCTCGTGGTCTACCACCCCATGACCTCCACTTGTGCCGAGGTGCTGGTGTCATAGCAACCCTGTGTCTGACCTGACATCACCATCCTCTGGCTCCATTGCGTCATCATCAGAAAAGTGGCAAAAAAACATGAGTACACATGTCAGAAGCACATAACCCACACACAAATAGACATCACATCGACAGGCAACACATGAAGCAGACTTGTCACACACAAATGAGAACCTGGCATGCATCCAGTTGCATTGATATGCAAACACATCCCAAAAGCAGAAATGGATGTGTCTAAATAGCAAAGCCTACACAAGTAGAAAATGTAGTATATCACCTCCATCAGACAACACCTCAGTCAGGCACATGTCACAGGCACAGAAGACAGATGGCAACATAGAGATGGCACATACCATAAGCATGTCTGAACTGCAAATTGACCATAGCTGCAAGTGAATACAAACACACAATGACACACGTAATATGCATTTACACATACATCACTAAACTATCATCACCGATATAGCTTCATCCATCTGCAGCTCGGCCCATACCGGGTGTCATGGGCCATGTAGATATAGTGAATGTCCCAAGCAAAGCAAGGGCCTGCAACCAGGCATGAGGGACCATAACGCCCAGTACGGTGTGAGCTGCAGGCCATGAAGCCTCCATAACAGCCCTCAGTCCCTGATTGAACACATTGTGCTATGAATGTGCCCTATTCCATTATTTTGTGTGTAAATTCTTCATGGCCAGGCCCCACCATATTAGCTAAGTGGTCCTGGGCGTACACATACTGCACAATAGTGCACCTTCAGGATTATGCCAGTTCAACATGACGTGCACAATGCTGAAGTCTCACCAGCATTAACGTCAAACAACTACATGTTAGTCAGTCATCAAAAAAGCTGCGTAAAACACATGTGTAAATGAACACTTTCACACACACATAAGTGAGTAGCCACAATGTTGCACTAAACAACGTTGAAGCTGCTTGCATATGTACATGTGAAAGCATTCAAAAATACCCCTTTCCCCATACACCTGTATTGTGAACATGAAGAGCATCCAATACAGCAAAGGAAGCAGCCACAACACTGCTTGCTTTGATGTATGTGAAAGTGTACACATACACACGTGAAGGCAGCTCCACAGTCATTACAACCCGATTGGCAGGCTACATTCAATCTGTGCCCTATACCAGTTGGTATAGGCCGCAGATTGACCAATCAACTTTCCTAATCACCCACTAGGGTGACCAGAGACCTGTGTATTGGCAGACAGTGTTGACTAGCGTCAATTGCATCATCTGAGTCAACTGATAACACAGCAGATGAGAATGGGACAGTAAGTAGGCCACATGAGGAACCCTCAGTAGTACACCCATGTGTGCAGAAGCCGCTACAACAGTTGAACAGATTCAGGGGGCCTGAAACAGGGGGAGGCATGTGCCCCACACAGACTGTGACACCTTAAACATGTGCATGATGCAGGACTGAGCCAGAGTGGGCATGGAACGT
The DNA here is from genome assembly GCF_040938575.1 of Ambystoma mexicanum. NCBI lineage: Eukaryota > Metazoa > Chordata > Amphibia > Caudata > Ambystomatidae > Ambystoma > Ambystoma mexicanum. Next base: position 727,778,795 of record NC_090935.1, on the reverse strand, counting down.
ATGATCAAATGCCATTAAATATATGTCATCCTGGACACATACTACAATGATAATCTGGGCAAGGACACATAGGGGCATGCATGGAATGCACATGGAGCATGAATGGGCACTAATGCCCCTGCACAGCATTTGTCATCTGCACAGTCCGAGTGAGACACCCTGCATCAAGGACAAAGGATGTACATCACTGTATGTGCCTTGCAGGTTGGCAGGGGGAAGTGTGCATGTACACAGAAGCATTGAACAGGCCAGTGCAGTACTCCAACATGATACCTACCAGTGCCATGGTGAAATAGGGGTGCAGGGGGGTGGAGGCGCAATGGAGCATGCCTACGTGAAGTACCCGCATGCAGGCAGAACACACATGCACATCAGTCATGCGATGACATAGTCCCAGTGCTGGGTGGAAAGACACCCCAGGCTACATGCAGAAGGGCCAGTGAGCTGGAACATGGACCGGAGGGGCAGCTGGGTGACTAGCATGTGAGCAGGGTGCAGATGTGGTGAGGAGGACAGTCCCCGTCTGCTCTACATGTCGAGCATCCTGCACAGCAGGCACGCATCAGTGAAGCATTGCATGACTCGCACATGAGATCCATGTATACATAGCATATAGTGGCAGTCAAGCACAACACATCACACAAGCAAACCACACATGGTCTGGACAAACATGCGACAACACTCACTGGACAGGGCATCAAAGTTCAGCATCTCTCCCACTCCTTCGTACAATTCTGCCGGTATGAACTCTGCAACGATCGACTCGTGCAGAGTGAGATCCATCTCCTTAGGTGGTGACCCACCGCCAGTCACCTGAGTCATGGCATAATTGGAGGCATGCTTCGCCTTAGCACAGCGTCGGAGTTCATCCCAATGCTTTTTGCACTCCTGAGCTGTGCGCACCTCATGTCCGAATGCACTGACACTCTCCGCAACATGCTTCCAGTGGGACATACGCTGGGCAGCTGTAGTGTTACATTTCGGGCCCACTAGCATATCACGGTCGTGTCCCGACACGTAGTCCACAAGGAAGTCCAGTTCCTGTGTGCAGAAAGGCTTCTTCCTCGACGTGCCGGATGCCGGAGCCGTGTCTGGGGTCCCAGTGTCTACTGCAGGTGCAACCTTCCTCCTCTTGGACAGTGGTCTGGACTCTGACTGGCAAATGCCGCCCTGATCAATATGGGCAGTGGCGCTGGTGGATTGAACCAAGGGAGTGGCAGGTGTAACAAGGATGGAAGCCCTGTCTTGCGTCGGTGGCTGCTGGGTGACCCTGACTTGACCCTGCGCAGCAACATCTGCTGTGCTAAAGTCACTGACCGGGACTGTCCTGGATGGTAGACTCACATTCGGGGTACTGTTGGCTGCATCTGCCCATGCACTTGCCAACACCCGTCTGCTCGGGCAGCAGATGACAATACTGGCCCAGGGACATGTGCCTCGGAAAGGACAGCCCTGCGTGCACTTCCCATGTGCCTCCTGACCTCCTGGAAATCATCCTGGGACTCTTCAGGTGCCAACACAGCATGCGCTGGCAGACCCTGAGCCTGGCTGGTGGTATCCACAGCGGCCCCTTCAGCTACCACTACCTTTGGGCCCGTGGCAGTTGATGAAACGGACTGCCGGGTCACATGGGTGCCAGTGCCAGATGCAAGAGCTTCATCTCCCGGAACCACAGGGGGTGGTGGCATGACTGCACCAACACGTGGCACAACATCGTGCTGAAGTGGCGCACCCCTGCCTCTTCCCCCTCTGCGGCCACCATGGACACCCTGGAGTCCCCCTAATCCCTGGTCATCCCAGCCAGGTCCCTGACCATGCCCGCCATGTGGAGTACGCCCAGCTGAGGCACCCCTCACCTTTCGTGGCCTCCCAACCATGGCACAGATGGAGTATTACCGGCACAGATGTAGAAGTGCCAAAGGGTGGTGTACACGACAATTGTCCTGGGCAACTGGGTTGAAGGGGGTGGGATACAAGATGTTAACAGCACCCCTGTGTACCTGCAAGGCTGTATGTGACCCAGGTGATAAAGTGACAGGTCACGCAATGCTCAGGCATCCCAAAACTGCAATAAAAACATGCACGCAACTCCGGGTACCCCACGTGTGTGGAATTAACCTCTCGCCGTTCGCGGTGGCACCCAGGGACATGAAAAACATGTACGCGTGGGACACGCAGGCTACTATGACCTCGAAAATGGGTACGCGATACACAGGGGCACCCGCAGTGGTAAAAATAGTGTGCGCGACTCACCATCTTACTAGCGTGATAGTGAAAAACATGTGTAGCCAATACCCCCGCCAAAAGAAGAGATATGTCCTTGATCCGCTGTGAAGTTGTGATGGCGCGCGAAACAACCAGAAATAGCAACACACGTCGGTCTCCACGAAAAGCACGTACAGCGAACGGCTGGCCCCGCTCAGCTTTAATCCGTGCTGAGGGAAATGCCTGCGCGTGTCACGTCACTTACGCGCTTATTGCGTTTCTTCGAATTACACGCATTAACACACAGACGTGCCGTTTTTGCATGTGCTGAATCACTATGCACCCATGATGAGGGGAATGCCCACGCATGTTATGTCACAGATGCGCTTATGCGCTAAGGGCCTTTCCTCAAATTAAATGCTGATGTACTGTTTTTTCACGTGCCAAATCACTCCGTATCAAGCTGGCCACGTGACAACACACGGAAGACCATTTTCCTGCCCCCCAGAGCCCTGAACCGACTCCCACCAGCCATCTGCTGCTGCCTGCCTGCTGGCCACATGCCCTGATGTTTGGTGCCTGCATGTCAGCTATCTGCAGGGGTCCAGTTGCTGTGACCACCCCTGCTGGAACAGAAGACTCCTGACTGAAGTTCCATTGCTCCACAGCCCAGCACCAGGACCCAGTTGCCCACCCACACCTGCCTCGGGGGTTGCCATGTCGGGGCAAACACCATCAGAGACCACTGGCAACCCACAGCCAGAGAGGCAGAGGGCTACCAGCTTCAGTGCCGCAGAAGTTGGTATTCTGGTGCAGCAAGTCCTGGTGCATTATGATGCCCTCTTCGGAAGACCATGTGCCAGCAATGATGGATGGAAGAGGATCTGGAAGGACATTGTGGCTGCCATCAATGTGGAGGGGGTGGCAGCCCGTGACATAGACACTGGGAGGACTTCAAGTCCAGGACCCTCAGGAAGGCCGGCCGCCTCTTCCAGTCAGCGAATTCAGAGGGGTGCCGCGTCCACCTTGCCAATGACCAGATGGGGGTCCTGGAACGTATACGCCCAGCGCTTCACCTCCAGGTCCTTGAGAGGCATACCCATCCGGAGTCGAGCGGTAAGTGTCCATGTGTACTGATTGGACGCAGTGCGGGTTGAGGTGTGCCAGGTGTGTGCAGCTTGTTCATATTTCTTGAAAGGCTCATGTATGGATGTGTATGTGCAGAGACATGAGCCTGCCACATGTGAGTCCAGGCATGTGTGAGGCACATCAATGGTGTATTTGTTCAAATGAATGATGCACCAATGCATGTGGGGAGGCACACATGTTAGCATTTCTGTGTATGTACTATGGCATGGTTGGGGTGTGACACATGGATGCTGGTTCCACCTTCATGTACGTGCGTGTGTGTGTTTGACATGTGTGCAAATGTGATATGCCATGGATGCATGTGACACAGACATGTAGGAACCCCATTGGCAGATGTGACATAGTTGCCGATGATTGCTCTGTGACAGTTGGTGGATATGTACGGATGCATGTCTGTCTGTTGGCGCATGTGTTCGGTACTCCCCATGGTTCTTGTGAAGTCATGCCAACCTTCGGATGTTCATGCTGTTGTGTGCGTATGGATGCTGTTGCCTGCTGCACGATTCCTGTCAAATTCTGCATGTGTGTGGGTTCAAATGATATGAGTGTTGGGGAATGTGATGGCATCTGTGAAGTTTGACAATGCCACTCAAGTGCAACTTTGACCTGTGTATCTGACCATTGTACAGTGCCCTGATGCCTGTGTTCTGTCTCTCCCTGTCTGCAGCGTCAACTGATGAAGAGGGCGGAGACAGTGCTGTGGAGCAGAGTGGCAGGGACCACACCGCCAGCCGGAGACGTACGGCCCAGCTCTCCTCCCATGTTGTCATCTCTTCCAGAAGTGAGGAGTCTGGTGCTGTGTCCCTGGGCACAGCTGCAGAGGGAAGGTCCAAGAGGTGGAGGTTGGAGGTGGACTCCTCGGCAGCAGTAGGGGCAGCTGAGCCCCCACAGGGGCCTATGGAGGAAGATGGCACGGAGTCATCCAGGTTGGTGGGAAGTTTGTTTGAGGAGGAGGCTGTGGAAGGCCCATGCACGGGGCCTGGAGGGAGGCATTCCACTGGTGCTAGTGGTGCAGTCCAGGTGCAGGGACAAGAGGCAGCACAGGCCGCCACGGAGGAGCCTGTGTGTAATCCTGTCCCCGATCCTGTAACTGCATCATCCTGCACCAGCAGGGATGCCTTTACCCAGACCTGTCTTCAGGGAGGGGATGCGCGAACAACAACTGGCCTTCCTCTCCCCGTGGACGTGGCAATCCGGGACCGGGTTGAGCCTGTCCTAGCTGGGGTGGTGTTGTATCAACGTGGTATTCGGGATGACGTGCAGTGTTCTTGTGAGGACAATGCACGTCATTTCGAATACCTCATTGACCACGTCGGCCTACTAGGACAGGTCACCCAGGCTGGGTTCCTCCGTGTGCTGGATCTTCTAGCGACCCCCTCCTTAACTGAACCTCCTATACACCAGTCATCCTCTGTGCCATCTTCCTGCCCAAGTATCACCTGGGCACCATGTGGAGCTGCCCCTGAACCAGCGGCCATGCTGGTGGAGGACACATCCCTGCCACAGTCGTTAGTCGGAGGTCCAGCAGGGATGGCCACCCCAACAACTGGACCCCAGCAAGAGGAGGACGTGCAGGCATCGACCAGCAGGGCCCATGCACGGCAGCAGCAGCTCAAGATGGGAGCCATGATGGCTCTGGGCCTCCAACATCACAGGGGAAGGCATCGGCTGGAGGGCAGGAGGACCCTGGATTTGGAGTGTCTTCCGTGTGGCAGGGGTTGGGCCAGCGGATAGAAGTGGAGGGCAGTGGGCAGAGGAGGCACGGATCACTATGGTCAGGGTGGAGAACTCCATGCGCAGGGCATTGAGGCGGGCTGAGTGCCTCGAGGCAACTTGCAGGGAGTTGGAACAGTCCATGACTGTATCCCTGTGAGACCTCGAGGCCAGGGAAGAGGCCCGCCTCTGGGACATCGACATAGAGTTCGATGATGCCCTGGCCCGGAACATCAACAAGTGAGCCGTTGGACTCCCCCCGCCATTGTACATAGTTCATTAGTGTTAGGTTTCCTTTGTTTTTTCTTTTATTTTGGAGTTCATGGACATTGCTCCGCTTCGTGTATATAGTTTTTTATTCATAGGACTTTTTGTAGGTTTCCTTTTGTTTGTGGATCATGGACCATTTGGACTTCCATTGTATATAGTTGCAGACATCTACATACTTTCTTTTTCAATTTTCCTATGGATCAATGGTTTTCTTTTATTTGGATTATTTTTTTCTTATTTAGATTGGCAATGGACCACTTTTTTATTCAACATGACGTTCATTTTTGTTTCATTGGATTACCATTTTTTTGGTAATATCTGTCATTGTATATTGATTTTCAAGTTTGATTTCCTCTATGTTACTTCGTTATGTTTTTAATACATTTCCTCAGTCATGTGTTGCCACTGTGTGGCTCTGTTCTGCATTCATGCATGGGCATGGTGGTTCTTTTAAGACTGTCATGGCATGGGTAATTTGGGAGTGGGTGCTGTGGGTAGTTGCATGCTTTTACTGGGGGGCAAGGGGGATTTGGGTTGTAATTAGGGACATGGGTCTGTTTTGTTAGGACATGTTGTTTGGTGGGCCATATGTCGGGGCCTGCTGGCAGGTGCCCATCAATGGGGTGGGTGGGGGTGCAGGGGGACATGTGTCTGGGCCTGCTGGCAGGTGCCCATCAATGGGGATGGGTGGGGGTCCAGGGGGACATGAGTCGGGGCCTGCTGGAAGGTGCCTTTCACTGCTGGGTGCCTGGGTGGGTACGGGACATGAGTCGGGACCTGCTGGCAGGTACCTGTCAATGGGGGTGGGTGGGGGTGCAGGGGGACATGAGACGGGGCCTGCTGGCAGGTGCCCGTCACTGCTGAGTGGGTGGGGGTGCAGGGGGACATGAGTCAGGGCCTGCTGGCAGGTGCCCGTCAATGGGGGTGGGTGGGGGTGCAGGGGGACATGAGTCGGGGCCTGCTGGCAGGTGCCCATCACTGCTGGGTGGCTGGGTGGGTAGGGGACATGAGTCAGGCCCTGCTGGCAGGTGCCCGTCAATGGGGGTGGGTGAGGGTGCAGGGGGAAATGTGTCGGGGCCTGCTGGCAGGTGCGCATCAATGGGGGTGGGTGGGGGTGCAGGGGACATGAGTCGGGGCCTGCTGGCATGTGCCCGTCACTGCTGGGTGGCTGGGTGGGTGGGGGACATGTGTCAGGGCCTGCTGGCAAGTACCCATCACTGCTGGGTGGCTGGGTGGGTGGGGTACATGGGTCGGAGCCTGCTGACAGGTGCCTGTCACTGCTGGGTGGGTGGGGGTACAGGGGGCATGAGTCGGGGCCTGCTGGCAGGTGCCCATCACTGCTGGGTGGCTGGGTGGGTAGGGGACATGAGTCAGGCCCTGCTGGCAGGTGCCCGTCAATGGGGGTGGGTGAGGGTGCAGGGGGACATGTGTCGGGTCCTGCTGGCAGGTGCGCATCAATGGGGGTGGGTGGGGGTGCAGGGGACATGAGTCGGGGCCTGCTGGCATGTGCCCGTCACTGCTGGGTGGCTGGGTGGGTGGGGGACATGGATCAGGGCCTGCTGGCAAGTACCCATCACTGCTGGGTGGCTGGGTGGGTGGGGTACATGGGTCGGAGCCTGCTGACATGTGCCTGTCACTGCTGGGTGGATGGGGGTGCAGGGGGATATGTGTCGGGGCCTGGTGGCAGGTGCCCGTCAATGGGGGGAAGATGGCACGGAGGATGACTGGTGTATAGGGGTTCAGTTGAGGAGGGGGTCGCTAGAAGATCCAGCACACGGAGGAACCCAGCCTGGGTGACCTGTCCTAGTAGGCCGACGTGGTCAATGAGGTATTCGAAATGACGTGCATTGTCCTCACGAGAACCCTGCACGTCATCCCGAATACCACGTTGACACAACACCACCCCAGCTAGGACAGGCTCAACCCGGTCCCGGATTGCCACGTCCGCGGGGAGAGGGTAATAGGGTAGTCCCCTGCAGTGTGGGCTGCACGCAGGGCATGCCCAAGGGTGTAGGCTAGTCCCCTGTGGTGTGGGCTGCCATCAGGGCATGCCCAGGAGTGTAGGATAGTCCCCTGTGGTGTGGGCTGCATGCGGGGCATGCCCAGGGGTCTAGGCTAGTCCCATGTGCTGTGCGCTGCCTGAGGGCATGCCCGGGGGTATAGGCTAGTCCCCTGTGGTGTGGGCTGCCTCTGGGGTATGCCCAGGTGTGTAGGCTAGTCCCCTGTGGTGTGGGCTGCCTGCAGGGCATGGGGAGGGGGGGAAGGGCAAACCCGGGAGGGCCAAAACTGCCAAATCGTGTGTAAAAGTTCATGCCCATCCCCAGAATACACGTACCCCGCCCGCGCTAGCGAAAACGCATGTAAAAGTCCATGTGCACCCCGGAATACACGTACCCCGCTTGCATTAGGTAAAATGCATGGAAAAAGTCCCCCCTGTGGTGTGGGCTGCCTGTGGGGAATGGGGAGGGTGGATGGGCTTCCTGTGGGGCTTGGGGAGGGTGGATGGGCTGCCTGTGCATATTCCGGGGTGCGTGTGGACTTTTACATGCATTTTCGCTAGCACGAGTGGGGTATGCATATTCCGAGGGGTGCGCGTGGACTTTTACACGCATTTTCGCTAGCGCGGGCGGAGTACATGTATTCCGAGGGGTGCACATGGACTTTTACACGAGTTTTCGATAGCGCGAGTGGGGTATGTCTATGCTGAGGGGTGCGCATGGACTTTTACATGTGTTTTCGCTAGCACAAGCGGGGTACGTGTATTCCGAGGGGTGCATGGGGAGTTTTCCATACGTTTACATGGTTGGGGGGCTGTATGCTGGTCCACTGGCCTTTGCGCCATGTAGGGGATTTGTGCGATGTTTTTGGCGCATGGGGCTTGGTTGGGGGTGTTACTGGCGCTGCTGCAGGGTCGCTGAGCCATTGTGCGTCACGGTTGGTTATGGATGTTGAAATCCATGAATACGCTGTGTGCTGAAATGGGCTTTGGCGCACGCGGCTGGTGCAGACTGCTGCACGCGCACTCTGTGCACCAGCCACGTGTGCCACTTGTGCGCCTAATTCTATGAATTACCCCCTTTATGTCGGAAGTTAGCATTTTGCATGCTAGGTAGTTTCTGAAGTAGCTGCAGCAAATGAGAACGTTTATGAGGAGATTGGACGTGCTGCACAACCACGCACGATAAGAATAACACAATTTACAGTATAAGGAATTATAAAAACCCCTTTAATTACAGTCGTTGAATGCCTGCAATTGTTGCGCAAATAAATATTTCCAAATTATAAATGTATTAATTCAAACTTGGAAAAGCGTAACTGTTGAGGTTGTTTATTTTTTGTTTAGAGCATTATAAACGGAAGTTAAATAACACAAATAAGGCAATGCCGGTAACAGCTAACTTGTTATTTTTATATTTCATTTATTAAGGTGGATTCTTTTTAAAAGAATTTAAAAGGCAGAGTATGTTATGTCAACAAGAGGCAAGAAACAGCTGCAAAATAATGGATATATACAATTTGGAGCAAATGGAAAATGAGACAAAATGGTGGAAATATATGCAGTAAAAAAAGTACTAGAGAGTACATAGAGTATACTAAAAACATAACCACAATCCAAATGTGGCAAAACTTGAAGTAAAGGAAAACATTTATGAACTTAAAAGAAAGGCAGAAACAGAAACAGGTACTAGCAGACAAATGGTCATTCAAATACTGGGGGAACTACCTCCACATTTGGCAGGCGAGGGACCATGTGGCAAATTGTTTTACCAAAACTTTTAGAAAATAAAGTTTAGAATGTGCTAAAAAAAAGTCAGTCATGTTGATATACCGGAATGTCTTAGAAAAACATTACAAGGAGAGAACCTCTTTCATTTTGACAGTGGAAAAGAGGAAAACAGATTTGCAATTTTTGCAACTATTCAGAATCTTGGGTGCATGGCCTTATTATGCTCTGGTGGTTGTAGCTAGTTTATAGACTCTTGGGTGTATGGCTGGAGGCTGTAGGCAGCAGATTTGCTTTTAAAGTTTGCTATATCATTTTTGTATGTTAGGTTTTTGGTACTCTTTTACACAGTTAATGCATTTTGTAAGTTATCCTCACTTCCAAAATGTTTGGATGTGGGCAATTTGTGTTTAAAGTGTTGTAGTTGTAAACAAGGACTTTTTGCAAGGTACAGTTTGTGCACAAGATTCCATAGAGTGGAATGGCGTGTTGCTAATATTTTGATGTAGTGGAAGGTGCTTTCTAAAGCAGGTTTTGAAATGCAGGGTAATGAATGTTCTCGCAGTACAGTGTCTTTGTGTACTGGAGAGGAGTCAATGGTTTTGCAAAGTTTTTATTCTAGTTTTCTGTTTTACTTTTACATAGTGATTGAGGAAGCCACTGGCTATACGCATTGTAATAATATGCGTAGAGAAATGGAATTTGGCTATTGGAAAGAAGTATTACAAAGATTTGTGTATAGTGATTATACATACTGTGTAGGCAGTGAGCACTTTGTGGAACACAGTGAGACAATACCATTGAAGTGCTAATGGTACTTTTTTATTGATGTAACATTGCAGGCAAAGATTGACTTTGATGTACATTGGAATGCAGGAGAAATCTGTGTTTGTTTCTCTGCGTTTGGTGGGGAGTTGTGGAAACATGTTTGGGGATATTTGTTGATTGAAGAGGGCTTTTTACAGTAGGGAGTGGAATGTAGATGATATGGTGATATTGCTATTGGTGGAAAATAGGGTTGGCAGTGTACCTTCATATCTGTAGATTGTGTTTACATTGTGAAGTTAAGGGCAAATTGTCATGTGTTGATTGTGGCAGTGGCCAGATTCTTGGGTGCATGGCCATATTATGCTGTGGTTGTTGTGGCTAGTTTATAGTTCTTGGGTGCATGGCTTAAGGTTGTAGGCAGCAGACGTGTTTTTAAAGTTTGCAATTTCTTTTGTGTATGTGGCCATTAGAAGATTTGCATTTGTTTGGTTTTCAGCACTCTTTTGCACAGTTACTGGTTTTGTAAGTTATCTTCACTTCCAAAATATTTGGTTTGGATATGGGCAATTTTTGAAGGAGTTATTTGGCTCTGCCCTGTAGGAGAATGTTATTAAAATGTTTTGGTTGTAAACGAGGACTGTTTGCATGGTACAGTTTGTGCACAAGATTCTGGAGAGTGGAATGGTGTGTTGCTAATATTTTGATGTGGTGGAAGGTGCTTTTGAAATGCAGGGTAATGAATGTTTTCACAGTAGTGTCATTGTGTACTGGAGAGGAGTCAATGGTTTGAAAAGTTTGTATTCTAGTTTTCTGTTTTACTTTTACATAGTGATTGCAGAATTGGCATAATGGTTTGAAGGATTGCTTTTGTGCATTACACTTTGAAGTGCAGGGGCATTTGTAGACTGGATGGATTGGTTTGGTGGATTGGAGAGTTGAATGTAAATTTGATGGGGACAATTTTTCAGTTAAGGTTTCTTCTGCCATAGTGGTGCTGTGTATAAATGAAATACCCTCCACCATTGTTATGTATGGCAATTGGGTTTGTATTATTTTGTGTGTATGCCTTTTCATTGAAATATGGTTCTGTGTTGTTTGTGTGAATGCACTCAGCTGCAGAGAAGTTTGCAAAGTATGGTTGGTGACATTGGCATGTTACGAAGTTGTTTTTTTGTAGTTTAATGATTCATTTTGTTAGTGGTTTCATTCTGTTTAAAATTAATATAAACAATGTCCTTTTGAGAAGCATTACACTGTCAATGAGGGTTTCCAAAATTTGTTTTGTGTGGTTATTTTCAAGGGTTGAGCGTGATTTCTGTGTTGTTTTTATAATATTTTGAACTAGTCTATGGTGAAAACCTTTTTGTGAAATGAAAGGGGAAGTGCAGTGAAAAATGTCATTGTTCTGATCGTCCAGGCATCTTCCGTTAAGCATACTGTTATCGATTAATACTTTTACTCACTTTTATACATCCAAAAACAGCATGTTGGGCGCGGTCATCTTGTGCTAATGTTATTAGTTAATGTGTTGCCCTAAATTCAAGTTCCCTCGTGGCAACAATACAGATGGGCTGCTGCTGAAGCTGATATAATTTGTTCAAAGGATCTGCTCCACCTGTTTTCATTACGTTTGTGGGCATCTTACCCAAATGTGGCTCGTTAATGTTACTTAACACAGAACCAGAAAGATAAACACAGATAGCCTTATACAGAGGGTACGTTCTCTTTCTTGCCAAAACTAGCATTGCTATATAGAATCTTTTAATGAAACAGTAATATTTTGCAATGTAATAAGTGCTTTTATTTAACAAAGAACGTTTGCAAGACATTATTAAGTCCACGAAATTAACAATCTTTTTTTTTTCCCATGAAAGTTACAGTTCATGGGAAAACAGTTGACTCCATTGTGGTTTGTAATTTGTTCATGATATGCTGATTACAATGAGCGATAATTCTTGTGTGAGTTTATGTTGCAGCAGTGAAACATTGGTATAATGCACATGGTGGTTTTTGTAGGAGAAGATGTTCATTTTTCCAGTTTGAAGTGGAACGCTTTTACTTCAGCATGTTGCTACATTTGGAAGGCTCATAGGTTCCTTCTTGTTACTGGTACTGCAAAAGGGCAGATTGGTCCATGTCAGTCGTCTGATATCAGGGTGATGGAAAAAGTTAAGTTCAGTGGATGTTTATTTTGCAATGTTGATTGAAAAAAACGTCAGATGGTAGCTAGAAACAGTGGCACATGCATTACGGTAGAAGATATCTGTCCAGATAAGACAATAAAATTACGGTTCACTCGCTGTTTTGTAATGGAATATAACAATTGACATGTTTCAGAGCGCGACGAGGCAAGGGAGCGGAATAGGGGAGAACAAAACAACGATTTTACTAGGCCCAGTGACATTGAGAACAGGCAAATGCATGGAAGAGGGAAAAGGTGAAAATGCATGGGGTAGGGAGAAGTGGAAAGTGCTAAGCAAAAGAATAAAAATAAGTAAATAATAAATTAATAAAATAAGTAATAAAAGCAGAAAAGTGGTAGTGCAGCCGGCAAATTACTGTATAACTTATAATTGGATGAAACATAATTATAAACACAAACCACAGATATTGAACACACTCATGACAAAACAGGGGAGTATTTCAGAGTACGAGTAGCATAAAAGCTGAGTGCTGTGAAGTAGGTATGTCAAGTGGTGGAAATGGAAGAAATGTGGAGAGGGATTGTACAAGGGCTGGCGTAGGGGCGGGTTTTGGAGGAGGGGCGGAGTTCTGACAAGGCAGATTGTAGAAGGGGCATAGGTGCCAGTTAAACTCTGATGAAAAGAAAAGTATACAAACCATAGTAAGCTTATCTTGCTATGTTTTTTGTACTGTTCAAGCGAGCAGTATCCGTGTCAAAACGTACTTAGACATCGAAAATACAAATACCACAATTCATTTGAGAAAGTCAAGTTTCATCGAGTCTGGAAAGATCAGGGCTCAGTGATATTGTATTTTCAAAATGGATTCTGCTTTTTGGTCAATAACAGAGTCTTTGACTCTTGGCAAACCTGCGTGCTCACCTCAGTGATGTAATCTGGTCAGTGTGAGTACCATGTGCTCAGTGCGGTCGCAGAAAGCCAGTGTAGCGAACTGATTAGTAAGGAAAGTAGCTATTGGCTGTCCTAAAAGTAGCTAGAAGTAGCTAAATTATGTAATTGCCTAACTTGTATAATTGGCCATGTGCATGATGGGTGATTGCAGAGGGACCAGTGCCCATATCACTGTAGCATTAAAAAAATGTGCACATATTTCTGGAACTTACCAAACGCATCGTTTGCGTGACCGTTTTTAAAATGGAATATGCAAATATGGGCAGCAGAACTAATAGAAGTAGAATTACCAACACAGAACAACTGTAGTAAAATGCACTTACTATGCTAAAGTCTAACAAGCTCCAAGAGCAACACCGCTCAGCTATGCCACATGCTAACATTGATGGAAGCAACACATAGCTAAACTTCATGTGCCTAGATTCATGCCCACTAACACTGCTTCCCGTGCCCTTTTAAGTTTCCCACTGTTAAGCTTCCTTCTCACCCAATTTCCAGATTTACATCGTGCACACTCCATAGTCACTTTAAATTCTCCTAACAAGTTTTGTAGGAGCCTTTCATAATCAGCAAAAGAGGCGCACAGCACTGCAGGTCAACGTAATATAACTTTTATTGTTTTGGAGATGTACACTTTTTTCTATTGGTTTGGGAACTTGGGGAAATGACGCGAGCCTTCTAACCAATCAAAAGAAGTATAAGTGTCCAAACCAATAGAAAAAAATAGCTAGATTTCTCGCTTATTACTTTTTCAGCACAAACTCGATAGGTGACCGTGATTTTCGCTAAATATAGAGGAAAAGTCACCAAGTTGGCAACACTGCACAGAGCAGATTTGGTTAGAGAGGGGAGCCCTCAGGTTAGCTGGGGGTCTGCCCTGGCTCCAGCTGCCTGTGACATAGGTAGGGGGCAGAGCGGGAATAGAGCTTATGGCGGCAATGTCTTGTGTGTGGCTGTGGCCCCCACTATCTACCATAGCGTGGAAAGTATTTTTTGTTTCAATGGCTTATTTTTGTGAAGGGATATTTGGTGCTCACACTGGTCAGACTTTGACATTGGGTGCCTTATCTGGTGCCGCATCCAGCAAAAGGTGGCGCATTGAGCAGCACTGGGTATAGCTGCAATGGGATGAATAAGTATATGTAGAAAATAAGGAGAAAGATAGGAACCTTTTCAGGTTGTAGTACAGACAGATATTATTATAAGTAAACTGAGAAGATTACTGAAGGAAAAGCGAACCCTGTGTCCACGGATATTGTTTACCAATTGTCCAGTGCCTTAAACTCTGACTTTATGAGTCTGTAGGATACAACAGTATGTTCTATGGGACAAAGTCGTTTACATATTAGTACTGTGTATACCGGTGCTGTGTATGCAGGACGTAGATGATTAATAATTACAATATGGTATAGCTAACAACCCAGAACAAGGTCAGTTTGCACATTGTTTAATTAGTTATTATGCACAGAGCATTCTTGTCGTTTTTAATTACAATAATAATATTGTGTAAACTTCAACTTACATAGTTTTGGGAAATTCCATTTTGCCATTGTGTCAATGAAGAAGTGCTCTGAAGAAGCGATCGGAGAAGAGTAAGCTAACTTTTGGAATGTCCACTCTTAATATAGTAAATGTTATCATTTTTTGTGCTTATTGAACAACTTGTGTCCTTCGAACTGTTGCTGACTTGTGCTGAAGAACAGTACATCATTAACACCAGCATGTGTTAATGATGTACTGTCTATGCCCACTTTGTTTGGGATGTTTGTACGTGCAGAAAATGAGGGGTACAATAAGGGTAGTATTTCAGTCTGTGCTATGTACAGGCACCATGAAACTGTTCTAAGGACACGCGACCGATGAAATTGAGTACATGCCGTTATTACATTATTTTTTCCTATAAGTGTGCCATTGATTAGTACGCCGCCATGGGTGTGACATGCTGCAGTGGTTGTGGCCAAGGCCTATAGTCTTGAATGCATGGCTGTAGGCCGTAGGCCGAAGGCTATACTTCTTAAACTGTAGGCCCTGGCCACAACCACTGCAGCATTTCACAGCTATGGATACACCTGTTTTATGATTATCGATTAGATGGTTGTTGGGAGTCTGTACAGTCTTGGGTGCATGGGCGAAGGCCATGCCCCCAAGAACAAAGTTATAGGCACTGGAGATATAAGCCACTGCACTCCCACATATTCTAATATCTATGGCCATACAGCTAGGAATCTAGCCTCTGGCCAGGACAAGAGAAGCATACCACACCTATCGATACAAGCATACTTCCGCACATAACTCAGGTGGTTGTGGCCAGGATGTAGAGTTTAGCTAGGAGTCTAGCCTCTGGCCAGAACAAGAGAAGCATACCACACCTATCGATACAACCGTACTTCCGCACATCACTCAGGTGGTTGTGGGCAGGATGTAGAGTTTTGGGTGCAGCCGTTATTACATTATTTTTTCCCATGAGTGTGCCATTGATTAGTACGCCGCCATGGGTGTGACATGCTGTGGTGGTTGTGGCCTGGGCCTAGAGTCTTGGATGCCTGGCTGCAGGCCGTAGGCCAAAGGCCATACTTCTAAGACTGTAGGCCCTGGCCACAACCACCGCAAAATTTCACAGCAATGGATACACCTGTAGTATTGATTATCGATTAGATGGTTGTGGGGAGTGTGTACAGTCTTGGGTGCATGGCCAAAGGCCATGCACCCAAGAACAAAGTTATAAGCACTGGAGATATAAACCACTGCACTCCCACACATTGTAATATCTATGGACATACAGCTAGGAGTCTAGCCTCTGGCCAGAACAAGGGAAGCATACCACACCTATCGACACAACCGTACTTCTGCACATCTCTCAGGTGGTTCTGGGCAGGATATAGAGTTTAGCTAGGAGTCTATCATCTGGCCAGAACAAGAGAAACATACCACACCTATCGATACAACCGTACTTCCGCACATCAATCAGGTGGTTGTGGGCAGGATGTAGAGTTTTGGGTGCAGCCGTTATTACATTATTTTTTCCTATGAGTGTGCTATTGATTAGTACGCCGCGATGGGTGTGACATGCTGCAGTGGTTGTGGCCAGGGCCTAGAGTCTTGGATGCATGGCCGTAGGCTGTAGCATTTCACAGCAATGGATACACCTGTAGTATTGATTATCGATTAGATGGTCCGCACATCACTCAGGTGGTTGTGGGCAGGACTAAAGCCATAAGTTGACTAAAGCCGTAAGTTGCAAGTGCGCTACTTATTGAATTGAATTAGCTGTGCGTCCGTGTACTGCAACTAGTGCGTCCGTGTACTGCAACTAGTGCGTCCGTGTATTGGAACTAGTCCAAGATTCTTAATTCAATTAACAACGCGCTTGCCACTTATGGCCTTATTAATGTAAACAAGTATAAGATTCTTTCACACATGCAAGTACAAATGCATGACTTCTTAAGACCTAAGTGTAAATCAAGATGCTCAGTAACTGCACTTAGCAGCAACAACACTGATTAGTTTTAAATCTGCACTTCTACTAACATGGAACCTGGGGCATTGCGTGCATTGCCCCATGACGCAATCATTATCAGAAATATTAGGTCCCAACTGAGACTTAACAGAATGAGCTGACTTTGCTTAAATAATGATCAAAAACCACCACTGTCTTTCCCCTCCCCATTCCTTTACCTCACAGTTGGGATTGATCCAGTTATTACATCTCCAGTAATGATCATGAGAAACACTGTTGGGTAAGAAAGCTTCTTTCACCTTACTTCACACTCAGCACAAGATTGATTAATCACAACCATTCACTAATTCACTATTTTTCTTGTGTATTTTTGATTTTTTCCACACCCATTCGTCCTTCCCTTATCCCCCACCCTTTCTCTCTGTGATTTTGGAACTAAAATGGTAATGTATAAGGATAATATGTCAATTGCTGTTTTTTTCTCTTTCCATGTTTTGGTTGACTGAAATTTTTCTCTACTGACTTTTTCATCTCAATTTCTACAATGTGTCATGGAATATGGTGATTTGATTGTGCATTTATTATTTTCACTCATGTTTTGTTGGACCTAGATATGCCCTGATTTGAGAAAGGCACCATGCCGAAACACGTGTAATCTATAGGGCAAATTAATTAAACTCCCCTATCACACAACTCTATTTGGATTCAGCCTATCTTTTCTGGCACAGTAATAAGGTGTGGTCACAGCAGCCTGTTTTCTCAGTTTAACAAACGGAGTTGAGGAACTCAAAGTCTCCGCTCTATGACACACCAATGCGACAGCGCAAATTTTTGCAATTAACCATGTCGCGGAGGTACTAATTAATATCACCCTCAAAAGTTCCTTCACATCTGCCTTGCTAAAGGGACGTTATGGTTACGTTGCCCTAGTGAAAATCTGTGACATTCAGTACAACATTTTTTTATTAACAAGACGTTATACTTAAATTGACCTACTAAAAACCCGTAGAAAATGTCATTTTTGATGTCCTGGGTGTTAGTCTTAGAAATGCATGTAGGTGGTGTGAGTTATGGTTGCGTAGCTTACCATAACTAGCGAATGTCATGGGATTTTCGGTTTTAGTTTGAACCATAACGTCCCTTTTACAAAGTTTTTTTTACTGAAATATATATATGTATATATATATATGTGTCTGGCAGTGAACAAAAACAAAGGGGCTACACATGTGATATCATCAGTGATGTCATCAATGACATTTGTGATGTCATCTTTCATGTCCTGGGTGTTACTGTTAGCAGTGCACAGGGATGCGGACAGGTATGGTTGGTTAGCCTACCATAACTGGCAAATTTCAGGGGATTTTCGGTTTCACTTTGAACCATAATGGCACGTTTGTAAAGTGTTTTTAGTGAATTGCATAGGTTTTTAGTAGTGCAACTTAACCATAACATCCCCTTAGCAAAGTTTTTTTTGAGTGAATATATGTATATATACATATTACACAGCCACGGTAGTTGCTGTGTAGTTATGGTTGAGTTGCTGTTTCCATAGGAAGAGCACTTTTTGGGTGGCCTATAACTTCGCTCACCCTGGACGAATCCTCACCAAACTTTGCAGGATAAGTATATGGCCTACTCTTGTCCAATGTTTGGTGAGGTTTGGTCTAGGGGGAGCAAAGTTATAGGGGGGGTCCCAAAATGTCTTTTTTTACCATAGATTGAATGGGGAAAAAACTTTGCTCACGCCTACAGCCCAAACTGTTGGACAGATTTTTACCAAATGTGCGGCAGGAGCGTGGTTTTGTAAATTTGGTAAAAATCTGTCCAGTAGTTTTTTTTTAAATGACCAAAAAGTAGGTTAAAAAAAAAGTGTGATATCTATGTTCGGTCCGCGGACAGTGTCCTGATTGGCCAATTGTCTTGCGTCATGTCCGCGGACATGCAGTGTGTTCGCCGATTGGATGGTGGAGAGCGTGACATGCGTCAGATTTTTGGAAACACCCGCCATCTTGTATCCACGGACGTCCGCGGACAGCGCGGTGACAAATGGTGGGGAAATACAATTTTGGCAAGTGTGTTGGTCTGTAAGACTGTTTGGGGATGGAGGCGGGGTAAGAGATGGTTCAAATATTGTATCTATTTAGGTGATAGGCACTGCTGTTGTGTTTGTTGTGTCTGCGGACAGTCGCGTTGTCCTTGATGTCCGCAATCAACCCGTATGGGGATGTCCCAAGGACACTATACCTTTACGTACTGTTCACAGGCAAGTTGAACTGTTCTAAGAATACACACAGTGTTCGGGATGTCCGCAATGAAAAGAAAATGGGGGTGTCCTAAGGACAGTATACCTGTCCGTATTGTTCGAATGCAAGTTGAAACTGTTCTAAGAACACATGCGGTGTCCGGGATGTCCACAAATAAAGAAAATGGAGGTGTCCTGATGACACTATACCTGTCCGTATTGTTCGCGGGCAAGTAGAAACTGTTCTTAGAACACACGCGGTGTCCGGGCATCTGTAAATAAATGAAAATGGAGGTGTCCTGAGGACACCATACCTGTCTGTATTGTTCGCATGCAATTGGAAACTGTTCTAAGAACACACACGGTGTCCGGGATGTCCGCAAATAAATGAAAATGGGGGTGTCCTGAGGACACTTTACCTGTTCGTATTGTTCACAGGCAAGTAGAAACTGTCCTAAGAACACCCAAGGTGTCCACGGATATAATAAAAATGCCATGAGGCCTAGTTGAAAATGTTTGATTTTATGGGTGTGATCATAGTTACAAAATGTTTAATTCTATGGGTGTGATCTATGGGTGTGATATGCTGCGGTGGTTGTGGGCAGGGCCTAGAGTCTTGGGTGCCTGGCCAAAGGCCTAAGGCCGTAGGCCATGCACCAAAGACTCTAGGCCCTGGCCGCAAACACCACAGCATATCACACCCATAGAATCAAACATGTGTGTGATGTATGGGTGTGATATGTTTCGGAGTTGTGACCAGAGTCTACCCAAGACCGAAGTTATAAGTACTGAAGTTATAAGCTACTATGGGTGTGATATGTTGTGGTGGTTGTGGCAGGGCCTACCCAAGACCGAAGTTATAAGTACAGAAGAAGTTTAAGCCTCAATGGGTGTGATATGCTGCGTTGGTTGTGGCCAGGACCTAGTGTCTTGGGTACATGGCCAAAGGCTATGCACCCAAGACCAAAGTTATGAGCACTGAAGTTATAAGCCACCATGGGTTCCATATAGTGTGCTGGTTGTGGGTAGGACGTAGAGTGTTGGGTGCATGGGTGAAGGCCGTAGGTTGTAGGCTATACACCCAATACTTTAGGCCCTGACCAAAAGCACTGCACCATATCACAGCCATAGCTCACACCTATAGATTCGAATATCTATCAAATGGTTGCAATTATACTTACTGTTTGATTTGTTGATATTCGATATATTTTTTACATGAGTTTTCAATTTCTGTGATAAAAGAAAAGAGCATGTTAGTGTATGTATTCTATAAAGACTTATTACATTGCATAATAGATAGTTCAGCTTTTTATTTACCCTCATATTTGGTTTACAAACCAGTGTACTGTGCATTTTGCTCAGTGTCTGTGTTTGTTTTTCAAATCATTGGGTCTGTGGGAAAAAGAATCCTTGTCGGATTAAAAACAACTTTTTTGTCATGCTACAGTCTATTTGTTTGTTTCCTTTCATTATTCACTTGTTGTTTCTGGTTAATGCTCTATCTGTTGGATTGTTGCAGATTTCTGAAGCAGTTAGATACCTGCTGGTATATTCTAACTGTCTATTTCGTGTTACAATTTAGTGGCATTCATTTATTTGTTTGGTTGTTATAGAATCTTGGACATCAGATACCTGTTGGCGTATTCTAACTGTTTATAATTTTTTATTTGAAGTACAGATTAGTTATTACATTTTGGTTTTAAGGAGATTAAATAAGCATTTGTAAGATTTGCTGGTAATCTCGGCTTTAGAGTAATGGTACTATCATTACAATCGAACCATCCACATGTCTTTTTAATATATGCAGTGTAGTGGACCTGCATTGGTTGTGGCTCCTGCGTGGTAGATTGTACCTATTGTTGTATAGGTTTTCTTACCAAGTGGTACTTGACCGTGTGTGAATCCAGTAAGCTTGCAGTTGTTTTAGCATTAGTATTAAGTAGTTACTATGTTTTTGAATTAGTACGGTGGAGCGATTATCTGAATTGCAGGTAGTACTTAATCTGCCATGGTTTGCATGTTGTACAAGTTGCTGAAATGGAATGGATTCACAATTTGGTATGGATACATACACAAAGAGCTTGTTAGGGATTTCTTCTTGTGTAACATTTTTGCAGAGAGTGCAGGTATGTTTCCACGTGTATGAAATCTGGAAGATTTCATTTTTAGGAATGTTTTTTTGTAGTAAGTACATTAGAAATTTTTGTGGATCTTCTTGTGAGTTTATAGTGAATTTCACCATTCCAGCACAGTAGTCCAATTCTTGTCTTATTCCGTGAACACTATACGTGTTGTCAGGATTATTTGTTGCGTTTCTATGAAGGACTAACATTTGCAAACACAATTGGTCTGTACTGTGTAAGTAAATGTTGTCAACAATTGGTGGCAATTGAAATAGAATATTTGTTGCTACATTTGCGTAACAATTTACACCAGTTACATTTGAAAATTTGAATGGACCAGATAGTTCTGTGTCGAAGTCATTTTTTCGGAGTGTGTGTTGCTTCTCTGAAGAAGTACCTGAGTTACTTTGACTAATATGTTCTTCTTTACTTATGGTAAATGATGAAGTATTAGCTTCTTTTACTCTATTTGGAGGATTTGCAGTCAGATACTGTTGCATTTCAGTTTGAATTAGATTTTTTATTTACGTTTTCCTTTTTGTGAAACAGGATATGCTTTTAGATGGGGGTGTATAATGTATGTAGTGTATTGTATTCTAGAATGCAAGGAATATCACGGTTGACTTTACGTGCATCAAAGTTGATTAGAAATAGACTGTCAAGTGTACGTAAGCGAGCTAGTGCTACGTAGCTCATGCCTTCTATAAAGACTGTTTTACCAATATCTATCAATGTTTTGTCTAGGGTAATACTTTGGGATTTATGAATGGTGACTGCATATGCAAGAGTTAGAGAAAATTGTTTTCTGCGTACATACATGTCTTTGAAGAGAAGTAATCGAGCTTTTGAGCGTGCTATCCTTTTTACTTCTGAACGTTTGTCGAAGAGAATATTGACAAACAGAATGTTGTTGTCACGTGCATATGTTTGAAAGCCAACAACTGTACCTAGTGCTCCATTAACTAGTCCTTGCTCCAGGTCAAGGTTACGTTTAAGCATTACTCTACAGTTTAAGGTTCATTTTAATATTTTCTCCAAACCAGCTGTGTTGGAGATAGAATTTTCTAAGGAATTTAGTCTTGTTGTGGCTTGTTGACACATTGGTAGTGTAATACCATGTACGTCCAGTTTGTCTGTCAAGCAAATTTCAATTATTGGTTGCATTTCTTTTTTTAACATTGTTTAATTGAATTTGGAACAGCTTGCAATAGTTGGCATTAAGGCCATACAATTGACATTTTTCTGCGCTAATTGTTCCATAACATCAGTAGCACATGAGTTATCGCCATAAAGTGCATGGATGTGCCGGGTTTTCAATATTGTTTGTGCTTCTTGAGATAGTACACCAACTCCAATACTTTTTAAAATGTTGGCGTAGGTGAAGTCTGCATATTGACGCATGTTTTCTATTAATTCTTTGTATTGGAAATGTTGCCATAGGTTGACATTTCCTATGCTGCCAAAAGTTTTACGGCAGAGTTTGTGTCCTAAGGTTTTAAAAATAGGTTCACCTTTCACTGGTGTCAATTGAAGAAGTTCTCCGAAAACAATAATGTGTTTTCCTCAAAGAGTTCTTCATAGTTTGTTTTAAGTACTTCTTGCAATCTGAGATGAATCAAAGACAACATTAGGTTGGAGACCATGCTCACTTCATCTATTAGTAGCATTTTCATTTGTTTAAAAACTCTGCGTAGTTACATTGCAGCTTCTGTAGAACGTTTGTAATAATCTAATTTGTTTTGGTGTTCTACTGGAAGGAGTAGTAATCGGTGTAAAGTGACACTGCCTATGTTGTAGGCAGCTAAACCTGTGGCGGCAGTTACAACAGCTGACACTTTGTTGTTTGTCAATTGTTGAAGGAACTCGCTGATGATTTTGATTAAGAATGTTTTGTCTGAACCAGCTTCACCACTGACATATAGTAGTATAGGTTTGTAATTTTGGAAGGTTCATTCTATATTTTCATGTTGTACACCATTTGCAATTTCTTTTGTTACTTCTTTAAAAATGGTGTGCTGCTCTTTGTTTAGTTTTGATTGTAGTGCAGTTAAGTGTCCTGCATCTTCTTCATAGTGACACATGGTGTTTTCTACTTCTGTCATAGCTAATTCTGCCTCATTTGCTATTAGTGGCTGTCCCAGTGGTTCTTGGCTTCCTGTTACAGAAGGTTGACTACTGTCGGGAGAGTCCTTATGTAGTTGGACCTGGAGTTCTTTTTCATGTTGCTGTTCATTTTGTAACATTGTTTTGTACTGCATAAAGTTCACATTGGTGATAGTGCTTTCATTTGCTTTGAAAGCGTCTTCATAGCAGTCATAGTTATCTAGTATCTCTTCTTCTTTTCTCCATGGTTTAAAAAGTTGTAGCAGGGACATGTGATATAGTTCTTTCTGTTGAGGAGTTTTTAATGACAATTTGATATAATTAATTAAGCTTCTTTTGGTAAGTTTCACTAAGCTGCCTTCACAATCTGTCATTCTATATCTACCTTTGTTTTCATTGGGTTTTATATTATTTTTGTATGCAAAGTTTTGGGCTATGTTGTATAGACACATGTTTTCCAAAGTGGTACTACTGTTCGGGTAGTATGTGTCTAATACATATTTTTTCAAAATGCCTTCGCTGTAGGGATCATTTTTGGATATTGTTTCTATGTCGTCATATTATTTGAGAACTCTTTCTGTAGATTTAGCAAGACCAAGACTTAGCCATACTATATTTTCCGATTTTCCATACAAAGCAGTACCGGTTAAACGATCTGCAGCTTCGTAGGTGCGACATTCTCTATGAAAAAGCATTTTTATGCCTAAGCTGTATATTTTGTGAAATAGTGTTTTGTCTGATGATAGGTCATTCCAGAGGTCTTGAAGCTTTGCTTTTTCTGCTTTTGTTAAGTAGGCTGTAACATATCATGCAACTGCAGTGGAATTGTTTGCAATGTATTGAACATCTATGTTTGCATTCCATAAGTGGGCAATGATTTTGTTGTAATCATTGATGTATTTTGATTCTTCTGTTCTTTTTATGTAATACATGTTCTTAGGTGATTTGCCTTTTACACTATGTCTAAGTGAAGACATGAAGTTGTTTACTTCACCTGTTTCTGTAACTGGTCTAGGGAAACCAAAGCGGCATTTGGTGTAGTATTTCCCTTTCTTTTTGTATTTGCGACAACAATATTGGCCACATTTGTGTCTTTGAAATTGTACAATTTGTGCATGAAGGTGTCGTTTGTGAAGGGATTTCACAAGTGACATATTTTTGGATGAACTACAAAACAGTGGCATCCCTGTCCTGACCAAATTTAAGAGCATCTTTAATCCATAAAAGCATGTGGATATGTGGTGCTACTCTGGCTTGGTATTCTTTTCTCCAAAAGAAGTGTTGCACTTCTCTGAGTGGAGAAACAGTTTTATTACAAATAAAGTGTAGCATAGCAATGAAACGATGGTGGAAATATCTTGAAACATTAACAGGATCTAGAGAGCAAAGTTCTGCAGGTGTTAGTATATCTATGTTTGTTTTGTTTTTGTTTGATATGCATGGGAAATCATGTAAATCTTCCCATGCATTTTCTGCACAAACCAAGTGGGTGGTCCAAGGTTTCTGATCATACAACTTACATCTCCGCGACATTGGAACCAGTATTCTTTTGTAACATGCATGTTTGCAAACAGATTTGTAATACTTGATTGTAAAACCTAATCTTTTTCGTGCACTTTTTGTATTAATTGCGTAGCTGACATATTTTGAAAGTAGGTTCCCGATTTCAATATGTGTGCAACTCCATCACATAGAGTTGCTAGTTTAGTTTCAAAGATTAGGTGGAATATGTATTCCTAATTTTGTCTAAATATGGGGTCTTCAGAATACATTCGTAACAAGCAGTATTCTGATGCTGTTATCTGAATAGGTCTATCATCGTACCTTCCTCCTTTGCCAGTAGGAAAGAGTAGAGGAAAAGCATGTGTGTCTATACTTTTTTCCCATATGCTGATTGGTGATCCTTTGGTTTGTTGCATTTGGTACGTTTCTAGTGCATCATCTACGGTGTCATTACAGGGTAATGGATGAATTGTATAATGGTCTAAAATATTGGATACTGTAGCAGGATCTAGAAGTTCAAATTGACCAGTTTCTGGTGACTCTTGAATTATTTCAGTTGTTTCCCTTAAGTTTTCTTCAATATTTATTTCTTTGTAGCATTCATTATTGTCTTTTAGATATTGCAAGGCTTGTCTAACTTTATGTAAGTCTACGAGTTGTTGCCAATTTTTTTTGTCTATTGTAGGTACACCATTTACTAAGACAATTAAAGATTGCCCTATTGGACATTGCACTCCCAGAGTGTGCACATTTTCTTTTAGATGTAATGTTAATTAAACTACTTTGGCAAAAATGCCTTTCACCAATTCAGAAGGAGGTAATTTTGCTGTTTTTGTTTGAAGGCGTATTATTGCTTGAAATGGGTGCACTGTTTGAATTATGATGCTCTCATATAAATTGAGTTGTTGCAGGGGTTTTGGTAGTGGGAATAATTCCAGGTTATTTGTGATAGCACATGAAGGAGTTTGATTGTTGTCAAGTTTTGTATTGCAATAACTGCAAAGTATTAAGGGGTCAGTTATTTCGTAATTTGTTTTCTGCTATAAGGTAGAGAGCTAATTCAAACCATTTGGAATCTTCATTGTTTTCCATTTTGTATGTTACATCTATGTTTTTGTATTACTTTTATAAAAAGTTCTGCGGCAACACACACACACACACACACACATGGTTTGGTACTTCAGCTGATGTACTTTTACATTTTAGTATTTCTTTTTTGTATGTGTGTAGTAGAAGATTGCCATCTGTACAATTGTTGCTAGTCTGTTGTACAGCTACTGTATTTTGTAAGTGGCTTTCACTTCCAAAATATTTTTTTTGGATATGCTCTATTTCTTCCAGTAGATCTTTGACTGTACCATGTAGAAGATTGTTATTTAAATTAGCTAGTGCTAAAGCAGGACTTTTAGCATAGTACAGTTTATAGACTAGATTTCTTATAGTTGAATGATGTGTTGATATCATTTTGATATGATGGAAGGTGCTTTGCAAATAGGTCCTGAAATGCAGGCCAATGAATGTCCTTGTAGTCCTGTGTTTATTTGTGCACTGGACAGGTATCCATATTTTGTAGTAGCTTCATTTTGATTTTGTCTTTGCCTTTCACATATTGATTGAGGAACTGGCGAAAAGATTTGAAAGATTTTTTGGCAATGTTACACATTGACGTGCATGGCCATTTTTATACTGGACGTTCTGGTTCAGTGGAATGGAGAGTTGATGCTGAGTTTTCTGGGGATATTTTTGTAAGCAGTATTTCTTGTTGCATTATGGTATTATTAAGTTTTTCATAGCCTCGCCCACTGCTATGTATGGCAATTGTGTTTGTTTGGTTTTGTTTGTATGCTTCTTCATTAAAATATGGTTCTGTGCTCATGGTGTGATTCCATTCATCTCCACAGATATTTAAGAAGTTATTTTTGTTGACATTGTGTTTATTGAGAAGTATTTTTTGTAATTTAGTAGTTAGTTTGTTAGTGGTTTCATTCTGTTTAGAAATAAAATAAATATCTTCCTTTTGAGAAGGATTGCACTGCCTATCAGAGCTTTTAAGATTACTTTACTACGGTAGGTTTTAAGGGTTGTCCATGACTTCTCTCCTGTTTTTATAAGGTTCTGAAGGACTCTGTGGCGGAACATTTTTTGTAAAATATTTTGGTATGGTTAGCTGCTACTATATCAAGATTTATAGGTGCAGCGTTAGCAGCAGTGGTAGCTGGAGTCTTGTTAATCACTTTTTGTTTTGTTTTACATTTTGATAGAGGAGGGAAAGTTTCTGCACTGGAAGCTTGTTTTGTTTTGCTTAATGACTGTATTAGCAGTTTTGTTTGAACTTTTTGTACAAAATCTGCTACAGATGGATGATTATTTTGGACACTTTTAATTTGATTTGCTCTACTTCTGCGTTGCTTTCTACAGAGTTGCTTTTTGATAGGAATTCTTTGGGGTTTGTTGAAGAAAAAAAGAAAGTGTGGGTTGGGCTGTTGTGCAGTGTATGGGTGCTTTGTGCATGAGTGTCTGAGTATGATGATAAGGATGATTGTGGAGGATGTGTGATTGTGCAATGGACAGCTTTATCAAGTTGGGAAGGTTATTCTTGTATTTGTGTGTAACTATACTGGGCTTGAGATGACAATATAAAGTATGCAACTGGTAAGGGGAAGCGCTAATACTACATCTAATGGGAAAGGGTTAATACCCTTCTTTGTTCTACAATACTAAAATGCTAGTGTGTTTGAGTAACGGTTAGAACATTATGTTAGTATTGTACTTACTTTTTTGTAGTCGTTGTTCGTACTTCAGACGCTGCTGCTTTTCAGGAGAGTGGTCTTCACTGCAATTGAAAAGAAAGAAGTTAGTGAATATGTGTGTTTATAGCACTTTTGTTAATGTAGACATTATTTTTTTAGTTTTTGTAATAGTAGTGTTTTCTTACAACTGAGCATAGTATGCATATGCACTTTCCTTTGCCTATGTGCATCCTGTATATTTTATTTAGAATCTGTTAGTTTGAATATGTTTTACAAATGAGTATAATAGTAAACGTATAGAGCACACTTGTTCTTTTATTTAATTTTATGTTATTGGATGGTAAGAGGAAGAAAAAATAATCATATGCATTTTTTGCTATTTTTACAGGGTAAATGGCAGAGATTGTACAGAAAATCATGCAATGAATGCTTTTGTGAAGGTGTTGGAAATACAGGAGTAGTATTTGATATAGAGACAGTGGTGTTGTTTGAGCTGGGAGCCTTTGTAATGATATTGGGCCTCATTATGAGGTTGAGGTAGCCATGGTGCTATTAGCACCATGGCTGCCTTCAAACCCGTGTCCGAGTCTGGGTAGTCAGAATGGGGAGTTACCGGGTCATTCCAACCATGAACGACCTGGTAAATCCCCATTCTGAAAACCATACCCTATTTCCATTCCAGCCCCCATAGGGCTCAATGGGAATGGGGAAGTAACTAATAACAGGCCCGTTATTAGCTCCCTGGTCCCTTAGCGGGTCCCGCTAACGGCGGCTGGTAGAACCACTAAGGGACCTCGGAACGCAGCAGTAGGGGGTTAACGGCACCGGCATCCTCACCGCTGTACTCGTAATGAGGCCCATTGTCTGTGTGTGTGCTTTAATGAAGATGCATGTACTCATCCCGGCTGTGTGTAATTTTATAACACACTGGACAGTCTTTTTCTTAATGATACTGTTATTTCTCCCATCTTTTAATATTAAATAAAACATTTTTAGATAGCTGTGTGAGTAAACAAAAATTTGGAGAGGTGACAGGTTTGCAATGGACACTTCATCATAGCAGATGGGAGAAATGAAGTTCATTTTACAGTTTATACAAGGTAAGTGGCAGTTACTCTGTTTATATGCATTCCTAGAAGAGCTGTACATGTACTGTGTAGAAAATATTCATACCTGTAGTCTGTGTTCATGCATGTGGATGTGCATGAATCTGCAAGTACAAATATTGGGCAGTTTTATAGTAGTTGTTACTGTAGGTCTGTTGCAGCGAGAGCCGAATTGTACTGAGAGTGATCAATAGTACATATAAAGTGCTGATGTGTGATGATAGAGTTAGATGTAGAGTTCTTGGATGTGATTGGTAGATGATTGTGTGACTGTTTAACAGTAGCCAATGAGGAAATGATGAGAGAGTGAAGTGGAAAGGGTTGAAGCGCTACCCCAGTTTTACACGCTCCTCAGACACTGTGGGGGTCCACGGGCAGGGCATGCCACATATGGGGTATCTCAACAAATGCAGCATGGAAAGGGGACTGTAGGAATCAGCCAATCAGATGTTGAGGTTGTGGTTTGTGTTGAAAGAGGCTGTGTGTAGTCATGATGGTAGAGGTGGAGACAATCAGGGTATTGGTGGTTGGAGATATGTTTGTACATGGTTTAGAGTAGTAAGCTAAATGTAGGAATGTGGCAAACAATTTTGATGTTAATTGAGTGGAGATGGTGTGGAGCAGTGTGCCTGGTTTTAATATGCAGGGAATTGTTCAAGTTGTGGAGATATGGGCAGGGTAAACATTCCACATGTAGTTGTTTTACACTGTGGTGCTTTGCATTTGGGGTATGTCAGTGTCCCTACTTTTTTGGCAGATTTGTAACATTTGGTTCAGGCAGTAATGCAATACTTCCAAATGTCAAGGTTATTTTTTCTGGTTTAGTACCTAGGGCAATATGGGACAATAGTTTTGTTTTTTGACCTCAGCAGGTGGATAGAAGAAAATGCAGGGTGCGGTTTATTGAGGTAGGTCGCAGACCTTCTCATTCTTTGTTTTACAGTAATGTTGGTATCATTATATTTGACCCATCCACACTTCTTTTCTATATATGCAGTGTAGTGACGTGGATTGGTTGTGGCTCCTGCATGGTAGATTATACCTAGTGTTGTGAAGGTTTTCTTACCAAGTGATAGTTTACCATGTGTAAATCCAGTTAGCTTGCAGTTGTTTTTGGTACCATCTGCATTCTAATGTGAAAGTATTACTATTATGTATTTACTATGCGTCTGTATTTGTAAGGTGGCAAGACGCCCACACCGGTCATCTCGCTAGTGACAGGAAGTGGGATAGTACAAACACACTTGTGCAAATTATAGGCCTCTAACATATAACTGTGGTCATTGAGGTCAGGGTCCGTGGCGTGGCCGGAGGGGGTTGAGCAGGGTTTGCTTGGACAGTCTGATACAAGCACATTTTGTCAGGGCTCAAGACTTGCTTCTTTCAAAAAATGGTACATGATTTGCCGTGTGAAGAGGAGATGGAATGAGGTGACAGGTGGTGTGGCCTGACTGTGGGAGTCGCTGGAAGAGTACGAAGTTCTCCAGAGGAACAAAATAAATCCGTAGCAATGTCGCCTGCATTGTTGAATGGTAGCAAACAATTCATATTTTTTTCAAAAATATTTGTAATGCCACTGTGGTCTGAAGATCTATCGGCTCCCATTCTGAGTGAAGGTCAGCACCATTGAATTTTTGTTTCCTAGTTGAGCAAACCCCCGCATGGTACATAGTATAAGGTTCAATTGTTTTTAGACCTTGAAACAAAAGGAGGATTCCGAAAGGAATGCATGAAGGGAGGGATGTAAGACTTTCAAATATGATAATGTTCACCATTCAAAAATTGAACAGGGGAACATATAATTTCATTTAATGAAAATTCATTGACCTGAATGGAGTGTCTGCGTTACGCCGATAGAATGGAAATACCTATTATTATGTAAGTTTTACTTTGGACGATTTTATACAAGAACTAGTCAAATGATCATTCGGTGACCATTATTGGTGTGTTACATTGTATTGTTTGTTGTGTGTGGCATATTGCAATGACATGTGTAGTTTGTTTTGTCCTTGGAACATGGGCAGTGCAGCATCGAGATGTGTGTAGTCCAGTAGTGGGTTCCCCCAGGTTCCACAAACGCGTAATTCAATGCTAATATTTAATTAAAATTCCATCTATGTGTTCTTCTTGGCTTTGTCTTGCTACCTGATTGCAGGGTCAGCCTCCGCATCTCATTTTTAGCTGACCATACTCCATAGCAGTAACTTCTGAAGCAAATTGAAGAGTATTTTGCACATTGTTTTGTCTGAGTTCCCATTGTTTCACGTCCGTGTTTATCAATAGTTGTAACAGGTGGCCAAATTAATGGTTAAAATGATAAACTGTAATAGAGATCGGCTACTGAGACACATTTCTGTTATCTTTTTTTTAACAGCTGCATCTTGACTTTCTGCGATTGTCATGGATTCCAGATACCTAATGACGTGTTTTTAACCGTCAGCTACAGATACACGTGAATGGGTGGATAACAGTGATGCTTTTTTGGGACAATCGCCACAGGCCCATATGCCCTTACGCCATACCAGCGATAAGGAGCAACTTGACATCGTTTACGGTGGCCTAGCACCAAGTTCATGCCAAAGCTTTGCGATTCACAGTGCATCCAATGCACTTCTTATACCCAAAAGGAACACTGCGTGATTCATGATGAACATTTGTGGATCGAGAACGAAGAAAAAAATTACCTATTTGCTTGAATATGGCAATCGCTGGATGTTCTCGGAGCGTTTATTGTGAAATAAAAGTACTTTACTAATTGTACAGTTTTGCTATTTCCTTTAAAAGTATGGTGTTATATTCAACATTGGGATATGCTGTGTTGTGAGATGATGTGTGTTGATATTCCGGGTTCTGAGTCAAGTAACGTTATCATGTAGGTGATGATTGGGTGTGTTTTACTACGCTGTATGCTAATGTCCTGTTAGATAGGTGGAAAATATCACTAGGTTTGGTGATTTCAGCCTCAGAGGTGGGCATATGAATTGGTGCCACCAGGTCAGTCCACCTTGGGCGAAGCAGAAACGGATAAGATTATCACAAGATGGCTGTGCCCTGGTGCCTGATTTTGCATGTGTAAAAAAGAGGAAAATTACAGTAAGGTGCATAGGAAATGTTTGTACGATCAATCAACGTACGCTTAGAACCACATGCCCGAACACTTGGGAAAATAATATTTCTGTGTGCACTATTCTTTTAATAGATCCATTTCTTGCTGCAGATGATTTTCTATGGTCTGTTTCTGTATTATTTTTAATGTCTGTATGGTATGTTTAAAAAGAATATGGCAAGTACACATAAAGTATTTGGTATTAATTGGTTTATATAGAGAAGTGTAGCGTCTTCCATTAGTATCAATATTTTCACATATTTCATCACGAGGAACATTTTCTTCCAGCCATTCCAAAGTAGTACACATTTCTGTGTAAAAAGGAATATATATATTATTTTTACTGTACCTTAATGTTGTCTACTCACTAGTTTGTTGCTAAGTGTTTGTGTTACTGCTGTGTACGTTTGCTGCTGATTTTTGTTGTGCAGTTTTTGTGAGGTAATTCTGTTGGGGGCATTTTTTTTTTGCTTTGTTATATTGCATTATGTTGCATATGTTATGTAATTGGAAGGCTGTTGTGTTACATATACAGTTTCCACTTCCTATTTATTATTGAATGTAATGTATTTATGTGGTGCTTTTTGAACATGTTTGGTGTTATTATTGTATGATACAATAATGTAAGATACCCCCTGAGTTTTTGCATGCTTGATGGTGACCACGTCCGTTCGTGGATATGCGTACGGTCCGTGGGCATCAAAATTACTAGCGGGGGAGGGGGTTCAGTATTTTCTATATTATATGTGTGTAAGATAAGGGAGTCTTAGTAAACATTTATAACATTTACATTATCTATATCTATATTCATAGAAAAAAACTTTGTTAAAGGGACGTTATGGTTAAGTTGCGCTAATAAAAACATATGAAATTTAGTGAAAAAAACTTTGTTACAGGGACATTATGGTTCCAAGTGAAACCGAAAAACCCTTGAAATTTTCCAGTTATGGTAAGCTAAGCAACCATAACTCGTGCCACCACCATGCACTACTAAGACTAACACCCAGGACATCAAAGATTACATCACAATGTCACAATCTGCAACCATGCTTCACAAGGGCACATCCATAATGAATGATTTGTATATGTATGCCAACCAAATTGTGAATCCATTCCATTTCACCAGCTTCTGCAGAATGCAAATCATGGCATATTATGCACTTTTTGCAATTCAAACGATCGTTCCAGCATGCAAATACACTCACATAGCCAAAATGGCATACTAATGCTTCTAAGGTACCATGCAGATGGTACCAACAATAACTGTGAGCTTATTGGCTTCACACACAGCTAATTATCACTTGAGAATAAAACTTTCACAACCGTAGGTATAATATACCTCACTGGTGCCATAGCCACTTCAGGGAACTATACTGTATATGTCAAAAAAATAAGTGGTTGGTTTAAATGTAATGACACCTCCGCATACTCCAAAACATAAATTACCAGCAAATCTAGCAAAAGCCTACTTAATATTCCTTCAAACCAAATGTTGTCACTAAACTGTAGCACAATAAAGATTTACAATATGCCAATAGGTATTTAACTACATCTATAATACTACAATAGTACTTTTAAAAGTCAAGATAGTTAGAATACGCTAACAGGTATCTAACTACTTAAAAAATACCCTTCAAGTTTGTTTGTTTGTTGTTATTATTTGTATCGTGCAACAGACCCAAGGGTATCAGGGCGCAGAAAACCGGTTGGAAGATTCTCAGCTTGGTTACAGTGCTGTACATGAAATATACAAAAAGGGCAGTAGTCAGAGGAGATATACAAATAGATAGAGATAGGATATAATATACAAGTGGAGACATATTTTAAACAACATTAACAGGCAAGACAGTATGTACAAGCGAGGTCAGTCAAAATACAGTATAGGCTGGTGGAGATGGGCATCAGTAGGATCATTAAGGTTTTATTGGTCGTTTTCTTTAAACCATTTAATTATATTTAGTCTGAAGAGGTGGTAGATTTGGTCTGCTAGTATGGTGGGGGATAGAGAGTTCCACAGCTAGGCTGCTTTAACTGGGAAGCTACACCCTCCTGAATTTGCTCATTTATATCTGGGTAGGGATAGGAGGTTCGTGTTGGCAAGTCTACTAGGCCGGTTGCAGGATTGTCTTGTAAATCTTTCTATAAGGTAACACGGGGCGGCTTTGTTAAGGCATTTATGTGTAAGTGAGTCCGTTTTGAGGAGGATTTTGTTGTTGGTTGTGAGCCAATTATTCATTCTCCTTGACTCTGATATGTGATGTTTTTTAGCAATAACCAATGCTGCTCTGAGGGCGTTGTTTTGTAGGATCTGTATTTTATTGATGATATGTTTGTTGGCCCCCAGATAAAGGGTATTGCAGTAGTCCAGTCTCGAAAGGATCAGGTCTCTGGCCAACTTGATACAACTCGGAGTAGAGAAGAAAGGCTTAGCTGCTCTAATAAGTTTACATGTGTTGGCCGTAACAGAGGCCATGGAGTTGATCTGTTTAGTGAGGAAGAGGGAGGAGTCAAGGTAGAAGCCAAGTGTTTTAATTTCTTTGGCAACTTTGATTATGTTGCCATCAATGTCAAAGCAAGAGTATTTATGGCCAAGTTTACTAATATTAGAAGAGGTGCTGAGGATGATGTGTTCCGTATTGTCATCATTCAGGCATAGACTGTGGGTGGCCATCAATGTCTGGATGATGAGGTACACTTCATTGACCAAGGCCAAATCCTTGTCATAATTTCTGTTAGTGGTAGGTGTATCTGGGTATAATCTGCATAGTTAGTGTAGGTGATACCAAGACCATTGAGATCATCAAAAAGGAGCTTGGTGAATATCTTGTACATGGTTGGTGACACACAAGATCCCTGGGATAGGTGATGGGGATGGGGTTGGCAAATGCTGTGGGTGAGAACACTCGCATGGTCCTGCCTTTCGAGAAGGATTGTATCCATTTGATGGCATCTTGAGAAAAAAATGTGCAGCTGTTTTCAGGTGGTTGCAGAGGACTTTGTGGTCCACCAGGACAAACGTGGCTGATAGATCAAGCAGGAGCAGAAGTGCAGACTTGTCGTTGTCCCCATCATTCTGTGCCTTGAGATCTATCAGTGCTGTTTCAGTTATATGCTGGGGCCTGAAATCTGACTGGCAGACTCCGAGGAGATGATTTTGTTCAAGGAATTTTTGAATTTGGAGGTATGCTACCCTATCTAAGATTTTGAGTAGGAAGGGGACTGTGGTAATGGGTCTATAGTTGGTGGGTATGGAGGGGTCAAGGGATTGTTTTTTAAGTAGAGGCAACACCCAAGATTCCTTGTGGTTGTTAGGGATGGTGCCAGAGGAGAATAATGCATTGATGAGCTTCGAGATAAAGGGTGATAGGTCTCTGGCTGCATCTTTAATAATTTGGGCTAGGCATGGGTCTCCCTGACAATTAGATGGCTTTAGAGTGAGGATAATTTTCTCAACCTCTAGAGTGAAAATTTTGGTGAAATTGAAGTGATGCGTCGGTTTCTGTGTAGGCGTGGGTTTGCTAGGTTGTTGGGCTGGGTTCAGGAGGCTGTCTTTTTTTTTGCAATTTGGTCCTGTAGGGTTGTTATTTTATTGGACAGTGCTTTTTGAATACTGGTATACCAGTTTTTATCCTTCACGGTAGTGTCTTGGTTGGGTAAGGGTGATTCAAGTTCTTTAAGCATTATGAATAATTCTTTTATGCTTGAATTGGCTTGCAAGATTCTTTTGTCATATGTGTCATGTTTGGCTCTAAGAATTTTCTTCATGTAGAGGGTGGATATGTTGGAAAGATTGGTTTTGTTTTCATCTGTTGGTGATTGTCCACAATTTGAAGTGTGGGATGAAACAGGTGTTTAAATGCTATTCAAGTTTGCTCTTTTTGATTTTCTGTGGGGCGATGGTATCCAGGGCTTTGATCATTATTTTGTTATATTTCTTGACTAAGGTGAAGGGGTCGGTGGAGTCCGGAGGAGAATTGAGGAGGAGAATTGAGGGTGGGTAGTATTAATGGTGTAAGTTTCTCGGCTGTGATGTCTTTTATATTCCTAGAGGGTATAGAAGGGGCCACTGAGGAGTTGTCAGGGATAGAGTTATCACTTCTAGCGAGAATGTTATAAGATGGTGGTCAGTCCAAGATTGGGGATGGGTGGATGTGATGGTGGCTGTACAATTGTGGTCAGCCACCCAGTCAAGGGTTCTGCCTTTATTATGGGTAGGAGCAGTTACTTTTTGACTGAAGCCTAATTCAGAGAGGGAGATAGAATGAGTTCTGCCTGCTGGTCTTTGGGGTCATTGAATCCTAAATTGAGGTCACCTAGAAGAAGGACTTGTGATGGGTTCTTTAAGTTGTCTCAGAGGATGGTGGTTAGGTCCTCTTCAATTGAGCCAATAGTGCCAGGGGGTCTGTAAAGTAAATTAATTGTAAGGGTGTTTGACCCGGTGATCGGGAGCTTGGCGGTCAGGGAATCACATGATTTGACATCAGAAGGAGGCGCTAGTCTCATGCCAAGGTTGGTTTTAGCTATGATGGCGAGGCCTCTGCCTCTGGAAATCATTCTGGCATCTAGTACTCTGGGACTGCAAGCATTATGGCTGGGCCAGCTGTCGAGTGAAGCCAGGATTCTCTAATGGCTAAAAAGTCAAATGTATGTGACTGTATAAGATCAGCTATTTCCGTGGCGTGTGCCACTTAGGAACGGGCATTTATTAATGCCCCCTTGAAATACACTTGAAATACACAATTACACTTCTTGTTACTACAACACTTCTCCTAGTGTCTAATGTAGTTAGAATACACTAGGTATCTAACTACTTTAAACATTCCCTTAATAACAGAACACTTGAAACAAACATACTTACACTGACATAAGTGTAGTCGTTTTTTATTTTTTAATCCTCTATGGATTTTTTTTCTCCCCAATGACCCAGTGATTATTCAAGTCAATACAACAACAGAGTAGCATGCACCAATGGAATGTACTGTTTATGAGGGTCAAAAAAGTATATGTAAAATTGTATGCAATTAAAGATTTTTAACTATCCTGCTTAACAAATTATACATTTTGTTACACAGAAAACGAACCAGAGATTCCAGCTTTACTACTGTATTCAACTAAGTAAAAATACTAAGCTTTTGTACTACAATCATAAATACCACATACTTTCTTCTCCCGCTACAGTACCTATAATTACTATACACATATTACTATAATGGTTGTGACCATGCCCCCAAGAATCTGCCCACTGGCCACAACCACCACAATATAATTAATCCATATAACAAGTACATGCAATACACCTTTGAGTAACAAAACTCGCCCTGGACCACATGCCATTGAATTGGTGTCCGTGGACACCAAAAGTGACCGCGGACTCTGCGGCATCTGCAAACCCTTTTTTTCAATTATAAAAACAGATCCATATTGTCTTTATTCCACTCCCCTGCCATTTCCAGGCCTTCTTTCGGCCACCAAATAAACCAAATTTTCCCCACCGCGCTATGCGCCGACACTGCCCGGTGTCTGCAAATCCAATATGGTGGCCATTTAAAAAAAGATGATGCGCCTCACGCTCTTCACCATCCAATAAGTGGGCATTTCTGATTTCCATGGACATCACGTCTCCCCCTGATAGGCCCAAGGGGATGTCTGCAGACCAAATATGGAAGTGAGTCTGCAGACCGGAAACAGATATCACAAAAAAATGACCTACTTTTTGGCCCATTTAAAAAAAAAACAGCTGGATGGATTTACACCAAATTTACAAAAGCACGCTTTCAGGACAAAGCCGCCGTTCGTGGCGCACTTTTGGTAAAAATCTGTCTAGCGGTTTGGACTGTAGGCATGAGCACAATCTTTTTTCCATTGCATCTATGAGAAAAACCACACATTTTGGGACCCCTCTACAACTGGACGAAACCTCACAAAACTTTGCTAAATCAATCCGAGGGGGCCATATACTTTTTTTGCAAAGTTTGTTGAGGATAAGTCTGGGGGGACAAAGTTATAAGCCGCCAAAAAAGCACTCATCCTTCTGCGTTGAGCACCTTAACCATAAGTAGAGGGCCGCTGTAATATATACATATACAAGTATCCTTGTCAAGAGAATGAAGTGTGCAAGCGGCTTATCCCCTTGCTTAGGCCAAAGGCAGGATAGAAGAAATCATGAGAGAAGAACGACTAGCAAGTAATGTTTCCAAAGACGAGTTGCAAAGTGAACTGGAGATGAACAGTTCACAATGGTGATAATGGTAAGACAGTTCCAATCGCTTAGGTCAATGAGAAAGGATGTACAAGTATAATTTCAATGTTACACTGTCACACCTCACATGGGGATTGGTTGAAAGTGACTCAGTCATTCACTACATGCGTACTCCTCTTGCAGCAACCAATTACAAGGCAAAATTGAATGATACAGGTTTGAAAGGGTATTACCCAATCAGCACCCTGGGAAAGGAGATGATCTCAACATTAATGAATTAACAGTTTGATTTTTTCATTTAGTCACAAGGTTAGAATAAACCAATAGAGTTAGGAAATGTATGAAACCACATATAGTACAAATGACGATCTCAAATCAGAAGCCTTGTAAATGTGAATAAGTCATAACATTTATTAGCTTTTCTCTTCTGTAATTAGTTATAAAACCGGTCATCTTATGTTTTGTAGTTGAATGTACTTTTAGATCATTCCTGTGCCTAGGCTATTATAATAAAAAAAAAATTCTCATATCTCGAGCATTCATTTTTTGGCTCTTTTGAATTGATGTTTACCACTTAGAGAGGGACTTGCCTTGCATATTGTGGTGGCCCGTACGGTGAATCCAGGTTCCTCTGGAAAGCTTTGAGCTCCTTCAATGCACTTTGGGGACAAGTGGGGTCTGTCTGACGAGAGCAGAAGAATGTGCAAACCACAAGGAGGTAGCAGGCACCAGGGATTCCCAGAAGGCTTGGACCACCCCCTCAAGTGTAGGCCATTGTGGGGAGATGTAACCCCTGAAGACTTCAGATGACCATAGCGAGCCTGTGCACCTAATCTGAGAACTACAAGGGGGAAGTGAATATAAATGCGGAAGTGGAGTGAATGACAGTCTAAGCCATGTGATTTGTTTTCTTTAAGTTGACATTGAAGAGGGCTCCCATAGCGAGGAGCAGTGACATCACATAGTCTTAAGACATGGTAAGTAAATTGTACACATCCCTCAGTAAAGGAGGGAGGGGCAACACTGCTTTAGAAATAGGAGTGGGAGGTCCTGCACGAGGGAGTACTGCACTGTCCTCAATAAGGGACGAGATGTAGAAAACATTAAAAAAAGTTG
Organism: Ambystoma mexicanum; assembly: GCF_040938575.1. Taxonomy (NCBI): domain Eukaryota; kingdom Metazoa; phylum Chordata; class Amphibia; order Caudata; family Ambystomatidae; genus Ambystoma; species Ambystoma mexicanum. Next base: position 727,740,166 of record NC_090935.1, on the reverse strand, counting down.
TGGAACTGTGATTTGCATTTTTTGTAAATATACATATGGTATTGAGTGATCAGAGGCAAATGATGAGAAGACTTTGAGTATGAAAGAAAAAGATATTGAAGATATTGTTTGATTTTGTTCTTTGTCTGAAAAGTAATACTGATCAGTTGCATTTTTGCTTTTTTGTGCAGGAAAATATGAGTTCTCCATTAGAACATATGTGTAAAGTTTTACCGATGTATAGAGAAAAAATGTAATATTTAATCAAGAATAAGCAGGTGGAACAGAAGGAAACATTGTTATAGCTTGGCCAGCTGAGGGTGCACATGAAAAGAGTGTATTTGAGCATATGTTCACCCATTTATTGTCCAAATACAAGGGTACAATATTAAAGAAGTGACAGAGTATGTTAGAATTGTGAACATTCTATGAGGAAGATGAGAGTAGCACTAAAGAAAATGGGAATGCTGAAGGTGCATTTGCCCCGCCCCTGTCAGACAGCACAAAAATGACACAGGCTTCGACGCCTGTGAAGTCGGTACCTCAGACTAATATAGAGAATGGCAACCAGTCGGCACAGGCTCCAGCCCCATTCATAGCAGCTCATTATACCTTAAAACCAGCTGCAGGATATACAAACCCTCGATACAAACCGCCAGGATTTTCAGAAACAAACCCAGTAAAGGAATAGTGTGCACTTAGTGACAGACGAGATCCAGCAATAGTAATATTAGAAAATAAAGTGTGCAAAGATTTAGAAGCAGTGATACTCAAGACAGAAGAAGAATTGCAAAGAGCAACAAGGAAGAGGGAGGGGCCCTGCCCTATGATAGCTGCTGAGATGTGGGCAGCAGGAGAAATATTATTGCTGTTGCATAAGGCAGTGATAAAAGATGCATAATAGAAACCGAAGAACTAGAGCAGCAGGATGTAGACTATGAATCGATGTAATTGACAGTGAAGATGAGCAGGGAAAAAGTGAGAATTGGGAAACTGAAGAGGACCACGAAGAGAGGACTCTATGGGAGAGGTGACTAAGACCTTACCCCATAAAAAAGGCAGCGGTTAGATGAAGGAAGAAGGCTCGAACACATCATAGCCCAAAAGGCAGTACCCATTAATACAAAAGAGATTGGGCAGATCACAATATTTACCGTGGCCCTTACAGTTAAGAATAATTTCATTAATATACTATCACTTTTTACAGTAGGGTCAGGTAGGTGGATCAGTGCAGTTGAAAAGCATACATCTGGAGCTACCCTAGCAATTAGACATATCAAAAGCATATTAGCCAGCATAATCAGAGATCAGACAAACAAAATTTGGGAACAAGCAGGGTACCCAGGAGTTTGGTTAGAAAGTGATGCAAATGGCGGCGTGTATGGGATGCATTTAAAAGGGCGTACCCTGACAGAGATGATGTAGTTGCCATAATGGGACGCAAAATGAAACACAATGAGGACCCTGCACTGTATATTCAGTCATTTCAGGAAATGTGGCAAGAAGAGATAGGGGAAACATGGGAAAAGAACATACACTTTGTCTACCATGTATTATGAAAGGTCTTCCCACTGAAGTGCATTTAGAATTGGATAGAATAGTCAGCTTAGAAGTGAAAGGATGGGGCGAGATACAGGCGCACCTAGTGCATTTTTGTAAATGCAAGTGCAAGGATGAGAACGCAGTAAAAGAAAAGGAGCACCGCGCAGAAGTCAAATTAGTAGAGAAGTAACTAGCAAAAGTTAGCATGGCAGGAGTCGTAGTACCAAAGCCTACAGATGTGCAACAGCAGTCGGGACCATCCTAGGACTGGGTAAACACTCCAGATAGCAACTGACGAGATGGGGGAGTCCAAATGACACGGGCTAACTCACAAAAAGGACAAGGGAAAGGATTTGGGGGATCACAACCTCAATTCGGAGCAGCATGTTGGACAAGCGGGAACATGAGGCACATGTCTAAGGATTGACTAAGTAGATGCCCCTCCATGCAGTATCACCCAGAAGCACCCCACCCCCATATTATGCACAACGGCCAAGACAGGGATTTTATGTCACAAATCAAGCCGCCGCCCCAGTACCAATGTATGCCCCAGGATCTGTGCCAGCCCAGAATATAGCCCATTACAAATAATCGCACACACACAGGGACTGCCCATCCAGTCCCCAACACCAAATGCAATGCAGAATGTCACTCAAGCAATTACAGTACCATGGGAGCAGAATGCCCTTCGACAGGCAAGAACTACACACTAGACTGGAGCAAATGTTTTAAGTAGCAATGCTTTACCTCCAGGATCCAATACATATACACAATAGGACAGCCCACAGCAAGCCCTCATGTGCCCAGTTCTCTCAATCCCCCCAGATGCAGATAAGGACCCCAAAGTGGGGGTGAAGATAGGGAAGTGAATGTTTACTTTCATGGCGGCTACTGAAGCCACTGTTTCCATTGACATTCAACAGTATGGACAGAGTTTTTCCGAGGAAATTGTAAGGGTTACTTTCACACAAGATCTACCCCTGACAATAGAGACTCAAGAGATAGTTGCACCATTACTGTACAAAACAGAGACACCAGTGAGTTTATTATGGAGGGATCCCCTTCAGAAGCTGAATATGACAATCTAATTTACCGACAAAAGTATTGTGTGTTCAACACCAGGCATGTATAACAATAGAATAGCCACAGTAATAGAGACACCTTGCAGCACTAACACAATTCAAGCATTACATTTCCATGAGGCTCTATTTACATATGCAGTAACCATTTTGATCGGGTGGCTACCAGGTGTACAAAATGTAATATTTTGCCTGCCAGCAGAATTTGTATTCAGACCAGAAGTGCCAGATGAGGAAGCCCCAGGAACAATGTTTACATTACACATGGATGCAGTGATCAAGAGAAAAGATACAATAATTTTAACAGACACATATGAGGAAGGGATGGAGTGGAGGACTGTGCTATGCATAGATCCCACACTGCCACTAAGGGAGATCACAGATGAACAGCTATTTGCAAACTTAAAAACAAATGGGGAAGTTGTTTTTTAAATTATCATACCCTGCCATTTGGTAGTACAGCACAGAGAAGTGCTACAGATGAATGATACTAACAGCCACTGCAACACCTACCCAACAACATGAAGACTTAGCACAAGTGCAAAATCAACTATGGACAAGCAACCCACATGACATAAGACAATTGACCAGCATAGGCAGGGTTAACATCAAACTCAAACCAGGTACCATACTCCCTAGAGTGAGAAAATATCAATTGTCCAAAGAACCAGATGAGGGAATTCATGACACAATCAAAGCACTACTTGACCAAGGCATCATGGTGCCTTCAGACTCACCAGGCAACACAGCCATATATCCCTTGAAGACAGCAAAGGGATAGTCATGGAGATTCATTCAGGATCTCTGCCCTGTGAATGATATATTGGAAGCAGAATATATGCTAGTGATAAACCCTGCATCAATATTGTTTAACATACCCATTGATGCAGTCTATTTGTCTGTGATAGATCTTAAAAATGCATTTTTCACAATAACACTACAGCCAGACTCATGAAACGTAACTGCATTTTCGTATCACAGAAAAGAATTATAGCACACTAGATTGCCCCAAGGGTACCATAAATCCCCCAGTCTTTTTAACAGGATCCTCCAGATGGGCCTAGGGACATTAACATGGCTAGTGCAGTCCTACAATACGTAGATGGCTAATTAGTGTGCTGCACTACAGAAGAACAGTGCAGACAAGATGCAGAATAGCTCCTGACAATACTTGCAGACAAAGGGTACAACACGGATAAAGACAAACAACAATACTGCCAGAAGGGATTGGTGAACTTGAGTCCAATCATATCATCAGCAGGGAGGCAGATAAGCCCAGACAGAGCCACAATAGTGAGAAACAAACCACAGCCCAACAGAATCAGAGACATGCAGCAATTCCTAGTCTTGTGTAATTATTGCCACACATAGGTATTTCACTACTTAACATATGTCAGACCCCTTTTACAGACACTCAAGGAGGCACAGAAAATTAAAGATACATGTGTATGGACAGAAGAGATGGCTGAATGTTTTGAGGACCTGACAATAGTTATCAGTAGTGCACTAGTATTAGCAACTCCTGATTACAACACACCATTTTTCCTATTCTCACACTTATATGGACAGATCGTGCCAGCAGTGCTCACACAGCGATCATCAAAGAAACACAAGCATTTATCATACTACAGTGGTCTTTTAAATACAGTAATAGAAGGACACTTCCTTTGTGAGCAAGCATTAGCTGCTGCAGCATTTGCTGTGCAAATATCCGCCACCATTGTCATGGGATACCCACTCACTTTGTATGTTGAGAATAAAGTGTTTTCCATCTTAGAGAGAAGCAAGTCAACACTCACCACACAGGGAGCAAGTGGATATGAGGTAGTCTTAACATATCCAGCTATGACCAGATTTCACCATAATACAGTTAACCCAGCAACATAAATTGCTGCAGCAGCTGGGCCTCAAGACAATGCCCATGACTGCACAGTATATGAAGGTGAGCCAGACCAATACCGTAGGGTGAGAAAATGCCACCTTGACATAGGAGAAGCACTTTATATAGATGGTCATCAAGCATAGATCAAGAGATTGGGCAGTTACACACATGTGCAGCAGTAATCAAATATGTAAAAGGCCAAGAAGAAAAATTTCAAATAGTGATGCAACAGAGATTACCCTCACAATATTCAGCAGAGGCAGCAGAACCTGTGGCACGTACAGAAGCCCTAGAGACATCAGCATACAAGGATGTCACAATCTATAGTTATTCGACCTATATGATATCTACAGTACACTGAGAACTATCAAGAGGGAAGATAAGAGGGTACAGAACGGCAGATGGGTCGCAGTCCAGAAAGCACACTTGTTAGCCAGACTAATTGGAGCATTAAAAGGTCCCTTACACATAGCCATAGTGAATTGTACAGCACACTCCAAAGGGAAAGATTTAGATTAACGCGGAACTGCAGATGCGGACGCAGCCATAAAACAGGCAGCTTATATGCCCTTTCCAGAGGAAAGCCCAATGCCCGTCACAGCAGTTCAACAAGGAAGACTACTGGAAGCGTGCGTATAGTGCATTAGCAAAGGTGCATGTAATTGAATTCCAGGAGAGAGCCCCAGCAGAGGAAATAGAATTATGGGTAAAAAGAGGATGTACCCTATCAACGACAGATATTATATATAGACAAAACAGCACAGGTAAAGTCATGATGCACACATAGCTTTTAAACATTGCCCTAGAGCATCTTGATTTTCCTATGCATGCAAATAAGCAGCATATTGCTTCTGACATTAGGGAGGATTGGTTTGTGCCAAATCTGGCTGAACATTTCAACAAGTTCATGGAGAATTACACCACATGCCACAAATGTCATCCTGGACATACACTCAAGACATTACATGCAACATTGTCCCACCCTACAGAGCCATTCAAGGGGTTCCATATCAATTATATCGATATGGTGAACAGACAGAGCACATACAGGTATGTACTAGTGGTTCTGGGCCATACTCTCACTCGATAGAGTCAGGACCTTGTGTCAATGCATATACCAAATCTGCAGTCAGATCTCTCATTAGGGAGGTGTTTCCTAGATGGGGCCTATTTGACATTTTATGGTCTGATCATGGGCCCCATTTTTTCCTTGGAGAGGTCACCCAGCTGTTAGGAATATGACACAAAATATGTACCGCCTACAGGCAAATGGGGTGGTGGAAAGGTTGAGGTGTTTACTAAAATTAAAGTTGGCCAAGCTGTGTGATACTCTTAAAAAGAGCTGGCCCTAAGCCCTGTTTATTCTGTGCAATCATCCAAGCAAGGACAGCCACCTGACACCCCATGAAGTGCAGACTTCTTAGGGGATGAGTTTAGTGTATATCTTAAGAATATGTCAACCTGTACAAAGTTCATTTCTTCACAGATTAAAAACAAAGCACACAACAGGGACCCAACTGATCAACAAGATGCAGAAACAGAAGAACCTCTTCAGCAACAACCCAGTGGCAGAGTCTACACCAGACGGCACGTGCGATGGTGGAACAAACCAAAATTCACTGGATCTTTTGAGGTGGAGCAATCAACTCCAACAGGTGCCAAGCTAAAAAAATCATCATGCTTAGGTTCACGTAAAAGATCTGAGCATATACACAAGCACAGCACCACAGCATTGATGAACAACAGACATTGGGACTCAAATGATGAATCAGCAAGTATTACTAAGAAAATTTAGAAAAGCACAATAGGCGAATGAAGACACAGCAGAACAAGTGCATCAGTCAATATCCAAGAGGCCAAAGCGAATAACCATAACAATGTAAAAAATGTGTTTATAGGGATAGGTTGTCTATTTTTGTCTTTCTGTGAATAGCACGTTAGATAAACATCATTCGGACAGTGCTAATGTCTGGTACAAACTAATTAAAGCTAGTAGCACGGCCAAGGTAAATGAGTCATGTTACATATGTGGGCTTATCCCACATGTGGTTGGCAACCCCAGACTGTTCTTATCTCAGGAAGTGCTAAGGCACAGTGCTTAGCACATTTAATAATTTGTTGAATGCAGGGGAAAATCCAGGGACAGACAGTCCGAATAAAGATGGAATAGAGATCCAAAGAGGAGTGTGAAGGGATGAGAAAATACAAAGAAGTACAATTGTCCAGCAAAATGACAGATGGTTATACAAGGTGCAACAATTTGGAACAAGAAGTGGGGGGTGGGGCAGGCAGTGTTTAATGCTGATGGACTAATGGAATTCAAAGAAAAACAAATTATGCAAACAGATGAAAGCTGTAGCAGTGCATGGGCATTGCATGTAAATCACTTGATAAGTCTTCAACAACATGAACAACCTATACAAGTACAGAAACTCACTCGATCTTCATTTTATTTCAATGGCAATTGAAGCATGCCTCTTAGCACTAACAACAACTGTAATCAAATGTACATGATGCCAGCATTAAACGAGGGCCCAGCCACACTCATGCATGACTTGTGGCAATGCGGAAACAAGGCCCACTTGTACCTGGCACCTCTGTGGAGTAGTTTCTGTTCATTGATAACTTTGCATGCCTCTGTGATGATGGTTCCAGAAAAACCTGTAGAATTGCCCATAGGACAACCCAGTCCCCTGCACAGACCCCAACGGTTGAAGAACAAATGAACTCACAACGGAGAAGAAGGAGGAAGCATTATAACTTCTTCTCAAAGGAAGCAGATGAGGCCTTGGGAAAGATACTTCACCAAATACAGGTTATTTTCAAAGACTGAGGTATTGTTCAACTCGCTGCTATCTCCAGGGATACAGAATGCCACCAATTAAAAATGAGACAGACTATCTGCTGGAACCTGATGGAATTTTTAAATGCCACAGAGAATGGTCTGAATGCAAATCACAAGGAACTACATGCCCTCAGGCTCATTGCACTGCAAAACTGAATGGAGCTCAATCTACTGACAGCAATGGAGGGCACTGCCTGCAAGGATACAACGTCCTTTCATCATCAGGTTTTCTAATGCCTGCCTTTTAAACGTGGAAATAATAATGAAAAAGTTCATCAAAGTTTTTAGTGTAGGGGTGTAAAAGGGCAGATAAGGGGTTGTGGGTGTCGGGAATAGTAAAAAATAGATTCGAGAGGAGGGGCTTAGGTGGGGAACCCCCCCAAAAAAAGTCAGCCATTTAAAAGGCATGTTTAAATGGCAGGTATTAGAAAGCTTGATGATGAAAGAACATAGAACCGTCTGCAAGAAAATAGGAAGGACATACTGTACATAAGTGCCTCCAAATAATGCAGACAATGGAACATCGACCCTCGCCATAAAACAAATGGCCAAGTTGATGACAGACATGGAGAGAGCAGGAGGAATATTAAAGATGAGGACTGGCTCTTACTTCATGGATGTCCCAATGCCTCTTACATTTCTGTAACATTTTGTTTCCGATCCTTGTTGTCTTGATAATTCTCTGGTGTATTTATCAAGTAGTAGCAACTTGTGTGTCTCATGGAAATACATGTAACCTCCTTCCAGTTATGACAGGTGATGCCACTCCTCATTGGAAAGATGGAAGCTGTCAAACAGACATGCATCCACAGGTAGGATAAATTAAAAGATACCCAACAGATAGACAACTGTTGCCCAGAGGATGCACTTTGGTGACCACACCCAGACCCAGAAAATTACTTTGAGTGTTATATAAATACAAATTCAGATTCGACAGCCATTTACGTAAAATACACCCCATGGGGTTATGCCATATGTGGAGGAGATTTAAGAGGTCTATGTAAAATATCGATACCCAAGAGTGTCTATAACTGGCAAAAGAAAGATGATAAATATGAGAGAGAGTTAGCCAAGGGATTTGTCCCTCATGGGACAAAAGGGGGGAATGTTGGGGAGTGCAGCAACATTGGAGAATCCATCCAACGCCTTAAACGTGCATGAAAGTAAAAGCTGCGACAGTCACTAGGAAAAGGCACACAACGTAGAAACAAGCGGTCCCATATAAAGACAGCTTTCCTGCATAGGCCTAGTAAGGCACTAGTAGACAGGCTTCAGTAACCCATAATGCATACACCGTATAGATGAACCTAGCCGTCTGTCCACAAATAGATACAGCCTCATTTAACATTGGTTAGGGGAACATAGAAGAAGTATTCATCATGAACAACCAAAACACTTTACATTAGCTGAATGGACAGTACATTTAGGCCTCAAGATCTAGTTAGATATCCCTGAAGAATGAAAGACATCTGCCCCTTCAGCAGAAAACACCCTTGCAGAGAGAAACACACATACCAAGTAGCAACTTCCCAGAGTAAAAGACTGAATGCTGTGCAGTGATTAGTTAAGGCAGGGGGCAATATTCTTCCCAGGCCTGAATTGTGGCAGTGAGGTCATGAAAGAGTAACAAAGAAAGTTAACAGACCCCAGCGCTAAAGGACACACCACTGTACACTGATTGCTCAAAACACACCAGCCTAGCTGAGTTCCCAAGCCTGCATTCAAAAGTGATATAACACCTTATGTTCCTAGGCTGTATATCCAAAACATATCATAATGAAGCTGGCAGGAACCAAACAGTGAAGATTGTGCTTGTGCAGATAGAATGAGCAAGGTATAATGCTGCCCTCTGTAAGATAAATTGAACAGGAAGATCTCCAATTGCTAAGAAAGAAGTCATGCATGAAGTAGAATTGATTGGGAGTTCATGATTTTGTTAAAAGCTGACACATAACTTTCACAGCATGTGCACAATAGTAGTAAAGGCAAAGTTATGAAATCACAAGTTATATAAGCACATATAAATATGTACATTTACACATATCCTTGTCATTGTAAGAGAATGAAGTGTGCAAGCAGCTAAGCCGCAGCACATGAGGTCAAAGGCAGGATAGATGAAATCATGAGAATGGAAGGACTAGCAAGTAACCACTTGGAGAGGGACTTGCCTTACACTGCTGTCCACATTAGCACAATCATTTCACATCACTGCTACTATTTTCTTTACCATCACCGTTGTCACCAGCACAATCCACTTCACCAGCACATTCCACTTCACCAGCACATTTCAAATTACCACCTGGCACGATATGCACATCCACATCTACATTAAAATCAACATTTATGGCAAAAAACTGATATTGTCCCAGATAACATAATAAACATTACAACATAATATATGTTCTCATATTATTAGAACAGACTGTCATTTCGGCTCTTTTAATCGACCAAAGGTAGATTTAGCTAAATCGGAGGTCTTCTCTAACTGCATCCACTGCATGAGAAGACTTCCTCATGGATTCCGGCTGAGAGCTAAAGTGGTCACAGTTCTGGGCATGTATTTATATCACAGTGCAGGTAATTTTCTACAACTAAAACAACTATGTATCCTAGCCTATCGTGGCTAGATTTGCCTAAATCAATAATGGACATGATTTTGACTGTTAGAATAATGCTGCTCCAAAAGTTCCATTATCTATTCTGCTCCAATTATGCCAGTAATTATTTTGCTAAACTTAGGTCCAGCACCCCAAAGTTGGTGCAGGGTCAGATAAGAGACTGAGGATAAGATAGTGGCCCTCATTACGACCCTGGCGGATTTCGCGGTGCAAAATGCACCGCGGAGCATGGCGGAAAGCCGCCGATAGCGCCATGGGGGTTGGCGGATTTACCACCCCATGCCGACCTGGGCGGAGCGGTAAATCCCCAATCCCCATTTTACCCTTCCCCATTCCCATTCTTGCCCCATAGGGTATAATGGGAGTGGGGAAGGAGTTAATTACGCCGCCGTAAAGTACGGCGGCGTAATTAACGAGGTCCCTTAGCGCCATGGTTTTCTCTGCCCGGTAAAACCAGGCGGAGAAAACCTCCATGGCGCTAAGGGAACTCGTAGTACGGCGGACGGGTCCGCCGCGATTACCGCTGGCGGTATCCCACTCCGCCAGGGTCGTAATGAGGGCCAATGAGTTTTACTAAACCCTGCACAGCAGGTGAATTGGGTGTTTTAGACTCGGAATTGTACTACCTTACTGCTACCGATACCTAAAGTCCGAGCAAAGTCCTGTGGTGGTAGTGTTTGGGTTTGCAGCGCTGGCCCTGATTATAATTTTTACTACCTTTAGAATTATATGAATGTATCTAATAGTATATACTATCTGCAACTTAGGGGACGAACTGAAACACCCAAACAGTCTCTAAATATTGAGAAAAAATGAGTTCCCCTTTCCCGTGCGCTCAGTATTGTATTCATTCCAAAGGAAACGCTTTAGTGATACCATTTAGGAATGGTTTATTATTAGGTTGTTGTCCTGATGTGTGATAGCTAGTTCAAATAAACATGAATACATGCATGATTAGATTGTGCTCCTTCTTATGTGTAATATCCAGTTCAAATACACAGTCATTCTCTACTAAGGTGGCCTTTTATGTACAGCATATACCAATACATGTCATTGATGTAGCCAACAATAACCGACTACTGCACGTGCTATTGTATCTGTATTGCCCTTTGAGAGAGACTTCCATCAGCAGATATCAGGAAATTGGGATGACAGATACTGAAAATTTAGCCTGTTGGAAACTGCTTCACAAATTGGGCGTCCAATACCTACGTATCCTTTCCTTTTTAAAGTGTTTTCTGAATTAGAACTGGTCCGGCTGGAGTCCATCTTCAATATGATGCATGTATTAGTATTGCCAGATTTAGAGAGATTGGTCACACGCCACAGAACACTCTTTATGGAATATGAGGCCGATGTAACGCTCACCTGGTTCCCTCGGAGGCGCGGGTCTTGACTGGGCGGTGAAACCGTCTTCAATGTCTGGCGTAGGATTCGTTTGGCTCCCGGATTTGGCCCCTTTCTCACCGAAAGTTTGACCTGAAGGGTGAGGTGTCTGCAAGTGGAAAATCAAGGTATTAGTGCCTGGAAGATTGGGAGAAGTTCCAAGCCCCTCTCTCCCTCTCTCCCCGTGGTACTCGGTCGATGGTTGTGCTCACCTTAAATAGGTGAATGCTGGGCTCTCCATCCTGCGTCATATGCAGGGGCGCTGGGTCCAGTTACTTCACTGGATATGAGTTCAGCCTCTTAATTGCAGAGGGTAAGTTGAGAGCGATGCCGCCGTGTGCTGCACGAGCGTGACTTGTAAGTATAAAAGTTCCCTTTAGATTGCTCTCTTCAAATGTCTTATCTCCTTAATGTCTGTCTTTTCCCTTTCAGATGCTGTCGGTGCCGAAGAAGATGCTCCTCCCAGGTTTGTGGCAGAGAGCGTAACAAGAAGATGGTGCATACGAAGGCACGTAAGTAGAAAGGCTGCTCTAGGGCTGTAGAATGCACCTTAATGTCTCTTTTGTCTTTACAGGTGCCGGAATGCAGCGCGAGCAGAGTTGGAGCGAGCGTAACACAGGTAAGCAGTTTTGTAACTAAGCGTTACTAACCAATGTTCTTTGTCTTTGCAGGCCTGATGCCGTACAAGATATGCAGAAAAAACACCTTGAATGCTGCCGATGGATCGGGTAAGTTGAACCGCTAACTTTGCCTTTGCCTAACCTGTGCCTTTTGTTTTGCAGGAGCTGCTGAAGACTGAGGATTGGTTCCCAGCAGGTAATTTTCGTATTCACAGGATCCGGAACTGAAGATTCACTGGAGCTGACACGTTGAGCGTCCTGCTGCAGATGCAGAATAACGCGAAGCACCTTGCATCAATCGGGTGTGGTTTAAATAGTCCATAGGAGTGCTTAGGTGTCTTCTTCCACAGCCTCGCCCAGACAAAAGAGTTCCTGCTTCCAGAAGGGGTCCAGCATCAATGATCCAGGGAGTGGTGCCTGCCCCACCCAGAAGGAAAAGTAGTCCCTGCCAGAAAAGAGTGAAACATCATCTTGCTGGTAAGTAAGCAGCATGGTCTGCTGCAGGTAGGTCCACCCAAGCACTCTCACACTTGTTATGAGCCCGGCGCTTCCTGTGCCGGGACGGGTCCATGCTATGAGCCTGGCACCACCGGTGCCAGGACAAGGTCCAAAAGGTCCCTATTGGGACTTGCTGGTGCCGATAGTATATGTTATGAGCCTGCTTCCAAGGATTTTGGGTAGGTCCTGACTCTTTGGAAGCAGTGGTCATGACAGCACCCCCCCTCAAGGCCCCTCCCAAATTCGTCTTCTCCGGGGGTTTCGGTTTATCAGGAAATGTTCGATGAAACTTCTTAACCAGAAGGGGTGCATGAACATGTTCCGACGGTTCCCAAGATCGTTCCTGGGGGCCATAACCTTTCCAGTCAATCAGATAGTATAATTTTGATTTGGAAATCTTGGAGTCTAAGATGTCTTGTATTTCGAATTCCAGTTCTCCTTCCACAAGAATAGGGTCTGGAGATTTCGTCAAACGGGTTCCAGGTTGCAAGGGTTTTAGTAGTGAAACGTGGAAAACTGGATGTATTTTCATATGGGCAGGTAGACCCAATTTAACTGCCACTGGATTAATTATGGCAGTGATTGGGTAAGGTCCCAGGTATCGCGGATTGAAAGTACGCGGTCCTTTTAGCGGTAAATGTTTGGTGGATAGCCAGACTTGATCTCCCACAAGATATTGAGGAGCTTCCTTTCGAGGTATGTCCGCACACTTCTTGTATTGTTCCTTGGCCCGCTTAAGGTGAGACGTGGCCTCTTTAAAGGCTTGAGTGATTGTAGAATGCAGATGATCTACAGCGGGTGTCCCAAGATTTTGAGGTGGATCAAGATTTGAAGTGCGAGGGTGGAGTCCCTATAAAAGAAAAAAAGGAGTTTTTCCGGTTCCGGCATGGACTGAATTATTATAAGCGTACTCCGCAATCCAGAGAATGTCTTTCCAAGTGTCCTCCGACTGTTGTAACATGCAGCGCAGATACTGTTCCAGGGTTTGGTTGGTCCTCTCGGTCTGCCCGTCGGTCTGGGGATGATGGCTGGTTGAAAGCCTTACGTCAATTTGGGCTAGGCGACAACAACTCCGCCAGAAGTGGGAAATAAATTGACTTACTCTATCTGAGATTAAAACTGAAGGAAAGCCGTGCAACCGAACGATGTTTTCGAGGAACTCTCGAGCCAGAATTGAAGCTGTAGGTAACCCTTTCAATGGGATAAAATGGGCCATCTTCGAGAATAGGACCACAATCACTAAGATTGTATTAAATCCGGAGCATGGTGGTAAATCCGTGATGAAGTCCATGGAGAGAGTATGCCATGGGTGTGGAGGAATGTCTATTGGATGTAAGAGACCTGCTGGCTTCTCCTTCTGGCTTTTGCTTTGAGCGCACACACCACAGGAATTTATGAAATCTTTAATGTCCTTTCTCCAAGACGGCCACCAGAAATGTCTTTTTATCTTTTCCGACGTTTTGGCAATGCCGGGATGTCCTTCCATTAAGGAGTCATGGTAACAAGAGATCACCTGTCTTTGTAAATCGGTGCATGGTAGATATAATCTTCCTCGAAAGTATAGTAAGTTCTTATCCATTGTCAAATCTTTTCCCTTGAGTTGCCAGTCTTGCACTTCTGCTGGAGTCAGAAGTTCTTTAACTTTAGCTTCAAGGTCTTCAATGGTTTGTGCACTTATCAAACCCAGGATTCTCTGTTCTGGAATTATGGGTACTGGTTCAGGATTGGTCGTGAGTTCACCTACTCCAATTCGGGAGAGAGCATCTGCTTTACCATTCTTGTTGCCTGGTCGGTAAGTTATCACAAAGTCGAATTCGGCAAAAAATAATGCCCAGCGAAGTTGTCTAGATGATTGAGCTTTGGCTGATTTAAGGTACTGTAAATTACGATGATCCGTGATGACGGTGACTGTGTGTCGGGCTCCCAGGAGATAATGCCGCCAGGCTTTAAAGGCGGACTTAATAGCCAAAAGTTCCTTATCTGTAATAGTGTAGTTGATTTCGGCAGCCGAAAATTTGCGGGACCAGAATGCTACTGGGTGTAACTGGTTTGTTTCTGGTCTCTTTGCGAGAGCAGTGCTCCCATTGCGAGACTGGAAGCATCAGTCTCCACGATATAGGGAAGTTCCGGGCGAGGATGTTTTAAAACTGGAGCCGAGGTGAATTTTGTTTTTAGTTCCTGAAAAGCTTGTTCCGCCTCCGTAGACCACTCGAAACGTTTATTCTTTCTGAGAAGGGCAGTAATGGGTTGGACTACTTGAGAAAAATCAGGAATAAATCTACGATAAAAGTTGGCGAAGCCCAACATGCTTTGAACTCCTTTCACAGACGTTGGTGAGGGCCACTTAATGATAGCGTCCACTTTTCTTGAGTCCATGTGGACTCCATTAGGTGACAAAATAAATCCCAAAAATTCGACCTCTGTGACATGAAAAACGCATTTCTCCAGCTTTGCAAAAAGTCTGTGTTTTCGGAGCCTCTCCAGTACTGCTGTGACGTGTTTTCGATGATCCGCCTCAGAGGACGAGTAGACCAGAATGTCATCAATATAGACAACTACACATACGTCGATGAGCTCTCTGAGGACGTCATTCATAAAATACTGAAAAGCAGCCGGTGCGTTGCATAACCCAAAGGGCATTACTTGATACTCGAACAGTCCATATTTAGTACGAAAGGCCGTCTTCCATTCGTCGCCCTCTTTTATACGTACTAAATGGTAAGCTCCTCTGAGGTCCAGCTTTGTGTAGATACAGGCACTTTTAACTTTGTCAAGAAGTTCAGGGATCAATGGTAACGGATATCTGTTCTTAATCGTAATCTGGTTCAGGGCACGGTAATCTATACATGTTCTCAGGTCTCCTTCCTTTTTTGGAACGAAGAACAAAGCTGAAGAGGCTGGGGACTTCGAAGGACGGATAAATCCATTAGCCAGGTACTGGTCCAAATACTGCCTCAGGTGAAGATTTTCAGGTTCTGTGAGGGCATAAATTCGACTGCACGGAGGAGTGGATCCCGGAACCAAGTCTATCTGGCAGTCGTATGATCTGTGAGGAGGCAGCGAATTAGCTTGATCTTTTCGAAAGACATCCTGAAATTCCCGGTATTCAGGAGGCAGGTGATGACTCTCAGAAGTAGTTGCTACTAGCTTAGTGGTAGGCTGAGGATAACAGGTAGGAGCGCATTCTGGAAACCGGATTGTCTTTGCTCGCCAATCGATTTGGGGATTGTGTTTCTCCAACCAAGGGATTCCCAGGATAACTTGAAACTGCGGAGCCTTGATCACATCAAACACGATCTTCTCTTGATGTCCATCTTGGCTTACCAACGTCACTTCCATGGTGGTGTGAGTTACTGGTCCGGAAGCTATTTCCGTACCATCCACGGTGGAGATGATGTCTTTCACCTTCTTAGGACAAAGAGATAGATTCATCCTGGCGGCCAATTCACAGTCCACGTAATTGCCGATTGCGCCACTATCAATGTATGCTTTAATGGCATGCATACGATTGGGTTGTTCTGGACACACAAGGACCATGGGCATGATGAAATGCGAGGTCAAAGAACTGGTTTTAACGCTCGGCAAGCTGACCTCTACACTTGTCGGGCGAGGTTGTTTTCTGACTCTGAACCTTTGGCACCTTTATCGGAAGCTCCTACTATCTTCTTCCTTCGTTTCACGGGGCAATCGTGAAGGAAATGCCCTGAGTTTCCACAATAGAGGCACAATTGCAGTTGTCTTCTCCTTTCCCTTTCCTTTTGGGTTTGAGGTCCTTTCACTACCCCAATCTGCATGGGTTCCACGGTATCATTTCCTTTAGCGGAACTCTGTGGTCTTGAAAAAGTTTGAGTCTCAATTCTGGAACGATCGGCTTTTCGATTTTGTATTCTATGATCCAATTGAACCACCAGATCGATGTATTCGGAACAGTCTTGTAGAGGATTCACCACCTGAGCCAGAACGTCTTTGAGTTCTCCACGCAGGCCTCTGTAGAAAAGGGTGATTCTCTTATCCTCAGGCCATCCGGTTTCAAACATTAGTCTGTTGAATGATGCAATGTAGGCCAGAAGATCTTGATTGCCCTGTCGTAGTGAAAGAAGTTCATTGTCCAGGGCCTGTCCCTGAGAATGTCTTGCGAACAATCTTTCCATACTAGCTTGGAAGTCCTGGAAATTGTAAAGAATTGGGTTATCCTGAGTCACTAAAGGAATAGACCAATCTGCGGCACTGCCACTAGGATATGAGAGCACGAAGGCCACCTTAGCCTGGTCCGTTGGGAAAGCGGTAGGTCTACACAAAAAGTGCAAACGACACTGATTGATGAACACAGCATATCTTTTCGGATCACCTGAAAAGCGTTCGGGCGGGGCCAGAGGTACATTTCCTGGTAGATTAATTTGCACCGGATTAGAGGAAGTCGTTGGAGCATGGCTCCCCCCAGGGGTAGGCAGAGGAGTTTGTCCCGCTTGGGCTTGCAACAATTGTCTAGCCAAATCGTCTGTTCGTTCCTTAGAAACCACTAACTCCCTCCTTAGGGCATTTGTTTCCTGGCGCGCTGCGTGTACTTCTGCTCTCAACCCCCCGAGCAACTGGGCTAATTGGTCCGTGTCTGAAGTTTCCATTGCGCCTGGGCGGGAAATATGTGGTAAGGCTTCGCGTTCTGTAACGCTCACCTGGTTCCCTCGGAGGCGCGGGTCTTGACTGGGCGGTGAAACCGTCTTCAATGTCAGGCGTAGGATTCGTTTGGCTCCCGGATTTGGCCCCTTTCTCACCGAAAGTTTGACCTGAAGGGTGAGGTGTCTGCAAGTGGAAAATCAAGGTATTAGTGCCTGGAAGATTGGGAGAAGTTCCAAGCCCCTCTCTCCCTCTCTCCCCGTGGTACTCGGTCGATGGTTGTGCTCACCTTAAATAGGTGAATGCTGGGCTCTCCATCCTGCGTCATATGCAGGGGCGCTGGGTCCAGTTACTTCACTGGATATGAGTTCAGCCTCTTAATTGCAGAGGGTAAGTTGAGAGCGATGCCGCCGTGTGCTGCACGAGCGTGACTTGTAAGTATAAAAGTTCCCTTTAGATTGCTCTCTTCAAATGTCTTATCTCCTTAATGTCTGTCTTTTCCCTTTCAGATGCTGTCGGTGCCGAAGAAGATGCTCCTCCCAGGTTCGTGGCAGAGAGCGTAACAAGAAGATGGTGCATACGAAGGCACGTAAGTAGAAAGGCTGCTCTAGGGCTGTAGAATGCACCTTAATGTCTCTTTTGTCTTTACAGGTGCCGGAATGCAGCGCGAGCAGAGTTGGAGCGAGCGTAACACAGGTAAGCAGTTTTGTAACTAAGCGTTACTAACCAATGTTCTTTGTCTTTGCAGGCCCGATGCCGTACGAGATATGCAGAAAAAACGCCTTGAATGCTGCCGATGGATCGGGTAAGTTGAACCGCTAACTTTGCCTTTGCCTAACCTGTGCCTTTTGTTTTGCAGGAGCTGCTGAAGACTAAGGATTGGTTCCCAGCAGGTAATTTTCGTATTCACAGGATCCGGAACTGAAGATTCACTGGAGCTGACACGGTGAGCGTCCTGCTGCAGATGCAGAATAACGCGAAGCACCTTGCATCAATCGTTTAAATAGTCCATAGGAGTGCTTAGGTGTCTTCTTCCACAGCCTCGCCCAGACAAAAGAGTTCCTGCTTCCAGAAGGGGTCCAGCATCAATGATCCAGGGAGTGGTGCCTGCCCCACCCAGAAGGAAAAGTAGTCCCTGCCAGAAAAGAGTGAAACATCATCTTGCTGGTAAGTAAGCAGCATGGTCTGCTGCAGGTAGGTCCACCCAAGCACTCTCACACTTGTTATGAGCCCGGCGCTTCCTGTGCCGGGACAGGTCCATGCTATGAGCCTGGCACCACCGGTGCCAGGACAAGGTCCAAAAGGTCCCTATTGGGACTTGCTGGTGCCGATAGTATATGTTATGAGCCTGCTTCCAAGGATGTTGGGTAGGTCCTGACTCTTTGGAAGCAGTGGTCATGACAGCCGAGGAAGGTAACTGTATATTTGCTTATGGCGTACCAAGATTCCATCTGATGGTAAGATAGTTGAATACATAACTCTGGTGGCTGTTGGGCCCTGTCTGGGCTTCACAAACTAGCACTACGATACAATGTGGTAAGCAAAGCAACACTGCACCTCTGCAGGGTTTCATTTGGGACATGCCTTAACACATGTGGAATGAGCTGCGGTGACCATGCATGTAAAACGAAAGTCACGCTAATGCAGGTGTCCGTTGTGTTAGGAGAATTCACCAGAATGGCTAATTTCCCTTACCTACTGAGTCCCTCAGCAGCTTCGCTGGATTTCTAGGATGTATTTGTTTCACCTGGTAAGAGTGTGAGCCTTTTTTCCCACTCTTACATGTGTTTTGCTGTGTGTGGTACATGTTTGTGTTCATAGACTGTGTAGCCTCACCTACTCCATAAGCATCATCTTTTTACTGTGTGTCACACACCACCTTTAGTGCAGTGACATAGGGTTGTCTTTTTCAGACTTCCCACTTTAAACTCCATTTTCTGGGGCTGACTACTTTCTCCCAGAACATGTAAAGTTTCCATTGACTTTATTAGTCTTTTCTAAATTCACAGACCCAGTACAAACTATCTTCCATAGAGTACTGGAAAGGGTTAATAGTTATCCCTTTTTATCTGTTTCTCATGGAACATTATTTAGTACCCCTTTCTTTAAGATTGGGCTGGTGGCAGTGGTATTTACCATATTTTTTCTACCACAGTCTATGAAAATAGCCTTGGTACTGTTTTAGGCTATGCTATTAGCCTCAACCTTTAATCTGCTGGATCCCATTTAATTTTATTTGGTTCTGGCTGGGTTTATTTGCCATTTCTTTTTGTAAAGGTCTTTGTCGTGTTTTACTCTGCGTGCCAAACAAGGTTTGGTTCCTTTGCTCGCCGTCCTTTGGTTCCTCTGTTCGCCGTCCTTTGGCGGGCTTCTGCACAGAAACCCTCCTTAGGCACCCGAGAGTCTAGGTAGACAGGATGTGAGGAAGGGGTTTTAGGCCCCCTGCACAGGGTCTGTTGGAGACCCAAGTCACACTCTTGTTTGATTGGTTAGGTGACTATCCTGCCAGGACAGCCAACCTGATCTGTGATTGACAGCCAGGCTGTGTGAATGGGGGAAAACTGCATAAAAAGCAGGTCTCTGGGACTTGCAAGGCAGAGTCGCCACTGATCGAGAGAACCGAAGAAATGATGAAGGAAGAGGACTGCTGCAACTATTGAACCTCCCGGGGAAAAGCCCTTCTGCGGGTCCGAATCACCTACACTTTGACGACAGAGAAGATCTGCAAGGAATCTTCTTCCCTTGAGCTGGTGGGACCAACCAGTTCACCAAACTCCAAGCAAGGCCTCCCTCCCCTGGTCGAATTTGCTGTGCATTGCTGCAGTGAACCATTTAGCCAGAAGGAACGGACTCTGTTTGGGTTTTAAGGAGCGCACCTTTTTTTTTTTTTGCATTGCTCTGCTGCTGGCTTCTTCCCTGGGCAGTGCAGGACCCTCCAGTCTTCCTCCTTCATGTCAGTCAGACAGTCGCTTCGGGAACCGTGAGCCTGCAGGATCTGCCAGGAGCTTCTGCCTCAGCTACATCATTCTTCCTCTTCAAAGATACTGTTCAAACCCGGTTGTTCGTTTCGTCCAACTGCGGTGAAAGTGTTTTAAATCTTTCATCAATCCGAGGGCTTGTCCTTCTGTACTCTTTTAAGGAACTTTTCTTCTGACCAACTTCATTTCAAACTCTTAGCACAGACTTAATCGCAAACTACTCTGAACTGTGTGATCCTCGGCAAAGACTCTGAACCATTAACATTGGCCCAGGCCTATTGATTTGAATCTTAGTTATAGTAGTAAGCCTTTTCTAGATTGGCCTGCCTACTTACTTGTTGGTGCTACTTGATTTTGAATAACCTTGTCTTTCCCTCCCTTTTTAAATTACTGGAGTGCCATTTTGCTCACACTTCATTTTTAGCTAAACTTGTCCAGAATTGATTGGGTGTTGTGTAGTATGTTAAAATGGTAATTTTCTGCTGCTTTACATTAGTGAACTGTTTTACAAATGATGGTGTAAATAAATGTATATTCTTTTACTCAGAAACCTTGAGTCAATATTTGTTAGAACCATAGTAATTGCTGTCCTTTGTGTAACTTCTGATACTGCTCACTTTACTCTTGAGAGAAGTCTGGCTGCTCAGCCATCACTACCACTTTACTGTGTAATACAGGCTTGTACCAAAGGTGAACTTGTACTGTCACTTGTAGTCTGAATTGTGTGTGGTGTTCCCACAGGGTACGGCATATAATTCTGCCTAACACGTTGTTCCAGTTCAAATTCCTCAACCAGTTCTATTATGTTCTGCTGAAAACATCCATATACAGCACTGACTCTTCTAGGGATTGTCACAGGTGTGGAACGAGGCAAACTGAATTTCTCCCCACCTATTCAAAAATGCTTATATAAGATCTGGGAGATAATATGAACATTATGAATTCGTCTGCTTGGATGTTTTGTTTCTATAGACAATGAAAGTTCAACCCTCGACTTCTCAAGCCATGATGCCAGACCAACATGGAGTAATAATGAAGGAACGTGAAGTGTACATGCCCACTTCGGCCCAAGGATTACTGGGCATGGCTTCTTCACTACTTTGCTAGAGTAGCACAGGACTTTTGACAATCAGCCTGATTCATGGAATTGTTTGCGTGTAAAACGCACATTTGCGCGCCTTTGTGCCCGAAAATCTCTGTTTAAGGTATGGGGATTTTTGGGAAGAATAGCGCGCAAATGTACGTTTTACGCGCAAATAATTCCATGAATCAAGGTGACTGTGTCTTGGCATGTTCAATGGTGCCACCATCCTTTCTATTGTGCAATCTGGGATACCACACTCATGTCTGTTTTTTATTGTTATTTTCCAGTCTGGCAATGTGATGGTATGTATATTTAACAAGCAATCCATATTTCCCTTTGTTTGTTATATGGGATACACTGTTCCAATAGAAAGAACTTTCAAATGAAATTCGAACTTTCAAATGGAATTCACGCTCACATCACAATCCAGCCCCAGACCCTCATCTCTATTGATGTCTACATTCATATGACTATCTAAGAACAGGAGACAACTCAAACTCACATCACCTTACACATCCACGTCGCCATCAATGCCTACATCTGTCTACACTGACATTAGTATTCAGGCATCCCTGCGGCAGCGTGCAAATCCCGAGAAGATTGAAGAACACGCCACACTCACCAAACACTTTAGTTAGCGTGCCTGCATTTCCATTCACTTTCAGGGGTCACAAATGTTTGCCACATCCCCGCCCCTCAGGCCAAGTCAGAGAATAATCCACAATCACCTTTGAACCCCGACAAGAGCTGGCCCTAACAGTCACATTCAGATATTGAAAAGGTTGCACAGTCAGGCCACCCTGACAGATTCAACCAAACTGTACAGACAATGAATTGGGGAAGCTGCATGGCGGCCCCTCTCAATTACATTGTCTCTGGAGGACACACCTCTTTTGCAGTTAATGTTTACGCTCAAGCCACTCAGACTATCGCCAGTGCCAAGAAAGGTTGCACATCGCAATTGTCCAGTTTACAAATGGCGAAGTGCATAACTGAGTAATGGATCTCGAAAAGTAAAAACGGCAGGCAGCTATGTAAAACCCATCTGACTTTTACCGCTATTTCTCAATAGAAAGTATGCGCATTGGTGGTATCACAGAGGTGCAATGTATCTCTCCTCCTTAGACTATGGTGGTTTATCTGACCAAAGTTCAATGACCTTGTTCACGGTAGATTCGCTTTTTTCAATAAATATGTGCCATATCGCATGACTATCTTGCAAGCTATGTAAATTAATTGCTCACATTTGGAATGGAAAACAATACTTGTTATGTTGAACTATTTAATTTGACAATTATTCCCATGTTTCAGAATGAAAACCACAATTCCATTGCTACTTCCGAAGTGATGTGTTTGTGCATATGGTTTTCATGGATTACATGGTGTTGGTTTATGCATCTGGATGCCATATTGTCTCAGAATACTTGATGGTTTGTACACACTTCAGTGTTTTTAAGTTGCAATCCATGGCATCTGTAATCAGTGCTGTATATGTTTACACAGCGCTATTCTGCTCCTTAACTAGCTCTGTGCTTTATAAATCCCATGCATACATAATACGTTTTTGTAAAAATATTATACATACATATATACACACATATTACATGCACCTTTTCAATCCAGTGGCATTAAGGTGCTCAATCGTGTCTTGGCTGAAGAGGGGGACATTCACAATTACGCTACCAGCATGTACCCCCACATCCGTCAATTCTCTGGTGTGCTGGGATCTAGTTGCAGCTTGCCAGAACACTGTAACTGGAATCACAAAGTACCAACTTTCATTTCCTCTGCCACCACATAACTGCCACAACATTCCTCAAAATCGTATTTTCTAAGCCACACAGTGGTGTTTTGCAGCACATTGATTCTAGCGTGGTGGAGATGATGGGGTGGGGAGTGGATGGGCAGGAGATCAACATGTGCATGCTCCAGCTGTTGTTGTGAGTTTAGGGAAGGGCCTTGCTCAGTTCTTATTGCAAGCGAAGTGGGAGTGTTAATGCTAGGGAGAGGCAGGCACGTGCCCATGTAAGATTCAGGGGTGTTGCTAGGTCTGGAAAAGATCTGGGGCTACGCTAATGTCGGGACTGGTGGGACTCGGGGCTAGCAAGCTTTTTGGTTGTAACCCCTGAACTTCTATCCGGGAATACAACCAAAAGACCCGGGGCTATAGCCCCCTTAGCCCGCCTCCTCCGCTTCCCCCCAGCAATGCCTCTGCTTCTCCAGTAAGCATGGTTGCTTTAAGGAATATTTAATTATGTGGGTCATTACCATAATGTCCCTACTATTTTCAAGGGCAGCCTCACCTACCCAAAGTCTTTGGACCATGGCTAATGCACCCAGGACTTTTAAGGCATGCACAGCAATAGTTGCGACTCTGCCCATGCCGTCCTACCATCCCCATGGCTGCTTCCACCAAATTCATGGCAGACTGCACCTTCAACATGCAGGAAGAATTCTTCACTATGCCTTGATTAAAAGAGGTCTCAGCCTGGACCTCCACTAAGCAATGCCGTTCTGAAATACCTGGCATTCCTCCATTGACTTCATCTATTTTTGAATCTTACCATATGCACTAGCCCTTGTCAGAGGACAGCCCCCTCCTCCTCACCCTGCCCTCATCCCTTGCCAACTTGTGAAGCATGGCAGTGTCTTCTTCCCGGCCTGGCACACCCTAGTTGTCATGTGGTAAAGGGGTCCTGGACGGTTAGGCAGTATGCCTTTTCACCTCTGTCCATAGCCTCTCTACCCTAAACAGTATTGTTTGCATAGG
Organism: Ambystoma mexicanum; assembly: GCF_040938575.1. Lineage (NCBI taxonomy): Eukaryota > Metazoa > Chordata > Amphibia > Caudata > Ambystomatidae > Ambystoma > Ambystoma mexicanum. The sequence goes on along the minus strand of NC_090935.1, from coordinate 727,716,271 downwards.
CAGCAGGTGCTACATGACATCATCCACTATATTCACTGGGTAGAAGTGGTAGCAGTGGACAGAGGGCACAATGAGATTGGCTGCACTGCTATCTGGCTTGATAACCAGAGTAGAGCGCTCGTTTTGACATCCGTGGCGAGCTTGCTGACGCAGTTTCGAATCCCGGCTGGGCCAAACTCAGCCTTTCATCCTTCCGAGGTCGATAAATGAGCACCACACACCGTGGGTAATAATAAGCAGCGCTCAGATACCTGAGGGTTCGTAGTGCTATATAAATGCAAAATTATTATTATCATTATTATTATTATTATTATTATTATTATTATTATTATAACGATGCTTTCCATGAGCCTTTTGTACCATACATGTTGGCTGAATGCCTTGTTGGCCATATCGGTAGAAGATGAACTTGTGACATTAATAATGGTATTGGTGACGGTGGCTGCTGAGGCAGGAAGGCCTGCAGTGTGGTAGAAGTGGTTTTGGGGTAGTGGTCGTCGCAACTGCAGAGATCAAAGCAAATGGAGCACTGTCATACGAGATGTCCATGCTTTACACATAGGTCTATTTCACTGAACGTGTAGCGTGGTGTAGCGTGGGCCTAATTCACAGAGCGGTGCAAAGTGACATAGCTCTGCTAAGTACTCTTTGCACCGAGCTAAATGGGCCTAATTCACACAAAACGCTCTAAGTATTTATTTATTTATTTTCATTCCTGATAATGCGCTAAATCGCCCGCAGACCTCACGGCACATGAAAAGCAATACGAGACGGGGACAATCAGTAGAGACAGAGAGGATCAGAGACAAGAAGATGGCAACAAGCTAGTAAGGGACTAGGGCATGTTAAAGGATGCGTCTTGAGGCTCTTTTTAAAGATAACCAGTGAGGTGGAGCTGTTAAAGTGAAGAGGGAGAGAATTCCACAGAGCTGGCGCAGTGACATTGAAGTTGGTTTTTCCAAATTTGACTGGGCGAAAGTGAGGCTGTGAGCCTGACCAGCTCAGTCGCCCTGAATGATCGACGAGGGACATATCACTGGATGCACTGTGTCAAGCAGATGGGTGCAGAGTCGTTCAAGCATTTAAATGTGAGGGTGAGTATCTTAAAAGAAACCCTGTGCCTGACAGGAAGCCAATGCAGTTTCTTCTGGGCTTCGGTAATAAAGAAGTGCCTAGGTAAACCCAGCACAGCTCTGACTGCGCCGTTTTGTGTGATCTACAAGGCAGCAATATTGCTGGCAGAGGTGCCTGCAAGAAGACTGTTGCAATAGCCCAACCTGGAGTTTACGAGGGCAGATGCAAGAAGAGACATATTGCTAACAGATAAGAAAGGACGCATAGCGCACAGTTGCCTATTAATGCAGTCGCAAGATGCTCAGGTTTTGGCCACGTCTGGGTACATGGAGAGTTCGGCGTTGATAGTGATGCTGAGGGTCTTAATAGTTTGGGCCACAGGAATAGAGACATTGGCAATAATTAATCACACATATTCTTCATAGAGATTCTTGAGCATGTGACTAGAACCGGCAATGAGTATCTCTCTTTTATCAGCATTCAATGCCATAAAGTTCTGACTCATCCAGGAGTGGATGACGGAGTAGATGGCAGCAATGGCTTTCGAGTCAGTGGAGTAAGAGCCTGAAAGTTTGAGGATGACCTGGGTGTCATCAGCATAGTTGGTATATAAGACACCTAGGTCATCAAGCAACAGGAGCAGAGGGAGAATGTAAATGTTGAAGAGAGTGGGGGACAGAGAAGATCCCTGGGGGTATACCACGCTTGAGCAAGGAGGGTATAGAAGATAGATTTTGGTACACCACACCGGCATTCCGGCGACCAAGAAAAGTGGCTAGCCATTGCGTTGTGCAGACTTAGTTTTTGTTGTGTGACTGAGTCCCATTTAGCGTGGTGCAAAGAGTCACAATCCAATCACAATTAATAGAGTTGCTTTCAATTATAATAAAATACGACAAACTACAAACAGTAATTCCACAAGAAAATAAAACCATGCAATTGGTAAGAGAAGATAAAACAAGTTAACATTAGCAACTATGGGGTTGGATTTTAACCTGGATTTTAACCTTAGGAGGAGAGCAAGACTTGCAGCCTCAATACTGCATTGTCGGAATCTAATTGGACTGAAAGAGACGAGCGCAGCTCACTACCTTAATGTAGCCTATGTGTGGTTTAAATCGTTGCCTGACATCCTGCTTCAGAAAAGCCAGATACAATGAACATACCTTGCAGAGGCAAATACAATGTTCCACTCTAATGTATTGGTGAGGAATTGCATTGATTCCCTCGTACTTCTAAGCCTAATATCAAGTTGAAGTGGTAGTAAGTACCTGTGCCTAAGCCCCATTAAAAGTGGACATAATATAAAAAGGGTTAAAGTTTCTTCAGCTTGTTTGCAGAGTGGGCATACACCAGTGTTTTGAGGGATACAACCTTGCATATAACAGGCAGTATACAGTATACCCAGTCTGAAACGAACATATAACAAGCACTCATAAGGGGGGTAAATACCATCCAAGAACGGTTTGCTATTTCCCAATGAATTGAGTAGTAGGACTACAGGGCAATTTTTTAAAGCATACATTTGGATATCTAAGTGCCTGAATATGTTGCGTTTAGCAGTTAACTTGAGCTCGGCCTTGAGTGAAGGGAGACACCCGCTGGGGTTTTCCCAGAAGTGTCTGGCACGTAGCCCACACAATATATTTTTCACATGTAGAACCCAGCCCTGGTATTTTGCTCCTTCCAACAGCAGGAAGTCTCTCAGAGCTTCTTTATAGGGGGCCAGGCTCGTGAAAGACCAAAGCCTCACCCAATGCAGGGCTGGCCTGAGGGCAATCAGATCGCCATGGGCAGTAATAGAAGTTCTAGGTGGATCAGTGCATTCTGAGCATTCTTAGGTAAGAGCAATCATTTCTCTAAAAAAAATTCTCGTCTGGGGATAATGATCTTGTATTGGCAGAACCCTAGATCTCTGCGTCGTAAAATTACGCAGGCAGTGCTAGTTTGTCAAATAGTGCTAGTGCTGGTGTAATTGGCCCATTGCCATGACTTGAGAAAAAAAACAGATTGCACCGCTATATTTACTTAGGGTAACCTTGGATTTGACCAATTCGTCCGTCCACCCCCCGCCTCATTGAACCTAATCCTCAGGTAGTCAAAATGCACATCCTGGTCCAATGTAAGGCCATCAACTTCTATCTTCACCTGGCATGACTTAGAAAAGGGGGGTTTGAAGACCATCATTTTAGTTTTGGAGCTATTGAGCTCGATGCCAAGCTCCTTATATTTTGTTAAAAAGATGTTGAGTGCCACTTTCAGCCTAACAGGACTAGTAGCGAGAATGGGCGCAACATCGGCATAAAATAGGGTAGGCAATTTTTTTGACCCAATTTTAGGAGCATCAAAGGAGCCAGCCTCCAATGCGTCCACAATTTCCTGGATGTATAGCAAGACAATGAGTGGAGCCAGGACGCATCCCCAATGGACCCCTTTCAATACATCAAACTGCTCGATCAAGTCCACTCCCAGGCCATATCACACACTAGCCTGACTATAGACATGTAGTTCTCTCTAGGCTGGACTACTGCAACAGCCTCTTTGTAAATCTGCCTGCCTCTACTCTCTGCCCTCTACAACTCATCCAGAACAGGAAAGCTAGACTTGCCCTTGGCCTCAAGCCCAGGGATCGTATCTTTCCAGCCCTGAAATCTATCCATTGGTTCCCAAAGGCTGCAAGGATCAAGTTCAAGACCCAGGCCTTCTGGGGCCTGGGACAGCAATTCTTCTAACTCTCTCTTCGGAAATATCTTCATACTCGAGCTCATCGCACCTCCACCTCCTACTCCCTTAGGGTCAGTCATTTCTCCAAGCAAAGATTTGGGGGTAGATCTCTGTCTTCGGGCTGGAGCCTCCCTCTGGAAGTGCCTCCCTGCCTATCTGAAACTTGAGCAGAACCATCTCTGGTTCCGGAAGCACCTCAAGACCTTCCACTTTGCTTCTGCCATTTCTCTTCCTCTCCCCTGCTGATCTCCCGTCTGTCACTGCACTGGTCACCTGGCTACCCTCTCAATTCGGGCCCAGTATGCCTGTCTGTCCAGTTGCACACCTGCACTATCTCCTGGCAACCCTTGCACTTGGCTCTGTATCTGCAACCCTACAGTCCCCTTTCCCGCACTATTGGACACCTGCTGTCTGCACTACCTGTTGCTTTGATCCCCTGTATGGCACTCTCCCAGCACCCCCTTCCCCTGGCACTTTTTCCCCTCCTCTCTCCCCTGCATTTGCGCACTCTCATGTCACTAGGCCTAGTAAGATCGCTGCCTTTGTCCTCCCTCTGTTTCCCTTCCCTTGTCACGCCTTGAAACACTTGTGTATAGGCGCGTTATAAATGCCATGCCTTATCATATCATATCATAATAATTCGATAGCATCAAGCAGCTCTTTTGCAATTTTACATTGTTTCAAGGTTTGCCACAATAATGCTGTTGACACAGAGTCGACCTCTGTTTTAAGGTCCAGAAAAATGATATATAATTTCATGTTTTGCAATTTTGTGTATCTCTGGATTAGTAAGTACAGTAGGAAACAATGATCCACTGTATCACGGCCAGTTCGATATCCACCTTGGGCATTACTTAGAGGCCCTTGTCATCTACCCATTTTTTGAGTTTTCCCAACAATGCTTTGCCGAATGTTTTTCCGGTGCAATCGAGTAGGAAAATTATGCGATGGTTTCAGGCTGGTCTTTAGGCCCTTATTGTGTATTGGTACTATTGTCGCCTCCCGGCAAGTTTGCAGTACTTCTTTAGCACCAATGGAATATTCTGCATAGAATTGGCACCCAAATAGCCATTTCATCACGATAGAAATCTGGCGGAATGAGATCAGGCCCTGCTGCTTTCCCCCTTGTTTTTGAACACAAAGCCTCTTCCACCTCCCTGTGTGTTACAACCAAAACTGCCTATACGGGATTTGCAGCTGGGATTCCACACAGTGCTGTACAGCCAGCCTTCCCAAACTTGAGTAGAGATTTGAGAAATGCCTTCTGCAGCCTGTGCCCGAAATGCAGCATTGCAAGGACTGTTTGCCACCCAATTTACAGGGAGAGACCAGCTTCCAAAACTGTACCATGTTCCCTTCTTCCATCGCCTCACAAAGGGGGGGCCCGGGAAGCTTTAGCATGTTCTTTTTTTGATGCCCACCGAAGGGCTTTGTGGTGTGCAGTAGGTCTTTTTTCGATCTGCAACATTCAGCGGTGTACCAGTTTTTTTTTTCCTCAACCATACGTTTGGTCTTTGTATTTATTGTGGACACAAAGGGTATTACGTGTTTGCCCAGGGTCTCGAACTCTGTTATTATGATGGATGCTGGGGCATTGGGATTACACATTTCGCCCAAGTTATCCACTATCCCTGGATAAGCCTCAAGCTTTAGGACTCTCTCGATCTAACCTCGCCACTTTATTGACTTTCTGTTGTGTCCCATGAGCACTAAATATTTGCTTACCCCGGCCCTCCTCGCCCCCCTAGTTCCACCAATCCTGATACAACAGGAAAGGGACAGGGGTTTGCGGTTGCCCTCCATCCAATCAATTAGGCCCTTAATGCCACGCCACAGTGAACAGGCAATGGATTCTCCAAATGTTCTGTGTGGAATGTTTAACTACCCATTTCTCTATTCTGACTGGGCCATTAGTGCAGTGTCATGGTGCAGCGATGGCCAGTATGGTGCTCTGCACCTGATGTTCTGTCATAATGAGCACATTCTAGGGAAGCTCACTTCTACTGTTCATGCACACTTTGAAATAATTGTAATCACCTCCACCAGTGGAACTAGGACAAGCATGTCTAGAATTGTGCTTCCTTCACCCAAAATGTCTGCATGGGCCATTGTCTGATGGTACTGCATTTCCTGCTTTGTACATGCCCTGCTATTCTCCGGCCATCTTCTTGGGCTTTGCGTTAACCATGATTTCACAAACAAAACTGTTTCATCAAAACCACATCTTCTTGGGTGTTGCTTTAACCATGATTTCACAAACAGTACTGTTTCATCTGAAACACACTACTCCATTAGCATTGTCAGTTCCTGGTCCCCGAAGTGGACTTTCTGCTTGCAACTGGTGTTCTCCACCAGAAACAGCTTTTGGGTGCGTATAGTAATGCATTGTGCTACAGTACCTTTAATCGCAGTCAGCACCTTTTAAAATGTCGTCTGTCATATTTCCAAAACTACACAAAGACCAAAAAAGAACCCAATTAGGGAACTCCCGTCCCCTGCACTCTATTTATCGCTTAAGCAAGCTGAGTAAAGGTTTATTCCCAAGAGGGGAATCAGAGTAAATGGAGTAAATCAATTTCAAGTTAAATGAAACAACATAGTAATTCAAGATATCGGTTTAGTATCAAAACATATTCATCAGTTCAAAGAAAAGTTGGTTATCCAATCAGGATTTATTTTTCAAAGAGCAAATGCCCAACGCGTTTCGAGATAATGTTCTCTTCATCAGGGGCTGTAATTATTCGTTGTGTCAATCACAGTAACTCTAGAGAAGTATATACAAAATAATAATAATGTCAGTTTACATGATAATAACATAGACTGAATGCTTAGAAACAGCGAATTATCCAATAAACAATATAGGTTCTTTAAAGCAAAAGGTAGTACACTAGTTAGAAGAGTCTATAGTCTTGTTATAAAGTGACAAGGAACTAGAGATAATATCGTTATAGCAAAGTCTTCATCCTATCAAACAATTGTAAATCAAATGTAAGTAAAATTGAACTAATACAAATACCACTAGGTGTATAAAGGGTAAAAAACATACCGTGTGTTACATTAAAGGATGGACTGGGTCATGTTGTTACACAGGTGTAGCTGTCTGGGTCCCCTATAGTATAACCAAAGAGGCAAAAGATGCTGAATGAGCACTGTGCTTTGTAAATCACGTGAAAATAGATAAATGTAGAAGAAAGTCTGTTAACTTACTAGCCAAACAAGAATCGCTTGTATCTGAATCCCTCAGAGGCTGGGGGGCCGTGTTGGTGTCAAAGGAAAACAGTATTTTCAGTCTGTGCGCGGTACCTAAAAGATGGAGGCGCCACTCGTTACAAATAGAACGACCAAAAAAAGGTCTAAAGTGTCAAGAGTATCCATCTAGGATCAAAATCATCGAAAAATAGAGTTATAGTAGTATGGCCCTGTCCCAAAATAAGTAACTTACTGTAGTCGTTGTAAGGCAGGAAAGACAGGTAAGAGCGGGGAGATACAGCAGTCGCTAGAGACCTCCAAAAAACATGGCGGTTAATATATACGTCATTGTTGTGACGTCATTACGCAGAAGCGCACCTGACGTCGCCAGTGTAAACACCATGTACACGTCTGTTTAAAGAGACGAGTCTGGTAGCAAAAAGTGGCCAAGAGGTAAATACGGCTGAATGTAAAAAGCTGAATGTGAAAAGCTTTGCCTGAGGAGGAGATTTTGCTAATAAGTTAGCACAAAGAGAACTGTACTGGATCCATAAATTGGACTCAGTTAATCCCAAAGGACTTAACGAAGATTTCTACCTAGGGCCTTTCCTTTGAAACGCCTCTCTTTTAACGCTACATCCTTTTCCCTTCATTGCTGAGATCTGCTCTACCACATCGATAGCGTAATGACGTCACAACAATGACGTATATATTAACCGCCATGTTTTTTGGAGGTCTCTAGCGACTGCTGTATCTCCCCGCTCTTACCTGTCTTTCCTGCCTTACAACGACTACAGTAAGTTACTTATTTTGGGACAGGGCCATACTATTATAACTCTATTTTTCGATTTTGATCCTAGATGGATACTCTTGACACTTTAGACCTTTTTTTGGTCGTTCTATTTGTAACGAGTGGCGCCTCCATCTTTTAGGTACCGCGCACAGACTGAAAATACTGTTTTCCTTTGACACCAACACGGCCCCCCAGCCTCTGAGGGATTCAGATACAAGCGATTCTTGTTTGGCTAGTAAGTTAACAGACTTTCTTCTACATTTATCTATTTTCACGTGATTACAAAGCACAGTGCTCATTCAGCATCTTTTGCCTCTTTGGTTATACTATAGGGGACCCAGACAGCTACACCTGTGTAACAACATGACCCAGTCCATCCTTTAATGTAACACACGGTATGTTTTTTACCCTTTATACACCTAGTGGTATTTGTATTAGTTCAATTTTACTTACATTTGATTTACAATTGTTTGATAGGATGAAGACTTTGCTATAACGATATTATCTCTAGTTCCTTGTCACTTTATAACAAGACTATAGACTCTTCTAACTAGTGTACTACCTTTTGCTTTAAAGAACCTATATTGTTTATTGGATAATTCGCTGTTTCTAAGCATTCAGTCTATGTTATTATCATGTAAACTGACATTATTATTATTTTGTATATACTTCTCTAGAGTTACTGTGATTGACACAACGAATAATTACAGCCCCTGATGAAGAGAACATTATCTCGAAACGCGTTGGGCATTTGCTCTTTGAAAAATAAATCCTGATTGGATAACCAACTTTTCTTTGAACTGATGAATATGTTTTGATACTAAACCGATATCTTGAATTACTATGTTGTTTCATTTAACTTGAAATTGATTTACTCCATTTACTCTGATTCCCCTCTTGGGAATAAACCTTTACTCAGCTTGCTTAAGCGATAAATAGAGTGCAGGGGACGGGAGTTCCCTAATTGGGTTCTTTTTTGGTCTTTGTGTAATTGTACAACCCATATGCCAGGGTTGATTTCTTTTCTCCCCTGCACCTTAAATTACTCTTAAATAGATCCCTCTATTTCTTAATAGAGCATCACATACACATGGAAGTCAGTTATACATTTTGAGTGACAGGTGTGTACTTTCCAGTTAGATATTTCCAAAACTAAACATAACACTATTATGCGAAAGGGTATATGTTGTTTCATCAAACACTTATTTATGAACCTGACTTTTCACATGTTTTGCACAATTCATTAAACCCCTGCCTTATGACTTTCTCACTCATTAAACACTATGGGGACGATTCACAGAAAGTTTTGCATGGCGCAAAGGCATTTTGCACCAAAAAAGTGCACTTTACGCTGCGCAAAACTTGAGTTGTCTAATGTCCTGACGAAAACGACAGGATTCACATCCTTACTGCTGAAACTAGAGAGGAGGACACTTGTGAGCTTGGCTTAGAATAAAATTAGTTGATTTACATCTAGTAGGCCTGATCTATTGGACTTGCTTTACTATAGTCTTTAATCGCTGATCAGATTTTCCACTGCTTGAAACGGATTTCTTCAGGTTTCGAAGACACATTTTGCGGACGTTTTGTCTAAAGCACATTTTTACAGTTGACTGACAGTGGTGTCTTTGAGACTTATTTCACACTGGCGGTGATGTGTTCAATTGTATGTTTTGTCAAATATCTATCGTGTTTTAACCACACTGATTTTGTACGTCTTTTAACTAAGATGTTTTAAATCATTATAAATAACATTGAAATCATGTGACTATATGGTTTATGAACTCTGGGAATAAATACATGGGCCATCTTGAGCGAGAACTACCACTTACTATAGTCCATTTGTTGAAGTTTGATAAAACTCAGCTATTCCAGTTGTTTTCATACACACACGTTTTTTTTTCTATTAAGCAATGTTTTCTCCTTGTGTGAAGACTGCCATGGGGATTACCTTCAATGCTCCACTTTTTTACTTTCAAATGTCACTAAGCACCTGCCTTACGACTATCTCATTAAACAGGATCCATAGAAAGTTTTGCGTGGTGCAAAGGCACTTTTCGCCAAAAAAAGTGCACTTTGTGCTGAGGGAAACTTGAGTTGTCGATTGATCGATCAGAAGTTCTGCTGGTTATTACCTACTTTTCACTTGTCCTCACCTACTTAAAAGCTCTGCACCATGCCGAGTGCTTTGCACCACAAACAGTGCAAGTAAGGGAAGGGTCAGCACAAACAATCAAATAAGGTGTCGAACATGCATATTCCCCATTCTTCCCGCAAAAGAATGAAGAACGAGGAATAACATGGGTGTGTTAAGGGATGCATCAGGCAAGCACCAAAAACGCCCTATCACGCGCAAACAAAACCCTATTCATAGATCTCAGGGCAAATAATATCCCGAGTCCAAAGGAGAACGCACATCACCTAACTTTAACACCACATGATACGTGACACAAAGTATGAAAGCACACAGTACAATCCATTTAAAACCAGGACTTCCACAATATAGAACCAAACTGAAGTGGAGGAGGACGGGGAGGGTGATGAGGCCCAGGATGTTCCATCCACGCACAAGGCTACAGGGGTTGCCAGACCAGGAGGTGTATGGAAGGTACGGATTCCCTCCCCATTTCATTCTAGACCTGGTTATGGAGCGGACAAAGGACCTTGCACCACAGTGAGTGGCCATATACATCAAATCAAGTGCACAACCACCCGCAGAGTCATAGCAAGTTGAAACAACAGTGTCCTTGTTGCTCACACAAAATGACACAACACAACCAATACATCCTGTTACCTGTTCGTCCTGCTCCCCACCAATAACTTTGCACTCAGACACCCAATAACACATAGGAGACCAGAAAATGAAAAGCACAGCATATAATGGAAGGAGGAACCAATGCCTGGGGGGACTGCACTGCCCATCCTAGGGGTGTATCACCCAGAAATACATGTGGAATGGCTGCTCCATTCTCTGTCAATTATACAGCTGTAAAACGGTTTATGGTGATAATTTCGAATTACATTATGTCGAAAGTCATAATGTCGAGAAAAAAAAAAGTTGACATTTTTTTTCGAATGTCTATTTTTGTTTGTTTTTTGTTCGAAATGGGGGGTTCCCCCAACCCCCCTTTTTGTATTTTTTTTGTTTTACCCCTTTTTTTTATTTGCGGAACCCAAAAAAACCATGTAAATAAAAAAATAAAACATTCCCAAAAAATATTTTCGACATTTCTTTTCCGACATTATGACTTTCGACATAATGTTTTCGACTTTTTCACTGCACACCCTGTAAAACATATCACCATATCAGGTGCCATATAGATGGAGAAAAGTATGACTTGCGTTGGCAGCTTTTAACCTTCAGAGCCTTCTCCAACCGTCCTCAGTCATGTAGCCATGTACTTCTCTGGAGGAACCTTAACCAACCCAGACTGCCTGATGTGTGGTGTGCAGCCATTCCACAGCCCTGTTACCTTGCACAGCAGCAACCATCTCCCCTATCAGAATGCCTCATAGTGAAAGGAAAACACAAGGTCAGAGCAGGTAACACATCCCTGCACTCAACACCACCATACCCTCTGCTCCGATTGAGTGCCATGATACAACGTGCACGATGGACTCACCTACCTCTCATCTCCATTATGTCACCCTCTGCACCAACGCCGCTGGACCTGCTCACCTCAGTCCAACACACATATAAGCATCCAACTAAGTGAACACATCCCTGCAACCAATGACACCATACCATCTGCTCCCCTGAGTGCCATGAAACGACGTACACAAAGGACTCACCTGCCTCCCATCTCCCTCAGGGCTTGCAAAATCATCTTTTCAATGACATAGACATGCTGTGCATGAAAGAAACAGAAAGCAGTGGAATGCGTTGAAGTGTCCCGCATGGAACATGGCAACCTGATAGCCATGGTCTACCCAGCAGCACCCAATTGTGAGGTTGCACCCATGGCCATCCGGGGCCCTGCCCTGAACGCCCTTGAGCTTTGACCTTCATGATATGATATGATATGATATGATAGTTTATTTATATAGTCCATATACACAATGTGTTTCAAAGCGCTTCAAGGCAAGGGAGGGAACAAGGGAAAATACAATGACATTCTTACAGGCCATGAACAGTAAGGATGTGAAATGAACTATCGTACTCGGCCTGACGACATTTTAGATAGTGCAAGAGCTAAGACATAGCTCAATGGTCTGTAGCATTTACTACACTGAGCGCTTACATCTGCTGCTCACCCACAAGCACAGGTACTCTAGCACTTACCCTCCACTACCTCCTCCCTCTTCTCTCTCTGCACTTGCACGCTCTGAATGCTCACAAGGCTAGTATGTCTGTCGTTATCCTCTAGTGTATAAGTTGTTTTCAATTCCATGTTCCCTGCCTGGTGGCCTGTGGGCCATTGAAACACAATGTACTTGTTGTATAAGTGCCAAACAAATGCACAACAAATAAATAAATAAATAATTAGGGATCAGGGAGGATGTTACTTTTCTCGTGCATTGGCTCTTTGGTGTGCTGGGTGAAGCTGAGTGTGTCGAGAAGCCTGAGAAAAGTCTCCTTCAACAGTTTAGTGGCCTTGTTGCCTGGGATGTTAAAGTGGCACAGGAAGATATTGTTGCCGTGAGTGAAGGACATGGTGGTGACCAGGTCGGTGAAGTCTCTGATGAAGGGAGTGTTGGGTTTGGGTGGTCTGTAAATGAGATGGAAGGTGACTGTGTCTGTTGTGGAGAGTGGGAAGTGGCAGGAGAGGACTTAGAAGGAGCCAATGTTGTTATCAAGTCTGGGCAGGGCCTTGAGTTCTTGTGGATGATTGTGAGGCCTCCGCCTTTCGTGTTTGACTGGTCTTTGTGTTGGATGCTGTAACCATCGGGGACAAGGATACCTAGGATGTGGGTTGAGTTGGATGTCATTCCGGTCTCAGTGATGAAGATGGCATTAAGGTAGTGTGTAGAGATGAGGTTGGCGATATGATAGGGTGCCGATGGACTTGAGGCTGATGTGTGTGAGGTTGCTGCATTGCAGAGTCCATGCCTTAGAGGGGTGGGGTGATGTTGACGTTGGTGTTGCCTGGTGATAGACGGGATGGCCTATGGAGACAGAGGGAGAAAAACACATGTCACAAGGCGCTACGAGGCAAGGGAGGGGGAACAGTGGGAAGACAGACAGCAATCCTACTAGGCCAGGTGTTACTCAAATTGTGCAAGTGAATGGTAAGGGGAAGGAGGAAAGTGCAGAGGGGGAGGGTGGAGGGAACAGTGCAGTATATGGGATAATAGGATAAATAATGAAGTATAGTTACGGCCAGCAGGTGGCAAGTGCAAGGGTAAGTGCAGACAACAAGTGTCAAGTGCTGGTAGTGCGACTGTAGGGATACATAAAACTGTCGAAAGTGCAGGGGTTGCCAGGAAGGCAGTACAGGAGTGCAACTGGTGGGGGAGCGGGCCTGGGTCTGAGATCAGAGGGTGGCCAGGTAACCAGTACAGTTTCAGTATCAGCCAGGAAGTCAGTAGAGGAGAGGAAGAGAAAAAGCAGAAGCAAAGAGAAAGGTTTTGAGGTGCTTCAGGAATCAGAGATGATTCTCCTCAAGTTTCAGGGAGGCAGGGAGCCTGTTCCAGAGGGAGGCCCCAGCTGAAGAAAGAGATCTACCAACAACTCGTTGCTTGGAGAAGCATCTGACGCTGAGGTAGTTGAAAGCGGATGAATGAAGAGCTTGAGAAGGAAGATATTTAGGAAGAGAGTTGAAGGTATTGAGGCCCCAGAAGGCCTTATGGACAATGCAGAGAGTTTTGAACTTAATCCTTGCAGCCACTGGGAGCCAATGCAGATATTTCCGTCCTGGAGAGATACGATCCCTGGGCTTGAGGCCAAGGACAAGTCTCGCAGTCCTGTTCTGGATGAATTGCAGAGGGTGGAGAGAAAAGCAGGCAGATTTAGAAAGAGGTGGTTGAAATAGTCCAGCCTAGAGAGAACCAGAGCTCTGGAGACAGTAAGCTTCTGGGGGAAGGAGAGGAAAGGAAGAATACCTCAGAGGAGGTACAGCTGGTAGTGAGATTTCTTAGAGACATCCGAGATGTGAGGAGAGAAGGAGAGTGTGGAGTCGAACATGACACTGAGGTTTTTGGCCTCACAGGTGGGAGCAGGAAGAGGGCCAAGAGAGGCCGGCCAGAGAGTGACAGGAAAGGAGGGAGCGGGTGTGCCGATGAGAAGAATCTCAGTCTTACTGGCATTAAGGCAGAGATCATTGGCGGCAGACCACTCCTGGATGGCGGACAGATAGTCAGAGATAAGAGAGGGAGAAGAGGCGGCTGAGGGTAGCCTGAAAATGAGCTAAATGTCATCCGCATAGCACTGGAAATTGGGGCAGAGCGCAGCAATGCGGTGGGCAATAAGTGCAAGGAATTGGTTGAACAGCCAGGGAGAGAGGTTAGATCCCTGGGGAACACCACAGGTAGAGATAGAGACAGAGGAGAGGAAGGACCCAAGTTGAACCTGGAGGGTCGATCAGAGAGGAAAGAAGTCAGCCACACCATGGCCTACTAGCCATCAGTTTGCAGCGGTCTGACCAGTAAGCCTGAGCCACATCTGGCACGGCTGTCTCCTACATTTGTCTGCAGCCAGGCTCCATGATGGCTTCGGGCCCTGGGTCCTCTTGATCCTAATGGGACCAAACATAAATTGTCAGTTTCTTTGTCTGCCTTTCACCATCATGGAGCCTGGCTGCATACAAATGTAGGAGACAGCCATGCCAGCTGTGGCTCAGGCTATCTGGTCAGACCGCTGCAAACTAATGACTAGTTGGTTGCAGCTATAATACCCGATGTTCTGGGATGATCATCCTCACCCACATGGCTTTGCGGCCACGAGGTCTTGACTGCCGTAAGGCCACCAACCAGGTACTGGGGCATAAGCTGCCATCCCCAACCAATGCCCAGCCTCTCTAACCTGACTCCTGTGTCCTGACACTCTTCCCCTGGCTGAGCCAAGGCCATCTCATCTGCTAGGCTCACCGGAAAGGGAGAAGAGTGCTCACCACACAGCTCACCATCCTGCAGGTGCACATCTGGTGTGTTGGAGTTGTCCATGCACACTGTGGCTCTGCAGGAGGATGAAGGACAGTAACCCCTGTGTGGGGGGGATTCTCCCGGGGTCGGCTGGGCCTTCCACGGACCTCCGGGCTGGGAGGCCCCAACTCCTCCCGCGTATCCCAAAAATGAGTATGAGACACACACAAGAAGCAAGGTGGTTCTGCTGTTTATTGAATAATGGCAGGGATGGGTCTAGGATCGTACGCGTCTGTCCTGACTCTCGAAATTCGTGGGGCTCGCAGGCCCCTTTTGCCTCAGTATGACGCGCTACTTGCATCACCTGGGAAAGTTAGCAAAAAACCTATCGCCACTCTGGATTGGTTCCTCGAGTGGTAGGGTTAGTATAGCATACGTATAGAGAACGCTGTTAGTGGTTAAGGGTCAGTCAGGTGGTATACTTGGGTTGTCCCTTCTATTAGATACATGAAAATTGTTACACGAAGACCCCTAATGATTGGCTAATGTTAATGGCTTCAGTGATGAGTGCCGCATGTTCTGATTGGTCCACTCGCGAGCCCCCCAGCCTGGGACCATCGTTCCCAGCTCGCGGTGTACCTGTCATTTGCAACAATATGTAACTATGTGTTTATGCAGACAATGCGTGGATTTGCTCATATGCCTGAGAGCAGACTATTCCCACCGCTGTAGGTGTCCATTGGGTCATTTCATTGTTGCAGCCTGTGTCTCAAACGTGGGACCTAGGTGACTTCTCCCTCCTGGGTCTGGCACCCTGTCAGGTTCGGCTTGGTCACGTGAGGAGAGACCGTGGTTGAGGCAGAATTCTGCACATTTAATGTTGTATTTTCCACTGTGTGTCTGGCTTAGTTTGCAGGTGTGACCTTGGCTTCGGCTTGTGGCATGCGAGTTGCAACATTGCCCCCTTGGCTGTCAGTTCTCGCTGGGCTCATTCTGCAGGGTCAGCAATTGTACTCTTGTTCGTTCAATGTTCGTGGAGGCTCTTGCTTGCGGCCTACTTGGGCCTGGTGCATAGGTGGGGATGTTTAATGCACGGCACTTTAAGTTACGGTATCACATTGCTTCATATCCAGTATCATGTCTTCGTTGTATTTTCATCAAAATGCAAGGGTTAGGAGAAGCGTCAGCAAGCATTTTAGATGAGTGCTTTGTGCGTCTTGCGTTTCTGCATTTTGGAAAACCTATGTGAAAAATAATAAAGATGCGCGTCAGTGGGTGTGTCCGTCACCTACGTCATAGCACTGAATATGTTCTTCGTGTGGATTGGTGTGGGGGTGTCCAGTGTGCATGGTTGCACGGGTGTTCTGACAGTTGGCTAGGTCGTCATGGCATCTCTAACGATGTGTTTATTTACTGTTGAAAGGTTTAGTCGAGTTCATCCATGCCGCAGGTGTCGGCTTGAGCAGGGCAGGCTGGTGGGCAGGCTGATGGGCACATCCATATGTTCCTGTACCAGGGTATTTGGTCGTCTGGTAGATAGGCAAATTCATCTTGTGGCGGGTGTCTGGGTCGCAATCCTCTAGGCCAGGGGCGCGAGGAGATTGGGGGGAGTCTTTTGTCCCATTCTCCCACTTCAGTCCCCCCTCTGGTCGACTTGTCGACCACAAACATATCCTTTTCCTTATCTCCTCTTACTCTCCATATTTTAGTTACTCCTCCCAGGTGTCCATAGTGGTTGACATGATCCTCAAATGACCAATACATATACACACAACTTCCTCCAGGTGTGCAGCATACCCATTTACCGATGTAGCTCCTCGGGTTTCTTGGGTTTTCGAGCCTCACGGATGGCGGGTCCAGGTGGTTGGTGATGATCTGTTTGCACAGTTTTTCTCTTTCCTTTATTATTGTGTCTGTGTGCTGGCCATCATCAGTTGGCATCAAGGGGTGCATACCAACCATTTAGATCATTTTGTCTGTAGTGCGTGCTTTCCGGGCTTTCCAGAACCTTATTATGATAAGTGCAGCTCCAGCCAGTATTATACATCCAACTATAATCTTCAGTCCGTCCGACAGCCATTATGGCATCCATGACCATAACAATGAAAACCAGCTGTCATCCTTCTTCACTCCTTTACTTTCTTCCATCATTTTGGAGTGCATCTGGGCCAGTTGTGATACTGCTTCGGAGAGTGTACCATTGTCGGCATCGTTAGCAGGAATAAATGTGCAGCATGATTGTCCTATCTTTGCGCAAACTCCTCCTTCCATTGCTGTAAGGAGATCTAATACGTATCTGTTCTGTAGTGCTACCATCCTCACTGCTCGCAGTTCCTCTTTTATTGCGTTGAATCCATTTACTGTAGAATTAATTGTTATCATCAGCTCCCATCGGGTTATCTGGAGCCATTTTGCGTTTGCGTAAGCTTGTAGTCCCGGATGTATTATTGACGAGAAAAACATTGCTGCTCTGCTGAATAGTCTGTGTTCTGGTGGGATTGAAGTGAGTGCTGTTTCCGACCTTCCCCATAGGTAATTTTCTGTCAGAGGTTCTCCTTGTCTCTTTTTTCTATTCAGGACATTATTGTTGTTGTTGTTTTCGTTGTCTGACCCCCTCTGAGATTGTACAGATCTCTTCTTCCTCTTGTTTCCTTCATCCATTTTAGGGAAGTTCGCCATGTTCACATGTTTCTGGGGCACCACTAGTGATGATACATTAATGTGTACCATTGTGCATATACCGTTCCACAGAGGGGGCAGTGTGTGGTATGCCTTGTTTCTGCAGGCCCAGTAGTGGTCCATTAATACTGCTGTTCCTGCTCCCCCCTCTGGTAGCTCTAACACGCTGGCACAGTTGGTGTTGTATCCCACGTCCACTTCTCCTCTATGTTGGTAGCATAGCTTAGGTGCAGACAGCGGCAGGATGCTCATTGGGTCTTCAGCCCTTCTCCATCCATGTCAGCATGGGTACGTACTTGCCCCAAATCGTCCAACATCTGTTATTGTGTTCATCAATGGTGGTAATATTTTCTCTTGTTACCATGTTGCTGCCAATCACTCCTATGTCCCATTTATTATTCATGTATACCTTCCCAGTTATTGTTACCAGTGGTCTTTCCCAACAGCCTTGTGTATCAGGAACATTGGTGGCGTACCAGTCACATGGTAGATATTGTAGTGTTACTTTCTTCGTTTCTCCCTTTTCAGGACCACTTGTCATGTATCTGAATGCTTCAGCATGCAAACTGCTCTTGTGGTAACTCAAATAAGACTTGAGGAAGTTGTTTTCGTATGGATATGTGTCTCGTGTTTTCCACACCAGTCTCACCACCGTCCCTTGAAATCGCCCTCTCGTTTGGAATAGTGCCAGGTATATTATACATCGTGCCGTCTTTTCATCTATTTCTGTGGCAACGAATGTTCGAGAAGCGCTCATGGCGTATGGGATCAATGAGCAGACATAGCAGCTGTCTTCTGTTGCCTGCTTACCTATTTGGGTCATGTGCTGGTACCACATGTTGTTCGAGACGTGTGCTGAATCTGTTATGTAATTATCAATGCCTTTATTATCTGAGTATGTGCTGCGTTTAACTCTACTTCCCTTATGTGGAGGGTTGCTAGTACCACCTGACCTAACACCTGTTGCAGCCGTGGGTGGGGCTACGTTAGGTTTGGGTGCAGCTAAAATATTGATAGCATAACTTTTCTGCCATACAGAGGCAGCCAAAAACCCAGTGATCACCAAAACCCCTATCATTTTTATTACAAAAGCTAGTCTCACCGGCATTTGCTCTTACCTTGCTGCAGTCCGGCAGCTTATTCTTGCAACGTTAAAGTTTCCCGCCTGAAAATTCTCAATACGCTTGTTATTATTGTTAGTTGTCGTTATCAAGCCCTCCCTATCAGGTAGTCGTTCAGTGCCCAGGCGAAGAGCTGTTCCCACGCCAATCTAAGCGATCTGTCTCTTAGAGCAGGTAAGTGCTGGTGAAGATGGGGCATTGATTGTTCTATGGCCAAGTTAAATGCGGTGTAGTAAACACGTACCCTCCTTCTTTTTAGGTACTTTGGCCTTTTTATGTGATATACAAATTGGTGTGATAGGGCTTCAGGGTAATTATCGTCTGAGGGTAGCATCTACTCCTGGGCAATGTACGCTGTTAGTTATCTATTTTGTTAACAATACAATAACACACGGTACCTGCATGTGCGAGAAAGAAAAATAAAACATACAAGTGTTTACATGTGTATATGTGCAAAACAATGTCCTTCAATTGGGTGGTGGCTGTAGTGGGCAGGGGGTTTGTGGGCAGAGGGTCTGGGGATCAACTGGTGGAAGTCTGTTTACTCTTTGATCTTGTGACCATGGGATGGGCGGTATGCAAATCACCAGTGTCTATTTCAGTACTTGTCTCTGGGGATTCTGTGGGTTGGCAGGGTATGGAGACACTGGGGTCGTCAGCTGTGGTAGACATCTCTTTCTCCGTAGGTGACGCTGTCGCTGCTCTTCCAATGGCCCTGTCGGTGACGCTAGGGCGTGTCTGGAGTTTGCAGATCTTCACGTCGTGTAGGTGATTCCAAGCACGCTTATCCTGCAACTTTACTGCTCTCGTAGATACCTCCTCTACCAGGTGGGGACCAGTGAAGCGTGGGCTGTTCCACTTTCTATTGAAATTGCAAAGTAGCACGTGGTCACCTTTAGCAATTTTGCACAGTTTTTCCTTTTCCAATTCTTTGTCAGCGTCTTCTTGTTGATAACTCTTAGACCCGCCCCGCGTTCGCTCGAGCTGTTGAGACACAAACACTACACTAGTAATCAAAGAGGATACATATTGTTACATTTCATTACCAAGAACAGTTGCAGTGTTTTCATAGTCTGTGAATGCTCTTGATGTTGGCGTTAGAGGAAGGCGCATTTGACGTCCGGTCACCACCTCGTGAGGAGTGAGGTGGTGGTCGGAGCCTGGTCTATTCCGTAGCTCAAATAGAGCTAGTGGAAGGCAATGCAACCAACTCTTCTTTGTTTTTTGCTGTATCTTTGCGATTGCCTCCTTCAATAGGCCATTCAGGCGTTCACATATACCGTTGGCCTGCGGGTGATATGCACACGCAAATTTATGCTTGATGTTCAGTAAGGATGTGATGTGCTGAAACATTTCATTAGCGAAATGCGGGCCGTTATCTGACCGCAGTACTTCGCACACTCCCCACCTGGGGAAAACCTCCCTCACTAAAAATGTTGCTGCTCTGAACGCATCCGGATGTGAGCAGGGTCCTGCCTCAATCCACCTGGAGAATGGGCATACTACTACAATCATATACCTATTTCCTTGACATACGTTGATCATATCAACGTAATCAATATGAATGTGCAGGAAGGGTCCCTCTGGCCGGGGTATGGTACCTTTTATCACTTGCAGCATGTGACCGGCCGTAAACTGTTGACATGTGAGACAATTGCTGATAAAATTTGTTACATGAGAATTTTGCACGGGGCAGAACCAGTCTTCCCTAATTCGTGCTGCAATAACTTCCTTCCCTGTATGAGCTGGGTGATGGAGCTGGCTCAGGGCGGTGTTCATTAGTGCCAATGGCATGACCATCTTTCCAGTGTTACCCTGACGCCATAGTGCGTCGGTTGGCGACATTGTACATCCTCTTTTCACCCATATTTCTTTTTCTGCCATTCGTGCAGCCGCTTGTAACTCCATTTTCTGTGTGGCTGGGAGATGAGTGTACCCTTCTTTCATCAACATCTCTTTAGCTATCCCCTCCCTCTCCCTCTCTCTGACTCTGGGGGGTTCCATATCTCACCAAAATAAGCAGCATACTTCGCATGTGCGTCTGCTGCTGCATTCCCTTTTGAGATATGATCTTCTCCATTAGTGTGTGCAGGACATTTGACCAAAGCTAGTTCTTGGGGATTATTTATTACTTCAATTAACTCAGCTAATAAGAGAGCATGTTGCACTGGGGTGCCGTCAGCTCTCCTAAACCCCCTTCTCCGCCATTTTGTCAGTCCCGAGTGGACGGTTGACGTGACATATGCGCTATCAGAATATATAGTAACTCTTTTATCAAAGCTTTCTTTTAACGCCAAGATCAGTGCAACTAATTCTGCTGCTTGAGCAGAATAATGCTGTGGTAACTGTACACATTTCACCACGACACACACCAATTCCTCTGTCATTTTTACAACTGCTGCCCCAGTTCTCCTTATCCCATCACTCAGGTCTATTGTTGATGACCCATCAATGAACAAGAGCTCTCCTCCATTTAGCGCATCCTCTTCAACTTTTCTAGTACATGAGTACATTTCAGTAGTCTGCGTACAATCATGAGCATAGTCACCTTCCTCAATAACTTCCGCTATAAATCTTGCAGGATTAACTGTGCTGCATCTAACAATGGATAGTTCTGGTCTAGATAAAATGACCTCATAACCTGACGCCCTCTGCGTGGTTAGTGTGGACTTAGGCTTGTTCAATATTGCAAATAGTGCATGCTCCACAAATAGTGTGGTTGGGACCCCATTGTAATAGATGATGATTTCTCTACCGCGAGGGCAGCTGCGGCGAGGCCTTGTTCGCAAGGGAAATGACCTAACATAACAGGATCCATTTTTCGCTGTAAAATGCTACTGGCTTGTATCCCATGCTTGTTTTTTGAGCCAACACTGCTTTCATTATTGCTGAGTCGCAATGTGAAAAGATAAAGAACTGTCGTTCATAATCTGGGGTGGCCAGTACCGGAGCAGTTGATATTGCGACTTTCAATTCGTCAAAGGCTTCCTTCATTTCCATTGTCCACCCCAATTTTTTCTCCCCTTTGTTTGCTTCTCTCAATGTTTCAAGTAGGGGTCCTATGTATGAGCTGTAATCAAATACCCATGCTCTACAGTAGTTGCACAATCCCAGGAACTGCTGCAGCTCCCTCACTGTTTGTGGTAATGGCGTGTTTGATATAGCCTGTGCTCTTTGTGGTGCAATCTTTCTTCCGTGTTGGGATATCAGCTGACGAATGTATAATACTTGTTCCTGACAGTACTATAACTTTTCTTTGTCTACCTTGTAACCCTTTTCAGCCAATATTGTCAGCATCTTCAATGAGTCCTCCCTGCACCTTTTTTCGCTTGTGCTGCAAATTATTATGTCGTCAACATATTGCAACACTGTACTTTCCAATTCAATGTTTCCCAAGTCCATCTGTATTACTCTGTTGAAAATTGAGGGTGACTCGCAGTACCCTTGTGGTAACCTGGTGTGTTTCAATTTTGTGTTTCTGTACGTGAAGCTTGTCATGTCTTGTGGATCTGGATGCAGGGGTATTGAGAAAAAGGCATTTTTGAGGTCAATCACTGTAAATCGTGAGGCCTCTGCTGGGATTCCACATAATATTGTGGCCGGGTTTGCTGCTATGGGGTATTCTGCTTCCACTATGTTGTTCAAGGGCCTGAGGTCCTGGATGAAATGCCAAGACCCTCCTTTAGCTTTGCGCACTGGATATACGGCCGTGTTACATGGTGATTCTGATGGTACCAATATGCCATTATTTATAAGGGCCGTTATTGTTTCATATATGCCCTCATCTGCCTCTTTTGATAGTGGGTATTGTTTCACTCTAGGGAGTATTGCACCTTTTTTTAGTTTTATTCTTACTCCCCCGATACTTTTTATGCAACCCACGTCATAGGGACTAGTAGTCCACAATGATGTTGGAACATTTGCCATATCCTCCTCGAAAAAAGGAACTGGGGTAGATGTGGGTGCTTCAAGTGCCATTGCAATGTTCTGTGCCACTTGTTTGTATGTCACTCTTAGCCATATATCTACACTCATCATAAATACCATTTCACCCTCTTCCTTTTCTTCTGAAAAGAGCTCCTCGTCTGACACCTGGGTGAGCCTGCATCCCTCAGCTAGTGCTATCACTGCCCTCCATGCTCTTCCTTCCCGGTCTTGGGCATGTACTGCGATGTAATCAGCAGTCGCTATAATGCTCTCCATGCTCACTGAAATCACCTTTCCTTCTGGTTCATTGGCTGGTGTTTCTGGTCTGAACAGATAGGCTGTTGGCCTCCTCCAGATCTTCCCTTCTATTCCTGGCATCCATGCGAATGCCATGTCTGTTCCATACTGGAACAGTTCGCCATCTACTGGCTCAGCCCTAATCACTGTCTGTCCACAGTATGCTTGCATAATTTGCCGTGCAGTGAGCATGTTTATTCCAGGAGTGGAACAAATTATGCCGTCCTCCGTGAAGGATATTGTCATATTCAACCTGCTCATTATGTCTCTCCCAAGTATGTTTACTGGCGAGTCCCTTGAATATAAAAGCGGGACGGACATGTCATAATCCCCTATCGATAAGGGGATGTTATCAGTAAAGGGAACCAACCCCCTAGCCCCAGAGAATCCTTGGGTGTTCATGGCCTCACCTGACATCTTAAATTTACCTTCCCTTATGCAAACTGGGTTGCCCCAGTGTCAACAAGGAATGATAATTTTTTGTCACCTATCGTTACCTCTATGCGTGGTTCCTCCGCACTATTAGGTGTTATCGACAGGATGGGACACACCAAGGACGTCTGTGGGCTGTCCTATTGTGGGTATAATGATTGACCACTTCCTGTGTAAGAGTTGTGTCCCAGGACCAGTTGTGTTTGCTGTAGCTGTGTATTGGTAGAGGTTACCTTATGGTCTTGAATTTGAGTGGGCTGCTGTACTTGCTGCACTTGAGGTTGTTGTGATATCGCTATCTGTTGTTGCGGTAGTGAATATGTCTGTGGCTGTTGTTGTGTTACTAACTGTTGCTGCATATTTCCCGGTTGCAGTGCCTGCTGTTGTTGGTGGCCCTGCTGTTCCCTTGTAGGCCCTTGTTGTCCCTGTTCTCCCCATGCTGGTGTGCCGGGTCTCATTCTACATGTGCGTGACATGTGTCCTAATAATCCACAAATCCAACATACAGGTGGTTCCCTGGTCTGCCATGGGAAACTCCCTGAATTGTCCTGGTATACTGGTTGCCGAGTGAGGTAGAAACTTCTGAATCCTCCCCCTTGCTGTTGTGTGTTATAGCCATATCCCCTCCCCCTCATCATTCCTCCCCTTCCCCTTTTGTAATTATAATATCCAGCTCCTGGTGTTGAGTATCCTCCTCCCATGTTAGTCGTGTATGGTGGGGGTGGTGGCAGCTGTTGTGCTATAATCTATGGTGATTGTATTTGGGAGGGATCTTGTGCAGCAACTACTTGCGTGGGGTTTGGTGTCATTGTTGTAGGTGTAGTTATTAGTGCACCTTCCATCGTGTACTTAGTAAGTTTTTTCTGCACTAATTTAGCCTTTTCCGCTTTCCTATCCTCTTCCTTTTGTTTCATCTTTTCTTGCCATGTCCTACAATGATGTACTATCGTCAGTTGTATCTCCGGCCAAGCCTTTGCTTCCATCCCCACTACTTTCTTCAATTGTTTCTGCACTGCCTCCGGAAGCCCTTGTATTAGTATATGGTAAAATATTGCTAGTGTCTCTTCCCATTGCTCTCTAGTTTCCATACGCCACTTCTCTTGAATTTCCTGGATATAATCAACAGGATCTTCGTTCTCACGCAGCTTGCGTGATGTAATCACTCCTATGTCTGATGTGTCTGGGTATTGTACCCTCAGTGCTTGCCATAATGCATGTCTGCAGTTTGCGAATGGCGCCCCGTCGTGTGATGTGTTTGTCATTGTGACCCCGGAGAAGCCTGCTCTCTTCCAGATGTCATCTGCTGCCTCCCCCAATATTGATATTAGTAGGCCCTTCACATCTCCTACTGCCAGTTTCTGTCCTGCGGTGTGTTTTTCCATTTCATATATCCATTTCCCCGCACTTCCACTTAATGATGGGAGCCTGCACTTTATATTTTCCTTGTCTGCATGCTTCCAAGGGACGTATTGTGGTCTAAACCCTCCCCTCTCCAAAAGTGGCATTAGGTTGTGTCCTGTCTGACCCCCTGGGATCCCCAGAGTCGAGTCCGTATACCCCTCCTCTTCTTCTGTGTCGTCTACATCGTCTGTTATGTCCATATTTCCCCTGCTCGTAACTGTTTCTCCTCCATCTCTTCCCCTTCTTTTATCATTTCCTTTATTTAATGTGGGCGTGTGTACTCGTTCTTCCTGCCTGCGTCCAGGAAAATCTCTAAGCCTGCCAGCGTAGGGTGTGTGTTCGTGAGGGGCGGGTGCGGGTGTAGGTGGGCATGTTGCACGGGATGAGTGTGGGGTGGTGGAGCATGTTGGACGGGATGATGAGGGTGTAGCTGCACGTGTGTGCATTCCCGCCATTCCTTGCTCTTCCCCCTCACTTCCCCCCAGTTCTTCCTTTCTTCTGCAGGCCCATGGTGATTCCCTGTTAGTCCGGGTGATGTACAATTTATCTAAGCTTTCCCTTTCCCTATTCCTTCCTTCTTTCTCCATTCCTTCTTCTTCCTCGCTACAAAAGTCATCCAGGAGCGACATCCCCCAATCTGTATTTTTCCCCCGAATCGTCACTGTTTTTAAATCTATTAAATCTGTTCCTCCCGTTTCTTCTTTACCGATTGCTCCCCTTTGTGCTGATGTTGTTGCTACTTCTGTGTCTCTGCGTACATATCTCCTTACTTCACTCTCCCCTCTCCTATCTTCTCCTTTCCCTTCTTTTTTCTCTACTATCACTCTACTGATTTCCTCTCTTTTCTTTATTAATTCCTCCATTACTTCACTACTCATCTTTTCCAATATCCTTTCCTCTTCTCTCTTCCTTTCCCATCTCTCTCTTTCCCGCTCTAATATGCTTTCTATCATCCTCCCTTCTTCGTATTTCTTGGTCGTTTCGATAGTATTTTACTGTTCCATATTTCCATTTCTTTTTCTTTCTCTTCTTCCTCTCTTTTCTTGTCGCACTGTGCTGCTCGAGATACCCTTTCTGCTGCTGCCTTTACCCTTTCAGCTTCTCTCTTTCGTTCTTCAGTTCGTTCCCTCATTTTTTCCAACTCATTCTTACTTTCTTTCCTTTCCCCTGCTCTCTCTCTTTCCTCCCTCTCAAGCTGCTTGATCAGGGCATTTTGCTCATTCCTTAATTCTGCTAATCGTTCCTCCAAAATCTCTTCTTTTTCTCGTAACAGCTCTTCCTCCTTTCTTTTCCCCCCTTCCCCTTTCATCTCGCTCTTTCTCTCATTGTCCTCGTCCATTTTCCTTACTACTTCCTTATCTTCTCCTGTTAATGAACATCGCAATTTTAATAATACCTGTGCAGCTACCCACTCATCATGTCCTATTGCTGCAATTTGTTCTTCGCTAGTCTTCCCCTCCCCTGCGGGCATCTTCGTATAAGTTGACCCTGCCGTACTTGTCTGCTCCCCTCCCGTGTAGCCACCTGTAGCTGTATATGGTGGTGGGCTGTATGCCGGGTTCGAGTACCCCTCAGCCGCCCTTAATTGTTCTCTCACTATTTCTCGTAGTTCCGTTAAACGATATAACCCCCTTCCTCTTTTTTCACTACCTTCGCTAGGGGCATGTTCCTTTTTTATTTCTTTTTCGTTTAGGTTGCTACTCTTTTCTCCTCCCTCTTGTCCTTTCCCCGTGCACTGTGTGCCTTCACTCTCTTTTTCCCCATTCTGTTCTTCCTCCTTAACCTTCTTCTCCTCCTTTGTTTCCCCCACAGTGAACATTCCGTTTGGTCCTGGTCGGGACCCCTGGAACATTGTCCATAAGTTAAACACCTCCACATGGTGTGTCAAATTCTTCCCCTTGTATGTGTTATGCAGATGGGTCAATAGTGAGTGTTGGATATATGGGTTGAAACTGCCATTAGGCGGCCATAGTGTCGTCATTTTGTTGTCCGTCCCCTGTGTCCATTCTATGCTGTATTTAATCAGTTTCTCCCTATGGGGTGACAGTGTTTTACATATATGCTGTAGCGGGGCAGTGAGGGTGTTCCCCCACCCTCCCGATCCTGTCCCGTATGACATAGTAGCACTGAGTTGTTATCCTCCCTCAATATGGTAGCGGTTATCTTGCTAATAATGAACGCTATTCAATTTCAGATGTTTTACCTGGCCCCGTAATTTTGGGGACTTGCGATTGTCCGCTAAAAGAAAATAGTAAAATATAGCATTTGCATTTATATATTCTTTTCTCTCTTTTCTTCTTTCACCTAACACCGTTACGGCCCCCTACGGCCGAGACGCACGTAGCCCCCTGCGGCTGCGTGCCCTGTGTGACGTTCTTATACAGCCATCCCACTTTATTTCACCCCTCCTCCTCTTTCTTCACTTGTCGTGGCCGGCGTTCTCCGTGTGCGGTCACGTCCCTCTCTTCACCTTGCCCTGATATAATCGTTACCGTTTATCTCCGTCTTCACTCCCTTACCATTATTCTCTTCCCCACACTCTCCTACAATGCCTTGTGCTCGAGATATCCTATGAAAGCCCTACTGGTAACGTCACCGACCTCTTCCAAAACTACCGGTAAGTTCTTTTCATGTTTTAAAAGTTTGAAATAAGTTTGCAATCTATCCCCGTTAACCCCACAGCTGTCCTCTTGTCACGCCTGGAACAAGGTAATCAACAATATAATCAGACTGCGCATGCTGCGTCACCTTGCGTGTGATACGCCCCTCAGCAGGAGGGCTTAACCAGCCAATTATCTTCCGTATTAGGCAACCCGCTAGCTACTGCCTACAGGGAAACGTCATCTATCTATCGAGTTTTCTGCTCGATCAATAGGGATCCTCATCTACTTATTGATCAATAATCACCAATTCGTAGGAAACCGCACACACACACACACCCTTACAGGTGGTCGTGACCTAGGCCAATCAGTGTCTACGAGCGGCCGCACGTGATGTTTTCGTGCTCCGCCCCCCCCTTCTTCGTAACGTAGCGGACTGCTCTCGCACTTGTCCAGCTACCATTCACTTCACCGTCAACACTAATTTATCAAACCTTCTCCGCGCACCTTTGTAACACCTCCCACCTCCTGTATTCTATTCCTTCCCCCTCCCTCACAATTTCACATTGCTTGTTGGGCGTGGCATACTCACCAAGTTCTCTTGATGCGGGGCCGCTC
Organism: Ambystoma mexicanum; assembly: GCF_040938575.1. Lineage (NCBI taxonomy): Eukaryota > Metazoa > Chordata > Amphibia > Caudata > Ambystomatidae > Ambystoma > Ambystoma mexicanum. Next base: position 727,688,396 of record NC_090935.1, on the reverse strand, counting down.
GACTGCGTGCACCCCTCTAAGCGGCTCGCCACCTCCCCTCGTCTGGACCACGTCTGGACACTCGCCAACCGCGGGCGGGATACTTCTCAACCGGCTCCCGAAGGCCAATATCCGGATTGCGCTGTCCGGTCTTCTCGCAGTTCCGCGATGGTCCTGTAGTCCTAAAAAAGGGGGCAGCGGCAGAGGGGGCCACGCCGCCGGGCCTCCTCGCAATGAGAGCACTCGGAAAAATAAAATAAAAAGCAGATCTTAAACAGATCTCAGCAGTGCCTCCAACTTGTCGGGGGGATTCTCCCGGGGTCGGCTGGGCCTTCCGCGGACCTCCGGGCTGGGAGGCCCAAACTCCTCCCGCGTATCCCAAAAATGAGTATGAGACACACACAAGAAGCAAGGTGGTTCTGCTGTTTATTGAATAACGGCAGGGATGGGTCTAGGATCGTACGCGTCCGTCCTGACTCTCGAAATTTGTGGGGCTCGCAGGCCCCTTTTGCCTCAGTATGACGCACTACTTGCGTCACCTGGGAAAGTTAGCAAAAAACCTATCGCCACTCTGGATTGGTTCCTCGAGTGGTAGGGTTAGTATAGCATACGTATAGAGAACGCTGTTAGTGGTTAAGGGTCAGTCAGGTGGTATACTTGGGTTGTCCCTTCTATTAGATACATGAAAATTGTTACACGAAGACCCCTAATGATTGGCTAATGTTAATGGCGTCAGTGATGAGTGCCCCATGTTCTGATTGGTCCACTCGCGAGCCCCCCAGCCTGCGACCATCGTTGTTCCCAGCTCGCGGTGTACCTGTCATTTGCAACAATATGTAACTATGTGTTTATGCAGACAATGCGTGGATTTGCTCATATGCCTGAGAGCAGACTATTCCCACCGCTGTAGGTGTTCATTGGGTCATTTCATTGTTGCAGCCTGTGTCTCAAACGTGGGACCTAGGCGACTTCTCCCTCCTGGGTCTGGCACCCTGTCAGGTTCGGCTTGGTCACGTGAGGAGAGACTGTGGTTGCGGCAGAATTCTGCACATTTAATGTTGTATTTTCCACTGTGTGTCTGGCTTAGTTTGCAGGTGTGACCTTGGCTTCGGCTTGTGGCATGCGAGTTGCAACATTGCCCCCTTGGCTGTCAGTTCTTGCTGGGCTCATTCTGCAGGGTCAGCAATTGTACTCTTGTTCGTTCAATGTTCGTGGAGGCTCTTGCTTGCGGCCTACTTGGGCCTGGTGCATAGGTGGGGATGTTTAATGCACGGCACTTTAAGTTACGGTATCACATTGCTTCATATCCAGTATCATGTCTTTGTTGTATTTTCATCACAATGCAAGGGTTAGGAGAAGTGTCAGCAAGCATTTTAGATGAGTGCTTTGTGCGTCTTGCGTTTCTGCATTTTGAAAAACCTATGTGAAAAATAATAAAGATGCGCGTCAGTGGGTGTGTCCGTCACCTACGTCATAGCACTGAATATGTTCTTCGTGTGGATTGGTGTGGGGGTGTCCAGTGTGCATGGTTGCACGGGTGTTCTGACAGTTGGCTAGGTCGTCATGGCATCTCTAACGATGTGTTTATTTACTGTTGAAAGGTTTAGTCGAGTTCATCCATGCCGCAGGTGTCGGCTTGAGCAGGGCAGGCTGGTGGGCAGGCTGATGGGCACATCCGTATGTTCCTGTACCAGGGTATTTGGTCGTCTGGTAGATAGGCAAATTCATCTCGTGGCGTGTGTCTGGGTCGCGATCCTCTAGGCCAGGGGCGCGAGGAGATTGGGGGGAGTCTTTTGTCCCATTCTCCCACTTCACCTGTGACAAAGGCATAGAGGCAGGGCCTTTCATAATACCATGACTCAGAGGATGACTACAAATAGATTACAGTGAGTTAGCTGCTCTTCTACTTACGAACCCCTGACCCAGAATCAGGCTGTCGACAATTGATAATGCACAACATTCACACAACCATGTGGTACACTACGGGAAAGAGAGTTAGCCGCCTCATGTCTACACTCGAGCCCTGAGGCAAGCAGCTCAATGCACTGGCATGCAGGCCAGCCATTTTAGGCCAACCGAGGCCCTACAGTGCTGGATTACTGTCACAGTTTAGTGTCGAGACTGACTCAGAGGCATTCAGTCATACTCCTACAGATGTCAGCTTCACCCTATTGGCTCCTCAGCCATATATAGCAAGAGAATGAGTTGAGATTGTTGTGTCGCCAAGACCACTTATCATTTGCCTCACCGTATTAAACCAGGGGAGGGAAACACACACTAGGTGGTTTGATTGGTCATCTGCCCCTACACCCAGGTTGAACAAATGATCTGTATATCAGGCCTGCCATGGACTTCACCACAGAACCCTATGGCTTCACTCTGACCAGGCAAACTGCACCATCTCTTGGGTCCTATCCCACACACTAATGCAACACCTCACCAACAGAGTTGATGGGAGGTGCTGGTGGTGTGTCCATTGGAATAGCATCCCACGTTATCTGGTGTATGCCAGTATTCACCTCCTTAGTGCCACGGACATGGGGTTGGCTCTCAAACTCATAAACATTGGTCTGTGTCACAAGCTGCATTGGGTGGGTAACCAAAATCACTGCAGACCCCTGCGCCTGTTGGCGGGCATCCCCACCAGGTGGTGCAATGTGGTCGGTTTACACTCAAGACACTCCACACTAGTTGACAATTGCACTGGAAGCAGGGGGCCCTGTTCTCTGTCTCTGCCCTGGTATCCCTCTTGCCATGCCAGGACCATTGCAGGAGGAGGGTTTGCTGGTTGTCAATCTCCATCAGTCAAGTGGACATTTAGAAAATGTAGCCAGGGATCAGTAACACTGTTCACCAGAGTGGTGAGCTATCCACCCTCTGGGGCATTACCAGCCAAGCAGGAGTCAGTCGGGATGCACCACTATGGAGATAATGTGTCATGTGTGGGCTGAATGGGCTTGGGTGGTGGTCCTGCATGGCGATCTGCTGTTTTGTGTGACCAACCTACCTACTGTATAGAATCCCTACCTGTTTACCTCTCAATGATAACATGCCCCCTTGAAATCTCTCATCAAAGTACCCTTGAACATTCACTTATGGTACTTGTTGACTTTCGGTCTTGCCAACCTACTTATTCTTGGACAGAGTCTACCAATTGCTTTGGGCAGCATTCCCAAGCACCAAATTTAGGGAAGAGCTGATCCTGTCATGCTGGTGGATGCTACCAGCCTGGTACCTTCCATATGGTATGGCCCAACCACAAGGACCTGAGCCCCCTGAGAGATGTTGGGGAGTCTGTCATCTGCAGGCCATATTTCCTGCACTCGTTGCTGGATGTGGATGCAGCACTGGACACTTCTGTCTACTCTCACTGTTACTGAGGGAATCCTGGTCAGTCACTTCACCTCTGCTTGGTCAGATGCTTACATTCAGCGGCTTGCCACATCTGATCTGGGCCATACTGGGGGAGCAGAGGCTCGGGTGGATTGGTTTAGGGCTGTTGGGGGTTTGACCCAGCATGGCGCCTCTGGCATCATCAAGTGTGCGCTGTCCCAATCTGTACGAAAGCACACCTGGGGCGTGGCTGCCTCATGGATGTGGTTGTGATGCCTACATTCCAGGCCCGCCCTCTGCTGGATGCAACCCCACAGACAACCACATGTCGTGCAGTCAGCCACCCTGGGGAAAGGGGATTTGCATTGGGGTGTTCAGCCCACCACACTACCACCACCTGATATATGCCATGCACCTGGCTCACCTCACCCCACCCCAGGAGTGTTGAAACGGGGAGGCCAGGCGGTGCCAGAAACAAGTAACTGCACCAGGTCCATGGACCCAGCGAAGGTGATGATTGGGGTCTGACCTTTGGGCGACAAAGGGAACAGGATTACCTGTGACAGTCCCAGTTACACCCCAGGGAGGGCCCTGGGGCGATTGACATTGATGTGACCCTCAGACAGGCATACCCTCAGGAGGAACTCCTAGCCTCAAGGTGAGATCAAAGTGTTGATGGATAATGTCTCCTACAAATCACACAAGGAAATCACAGCCAATGCTGTGTTCCACGTTGACGCATGAGCCGAGTGATCCACTGACAAGAGTCACAGTCAACTTTCAGCCATCCAGATGTCAGCCTGAACCTGCTGGTGGAGGAGGGGCTGGGGGAGGCAGTGCCACCTGTCCTGTTTGCATGGTAAGAGGAACCCATGCTTGTTTCAGCATCCACAATTGGGAGTCCAACAAGACCTTTGTGGAAAATTACAAATGGGTTCCTGGTGAATCTGCCCTTTGTCCTCTGTAGCAGCATGGCACGCCATCACATTGTGATGGTGTCTGGGACCGACATTTGCATTCCCCATGCCAAACCACAAGCTCAATCACAAGATCCAAATGTGATCAATGTGAAATGCAACAACTATAGCAGATGCATTTGGAGGTGGAATTACCACAGCTGCTGGTACTGGTTGCCTCTGATGAGTCCTCATCAAAGGATGTGAAGTGTACCGATTCAAATCACAGACATTCGAAAGAATCCTGCTTCGTGGATTCAAGTCAATACCTCCCCAAATAGGGAGTGGGAAATTTGCATGCCTGCTGCCTACCTTGGATGTGGTAACTGTTCCCAGGGTCATTCCCTGTATTTAAATCCTGATTCACCCGTACCTGTGAGCAGCATGGAAGGCATTAGAAGTTGACATGGTAGACATCACAATGTATTGTTGCTGCCACAGGGAGGTGAAAACTGACCAAGTGTAGCTAAAGTCACTGAAGCTGTTGAGTTAGGCCACACTGATGTAGGTCTGATTGATGCATATACCCCAGGAGGTCAGCCGTTGTCTACATACATTTATTGTACATACACCAGAGCAAACCAAGTAATACACACAGCCATCAGAGAAAGCATCACTGACTCAAAAAGCCAATTGAAGTGTTGCTGAACTGGCCATGTATACAAACACGTATATGGCTCAATCTGTGAGACATGCATATGCCAGTGGCAGGAACTACCCAATAGCTGCCCCCGGCAATGGGGGAGCATTGCACCTGCCTCAGGCTGATCTGCATGCCCTCTGGGACTTCTGCAGGCCAGAAGCTACAAAGTGTTCACCACACAACAATTGGGGGTGGACAGGTTAACTGCATGGGCACTTGGGGTGCAGCATGCTCCGGGCTTTTGGTGGTGGAAGGGGAGAGCCTGTGCTCAGGCACAAACTGAGAGCTGCAGTATTCCATGTTACACCACTGGTGCATTGACAGGATGGTTGGCACCCACCAGAACAGTCATATAGAACAGCTGCACATATGTGCTTGGTGTAGAAGGATGAACAGCATGGCAGAAAGTGCCGGGACTGGGGCTAACACCACCCAACCCTGTCTACTCAGATCTGACCAAAAGTGAGGTGCCAGGTTGATCAGCCTTTTCTCTGCTTGGAAGGGAGAGCCAGCCGCATAAGGGTGTTCAGCCGAGCGGGCAGGCCCTTGGCACGGTCGCAAGGAGGGTGGAAGACAATTGTTGACAACAGCAGCATGTGGATGTGGGAGGCAGGCCAATATGGGAAAGGACATTTAGGAGACCCCAGGCAGAGCCACAGTCCTGGACCAAGGATCAACAGACCCGGGATGCATGTGTTGTTTGTGCAGATGAACTGGGTCCCCTCTCTGGCAATAACAGGCAGATCACACCAAAGAGCGTGAACACCAAAGAAGACATCAAAATCAGAACTCAGGAAGAGATACATTACTGGCAGAGAAGTGAACTTGTTGCTGGAAGAGTATGTTAGGCACACTGAAAACTGAGGTATGTCTGGCCTGGGCTGTGGCCACACGGTGGGGCATTGATGACAGGCATACAAGTTCAGCACACCCATTTCATGGGACCCAGGGGCCTGTGGGGTATGCTTGGAGGGAAAGGGACACCAAGGGAGGAGGGGAAGGGCTGGAAAGGGAACGTTTTGAGTGGGGAGGTTGATGGGAAGGAGGAAAGAGGCTAAGATGGACTGGGTAGAGAGACGAGATGGGGAAGAATGGGCAGCTGTGGAGTGGAGAGAGAGAGGGAGTGGGGAACACTGAGGATATTAGCTGGTGGGGAGAAGAGAGGTGAGAAGGGGACTGTTAGAGAGGGTGAGGGCTGAGAGAAGGGGGACGAGAGAAAGACAGAGACAAAAGGAGAGGAAAAGAAGAAAGCTCGGGCAGAGAGGCTGGGAGGCACACTGAAGAAAGAATGGAGCAGGTAGTGGGTGAAGGTGGGTGAAGGCAGACAGGGAAGAAATGGGACCTACTAAAGGGGACTCTTCAGCTTCTCAGCCCCGAACCCACACAGTCAACACACCACGACAGGCAACCCAGAAAGAGACCCAGGTCCTCACTCCTCAACATGTGTAAGGCTGTGGCACCCCCACTCCAGAGTCTGCTCCACCCACCCACCCCCTGATTGACATAATACTTCATGTACAGCTCATTACTTCCCACTCATTCATAGCCCACCCCCTGGTTGAGCTGTTTCCAGGAAGGGGTCAGGAATCATAGTGTGTACTGCAAACACTTGCAGGGACAACAGATGAACAGAAGCTGTGGGGAGGATAGGAAGTTTCATGGACAGGTTCCCACAATGTACAGTCACATACAGTGCAGTCAATTACAGTGCAATATTTGAGCAACAGTTTGAAAATTAAGAGTGCTGCAATACATTGAAGAAGAGAAAACACACAGAAAACCAACAGTAAACAACAAGTGACTTGGATGTGGAACACAAGGGCTGTCAGGGGTCCACATATGCTAAGCATTCCAAATCGTGATAGTCCAAGTGCACTAAATCCGTTCTGTGGAGTTCAGGGAGACATACGGGCAGACTACCCTGCCATCTGTGTGCATGTCAGCTGTTTTACTGCTTTTGGACAGGCATCCTTCTGGCCAAAAAAAGCTGGACTCCCTGGAAACCACCACAGGCATGACATGTAGTACAACACTGCCATGGGCCAGCAGGGTGCCCCCAGCAGGGCAATCTGTACCTGAACATTGCGTGGGGTGTGGCATTTATCTGCCTTAGGAAAGGAAAGAGGCAGGTTTTGAGTGTGTTCCAGAAGGAAAGGTGATCCTCCACTTGGCAGATGCTGAGTGAGAGGGCGTTTCAGTGTATGGGAGCCTGGATGGAGAAAAAGGTTCCTCCGAGTCCAGCAGAATTGAAGGAAGGGATCACAAGGAGGGGTGCGTAGCCTGATGTGAGGTGTAGGTTGTGTTGGTAGCCTGTGAGTCAGTGTTGGAGGAAATCACATTGGCCAATGGGAAGCTAGTGGAACACCCAGAGTACAGGAGCCATGTATTCCCTGGGGGTGAGTGCAAGGATGAGGCAGGCATCACTGTTCTGCATCTGTTGTAGCTTTCTGAGCTGAGATTCAGGGTCACCCAGATAAATGGAAAATGATCAGTCTAGAAAGGAGTAGATGATAGCCAACATTGCTGTGACTCTGTGAGGGTAGGAGAGGTAAGAGAAGGATCATCTAAGGATGTGGAGGTGTAGATGACAGGATCTACATGCAGTGTTAATGTGGTGATAGAGTGCTCTGTCAGAATCCATGGTGCATCCCAGGTCTTTTACTGCACTGTGTGCTGTGGGAGTGGGGTCTAGGAAGCACAGCCAGGGGGTGGGTTGGTGAAAGAGTACACACAACTAACTTAGAGAGACCAGAGGTAATTTTTAACGACCACTTGTGACCAGCCCTCTACCAAAACTTTTGTTTCACAATACACTATGTTCACCGGGTCGCTTGCTTCCCCAAATCCTTTCGTGGTTATTCCTTTTTATATATATGATTAATAGTTGATAAATTCTCATGTACTACACCAATTTATATAAAAAAATAATTATTTTTTTAATAGCATTTCATCAGTTACATTTTTTTACTTTATCACATCTACAAATATAAAAAATATTTTATACAAACTTACAAACTTTCTCAAGTAATTTTTAGACAAACAATTTTTCAATAAATCTCAATTTAGCTATGCACATTCAATATCCTGTAGTATTCAATTATTAAACACTTTAGAAAGATGATAATATCATTAGGATCTGTAGTTTAATCACCTCTTTCATAGAGGAGTAAATCACAGTCCATAAAACTTTTACTTTGTATTCATTCACCCATGCTCACTTTCATACTGCATTCATACCGTACCCGACATGTTTCATTCCTTTCACACTTTCAGGCTATTCACAAGGAAATTCTTCAGGGGTAAAAATTCTACCACATTCTATTGACATGTACAATTATGTTTGTCTTCTTGTTGGTGATTTCTCTGGGATCAACTGTCAATGAGGTCCCTTTTGTCTTTTCTTAAAGTCCAACCATCAGGCGGATAGCTATGGGAGGCAAGTGTGGGATAGTCGAATATTAATGCTCGAACATATCCAGGTTGACATTTTTAATACGTACAACATTCTGCATTTAATAGCGGCAAAAAGGAGAAGTTGTTACTATTAACTCTTTCTCCACATCTATTCTGACATCATCTGTCTATCTTGCTGAGTGCAGGGTTCACATGAGTAATCACTTATTGATAAATCCTATATCCTCCTTTATAGGGTCAATCAATTGACAATGTCTATACTTATGGCTTGCTCCATGCAAATAATCAATTGTAATTACTTTTTACCCTCAACTTCTGTGTCCACTTTGCCAGAAAAGTCTGATGTCTCGAAGGGAATGTTCAACAGCTTCTACCTCTCAGGGACCAATTAAATCTGCCCCTACTCAGGAAAAATTAATTATTAACAATCTGATATTTTACCCATTTTTATCTGTGATTACTGTCACATGGATCGAGTTGTTACCATACTTATCATACTGACCTAGTGATTGTGTACATCCGGTCACTGGTCTTGGTAATGATTAGTTGTTCCCGCAGTGCATATTATTGCTTGCTGGACCGGATCAAGTATTTCAACATTGCTCGTGATGGAGGTCATCCACATGTGTTTTTCTAAAATAGAAAGACACAACGGGCACGGTACTTTAATTTTTTAATTTTTAAGTATTCGAGTCATTTAGTACAATTTAACTTGCTCTATTCATTGGCCCACTCTTACCGTTGTATTCTCTTTTTTCATCTTGCTCTTTCCAGAGCTCGAAATTTGGATCCTCTTTAGCACATCCACTGTTTGCCCCGCCGATGGCGTCTCTTTCGCTCTTCGTTTTTCCACTACTTTCCTTTATGTTGTCCATCATCTCTTTTTATTATGTACGACCTGCCATGTGACCTCATTGTCACGTGGTTATAAGGCGCAACGCCGTTAACTCCCTTTTGTATTTATTCCCAAATTGTCATATCCTGCCTTCGGCCCCCAGTAGGCCTACTTGATGACTCCGCCACTCGACCAGACCTGTACGATGCGACCCCGCGGAACACCGCGCGAACAGACACCTGAGTCTGTCGTGATCTCCTCACAGGTGAAAGAGTACAGCATTACTGCAAATCTGGATTACCGTTTCACCAGGATTAAGGAGGAGGTGGTTAGCTGTTAGGCAGTGGTTGGAAATCTTTGATTCCGAGTTTCCTCTTGGCCTCTTTTTGTATCATAGTGGAAATCTGTGAGGCGCGAGGTGAGGTCAGTATAGTAGCCGAGGTCTTGGGGATCTTGAAAATGATCTGGGTTTCCTATGTATTGGTAGCAGGACAGGTCATGTGAGTGTATACGGGTGGGGAGGGGGATCAGGCACAGGTTGATGAGTAGGGCAGATAGGGAGCCCCCCTTAAGGAACCCGTTGGAGGCAGGGCAGAGAGGTTAAGGGTTGTAGGATGGACATTTGTGAATGGTCAGCAAGGTAAGTGGAGAAATATCTTAATGCAGAGCCCATGATGCCTAGAGATTGGAGTCTGTCCATGAGGATGCTATTGTTGATAGTGTCAAAGCCTGCCGATGGGTCAAGGAGGATAAATGCAGCACAACCTTCTGAGGGCCCGATTCTCATCTTGGTGCAGTGAGCGTGCTAAATAGCACGACTCACTGCGCCATTTCTTGATGCCCAGGCACCACTGCTATTCTCATGTGGGTCTGGGTGTCTTCGCAAAGCACGAAAGTGCTTTCGCTGTAATCCCCCTGTTTCTAATGGAAACAGGCGGATTGCAGAATCTGGGCAGCATTTTCGTTAAATAACGAGAGAATAGTTATTCTGCAAAAATGCTGCTGAGAACTCATTTCCTATACACCAAAGTGAGCAGCTTCAACAATGCAGGATGTTGAAGCTGCTTACTTTGGTGTATAGGAAAGTGTTCATATACACCCGTGTGCTGTATATGAACACTCATTTAAATCGAGCAGCTTCAATGTTGCATCCTGCAACGTTGAAGCTGCTGGCTTTGGTGTAAATTAAAGTGTTCATATACACCTGTGCAGTGTATATGAACACTTTCATTCACACCAAAGCAAGCATCTTCAACGTTGAAGGATGCAACGTTGAAGCTGCTCGGCTTGGTGCAAATGAAAGTGTTCACATACACCCCTGTGTTGTATATGATCACTTTCATGTACACCAAAGCAAGCAATTTCAACGTTGCAGCAACGTTGAAGCTGCTTGCTTGGTGTACATGAAAGTGTCCATATACAACACGGGTGTTAACAGGAAATAATCATACCCCCTCCATGTGCTCATGGACATGACACAGGTGGGAGAGGTGGCATGGTTGGTCTAGAACTGCCACCCTGTGATGGATTCTCAGGTGGTGGTAGTGGTGCATTCTGTCCATGCAGTGCCAAAGCCTAGTCTTCATTGGCTACAGCCATTCGTGACACAGATGAATGGATGAGTAGCCCAATGGCGGCAAGGTCAAAATGAACTTCCTCACGAGTGGCCACAAAGTCCTCATGGGGGCTCACCCATGACACATCAAACTGCAGGGAGAGTTTCTGCCTCAAGGTACCCATCTCTACGTGGTGGCGGTACCTTCTAGCCAACACTTCACCATGCTGTGAATCCTTCAAGGTTTCAGTTTTATGGTAATGGGATGTTCTAGATGCAAACATCTCCAGCCACAGGCTTTTTCTCAGGGCAACTGCGTCCCCACGCAAGGAATCCCGGAGAGATGCCAGATCAGCCTGCTGGCTTTTGATGTTGGCCTCCATATCCAGTCTGAGGGAGAGCCTTGTGGACTGCATCACTGCATGCAAAGTCCTCATCAAGGTGTCCATCAACCACTGCTGATGGTCATGAGAGGTTGTGCATCCCATGCAGCTGCTGAGCAGATGTTGTTCTCAGCCAGGCAATTGAGGTCCCTTGCCATCTATTCCAGGCCCTCACTATGTCGAATGGCTGCACTCAGCATCTGCTGCTCCCACTCTACTATCTGTCGTGCAAACATCTACCATGTGTGCAGGGCCGACAAAGCCAGTATGCTTGAGTACAGGCCTGTCACAGTGGAACCTTTATCATTGGCTGCAGTTCTGCAACCCTCCATTGGAAAATAGCCCCTGCTGGTGAATTCAATGCAGGTGAAGGCAATCTTGCAGCCATAACCACTTTTCCAATGAAGAGACCCCTGTCTCCTGGCTTCACACCTCAGACTCAACGGCCCCTCCAGACTGCCCACTGGGGAACCCTCCATGTCCCTCAGTGAGTTCTCTGCATCTGATTCAGCAGATTCATGTGAATAGACTGTTGAATCAGGAGAAGAGTCTGCAATCCTACCGAGGAGTGCCTGCAGCACGTGGGGATTCTCACGGGGCAGAACATCACAGCCTCTACTGGTGGACTGTCATGCATCCCCTTCTTCTGGCTTCCCCATGTCCGCAATTGCTGCATCATCACCTGCAAAAAGATGGACAACAATATTCTGAGGTCTGAGTGCCTGGCAGAATATGAATATGTGAATTACAATGCATACTGACACAAAATGGCCAGCTACAGGTACATCACACATTGTAACAGAGAAAACTGTGACCTCTAATGCACAGATGAACTGAATTTGGTGAACTGTGCAATCGTGCCAGGGCATATTAGGCTGTGCAACATGGCGTGGTTTGTAGGATCCAGAGTACACACACACACACAGATATGATTGAGAGTGATTCCCATCTGTGGCAGGATGGAGGTTTGTGCATCATCAGTGGGCCCCTACTCTACTGCGACCTTGTCTTATTGCATCATGTGGATGTCAGACCTGTGCATCTGCTGACCCAAACTTGCATGCAGGTATATGTGTTGCCATGATCTTCCTGACCCCCATTGCCACATTGCCCTCAGCCAGATACGTGGTAAGTCATAAACACAGGCATCTCAACCCTGTGTAAGGACAGTGTGGCACGGAAATGACGAGTGCATCTGTGCATGGCCACTTCTACATTAGCACTCAAAATGTGGCATGTATTGCACTGACATATCTATTGTTCATCCACATATGATCCTGCTTGTAAGATGCTCTCATGTTTCTTTGTACTGATATTGTCGATCACCCATGTCCATCGCAGCCAGGCCAGGGAATGGATGATTGTTACTTGATCCCCACATGGCTGTTTTATACTGTGAGTCATGATTTGCAGTCACAATCAACTATACACATGGGTGACACTGCATGCCATTGCCACACATGGGTGTATTGGCACAGGAGTGGAATCCCCTATACAGTGATTTATACTGTGAGATCAATGTGAACAGCACACAAACACCACACAACCACCTCACTGAATGCAAATCATGTGATGGAAGCATACATGGAGCATTTCTGCAGTGTCCATGTTTGGCTGCCAACTTATATGAGCATATCATGCAATAATGTAAGTACATATAAAAAGCACACATGGAAATCACCTGATGTGGAGACATGGGTGTCCACGCCTCCAATGCCAGCCATCTGCTCACTGCTGAGAGGTCTAGGGGCAACCTCTTCAAATGGAGGAACCTCCCCCAGTGGCCAGGACATATGCCGTGTTCACAGGCATCTCAACCCTGTGTAAGGACAGTGTGACACGGAAATGACGAGTGCATCTGTGCATGGCCACTTCTACATTAGCACTCAAAATGTGGCATGTATTGCACTGACATATCTATTGTTCATCCACATATGATCCTGCTTGTAAGATGCTCTCATGTTTCTTTGTACTGATATTGTCGATCACCCATGTCCATCGCAGCCACGCCAGGGAATGGATGATTGTTACTTGATCCCCACATGGCTGTTTTATACTGTGAGTCATGATTTGCAGTCACAATCAACTATACACATGGGTGACACTGCATGCCATTGCCACACATGGGTGTATTGGCACAGGAGTGAAATCCCCTATACAGTGATTTATACTGTGAGATCAATGTGAACAGCACACAAACACCACACAACCACCTCACTGAATGCAAATCATGTGATGGAAGCATACATGGAGCATTTCTGCAGTGTCCATGTTTGGCTGCCAACTTATATGAGCATATCATGCAATAATGTAAGTACATATAAAAAGCACACATGGAAATCACCTGATGTGGAGACATGGGTGTCCACGCCTCCAATGCCAGCCATCTGCTCACTGCTGAGAGGTCTAGGGGCAACCTCTTCAAATGGAGGAACCTCCCCCAGTGGCCAGGGCATATGCCGTGTTCGCACTGAGTTTATCCTTGGTCTGCATCCTCTTTCTGACTGGTGTAAGGGTACAGTCAGTCAAAGGGTAGAGCTCCATATAGTTCTCCTCTGCATAATCTCTAAAGATTTGGGGAACCGCTTCTTCCTCAGTGGCTCCATCTCCCTCACCTGTGTCTGTTCATGGGGTGCTGAGTCTTCCTGCTCTGCAGTATGTCCCCTCCTGCCACTAGTGGACTTGGTGGTCCAAGGTCACCTGTATGCTCACAACTCCCCCGCCCACTTCCTCTCCCGCTCATCTGAGCCTTCCCACTTATGGTAGAGTCAATCTGAAATGTACCAACCAAAAACATAGCTGAGTGGTTTTGCAAGGCTCCATGAGGGAGCCACAATGAAATAAAAATGTACACAATGCCTAACTTAAGAGGAATGGCATGCAAGTCACCGACTACAGAAAGAAAATGGGTACACAATGTGTATTCGCATCCACAATGGAAAACATGCGGGTATGTGATGCATATTAGCACACCCAACAGAAATAAATGGGTACGCAAAGCGTATTATCACCCCCAACCGATGAAAATACAGTACACAATGCATATTTGCACCCCAAAAGAAATAAATGGATAGGCGATGTGTAACGAGAAAGCAATGGCTTTCGAAGCACCACCAAATGTGTTCCTGCTATCGATAATCCTCTGTACCCGTACCTGCTCGCGCACACTGAAAACGAATGTCGTACCTCTTAAATCTCCCCGTCACTGCTGTGGTTTGTGTAGGTGTGTTGCGTGCAGCATGTAGCATGTATTTTACATGCAAATGCCCCTTACTCTTATCTCCACACTGCAACTGTGCATAGCCCAAGAAGTTCCTCCTGCCTCAAGCCACATTGTTTGCTTAATCCTGCCCTGTATTGCCTCCAATCCTCACATCTGTTTCTTCCAGGCAGTTTGTGAGTGCCTTCTGACCACCAGCACTGCCTTAGAGTGACTGTTGTTCCCCCATTCCCTGTTCTCCTGTGGCTGACCTGTAAGGCTCGTTGGCCATCTCATCTGCTGTCTTGGGACTTCCACCTCTCTCTTTCAGCTCCACAGCACATCACCTGCCTCAGGGGTTGCCATGTCTGCTCCGTCCTTCTCTCCAATCAGCGGTGCCCTCATGGTGGTGAGGCAGAGGGCCGACAACTTAACATATACCGATTTTTGCATTCTGGTGGATCAGGTCCTGGTGAACAATGATTCCCTCTTCGGCCCAGCAACGCAGCTCTGAAAGCCCATACGTCAGACGGTCTGGAAACACATCATGGCTGCCATCAAGGTTTTGGTCATTTTGACCGAATCTAACGGTTCGCATGAACCATTAGATCTAAAAATGCTAGCACCAAAGGTTTGAACACCAAAAGTTTGAACCTTTGGCGGTAGCATTGTAAAAAAAAAAACAGGGACTGCGGGGGTGTTTCCTGCATCGCCCCACTCACTATACTTCATAGTATAGTGATCCGGGGTTGCGGTGGACACCCATGCAGCCTTCCGTTTAAAAAAAAAATTAAACAAAAAAACGGGGGATGTGTGGGTGTCCCCCGCATCACCCCGCTCACTATGCTTTATGGTATAGTGAGCAGGGGTTGCGGGGGACACCCTGCAGCCTTTCATTAAGTAATAAAAAAGGACCCTGTGGCGCTGAAGGAACCCAGCGTGAAGAAGAAGGTAAGTGGGGTTTGTTTATGTTGGGGGTGTTGGTGGGGGTGTGCTGAGGGTGTGGGTGTGGGATATGTTATGGGTGTGTTGTGTGTGTGGTTGTGAGTATGTAAGTGTGTTGGCATGAGAAAGGTGCAATCTTTTGGTAGTTCGCACCGTTCTCATGCCAACGTACCAGCCGTGGCAAATTTAGCCGCGGTCGGATCACTTAGAATTGCCATCAATGCAGAGGGGGTGGCAGTCCATTCCATGAGAACCGTGAATAAGCGCTGTGACAGCCTAAAGCACTGGTGCCACGAAAAGGTGGAGGAATCCATCGAGGCAGGTGCCACCATGGAAGTGCACCGTGTGGGTTGCCATTGGTTGTCAACCATTCAGCTCTGGCTCCTGAAGAGGTTCAACCCAGTGCTCCACACCCAGATCCTTAACTGGAAAGCACAGCTGCTGGTGAGCACCCACAGGGTGCACTGCTGAAAAGTGTATGTGTGTTCTGCATGGGTATGCATAATTTCAGGGACTCCCTTCTGTAAACAGCATATGTGTGCACTGGATTTAAACCAGCATGCAGCTGTAGAGGAGCAGACGTATACATCCGCAGGAGATCCTGCCCCCTACCTCCCCTGTATTAGAGGCATAAGACCAAGCCCTGTCTAACCGCAGCTACTAAACCAATAATACAGCAAGCATATGGAAGACAGTATCCATTAAAAAGACCATATTGAATGTACCCTCGAGTTTTGATGACAGCCTGCAGGAGCAACTCCCTGAAGGAACATGAGAAAGAGCTAAGAAAATGAACTGATGACAATATAAGAAAGTATGTATGATGTCCTGAGATACTGAATGAAGATGATGTATGGACACTAGAGGAGAAATGATGAAGTGAAGAATCAAGTGAACATTAAAATGGAAAAGGAAAAGATTACAAAGTAAAAAGTGCTGTTGAAATCATAAGTGTAATGAATGTACAGACTCTGAAAAACAAGATAGACCAAGTTATAGTATATGCTAGCTATAACTAGTGAATAGACTGCAGGCAAAGCCACCATTGTATAGAAACTGGACATTGGTATCATGAAATAGTAAGCCAAAGAATCATTGAGAAAGGATGAAAATCTGTGTCACAGTAGAATAGCAGGCTAGTGGAGCTGCGTAGAGGGGCTGAAGTCAAAAACGGAGAAGTCGAGGTCAGCTATCTACTCTGAAAAAGAACAAGTGTGCAGAGGATGAATCCTCTCACTTAAAGGTGCAAGGAAGAACCCAAAGGATGCCAAGTTGTAATTCATTTAAAGCATTTAAAAGCTGCAGAATGAACAGAATCAAGTTCTCTTGTCATGTGAATGAAATCTTTAAATAGGGTTTGAACTCAGAGTTCCAGATACGATAGAGAGTGCCCTCACTCCCGTGCATTACCAAGACAAAAATGCTCTGCAAGGCCAAAGTACAAAGAGAATTTCATTGCAGAAGGCATGGGTGATGAGAGATGCTGGGATAATTGGGTGGTAGGGCAGTCTCATGCCCTATCTACTTGCACCTGGCTCTTGGCTTACATGCTGCTAATTGAACCAAATGTTCCAGACATGGAACAAGCATTCCAACCAATTGTATTAGTCTATATAACGAAGGACTTTGTAGCTTGAGAATCCAATGAAACACTGTGTAACTGATTTGTCTTAAAATGACACATGAAGAGGTAGGCATAAATTGTCCACCTGATATTGGACAGCCAATAACAAACCTAGCTCCTATATGATTGTATATCTAGATGTGTCCCTTAAAGGAATAGTGTGCTCAGAAATATTATTGTCCTGAGGGTTCATGCATGTGTTTTTAAGCATACGTTGATCGATCGCACAAACATTTCCAATGCACCTTACCGTAGTTTTCCTCTTTTGTACACATGCAAAATCAGGCAGCAGAGAGTGGCCATCTTGTGATACTCTTATCAGTTGCTGCATCGCCCAGGGTGGACTGGTCTTGCGGCACTAAATCATATCCCCGCCCCTGAGCCTGATATCACTAGATGCGTACCGCCCATTTCACAATGCCAAAGCACGTCTCGTGTCAACATTCTCTGTGCCTCAGCTATTGACCTGTCGCCCTGAAAATGGCAGGACGCCTCTTTTCTCAATAAGTATAAACAGATCGCTTCACAACAGACAACATCAGATTTTCTTTTCCATTCCTTTCACTGTATTTCTTTCAGTATACTGTGCATCGTTTCTGTGCTCTAGTCAGCTACCTCCGTTGCTTGTAGCCCGTTCAAACAGATACCAGTACGATTACTATAAATTATTTTAATTTGTTTCACCCACAATGGCAACAATGCAGTCCTACCAGTACAAGCCAGAGTATTCCAAGGCGGAATTACTCGAAAGAGAAAGATGCAGAAACGATGGGGCTTCGGACGACAGTTGGGAGGACGATTAAACAGATGAAGAGCCTGGTCCTAGTCGCATGGACAGCATTTCCACCAGGTGTACCTGCAATTGGTGCGCGCTAATGCCAAGCGAGGAGGAGAACTGCTCCTGCCAAGAAAACTCTGGATGCTTGTCCTACATATCACAAGGCAAGCCACAGCCACAATGCGTTACCGATCTGCCAAACATCAGGGTAGCCTGCCTCACACGTTCCGTGTTGAGGATTTTGATGGTGCTTATGCACGAACTTCACGCAACAGTTCGCCCTCACAATCCAAGTAATGAGTAAATATACTCTGGTTGTGATGTCACTTAGGGCACCACTATTTCAAGGTTGTCTCCTATATTGTCGTAACTTCAATATATCATTGTCAAACCAATTTAGTCTTGCAATTCTCTAGTAATATTCGTATAATAGTGGTTCAATATTGTACAGTGTCTAGGTAGCATTTGCACTGGCAACAATGCCATTGGATACAACAATTGTCATTGGCAACTAAGGTTTAATACACTTATCTTGGTCATTTAAAAACAGTTTGTATCTTTCTCTTTCACAGGTGGTACAGGCCGGTGGCCTATCATTCATACACATGGTGGCTTCATGGGAGGCTTGGACACTGTGTTCGACGAGTAATACCAGCCTGTGCCGTTGGTGCCATTAGAGACACATTCCCCAGTGACAGCAGTCAATATAGGGGATTTTCCCTCACTGTGCTGCAACCTGAATTTTATATTGTGTAGTACATTTGTGCCATAAAATTAAGAAACAAAATAAAGCACTACAGAATTTTTATCAATGGTTGTTTCAGTTTTTCAGTGAATCAAGTGTGTCTCCATTCAGCAGTGTTCCGGCCCTTGTCTAAACACCTCAGGCCCATCCATCCCCCTCCATCATCAAAGGCATTTGGCACCAGTGGATGTGCACTGCGAAAGGAGGCTGGCAGGGGTGGGAACAGCCAAGGTGCCAAACACCATGTACACTTCAAAGGTATCTTCCGCACAGGGTCCATTCTACACATGGCCTATACAGACTCTGTGTCTCCAGGCAGCATCCCCTGAAGCAGGCTGTGCCCCTGAAATCCACCTAACCCCACGACATATACACGTCCTTCATTCACATACACACCCTATTTTCTAATTCTTTATAAACCACTTGATATTTATCATGAGAGCATCTTTCAGCACTGCAAGGGAACTTGTGAACGTGCTACCTGAGAACCTCGGTGACCACTGCGAATCTGCTCATCGTTGTGCTACTTGAGAACTTCTGTGACCACTGCGACTCTACTCATCGTCGTGCAACCTGTGAACATCTCCCTGTTCTCCTGCCACTGACTACCCTGCTTGCTGAATCTAACTGTTTGTTGGTCAAGGTAAGGGCATGTCTCCTAATCATAGCTCCTTGATCTCTACATTTCTATCTATTTCGAGGGAACGTACCCAGTAGTGTTATGTTCATTCGTCTCATTATCATTGACTTGAGATTAATTTGTTATGTTATCGATATATCAATTGTCATCAGTGTCAATTGGCATTGAATTGCATCCTTAGCTGACCGTGTCAATATTATAAGCATGTTTCCTTTTGATGCATGATAGCACGTTCAAGGGACGAGTAACATGTTCTGATTTTCGTCACATCAAAGAATTGTTTATGAAAGTTATCCTATAATACAGCCGCCCACGCTACACTGGTTTTGCTGTGGTGACCAAAACATACCTTGCATAGAAGAATTATGGTATTATGCTTCTTTCTCACGTTTTTATGCAAAGTAATTTTCAAATAATGTTGACCTTTTTTTTGCAGAATTTACATTGCCTGCATGTGCGATTTTCGGTTGCCTTTCTAAGACCCATGAGAAATCTGAAGGCAATACAATGAATGTATTTCCAAGGACTGTGGATCGAATAAGCGAATGGGTCAGAAATTGCAGATATGCACTGGAAGAGCTTGAAAGTAGAGTCAAAGATGTCTTGGAGGACAAGAGGGGTGATCGATTCTGCATCTGCAGCTTGCACTTTACCTAGAATATGTACGACCCATCCATGTACACAAAGAAGAATCAACTAAGAACGACTCAAAAATTGCTCTCAAATGCAATACCGACTCTATTCGTTCACATGCCGCCTCAGGTGAGTCACGGTTCCGGATTTAGCTGTAGCCCTTGGGGTCATGAACAGGTAAATAAATGGACTGATTGGTGTTTTAGGTGTTTTTGTCCCTTATAATACTTTTCATATTAGTAAGATTGTATTGCTTTTTATATAAAGACCATTTTGCTAAACATCTGTCCTTGGTTTTAGAAGCCTCATAGAAAATGTATTTATGGGCACAGATAACTATGCTATAGTGTCCTTTGAAATAAGCATAATATTTTCGTAATCTGTCTACTTACATGCCATTTTTAATATTAGCATTTCTAAATCAAATAATATTTTCCCTTTACAACTCCATGACTATGCACTGAATATGAAGGAGCAAGATTCAGCATCCATGTCTTGCCTGGAGTCAACAACGACTTTGAGCGTGTATCAGGTAGTCTTACTTAGCTATTCAGTTCCGGAATTGTTTTATGCATGGAATGTGAGATAATCTGATCATATTTACGTACCGTGTCATTCGTTTATACAATGTTTCATTTGTGGATTGCTATTAAAATGTACCAACGTCTACGTCACAATGTGCGTTTTCAATTTCAATTGTTTTTTCCATACTAATACAAGTACTGTGTTTTAGGGAGATGCTGAAGCTTCGACTACAATTACATCATCCATTGTAGTTGATCCAGAGCCAGAGGTATGTGTACTGAAAGTTCCCTCGAATGAAAGAAAGTCGGTCCTAGACATGATACTCTTAGAAAGTGACAATATTAGAAACAAGCAGTTTTTGCAAATTACTTGCTTGTAATATTTCGAACAATTTGAGATAATCTGATCATATTTACGTACTGTGTCATTCGTTTACACAGTGTTTCATTTGTGGATTGTTATTGATATGTACCAATTTCTGTGTCACAATGTGTGTGTTCAATTTCAATTGTTTCACCCATACTAATAAAAGTACTGTGTTACAGGGAGATGCTGAAGTTCGACTACAATTACATCATCCCTTGTAGTTGATCCAGAGCCAGATGTATGCGTACTGACAGTTCCATCGAATGAGATAATTTCATCATATTTACATATCGTGTAGTTCATTTACACAATGTTTCATTTGTGTTTTTTTATAGATATGTACCATTGTCTCTGTCACATTGTGTGTGTTAAAATTCAAATTTTTTCAACCATACTAATACAAGTACTGTGTTACAGGTAGATGATGAAGCTTCGACAACAATTACATCCTCCCTTGTAGTTGATCCAGAGCCAGAGGTATGCGTACTGACATTTCCCTCGAATGATAGAAAGTCGGTCCTAGATCTGATACTATTAGAGAGTGACAGTATTGGTATGATTTTGGAAATTGCTGGAGTGCAACATTT
Organism: Ambystoma mexicanum; assembly: GCF_040938575.1. NCBI lineage: Eukaryota > Metazoa > Chordata > Amphibia > Caudata > Ambystomatidae > Ambystoma > Ambystoma mexicanum. Next base: position 727,667,256 of record NC_090935.1, on the reverse strand, counting down.
CGAAGAGTGTGCTTCGGGCAGTCAACTTTGATTGAGTAAACTAGCCATCAAGCAGGTGAAATCCCAAATGTATATTTGACTAAATGATGGACACGATCTACGGGTTTATCTGCGAAAGCCATGTGTGCGAAGGAATCATTTCAATTTTTAACCAGTGTTTTGTGCTGGGGCCTTCATAATATGTTTTTTTAATGTTAACTGTCTAATACTGTATGTGGATTTACAATGAACATCTTTTTCTAACCTGTCTTCTAGTTGCCCGATGATATACGGACTATGCAGACACAGACAGCAACACAAATGAGAGATGCTGCTTGCCAAACTGATTTCACCATGGAGCAACTATTAATTGAGGTGTGGCATGTTCCGACTCGAGATGCATTTGCTCAATGGCCAGAAAATGAATTTAATGTGACCGGCGAAGCCAGCAAAGTATTTTTGGACCATTGCTACAATGCGTCTGCTCCACCAGATAAAGATGAAACTGAATGTATTGAAGATGATTTTGAATTAGTCACAGACCACTTAACAGAATCCACACCCGCAAAAAAAAGGCCACAGATGACAGTCTAATAAAGGAGGCCAAATACATAGTATTCGACAGCAGCTTGATGGAGATTATAAAGATGCTGAAATGTGTACATTCAGTGAGAGGGGAAATATGTGGGAAGCCATTGGTGAATGTGACTCGTGTATCACAAGGCAGTAACCTCAAAATACATTCCACCTGTGAAATGTTCCATGAAAAATGTTTATGGTCCGCTCAACCAATACTGGGGAAACTGCCAGCTGCCAATCTACTGTATGCAGCAGCTTTACTTTTCAGTGGCTCTAGTTTCATTAAGTTGTCCAGTTTCCCGTCAATTTGTGGGACTCCATTTCATTTCTAAAATACAGTACTACAAATATCAACGTCAATATCTATTCCATGCCATTAGTGAAGCTTGGAAAATTGAACAATTGTCTATTCAAAGTACATTCTTTGAAAAACGGTTCAGGCTAGCTTGCGATGGACAGTGTGACCACCCCAGATTTTCAGCAAAGTACTGCACATACCACTTTCAGGACATGGAAAGTAAAATAAAAAAATAGTGCGTTTGGTGGCCGTGCAGGTGTCCGAATGTAAATCCTCAGTGGCCATGGAGAAACTTGGTTTTATAATATCCCTGGAATATCTCCAATCGAGGGGAATGTAAATTGACCTCATAGCCACGGATAGACACGTTTCAATAGCCAAGACAATGAGAGAGCAGTTTCCAAATATTCGCCATCAATTTGATGTATGTCACGTTGCCAAATCCATCAATAAAAAAATATCAGCTGCAGTGAAAAAAAAAGGTTCCGAAAGTATTTCACAGTGTTCCCAGTCTTTCAGAAACCATCTTTGGTGGAGCTCCAAAACTTGTGATGGGTCTGTGGAAATTCTACTAGAAAAATGGCGGTCACTGATGCACCACTGTTCCACCATTCACTCTTGGACAGAAAACCAACATTTCCACCATTGTGAACATGGCCCTTTGTCACCAGAGCAGGATCGGAAGAAGAAGTGGTTGATTCCATCTTTGCCTCCACACAAAACCCTTGAGAAGATTGTGTTTGATAAAACTCTATCAAGAGATCTGAAGAGACTCACAGCATTCTGTCACACAGGAGATTTGGAGGTGTTCCACAATATGTGCCTAAAGTACAGGCCAAAGAGATTGCATTTCGGCATTCAAGGGAGGAAATATACGACATTACTAGTGGTATTAGCGCATAACGAGAATGTAGGCCGCGAACAATCGAGGACTGCAGGAAACCTTGGGATGCTTCGTTACACTATGGCCATTACAAAAAGAAGCAAAAAATGGGTGGTCAAGCAAGTATATGAGGAAATGGAATTTGATTTTGTGAAAGATCTTATTATTAATGTTTTAGAGATGCATAATCGTGGAATAGCGTTCGATTTTGTTCCGAGTACACATACATTGCCACAAAACATTGCCAACGTGCCCTGTCCACCTAAAGCAGAGCTTGTGGAACAGTTCAAATCCAGGTACAAATGATTACCATCTGTTTTTTTGATCAACAATGTTTTTATGAAGTGTCCAAATAAAGCATCCAATTTGTCTGTTAAAATGTATCCTCTTTGTTAATTTTCTTTTTCAACTAGTGCAGTTTTTACAATTGCCTTACAATGTAACACTGTGCTTTCACAGTTCACAGTTCCGTCGAGCTACTGTGGGACCTTCACTGATTGGGAGGACCAGATGGATAATAGTGTGAAAGAAACTTTATGGTTCGGAAGCTGCATTACCATAGAGTTGGCCAAATAGCTAAATAACTGCTCTTCCCACAAAAGGGATGAGACCTGGGCTACATAAGGGAAGGAGGCCGTGACATAAGCAGAGGTGGGGCTATTGCTAGACACACTTTGACTCCTTTTTGTGTACCCAAGACTCCAATTTTGGAGTAGGGCATATTCTGTCATTGCCAACTTTCCCCTGCCCCTCAGCAGCGCCACGATCATCGAGCAAGGACAGCCCTCACATTTTTCCTCCTGTGCCCGTGCATCACAATTCCAGTTCTCATGGATGTGGAGAGCCAAGATGTTGCAAACTAAGAATGTATCTTCATTCTGAGTGAAGGTCCCCACCTTTGAATTTTTGCTTGCGAGCTGAGGAAGCCCACGCATTGCACACACAGTATAATGTTCAATTGTTTATTGACCTTGAGAGAAAGGGACCATTCCGAAATGAATTGAATCAAAGGAGGGGTGTAATAATGTAAGATATGATAAGGTTCTCCATTCCAGAACTGGACTAAGGAACAGGTAAGTTCAGTTTATGAAAAATCGTTGATGGGAACGGAGTCTGCGTTACAGTCTGAGTTACACCAAGAGAATGGAAATAACGAATATAATGTAAGTTTGACTTTTAACAATTGTATACCCGAACAAGCATCAACTTATCATTAGCTGACTGTTATTGCTGGGTTGCATTGTACTTGTTTGTTCTATGTGGCATATTGCAATGAAACGCAAGTACAACCTTTGTGTATACTGGTCTTTCTACCGGGCACATGGACAGTCCAGCATCGAGATGCATGTAGACCACCTCTCGGTTCCCCCAGGTTCAACGCTAATATTTAATTAAAATGCCATCTATGTGCACCTCGAATTGTAGCATCAGCTAACCTATCCTGTTTAGAGCTGAACATACCCCATAGCACTATCCTCAGAAGCAAACAGGTGAGTCACGGTTCCGGATTTAGCTGTAGCCCTTGGGGTCATGAACAGGTTAATAAATGGACTGATTGGTGTTTTAGGTGTTTTTGTCCCTTATAATACTTTTCATATTAGTAAGATTGTATTGCTTTTTATATAAAGACCATTTTGCTAAACATCTGTCCTTGGTTTTAGAAGCCTCATAGAAAATGTATTTATGGGCACAGATAACTATGCTATAGTGTCCTTTGAAATAAGCAAAATATTTTCGTAATCTGTCTACTTACATGCCATTTTTAATATTAGCATTTCTAAATCAAATAATATTTTCCCTTTACAACTCCATGACTATGCACTGAATATGAAGGAGCAAGATTCAGCATCCATGTCTTGCCTGGAGTCAACAACGACTTTGAGCGTGTATCAGGTAGTCTTACTTAGCTATTCAGTTCTGGAATTGTTTTATGCATGGAATGTGAGATAATCTGATCATATTTACGTACCGTGTCATTCGTTTATACAATGTTTCATTTGTGGATTGCTATTAAAATGTACCAACGTCTACGTCACAATGTGCGTGTTCAATTTCAATTGTTTCTTCCATACTAATACAAGTACTGTGTTTTAGGGAGATGCTGAAGCTTCGACTACAATTACATCATCCATTGTAGTTGATCCAGAGCCAGAGGTATGTGTACTGAAAGTTCCCTCGAATGAAAGAAAGTCGGTCCTAGACATGATACTATTAGAAAGTGACAATATTAGAAACAAGCAGTTTTTGCAAATTACTTGCTTGTAATATTTCGAACAATTTGAGATAATCTGATCATATTTACGTACTGTGTCATTCGTTTACACAGTGTTTCATTTGTGGATTGTTATTGATATGTACCAATTTCTGTGTCACAATGTGTGTGTTCAATTTCAATTGTTTCACCCATACTAATAAAAGTACTGTGTTACAGGGAGATGCTGAAGTTCGACTACAATTACATCATCCCTTGTAGTTGATCCAGAGCCAGATGTATGCGTACTGACAGTTCCATCGAATGAGATAATTTCATCATATTTACATATCGTGTAGTTCATTTACACAATGTTTCATTTGTGTTTTTTTATAGATATGTACCATTGTCTCTGTCACATTGTGTGTGTTAAAATTCAAATTTTTTCAACCATACTAATACAAGTACTGTGTTACAGGTAGATGATGATGCTGCAACAACAATTACATCCTCCCTTGTAGTTGATCCAGAGCCAGAGGTATGCGTACTGACATTTCCCTCGAATGATAGAAAGTCGGTCCTAGATCTGATACTATTAGAGAGTGACAGTATTGGTATGATTTTGGAAATTGCTGGAGTGCAACATTTCGAAGAGTGTGCTTCGGGCAGTCAACTTTGATTGAGTAAACTAGCCATCAAGCAGGTGAAATCCCAAATGTATATTTGACTAAATGATGAACACGATCTACGGGTTTATCTGCGAAAGCCATGTGTGCGAAGGAATCATTTCAATTTTTAACCAGTGTTTTGTGCTGGGGCCTTCATAATATGTTTTTTTAATGTTAACTGTCTAATACTGTATGTGGATTTACAATGAACATCTTTTTCTAACCTGTCTTCTAGTTGCCCGATGGTATACGGACTATGCAGACACAGACAGCAACACAAATGAGAGATGCTGCTTGCCAAACTGATTTCACCATGGAGCAACTATTAATTGAGGTGTGGCATGTTCCGACTCGAGATGCATTTGCTCAATGGCCAGAAAATGAATTTAATGTGACCGGCGAAGCCAGCAAAGTATTTTTGGACCATTGCTACAATGCGTCTGTTCCACCAGATAAAGATGAAACTGAATGTATTGAAGATGATTTTGAATTAGTCACAGACCACTTAACAGAATCCACACCCGCAAAAAAAAGGCCACAGATGACAGTCTAATAAAGGAGGCCAAATACATAGTATTCGACAGCAGCTTGATGGAGATTATAAAGATGCTGAAATGTGTACATTCAGTGAGAGGGGAAATATGTGGGAAGCCATTGGTGAATGTGACTCGTGTATCACAAGGCAGTAACCTCAAAATACATTCCACCTGTGAAATGATCCATGAAAAATGTTTATGGTCCGCTCAACCAATACTGGGGAAACTGCCAGCTGCCAATCTACTGTATGCAGCAGCTTTACTTTTCAGTGGCTCTAGTTTCATTAAGTTGTCCAGTTTCCCGTCAATTTGTGGGACTCCATTTCATTTCTAAAGTACAGTACTACAAATATCAACGTCAATATCTATTCCATGCCATTAGTGAAGCTTGGAAAATTGAACAATTGTCTATTCAAAGTACATTCTTTGAAAAACGGTTCAGGCTAGCTTGCGATGGACAGTGTGACCACCCCAGATTTTCAGCAAAGTACTGCACATACCACTTTCAGGACATGGAAAGTAAAATAAAAAAATAGTGCGTTTGGTGGCCGTGCAGGTGTCCGAATGTAAATCCTCAGTGGCCATGGAGAAACTTGGTTTTATAATATCCCTGGAATATCTCCAATCGAGGGGAATGTAAATTGACCTCATAGCCACGGATAGACACGTTTCAATAGCCAAGACAATGAGAGAGCAGTTTCCAAATATTCGCCATCAATTTGATGTATGGCACGTTGCCAAATCCATCAATAAAAAAATATCGGCTGCAGTGAAAAAAAAAGGTTCCGAAAGTATTTCCCAGTGTTCCCAGTCTTTCAGAAACCATCTTTGGTGGAGCTCCAAAACTTGTGATGGTTCTGTGGAAATTCTACTAGAAAAATGGCGGTCACTGATGCACCACTGTTCCACCATTCACTCTTGGACAGAAAACCAACATTTCCACCATTGTGAACATGGCCCTTTGTCACCAGAGCAGGATCGGAAGAAGAAGTGGTTGATTCCATCTTTGCCTCCACACAAAACCCTTGAGAAGATTGTGTTTGATAAAACTCTATCAAGAGATCTGAAGAGACTCACAGCATTCTGTCACACAGGAGATTTGGAGGTGTTCCACAATATGTGCCTAAAGTACAGGCCAAAGAGATTGCATTTCGGCATTCAAGGGAGGAAATATACGACATTACTAGTGGTATTAGCGCATAACGAGAATGTAGGCCGCGAACAATCGAGGACTGCAGGAAACCTTGGGATGCTTCGTTACACTATGGCCATTACAAAAAGAAGCAAAAAATGGGTGGTCAAGCAAGTATATGAGGAAATGGAATTTGATTTTGTGAAAGATCTTATTATTAATGTTTTAGAGATGCATAATCGTGGAATAGCGTTCGATTTTGTTCCGAGTACACATACATTGCCACAAAACATTGCCAACGTGCCCTGTCCACCTAAAGCAGAGCTTGTGGAACAGTTCAAATCCAGGTACAAATGATTACCATCTGTTTTTTTGATCAACAATGTTTTTATGAAGTGTCCAAATAAAGCATCCAATTTGTCTGTTAAAATGTATCCTCTTTGTTAATTTTCTTTTTCAACTAGTGCAGTTTTTACAATTGCCTTACAATGTAACACTGTGCTTTCACAGTTCACAGTTCCGTCGAGCTACTGTGGGACCTTCACTGATTGGGAGGACCAGATGGATAATAGTGTGAAAGAAACTTTACGGTTCAGAAGCTGCATTACCATAGAGTTGGCCAAATAGCTAAATAACTGCTCTTCCCACAAAAGGGATGAGACCTGGGCTACATAAGGGAAGGAGGCCGTGACATAAGCAGAGGTGGGGCTATTGCTAGACACACTTTGACTCCTTTTTGTGTACCCAAGACTCCAATTTTGGAGTAGGGCATATTCTGTCATTGCCAACTTTCCCCTGCCCCTCAGCAGCGCCACGATCATCGAGCAAGGACAGCCCTCACATTTTTCCTCCTGTGCCCGTGCATCACAATTCCAGTTCTCATGGATGTGGAGAGCCAAGATGTTGCAAACTAAGAATGTATCTTCATTCTGAGTGAAGGTCCCCACCTTTGAATTTTTGCTTGCGAGCTGAGGAAGCCCACGCATCGCACACACAGTATAATGTTCAATTGTTTTTTGACCTTGAGAGAAAGGGACCATTCCGAAATGAATTGAATCAAAGGAGGGGTGTAATAATGTAAGATATGATAAGGTTCTCCATTCCAGAACTGGACTAAGGAACAGGTAAGTTCAGTTTATGAAAAATCGTTGATGGGAACGGAGTCTGCGTTACAGTCTGAGTTACACCAAGAGAATGGAAATAACGAATATAATGTAAGTTTGACTTTTAACAATTGTATACCCGAACAAGCATCAACTTATCATTAGCTGACTGTTATTGCTGGGTTGCATTGTACTTGTTTGTTCTATGTGGCATATTGCAATGAAACGCAAGTACAACCTTTGTGTATACTGGTCTTTCTACCGGGCACATGGACAGTCCAGCATCGAGATGCATGTAGACCACCTCTCGGTTCCCCCAGGTTCAACGCTAATATTTAATTAAAATGCCATCTATGTGCACCTCGAATTGTAGCATCAGCTAACCTATCCTGTTTAGAGCTGAACATACCCCATAGCACTATCCTCAGAAGCAAATTGTGTAGTACTTTCCATGTCGTTTTCTCTCTGTTCACATTGTTTCACGTATGTGCTAATTGTTATAAAGATCGGCTACTGAGATACATTTCTATTATGTTTTCCAAACAGGTGCATCCTGCCATTCTGCGATTGTCATCGATTCCAGATACCAACTGATGGTTTCTTCAACCAGCAGCTGCAGTTACATGCCAATAACTGGATATATTGACTCTTTTTTGGGATGATCGCCAAGGGCCAATATGCCCTTATGCTGTACCAGCCAGTAGGAGTAACATAACATCCTTTACGGTGGTCTAGTCCCAAGTTGATGCACAAGACCTGCAATTCACTGTGCGACCAAAGCGCTTCTTTTACCCAAAACGAACACCTTGTGTACACAAAAGGAACACCACGTGACTCACGATAAACATTTTTGTATCGACAGCAAATAAAACAATTTCCAATTTGATTGAATATGGCAATAGCCGGATGTTCTCGGAGCGTTTATTGTGAAATAAAAGTACTTTAAAAATTGTACAGTCTTGCTGTTTCCTTTTATAGTACAGTTTTATATTCCGAATTGTGATGCGCTGTGTTGTCAGATGATGTGTGTTGATTTCCGGGTTCTGTGTCACGTCACGTAGGTGATGACTGGGCGCGTTTGGCTACGCTGCCCAGTAATGTCACGGCGAAAGGCAGAGAATATCACTAGGTTTGGTGATGTCCGGCTCAGGGGTGGGGGATATGATTTAGTGCCGCAAGGGCAGTCCTGCTTGGGCGATGCATCAACAGATAAGATTATCACAAGATGGCTGCGCCCTGCTGCCTGATTTTGCAAGTGTATAAAGGAGGAAAACTAAGCTAAGGTGCATTGGAAATGTTTGTGTGATCGATCAATGTATGCTTGAAAAGACATGCCCGATCCCCCGGGACAATAATATTTCTGAGCGCACTATTCCTTTAACCAATCCCAAGCCTTTATAGGTTTTTCATTATTGCCACGTAGTATGACATCACGCTGATGCATAAATACATATATAATTGTGTTTTTTCGGGAAAATCACAGATACTGAGAGTACATCTGTAGATGTTTGTTGTAACCTGCCTGTTTTAGAAAATTGGTAATAAAACAGCAACTTGCCATCTTCTTGAATTTGTCTGGTTATTTGGACACACAATTATTCTGCTGTAAACCCATCCAGCCATAAATGCACGTTCCAAGAGCCATAATCTCACAGCCTCTTGCCAATGCTGGGCTAATGTGATGGCAGACATCTGTGAAGTGGAAGAGCGCAGATATGAGCACTGTCAGTTCTTGTTGAGTTATCGCATTTGTACTGATGCAATGTGAGTTGATGTCAAGTTCATTGACAGGTACAGAATCCAGTTAGTAATGTTTGGGGGCATGTGAGGGACCTACATGCACAACACCCCTGTGAGTTGCACATTAGCAATCAGAGATTGCAGCATTCAAACTCATCATCTGAGACTGAAACATGAGTATGGATGACTGGAGATTGCACGTTGGTGCATTGAACTCTCAGGGAGGGCAGTGTGATCTGTCAGTCCACTGCATAAGGAATCAGTGATGACATGTGAACATGCCAGTTGTTTGTGCTGGTATCATAGTACAGGTACTTGTAGCTCCACAATGGATGTCTGCGCGTGTTGTAAGCTTTCAGATCATGCTGTCAGGGGTGCATGTTGCTACATGTCATTGAATGTACAAGTACCCAAGCAGGTATTGTGAGACCTTTCATCCGCTCACATGCCGATGATATGCACGCACTAATCATAACTGGCTAGGGTTCCTGCATAGAACAGGTTGTCTTGACAGCAATGGTGTACCCAGCAGTGCACAATGCATGCCCAGGGATGTCCGCTGGACCTGCTATGCTCCCATTGCTGCAGCGGTTGGCCACACTGCCCAACCCTCTACCCCTGAGTTCTGCCACCCAGTGTGGAGGGGTCTTTGCCAGGTCTGTGCCATGGTCCACCTGTCCCCATCATGATCATTTGAAATGCTAGATGTCCACTCTCCATGCCCTGTCATCTGATTGGGAATCTTGGGAATGCATGGGTAGTCCAGAGGGCTGTCCAGCTCCGGGGGTCTGGAATGTCTCCAATCTGTAATATACTCCTGTCGTGGCGTATGAGGAAAAACACTCAGAACCTTAATGGGAGTACTAATAATATATATATATAATTGGACACTCCTGTCCACAATGTCGCTAAACCCTGTCTTGTAGTGCCACAGCTGAAAATAGGACTCGGTTTTTACAAAAATAAAGAATTGAATACCTACCAAATTTCTTAAAATCATACAAACACTGGTTTCATTGACTCAATCTCTAATTCATAAAAATCTCACATACTACAAAAACTACATTCCTCATGTTTCGTGGTGGTCAGTAATTGAGGTGGCAAAAGTACTCACTCCCAGTTTAACAACTTCAAACCGGGTAACTCTACATTATGTACATTTATGTACATTGTATATGTGTGTGCAATCTTTTACAATGAGATGTAAACAGTTACAGAACAACTGCTGACAAGTACTTATGTCCTACTTGTTCAACATTTGAAATAGTTTTACTGTATTCACACTTCAGGCCTTTTTATCAACTGTGTTGCTTGTATGTAAACCTGCACACTATCAATGGCAGCAAATGTCATCTCATACAATGTTTCCAACAAAAACATTTCGACACATCTGTGTTTTGGACCACAAGTATTCAGGGTCTCTCCCTATTTCCAAGAGAGTGCCTCCTTTGTTTTTATCGGGCCTTCATCAGGACCTTTCAAACTACTGCAACCCCTTCTTTCATTCTTTCAACAGCTGTGTGTTTCATAAATGTACAAGTAGGGCTCTCTTACTTCAGGAATCGAAATGCTTGCAATGAAGCACAAATTGGGTGTGTTTGTTGTGACTATATTTGACAATTATACATAGTGGCCACTGTGAATCCTTCACCAAGTGTCGGAGTGTCACTTACTCGCAGCCTTTCTATGGTGCTACATCTGGAATTAATCAACTTAAATTCGATTGAAGTTCAGAATGTGTTTCTTCCACAGTTCCAAAGTTCAGGTGTGTTCATAACATTAAACACCACACATTTCTAAACAGACAGTATAGCTTGATTGCATCATTTCCTTCCAATCTCATTTTGGGTATATTTGACTTTTTATAAATCTAGAACAACTTTGTTGGCATTTTTATATATCTGCATACTCTTTTATCATCACACTTTCCTTTCTTTTGTTCTCTCACCCAGTTGTGATAATTCTGTGTAAAGAGGCTCACCCGCTGATGCCCGCAAACATCCTGCACTGTGCTGTATCTGTCAGGATACCTACAGTGAGTGGGCATCCCATTGATACAATTTGTGTCCACACGCTTCACAATAATTGTGAAATGTACTGGTAAAGCCAAAAGCAATGGGTTCTGATTTAGTAATATGTGTGGGGTCACCCAGCATGAAAATGCTTTGTATACTGGCATACATTGTTGGCAAAAGCATCATGAACAGGAGTTGGAAAGTGCTCCTGTGCAGTGTTGGTGACTTGTTGCATCTATTGGATGACAAAATAGCATTGCACTTTATGAAAAGGTAATGAACATCTGAACATAACCTGAAAGAGGAAATGTTCCATTAAGTATGCTGGCAAAGTATAAACATAAATTATAGATGTGAGCGGGCACCGCAATGGGTAGTTTCAGTATTTTCAATAGTTTATTGGTAATTATGTTTAATGTCAAAGTGAGGGGTGCATACACATCGAAAAATGCCTCCACATATGGCTTTCAAAATAATGGCAGAACTGTGTATCTTACCTAGTGAAAGCCAGCAGTGTGGGTTGCACACCCTTAGTCTAGCTAAAGAGCCAGGGAAATGTATGTTAATGGTGTCGGTGATCTTGTAGTATTCTTAGGTTGAAAAAAAAACATAACTATAGATTCCTGTTGAGATTCAAGTAATTTGCACTGGCATTCTGATTAGTTCACTCCAGCCCTAAATTCTACCATTGGAGTATCCACACTATCCACATGTATATTGTATTTTCCATGCAGATTGTTTTTCGTACATGGGACAGGTACTGCAGAGGACACACCTTCGGGAGCCTCGCAGCTTCTACTGAGTCATCTTCATGATTACATGCGCACACAGGACAGGCACTCTTGAGAGCACCCTCTAGGAGGCATCGCGGCTACAACTGAGTCAACCTCTTGATCACGTGATAGGGTACACATTAGATTTAAAGCATGCTACAGGCGAGGTACTTCTCTCTAGGTTCGAGTTGGTGAACACTACTCCACTGCTTTCACAGGTAATGCTATGTCAGACCCGAGATGGGTCATTAGTTTTCAGCACACAGGGCAATATAGTGATATCTTAGTGGTATTTTGTTACCTTACTTTCAACAGTAAAAGCATTTGGTCGCGAAATGCACCTTGATTTACTTTTTGCTGTCATTTCCAAGCACACACCAGTGGTGAAGAGCCAGGTGGGCAGCTGATGATTGTGACACATTAAGACACCCTGACCACCGCACGCATTCTATGTGCCAGATAGATGGAATTTTGCAACATATGTGTTATTGACTAACAGTATTTACAAGTGTGGTGCACTTCATTTCCAGTCAGTTGCAGTACCTACATGTTACGGTTCATTTCCTAATTCCAGTCTGTTTATTTTTTCTCCATTCTCTTTTCCTTCCCTTTTGCATTGTTTTCATTGCTTTCATTTATTGATGCCCATTACTCAATGATATTGCCTAACAGGACTATAATATTACTGACGTGTTCATGACATTTTGTCTCTTTTTAACCATCGAATATGTAATTGTGATGGTGGGATGTAACCACTGAGTGTTTTTTGCGACATTTACACATGGTTCTCTAATGGTGTATTTCTGTTATTGGCATGGTTCTGCCCTTGCTCCACTGATTGTCTGGGGTCCTGATGGCCTTCTTAATGACCTGAACAGCTATATGCCCTGACAATGCACCACTGGTCCGAAATGCATGGGCGCTGTAGCTTTTTGGCAATGGCTGCAGTATAGTGGTCAACATAATGAATACAACATTGGTTTATCTCAACAAGAATCTCTAGTTATGTATTCTTTTCAACCTAAGAATACTACAGGATCCCTGACACCATTAACACACATTGCTCTGGTCTTTAGCTAGACTAAGGATGTGTAACACACACCTCCAGCTTTCACTTGGCAAGGTCCACAGTACTGCCAGAGTATAAATGGTGGTCACCTTTTAAAGCAAGCAATCTGTTGTGAAATATTCCCTGGAAAACAAAATCCCGATACCAAACAAATGCTTATGGTCTTGTGGGTAAGTGTACACACTTGGAACATGACAACCTGAGTACAATCCTGGAAGCCAAATACTTGAGCAAGCTAGATGATTTTATTGGCCTCCCAAAATGTCCCCTTTTCTCGCCCATGTCTGGTGTTCAACATTACTCTGCTTTATAAAGATAACTTGAAAAGTACACATTCCATAATTCCATAGTGTCATTCAAATATAAAAATCCTTATTGAACTGTGTTAGGCAAAAAGTATACAATTGTGTCAGTATTCCTTTCCTTCTTGACTGTGAGACTACAAATACCAGAATGCAATTCAGCAAAAGGCAAAATAAAAATGGTCTCTGAGTGCAAAGCTCTCAAGGACTGACAGTAGCACTGTTTAATTAAAGTTATGCGGATGCTGTGTGTTGTGCGATATTTAAAACTAAGAAAACACACAGCATTCAGGACTGTGGACTGTCTCCCATCCATGCAGTAACCGGGACAGACCTTGCTTAGTTTCAAAGCGAGGAAGGATCCAGCCCCCTCTAAGTGGTTCTGTAAGGTGGGCTTATTCATTAGGAAACATGGCCTGAGGGGGCTGACCCCTTCCTTGCTTTGAAGCTAAGCAGGGCGTGTGCCAGTTACCGCAGGGATGTGAAATCCACTGTTGCTGTAACAATACCTTTTTTATTATTATTATTGACTGCGAGGCTACAACAACCAGAATGCAATTCAGCAAAAGGAAAAAACGGTCTCTGAGTGCAAAACCTTCAAGGACAGACCGTAGCACGGTATAAAATAAATAAATAATGTGGATTCCCATTCAGTGACTCATCTATGCAGTAACTGGGACCGACACTGCTTAGCTTCAAAGCAGGACTGAACGTGCTTAGCTTCAAAGTAAGGAAAGGCCAGCCCATTTCTATAAATGGTCTTGTAACTTTAGCACATTAATTGGGCAACATGGCCTGAGCAGTCTAGCCACTTCCTCACTTTGAAGCAGGGACTGTCCTGGTTACTGCATGGATTAGAGACTTGGATGGCAATCGTGACAATGGCCATGCACGGCCAGTGGTCTTTCAGCCCCAACGTCAGTATAGCTGTCAAAATATATCGACATTTTTTAAACTGTAACCAGAGGCACGGAACTACTCTATTCAGCAGCTATCCCTAGTCCTGTGTAGCCCCGAATATAGCTGTGAATATCAGAAACACAGCCAAATAAAACAAATTCACAATGCCCCTGCCCCCACCAAGTCCCCCTCATTTGTGCCAGGTCCCCCACTCCCCAGATGGCCATTTCACCTCCCCTGCACTCTCCCTTTTCCCCACAATGCACGCTGCTTCTGTGACACAGTTTGCTTTGAGATGTCAGCTGTTTGATGCTATAGTCAAGGCTACAGAAAACTTTGCATTGAAAACTCAGCCCCCAGACCCCCTCCAACTCCCAAATTTCACTTGGTGGACTCTAGCCACTCCCACCCCTCCACCTATAGCCTGATGGCATTTGCATTTTTTTTACCTGCGTATGGCTTTTTTCCTGTGTTTCATGTTCATAAATCTTCGGCTATAGCTGTGGTTATCGCTCACATCAAGAGAAAAATAAGAATTGGCAGTTTAATTATGAAAAACACCCAGTTCTGTGTAAATCCCTGAGATATAGCTATCTATTTTTGAGAAGGAGGCACCCCCTTCTCAGCCAAATATTTAAATAACTACTGCACATTATAACCTCAACCCATGCATGGATTGCGAGTCAACATTTTGTGCCCAAGTTGTTTTGGACCTGGTTGAAAATGTGGAAACGATTTTTGTCCTCTTACTAACTTTTATATTTTTTAACAAATCTTTACAAAATTTTGAAGTCTGGGGGTGCCTGCGAGTCCTTAATCACTTTCGAAATGTCAGTTAAATCTGTTACTCGAATAATATGTTATTAACAATAGAATTTTGAGGATTTTCTATGGGAGTCTGACCCTCTAATAAATATATTTATATTCAGTGAAAAAACTTTGTTAAAGGGACATTATGGTTAAGTTGCGCTGCTAAAAACCCTTCAAATTCAGTGAAAAAACTTTGTTAAAGGGACGTTATGGTTCTAAGTAAAACCGAAAAACCCTTGAAATTCGCCAGTTATGGTAAGCTAAGCAACCATAACTCGCACCACCACCGTGCACTGCTAAGCCTAACACCCAGGACATCAAAGATGACATCACAAATCATTGGCAAGCAGCATCTATCAGAAATACTGTACAAGTCTCCAAGATTTCTACTTGCAGCTCCATGCATATCCATATGCATGAACACAAACTTCAGGTATGCATATTTTCTGTACAGTAGATGAACACATTTTCAAACAGACATTTAGCTTGTGTAATCTGTAAAATGAATTTACTGTATTTTTTTCAATTTCCTAAAATCAACTATCACTTATAAACCTTTATACTATTTACTTTCTTTATACACACACACTCAAATCATGTTAAACTAACAGTTTTCAAATGAAATATATAGACTACATATATTCAAACAAAATTGCATGCAAGCACAATCTATGTTTAAATCTTTAAAAAATACTTATACAATTTCATATTTTTTTGTTTTTATTTATTTATTTACTTAATTACTTTAATGTAGACATGACATTGAGGCGCTATTACCTAGAACAACTTAGTTACAGAAATAGTGGTATTCACTGGTATATTATAAATTTCACAAAACATAGTAAAGATATTTTTTTTGCTATAGTTAGTCATTCAATACAATTTGTTCATTAAGAACATATCATATGTACTGAACTGATGCAATGTATCTTATGTAAATAAATTAGTTTAATGGTTTTAAAGAAGGCGCTGAGGATTTCAATTAAAAAAATCAATATCTAAATTATAAACAGTGCTATATACAAACAAAATTACTAATTTGAATCTTTTACAATTGCAGTGAAGACCAGTCTCCTGAAAAGAAGCAGCCGAATTCAAAGAACAAAGAAGAACTAAGAAGTTACCTGTTAATGTAAGAAAAAAAAAAGTAAGTAGACTATCACCATAATATTTGTATTATTACTCAAACATACTGTAAAGTTAATACAAACTATTTCTGTGCCTAAAAATAGAGATTGTGTACCATTTTGTCCAAAAATCTCCCTGTCTTAAACAGCAATTTACAACCAGAATGGCCCACAAATTCCTATTTTTGGACACACAAATTACCCAACTGAACCGCTACAATTTTCATATTATAGAACAAACAACTGTTTTAATTGTATACATTAGATTTACTATTTGTACTTTTCCACACCACTAGCTTACTTTTTTTTGTCATCTGAACCCCAGTTTAGTAACATATAAATTCAAGAATACCTATCCCTACTAGTTGTAGTTCCCAATGCACAATCACACACCATTACATACATCTTTATCATCTTACTCAAACACTCATGCACACAGCACACATACAATCCAGAACACCCCAACCCATACCGTCTTTATTTTTTCAACAGACCCTAAAGAATGCCTACCAAAAGTCAAGTCCATAGAAAGCAACGCAGAAGTAGAGCAAATGAAAATAAAAGTGTCCAACATAAGCATCCATCTCTAGCAGAATTTGTAAAAAAAAGTTGAAACAAAACAGCTAATACAGTCATTTATTGAAACACAAGAAGTTTCAAGTACAAAAACTTTGCTACCTCTATCAAAATGTAAAACAAACCAAAAAACAATTAACAGAAAATCAGCTATCACTACAGATAAAACTACTTCTTTACATTTTAATATAGTGCAAAGTAAGCATACCAAGAAAAGTATTTTAGCCAAAATGTACCATCAAAAAGTACTTCGAATCTTATAAAAACAGGAGAGAAATCAGGTTCAATGCTTAAAACCTATCGTAGGAAATTAATCTTAGAAGCGTTGATGGACAGTACAATTCTTCTCAAAAGAAAGTTATTTATTTTGTTATTTATTTTGCTGTTAAACAAAATGAAACCACTAACAAAACTAATAACTAAATTACAAAAAAGACTTCTCAATAAGCGAAATGTCAACAGACAGAACTTCTTAAGTATCTGCGGAGGTGAATGGAATCACACTAAGAGCACAGAACCATATTTTAATGACGAAGCTTACAAACAAAAGCAAACAAATACAATTGCCATACATAGCAGTGGTCGAGGTTATGAAAAAGTGAATAATACCATAATGGAACAAGAAGTACGCCTTACAAATATATATTACCCCTCCATTCAACTGAATCAGAACGTCTAGTGTACAAATGGCCATGCACGTCAATGTGTAACATTCCAAAACAATGTTTCAAATCTTTACGCCAATTCCTCAATAAATATGTAAAAAGCAAAGACAAAATCAAAATTAAATTACTGCAAAATATGGATACCTGTCCAGTGCGCAAGTACACAGGACTACAAGGACATTCATTGGCCTGCATTACAGGACCTACTTGTAAAACCACTTTCCATGATATCAAAAGGATATCAACACATCATTCAACTATAAGAAATCTAGTCTATAAACTGTACTATGCTAAAGGTCCTGCTTTAGCACTAGCAAACTTAAATAACATCCTTCTACATGGTACAGCAAAAGACCTACTTGAAGAAAAAATATTTTGGAAGTGAAAGGCATTTATAGAATGAAATAGCTTTAAACCAATTAAGCAACAATTCTACACATAGCAACCTATTGCTAAAGACATAAAAAAAGAAATACTAAAATTTAAAAGTACATCAGCTGAAGTACCAAACCATGTATGTGTATGTTGCCCTAGAACTTTTTATAAAAGTAACACAAAAACTGTAGACTTATCATACAAAATAGAAGACAATGAAGATTCTAAATGGTTTGAATTAGCTCTCTACCTTGTAGCAGAAAACAAATACCAAATAACTGACCCCTTAATACTTTGCAGTTACTGCACTACAAAACTTGAAAACAACCAAACTCCTTCACGTGCTATCACAAATAATTTGGAATTATACCCAGTACCAAAACCCCTACAACAACTTAATTTATATGAGAGCATCATAATTCAAACAGTACACCCTTTTCAAGCAATAATACGCCTTCAACCAAAAACAGCAAAATTACCTCCCTCTGAATTGGTATAAGGAAAGTAGTTTATTTACCATTAGATCTAAAAGAAAATGTGCATACTCTAGGAGTGCAACGTCCAATGCAGCAATCTTTAATTATCTTAGTAAATGGAATACCTACAAAAGACAAAAGAATATGGCAACAGCTGGTAGATTTACATAAAGTTAGACAAGCCTTCCAATATCTTAAAGAGAATAATGAATATTACAAAGAAATTAATATTGAAGAAAACTTCAAAGATACAACTGAAATAATTCAAGAAACAAAAGAAGCTGGTCAATATGAGCTACTAGATCCTGCTACAATATCAAATACTTTAGACCATTATACAATTCATCCTTTGCACTCTAATGACACCATAGAAGATGTACTGGAAACATACCAAATGCGTCAAACAAAAGGATCGCCAATCAGCATATGGGAAAAAAGTATAGAAGCACGTGCTTTTCCTCTACTCTTACCTACTGGCAAAGGAGGAAGGTTTGATGATAGACCAATTCAAATATCAGCTTCAGAATACCGCTCATTACGGATGTATTCTGAAGATCCCAGATTTAGACAAAATGTGGAATACATATTCCACCTACTCTTTGAAAGTGAACTAGCAACTTTATATTACAGAGTTGCACACATATTAAAATCAGGATCACACTTTCAAAATATGGCAGCTACTCAATTATTAGAAAAAGTGCAACAAAAGGATGAGGTTTTACAATCAAATATTACAAATCTATTTGTAAATATGCGTGGTACTAAAGAGTACTGGTTTCGATGTCATGGAGATGTACGTTGTATGATCAGAAACCTTGGCCCACCCACTTGGTTTGTTACATTAAGTTGTGCAGAATATGCATGGGAAGATTTACATGATTTCCTACGCATATCAAATAAAAACAAAACAAACATAGATATACTAACACTTGGAGAACTTTGTTCTTTGGATCCTGTTAATGTTTCAAGATATTTTCACCATTGCTTCATTGTTATGCTACATTTTATTTGTAATAAAACTGTTCCTCCCCTTGGAGAAGTGCAACACTTCTTTTGGAGAAAAGAATACCAAGCCAGAGGAGCACTACATATCCACATGCTTGTATGGATTAAAGATGCTCCTAAATTTGTTCAAGACAGTGATGCCACTGTTTTACAGTTTATTGAAAAATATGTCACTTGGGAAATTCCATCAGAAGCCACAAATAGTGATCTTCATGCACAAATTTTACAATTTCAAAGACACAAATGTGGAAAATTTTGTCGTCGCAAATACAAAAACAAAGGGAAATACTACACCAAATGCCGATTTGGTTACCCTAGACCAGTTACAAATACAGGTCAAGTGAACAACCTCATGTCTTCAGTTAGACATAGTGTTAAAGGTAAGCCACCTAAAAATACATATTACATAAAAAGAAAAGAAGAAGAAAATATATCAATGATTATAATGCAATCATTGCCCACTTATGGAATGCAAACCTAGATGTGCAGTACATTGCAGACAATTCTACTGCAGTTGCACGATATGTCACAGCATACTTAAGTAAAGCAGAAAAGACAGAGCTCCAAGACCTCTGGAAGGACCTGTCATCAGATAAAACAGTGTCTCAGAAATTATACAGGTTGGGCATGAAAATGCTCACCCATAGAGAATGTGGATCATATGAAGCAGCTGATCGTTTAACTGTTACTGCATTGTATGGTAAATCTGAAAATATAGTATGGCTAAGTATTGGTCCAGCTAAATCTAGAAAAAGAGTTCTAAAATCATATGAAGATATAGAAACAATAGCCAAACATGATCCCAACAGCCAAGACATTTTAAAAAACAATTTATTGGACACATACTACCCAAACAGAAGTAATACTTTGGAAAACATGTGTCTATACCACATAGCCCAAAACTACACATACAAAAATAATATGAAACCTGATGAAAAAAAAAGGTAAATATAGAGTGACAAACTCTGAAGCAGCTTAGTTAAACTCACTAAACCAAATTTAATTAATCGTATCAAATTGTCATTAAAGACTCCTCAACATAAAGAAGTATATTACATGTCCCTGCTACAACTCTTCAAACCATGGAGAAAAGAAGAACAAATACTAGATAACTATGACTCATATGAGGATGCTTTCAAAGCAAATGAAAGCACTATAACTGATGTAAACTTTACACAGTACAAAACAATGTTGCACAATGAACAGCAACACGAAGAAGAACTCCAAGCCCAACTAAATAAGGACACTCCTGACAGTAGTCAACCTTCTGTAACCGGAAGCCAAGAACCACTGGGAGAACCACTAATAATAAATGAGGCAGAATTAGCTATGATAGAAGCAGAAAATACCATGTGTCAGTATGAAGATAAAGAAGACTTAGCTATACTACAATCAAAACTAAACAATGAGCAACATAGCATTTTTCAAGAAGTAACAAAACAAATTGCACATGGTGTAAAACATGAAAATAAAGAATGTTCCTGCCATAATTATAAACCTATACTACTGTATGTCAGTGTTGAAGCTGGTTTTGGCAAAACATTCCTAATCAAAATCATTAGTAAGTTCCTTCAACAATTGACAAACAACAAACTGTCAGCTGTTGTCACTGCCCCCACAGGTTTAGCTGCCTACAACATAGGTGGTGTTACATTACACCGATTACTACTATTACCAGTAGAACACCAGAACAAATTAGACTATTACAAACTTTCTGCAGAAGCTGCAATGGAACTACACAGAGTATTGAAACAAATGAAATTGCTACTAATAGATGAAGTGAGCATGGTCTCCAACCTGATGTTAGCTTTGATTCACCTCAGATTACAAGAAGTACTGAAAACAGACTATGAAGAGCTCTGTGAGAAAAACACATTATTGTTTTTGGAGATCTGCTTCAATTAACACCAGTAAAAGGTGAGCCTATTTTTAAAACGTTAGGACACAAACTCTGCCGTAAAACTGTTGGCAGCATTGGAAATGTCAACCTTTGGCAACATTTCCAATACAGAGAATTAACAGAAAACATGCGGCAATCTGCAGATCACACTTATGCCAACATTTTAAAAAGTATCAAAGTTGGTATACTTTTTAAAGAAGCAGAAGCAATATTGAAAACCCGGCACATTAATGCACTTTATGGCGATAATGCATGTGCTTCAGATGTTATGGAACAATTAGCCCACAAAAATGTCAATTGTATGGCCTTAATGCCAACTCTTGCAAGCTGTTTCAAATTCAATTAAATCATGCTAAGTAAAGAAATGCAACCAATCATGGGAATTAGCGCCACAGACAAACTAGATGTACATGGTATGACACTACCCATGTGTAACCAAGCCACAACAAGACTAAATAGTTTAGAAAAATCAATCTCAAACACAGCAGGCTTAGAAAAGATATTAAAATTATCCTTAAATTGCAGCGTAATGCTTAAACGCAACCTTGACATGGACCAAGGACTAGTTAATGGAGCACTGGGTACAGTTGTTGGCTTTCAAACATACCCACGCGACAACAAAATTCAGGTTGTCAATATACTCTTTGACAAACTTTCAGAAGTAAAAAGGATAGGACGCTCAACAGCCAGATTCCTTCTCTTCAAAGATATGTATGTACGCAGAGAACAATTTTCTCTAACTCTTGCATACGCAGTCACGATTCATAAATCACAAGGTCTTACCCTAGACAAAGCAATGATAGATATTGGTAACACAGTCTTTAAAGAAGGCATGAGCTACGTAGCACTATCACGCTTATGTACACTTGACGGTCTATTTCTAATCAACTTTGATGCAAGTAAAATAAACGCTGATATTTATTGCACTTTAGAATACAATAGACTTCGCTCACTATACACCCCCCACCTAAACACATATTCTGTTCCACAAAAAGTAAAACCTTATAAAAGAAAAATAAATCAAACAGAAATGCAACAGGATGTCACTGCAAATCCTCCAAAGAGAGTAAAAGAAACTAATACTTCATCAAGTACCACAAGCAAAAAAGAATCAATTAGGGAAAGTAAACCAGGTACTTCTTTAAAGAAGGAAGACAAACTCCAAAAAAAGCAGTTAGATACAGAACTACCTGGACCATGTAAATTCTCAAATATAATTGGTGTAAGTTGATACACAAATGTAGCAATGAATATTCTATTTCAATTACCACCAATTGTTGACAACATTAACTTACACAGTACAGACCCATTGTGTTTGCAAATGTTAGTACTTCACAGAAATGCAGCAAACAATCCTGACAACACGTAAAGTGTTTATGGAATAAGAAAACAATTGGACTACTGTGCTGGAATGGTGAAATTCACTATAAACTCACAGGAAGATCCACAAGAATTTCCAATGTACTTACTACAAGTACTGGAAAACAAAAACATACCTATAAATGAAATCTTTCAGATTTCATACATGTGGAAGCATACATGCACTCTCTGCAACAATGTGACACAAGAAGAAATCCCCAATGAACGCTTCATATATATATATCAATACCTAATTGTGAATCCAATCCATTTCAGTGACTTGTACAAAATGCAAACCATGGTAGATTATGCTCTACCTGCAATTCAGATAATCGCTCCACGTTAGTAATACAAACACATAGTAAATACATAATACTAATGCTTCTACGTTACAATGCAGATGGTACCAAAAACAACTGCAAGCTGACTGGATTTACACTTGGTCAAATATCACTTGGTAAGAAAACCTTCACAACAATAGGTATAATCTACCACGCAGGAGCACAACCAATTCAGGGCACTACACCGCATATATAAAAAAGAAATGTGGATGGTTTGAATGTAATGATAGTACCATTACTCTAAAGCAGAGATTACCAGCAAATCTTACAAACGCTTATTTGATGTTCTTAAAATCAAAATTTGATAACTAAACTGTATTTAAACCCCAAGTAAACTTGTGTTAAAAAATATAAACTGTTAGAATACTCCAAAAGCTATCTAACTGCTCAAAGATTCTACAACTAATCAGATAAATGAGTACCACTAAATTAGACCAAAAAATACACAGTTAGAATACGCCAATTGGTATCTAACTGTCCCAAAATTTAACAATATCCAAATAGATAAATCAATACCAATAAAATATATCAAAAAAATAGACAGTTAGAATACGCCAATTGGTATCTAACTGCTCCAAAATTTTATAATATACAAACAAATAAATATGTTACTGCTCCCAAAAAATGCAACAAGCCAAAGTATAAAGCATTAGCCAGAAACAACAAGTGAACACTGAAAACAAACAAACAAATAAACTGTAGCATAACAGAAAAAGTTTTTTTTTTAATCCAACATGGATTTTTTTTTTCTCCCACGGACCCAATGATTTCTGCAACAAATACAGAAACTGAGCAAATTGCACAGTACTCTGATTTGTAATCTACTAAATATGAGGGTCCAAAAAAAAAAAAAGTATGTTGATTATACAATGTAATAAGTCATTACAAAATACTAATACTAACATGCTATTTTCTTTAATCACAGAAATTAACAAGAAATACATGTACTCTGATTACTAGACCAAACAGTAAGTATACAATAATAAGGAGAACCATCACAGCATATCACATCCATAGTATCTAATACCTGTGTTCCTTATACATTTGTTTTTCACCCAAAGTCATAAGCAAATATGAATGTGATATGCTGCGGTGGTTGTGGCCAGGGCATAGAGTCTTGGGTGCATGGCCAAATGGCCATGCACCCAAGACTCTATGCCCTGGCCACAACCACCGCAGCATATCACATCCATAGAGTCAAACATTTCAACTATGGTCTATGGAAACTTTTAATGTCCGCGGACATTCTGAGTGTTCTTAGAACACTTTCAACTTGCCAGCGAACAATACGGACAGCGTTTTCAGGACACCCCTTACGAACATTTCAGAACAACACGATAGTTCTTAGAACACTTTCAACTTGACAACGAACAATACGGACAGTGTCCTCAGAACACCCCCCATTTGTTTATTTGCGAACATTTCAGGACACCGCGAGTATTCTAAGAACACATTCAACTTGCCATGGAACAATACAAACAGCATCTTCAGGACACCCCCTACGAACATTTCAGAACAACGCAAGAGTTCTTAGAACACATTCAACTTGACAGAGAACAATACGGACAGCGTCCTCAGGACACCCCCATTTTGTTTATTTGCGAACATTTCAGGACACTGCAAGTGTTCTTAGAACACATTCAACTTGCCAGCGAACAATACGGACTACGCCTTCAGGACACCCCCTACGAACATTCCAGGACACTGCAAGTGTTCTTAGAAACGTCTTCAGAACACGCCCATTTTGTTTATTTGCGAACATTTCAGGACACCGCGAGTGTTCTTAGAACACATTCAACTTGACAGAGAACAATACGGACAGCGTCCTCAGGACACCCCCATTTTGTTTATTTGCTAACATTTCAGGACACCGCAGGTGTTCTTAGAAGCGTCTTCAGAACACCACCATCTTGTTTATTTGCGAACATTTCAGGACACCGCAAGTGTTCTTAGAACACATTCAACTTGACAGAGAACAATACGGACAGCGTCCTCAGGACACCCCCATTTTGTTTATTTGCGAACATTTCAGGACACCGCAAGTGTTCTTAGAACACATTCAACTTGCCAGCCACAACCCCCCATTCATATTTGCAAACATTTCAGGACACGTCGAGTGTTCGACAACGTCTTCAGAACACCCCCATTTTGTGTATTTGCGAACATTTCAGGACACCGCGAGTGTTCTTAGAACACATTCAACTTGACAGAGAACAATACGGACAGCGTCCTCAGGACACCCCCTACGAACATTCCCCAGACACCGCGAGTGTTCTTAGAAATGTCTTCAGAACACCCCCATTTTGTTTATTTGCGAACATTTCAGGACACCGCGAGTGTTCTTAGAACACATTCAACTTGCCAGCAACAACCCCCCATTCATATTTGTGAACATTTCAGGACACAGCGAGTGTTCGACAACGTAGAACACCCCCATTTTGTGTATTTACGAACATTTCAGGACACCGCGAGTGTTCTTTGAACACATTCAACTTGACAGAGAACAATACGGACAGCATCCTCAGAACACCCCCATTTTGTTTATTTACGAACATTTCAGGACACCGCAAGTGTTCTTAGAAGCGTCTTCAGAACACCACCATCTCGTTTATTTGCGAACATTTCAGGACACCGAGAGTGTTCTTAAAACACATTCAACTTGACAGAGAACAATACGGACAGCGTCCTCAGAACACCCCCATTTTGTTAATTTGTGAACATTTCAGGACACCGCGAATGTTCTTAGAAGCGTCTTCAGAACACCACCATCTTGTTTATTTGCAAGCATTTCAGGACACCGTGAGTGTTCTTAGAACACATTCAACTTGACAGAGAACAATACGGACAGAGTCCTCAGGACACCCCCATTTGGTTTATTTGCGATCATTTCAGGTCACTGCGAGTGTTCGTAGAACACATTCAACTTGCCAGCCACAACTCCCCATTCATATTTGCGAACATTTCAGGACACAGCGAGTGTTCGACAACGTCTTCAGAACACCCCCATTTTGTGTATTTGCAAACATTTCAGGACACTGCAAATGTTCTTAGAACACATTCAACTTGCCAGCAACAACCCCCCATTCATATTTGCGAACATTTCAGGACACAGCGAGTGTTCGACAACGTAGAACACCCCCATTTTGTGTATTTACGAACATTTCAGGACACCGCGAGTGTTCTTTGAACACATTCAACTTGACAGAGAACAATACGGACAGCATCCTCATAACACCCCCATTTTGTTTATTTACGAACATTTCAGGACACCGCAAGTGTTCTTAGAAGCGTCTTCAGAACACCACCATCTCGTTTATTTGCGAACATTTCAGGACACCGAGAGTGTTCTTAAAACACATTCAACTTGACAGAGAACAATACGGACAGCGTCCTCAGAACACCCCCATTTTGTTAATTTGTGAACATTTCAGGACACCGCGAATGTTCTTAGAAGCGTCTTCAGAACACCACCATCTTGTTTATTTGCAAGCATTTCAGGACACCGTGAGTGTTCTTAGAACACATTCAACTTGACAGAGAACAATACGGACAGAGTCCTCAGGACACCCCCATTTGGTTTATTTGCGATCATTTCAGGTCACTGCCAGTATTCGTAGAACACATTCAACTTGCCAGCCACAACTCCCCATTCATATTTGCGAACATTTCAGGACACAGCGAGTGTTCGACAACGTCTTCAGAACACCCCCATTTTGTGTATTTGCAAACATTTCAGGACACTGCGAATGTTCTTAGAACACATTCAACTTGACAACGAACAATACGGACAGGGTCCTCAGGACACCCCCATTTTGTTTATTTGCGAACATTTCAGGACACTGCGAGTGTTCTTAGAACAGTTTCAGCTTGCTTGCGAACAAAACAGACACATATTGAGTCCTCAGAACACCACCCATTCAGTTTATTTAGAACATTTCAGAACACCTGTGATGTCCGCAGACAAATTGAACACAAAAAGAACATCTAACACATAAAAAAACACAACTTTCATCCTATCTCATACACTCCCACCCTCCCCAAACACTCCTACACACCAACACACTCTACTAAATACAAATTTTGAACAAAGTTTCACCGCGCTGTCCGCGAATCCAAGATGGTGGGCGCTACCGAAAATCTGACGCGCTTCACGCTCCACGCCGTCCAATCAACGAACACGTAGCATGTCCGCGGACATCACATAAGCCGATTGGCCAATCAGGACACTGTCCGCGGAGCGAACAGGGAAGTGTGTCCGCGGACCGAACACAGACATCACTAATTTTTTTTACCTACTTTTTGGTCATTTTAAAAAAAACTACTGGACGGATTTTCACCAAATTTGCAAAAGCACGCTTTCGGGACCAAGCCGCTGCTCCTGGTCCAAATTTGGTGAAAATCCGTCCAGCGGTTTGGGCTGTAGACGCGAGCAAAATCTTTTTCCCATTCAGTCTATGGGAAAAAAAAAAGTTTTGGGACCCTCCCTATAACTTTGCCCCCCCTGGACGAATCCTCACCAAACTTTGCAAAAAAATTCAGAGTGACTCAAATACTTTGCAAAGTTTGGTGAGGATTCGGCCAGGGAGAGCGAAGTTATATGCCACCCAAAAAGTGTTCTTCCTATGGAAACACCAACTTAACCATAACTACATGGCCAGTACCGTGGCCATGTAATATTGTAAACGGGGTTCACTCAAAATAATTTTAATTGCTATCTGGCATGTCATTAATTTGTGGAACAGTTGTTTTAGTGCTCTGAAATTATTGCACTCACTTTTAGTTTGTCTTTCAAGGAAGGCTATGGACTTCAACCAGCTTCAGCCATCACGATCACCACACGAGAGGCTTTTCCTTTAAGTCTGTCCACCCACTCCCAAAGAACCTCTCAGGTAATCTGTATCTGTCCTGTTAAATACCTCTGCATTCAGTGCCATCACGAAAAGATCCTATTAAGAATGATTTCCATCAGCTATGTTTAGTTGCATCCGCAATCCACTTTTATTCTGTCAGATGTCTCTCTTCCTTTCCTTATTTCCCAAAACTTTCTTCTGTGTCTATATTTTTTAGTTTAAATACCCCAAAATTCCACCCAGGAAGCATCAATTCATGTTGCAATTTTGGATTAAACAGTGCATTTGATAAGTTTCCTTCAAATACCCACACCAACTATAGCTCTTCTTATTACTTCCATTGACCCAGTGCATTATCTGTGTCATAATGGGATGTGTTAGATATGTGGTATCCTTCCCCTTATGAATATGAACTTAACATTGGACTATAATATTTATTTTTCTTTTAATTCCCAATATGTACTCTTTTGATCACAAAAGAAATTACACTATATAAGAAATCAGATTTTACGGGAAGCTGTCAGCTTCTTACAATATGAATGTGCAAAATTAATAAGAATTGTTTATTAAGATTTGCAAAAATATTCAGAATCTTGAAACATCCTTTTTGCTTTTGCAACTACATACATGTCAGAGTTATTAAAATATGAACATGTAGTCATAATGTATACATTATAATATATTTTTATGTATCCTTTTGATTCTCATATTTCCACGAAATATGAGGTCTGTTATTATTATTCAACTCAAAGAAACATGTCTAAAGTGATTGCCAAATGTCACTTTCTCATGTCATGTTTAAATGTATCTCTTTTGTTGCACATTTAAGCTGACATTGATGCATTCTATTTTACTTAATTTGCTAGTTTATTACATCAAAATCTGAAAACAACAACATCCATTGATGATGCTGACCTGTGCTCAGACCCTACCCTGGGAAACAACCTGTATGTTCAGAGTTGAGTAAGAATCACTCTGACATTTTCCTGATGTTTGCCAGACTCTTCAAGTCTATGAGTCTATCATTGTTGCAAACTTTGGCAAACACACCCAGATATTTTCAGATGTACTAAGTATGCATTTCCCACTTGGTCCAAGATTTCACACTTACAAAATGGCAGGCACCTCTCTGCTCTAGTATGGTGTAGACTGTTTCATCCTTAACTTGGTCAAGGAGCACTGGTATGAGTGGTGTGTGGTAAGGTCGTCAGGGATTTTAAAGGTCAGAGTACATCATTCTGCATGTTTTGATCCATGTATTCCCTAAAATGACTAGTTTCAAGTTCTTTCAATTCATAAACTCTGCAGCAGACACTTGGACTCCAGGTAACAATTGGCAATCATAAAGTCTGGGGTTTGGGGAGGGCACTAGGGTGTTGATTTTATCCTTCTGGAATACATCTTAAAATTACTAGTACTTGGATAGAAGAACTCTAACCGCTCTGAAGCTTACGGTTTTGGCAAACAAGGTGTTTAAACTGTGGATTACCAAATGATGTATTGTATTGAATTTTATGAAGATGTATACAGCGCAAACAAAGACCAGAAAGGGATCAAGGAGATAGTGAGAAGCAGACGAGGACACATCCAAGGCAGGTTTAGAACAAGTGATATTTTGAGGCCTTCCGGAAATGTAGATATTCAGTAATATTACGGAAGTCAAGTGGCAAAGCATTTCAAATTGTAGGGGCCAGCACCGTAAAAGATCTTCCTCCGGCCCTGGCATGGTGGATTCTGGGGGACACCAACTAGGGATGCAGGATGTGAGCCTAGACAGTAGGAATTCTGCACCAGCATTGTGAGTGGCTCGGTGAGCAAGTCATACGATATTAAACTTGACCCAGCTCCTACACAGAGGCCAGTCCAGTTGATGAAGTAAGTCCTGAAAATGTGACAGTCTGGGGGCTCTCAGTGACAGACAGGCAGCTGCATTCTGAAGAGTCTGCAGACATTGAAGCAGAACCTAATCTTGGCCAAGATAGATGCCGTTGCAGTAGTCTACAGAGTCCATTATGGATGCAGTAACATTCGTAATCCTAAAATCAGACGGGAGGAAAGGTAGGACTTTTCTCAAAACGTTCAATTTAGTGTAGCCAGATTGGCAGCCAGCTGAGATTTGAGCCTCTCTGGAGCCACTGGCCATTAGTTTAATAACTAGACTTTTCATTTTAAGGGTTGGCTCGGGACAGTGGCCTAGGGAAACAGGCCAGTATTCAGAGGTTCATGATCTTTCTACAGAGTTTGATCTCTGTTAAGTTTAAGTCAATGTTTGCCATCCACTCTCAGACTGCAGTGAGGCAGTCTTTCAATTTAGGAGGAGGGTCAGAGAAGGGGGCATGTTAGGATATGGACTTCCCAGATAGTATACTTCCTTGCAACCTTCTGACTTGGAGAATAAGGTGTGTTCCATCCAGTTAACATGCATATTGCCCATTGCAAAACAGGTTACCCCATGTATGATGTTAAATTCTAGTGCATTGATAAGCTTAAAAAGGGATTTCTTTGTGATGATAATATTAACAAAGAAGTGTTCAATTTTCTATTCAGGATGTCACTGGTCCAAATGACAAACTGGAACCATCTACCAGATGCACATTTTCCTGTTTGACTTTGGTTTCCATAAAAATGCCATGGCTAAAAGTTAAGATGTTCACATGCAGTGTGTGCCTTCACAATGGATATAGGCTACACCTGAAATTCCCTTTTCTGGATTGGTTTAAAACTGCTGGTATTTTCAGATGTATGTTTTGAGATACATAGGAAGCTGCAGGAGCCCTTATGAATGGTGAATGGGCTTCACTAACTGCCAGGTGCATTGTTTCTTGTCTTGAGATGCCTCTGATTTTGCATCAGTTGCCCCAAACAACCAATTTTGGGGCATTGGCCTGGCTGGGCAATCCATTATGAAGTGCCTGAATGTCCACAGTAGAGACACAACTGTTTTTTATTGCAAAAGTCTCATTCTTCGTAGGTCAGATTGTCCAGGACCCCTCACAGTTGCAATGTATCTATTAAATCAGTGGGCTTTTACATATCGGTTTACATCTTGGGTTGTGATCACTAAAGGTATGAAGTTACCTTTCATCTTACTGGTCTCCCATTTATTTAAATGATGAATGGGCTATACTGTCAAGTCCATATACTTGGCACACATTTCAAGGGCATTTCACACTTGAGCTAAATCCATCTTGAGCTTACTTTGTAGACCACATTAAAACATGGAGTACCCCTTCTGTTCTAGCTAATTCATTTCAACTACCAAAAGATTGAATGCCACTCTGTACGTGGGAAAGTCAATAGAGCCATGTTTGAGAGCTAAGAATTTGTTGTGTAAAGCCTGAATATGTTTCTTCCTAGCAAACAGTTATTCAGCTCCTCCTTAAACCCTTTAAAAGTATTCAACAGGGTGTCATTTATAATAAGGGTATGGACCAATCTGCTGTGTTACCAGCCGCGTAGGAGATAATGAACTCCACCTTGGTAGAAAGATTGGGAAAGGACTGAATTTGACAAATGAAGTGATGCTGACATTGATTCATAATAATTCCAAATTTGGATTGATCCCCTCATGAAAACCCCTATGGCTTTGCCAGAGTAACCAGTGTGGGGTCTATGACCTGAAGTGGGACTCCTTAGGTAACTGATCATAACCCTCCACTAGATTTCGAGGGTGTGGTATGATGGTCTCACTAATTGGTGTTATAGAAAGACCAATGTTCTTAGGCAGGATGTAGTGGCTACCAGAAACACTCCAAATGCCTTGGCTTGCTGGGTAAACATGCTACAGGCTGGAGACACAAGGCTTAGTGAGACCACCATGCAGTGAATTTACCAACACAGCCAGGGTATTTGTAAAATATGTAACATTGATTTTGCTATAACTAGCCTGGACCTCAGAATACATGTTCCTCAGTAAGGAAACTAGGTCTTCCATGGCAGCAGCGGTATTGTTATCAAGTAAACAGAGACTTGGATTAGGCCGTCTAGAAAGAAAGTGCCTTAAACTCTGCTCAATCTCCCTTTAGCGACTCCCTTTGACTAAATCTTTTTGGAATTTGCAATCAGCAATCTGTTTTTCCTAGTTACCAAAAAACGGATTCCCTTACACCGAAAATGTTGTAATGCACTACCTGAAACCCTGTTGTCTATTGTGGCTGTGGCATGTGAACTGCATATCTATTTCTTAGGCAACATTTGGTTTAGCACCACATAATACCCTATGGCAATATGGGCCACTCTGGTCACTAATGAGGCACATGACACCACCTCCCCTGCTATAAAAATCTAGTGAAAAGGGACTTGGAAATGTATGATTACGAGCATGCAGTTGTCAATTTGGCAGGCAATATTAATAGTGGTACATACATTGAACACGTACAGCTCTGCACAGATCTCCATGCCTACATAACCTCATATCTCATCAGTCATAAGCCTCGTAACTATCTTAAAATAAAATAGAATTTAGATAAATCGTTAGAGGTGGTGAGAGGTTGGCCTAAACTTCCACGGTCACATAGATGGTGTGGACACTGTGGAGATTATATCACTGAAACAAACAAACACTTACTGGTTGAATGTACTAGCCTTGACTCCATGTGCTCTACAGTACTCAGGAAATACACTCATTATTTCTCTTCTTCCTTATCCGCTGTGCTACTCTGGGAGCATTATATGAAAGGAAACGGTATTAACCTAATATATTACCTAACTAAATTTTATGGTAAAGTGATAGCGATAGGGGTGTGGCTTGGCACCATTTCGGGATGGCAGTCTAATTCTGCGCTCACATTCTAAATGCCTCTTTGAACATCTTTTACAAATATTTTCTTGATGCAAAATGCATAATTCCTCTTACCTTGGTGAAGACTCTTTTTGGTGTTGCTGGGAGACATTTCCCAGGGCTGCCTCCATATCTTGGTGAAGTTCGAAGGCAGGGCCTCAGGCAGCGAGGTTCTGTGACTCCACAAGCCAATGTTCCTGTCAGCTGCTTCGGTCTCAATGCAACGTGTGCATGGAAAAAGCATCGGTGGCTTCTTTCCTCCACAACACTGGCTCCCTGCCAGAATGTAAGCCAGATAAAGGAAAAAAGGAAAAGAGAAAGGTACTTTATAACAAGAAATTAATATTTACAAGAATTCCTTGAACTTCACAGGACTTAACTGCATAGTATATATTAATAAAATGAAGATTGCCAAGGGAAAAATGCAACTATTTGAATTTTTCTGCCTTTGCATGGAGCATCATAATGTCTATGGCGTTTTGTAGATTTATTTAAACAACAAGGAAATGTTACAGGAAATAATGGCCTTAGTTTGGGATGACTTTGAACATACCTCCACTGGAGTAAGTGTGTGCACTACTATTTAATATTATAAAGGAGCCACAACTTCATGCTGTAGTGAGTAGTGAGTCCTAGAGGTGCTACATTAATTGGATTTTCCCTTATTAGTCACGTAGGCATTGCAATGTATGATTTCATTGCATGCTCAGCACAAAGGCATATATGGATTTTGGCACCTCAGCGATGAGTGGATACAATACCAGCAACCAAATGTTGAGAAGGTGATGTGGTGTGTTAAACACTGTTTCTATATTTCTTCAAAAAGTGCTGGATGCTGACACAGCGTGTCAATTATTAAGGGAAACCTCTGCTGCTTCTCGCACCAAGTAGGGGTTGTCAAACTATTGTTGCTGACTGAAACTTCATGTTTAAAGCTATTTATCATACCCTATGTGTACCCCATACTCTTTTTGGTCCTGATGGTTTATGGGTACATTTATAAATATATACTATCAGCATTTACATTGTTATAGCATGTGTAGGTGGGCAAGATTACAGCGTCTTCAAAAAAATGAGAGACCTAGGAAGCTGCCATCCAACACGTTCAAACGGCTGAACTACTACTCTCCAACACCAAAAGATGAACATTTGGATCTGGACATGCATACTATATCAATGGAAATAAGGTCCTTGAAGCCCTTTGTGGAAGATAAATGACAAATTGTAACAATTAGACAACAAATGGTCGACATTTGATTCAAGAATGGTTGAAGTTGGCCAGTGAGTAAGTGATGCGGAGGATGGCATCAACAGAGTGGGGTCGTTGGAAGCCACTGTTAATTTGATGCAAAAAAAGCTGAAAGCTTAGAAAACAGGAACAGAAGGAATAATATATGCATTGTAGGTCTTCCGGAGGAGGGTAGAAAAAGATACTCCTATCTTATTCCTCACTACCGTGCTCCCAAAGCTTTTGGATCTTCCGTCTTCACCACAATTAAAAGGGCACATCATGTGGGGCTTACCAGCTCAAAGCGTAAGTCAGCTAATTCCTCCAGTACTCTTATCTATGCTCGTTTGGATTGTACGCATATCCATCTCATAATAAATAAGGTTAAAAAAAAGGCAAACAACCCACATGCGATGGTAGAAGAATGTGTATATCTCAGGATGTTTCCAATGCAATTGGCGCTAGGAGGAAGGGACTTCTTACATTCAGACCAGTTCTAAAACAACATAATGCAAAATTTGGTATTATTCATCCTGGAATCCTGAAAGGAACCCTCAAAGGTCATACTGCTCCTTTGAAGAATCCTAGTGACCTTAGACACTTCATTCAGTCTCAAGGATGGAAGAAATTGATACTTCAATACATGCTCCCCAAACAGCTTCATAGGAATTTAAGGTGCACACAAAGGTGGATAATTTCATTAGATATAATTTACTAATTACTTTGGAGTGGAGCAGCGGTTAACCTCCTCTCACTAGGCTTTCCATCCCCGCTATTTTCCATGCCAACATGATCTGGTGTGGCTGTTTCCTGTTAGCCACGATGTTACGTCTGGTTGCAAGTTGCTGTTCTTCATGGGTTAGTTTCGTCTTGACACTGTTAGTGTCATGATCTCTGCTTCCAAAAGGTCAGGGTTTTCCCAACTCCCTTGGAAGCAGATCCATAACCCAGGTTCCGAGTGCCAACCAGTCCCAATTGGGACCTTTTGGACCCAGTCCTGGCGCCAGTGGCACCAGGCTCATAAATATGCCCAGTCCCAGCGCTGGAAGCGCCGGGCTCATAATGCTTGGGTGGACTTACCTTCAGCAGACCATGCTGCTTACTTGCCTGCCAGTTGAGCCTCTGATCCTCTTCTGTTTGGAACTACTTTTCCTGTTGGGTGGGGCTGGAGCCACTCCCTAGATTCAGAACACTGGAACTCTTCTGGAAGGCAGGAACTCTTTTCTTACCAGGAACTCTTTTCTTACTTAGGCGTGGCTGTGGAAGGAGACACCTAAGCACTACAGGAGGCTATTTAAACCACACCCGGTGGATGAATCTTGCTTTGCGTTATTCTGCAACCTCTGCAGCAGAACGCTCATCGTGTCTTCTGCATCCGGTCCTGGGCCTAAGGAAAAAGGCTTACCATCCTGAATCCAGTCTTCAGCAACACCTATAAAGACAAGAAAGAACAGGTTAGCATTCCGGCATCTGAAAGGCAAAGGCTTACCATCCTGAATCCAGTCTTCAGCAACACCTATAAAGACAAGAAAGAACAGGTTAGCATTCCGGCATCTGAAAGGCAAAGGCTTACCTACTCTTCGTGCGCTCCGGAGGTCTTCGGCGCTGCATCCCGCATCTGAAAGACAAAACAAGGTGCGTTTAAAGACATTGGGGAACTTTAATACTCACGTGCCATTACTCCTTTCCACATCTAATCCAGTGGGTATTCCGGCACCCTGCAGCCGCTCCGAACTCGTACCTGCAAAATAAAAAGACAGTTAGAGCGCATAGTGAAGCAGGCAACAAGCGCTTACTTACGTGCTTCCAGGCGCTTCTATTCATCACACGGGCTCCATCTTCAACTCACTTCAGCCCGTCATCCGCCATCGCCGGAACCCTGCAAAACAAGAGACATCATTACTAAAGACTTTAAAGACATTTGAATGACTCGAAACTTACCGTTCGTGCAGTAAACGACGGACAGCAGTCCTCTGAAGTCAAGAGGCCTGCGCTACCTATCCAGTGAAGAAACTGGTTACAGCACCCTGCCCCGAGGCAGATGGAGAGCTCGGCATTCACTTACCTAAGACATCTTACTCTACACGTCAGGCATACAGTGCACAGAGGTCCAGCCCAAAGAGCCAACCGGGTGCTACACATCACCTTTGAAGATACGGTAGTCGCCCAGTGAAGACCGGCGCCTCTGCGAGAATCAGGTGAGCGTTACAGAACGCAAAGCCTACCGCAAAACTCTCGCCCAGGCGCTATGGAAACCTCGGATACTGACCCCCTAGCCCGGTTACTTGGGGAACTAAGGGCAGAAGTGGATGCAGCTCGTCATGAAACGAATGCTCTAAGAAGGGAACTAATTATTTCCAAGGAGAGAACAGACAATCTTGCTAGACAAGTGCTACAGTCACAAGCCGGACAGACCCCGTTACCCGCATCAGGGGCAAATCTTCCTTCAACATCCTCTATGAATCCAGTGCAGATCAACCTACCTGGGAATGTACCTCTGGCTCCGCCCGAACGATTTTCTGGAGACCCAAAGAGGTTTGCAGTATTTATCAATCAGTGCCGGTTGCACTTCTTATGCCGGCCAGCAGCCTTTCCAACTGATCAAGCAAAAGTAGCTTTTGTACTTTCGTACCTTAGTGGCAATGCGGCAGACTGGTCGATCCCTCTAGTTAATCAAGATGATCCGGTTCTCCATGATTTTCAAGCCTTTCAGCTTAGTATGGAAAAACTGTTCGCAAGACATTCACAGGGGCAGGCGCCTTGGACAATGAGCTTCTTTCGTTGCGACAGGGTAATCAAGACCTTTTGGCTTATATTGCATCTTTCAATAGACTAATAGTGGAAACTCAATGGCCTGAGGACAAAAGGATTACGCTGTTTTATAGAGGTCTACATGGAGAGCTCAAAGACGTTTTAGCCCAAGTAGTGAATCCCCCACAAGACTGTTCGGATTATATAGACTTGGTCGTTCAAATAGATCACAGGCTGCAGAACAGGAAGGCCGATTGTTCCAAGTTTGATGCTCGAGTATTTTCCAAACCGCCAACTCCTTCCAAAGGAGTAGACTCCGGGGAACCCATGCAAATGGGGGGTCTGAAAGGTCCTCTAACACAAAGGGAGCGGGAAAGGAGGAAACAGTTGCAATTATGCCTATATTGCGGAAACTCAGGGCACTTTCTTCGAGACTGTCCGGTGAAACCTGCCAAGAAGGCAGTAGGAGCTGCAGTTACCAAAGTTACAAACTCTGAGCAGGGAAACGACCTCGCCCGACAAGAATAGAGGTCCTCTTGCCGAGCGTGAAAACCAGTTCCGTGACCTCGCATTTCGTGATACCTATGGTCCTCATTAGCCCTGATAATCCGGATCGATTACATGCAATTGAAGCTTACGTCGACAGCGGTGCCATCGGCAATTATGTGGATCATGAAATGGTTTTGAGGATGAATCTAACTCTTTGTCCCAAGGCTGTAAAGGACGTCATTACTACGGTGGATGGTACGGAGATAGCCTCCGGGCCAGTAACGCATACCACTCAAGAGGTGACGCTAGTAAGTCAAGATGGACACCATGAGAAGATCGTGTTCGATGTGATCAAGGCCCCTCAGTTTCAGATTATTCTAGGAATACCTTGGTTAGAGAAACACAATCCTCTGATCGATTGGCGAGCAAGAACGGTCCAGTTTCCAGAATGTGTCTCTACTTGTCACCCTCCACCTGGTGTTGCACTGGCCGCAATTTCTTCAGAGACTCCCCAGTTACCTCCCGAATACCTAGAATACCAAGATGTTTTCCGGAAGGATCAGGCTAACTCTCTACCTCCTCATAGGTCTTATGACTGCCAGATAGACCTGATACCTGAATCTACTCCTCCTTGTAGTAGAATTTATGCCCTCACCGAGCCTGAGAACCTTCACCTTCGACAATACCTGGATCAATACCTGGCAAATGGGTTTATTCGTCCTTCCAAGTCCCCTGCTTCTTCAGCTTTGTTCTTCGTTCCAAAAAAGGAAGGAGACCTTAGAACTTGTATCGATTATCGCTCCCTGAACCAGATCACCGTTAAGAATAGATATCCGTTACCTTTGATCCCTGAACTCCTGGACCAAGTCAGAAAAGCATGCATATATACAAAGCTGGATCTTAGAGGAGCTTACCACTTGGTACGAGTAAAAGAGGGCGATGAATGGAAGACGGCCTTCCGCACCAAGTATGGGCTATTTGAATATCAGGTCATGCCCTTCGGACTTTGCAATGCCCCGGCCGCCTTTCAATATTTTATGAACGATGTCCTCAGAGAGCTCATAGATGTATGTGTTGTTGTTTACATTGACGACATCCTCGTTTATTCTTCATCGGAATCTGAACATCGGAAACACGTGAAAATGGTCCTCGAAAGATTGCGTCAACACAAACTTTTCGCTAAGTTGGAAAAATGTGTTTTCAACGTGACTGAAGTTGAATTCTTGGGATTCATATTATCACCTGGCGGAGTGCGTATGGATTCAAAGAAGGTTGATGCAGTTCTCAAATGGCCATCACCATCCTCCGTAAAAGGTGTGCAAAGCATGTTAGGCTTCGCTAACTTTTACCGCAGGTTTATCCCCGAATTCTCTCGAATAGTCCAGCCCATCACTGCCTTGTTAAAGAAAAACAAACGTTTTGAATGGTCTACCGAGGCGGAACAAGCTTTCCAGGATTTGAAGACTAAATTTATCTCTGCACCAATCTTAAAACACCCTCGCCCCGTACTCCCCTACATCGTGGAAACTGATGCTTCAAGCCTTGCCATGGGGGCAGTTCTATCACAAAAGGACCCGGTAACCAATCAGTTGCATCCCGTGGCATTTTGGTCCCGCAAATTCTCGCCTCCTGAAATCAATTACACGATTACTGACAAGGAACTTCTGGCTATCAAGTCTGCCTTTAAGGCTTGGCGGCATTATCTGCTGGGGGCCCGACACACCGTTACTGTGATTACGGATCACCGAAACCTGCAATATTTGAAGACCGCAAAAGCCCAATCCTCTAGACAACTCCGTTGGGCATTATTCTTTGCCGAGTTTGACTTCATAATTACCTATCGACCTGGTACAAAGAACGGTAAAGCCGATGCCCTTTCTCGGATGGGAGTGGAAGAACACTTGGTCAACCCTAAACCTGTACCAATCATTCCCGAACAAAGAATTCTGGATGTAATCGCCACAGAATCCATAGAGGAAGTTAAGGATAAGGCCAGGCAACTTGTAACTCCAGCAGACATACAGAATTGGCATCTGCAGGGAAAGGACTTTGCAGTAAAGGACAACTTATTGTATTTCCAAGAACGATTATACCTACCCAGCACAGATTTACAGAAAAAAGTAATCTCTTGTTATCACGACTCTTTAATGGAAGGCCATCCCGGTATAGCCAAGACCTCAGAAAAGATCAAGCGCTACTTCTGGTGGCCATCTTGGAAAAAAGATATCAGAGACTTTATAATGTCCTGTGGAGTATGCGCCCAAAACAAGAGTCAAAAGGAAAGACCAGCAGGCCTCTTACGCCCTATTGACATCCCACCTCGCCCTTGGCATACGCTTTCTATGGACTTCATCACCGATCTACCTCCATGCTCCGGATACAATACGATTCTAGTAATCGTGGACTTATTCTCCAAGATGGCGCATTTCATTCCGCTCAAAGGCTTGCCAACAGCAGCAACTCTGGCCCGAGAATTTCTCGAAAACATCGTCCGACTGCACGGTTTTCCTTCGGTTCTAATTTCGGATCGAGGTAGTCAATTTATTTCTCATTTTTGGCGAAGTTGCTGTCGGTCGGCTCAAATTGATGTGAGACTATCGACCAGTCACCACCCTCAGACCGACGGACAAACCGAGAGGACCAATCAAACTCTGGAACAGTATTTACGGTGCATGCTGCAACAAACTGAAAAAACTTGGAAAGATATCCTTTGGATAGCCGAGTATGCCTACAATAACTCTGTCCAATCGGGAACTGGGAAAACCCCGTTTTTTCTTTTGTACGGCAGTCACCCTCGAACCTCGGAGTTGGATGCCCTCCAAGATCTTGAAACACCAGCAGTAGACTACCTGCATTCTACAATCACCCAAGCCTTTAAGGAAGCTGTTTCTCACCTTCAAAGGGCTAAAGAACAATACAAGAAAGGAGCAGATCAACATCGGAAGGAAGCCCCTCACTATCAAGTAGGGGATCAAGTCTGGTTATCCACCAAATATCTATCTCTAAAAGGGCCACGCACATTCAACCCAAGATACCTTGGTCCCTATTCCATCACTACCATAGTAAACCCAGTAGCGGTCAAGTTGGACTTGCCCCCGCACATGAAGATACATCCGGTCTTCCACGTCTCTCTATTAAAACCCGTGCAACCTCAAACCCGACTAACCAAATCTCCAAAACCTATCCTAGTGGATGGAGAACTCGAGTTTGAAGTCAAAAGCATTCTGGACTCCAAGATCTCCAAATCTAAACTATTCTACCTAATTGACTGGAAAGGCTACGGCCCCCAAGAGAGATCCTGGGAACCTGCTGAATATGTCCACGCTCCTCGCCTAATCAAAAGATTTCACCGAACATTTCCTGACAAGCCAAAACCCCCGGAGAAGCCCGGTTTAGGAGGGGCCTTGAGGGGGGGTACTGTCATGATCTCTGCTTCCAAAAGGTCAGGGTTTTCCCAACTCCCTTGGAAGCAGATCCATAACCCAGGTTCCGAGTGCCAACCAGTCCCAATTGGGACCTTTTGGACCCAGTCCTGGCGCCAGTGGCACCAGGCTCATAAATATGCCCAGTCCCAGCGCTGGAAGCGCCGGGCTCATAATGCTTGGGTGGACTTACCTTCAGCAGACCATGCTGCTTACTTGCCTGCCAGTTGAGCCTCTGATCCTCTTCTGTTTGGAACTACTTTTCCTGTTGGGTGGGGCTGGAGCCACTCCCTAGATTCAGAACACTGGAACTCTTCTGGAAGGCAGGAACTCTTTTCTTACCAGGAACTCTTTTCTTACTTAGGCGTGGCTGTGGAAGGAGACACCTAAGCACTACAGGAGGCTATTTAAACCACACCCGGTGGATGAATCTTGCTTTGCGTTATTCTGCAACCTCTGCAGCAGAACGCTCATCGTGTCTTCTGCATCCGGTCCTGGGCCTAAGGAAAAAGGCTTACCATCCTGAATCCAGTCTTCAGCAACACCTATAAAGACAAGAAAGAACAGGTTAGCATTCCGGCATCTGAAAGGCAAAGGCTTACCATCCTGAATCCAGTCTTCAGCAACACCTATAAAGACAAGAAAGAACAGGTTAGCATTCCGGCATCTGAAAGGCAAAGGCTTACCTACTCTTCGTGTGCTCCGGAGGTCTTCGGCGCTGCATCCCGCATCTGAAAGACAAAACAAGGTGCGTTTAAAGACATTGGGGAACTTTAATACTCACGTGCCATTACTCCTTTCCACATCTAATCCAGTGGGTATTCCGGCACCCTGCAGCCGCTCCGAACTCGTACCTGCAAAATAAAAAGACAGTTAGAGCGCATAGTGAAGCAGGCAACAAGCGCTTACTTACGTGCTTCCAGGCGCTTCTATTCATCACACGGGCTCCATCTTCAACTCACTTCAGCCCGTCATCCGCCATCGCCGGAACCCTGCAAAACAAGAGACATCATTACTAAAGACTTTAAAGACATTTGAATGACTCGAAACTTACCGTTCGTGCAGTAAACGACGGACAGCAGTCCTCTGAAGTCAAGAGGCCTGCGCTACCTATCCAGTGAAGAAACTGGTTACAGCACCCTGCCCCGAGGCAGATGGAGAGCTCGGCATTCACTTACCTAAGACATCTTACTCTACACGTCAGGCATACAGTGCACAGAGGTCCAGCCCAAAGAGCCAACCGGGTGCTACACATCACCTTTGAAGATACGGTAGTCGCCCAGTGAAGACCGGCGCCTCTGCGAGAATCAGGTGAGCGTTACAGTTAGTCCCTCCCCTCTCCTTGTGTGTCTTTCGCTACATGTTATTATTTGTGCGGTACAGTCAAGTGTTGCAATGTAATGGTTATGTACTATAACAATTTTATATCCAGTGTCAGAATAGCTCCTATTATGAATCTGTGTACTTTCAAAATTAAGGTTCATGGTTATCTGCATCTAGATTGATAATATACCACTTAATATAACATCATGTAATGTAAAGGGATTGCATAATCCTATGGAAAGACAGACAGTTCTTTCCTATCTAAACAGAACCAAACCATCTATTGCGTGCATTCAGGAAACTCCTCTTTAGAGGTTGTAGCGGCTAAACTTAAACGGTTCTGTGTCCATGAAGTTTTCACTAGTGTGTCACATGTCAAGAAAAATGGTGTGATCTCTCTTATTATCAAAGCACTCAAATGCAAATTATTTAAAACCGACCGACATTGAGCACCGATACTGTGCACAATTTTTATGGTCCTACCTATCCCCATCCTTTCTTTTTGGTCATCGTAATCTAATTGTTTGTGGAGACTGTAATGAAATTATAGATCCCTTTCTTGATAGAAAGTCAAATGTGTGTTTTGAGAGTACTATACTGCATAAGCAGTTTTGAATTTCATATCTGAACTAGTCCTTCTGACCTTGACTTCAGTTTTACTCCAACTCCCACAATTGCTTTTCCAGAATAGATTATATGCTTCTTTATAAAGCCATGTCAAACTCCCTTTTAGATGCCAGTATTGATTGTACATCATTATCGGATCATGCACCTGTCGATATTAAACCTGTGATTGTACAAAATATTGAGAGATCCACCAGATGGAGATTTCAGCTAAAGGATGAGTTATATACCCCTTTTATAACTGAAACGCATGGTACTTTTTTGTACAAAATAAAAGCCAAGATACGTCCATTGTCAAGAACTGGGGCGGCGATAAAGCTGTACTCAGAGGCCAAATTATCTCATTCGTTGCTAGGAAAAAGACAAAATCACAACAGAAATCAGACACAATTTTGAAACAATTGAAATCTCTTCAAATACAATACATCCATAATACTACTCCTTCAATTCTCAAAAAAATTCATTTGACTGTGACTTCAATACAACAAAATGGTTTCAGAATGTTTGAGTACTAATATTTTAAAATACATAGATAGCATTGATTGATAGAATTGATATAACATTTATAACGCGCCTATACACAAGTGTTTCAAGCCGTGACAAAGCAATAGAGGGGGAACAGAGGGAAGACAGAGACAACGATCTTACTAGGCCAGGTGTCATTCAGGTTGTGCAAGTGCAGGGGAAGGGGGAAGGGGAAAAGTGTGAGGGGACGGGGGAGGGGACAGTTCAGTACATGGGATAAATAGAATAAATAAAAGCAATAAGTAAAAGGTACGGCCAGCTTGTGGTAAGCGCAAGGGTAAGTGCAGACATCAGGTGTCAAGTGCTGGTAGGGGACAGTAGGGATACAGAAAAGAGTCCCCAGGTGCAGGGG
Source organism: Ambystoma mexicanum (assembly GCF_040938575.1). NCBI lineage: Eukaryota > Metazoa > Chordata > Amphibia > Caudata > Ambystomatidae > Ambystoma > Ambystoma mexicanum. The sequence goes on along the minus strand of NC_090935.1, from coordinate 727,624,110 downwards.
TTGCCAGGGAGGCAGTGCAGGTGTGAAACTGGTGGGGGATGGGAACTGGGCCCGAGAACAGAGGGTGGCCTGGTAACCAGTGCAGTTTCAGTTTCAGCGATGAGCTCAGCAGGGCAGAGGAGGAGAGAAAGCAGAAACAAAGAGGAAGGTTTTGAGGTGCTCCCGGAACCAGAAATGGTTCTCCTCAAGTTTCAGGGAGACAGGGAGGCTGTTCTAGAGGGAGGCCCCAGCTGAAGAAAGAGATCTACCACCAACTCGTTGCTTGGAGAAGCAACTGACCCTGAGTGTTTTGGAGGCGGATGAGCGAACAGCACGAGAAGGAAGATATTTAGGAATAGAGAGTTGAAGGTATTGGGGCCCCAGGCTCCAGAAGGCCTTGTGGACAATGCAGAGGGTTTTGAACTTAATCCTAGCAGCCACTGGGATCCAGTGCAGATATTTCAGTCCTGGAGAAATACAATCCCTTGGATTGAGGCCAAGGGCAAATCTTGCAGTCCTGTTTTGGATGAGTTGCAGAGGGCGGAGAGTAGAAGCAGGCAGATTTAGAAAGAGGCTGTTGCAATAGTCCAGCCTAGATAGAACAAGAGCTGTGGAGACAGTGAACTTCTGGGGGAAGGAGAGGAAAGGAGGAATACATCTGAGGAGGTGCAGCTGGTAGTGTGACTTCTTAGAGACATCAGCGATGTGAGGAGAGAAGGAGAGTGTGGAGTCGAAGATGACCCTGAGGTTTTTAGTCTCGCGGGTGGGAGCAGGAAGAGGGCCAAGAGAGCCCGGCTACAGAGCGACTGGAAAGGAGGGAGCGGGTGTGCCGATGAGGAGAATCTCAGTCTTACTGGTGTTGAGGCAGAGATCATTGGCTGCAAACCACTCCTGGATAGCAGACGGACAGTTAGAGATGAGAGAAGGAGAAGAGGTGGCTGAAGGTAGCTTGTAAATGAGCTGAGTGCCATCCGTATAGCACTGAAAGTTGGGGCAAAGAGCGGCAATGTGGTGGGCAAGAAGTGCCAGGTATTGGTTGAACAGCCAGGGAGAGCGGTTAGACCCCTAGGGAATACCACAAGTAGAGCTATAGATAGAGAAGAGGAAGGACCCAAGTTGGACTTGGGAGGGATGATCAGGGAAGAAAGAAGTCAGCCACGCCAGGGCCAGACTGGTGATATCCAGGTTATCACGGAGACAGTTGAGCAGATGGCATAGATATCAAGTAATATGAGGACACAGGGAGTGTTGGCATCAAGGTTGGAGAGCAGGTCTTCACGGATATTCAGGAGAGCAGTTTCTGTGCTTCTGGCAGCTCTGAAGCCAGACTGATGGTCATGAAGACAACCCACAGATTCAGTGTGAAGATTACGCTGGGAGAAGGCCAGCTTTTCCAGGAGTTTGCCCAGGAAAGGAGTGATGGAGATTGGGCGATAGTTAGCCGGCAGGACGGGTCGGCAGAGGGTTTCTTAAGAAGACTGGGCACAAGGGAGTGCTTCAGGGGGGAAGGGAAGACTCCAGTGGTGAAGGAGTGGTTGCAGAAGTCGGCCAGAGCAGGTGTCAGGGAGTCAATGTGGACCTTGGTTGTTTTGGAGGAACAGGTATGAACCTATTTTGACAAGACTTTCATAGATCGGGCTTGTCTAGAAACCTTGTCTGGTGAGAACAGGGGAAAGGCAGAGAAGGAAGGAGGAGAAGTGGCTGAAGAAGGGCCAGAGGAAGAGCAGGGAGTAGAGTGAGGACGGGGAGAGGAAGAGATGAAATGAGAAGCCAGATCTGTGCAGATCTGTGCAGATCTGGCCTGGGAGGGGACAGGATAGGAGCAGGATCGGACAGTTCCTTGCAGATTTTGAAGAATTTGGCTGTGTTGTTAGATGCCACAAAGACATGGGCCTGGATTGGAGCTCTCTATTTGGTGTGGACAGAGAGCTGGTTCTGCCTTTGGAGCAAGTGGCAGGCCAGTTTGTCAGAGGATGTACCAGAAGCACTCCATTTTCTCTCAGCCACCCTGCACTTGCGTTTGTGGGTGACGAAGTCTGAGTCATACCAGGAGTTGCACTTGGCTTTGGGCTTCAAGCGGATCCTCATGACAGGGGCAAGAACATCGAGAGTATCAGATATAGCAAAGTGGAGCATGGAAAGAGCTGTGTCAGGGTGTAAGTCAGCCAAAGGGGGAGTGGGGATGTATATGCTAAAATGTATATATTCTGCGATAAAACAAGGAAAACACTTGTCTTGTATCTTAATATTAAAAAGGAAAAAGCAAGAGTTGCTGTCCTTAAAGATCATTTAAGTAATAGAACATCTCTGGACAAAGAAATTATTGACATCTTCTCTAAATTCTACCAAACATGTTATTTTTCAGAGTTACAACCTAATAAGTCCCACTGTCAAAATGTCCTTGTGAAAGTCTCCCTCTCTACTTATACTAATATGGATCTTGGTTCATTAGATAACCCCATCTCCTCGGATGAAATTCTCAAAGCTTTTAGAGATCTTAAAAAATGCAAAGCTACCGGCCAGACAGATCTTCTATAAACGTGTATGCACACTTAATAATCAGTACCCAAACTTGATGGACTCTTTTCCCATTTTATTACTTTGAATAAAGCACATAGAACTTTCTCAGAAGCCATGCTCTTTGTGTTTCTCAAGCCTTAAAAAGATCCTGAACTTCCTCAAAGTTACAGACCATTTCCATTATAAATACTGGGCCTCATTAGGACTCCGGCGCTAAACCATGGTGCTATTAGCACCATGGTCCATGCCGGAGTCCGCCATCGCGGAATGGGGAATTACCACCCCATTCCAAGGTTGGTGGGGCGGTAATTCCCCATGCCGCCATGGCCCTTCCCCATTCCCATTTTTGCCCCATAGGGCTCAATGGGAATGGGGAAAGCGCTAATTACGGCACCGTAAATTACGGTGCCGTAATTAGCTCCTAGGTCCCTTTGCGGGTTGGTTTTTTAACGCCTGCTAAAAGCAGGCGTTAAAGTGCAACCCGCAAAGGGACCTCGTAATTAGGCATTAAGGGTTTAACGGCGCCGACACCTTTTACGGCGCAGTTAACCCCTTAACGCCTGGGTTGTAATGAGGCCCACTGACTGTAAAATCTTTGCTAGGATTCTGACCAATAGACTTCTTCCTTTCCACCTAAATTAATTAAATACGACCAGGTGGGATATGTTAAAGGCTGACTGTCCTCTTCTAATATTTGACTATTTCTAGATATTTTAGATATTGCAGACAAGTCCAAAGAAACATGTGCTGCTGTTGCCCTTGATGCAGATAAGCTTTTGATATGGTAGAGTGAGATTATGGGGGTAATTCATAGAATTCGGCGCACAAGTGGCGCACGCGGCTGGCGCACAGTGTGCGTGTGTGGCAGTCTGTGCCACCCGCGTGCGCCAAAACCCATTTCAGCGCACAGCGTATTCATGGATTTCAACATCCAAAAGCAGCCGTGGCGCAGAGTCGCGCAGCGACCCTGCAGCAGTGCCCGTTATGCCCCCAACACCGCCCCCTGCGCCATGACCAGAGCACAAATCCAGTACATGGCGCAAAGGCCAGTGGACCAGCATACAGCCCCCCAACCACAAAAACACGTGTAAAACTCCCCGTGTAGCCCTCAGAAAACAGGTAACCCTCCCACGGCAGTGAAAACGCGTGTAAAACTCCTTGCGCAGCCCACTGAATACACAAACCCCACTCGCTCCAGATAAATAGCATAGAAAAATCACCCCACTGTTGCGTGGGTTGCCTGTGGGGCATGCCCAGGGTGGATGGGATGCCTGCGTGTATTCTGGGGGTGTGCGTGGAGTTTTACATGCAATAGGCATAGTGCGAGCGGGTTACGTGTATTTCGGGGGTGCACGTGAAGTATCACACGCAATAGGCCTAGTGCGAGCGGGGTACGTGTATTCTGGTGGTGCACGGGATGTGTTACAAGCGATAGGCCTAGTGAGAGCGGGGTACGTGTATTCTGGGGGTGCGCAGGACATGTAACATGTGATAGGCCTAATGCGAGTGGGGTACGTGTATTTCAGGGGTGCGCAGGACGTGTCACATGCGATAGGCCTAGTGCGAGCGGGGTATGTGTATTTCGGGGTGTGTGTGAAGTATCACACGCGATAGGCCTAGTGCAAGTGGGGTACGTGTATCCTGGGGGTGCGCGGGACGTGTTACTCGCAAGAGGCCTAGTGCGAGCAGGGTACGTGTATTCTGAGGGATGCGCAGGGAGTTTTACACACGTTTTTGCTGCCGTGGGAGGGGTACATGTATTCTGGGGGTGCGTGGGGAGTTTACACACGATAGGCCTCGTGCGAGCAGGGTACGTGTATTCTAAGGCTTGCGCAGGATGTTTTACACGCGACAGGCCTTGTGCGAGCAGGGTACGTCTATTTTGGGAGTGCACCTGAAGTATCACACATAATAGGCCTTGTGCAAGCGGGGTACGTGTATTCTGAGGGGTGCGCGGGACATTTTACACGCGACAGGCCTTGTGCGAGCGGGGTACGTGTATTTCGGGGGTGCGTGTGAAGTATCACACGCGATATGCATTGTGTGAGCGGTGTACATGTATTCTGAGGGGTGCGCGGTATGTTTTACACGCGATAGGCCTTGTGCAAGCAGGGTACATGTATTCAGAGAGGTGCGCAGGGAGTTTTACATGCGTTTTCGCTGCCTTAAGAGGGGAACGTGTATTCCTGGGGTGCCCTAACGCAAATTGGCAGTGTGTGTCCTCCCAGGTGTGCCCTCTCCCCCCTCCACAGGCCCTGCAGGCAGCCCACAACACAAGGGACTACCCTGCACCCCTGGCCATGCCCTGCAGGCAGCCCATCCACCCTGGCCATGCCCCCCAGCCAGCCCACATGTCCCCCTGCGGCCCCACCCACCCAGCAGTGACAGGCACCTGCCAGCAGGCCCTGACTCATGTCCCCCCACCCACTCACCCACCGACCCAGCAGTGACAGGCACCTGCCAGCAGGCCCGACTCATGTCCCTGCACCCCCACTCACCCATTCACCCACCCACCAGTGACTAGCACCTTCCAGCAGGCCCCGACTCATGTCCCTGCACATACACTCACAAACCCACTCACCCAGCAGTGGCAGGCACCGGCCAGCAGGCCCGACTCATGTCTCTGCACCCCCACTCACCCACTCAGCAGTGACAGGCACCTGCCAGCAGGCCTCGACTCATGTCCTCCCACCCACTCACCCACCCACCCAGCAGTGACAGGCACCTGCCAGCAGGCCCCGACTCATGTCCCTGCACCCCCACTCACCCACCCAGCAGTGACAGGCACCTGCCAGCAGGCCCCGACTCATGTCCCCCCCAACATGTCATGACGATCCACAATCATGGGTCTTATGGCCACCCAAATCACACCTCACGTCACCCCAGTCCAAACACACAACCAGGTATTACATCCACCCCACAATGAAATCTCCATCACATGATACATCCCAAATGGCAAGTATGCACATCAACACATTTCCGTCACACCCACACAATGGGTGCATGTGATTGAGAAAACACACATCGTGACATGCATGAAACCAAAGAGAGAATACCACACATTGAAGTAGGAAATTAATATGTATTAAACACAAAAGCAAGGGAATGAAATGAAACACACAAGAATGGAAATAATGATCAAAAAGCTGCATGTCCCAAAAAAAATATATAGGAAAGCAGAATCCAAATCAATCCAAAAGCACATGTCCAAAGTGTCAGTCCGGCAAAACAAATCCAAAGTGAAAAAACAAGACAAAACCATTGATCCATGGAAAAATAAAAAATAAGAAGTGAAATCCAGTGTAGAACTATTTACAAAGTACAAATCCAGGGTCCATGAGCCCAACCATTGAAATGAAACCTACAAAAAACCCTACCTAATGAAGAACTATATACAAAAAGGTGGGGCATTGTCTAAGCGCCCCAACAGAAATAAAAACAGAAAGGAAACCTAACATTAACTAACTATATACAATGGCGGCGGGCAAGTCCACGAATCACTCCTGGGATGTCCCGGGCCAGGGCATCATCGAACTCCATGTCGATGTCCCAGAGGCAGGCCTCTGCCGTGGCCCCGAGGTCTCGCAGGGATGCAGTCATGGCCTGTTCAAACTCCCTGCGAGTTGCCTCGAGGCACTCAGCCCGCCTCAACACCCTGCGCATGGAGAACTCCGCCCTGACCATGGTGAGCCATGCCTCTTCTGCCCGACACTGCTCCGCATCTATCCACTGTCCCAACCGCTGCCACACAGAAGACACTCCCATTCCAGGGTCCTCCTGCCCTCCGGCCGATGCCTGCCCCTCTTATGTTGATGGCCCCGAGCCATCATCACTCCCACCTTGAGCCCGCTGCTGCTGCCCATGTGCCCTGCCCAATGATGCCGGCACATCCTCCATCTGCTGGCCTCCAGTTGGTGGGTTGTCCACCCCTGCCGGACCTCCGACTCCCGACTGTGGTAGGGATGTGATCTCCACCGAGCTAGCTGTGTTGGTCGGGCCAGGTCCAGAGGGGGCCCTGATGGATTCTGGGCCAGAAGACGGCAGGGAGAACGACTGGCACATATTCTCCACAGAGGAGGAGAAGGCCACCAGAGTGCTTGACACATGTAGGAACCCTCCGACCATGGCCCCTCCCAACTGTGCCACGTTGCCACGCAGCTCTTTGTGATGTCGTGCGTGGTCCCCACAGGAAGCACGCACGTCATCACGAATGACACGAATGCGCAACTCGACACCAATCAGGACGGACCCCATACGGTCATGGGTTTCCTCGTCCACAGGTAGTGGAGTGCCAGATGACGTGGGCCTCCCCCCTATCTGAGGACGGACCTGGGACGGGCATCCCTGCTGGTGCATGGTGGTACAGTCACAGGGTCAGGGACAGTGACATGCACAGGCCCCTCCACAGTGACCTGTGCTGCCTCCTGCCCCTGGCCCTGGACTGCACCACTTGCACCAGTGGTACTACCCCCACCAGGCCCCATGTGCGGCTCAGTAGCGGCCTCCTCCTCCTCTTTGGAGACCACCAACCTGGATGGCTCTGCACTGTCTTCCGCCATTGCAAGCCCCTGTGGGGGCTCACCCGGCCCTTCCGCTACAGCTGTAGTGGCAGACGCGGAACCAGTTCCCTCGCTCCCGGGTGATGGCAATTCCTGGGAGTGTGGCTGGGCCTTGCGTCACCGCCTGGTGGAGGCATCCCCGCCGCTTTGCTCCACAGATCCCTCTCCGCCCTTTTCTTCACTCGACGCTGCCTAGAGGGAGACATAGAACACAAGCATCAGGGTACTGTACAATAGTCCCCTAGACAGGAAGCAATAACATATGAGTGGCACTGTCAAACATCACTTCCATCCTGTCCCTCCACAACACATGGGTCAATGCAGGCAACACACATCCAGAAACAGGCACAGCGCATGCAATCAACATCAGCATCCATGCACAAGGGCCTCTATTGACATAAATGTTGGCTTCAAACTCACATGCATCATGACTCATATTGATCCCATGCACACACATCACCGGAGAGTCATGCATCAGGGCTCGTACACCACAGACACAGTGGATACAAGGATGACTAGACTGCATAAGTGAATCAACACATCATCACTGACATGTGTCATGCATCCATGGCGTTTCAAAGGCACACACATGCTACTCAGACACACAGACATATACACCATACATGTACATGAGGGCAGAACCCATCTCTCACACCCCATCCATGTCCAAGAACAGTGACAGGCATGCATTCATGTGTGCATTCTGCATGCTGCTCCCCATGTTGCATTGCACCATCTATGTGGTTCACGCATGACTGGTCTCACATGCATTAACATGATGTCCCTGCACACACACATCCATACATGGCCTATGTCACACATACAGGCAAGTTGCTGACTACCAGCACACTGCAACATGCCCTGTTTCACACAGCAATGCATGGCCACTTACCGCTCAACTCCAGATGGGCCTGCATCCTGAGGATCTGGTGGCGAAGCAATGGGTGAATGCGCGTGGGCGTTTCCCTCAGCACAGGTTAAAGGTGAGTGGGGCCAGCAGTTCGATGTACGTGGAGACGGACGTGTGTGTTGCTACTTCGTGTTGTTTCGTGCACCATCACAACACAGCAGATCAAGGGCGTAGCTGACTCTTTTAGCGGGGGTATTGGCTACATGTGTTTTTCATTATCACGCTAGTCTGACAGTGAGTCGCGCACTCTATTTTTCCCCACTGCGGGTGCCCCTGTGTATCACGTACCCGTTTTCGAGGTCATAGTGGCCTGCGTGTCCCACACATACGTGTTTTTCGTGTCCCTGGGTACCACCGCAAACTGCGGGAGGTTTATTCCACACACGTGGGTTACCGGGGTTGCGTGCATGGTTTTACTGCAGTTTTGGGGTGCCTGAGCATTGCGTGACCCATCACTTCATCATCGGGGTCACATATAGCCTTGCAGGTGCAGGGATGCTTTTAACATCTTGTATCCCACCACCTTCAACCCATTTGCCCAGGACAATTGTCGTGTACACCTCCCATTGGCCCTTCTCCATCTGTACCGGCACTACTCCATCTGTGCCATGGTTGGGAGGCCACCAAAGGTGAGGGGCGCCTCAGCTGGGCGTCCTGCTCATGGCAGGCATGGTCAGGGACATGGCCGGGTTGACCAGTGAGTAGGGGGACTCCAGGGTGTCCAGGGTGGCCTCAGAGGGGGAAGAGGCAGGGGTGTGCCACTTCGGCACGATGTTGTGCCATGTGTTGGTGCAGTCATGCCACCACCCCCTGTGGTTCCGGGAGATGCAGCTTCTGCATCTGGCACTGGCGCCCATGTGACCCAGCAGTCCTTTCATCGACTGCCACGGGCCCAAGGGTAGTGGTAGCTGCAGGTGCAGCTGTGGACACCACCACCCAGGCTCAGGGTCTGCCAGTGCAGGCTGCATTGGCACTTGAAGAGTCCATGGAAGATTTCCAGCAGGTCAGGAGGAACACAGTAGATGCACGCAGGGCTGCCCTGACCCAGACACGTGTCCTTGGGGCAGTAATGTCATCTACTGCCCCGACCAGCCGAGTGTTGGCAAGTGCAGGGGCAGATGCAGCCAACAACACCCCGGTTGTGAGTCTACCAACCAGGACAGTCGCGATCAATGACCCTGGCACAGCAGATGTTGCTGCGCAGGGTCCATTCCAGGGCACCCAGCAGCCACTGATGCAAGTCAGGCCTTCGGTCGACCTTCCACCTGCCACTCCCTTGGTTCAATCCACCGGTGTTACTGGCCAAAATGATCAGGGCGGCATTTGCCAGCCAAGGTCCACGCCACTATCCAAGAGGAGGAAGGTTGCATCTGCTGCACACGTTGGGACCCCAGACACAGCCACGGCCTCCTGCACGTCAAGGAAGAAGCCTTTCTGTTTGCAGGAACTGGACTCCCTTGTGGACTTTGTGCGGGCCCACAAGCGTTACATGCTAGTCAACTACAGCTGCCCATCGGAATACCCACTGGAATCATGTCGCAGATAATGTGAGTGCATTCGGCATGAGGCGCGCACAGGTGCCGAGTGCAAGAAGCGTTGGGATGACCTCAAACGCAGTTCTAAGGCCAAGCATGCCTATAATTACAGCATGACTCTGGTAACTGGCGGTGGGCCACCACCTGAGGAGGATGACCTCACTCCGCACGAGTTACTCGTTGCAGAGTTCATACCAGCAGAATCGGTCGAAGGAGTGGGAGAGATGCAAGACTTTGATGCCCTGTCCAGTGAGTGTTGTTGCATGTATGTCCAGCCCATATGTGGTTTGCCTGTGTGATGTGTTGTGCTTGACTGCCACTACATGCCATGTGTACATGGTTCTCATGTGCTAGTCATGCAATGCTTCACTGATGCGTGCTTGCTGTGCAGGATGGTGGACATGTAGAGCAGACAGGGACTGTCCTCATCACCACACTTGCACCCTACTCACATGCCAGTCACCCAAATGCCCCTTCAGTCCATGTTCCAGCTCACTGGCCCTTGTGCATGTAGCCAGGGGTGTCTTTCCTCTCAGCACTAGGACTATGTCATTGCATGACTGACGTGCATGTGTCCTCTGCCTGCATGCGGGTACTCCAGGTAGGCAAGCCCCCTTGCCCCTCCACCCCCCGCACCCCAATTACACCACTGCACTGGTGTGCATCATCTTGGCATACTGCAATGGCCTGTTCAAGCCTCCTGTGTACATGCTAACTTCCACCAGCCAACCTGCCAGACACATGCAGTGGGGTACATCCTCTGCCCTTCATGCAGGGTGTCGCACTTGGACTGTGCAGATGGTAGATGCTCCGCAGGGAGATAAGTGCCCATTCATGCTCCATGTGCATTCCATGCATGCCCCTATGTGTCCTTGACTGGATGATCATTGTAGTGCGTGTCCAGGGTGATCAACATTTCATGGCATTTCTTCAGCCATCCCATGCCCACTCTGGCCCAGTCCTGCATCACACACATGTTTAGGATGTCACAGGCTGTGTGGGGCACAGTCCTCCCCCTGTTTCAGGCCCACTGACTCTGTCCAACTGGTGTAGTGGCTTCTGCACACATGGGTGTACCACTGAGGGTTCATCATGTGTCCTGCTTACTGTCCCATCATCATCTGCTGTGTTGTCAGTTGACTCAGATTATGCCATTGATGCTAGTCAACACTGTCTGCCAATACACAGGTCTCTGGTCACCCTTTTGTTACCATGCAAGGCATCCCTGCATTTTGACTCGGTGGGTGAGTGGGGGGTTTGCTTGTAGCCATACAACCCATTGCATGCACATTGCACGTGATGCCTGAACTTGCCCTTGCACTGGCTTCACGTTTTTGATACACATCATGAAGTACTTGTTCATGTAGATAGTGAGTAATGCACACATGTTCTGCACTGCATCAACCCACTTCTGAGCCGTGTAACACCATTCTACATGCCTACTCACTAATGCTATGTCAAAGTGACCTGGCATGCATGGCAGGTTCTCTTTTGTGTGTGACATGTCTGCTTCATGTGTTGACTGTCTGTGTGATGTCTATGTGTGTGTGTGTTATGTGCTTCTGACATGTGTACTAATGTTTTTTTCTCTCCACTTTTCAGATGATGACGCAATGGAACCAGAGGATGGTGTTGTTATGCCAGGCACAGGGTTGTTATCACAACAGCAACCCGGCGCAAGCGGGGGTCGTGGGGTGGTAGACCACGAGAACCCACATGTGCTACAGTCCATCTTGTCTTTGGCTGGTAATGAGTCCAGCCCAGACGACCACTCTGACATCCATGTCGAGTTGGATGTGCATCAGGTCCATACGTCAGGGGTGAGTGATTCTGATGTGGACACTCCCCTTTCCGCGACACCTGCACTGAGGGGCCAGACAGTGGTGGGACCTCCGTCTGTGGTGGATCGGGACGCAGGGTCACCCTCCACACAAGTTGCTGATGTGCCTGGGACATCACGTCAACGGGGGCATGTAGTCGTGCAGCCGCAGGCGGTGCCAACCCAATGAGGATGGCAGGTCCTTGGGTCCCGCATGTGTCAAGCCAAGCAACATGGCGGGCGCGCACCACCGAGGTATACTGAGAGGGTGCAAGACATGACTGCCAATTCAGAACGGCAGGGGGCAGCACTTGATAACATCGCTGTGAGCATGGAATGTGTGGCCCAATCCGTGCTCTCCCCTGCTAGGCAGGTGCTTCTCCAGTGGCAGCAGCGCAGTCCATGGCCGGCTCACTCAGGCTGGGCATGGAGGCCTCAGACAGGACACGCCAGGCTGAAATGTTGTCTCTGCGTCAAGCAATTGCTGCTCACGCAGAGGCACACATGGAGGCCAAGGAGGGTGAGTATGCTTCCCTCAGATCCACTCTGGGTGTGCTCATGATGACCCAGAGGGAGCAGGCAGAGGAGAGGTTTGCACAGCTTGAGCGTACCATCTTGGCTGAGCTACGTGCTTGCCAAGTGGTGCATCAGTTGTCCAACCAGGCCTTGCAGGAAGAACTCTGTGTTACACGTGTTACCTTGCAAGAGGAAGCACGAGTATCACAGGAGGTTTTGCATGCAGACCTATGTGTCATCGCCGCACAGAACCAGGCTCACAGAACCAGACTCAGACTTGCTGCTAACAAGGGGCAAGCTGCGACTAGGCGTGGTCAGGATCCTGTGCCACGTCCTCCTTTTCAGGATGAGCCAGACTTGGACGACGAGATATCTCCCACACAGGTCGTGGTGTGCAGGCGTTGAGCCCATGGAGGTTTTTTTGTTTTTTGTTGTCTCAACATCATCGCATGTGGGTGTTGAGGTGCACCCTCTACTTCCCCCATCCGGGGTGCCCCCCCCCAGGTCGTATGTGGCCATTTTTGATTTTTGCTTTTAGTTTAGTTAGTTTATATTAACTATTTGATAGTTATTTTAATTAGGTTATGTAGGTTTTTCATTAGTAGTTTAATTAGTTTATGTAGTTTATTATTGTTTGTCTATTGTGCATTCATGTGACAGTGTGGTGCTTTGTAGCTTTTGAAAGCATCCACTGTCTGTTCCAGCTGGGACTTAAAGCTTGTCTCGTGCATGTGTTTGCAGCTTGGGGTCCTGACTCACATAGGCCACTCCTGCTTCCCTTATCCATGGGCTCGCTAGGATGGTTTGGTGTTACAAAATTTTACACAAGGGCTTTGGACTTTCTTCATAACTGTGGCTGTCTGATGCTGTACTACTTGTGTTAACACCCCTAGTGGGGATTGGTTGTGTTTTATCCACCCCATGTCTGTAATCAATTTGGGTGAGTATGTGATTGATGTCTCCATTAATTGATGTGGATTGTGATGGATGTTATTTTCTTGCCTGCATATGTGCTTGATGCACTTCATGCTGTAGACAGTAGCCTGCACCCTTGGCCTGTCAAAGTGACACTGATGGTGGGAGGAGTTTGGATGTAGGTCTGTAACCTGGCCCAGTGACAACCAGCATGAAGACACACACACAGGGAACTTTCCTACCTTATTAATTTGTGTTATGCCCTTTCTGCAGGGAGATGAGCCTCCAGACTACTTTTGCCAGCAGACACAGGGGCGTGTAATCCAGAAAACTGGCCACGTTCGGTGGTGCAGATGTGTGGATGTGTGCGCAAGCAGAAGCACAGGGCTTGTGCTCAGACGTCCGACAGAAGCAGATGTGTTTCCAGGAGCTCCAGGAAAGGTGAGCAGCACAAGAGCCCACACCGCAGCAAACCTTCCACCAGGCCACTTGCACATGCATGCTAAGTAGCACCGGTGCTGGGGAGCTTTGCCATGCATTTTTGGAGAAGCGCACAGTACAGCTGACATGCGTTGAGGGCCAAATGCCAAGTGGCTTTACAGGTTGTTAGGGGCACACGCAGGGGCCATCGAATATATCCTCGAGTCCCCCCAGCTCCATTGAAGCAGAGTTATTAGGGCAGTAGCGTTCCTAGCCAGAAACTGATACAGCGCACAGACACACCCAACGAGGCACAGACTCGTGGGCAGTGCATGTCATTTGCACTACCTATTGAAATCTGCGGCTGCCAGAACACAACTTGTACTGAAGTTGCACCTCGCTATACGCGTCTAGCAGCTCACCCAGGGACCATTGTATCATGTGTGATTGTTCAAGCATCGGTCTTCCATTTCCCGCGTGCCCACATGCACCTGCCTTACTGCATTGACAGTGTATGAACCATCAGGGGCAAAGCTAACGTATGGGTACAAAGCAGCAGACAGGGGTGTTGGTTTGTGGAGAAGTCACTTACTTTGGGGCATGGATCGTGTTGTGTGTTTGTGTTGTGAACACACATTCAGATTAATAACTCATGCTCTCTTTGCTCTCAGCATTTAACTGCTCCTGTTACCGGACCTGAGAGTGCACAGACAGGAGGCGAGCACTCACCCCAGAGATAAGTGTGTCTTTTCCTTGCATTTGACTAATTTGGTACAATGTGCATGATGAACATGTTTTCTCAAATTGAGTATGTGTTTTTGTGAATAGTTGTATTTTGCCTACTTTCCCTTGCAAATCCACCTCCCCTCTCCTGCACCACTTTCCGGTCATCATGAATACCAATGCCTGTCCAAACAACATATCCCTGACCCTCCTTCCCCACAAGGGTCTCAGAGGCCTGTGTAAGTTTGACCTTGAAGGCGCCCAGACCACGAAGGGGGTGGTTGGTTCGTGCCACTCCTGCGCCTGGACACCGGAGCTGTGACACTACCCATCAGTTGTTGCATCCTCATTGTATGTTATGTACCGTAAATGGTACCCATCCTGTTGGTCCATTGTTCAACTGTGCTACCTTGGTTGTTCTATCATAGTGCTTGTACATGTGCTTAGACATTTCCTGCTACTTCAAGTCATCTACTGGAGACTTCTCCGGGATGTTTATGGTGCCTACAGGGTTTTTCCCTGGTTTTTGGGTTTGGCTACTTGGAGTTCTCTGTGATTTGGTATTTTTACCTGTCAAGGTGGCCTCTGAGGGGGCTGGACCCTATTTACATGCAAGATGGAACATGGAGACCAAGGGGTAGGGTGATCCTGTAGCCAGGTAGACTTGAATGAAGAAGGCTACATACCCCAGACACAGTTGTTCAGAAGGTCACAGTGATGTGTAAATGAGGGAGGGCCTTTTGTTGTTGGACAGTTGGCTTGGGCTACAGTGTTTTGGGCACTCTGACATTGTAATTGTGGGGTACTATGTACATGATGTGTTGTGGTGGTCAATGCCTGTTCCTGTGTTGTCTTTACTTTTCTGGTGTCAGGGAATTGGTGTGGTTTGACATGCTGGGGTGTTCACATGGGCAATGTTCACATGTGATGTGTACAGGACACTGAGGGTCACTTGATTTCACATGCATATGTGTAACGCTCACCTGGTATCCACGGGGACATCACTCAGCTGGTCTTGGCCTCTTACGACCTTGAACCCTTCCCTGGAGGATATTCGACTGGCGACTGGGCCTGAAACACAGGATTGGTAGAGTTTAACTCCCTATTGTCTCTGTGTGCTTGAACCCCTTCCTTCCCGGGGTCCAACCCTTCCTTTGATACACAGCTCACCTTGTTTTCTTGGATGGTGTGCTCTCCGTCCTGCTTTCAGCGCAGGGGCGTGTTGATTGATGCGGGCTTGTTGGTGCCTAGTTACTTCACTGGCGAGAGTCCGACTGGTAAGTATAGTGAGTCTTTGAACAGTTCTCTAACTTCGTTCCTTTCCTTCTTAGATGATGGCCGGTGTCCAGGGATGGCGACGTGCTGCTGATATGAGTGGCACTGAAGGTGAGTGAGAGCGCGATGCGCGATGCACCATTTTCATATTTGTATTGAACTGAGTTCTTTTTCTGTGTGTTTTAGATGCTGCGACGCTGTCAGCGTGGATGCCGGTTATGAAGAACAAATGCGGTGAGTAAGCGCGGTATGCGGCGCCTCTAGATGTTTCCACGCTAACCTGGAGTGTCTTTTCCCCCTCTCAGATGAATGAGAAGTTGCAGAGACACAGTGGCCCCAGAGCGGCTGGGATTCAGGTAAGCGTTTGAAGCTCGTACTGTATTTGAAAGAAAATAAGCGAAGAGCTGTAAAATGCTTACTAATGCCTTTTCTCTGTTCTTTTCCTCTTCATTTGGAAGCGGCGTGCCGGTATGGGAATGACACCTCCAAAGATGCCCGCAGAACAGAAGGAGCGTTGAATGATGGGCAGAAGGGCTGCAAGGTAAGGCTGTTCCTAACGGTGTTCTTGTTCTTGCAGGAGCTGAGCGCAGAAGAAAGATGCAGGCCCACTGGAGACCGATCCGAACACAGTGAGTGTCACGCTGCAGGTGCAGAAAACGCAAAGCATGCTTCTCAGCCTGGGTGTGGCTGAAATAGTCTCTGTGTATCCCAGGTGCCTCTGGGCTGAACCACACCCAAAAGACTAGACCGCACATGCAGTTCTGGGAACCGAAATATGTGGGGCATCCATCTTGTCCCCATCAATGCATTACAAGTCCAATCCCCAATGTTATCCTATGGGAGTGAGTGAGTCTGGTGCCACAAGCGCCAAGTCTGACTCCAAGTGAGTCTTTGGAGGGATGGAGAGGCCCTTGAGGGCCATGTAGGTAATCGTGGCCTTGCTCCAGCCTGACATCTTGGATGGCTGGGGACAAGAGGGGCAGGAATCATGACAATGGGCCTCATTACGACCCCGGCACTAAACCATGGTGCTATTAGCACCATGGTCCATGCATGGGGTCCGCCATGGTGAATAGCGGAATTACCACCCCATTCCAAGGTTGGCGGGGTGGTAATTCCCCATTCACCATGGGCCCTTCCCCATTCCCATTTTTGCCCCATAGGGGTCAATGGGAATGGGGAAGGCGCTAAGTACAGTGCCGCAAATTGCGGCACCGTACTTAGCACCAAGGTCACTTTGCGGCACCCTACTTTAACGACTGGTGAAACCAGCCGTTAAGGTCGGGTCCCGCAAAGGGACCTCATAATCAGGCGTTAAGGGTTTAACGGCGCTGACACCTTTTACGGCGCCGTTAAACCCTTAACGCCAGGGTCATAATGAGGCCCAATATGTTGACTGCATGTCCCTAATGACTCACACAGTTGCACAATGATCCACCACACGTACAACCACTGTTCCATGGCCAAAGGTACACACAGATTGCATTCTCAGGCCCGCTGTGTCCCTGCAGCACATGATCTATTACCATTTGGGTATCCTGTACATGGGTCATTTGGTTATTGATTTGATTTGTCTTTTTCAAGTGATGCACAAGGTGTATCTGCAACACAATGGCTGCTCAATGTGCTGTGTGCTGAGCAGTGTGTTGCAGGAGACACACACAGCACACGTGTTCGGGAGTCTGGATTTTGCCATGCCCAATGTGCATGTGAACAGGCATTCAGTGTTGTGTTCATGCTATGGCTGGTGGAAAGCATTTGTGTCTGACTTTGTATGTGTGGGAGGTTGTTGGTCAGTAATTTCATCTGATTCCATGTCAGGCATCATTGTCTCGGGCCAGTTTTCTTTTATGACATGTCACTTCGTATCTTATTGGTCATGTGTTGGCCTTTTGCTATTGCATGCCATGTCATGGTGTGGCAGACAAGGGTGATGTGGTTTGGGTGACATACCAGGGACTGTGATGGCCTGTTTTGCGGGGTAGTGTGATACACACCTTGCATTTGTTCCTTTTGGTCACACAGGATTGGTTATGTTTAAGTAGCTAGAGAGGCACACAATGTAGCATTTCCGTGACAACATTCTCAGGGTGGTAAGGTTGTGACAGTTGACTGTCTCTTTGTCATCATCGATTGTCACCTGGTATGTACCAGGCCTGTGTGCACTCCGCAGGGGTGGGAGATTAGGTGAAAAATGTAGCCACAAGCTGGGTCCGGGCTGCCTCGCCACATGCCCTTTCCCCTCCCATGGGCAGCGCCTGTGCCTGTGGTTGGGGATGTGGGGGCACCACCATGTCCACCGGCACGTCCCGCCGTGTTGCAACATTGTGCAGGACACATGCTGCCACAATGATCCTGCACACTACTGGGGGTGCATATAGCAGCTGGCCGCCAGAGCAGTCAAAGGAACGGAAGCGTGACTTGAGCACTCTGAATGTGCGCTCCACTATGCCCCTGGTTGCAATATGGGCAGTGTTGTATCTTACCTGGGGTGGTGTGGTGGGGTTCCGGATTGGCATCATCATGTGGTTGCTCAGAGGGTAGGCACTGTCCTCTAGGGAGGTGATAATGGTTGTGATTATTGGGGTTTGTGTATTTGGCTGTGTGTGACATGCATGCATGTGTACAGGCATTTGTACTCACCTAGGAGCCATGTGTCGCCATGCTGCCCAGCTTCCATGGTCCGGCTCAGGGCGGACATTCTGTATATGAAACTGTCATGGGTAGAGCCAGGGTAGTTTGCGTAGACAGAGATGATGATTCCCTTTGCATCGCATACGACCTGCACGTTTATGGAATGCCAGTGCTTGCGGTTTCGATAGATGTGCTCAGTGGCGCTAGGTGGACGTAGGGCCACATGGGTGCAATCTATGGCACCGAGCACTTTGGGGAAGTGTGCCACCCTGTAAAAGTCCTGGACCACGGCCTGCCGTTCTGTAGGTGTTCTGGGCATGTATATGTGCCTGCGGACTGAGGGGTGCGCAGTGATGATTGCCAACACCGGGTGTAGGCAGCATGACTGCGTGGCCTGTGAGACTCCCCACTATGGCAGTTGTCAGCTGAAATGACCCAGTGGCCAAAAAATGCAGGACATTGAGCACCTTCTCCAAGGGCCTCAATGCTTGGGAGCACAGGGTGGGTGATGTAAGGCAATCTTCCCTCTCCCTGACCAGGTCTAGGATGATACAGGGTGGAAACCTATACCTGCCATAGACCTGGTCATCAGGGATCCCAAAAAGGCTAGTCTGGGGAAAAAAATGCGGGCCCTGGCTATTCTCCTCCTCCTGCGGTGTCCCACGATCAGTGCTGCGACAAATGGGGCATTTATTGTAGCTGGATATACGTGTTTGTTGTTTGCGCACACTTTTATACTGTTCACGGGGACGCTTCCACCTGCCTTCGTGTGGCGGACGTGTTGACGCCTATGCGCGTCTTTTAGCGTGTGCGGGTTTCCTGTATTTGATTCCATTAATACATGTTGTTCGCGTGGGTGTGGGCGTTCCGTGTATTTCCCTGCAGTATTTCCCCAGTTACGCCTTCTTTTTCACGCGTTGTTCCCCATTCCGCGTGTTACGCTCCGTGTCCCGCCCCCTTTTTGGTGTGTGTGCCGACATTGAGCGCTTTCCCTGTGCGCGTCGCACACTGCGTTCGGGATGTTGCAATGATGTGTGCGCCCATGTGAGCTACGCACAGGTTTGGCGCACATCCCAAGGGAAACACGCGCAGGGATTTCCATGATCGCACGTGTGCGTGTGTGCCTGTTTTTTCACACTTGCGCTACCTTGCGCCAAGATTTTCCCCACACGTTTGTTCCATGAATCGGCCCCTATATGTTTAGCCCCCTCAAGTGGCATGGCATTTTCAGAAACTTTCTTTCCATGTTTAAGGTGTTCTATTCCAACCCAACAACTGCTATTCATGTTAATGGACACATGTATTCATACTTTTCGCTAGTTAGAAGCACACACCAAGGTCTCCCTCTGTCTCCCTTTCTTTACATATTAGCAATGGAACCTTTTTCTATAAACGATCAGACTTGACAACTCTATACAAGGAATTCATGCAGTAGGTGTACAAATACATGTAGCAGCAAATGTGGATGATGTGCTTCTCCTTAAACTTCTCGATACTAGTATACAACACCTTTTGGATATCATTTCACAGTTTTCACTAGCCTCTGGTTATAAACTTAATACTGATAAGTCTGAGATATTAGCTCTCGATATATATTTTACCAAATTCCACATTCAAACTTTTGGTATGAAATGGTGTCCCAGTGGAGTTAAATACTTAGGTATTCATATATATTCATCTGCTAAAGATATTATCAAGCAAAATACAAACATTTTATTATCCAGAATTAAAGAATTGACTAACTCATGGACCCCCTATATTTGTCCTGGTAGGATCATATTGAGACCATTACAATGATGATTTCACTGATTATTCTATACCCTCACTATATACTACCAAGGTCCTTTCCCTCTTCTCTATATAAAGCTATACTCATGATTGACCAACTTCTTATGGGGGGAGAGGCGACCCCAGATCTTCACTAAGCAAGCTTAAAACATGTATTTCTCCTGGTGGAGTGGGGTTCCCTGATTTTAAGAAATACCATATGGCATTTGTGTTTAGACAAACACACATGTGGTTTGCCTGCGAGGATCAGAATGATGTGCCTGTATGGCTGCTTCTTGAAAAAGCTATGTTATCCCCTCTGTCACTCATTGATTGCTATGCTATTAAGGGGCCTAATAGATTAATCAAATGTACAAGTGTTACCATTACTGCTCGTTACCTTAGAACATATCTGCACCCTTCTGTTGTCGATTCATCACAGTTAATCTCACAATATCCCTGGTTTAATAATTTAGTGCGAGTAAATAGCAAATCCGTCTTTTGGAGATCATGGCTTTCTGTGCGAATTGAATATGTGAACCTGTTATTTGTTCAGGGTTTATTTTAACATTTAATCAATTTATAGAAAACTTCTCTACTTCTGCATCCTGTTGGCACTGATATGCTACTATTGTCAATGCAGTCATGACAAATATTGAAGTATTATTATCTAATGCATCTTCTCCTCATAATGATAGACTACAACACATGCATAATTTTGATTTCAGTGCCTCCATGTTCTACAAGATCCTATCTGCTGAAAATACCTTTGATTTTAAGTGGGGATCGCAAATTGCCTGGCAGCAAAAATGTAACTTAAACAATGAAGATACATATTATTTTTTAAATTTATTTAGTACTTTGGTTCACAAAAATGAAAACCTTTGGCTATTTCTGTTGTTATACCATTCTAATGAAATATTGTCAGAATAAAAACTTTAAGAAGACGAAAAGAAGATAAAGGTTGGCCCCAAATTTGGTAACACAATTTCCCGGGTTACCACTTAAGTTTGATTCAGACTTTATGTTTCTTGTATTATAGAGTATTCATTACCCCTGCAAAACTCTTCAAGTGCAATGTAGTACAAAATGACAGATGCTGGAGTTGCCTACATGCTGACGGAGCATTTAAACATATGTTTACTGACTGTACATTTGTTAAAGTTTATTGGGAAAATGTTCGGAATACAATGAAATACATGTTTGAAATACAATATGAGTTCATTTAAAATGTCATTCTTGGTAGTGAATTTTTATTAGGTAGCTTGGAGATTACTGCCTGTCATGTGCTTCACCTCTTCATTCTAGTAGCAATCCAAACTATCTCTGCCAATTGGAAAAATCTTGACAGGATTAATTATAAAATATGGTGGAACTCTGTATGAAATATTCACGGGCTGGAGAGGTTTGCCCCCCCCCTTCTCTTGCTCTCAAACATGAATTGAAATGGAATTTGTTCCTTAGCTTTTTATCTAATTCTGCTCCATGTTTATAATGTATACTCTTTGGGCCTAATTCACAGAAGCGTTTTATAATGGAAAAACCCCACTAGAAAAGGCTCTGTGAATTAGACCCATCCTGCTCCTATCTTCCCCCCATCCTTATGTATGTGTCTGTCTTTTACTTCTATGTTTTGTGTATGTCTTATTATTTCCCGTTTTTTAAAAGCGGTCGTTTAGTATCAATTTGCACTTTGTAATGGATTTTCAGACATGGCACACTCCAGCCAGAGACTTATTCCACTGACACTGAAGGTGGCGCACAATAAAACATGTCTTTTTATTTTTATTAATTATTTAAACCCTGGATTGTTTCTTGAAGAGGCACCCAATCCGTCGCACACCCATCTTAACAAGCACCCTGTGTCGCAATGGACCATGAACCAGGCCAGGGTGTAACAATTAAATATTTATTTATTTTTCAAATTCAAATGAATATCATAGCAAAACAAATTTTAGGGCAGCAACCACCACAGGGTAGAAACACAAATGCTAAATCTTATAATACAATGAATTCAACTTTCTGACATCATCTACATAAGCCTTAAATAGAAATGGAAATAAAATCACTTTTTTCACAATCATAGATGGCACATATGTTATGCACTTCCTCTGCAACACTCACACAAACACTTGCTAACTAGATTTTGTGTGGATGGAAAGAAGTGGCAAGGAGTCAGCAAGGAGATGGAAAAATGTTTTTTAAATTCGACCCACCACCATAGAATAGGAGGCCAAAAACAAAAAAGAAAACCTTCAAAATTAGCAAAATAACATACTCAGATTGTGCTTGTTACTTGTAGATCAGTTCACACTTGCGGTAGGATAGGTAGGACAGAAATTCGTGTGGCTGCACTAAAGAGACAAAGAAGCTTACAGGCTACTACACAGAGCGCTAAAGCAATGTGGACACAGGTGAGAAGATTGATTTTGGGAGGAAAACAATGCAACAAAAATCACAAGCGGCAGAATTGCAATTTCCTATTTCACACAGGCTTTAAACTGGCAAACAACTAAGAAAATGGGCTTAGCAATCAAAATCGGGAATTGGTTTTTGGGATGGGAAACACAGACAGTTAGGATACTAAGGGGATGACTCTTATAGGATGATGTTATGGGTTTTCAATGAAAAAATGTAAATCCGATTTTAAAGAAAGCAAACTACACGGGCAAAATTGGTTTTGTTAGCACAATGATTAGTTCTACTGAAACTATATTTTAAGGCTATAATTAGTAAAAAAAAACTCGACAAAATGGTTACTTTCTAAGTGCAACAATAATTAACGTGAATTTTCAATGGGGAATGATTTGATTTATTCCAAATGATACTAGGGACTTACACAGGTAACTGAAGGAAATAGAAAATAAATATGCTAACAGATATAGACTAACCAGATTCTTCTAGAGAAAGGGTGAACAGAGGATACTGGCCATTTGAAAAATGACTAGGGTTTTTATGGGATTTGTATAGGACTGAACAGTATGCAAGGTAAAAGAGCGGGATATGCAGTTTGTGGTTACTGGGCGATGTGATACTTACAAGGTACACTTGAGTTGGGCAATTTGGACAGCCAGCAAGGTCTCTGGACAGCTGGGCCTAAGATCTGGTTACAGGCAGCAGGGTCAAGAGATCTGGTTACTGGATCAGCTGGGCTATACTGGATGGGAACAGCTGGGTAAGGTCTGGTCACTGGACTCTCCTAAAGGAGATCAGCAGCCTTTCCTCCTTTCACCCGGGATTATTGGGTATGCCATAATAGTATTTGGCATATTTTCCTCAAGTTTATTGTGCTTGTCCAAAAATCACATTAAAACTGTCATAATATCACATTACTGCTTATTCAGATTGCAGAGAAAAATTCCTTAAAGTATAAATGTCCTGCATTGTCAATGAGGTGGATTTGCCAAAGATGTGGGCGGTGCTGCCATCCTCCACAATCCAAATTGTCTCCCCTGGGTCAGCTTGCACATGGGTTTCCATGACTCCTTGTTGAAGTCCTCCAGTGGATACTGTTAATGAATGCAGAGGAAAACACACCTAGGAGGCAAAACACAGGGCTTCACCCCCATCCTTTGTCCTTGGGAGCAGTTCTGCCTCGCAGTCTGGGAGAACCTATAACTATCACACTGTCATGTCCATATGAACAGTAGACATGCCCTTGCAGCCTTAGTCACTGGTAGGTGCAAAATTAGCCTTGCTGCTAAACCGGTTTGACAGAAATTCCTGGGCCTCAGCCAGGATGATTTGTCTTTTGGGGGGAAAAACAGAGCACAATATACATATCTTTGCAGCCCCTCACCCCACATGTACAATTATGTTTCTGTGCGACTTACAGTATCATTTCATATTCAGTTTTTCCAATGTTATTTTCTGTTTCGCAACAACAGATTTAAACGTGTTCATTTTTTTCTCATGTTCATTTCACAAAATGTGTTTTTTTCTGCACACAGCTTCCTTTGCATTGACTTTCTGAAAGGCTTTTTATGGTGTGCAGTAATAAATGAGAGAAAAGAAATTTCGAAAGTCAAAAAAATCGAAATCATAATGTCAAAATAAAAAGGTGAACAATTTTTTTTCTTATTTATATTTATTTTTTGGCTCTTGCATGTAAAAAAAAAGGTAAAAACAAAAAGAAATTAAAAAGGGGGCTTGGGGGTTTTCGACTTTCAACTTTTTTGTTTTCGACTTTGTGACTATAAATCGCCTTTTATAGATCTGGTCAGTTTCTGCACACAGAGATATGCTTGAAATGGATTCTTGGTAATTGACACGAGGCAAGAGAGAGCATCTTTCCTTTGAAGTACTTTGCATGTGTTGGTTTATTTCAAAAAGTAAATCCAAGCCGTGCGGACTTGAAGCAGAATTATGTTGCTTTTCATGGACCTTGCTGATGAAACAATGCCGTTCTGGGAGGGATAGCCTTATTTGATGGTGTTCAAAATGAAATACACGGACAGAGCTGTGTTGTAATAGAACAAAACTGTGTGATCTTTGAAATGAAAGTAGCACCAGTGCAATGCCATTTTAAATGTAGGTAATTTTCCTGTGGAGCCTTGAATGTTTAAATGGTAGAACAGCAATGCACATCCATTCAGAATTTGAGTTGTTTTCTCTGGATGCCAGTGAATGAAAACAAAATGCAGCTATTCTTGGCTGTGTTCAACTCTCACCCAGTATGTGCTCAGCATACCAAAGCACAGGCATTTAGGGTGACTGCTGAAATGCAGTTTTTGTTGTAGGGGGTTCTGCCATAGGCCTTAATCTAGCCCACAGATCCCCCCCTGCTGTGCCGTGACATCATGTTGAGAGAGAGTAGAGCAGAGTGTGGTTCATTTGACGGAGTTCTCTTTCATCAGGGAGCAGCACACCAGGATTTCCTTCCGTCCTTTGGATGGAGGGTATGGAGCGTGACCCCCTTCCTTCCTTCCATTTCCCAGTCCCCGGGGAGGTCCTCACTAGGCTAGGAGGTAATGAAGTTAATTATCTAATAGGAGATAGATAAAAAACAGGTTTTAGGATATTTAAATAACAGTCTTCCCAGAAGATTTACATCAGCGGAAAAATGCTTACGGTTATGATTTTCTATGTTCTTTTCCTTACATTTAAACAATAATATCAAGCAAATTACTCCACAGAACAAGAACACAATTTGATGTTTACAACACCTTGGTTTCATTTTTACAATAACAATAAAGAAAATACTCCCTGTTATATAGATGTACCTATGCACCTACATATGTCCTTCTGCTTTTTCTTTTTCTTTCTTCTCATTCTTCCGATGGTTCCTCTATTTGATTTCTCTTTGGTTCATCAATCAGCTGCAAAGTGTGTCTGGGGTGACAACTTTTTAACTGAATGATGTGGACCCATTTCTCTTCCGACAGCTTTCCTTTGGGGATGTGGATTCTATAGTTAACAGATGAAATGTTGTCTACAATTTCAAAGGGACTGCACCAGAAGGGGAGGAATTTTCTGTCCTTATTCTGGTTCCTTTGAAAATTGTACAAGTAGACCCTGTCTCCTACTTTGTATTCTTTTTTAGTTGTTTTTAAGTCATATATGATTTTCATCCCCTCTGACGATTTCTCCAGTTTCCGCTGAGCATACGCAAAAGCATGCTGAAGGTGTTTTCTTAGATTTTCAACATATTCATGTGTTGTGGAGGCGTTTATCAGTGTCTGCTCTTGTGTTCTATAGAGAAGATGCTGAGGTAGCACCATCTTTCGTGGAGTCATTAGCTCAAATGGAGACATGTTGGTCGTAGAAGATGGTGTAGATCTGATGGCCACCAGGACAAGAGGTATTCAGATGTTCCAACTTTTCTCAGAATCTGCCACAAACTTTTGAGAATGCTCACAATGGTTTTATTGTACCTCTCAACTCCCCCACTAGAGGACTGCAGTATGTGTTTCCTTTTTACCCCAAATATCTCCCACATCTTTCCCATCACTTCGGTGGTGAAGTGACTTCCCCAGTTGACTCAATCCTTTGGGGAAGGCCAAAATGTGAGAAGATGTGGTTTATCATCAGGGCAGCTGCTGTTTCTGCCTTGCAATTTGGAGCTGGGAGGCATTCCACCCATTTGGTAAACAAGCATGTGACTGTTAACATGTACTTGTTCCCCTAGACGAGCGAATCAAGGGCCCGATGAAATCTACTTGTAAATCTACCAAGGCAGTGTCATCCCCGTCTTCTGGAGGGGAGTTTGGTGTGTCAGTGAACTTGGCTGGAATTCTGCAAACACAAGTCACCCCTTCAAATATTGGTTGAGGTCCTGCCCCATGTGTGGTCAAAATGCAACATCCAGCAAGATTTCTAGCATAGTACGAAACCCCTGATGACCGGCTGTGGCTGTGTCATGGGTGTGACTGAGCATCAGGCTTTGCAATGATGTAGGGACCACCCACTGGTCACATCCAGCAATGGATCTCCTTATCAACAAACCTTCTTGGATTTGGAACATTTTTGGAAACTTCATCAACACCCTGAGACCGTCTTTTCAAATGTAATCAGTTTCCTTCAGAGGAAAGTACACAGAGGCCTCAATGTGTTGGTCAAATTTCCCAATAATCGGATCCCTCTTTTTTGCTGTAATTAAATCAGCATCTGAGGTCTCCTTACGCCACTGGGCAGCTGAGAGTTAATTGTGAGCAAGTGTCTGGGACCTGGTGACAGCAGTGACCTGGATTGCCCCCAACAGGAACTCGATCTCAAGGAGATCCCCCTGGATGGCTCTGGTTTTGGCCAACTGATCAGATCGTCAATGTTTTGTATGAGCTTGCCATGTTTAAGTGTTTTGTTATTAGCACACAACATGCCTCTGGTTCTCCAATTGATCAGGTGCTCCATGAACCTCTCCAGACATAATCTTAATCAGTAATTATGACCAGTTTGTGGAGTCAGTTTTGCATGGTAGTGAGGATGTCCTGGTGGACTGCCATCAACTC
Organism: Ambystoma mexicanum; assembly: GCF_040938575.1. Lineage (NCBI taxonomy): Eukaryota > Metazoa > Chordata > Amphibia > Caudata > Ambystomatidae > Ambystoma > Ambystoma mexicanum. The sequence goes on along the minus strand of NC_090935.1, from coordinate 727,597,591 downwards.
TGCCACCTGACTACTGCGGGGACTGATCTTGTACCCAGCGGAGGGATTTGGGCATCATTTACCCAGGCATTCCCAATGCCGGCCACCAGTTCATTTTCCCTGTTGTTGTCAACATGGTAGGAGCACCCGTCCACATAAACTGTGGGTATCCCCTTGCACTTGTCTTCTTCATAGACCTTGTGCAGGGAATTCAGATACACCTCCATGTTGTCTTGGGTTTTGAGACTTTCATCCTCAAGACAGTTGTCTTGGGCATAATCATGCAAGTCAGCCAATACTTGCGTGAAGGGACTCATCTTGTTTTGGCCATATCTGACCACCACAGGAAAGCCTTGCATGCACAGAATCCATGAAGTAATTTTGAAATTACTTACATTTCCGGCACGGATTCTGTCACTTTGGAGGTATTGCAGAGGCTGGTGCAGAGTCTCCACAATGATGTGTTCCTCCTGTAGGATGGGTGGTAATTTTTCAATGCCCAAACCATTGCCAGGTGTGTCTTCTCACAATCGTTGAATTTTTCCTCCACAGAGGATAAAGTCTTGCTTGCATAGGGGATGACTTCATGCTTCTGATATAATACTGCTGTTAAGCATGTATTCGAGAACCCCGTCTCCAAGAAGAACTCCTTGTTTTTGTCGGGGTAAGCTAAACAAGGCGCTTGTGAGAGACTACTCTTGAGTTGTTTTACTGCCTCGGCTTGTTCTGGACTCCACTCCCACTTGGACCCCCCTTCAACAGATGGACCAGGGGTCTTTTGACCTCTGCTTAATCCTCAATGAACTTCCTACTGTTATTATTCAGTCCAAGAAGGCTCCTTAGTTCACGTAGAGTCGTGGGGTCTTCCACGTTCTTTGCCTGGGGACAGAGACCCTCAGGGGTGATTTCATGTCCCAAGAAGTTGACACAGGTCCTACACCACTGTGCTTTCTGGAAGGACAGTTTTGCTCTGGCAACCCTCAACTGGTTCAGATCATAGCAGATTTCTGCTATGTGTTCCTCCACAGTTGAGCTTTCAATCAGGACATCATCCACATAGGCCAGGTACCCCTTTCACCCAAGTCGTGCATTGCCTTGTGTATGAAGATGTTGAATTCATTGCCAGAGTTTATGTATCCAAAGGGAGTCCGGGTCCATGTGTACTGCTGCCCCAGAAAGTAAAGGCCAGCTTTTACTAGTCCTCCCTACTGATGGGTACTGTCCAGTAGCCATTGGTCAGGTCAATGGCGGTGTACACCTTTGACCCCTGGATCTGGGCCAGTCCCTGGTCAATGTAGGGAAGAGGTCATTGGGACATGTGGACCCATTTATTCAACTCCCTAAGGTCTGCGCAAAGTCTCCATTGGCCATTTGGTTTCAAAATCCCCAGTAGCGATTATTGTACTGTGGACTGGACGAAATATCCCATAGGACTCTAGGTTTTTTTTATAATTTCTGTAAGGGACTCCATAGACGTGAGAGACAAACAAGATTGCTTCACAAATACAGGAGTCATTCCAGGCTCCATGGGAAATGAGGTAGTATGTATCTCGATAAAACCGCAGTCGTAGGAGTCCACAGCAAAGATATCTTGAAAATCTAAAGACACCTGTTTCAACTTTTGCTTTTGTTCCTCAGTCTCTCAGTCATCAGCGAGGTTGACCTGTTCTTCAATCATCTGTCTGAAGCTTGGAAAGACCTCAGGTTTTGCGATCTCAGCAGCCTCCTCTATCTTTGTGGAGAGATCTCTGGTGAGGGTGTTGACCTGGACAGAGGGTTTCAGGTAGGAGAGGCAGTCACTGTGGACCTGGCATATCACCTCATCCTTCCTGATGTCACAGGTCACCTCTTCCCCCCTGTAAGGGCAGGAAGAGTACACCAGGAAATCCCCCCTTGCCAGGTGAAGATCCTTTCTGGCAGTATTTCATCGTGACAGTCATAGCAGTCATTGGGGATTGGTCCTATAATTTAATTCCCTAAATCCATGGAAAAATACTGGTCATCAACCGCCATTCCAATAATGGTGCCTGTGCCCAGAGTGATACTCCTAGGCTTGCTGTTATTGACCAATATTGGAATGGTGTTGTGTTCTACGTTAACTAATGGTGTTGGGTTTAGCCCCAACCCCTGCTATGGAAGACAAGCATTGAGAGGTACATAAAAGTCTGATTTTGAAGTTTCTGTCCCCTCTAAAATTTTAAGTCAAGTGAGATTCTGAGATGACCAAAATGCCTTTTCAGAATCATCACAGCCCATATGGTTGCCCCCAGTTGGGACCTGGCCTTGTAACTGATAAGATCCAAGTTAATTTGCGAACCAATTGAGACTGTCACTGCCTAAATAAAATGCAGCTGGGACATCTCGCCCGACCCAACAATTATGCTCTATGCTTTTATCACCTATGGACATTTTTAGCATACACCTTCTATCCAGGAGATGTTTGGAATTGTGAGTTTCCAGGCCCATTTCCCACTTATTAATTAATTTAAATGTTGAAATGGGGGGATCTTTTGGGACCTTTTGGGAGTTTTCTGAACAACGCTTCGCTGATGAAGCTTTTTCCATTATTCAGGCACACTCTGGCGAGAACAGGCTCCCTCCCCTCATTTAACTGAATAGGGAGGAAAAGCTGTTCTCTCATTTTCTGTATATCAGTCAAGCTTTGAGCTGTTTTTTCATCATTTTTGACTACAGGACTTGGATTTTCAGACTGGGGATCGGTATAACATTTCAAGGCATTTCCTTCCAGGGTGGAATGCCACTTGAAACTGGCAGGAAAGTTGATTTTCAGGAATGCAGAGGAGTTCCCATCACCAGTTTGTTGTCCTACAGCAATTACTGTAATTTCAGGTATTTGATTGTTTTGGAAATGGAACTCAATTTGGTCAGATTTTTGTTCAACCATGTGGCATGTGCCATTTAAACTGACATAGTTGATGCTTTCGTTAAATTTAATTATCCGGTTGGCCTGAGTCAGGAGTTCCTTGTTCACACAGTCTGTTAGAGGAGACAACCTCTGAAGGAGGTCCTTTCCTAATAGACATGGGGTTCACTGGTGTCACGACTATTACTGGGTGCTTCACCTTGTGTCGTCCAATTTAAATTTCCAGATCCGCAGTCCCCTTGACGGGAAGTTGCCCAGGAAGAGGGGTGAGAGGGCTCTGGTGTCTCTCCCCCTTTCCTGAATTTAGCTGCTCAAGGGCCCTTTTGGACAGAGGAGTGGCTTGGGATCCTGTGTCCACCAGTGCTAGAAATGCACATTGTCCTTGCACTCGGACAGGGGGATAGAACCTCCCTTATTTCTCCTCCAAGGGGCAAAGGAAATGGGCATTTTGGGCAAGATGGGCGGTGAGTTGCTTTATTTTGGACTCTGACACGGTAGGGTTTTGGATATGAAATATATGGGATTTCAGAATCCCCTTTTTCCCTTAGCTCTGTGCTGTCCCCCTTACCTGGAGAGAGTCACTAGAACCGGTTTGTGGGGAGGATCCCTCAGTTACTGTTTCAGTCACAGTATGACGTTTCTGGGGTTCAGGGATAGACGATTCTGAATCAGTCCCCACCTCTACCCAGTTGCGGTTATATGATTTCTTGGGACCCACTTTTCTTTTGGAGGGATTCCCCAATCCTTGAAGGAGAAGACTTTCTTCCCAGAATCCTCCAAGGATTCTCCCCCTTCAAACAGGAGGACACTGACTTTGTCTGCAAAATGGGTCTTTTTGGTCTCCTTGTTTCCCCTACCACCCTCTGTTCCCTGGGTTGCAGATTTTTGGGGGCAGAATATTTTAGTTCCGGTTCTGGGGTATCTAGGGGCTTTTGACAAGTGAGGAAAGATGCTTCCTCTAGGGCTTTACATCCCCCTTCCTCCCGTGCCTCCTCCTCTGGAACCGGTGGGCTATCGGGGTTCTCTCCCCGTCATTGTTCTGGGGTGTCAGACCCTTGGTTGGAGTTACTCTGAGCCGCCACGTTCATCTGAGGATTCTTCTGAGCCCCTCACCATAAAACCCAGATCTTGAGTTAGGTTCTGGACTTGGCGCTCCAGTTGGAACACCCACTCCAGCTGGTACGGGGTCTTAGATAAACTCTGGGTTGCTCTCGGGAAGGGTAACTATCCCTTCTCCCTGAGTAACCTGGGTACTGGGGTTTCACTGGTAGCCCTCCACCATTGGCCTCCCTTGTCCCAGATTCAGTGGTCTGGACTCCTGAAAGCAGGGAGAGTTAGAAGGTTGTCGTGGATTTTGGGGTTTTGAGGGTACCGGGGGAAGAAACTTAAACTATGATTTGGGAGATTGCTGCCCTCCTGAGGGAAGTTAGGGGGGAAGTTCCCTGGGGCTGTACCCACCTGATTGGATCCCCCCTGGGCTGGGGGAATCCACATGTACCCTAAGAGGGGGCTATTAGGTGGCACTTTGGTGGGGTACACTACCTGACTACCACCTGCTTATGATTGATAAGTGGGACTTCTTTGCCTCTGATTTGGTTGGTTTTGGGAAGGTGTATTTTTAGGCTGCCCCATTTCTAGGTCCAAATGGGGGCAACCTTCACCTCCACCACCTTGACAGCAGTGTTGGTTGTTTTTTTTGGGATTTTTGTTTTCTTTAGGCTTTTGGACCTCGTAGATCTGGGTAGCTTGTTCTATTACCCAGTCCAGGGTCCTGTCCTAATGGAAATCTCTTACCAGCTGTGTCATGATATATTTTGGGAGTGCTTGAAAATAGGTATTTATAAATTCCCTACTATTTGTGCGCACCCACCTAGTAGTTTGCGCAAATGCCCGTTTTAGCTCCTGAACAAATTCTCTTGGGCCTGATCCTCTCCACACTGCAGATTGTAGGGCACCTTGCGGTCCTCCTGAGGGTTTCTGTGTATGGAGAAGTGCTTCCAGATGGCCACCTTGTATGTGGACCACTTGGTATGGTTCTGGTCTTCTAGCCCAGCAAAGAAGCTGGAGTACTCTGGAGAGAATGTCCATTTGGAAAATTCTATGCAATTCTGGTTATTTTTTAATGTCAAAAGAGGTCATCATCTGTTCATATAGCTCCAGATGCTCCTATACAGAATATTTGGCATTCTTGTGTTACAAGGTCATGACACCCCTAATACCTTTAATCTGTTTAATGGGGTCTTTCACCAGAGCTCACTTTTGCTTGTTAGCCGTCTTTTGCCACTTCACCTGATTCCATTTGCCCTCAGGCTCAGAGCTGCTGCTATTAGAGGTCTCCTCGTTGTCCTCTAGGTGCTCCCTAATTCTTTGAGCTTGTGAGTTTCTCCCACAATGATGGGGCCTAGTCTCATCTCCCCTGTTGTGCCTTGGGCTCTCTGGGTCACTCCCCTTGGACTCCCTCTGTTGCACAGGAGAGTAGTCTTCTGACTCCTCCCTGCTTCCAGGGTTGGTGGAGAATCCCCCCACTGCCCTGATTGGGTGGAGGTTTTTTAGAATACTTTTTTGAGGCCTCAACCCATGCTCCTTTTTCTCTGCAAAGCAAACCAAATGGTTCCTTTGTAGCTGATGTTTCTGCAAGTCTAGCTCCATGACTTCTCATCATAGGAGCTTTCCTGGTCAGATCCCTCAGTCATAATACAGTCTCTGATGGATGCTGGCCCGTCAGCTCAATCATGCTAGGCCTATTTAAGTCTGCTGCCTGATGGTTTCCGGTTCATGTGAAACTGGGGACATGAAGTCAGCAGTGCCTGATGCATACGAGATGGTAAATGGGGTTGAGGCCCTTGGTACAGAGTGCATCACACTGGGATCAGGGGTTGCCCTTCCACTCTCTACTTGTTCGTGGTCCCTCAAGTTTTGATTCAGCCTAGCACACTCTTTTTCTAACTTCCCAAGATTCTCATTCTCAGCCCCTACCTCTTGATAGTAGGCAAAGGTGTGAGCCTTTTGCTCTGCTATCAGGGCTTGACTTGCCTCTATTACCTTCCCTTGGGCTGCTACCTGGCTCTGGAGTCCCCTGTTCTCATCACAGAAGGCCTCATTGTCTTTTTGTGCTGCCTGTATGGCCTGGGAACATTGAGCTCATTTTTGTTGCATGAGATACATCTCCTGACTCTGCACATGTTTTTCTTGGGTAGTATCTTCTAGATCACCTTCTACTTGTATTGTGTGTCCCAATAATTTTTCATATTCTACTTTTAGTTCATTCAGTTCCTGGAGGTCTAACTCTCTTTTCTGTAGATCTGTTATTAATTTGCACACTTTCTGGTATAGAACATCTTTTTCCTGATACAGGGTGCCAACCTGTTCAGTCAATTCATCTCTTTGTTGTGTTATAGCGCCTAATTTATGACACTCTTGGTCAAATTCTGTTTCAGAATGGAGTTCCTTAATAATTAATTTATTACTTTCCTCTTCCAATTTCTCAATCTTTTTTTATAAAGTAATGATCTGCTCTGAGCAGGCTCAGTTATATGTTATTTGTTGGTTCAATTTCCGTTGACTCTCTTCCAGGCAGTCCCCTGACACGCCTCTTTTAATGTAGCTAATGGGGATTCTCTCCCTAAATTGCTTTGTTGTTGTACAGCCAACTCCTCTTTCAACTGTTTGATGTGGTTTTCAAATTCCACCTCAAAATGTTGGCTCTTTTGCAATTTTTCTTCCACCTGTTTTAATTCACTCTGGATTTGGTTTAAAAGCTCAGACTGGTTTTGCGCAAGGGTTATACCTTCTCGAGATTTTTGTTCCATAACCACCATGTGGCGGTATATGTAGGCAATTAGTTGGACCATTTTATGTTTCTACTCTTTAATATTTGGAGTCATATACAACTCAGTCAAGGCTTGATGTAACAGGCCACTGTCTTGCCACACATCCATGTTCATGAATGTGACCTGTTGCATCATGATGGCTAGCAGGTTCCTTGCTCCTGTTCTGCCCATTCTCCTCTAGCAAATAGTTTGGACAGAAGGTGCTGCCTAGCTATATTGATATCTACAGTGCTCATTATGAAGAGTCTTCTTCCTTTATTTAATTATCTATGCAGGGACAGATCTATACTCTGCTTTTGTCTAGTTTAGGGTTAACTTTACTTTATGTTTACATACGGGCCTGATACATAGGGTATAGGTTTTGGGATGGCGCTTTAACAGTGTAACACAGTTTTCCAACCACCAAAAGTATCACTACCTTCAATGAGTTAGCCTGCTGTGTTAAGCTGTCACAGGTGGAAACACGTACTTCAATCACAGCATGAGCCCCCAACGTGTAACAGATTTTAAGACACTGCACACTCCAGCGAGAGACTTCTTCCACTACACTGAAGGTGGTGCACAAAAAAACCACGCCTTTTTATTTTTTTATTTTTTGAACCCTGGAATCTTTCTTGAAGAGGCAACCAACCCGTCTCACACCCACCTTAACAAACACCCCGTGTTGCACTGGACTATGACAATGCCAGAGTGTGACAAGGAAATATTTATTTATTTTTAAAATTCAAATGAAAAATCAGAGCAAAACAAATTTGAGGGCAACAACCACCACAGGTTGGCAACACAAATGCAAAATCTTATAATGCAATGAATTCAACTTTCTAACATCATCTACATGAACGTTAAATAGAAATGGAAATAAAATCACTTTTTTCACAATCATAGATGGCACATATGTTATGCACTGCACCTGCAATACTCCCCCATATACCTGCTAACTACATTATGTGTGGATGGAAAGCAGTTACGAGGAGTCAGCAAGAAGAGGGAAAATTGTTTTTTAAATTCTACCCACCACCCCAAAATGGGAGGCCAAAAACAAAAAATGAAAACCTTCAAAATGAGCAAAATAGCATACTCAGATTGCACTTCTTATTTGTAGATCAGTTTACACTTGCGGTAGGATAGATAGGACAGTAATCCGTGTGGCTGCAGTAAAGAGACAAGGAAGCTTACAGGCTACTATGCAGGGCACTAAAGCAACATGGACACAGCTGAGAAGATCAATTTTGGGAGGAAAACAATGCAACAAAAATCACACGCGGCAGAATTGTAATTTCTTATTTCACACTCACTTTAAACTGGCAAACAGCTAAGAAAATGTGCTTAGCAATCAAAATCGGAAATCCGTTTTTGGGATGGGAAACAAAGACACAGAACAGTTAAGATACTAAGAGGAAGGGATGACTCTTATAGGATGATGTTATGGTTTTTTTATTGAAAAAATCTAAATCTGATTTTAAAGAATGCAAACTACACGGGCAACATCGGTTTTGTTAGCACAATGATTAGTTCTATTGAAACTATATTTTAAGGCTTTAATTAGTAAAAACACTTGACAAAATTGTTACGTTCGAAGTGCAACAATAATGAATGTGAATTTTCAATGGGAAATTATTTGATTTATTCCAAATGATACTAGGGACTTACATAGGTAACTGAAGGAAATAGAAAAGAAATATGCTAACAGATATAGACTGAACAGATTCTTCTAGGGAAAGAGTGAACAGAGGATACTGGCAATTTGGAAAATGACTAGGGTTTTTTGGGATTTTAAGAGGATTGAACAGGATGAAAAGTAAAAGAGCGGGATATGCAGATTTTGGGTACTGGGTGATGTGATACTTACAAGGTACACTGGAGTTGGGCAATTTGGACAGCCAGCAAGGTCTCTTGACAGCGGGGCTTACCATCTGGTCACGGGCATCTGGGTCAAGAGATCCAGTTACTTGGTCAGCTGGGCTCTCCTGGATGGGGACAGCTGGGCAAGATCTGGTTACTGTGGACAGCGGGATGTGTCAGCTGGTCAAAAAGTCTGGTCACTGGATTCTATTCTCCTATTGGGTATGCCTCGGTCTAGATAGGTGGTTCTGCCTGGATCTGGGTCTGGATCTGGAGAATTGGAATCTTGAAGGGTGAATTTTTAATGCTGAATATCAGTTGTTACCCCTTATATAGGCAGAGTGACATCATAAAACTTTACAATTCTGGGCAGAAATACGCTGGTCTTACCCCTTGCATGGGATAGGCCAGGCTACAGGTGTCCCCTCCTCCCTGCGGGCTGATTGGTTCCAGGGAATTGACCTCACCATAGGTGTGTGTACTTTTATGACTCCCTTTGTCTTAGAAGCCTATTTTTCACAAAAGTGGGTTATGGAACAAAACTTTATATTTACAATAGTCACCCTCATAAAAATCAGATAGGCATATCCCATATTTTACAAGGAATATGCCACTTTGAATGGCAATTATGTGCGATGTTGCCTCGTCCCTGGGCATGATTTTGCTGTTTTCAGGAAAAACTATTTATCTGAAATTCTACACATAAGTATAATAGTATTTGGTATATTTTTCCCAAGTTTAATATCTTTGCCATTTATGCTTCCCCCAGAATTGCCTTTTTCCCACCACTTCAGTTCCCCACGTGCCAGAGAGATGCACATAGTCTTATTGTGCTTGTCCAAAGATCACATCAAAACTGTCATAATATCACATTAGTGCTTATTCAGATTGCGGACAGAAGTGTCTTAAAGTATAAATGTCCTGCATATACCATGAGGTGGATTTGCCAAAGATGTGGGCGGTGCTGCCCACCCCCACAATCCAAATTGTCTCCCTGGGTCAGCTTGCACAAGGGTTTCCATGACTCCCCTTTGAAGTCCTCCAGTGGATACTGGAAATGAATACAGAGGAAATCACTCCTACGAGGCAAAACACAGGGCTTCATCCCCATCCTTTGTCCTTGGGAGCAGTTCTGCCTGACAGTCTGAGAGAAGCTGTAATTATCACACTATCAAGTCCATAAGAACAGGACACTGGCCCGAGCAACCTAAGTCACTGGTAGGTGTGAAATTATCCTTGCTGCCAAACTAGTTTGACAGAAATTCCTGGGTCTCAGCCAGGATGATTTGTCTTGTGGGGGGAAAAACAGAGCACAATATACATATCTTTGCAGCCCCTCTCCCCACAAGAACAATTATGTTTCTGTGCGATTTACAGTATTATTTCACATGTAGTTTTCACAATGTTTTTATCTGTTTTGCAACAACAGATTAACACATGTTCATTTTTTTCTCATATTCATTTCACACAATGCATTTTTTCCCGCACACAGCATTCTTTGCATTTACTTTCTGAAAGGCTTTTTATAGATCTGGTCAGTTTCTGGACACAGAGATATGCTTAAAATTTTTTTCTTGGAAATTGACATGAGGCAAGAGAGAGCATCTTTCCTTTGAAGTACTTTACGTGTGTTGGTTTATTTCAAAAAGTAAATCCAAGCCGTGTGGCCTTGAAGCAGAATTCGTTTGCTTTTCATGGACCTTCCTGATGAAACAATGCCGTTCTGGGAGGGATGGCCTTATCTGATGGTGTTCAAAATGAAATAAACGGACAGGGCTGTGTTTTAATAGAACAAAACTGTGTGATGTTTCAAATGAAAATAGCACCAGTGTGATGCCATTTTAAATGTAGGTCATTTTCCTGTGCAGCCATGAATGTTTAAATGACAGAACAGCAATTCACAGCCATTCTGAATTTGAGTTCTTTTCTCTGGATTCACGTGAATGAAAACAAATGCAGTTATTCTTGGGGTGGCTGTGTTCAACTCTCACCCCATATGTGCTCAGCAGACCAGAACACAGCCATTTTAGGGTGACTGCTGAAATGCAGTTTTTGTTGTAGCCTTAGGCCTGAAATGTACCCCACAACATGTTTACCTGGCTTTCATGTATTCCCATGTATAATATTTGGATCAGTTTGTATCAACTCTTTGTCGTTTACTAGATCCATTGTTATTAAATAATGCCATGTATGGTTTTTCTGAAATAATATTATTTTAAACATTTAGAAAAGTGATAGCAATAGTGAATGGTTGATTGAGAGAGAAACAAGGCCATTATTCCATGATCCAGTGAGAAAGATTTGCAGAAATCGTCAGGGATGTCATTTCACCAAAATGCCAGGGGTAGCAAAAGTGACATCACATGACCCTAAACCGCTGATGACATCACAGGAAGTGATGTCATTGACCCCACCCCAAAGTGACGTCATGGGAAGAGATAGAACATGACCTTTCACTCCTTTAATGAGTCTAGCAATTATTGTATAGAATTCCAGAAAGACAAATTATTTGTTATTCCTATTCTTTCTTATTTAGGGTTACTTCTCACACTGGTGGAACCCTTGAATTTTTTAAGAGGCTTCAACGTACATTTCAGCCACTCTAGAAACCATGAGCCACATGGCTGGCACTGGCCACACCCCAGGAGCATCAATGTAACAAAAAACAAACAAAAAAATATATATATATATTTATATATTTTAAGGTGTAGCAAGGGAGACCACAGGGGTAGGAATGAAACCGCAGGGGTCGCAGTGGCGACTCCCAAATGACGTCCCTGGAAATCGCGTTCTTTTTGTGTGAGGTAAAGTGTAGCACAGGTTTTAAGAACTCCACAATAGTGGCTACAGTCTTAACATGAGTATGAGGCCCAATATGGGAGGCCAGGTTCGAAAGAATATGGGTATTTTCTCTGAGTGAATATTAATGAGTGTAAAAGTCACCGTCTGTAGTTGTTCGATGGTATGTGCTCATTGTCAGTAAGTCATGGGAAGTCAATCACAATAAAATGCATTTATGTTATTTATTTATTTTATTTATTTTTTGCATTTATAGCAGTGCACACAACCCTCAGGCATCTAAGCACTAGTTACAATGTATATGATGTTACAGGAAGAATACATGTGTAGCACAGGGCTAGGGGTCATAAACACGTAAGTTTTGGGTATGTTGCAAAAGTGACACTAGGCAAAAAAGTCACATTCAGGTGGGTAAACTTCAAAATCAGTTAGCCATTTAGGTAGTATCACGTGGCTAGAAGCACATTACAATACAAGCGCACGGCTAAAAGGTGGCATTCCTGTAGGTCAGTCACACTCATGTGAATGAGGCAAATCAGGTACAGGCTGCAGCAGTGGTGTGTGGCTAAAGAACAGGTTACAATACAAGTGCACAGCTACACGGTTGCATTCTGGTCGGTTAAAGTGACAATCAGGTAGCTATTCTGGCAAATCAAATCATGTACAGGCTGCAGCAGTGGGTCGTGGCTAGAAGCTTGCTTCCAGAAGTGAGCAGCAAATCTAATGGTGTAAGTGGTACAACAGAAATACATTTTTGTATTAGGTGCGCAGCGTGGCCTCCATGTCACATATGAAATTGTGGCATTCTAATGCTGGATAGCATTTTAATAACACCCGAAAATAGAAGCATGGAGATCAATATGCAATATGTTTATTTATGTTCAGGTGATTGAAAATTGAAAAGTTATTTTGCTGCTAGTATCGTCGATATTTGCCTGCAGTCCTTGCTGTGAACAAATATGCAATACGTGTTTGCTGTTGGATGACGGTTGTGCCGTGCTTCAAAGCCTTCACGTCGCCATCCCATTGGTATATGGGGAATCTTGCCAGTATCCATAATGGAGCGTTGTTACGCGGAAAATGGTATGGCTCTAGTTGTGTGCATGTTGTTTTATGATTTCCGGCTTTTTTGTTGATATATCTTAAATATGCATGTATAAAATAAATAGATAAATAACACAACGGATTGTTTTGTGTAACTAGGCACCTGTATTCATCTGGTTCCAGAGGACTCTTGACATATCTTAACTTCGCACGTCATGGTATCAGTAGAGCCAGCCTTGCCGACTGGCTAATTGTTTAGACAAGTCACGGCCGCCTGGGTGGCCTTACCCTGCCTATCAAACGGTGCCAAGCCAAAACCCTAAGTGCTGAGCGTCTACCATCACATGACATGTCGGTGGCAGGCCTGGCTCGCGTCAGCAGGAGACCGCTGATGGTTCAGAGGGATAACGCGAGAGTTGCTTCCCGCCAGCCAATACACTGGCTCATGCCACTCCTTGTAGTGGCCCCATTTTATGTATCGATGTCTAGGAAAACAAAAACAAAAACCGCAACGGGCAAACGTTTTTCGTTGCACAACAGAGAACCCCTGGCTCTTGGTTTATAGATGTGTTGGTGCCTCTGGATTACAGAGTGACTCGTAGCTCAGAAGTGTTTATGCATATCATCAGTTTGATAGGATTTCTAATCACGAGTAATACTCGTTTTAATCGGGATCGTTTAAAAAAAAAATGTTGCATTCAATACAAATGGATGTGGCATGCAGCGTTTCTAAATTTACAGGAATTCATCGTGGCTAGAATTGTATGTATCACAGTCTTCGACTTCCAAGGGCCTGTTTGGTAAGTACAGTGGCCACTGCCACACACACATGTTCACAACACGCGCATGCAGTAGAGAATGTGTCAAGCCTGGCGATTGTGTAGGACATCAGCAGTGTTTGACGGTAATGCCAGTCCCTACACTGAAGAACACATGCTCTTGTTTTAGTTCGTGTAATCTTTGCACAGCCATCCCATTCCCATTATATCTGCTTTCTGCCTGCGCCATGAGAGCTTTGAGACACACGCATGCCCCTGATGAGGTAAAAGGACTGTTTGTGGCAAATTCACTGAAGATGAGATCATTCCGTCGCTTGCTAGTCACACAATCTTTATGCCAGTGGTGGAAATCTCAAAAAGGCCACGAACTTGCAGCAAGCCATAAGAGGGACCTGCTTCCAGGTACTGTATCAGTCCTATTATTGTACTATAGCAGGCATGCTGTGTGTTTTATTGTTAACACACGAATTGACACCTTTGACGAAGTGCTTTATAGCCTTACATAAAAACTAAACACACTTTACATATGAAAACGAGTTCATATTATTTGCCAAACGAGTGACAATGAACACAGCCAAATAACCTGTTCTATGGATGGTACCCACCCTGTTGGCCTGCAATCATATTCTAGTGTATTTACCAGCTTAGAGGAGATAACTGAATTTACATATTATTCTGGACACGCCCAGAAGGACAGTGCAGCACTTAACAAGAGTGCCATCTACTACCCAAGCCACGTGTTTTCTTGCGTGTTGTGTCATCAGTGAGACGTGGCTGCGGTACAGCATATCTCTAGGCACAGAAAGCAAAGGGCCTATCTCTGATTTCCCTACCAAACTAGGGTGAAACAAGACGTGCTTCCAAATTCACCAAATATGAACAAGCAATGCCAAATGTCCTGTTCTATGTGACTACATTTATGTCATATATAAAACAGCACTAAGAGGGCCTGATTCATGGAATTTTAAGTGCAGTGCGAAGTGACTTTGCACTGCGTACATTCATGGAGCAATGCCCTGATTCACGGAGAAGTGCAAAGTGTATTTTGGCTGTGCAGTCGCTTTGCACTGCAAAAATACACTTTGCACAGCTCCATGAATCCGGGTGTTTGTTGGGAGTGCATTCACGTTGCAGTAGCGCAAAGTCACTTTGCACTGCGCTAATAATTTCATGAATCAGGCGTTTTATCGATGTGCTTTAACCCCAAAGACCTTTATAAGAAATTGGAAAATGGTAGCTCAAGAACTCTGGTTTATGGAGAAATTGGGTTAGAGCCATGTGCAAAATAAAATGGTTTTTAATAACTCACCTGTCATCAGTGGTCGAAGTGTACGAAAAGAAGTAGTGGAACTATGTTCCCTGCTGGCCTGCCCCCGCTCCCCACAAACCCCACCGACAGACCCCCTCCGACACAAAATCCAAACCCCCAAACAAACTCACCTGCTATTTATGGGAATGTTCAGTGCAGTGCGCTAAAGTGCAAGCTTCAACTTCTTCCTATTTTAAAACGAAACCATTGCAGAACAGTTTATTTTTAAAATTAAAGTATAGGAACTGTAAAACTTAAAAATAAAAAGTATGGGGACACCGCTCCCGACCGCCCACGCCCACTTCGACCTCTGCCTGTCATGCGAGGTCGACTGGCCTGTAGGGAACTCGAGGGATTTCCCAGAAGGCCTCTGCAGCCTGGGACTTTTTTGTACGTAACCTATTTTATTTCCACATTTTCTTATTGGAAAAGGGTTGGGCTTGCTGAAAATGTGTAGTATGAGGCCACTTTGAAAATTATTTCCAGGGCCTCTTTTAGGTCCCAGTTCACCCCTGCCAGTTTGTCGATGTCATCATTTTCCTAGAAATGCAGAGAGGACATTACCTTTCCGCATTACAATATCCCATTGCTTGTCCATTGTGTTAATATAATTCATTATTCAAATGGGGGTCAATCTTTAGCATAATTAGTGCTTTATGTGCGTGGTTAATTTTTTATGTGCATAACAAGATGGTATTTAATGTTTGTAACACGTCAAACATGTGTTTCAAATGATGCAATTACAAACAGATTCAGGAAACAAATAAAACATAAAAAGACCAAGCCAAAGAAAAAAATGCAACTAGGCTGAAGGAATCAATACAATTGAGAAAGTGTGAAAATTAAACAGCTGAGACAGAAAAAACAGGAATTATGCAGTCATAAAATGGACAATGTCATATGAAAAAAAAAGAAAAATTAATGTCAAGTAAGAGATTCAATCAAGAAAGATACTAAAAATGTGAGTAGAGTAAATATGTGTGGCTTTGAAAACATACTAAACTTTCTTCATATACCTCCAATTTTTCTGCCAGTATCCTCCTATTAGTTTTGGCTATTGGGTGGCACTGAAGCACTGCCAATTAGGTAAACTGTTAGCCTATGAAGTGAAGATAGGAGAGAGCTGGGATGTGAAGAAGAGCACACAGCAATAGGGTGTTTTTGGCTTTTTACTCACCTACTGACTGCCCATAGCCGCACCTATGGCCTTACCCTCAAACTTACTACCGCTCCCTGCCCAAAACACAACCCTGTGATCTCTGTGAGTGTGCTCGGTACGTTTAAGGGCATATCTTTGCTATTTCTCAAAATTCCTTTGAAAGGCAACGTCTTAAGTGCAGCTGTAAACTAGACCATGTGTAATCAAAACATCTAAACCAGGTTTGCCTTCAGGGGCTTGGTTTATACACCAAATAAAGCATGAGGGTATGTCTGCCATTTCATCTGTTCGTTGCACTGAATTCCTGGAGAGAAAAAAAAACATAGGCAAATCCAACAGGTTTGGCTTTCGAATAGGTCATAGATTAGCATTTGCTAAGCACTGCCATAATATTCAGACTGACACCATTTTTCAGCTCCTGCCATCACATTTACAGATAGTACCTTCATGGTAGCACCTGGAAAATGTCTATGCCACAGCTGAACAAAAGCAAACACTGGATGCTATGCCCGTGCATGATTGTATTCTGAAGGACACACAATGAATATTTAGAATCGATTAAAGACTAGGTGGTGAGTATTATGTATGGTGTTAATCTACTCATTCAGCAGCAGAGAACACAATGCATGTAACCAAATGATTGGAAACAAAGACAGATATTTTGAGACAGAGCATGAAATAGAGCTCCTTAATCCTGTGGTGTCGTGACCTCCACAAAAGGAAACACACTAGATACATCACAAAAAAGCCTGTGTAGTCAGTCCCTATTTCCTCTTACATGGTGCTCGGAAACAGATGTAGAATGAGCACTGTTAGAAAAAAACAGACCGAAAGGCAATGGGCCTGACTTTTAAAAAAAGTGCAAAAACGTGCAAAACCTTAGCGCCACCTCTAAGATTGCACCATGCAAAACTATTGCAAAGCATGCTGAATTAAAAAATAATCTATGTTCAAAACCCAACCTTGGAGATAAAAAACGTTTACACTGCACGCGCTCACAACATCCCCTCAGCGCAGATCTAGATTGTGCTGTGGGCCCACATTGTGTCACAAAGTGAAGCGCTAAAAAGAAAAATACAGCAATTGTGTGGTGTTATCATACAGAATGCCTCAACAAATGCTCCTACTCCCCCTTGTCACAGTACATACTCTATGAAGGCACTAAGGGTCTTATCACAAGTTTGGTGGCAATACAATGGTAATTCCACCCTGGCAGTATTACCATTACTGCTGCATCACAAGTCGCCAGGAGAGCACACGCACTGTTGGCGATAACGGCAATTCCGTCATGCAGAATTATTGCTGTAGATGAATTTTGGGCAGGAATTCCACCCAGATTCAGCTGAGGTACCGTTATCATTGGCATATTTGGTACTGATTCCACCGGCGCAATTACCGTTGGTGGAATTACAGCCAGCAGAAATAACGTCATCACCGGAATGGGAAGCCTTGCGGTGGCCATCTTGGAAAGTACTATCCACTCTGAATCTCCCATTTCCTATTGCAACCCAGAGATAAGACTTGTCACAATCATGTCACAGGAAAAGGGGAAAGTTAAGGTGCCAGAGAGGAGGCTACATAAACAAAAGTTAATTGAGGCTGAACTTCAGTTTCTGGTGGATGAGGTTGTCTGCCATGCTGTGGTGCTGTATGACAGCAGTCAGAGCAGGACCTTTGGGCAGAGGAAGACTGCCATCTGGGCCACCCTCATCGATAAGGTTGTGACAATGGGCATTGTCCCATGGTACAGTGAAGACTGCCATAAGAGGTGGGATGACCTTCAGGCCAGGGTCCTCAGTTTCATCGCCATGCACAGGAGGCAGACCTAAGCCACAGGATATGGCAGCATGGAACCCCTTGCCCTGACTCCATGGGAGTAGAAAGCCAGCTCCATCCTCCACATGGAATAAATAGAGGGGATTGGGAGTACATAAGTTGGAGCAAGCAGCCAATGGGATGGCGGTGAGTCTTTCATTCCCCACTTCCATGGGCATGCACTGGCCAAAAGCATGTTTCTGCCAACATAGATGAGCACAGTGGGCAGGGAATGAGCAATCACACAGCCATCAGTCCAAGGGCACAGTGACTATATGCATGTGCTAGTGAAGCTGGGATAATGTTGCAATGAACATGCACCTTAGTGGAAATGTGTATTTGAAGCCATGGAACCATGAGAAGCACCCATGTGTTCTGTGAAAGTCCATGTTGCCAAGTTAACCCCCTGTGCCACGACAGCAAGCAATACTGGCAGGCCAACAGGCAATGTGTGCATACATGCACTGTGTACACCCTTAGAAGACACTACTCCCACCTAGCAGTAGCTCTTGTCATTGGCCTGAAAGCAACCACGCCCTTCATAAAAAGATGTTTGTAGGAAGATCATACTTCATGTTGCATGACTGTCTTGCTAGCAGGCATGATGACTGACTGCATGGCATTATCCACCCAACAGGTACACAGTCAAATGAGGTTTAAGAGGCAGGTCCCGCCACTGCACAGGTGACCTCCTCCATTGGCAGTGCATTCAACTCCATTCGTGCCCTGGCTGGCCATGAGAGCAGTGGAATGAAGAGCAGGCGGGCAGCACCAAGACTACATGAAACCAGCACAGAGTCAGCTGTGCTAGGTGTGGAGACACCAACTGTCCCCATATCTGTGCCCAATGACCCCTCCACCAGCTATGCAGACGGCACAGGAGGAACCGCACATGCTACTTCAACTGCAGCAGATGTGACAGCCAAACCACAGCTGGCCACTGTGGAGATCCCCAAGGGGCAACAGAGTGCCATTCACACACCTGCATCCACCCATCTGCTCCCTGACACTCTCTCGTCACCTGTGTCAGACAGGCATCAGCAGCATAAGGCTGGATCAGATATGGGAACCAATGGCATTCCAGATGACAAAGAGTAAGAAGACACAAGCTTCAGGCCCTTGTTTCAGCCTTAGCCTTCTCCAGAGCTCATAGCCTGTGCCACAGCACTCACTGGCTGCAATTTGTGTGAGGCTGGGTGCCATGGAGCAGCGCCGGGTGTCCATTGTAAACCTTGCAGGGCAACAGGTGCATCAGCTGTCAAAGGCACAGCCAGTTTTGTGTCGGAGCTGTGGATTGGATTTTTTTGTGTTTTAGGAGGTTTGATAAGGAAACCATATAGTGCCACACCTCGTTGAAACAGTACCCAGAGCCATTGTCTATTTTTACTACCATAGCAACCCTGGGACAAGCTTCACAAACACGCCAGATGTGAGACGCTATGCTCGAGGTAAGTGCTCTACTGTTCAACTACTGTGCCCAAGATTTCACCCAGGCTTCTAGCAGAGCTTTATCTTTATATCTATATTAAAGCATATTTACGAATACGCTAGGGTTTTAATAATAATCATTGCCTAGTGTTCACTTACCGAGGGATATGCTTCCACACGGCATCGGAAGTCACCGCACTCTCTATTCTTAGTTTAATGCGTGATATGCATCCTTGGAATAATTGGAGCCTTCATACACTATCTCTAGTTACATCCAAAATATGTTGCAAAGCATGTTCACTCCACCTGGTTCTAGGGTCTGTAGCTTGCGCAGGTGCGTTTGCAATCGTCGGGTTTGGGTTTCAATTTGAAAGTGCTGCGCAGGGTTGATAATATGAGGGCTGAGTATTGGAATAGCAAACATCTCTGGCCTTTTGATCAAGGGAGAAGGCCCCGATAATGAGTAATCCTGGGCAATTTACTTTCGGTTTTTGTTTGTAATGAGCAATGCAAATGGGAGGTGTGTCCAGTGGGTAAAACCATTTGGTTATATACTCATAGGGAAGTTACAAGATGGTTTAAGCAATGCATATTTACCAAGTGTTGTAATTTCTATATAGTCCATGCCCTAAAAATTCCACGTAATCCCTAGACTTTCCAAATTTTGATCTCGTGGTATTTCAAGGGATCTCATGTTTTTATTGTTAATTTACTCATGGCAACGCTATTAGTCCGGCTTGCTCTGTACTTTACCTTCCATTGGCCAGCCTCCCTCTCTGTGTCTGGAGAAATGTGCACGGAGGTGTTGAGGGTTTGCATAAGCTGAACCTCCTCATCACTATTATCCCTGGCTGGGAAGAAAGTAAAGGGTCAAGGGGCAAAACTGGAAAGTTGAATAGGAGTGTTGCCAAAGAATAATCTTCATCATTGTTATGCAGTAGGGGTTAATGCCTGATGGATTTGACAGAATAGGTTTAGAGCGTCCCTGTATCTTTTCCTGCCTCATCGCACCTTTCCCTCCGCCTTTTTTCTTGGATTGCCTTTAATGGCTCAGTGGGTACTCAGTGCGATAAAGGCATAATACGACAAATACCTCAATCATATCATAGGATTGGAGATTTCTGAAACACATAGCCGTCATATAGCACCCATTAATTTGATTATGGGCCCCTGGTTTCGTGGCATTGTATGGGATATAGAGAGTAAGGGAGAATTATACCAGTTGCTACAGGTAATTCGACTTCCAAATTCCTTAATTTATTTGGAATGTTGCACAGGTTGGAGTGTAAGTGACTCAAATGATTCAGACTAATACATGTGCCAAGCGCTTCAGGGTTATTAGATAAGGGGAGCTATTAAGAATGATATAATTCATGGGGTAGTTATTCTCCACCGACTTCGATCTACAAATAGATGGGTTTCTCACATATATGCTAGGGTTAACACATTTTAGAGTGGGAAACTTGAGTTTGGAGAAAGGAAATTAAAAGGTGCATAGAAAGTGTGCAAGATTATAATATATAAATGAACGTGATAACTAAATTGAGCAATATAATTTCTTATAGTGAAACGTTAAGTTGATAAGTTACATATTTAAACTTGTTCGGGTGAAGGAGAACATAGTTGAAATGACCTTTTCTCAATCTCAGTTCAGCTCTGAGTTATAGTATGTTTTTTATTAAGTTAGGTTCAGTGAATTTCATTTTCACACATGTTTTGTTTATGTTAAAAGTTTGCTTTATTTTCTTTCTATCTCAGTATTTAGTTTTGGTTCGACCAAGGACTTTACATTAACTATGGCAGTACCAAGTAATCAGATCATTGATTCTTTGCAGATTGTGTCTTGGAACATAAATGGCTTGAACAACCCTATAAAAAGGAAAGAAATAATGTTGCATTTGAGACATCTAAAAGCAGATATTATTTTACAAGAGACACACTTGACAGATGCAGAGGCTACTAAATTTGAGAAAGGCTGGGATGGACAAATGTTTCATTCCACACATTCTTCAAGCTCAAGAGGAGTGTCAGCACTGTTTAAAAAGAATTTCCACGGAACTATTGTAGGTTCTAAGTCAGATAAGGAGGGTGGTTGATTAGCATTTACAATGCAAGAGTTGGTGTTTACAATATGTAATATCTATGCCTCTAATATTAACAGTGGTCAATTTTTTTGTGGATTAGGCCGTTGCTTATTAGAACCTGTTGGTGGGAGGGGCCTTTAATCTGGTGGTGGACCCAGTTTTGGATAGAAACAGTCAGATGGTTAGGGATGGCAGGAAAAAAGATATAGAGGCATTGACATTGTTAATGCAAGATAGGAAGGGGGTATACTTTCCATTTGGGTGCCCATAATATCTATTCGCGTATAGACAATGGGCCTCATTACGACTGTGCCAGGTCTGGTAACAACTGTGCAGTAACTGGTGTTACCAGACCGGCACACTCTGATTTATTTGGGTGGCTGTTGTCCCGCCCGCCATGTCAGACATGGCGGGCGGGACGGCACCCGCCCGCAGACTTAGACGGAAGCACCGGCACTGTTGCACATGGTTCCGGTGTTTCCGTCCTCCCCATTCCCATTGAGTCCTATGGGACTCAAATGGGAATGTAGAGTAACATTTTCCAGCGCCTGACTTCACAGACCGCCAGGGCTGTAATGCCCCAGTGATTCCGTGAAGTCATGTGCCGGAAAAAAAAATGACAACTCCCGCAGCAGCCTGCCGGTTTTACCGCACCGCTACCGCCGGAGTTGTAGTGAGGCCCAATGTGTTGACATCAGGAACAGTGACACAAAATTTTATGAGCAGTGAGAGTGAGGGCATCATTATCTCAGATCACGCACCCATCAGATTAGAACTTTCACTCAGTTACTCATCAGGCAAAACAAGAATTTGGAGATTGAACACCCGAATTTTGAAAGAGGAAGAATTAAAGAATATTCTAGTGGAGGAAGCGGAGGAATACATTAAAACTCATTTGAATGGGGAAGTAGGGATTGATACTGTTTGGGAAGGATTTAAATTTGTGATGCGTGGAGTGGTTATGAGAGTGTCTGGAATTAAAAAAAGGAAGAGGGATGAGGAAGTGAAAGAACTTAATATCTCAATTAAGAACTTGGAAAAAGAACTAATGGGATCTTTTGAGGAAGGAAAACCGATCAAGTTGATGAAATTAAAATTTGATTTAAACAAAATTCTTAGTGTAAAGGCAGAGTTTGCAATCTTTAGGTTGAAATGCAGATACTATGAAAGGGGGGAGAAATGCAGAAGATTATTGGCTCACATTTTGAGAGTAAGAGAAGCAAATAGAAAACAAATGGTGTGATTAAAAAAGAACAAGGGATGACTAGGGACCCGAATGAAATAAATGAGATATTTAAACACTTCTATATGAATTTATACAGTGAGCCTACGAAGGTAGACTCAGATCGTATGGACCAATTCTTAACAACATTGCAGTTTAAAAAAATGACAGAGGAAGAGAAATAATATCTATAATCAGAGATATCTTTGGAAGAGATCAAAAAGGCTATCTGGAGCTTGAACCTGGGGAAAAGTCCAGGGCCATATGGTCTACCAGCGGAGTTTTATCGTGCAATGCCAGAAAATGTTATGAGTCTGATGAGAGATATGTTTGTAAATTGTAAAATAAAGGGAATTTTACCACGTACGCTTAGACACACAACAATATCCCTCTTGCTTAAATAAGATTGCCCGGAGCTGGAACCTGGAAGTTATAGACCTATTAGTTTCATTAATTTGGACAGCAAAGTATTATCCAACATCTTGACTGCAGAAGGTTCTCCCAAGGTTAATACATCCCAACTAGGCATGTTTTATAAAGGGTAGATTATCAGCTTCGAACATGCAGAAGTTGAACTTACCTTGGAAGAATACCAGAAATTGAAGATAGAATCAGTGGCCTAGTCCCTCGATGCTAAAAAGGCTTTCAATTGAGTAAGATGGGAATTTTTGCTGAGAACGATGTTGAGGATGAATTTTGGATCTAAATACATGAGTTGGATTAGAGTCCTCTATAAAGATCCTACTGCAAAGTTGAATACAAATGGGAAAATATCTGGAATATCTGAGCTGCAATGTGTGATGCGTCAAGGTTGCCCTTTGTCCCCATTACTCTTTGTGATTTTGATGGAACCATTGGCCGAGGCAATACGAGCAGATGATAAGATTGTTGGAATTAACTATCATGGGGTTTGTCAAAAACTCTGGCTATACGCCGATGATCTGCTAGTGGTTATTCAAGATCTCACATCATCAATCTCGGCACTGATGAAATTGATTGAGGAATTTGGCTTGATATCAAATTATAAGATAAATTGGTCCAAATCAGAGGCTCTGCCGTGTACTCACTCAACAAGAAATGTACTAACAAGGAATTTTGGCTGCCCAAAAATCTTCAATTGGAATGCTGCCCATTGAAGATGAAATTCTTGGGCATATGGATCACCAAGTTTATTGGGGAAATGATGAGCCTAAATATGGACGTGACAATGCAAAACATAATATTGTAAATAGAAAGATGGGAGTCGCTCAATCTGTCATTAGGAGGTAAGGTAAACGCTATAAAAATGATGTTAACACCAAACATAACATATGTACTGAGTATGATTCCCCTCCTGGTGAAGAAATCAATATGGAGGAAGGTGGATAGCATACTCCAATCTTTTCTATGGAATAAAACGTTTCCAATACTTAAAATGTGGAAATTACAACTACAGGCTGACAGAGGAGGATTGAACATTCCAAACTTTGAACATTACCATCAGGCGTTCACGCTGCGACATGTTATGTCATTCATAGTAGAAAAAGAAGATGACAGGCAATTGCAGAAGCAGATGGGGCAGGTCCATTGAACACAATGGCAATCCTATCAACTTCCAACATAGACTATGGGACTCGCTCTGCCTTAACAGAATTTTTGAGATCTGCCTGCAGGGCATATGAAGTTAAATCGAAATTGAGACCAGCTAGAACCAACACTTCCTCAATATGGATGAATACAGTAATTAAGATAAGTAACAAAACCATATTCTGGATAAATTGGTTTGCTGCTGTTATCAGGAAAATCAAAAATGTATTTGAAGGAGAAAGATGGAATACATTCCGAGAGTTAAAGTAGAATACAATTTGGCTGACTGCACATATGGAGAATATAGGAGCTTGAAACGTGAATATGCCAACATTAGACAATTCAGATTTAATGATACTATTAAGAAAATAGGCAATACGAAAACAAGGTGAAACACTGTTAAGCCGGTTCTCAGAAGGGAATAAAAAGATCCTGGATACATGGACGGCCGCCTGAATGAAGAAATGATGCAAAATAGAAGGAAGGCGTTGTGTGGAAAAATCAAAAGAATGTTTTTAAACATAGTAGAGAGGGCACGTCAAGTTGAGATCCTGAACAGAGTGTTTTGGACGCTGGTTTGAATGCATAAGCAAGGTTTAATTATGACAGACATTTGTTGGGGATGTGGTCATGCTCGAGGAAGAATGGCACACATGGTCTGGGAGTATTACAAGGGGAGAGAGAGTGGAGTTGCCGGTCTGATTAATAGAGTACTGAAGGAGAATTTGGATGTTGACTTTGTGACACTGATCCTGAGAGAATCCACGATACTGGAGGACTTGAACCACCGTCAAATAACCTGGTTTTTAAAGGTGCATTAGTTGCAAAAAAACTAATCTTGCAAAATTGGAAGTCAACAAGTTTTTTGACATGGAATACTTGGATGGAAGAAAAGTACATTATTTGCAACATTGAGAAAGTTTGGTTTATCAATGCAAAAGAAAGTTTCACTGTTTCTAGGAATTTGGATGGCCATCTTGAGTTTGGATCTGGACTGAACATGTGCCCCAATGAGAAGCTTGCCGCTAAGACAAATAGCTATTTCTGATATTCCTTCTTTGTATAAATTGGTTGTGTAGGTATATATATATATATACATTGAATATTGGTATTTGATTAATGTGAATTTGAACATTGAATATTATCATACCTTGTTTTTTCTTTGTTTATTTTGTTCTCTCTTTTCTTACCTTCAATGTTAAGTATGGTCAATGCATCACACTCGATTGTTGGGGGTGGGTTTAAGGTACATACCGTGTTTTAAAGTTGGGGGATTGTAGGTTTATATGTGTAAGTTATTGATTTGTACCTGTTTGTTGGACATTTTGAAAAATTGGTTTATAAAAAAAAATGAGTTTAGTTGCTCACTCCTAGTGACCTGCTGTTGTTCATTCCAAGGGTTATACGTGTGCAGTGACCTACATGCCTGAGCTCAGCTGAAATTCCAGGGATGTCCCATACTCATCAAACACAAGGGTGCTTCCTCTTCTCAACTCTAAGCTCTGAAGGGACTGATGGCGATATCACAAACCACATACTGAGACCCACATAGCACTGCAGTTTGGTGAACCCTTTGGGAAAACAAAAGAGTAGCCCAACTGGCATTGCCAGGGTGACTGTCTGGAAGGACAAGAACCAAAACAGAAGAATCATGGGATTATTCAGATGCTATATAACCCGGCTATAAGGAGGAGTGGAAACAAATATTAATAAAGAGAATTCTTTGGAAAGTGATATTTTGGAAAGTGGAACACCCTTATAATGTAAGTACTGTCCCCTTCTGTCGGGCTCAGACTCCCTTCACATAGTTCACATAGGTCCCCATCGGTAGGCTCAGACTCCTTTCATAAAGACAATTCATGTAGATCCCTGTCTGTCAGCCTCAGACTCTTCACAAACACAGTTCACGTGGGTCGCCCTCTGTCAGACCCAGACCTCACTCCGGTCCACCTCTGTCAGGATCAGACCTTTCACAACAAAGATTAACAATAATGACAACGGGCTCCCTTCCCTATGCTTTATCCTTCAGGTCTCCCTCATTCAGGCTCAAACCGCTTTTGGATGTCAAAGACTTTCAAATATGCTTGGCTTTCTTTGCAGACCGCTGCAGGATCCCTTTGACTTAAAGTTCACTTTTCAGCTTTTTTCTTTCCCCATCTCTCTGAGTTAATTTTCCTCATTTCATTTTTGCAGTTCGTTCACGTTTATTGCTACAAACAATGTACCTTTCAGAGAGACTTTCAAGTGAGCTACTTACTTTCGCCGGACCACTCTGTTACTCTGTATCACTGATTTCACAACTGTATATAATGTTGCCACTTCAAACATTCTTTAATACAGACCAGTCTCTCAGGTCGCTTGCCAATACACCGGCTGTGTGCGTTTCTCTTGGTTGTACGATTTCCCATTCACGAGTCAAGGTTAGTACCACAGGCTTGGCTTTGCCTATCCAACTCTGCCGTTCACCTGGGAGGGTCGCTGGCATCCTTGAAACACAATGCAGTCTTCACTTGTGGGACCTGACCTCCTCCACTTGTCTTTCATGGCATGTCTGAGGCAATGAACACCATTAGAGAAATCTTGGGGGTTTTGACCCATCTCTTGGTCCGTCACTCTGCTCCCGTAGGTTTGCCTTTGCACTGGAAGTTCTGCTCAAACTAATTGGTATCAGGTGTATGCACTTGAAATCAAGTGCCTGACTTTGCCTGACCCGATTAACGGGACATGTCCAGTATAATGTATCAGAGTTAGTCTTGGTACTCTCAATCACCGTCGTCCTCAGCCCAGTGTTTGTGTAAAAATAAGGGGGGAGTTGGGATCTCAGAATATCCTAAAAAATAGGAAGTGGTAGATGAACAAAAAAGTGGGGAATACCATGTCTCTCCATCGGCTGCCTCACCCCACTCCCCAAAGACCCTTCACCCAGGTGATCCCCCCGCACTGATCAACCCCCAGAAACTGGATCCAAAAGCAATGACCGTGTCCTGACCACCTGGATGGCAAGACCCCAAGGACTAGTGGTTGAGACACCCTTTGGTTTCTCATACCATGCAAGTACAACAGGTACAAATGCAGCAAGCACAGACACAATAGGCTATGGCACCACAATGGAATATGACTACAGGAGCTCAGCAAGCACCTGCACCTAAATTAGGGAGTATGACTGTGGTAGGAGGAAATCCTTTCACATGTACAGGGATATATTTATATCCACACTAGAATAGCCCACAGAGCAACCTGATGTATTCAGTACTGTCAGTGACACTGGACCCCGAAGAGGAACCAAGGGTCAAGGTGACAATAGGAGGCAAGACATTTTCATTTCTTGTAGATAACAGAGCAACTTAGTCCTGTGTCCATGAGGGAAAATATACACTGTCAGGTATTGCTATGAACATGCAGGGATTCTCTGGGATGATGAGTTTAGTTCCTTTTACAGACAAATTACCAATCTCTATAGGAGAACACGACATGTCAATGCCATTATTATATTCTAGGCAAACGCCAGGTAACATAATAGGGTGTGACTTAATGATGAAACTTAACATGACAATGGGCCTCATTACGACCCAGGCGGTAAGTTACCGCCTGGGCCGTGACTTTACCACCATGGCGTAAACTACGTTTACGCCATGGTGGTTGGCGGACTTACCGCCCCATTCCGACCTTGGCGGGGCGGTAAGTCCCCAATCCCCATTTACCCTTCCCCATTCCCATTTTTGCCCCATAGGGCATAATGGGAGTGGGGAAGGCGTTAATTACGCCACCGTAAATTACGGTGGCGTAATTAACTCCATGGTCCCTTAGCGCCATGGATTTTAACACCTGCTAAAAGCAGGTGTTAAGTCCGCCATGGCGCTAAGGGACCTCGTACTCAGGCGGTAAGTGTCGGCGCTGTTTACGCCGCCGTAAAACCCTTACCGCCTGAGTCGTAATGAGGCCCAATATCTTTTACTGATGAAGGAATAGTGTATTCCACTCCAGGCATACAAAATATGAATCTGAGAGAGTTTATATCAGCCTTTACAGGCCAGAAAGCATTACGAGGTGTCCCTTTGGATACAGAAGTTTTTTTGTATGGCATGACTGTTTTATTATCATGGTGTCCAGATTGATAGGTAAACTATTAAGAATACATGACATGATTAATTTTTGTTCAGACCAGAAATCCCTATGAATCATGAAGAAGGGCAGATTACCCCCTTGGAGTTAGAAGCAACAGTGTTCAGAGAGGAAAGGGTGGTTCTTCATGGGACAGATGATGAGAGAAGAGGATGGAGAACAGTGATAGCCTTTAGTGAAGGATACAAGCTGAAACATTGGAAAGACGAGTAGTTGTTTAAAATGAGTACTCAGATGGTGAACTTGTAGAGGGGGAGCCAAATGCCTCTAACGGAAATCCCTCACCTATTTTGCCTATATATTGGAAGCCGGAAATTGCAACATGCACAATGCCAATAATGGTATATATACCACGAAGAATCCTCGAAACAAGGTATCCATTGAGAAAACCCTATATGATGTACCCACGGAGGGATGAAAGTCTCTTAAAGGAGCTTCCCCCAGAAGCTCACTGTCTCCCGAGCCCTGGTTCTCTCAAGGCTGGACTACTGTAACAGCCTCTATCTTAATCTGCCTGCCTCCACTCTCCGCCCTCTGCAACTTATCCAGAACAGAACTGCGAGACTTGTCCTTGGCCTCAAGCCCAGGGACCGTATCTCTCCAGGACTGAAATCTCTTCACTGGCTCCCAGTGGCTGCGAGGATTAAGTTCAAAACCCTCTGCATTGTCCACAAGGCCTTCTGGGGCTTGGGGCCTAAATACCTTCAACTCTCTCTTCCTAAATATCTTCCTTCACGAGCCCTTCGCTCATCCGTCTCCAACTCCCTCATGGTCAGCCGCTTCTCTAAGCAACAAGCTGGGGGTAGATCTCTCTCCGCAGCAGGGTCCTCCCTCTGGAACAGCCTTCCTGCCTCCCTGAAACTCGAGGAGAACCATCTCCGGTTCCGGAAGCACCTCAAAACCTTCCTCTTCGCTTCTGCCTTCTCTCTCCCTCTCCCCTGCTAAACCTGCTTAACTCCCCACTGAATTCTGCACTAAACCTGCATCTGGGCCACTCTCAGTGACCTCGGTCCAGGGCCCAGCCACTCTCCACTTGCACTGCCTCCCTGGCTCCCCCTGCACTGTGGGACTGTCACTGTATCCCTACAGCCCCCTTCCCAGCACTTGCTCTGCACTTACCTCGCACTTGCCACCAGCTGGCCCTTTTATTTATTATTTATTATTTTATTACGCTACTTACCTTGTACTGCACTTCCCCCCCACCTCCTCCCCCTGCACTTTCTCCTTTTCCCCTTACCTCTGCACTTGCGCGATCTGAATGACACCTGGCCTAGTAGGATCGTTTGTCTGTCTTCCCCTTGTTTCCCTCCCTCCCTGCCTCGTCGCGCCTTGAAACACTTGTGTATAGGCGCGTTACAAATACCATATCATATCATATCATATCATATCATATCAAGTGTAAAGATGAATGAAAGAGGAGATTGGTGATGTCACATGAAACAAAGATGACACGCCAAGTGGAGGTGCCAAGAGAGAAGATGAAAAGACCTTATAGAATCTGATGATGAAATAAAGTCGAGTCACATTTCATGTGCGGAATGAAGATTCCAGAACACTGAAGAAAGTATAAGTCACTTTATAACTGTACAGATGCTGCAAAGCAGGTACACTAAGTAACCATGAAGGCTAGTTATATGTAGCAAATCGACTGCAGGTGGTGACACCAATATATATGTGTGTAGAATCTGGATGCTCCACATCGCACTTTAGCAATCTAGGACTTCAGTAGCAAAAGGGCTGAAAGTGTGGCACAGCAGAGAAAAGCAGCAGAAAATGGAGGAAGTATCGAGAAGGCTTGTCTGGGCCAGTGTCAAGGGTTGAGGCAGCCAAGAGACTCATCATCTATTCGAGAAGATACAATGAACGTGAGAAGCGAGGTGAACTCCTGTTGAGGTGCAATGGAAAAACACTATGAGTGTCAAGTTTTATTCAATTAATATTATTAAATACGAAGAAGGAGCTAAAACACGGTCTCCTGTCACATAGGGTAGATGGAAATAGACATTCGGCAAGCTACATTGAGACTGAAGATAAGAACGTGTTCACACTCCCTTCTATTCTCAGGTGCAGTGCTACTTTGCAAGGCCGAGTTCAAAGACAATTTGAATGGCAGACAGCAGGAGTGATGATGGATGATAGTGTAATTGGGTGGGGAGGTATGGTCAAATCCACCCACAACCACCTGGGGTACCAGCTTGCGGGCTGCTAATGAGTGGAATATTCCAGAAGGGTTCAAGCGTGCCAACTAATTATAGAGGGCCCCGCAGCAAAGAGCACTATAATTTTAGAGCCAATGAAACATTGTGTATTTTATGATGATGAAGATGACTTGCACTAGAGGTGGGCATAATTGTCCACCTGACTATAGAGACGCAATCATAATCCTATCCCCCATAGAAAGTATATCAAGATGTCCCCGTAGACCAACCACAATCCTAGATACGTTTTCTTAGATTGCTACATAGTATGATGTCAATGAAGACGGGTTTTTGCTATAAAAGTGTATTTTTTCATGCAAAACGTTGAGAGATATGCTTTGAGAAGTCCGTTGATGTCCGTTGTACTCCCTGTTTTAGACAATTCATATTAAAATAGCTATGTTTAGTCAACTTTCTGAGTAAGTCTTCTTATTGGTGTAAAAGTAAATTCTGTATCGGCATCCATCCAATAAAGTGTTACCTCATTAATAGGGCCCACGGGTTCAAACCTAGTGGATAAAAGTAGAGAATAGAGAAATACAGCAGAGAATGGCATTGGTAAAAAACCAGTAACACTTTTGCCACCTGCAAAACAATATCCCATGTCCAGAGAGTCAGTTGAATGTATATTTGAGACCATTTCTGCTATAATGAAGCAAGGAATAATGGTACCATCGACTTGCCATTTAGCAGAGCATGTACCCAGTGAGAATATTAACAGGGGTGGGGGGTTGTGGAGTTGTATTCAGAACATTCACTCGCTAAATGGCGAGTCGATGGTACCATTATTCCTTATAGTAAATATAGTAAAAACTGAGTTCCCTTTAGTTCCAAATTCTACAACAATGTTGTGTAACTTCCCAATTTAAGGCCAATATTATACAGTTTAGGTGTAAAGAATGTGTTCTTTTCTATTCCCCTCCATGAAGACTCACAGAATGTGACTTCCTTTTGTATAGAATGATCCACTACAAACATACTTGTTTACCCCAGGGGTACTGTGAGTCCCCTTCAACCTTTAATAGAGTCCACCAGATGTACTTAGGCAATGTTCAGCTCGAAAGTGCAATAGTTCAATATGTGGATGAAATGTTAGTGTGCAGTGAGACAGAAGAAATATTTAGAGACAATTCCATTAAGCTCATGACTATCCTTGCAGAGAAAGGATATTAAGTGGACAAAGAGAAGTTACAATAATGTCAGGAAGAGGTCTTGTATCTAGGACAGTGGATTTCTCATGAAGGGAGGAAAGTGATGCCTGAAAGAGCAGAACCAATTATGAAGACCTCAGAACCTAAAACAGTGAGGGAAATGCAACAATTAATAGCCCGACATAGTTATCGCGGGGTTTTCGATTAAAATACTTATATTCAACCACTTTTAAAAGTGCTTAAGGAAGTATAGGTGAGCAAGTGGACAGATGAAATGACTGAATGATTTGAAGAATTAAAAAAGACAATCAGTACAGTCCCTGTGTTGGGAATTCCAGATTATCGTGACATATTTATTTATTTTCTTATTCTAATTGAGAAGTCATGACAGCAGTCATTACATGAAACACATCATTAGGACATGGACAGTGGGATCTTAGATCCAGTTATGAAGGGTATTATCCTTGTAAGCAGTCTTTATCTGCTGCTGCATTTGTGATTGAAAAAGATTCAAGTATAACAATGGGGTTCTCCAATAACATTATTTGCTGAGGACAGGTTATTTGTGATTTTAGAGAAACACAAAAGTACATTGACCACACAGAGAGCTTCAGGATACAAAGTAATACTATCAAATCCTGCAATTAAAATGGTCAAATGTAAGATAGTAATTTCAGCAACGTTCATAGTGTAACCAGTAGGTGAAGATGCCTGTGTACATGATTGCACAACGCATACTGAGAACTAGTGAAAAGGCCCCCAGGAGGGGGAAAGTTGTTTTTATTGACGGTTCTTCAAAAATGTATCAAACGACTGGTGAAAGGCATACTGGATCACTAGTAGTAAAACTGAACTGAGTGGGTGAATTTGAAGTAGTGACAAGTGCGATATTGCCTTCACATTGCTCAGCACAGGCTGCAGAATTAGTGGTGCTTATCACCGCATCTTAGAAAGACGAGGAAGTGACAGAGTACTCTGACTCCACCTATGTGACATCAACAGTACACGCATGTCTGTCACACTGGAAAAGGAGGGGCTTCCTCTATGCAGACGGTACTCCAGTCAACATGCGACCCTATTGGATAAACGTATTGAACGTATTGAAGTACTAGCACTCCCATTGACTCTAGCAGTCGTAAAATGTGCAGCACACTCTAAAAGGATTGATTTCATTTCTTATGGAAACAAAGCCGCAGATTTAGAAGCCAAAAGGCAGGCTATTTTGCAACCATTTCTAATTTTGAAATAGAAAGTGTTAAACAAATGACAGAACAATGCATGTTGGTGAAGGAGGCTTTAACATGCTGTCTATTCTCCAGTTAATTGAGATACATGGGCAAGCACCACAACAAGAGAAGACATTATAGAAAATCTCCCTGTGAGGCAATTCGGAGACAGGATAGTACTGAAAAGCCAGTTATGCCTCTAGCATGATTGAGGGGAGCATTCGAGCAGCTCCACTACTCGGAGCATATAACGAGAGAGAGTCTAGATGGTGTAATAACAGCAGAATTATTTTCAGCAAATCTGTTAGAGAATTTGGCACAGTTTATTGTAAATTGCATCATGTGCCAGAATTTACTGCAGGGCACACTTTGTGAACAGTGAGAGGAGCAATTCCTAAACCTAACCCATGTCAGCATCTACATATAGATTATTTGGACATGCTGCAGACATGCAACGGTAACAGCTATATGCTGGTTTTGGTATGTCCTTTTTCTAGATGGATTCAGGCAGGTCCATGCACACACCTTGATGCCACTTGTGCTGCCAAGTTCCTTGTGCATCAAGTGTTCCCAAGATCGGGTCTGTGTAAGATTTTTTGGTCTGACAAAGAACCACATTTTGTAAATGTGCTGTTTGAACACATATTTCTTCTATTAGGAATTAAGCATACATTTTCGTCCACTTAACACCCACAGGAGAATGGGGTCTGTGAACGATTAAACAGATCATTGAAGGAGAGGATTGCAAAGATAAAGATAACTTCGAAGAAGGGATGGCTACATTGCCTACCCTTAGCCTTATACACTCTAAGAAACCAGCCTGGCTGAGATCACCATCTAACTCCTGCATGCTGCATGAGAACCCCACTTGCTCGTCCAACTAATATAAAAACTGATGCCCATAGTGTAGTGCAGCCAGTAGGTGACGAGATGCAAGAGTACCTAACAACAATGACTGCAAGTATTTCTCTCATGTCTGAACAAGTCAAGAATCAAAGGGAGCGGTCAAAGAGAAGCAACAAAGATGATCATGCCATTGAGCACAGGAGTTGTTAAAAAGCCAAGCTTATACCGAGGAGACCAGGTGCTGGTACACAAATGTGTATATACACTTGGAGCACTCCTCGCTTTGAAGGTCCATATGATGTGGCGGTAGTTTCACCTACCACAGACAAGCTAAAAGGACAAAGAGCTTTGCTTAATTTTCATGACATCAAGCCATATCAAGGAGAAACCCTGACCCCTCCTGCATCCACCCACAGCAAGATAAGAAGTTCTGCGTATGCAGACTCGTTCTGTGGCCAAAAGTAAAATTCAGGAAAGTGAAGAACACAGTAGCACCCTAGACTAAAGGCCAATATATTTTAACATTTCACAAGGGCATTTCATATTTATGATACCTATTGCAATAACACTTCACACATTCTTGTATTCTGTTTTTACTTACATATTACCGTCTTATCAAGCTTTAATAGGAAGATACATTAATGTCATAAACATTTTTGGAAATTCTAGGAATAATTATATTATCTTCATAATAATTTTTGCAATCCTCCTATAGTTCTTGATATAAAGCTGTGATTCATAAAGCTTTATATTGTTACATATTAAAAGTTGAAGCAAAAATGAAGAGGTCTCAGGATACAAGAGGCTTGTTGTCATCAAGAAAATCAATGCATTTCCATGGAATTATAATTGTGGTGTCATCCTGCATTGTGCTCTCTGATTTCCTTCCGATTATTATGACATTAAGACAAGTTATAAGAATTAATACAGAGATAATCTTGCAAGCATTTATTTGGATTTATAAGGGATGTTGGAGAAAATTAGGAATATATAAATATGTATCTTGACAATTCGGTTCATTAAAAGAATAACCTATGGTATTAACACATGAAAAATGTAGGAAGGCGAACGTCAGATGAAAGCTACTACGTGTGTTCCCTTATACCTTATGCTTTGGGAACCTCTAAATTATTCCAAGCAACAGAAGTATCAGTGAAGAAGGTACATTGCCTAACAATTCTTGCACTTTGCCTAACCAGAGGATAGTTCCAAGGCAGAACAGCTTCCATAGTATGGGTGGATAAAGCAACATATCAGAGAGAAGACAACTATGTGCAGATATAAAGTCAAGAGAAAAGCCAGAAACAATGCTTCAAATAATATAATATGAACATCCTGGAATACATGGAACAAGAATCAATATGGTAGAAAAAAGGATGCAACAATGCAAGGACAAATAAAGAAATGAAATACAAGAAGGCTGGGAAAGAGGTCAATTACAAATTAAAGGAACAGTACTTACTCCTGAAGGATGGGCTGAAGGATTGGTTGTGCGTAGAGCAAAGGCATTAACCAGAAAATGGGAAGTACTTGTGGCAAATGCAAAAAATGAATGCAAAAATGAATGGCCTAAGATTGCATGATTGTTGACATAGGTCGACGATGATGGAGGACTGCCTCCTTATGTTTCAGAAATAATGGCACCGTGAAAGTTGGAGAGAACTGCAAGTGTGGCCGAGTTTTTGATGTACCACACATGAAAGGAGGAACAGCAGTCCTGTGGCCAAGAGCATATAAGAAATTGTCACCAAAATGGGGAGGAGTTTGTTCATTGGTGCTGATAAGAATACAAGCTTCAGTAGTACCACATAGTGACCTGCAGACCTCCTTTGTGCAATGCTATGATTGATCCCAATGTAATGACGAGTAAAAGGAAATTTCAAATTGCAAGTGTGAATATCCGATTTGTGTTCTTATTTATTTATTTATTTATTCATATTTTTAAAGCGCACGCTCAGCCCGTGGGCATCGTGGCGCTGTTACATATAAGCAATTGGCTGGTTACAGAAGGAAGGTTGTTAAAGTTTACAGGCATTTTGAGTTACGGTATATGTTTTAGAAATATACGTTTACAAGGCATTAGATTTACAGTAACATGTTTTAGTTACAAACTTAGCAGTGTAGACATCATGGCGTTTGAAAATATGTCATTCATGTCGGAGGGGAGGGTAGGAGGTGATTATGTGAAGAGCAGGGTTTTGAGGGATTTCCGAAAGGAAAGCAGTGAAGGTTCCGCTCTAAGAGAGTTAGGGAGGTTGTTCCAGAGCTTAGGTGCTATGTGTGGGAAGCCAATGCCTCCAGCTTTAGCTCTTCTTATGGTGGGGACTCGGAGTTGGTTGTCATGGGGGGTTCTTATAGGACGAAGGGAGGATTTCCTGGTGATGGTTTCTGCTAGGTAGGAGGGAGCGGTATGATTGATACATTTGTGTGTGAGGGAGAGTACTTTGAAGTTAATTCTTTCTTTAACTGGGAGCCAGTGAGCATTTCTTCTGGCCTGCGACACATGGTCGAATTTGGGGATGTGCAGGGCAGCGCGGAGCGCATTGTTTTGCACTGTTTGGAGTTTATTTAGGTTTTTGGTTGAAGTGCCAGCTAGGAGGGCGTTGCAATAGTCTAGCCTGGCTCCTATGGTGGCTCTAGCAATGGAGAGGCAGTTGGGAGTGGTAAGATAGGGTTTTATTGTGAAGATGAGTTTGGTGGTCAGTGCGGAGGAGGAGGAGATGGCGTTGACCTGTCTTGTCATGGAGAGAGTAGCGTCTAAATATACTCCTAGGGTCTTCACAGCAGTGGAGACGGGTATGTTGGTGTTGTCGATGGTTATGTGTGAATAGTCTTGGCTGAGCTTGGAGAGGATTTCGCTGGGGGCCAGGATGATGATCTCTGTTTTGTCTCCGTTAAGACAGAGGCCGTTGATCGCCATCCATGCCTGGATCGTGGAGTAAATGGTAAGGAGGGCTTCTGTGTCTTGGGCATAGTCTCCAGTGAGGGGGAGGAGGACTTGTGTGTCATCGGCATAGTTGGTATAAGCTATGTCGAGAGAGTCCAGTAGGTCGAAGAGGGGTTTAGTGAAGAGGTTGTATAGGGTCGGTGCGGTGCATGACCCTTGTGGGACTCCACAATTTATGGTAGTCGGAGGAGCATTGGCCTGATCAGAGTACACCTTCATGGCTCGGCCTTCTAGAAAGGAGGTAATCCAAGAGGTTGCTTTAAGGGAGAAGTGGGCTGCATTAAATAGGTGAGATGTGAGGATGTCATGGTCCACTAAGTCACATGCCGCGGAGAGGTCGAGTAGCAGGAGGAGAGCAGGTTTGCCTGTGTCCATTATTTTGGTGATTTGATTTTTTAAATCTAGTAGGGCAGTTTCGGTCCCATGGCCTTTGCGAAAGCCCGATTGTCTTCTGCCTAGGATAGAGTGGGTCTCTATGTATTGCTGAATTTGGTTGTGGGCTGCTTTATCAAGGATTTTAAGGAGGAAGGGGACGGTGGTGATGGGGCGATAGTTGCTGGGGGAGGTGGGATCTAAGGAGGGTTTTTTTAAGAGTGGGCGAACCCAAGCCTCTTTCAGGCAATGAGGTACGGTTCCTGAGGAGAAGGAGGCATTGATGAAAGCTGTGATGATGGGGGTGAGGGCTTCTGAGCACTCTTTGATGATAGTGGGAGGGCATATGTCTCCCTTGCAAATGGAAGGTTTGATGTTTTTGAGTAGAGCAGAGGTTTCTAGTTCTGTAACTTCTCTGAAGGCAAAGAGGGGTGTTTGCGGGTGAGTGTTGTGAGGGGGGAGAGAAGGAGTCGTGGCAGAGGTATTGAGTGCTTTACGTTGGGAGGCAATTTTGTCTTGAAGCGTTTTGACTTTATTTAGGAGGGCTGTCTGGATGCCTGTGCACCAAGCTTCATCCTTGATGATTTCGTCTGGGCTGGACTCGGGAGTGGTGAGTTCTTTGAAAATAGAGAATATTTCTCTGGTTTTGGAACTGTATTTGGTTATTCTTTGATTGTATGATTCAGATTTAGCTTCGAAGATGGCCATTTTGTAGGTCCGTGAGATTTCTTTGAACTCATTGAGAGAGGATTGGTTGGGCGTAGACTGCCAGTTGGATAAGGCTTTGCGCTTCATGGTGCGCAAGACAGATAGTTCTTCTGAGAACCAAGAGTTGGAGTGCATGGATTTTTTTCCTTTTTTTTTGTCCATCTCTTGTGTGCCCTCCGAGTTGTCTCACACACATCATTTTAGCCACAGCAGCAACATATGCCAAATACCACATTAAGAGTGTTAAATGTTTTATAACTGTGTAGTGTATTTTTTGGTCCAGACTGTGGATGCCTGATATGATAACCTTTTATTACATTGTTGCAATTACTGCAATTTAAACAAGGAAAGTACCATGTTTTAAGATCTGAAGTAGTGTTTGAGAATTCTTTTTGATTCTTTTAGCCATCACCATCTGATTACAAAAAAATGTCCACCACATTTGGACCCTTCATTGGTGGTTTAGGAAATGGATGTTGTGATTGTGGGACAAGTTGCATCAAACTTCAGATTTTCTTATTTATTTATTTTAATTTTTGGTAACTTGCCAGCTCCCCGAAGACCTCAGGGCACACCTGAGTGGAGTGATATCGCCACAACCATTGCTACCACCCAAAATAAAATACCTAAAACCATAACCTGTGAATATATAATTGATCATAGCACCTCGATTACATGTACAGTGTCATTCCATTCCAACAAGTTGGCTAGAATATTTACACTGCTACTAAAAATGAATTCAAATGTAGGTTTTCTCATTAGAAGATCCTCTCTGTCACAATCATCAGGATTAGACTGCTTTTTTGCAATAATATCTGCGGAGGTCCCATTGAATGGAAATGTTCATGCATTCAGTCACTTTCTTAATCAAACACTGTAGGGTCAGAACTAATCCTCTTTAGTCTGAGCAATGTATGGTATGCTGTTTATAGTGTTGCATGGATGAAAGCTAGTATAGTGTAATGAGTTGATGACATCAATGGATTTGCAATATATTGTATTTACGCTACCACGTTCCATACTAATTTCAACATCCAGAAAATGTAAGGTAGTAGTAACAATATACATGGTAATCTTTATTCCGGGATGTCAGTATTGTGGTGCATAGGACACGGGATGTGAATCACCAGTCCTGCCTGTAATGTTCATGATTAACCTGCCTTTGCTTCTTGTGAGCCAATCAAGTGAAGCCGGCAGGCGAACGCCGGCCCTCCGCCATGGCCCACACTTTGCCCTGCCTTGGCTGCTTCTCTTTTTCTTCCTGCCTCACTTCCTGCCAGCAACATCGAAGGCTCTGCTCCATGAGGCTCTCTCCTCATCATTTTCTCTTTTGTATCACATTTAACTGCATCCTTTTTTATGTGTGATGGGAAGTCAAAAAAAGGCTGTTTAATCACTGTGTTGTGTGTGTTTTGATCCTGAACCATGCCATTCTCCTGATCATGGCTACAACTTCACGATTGCCCTCAGCCCAGCTTGCTCTGTGATCCCTGGCTAGGCCTTTCAGCCTCCCTTCATGGCTGACATCATCTGCACACGGGATGTGTATTGCCAGCCCTGCCTGCAGAGTCCATGATTGACCTGTCTTTGCTTCTTGTGAGCCAATCAAGTGAAGCTGGCAGGGGAATGCCGGCCCCCACCAAGGCCCACACTAAGACCCTGTCTGTGCCTGTTTGGGCCTGCTGGGCTCTGCGGACCCCATATCATTTCATAATCATTGACATTGCGCCATGCGGTCGGGTGCCTCATCCACGTACCCCTGGGCTTTGCGATTCCCCTCATCTTCTATTGCATGAGTGCTGACCGTTGTTCTGCTGCCTGCTGCACTCTCACCTTGACCCTGTGCTTGTGCCACTGACATTCTCACTTATCTTGCACACAGATGGCATTTCTCCCCTGCATTGATGGTTATAACTCTAACTCTCTCATACCATCCTGAGTTCTCACTTTCACTGTCTACACTACTATACTGCTATACTGCAATTAATTGTTTTCTTAATATAATCCAATTTAGGTGTGCTCACCTCCTGTATTGTTATGTTCTGCCAGCTTGATATTGAATTTAGGTGTGCTCACCTCCTGCATTTTTATGTTCTGTCAGCTAGGTATTGAATTTAGGTATGCTCACATCCTGCATTATGTTCTGCCAACTAGATATTGTATTTAGGTGGGCTCACATCCTGCATTGTTATGTTAGGGCAGCTAGATATTGAATTTACGTGTGCCCACATCCAGCATTTGCTTTGTTCTACTAGCTAAAAATCAAATTTAGCTGTGCTCACATACTGCATTTGTTTTGTTCTACTAGCTAAAAATTGAATTTAGGTGTGCTCACATCCTGCACCTTATGTTCTGCTAGCTAAAAAATCCAACATATTCCTTTGCCATCTGTACTGTTTCAGATCTTTGTTCCCCTGTTCCCCCTTAGCTACCATTGTTTTACCTTTCCTATTGTGTACTTCCTTGTGCACTTGCACCCACCTCTCAACACCCTCCCCTGTGCATCAGCTGCTCAGCCTGCTACAGTGTACCACACTCTGTACCTCCTCATAATGGTGCGCTCCATCTCTCCTAGATTCTCTAACTGCTTCTCTATCTCCTATCCTACACCGTTCACTAGATCTGGCAGGAAGAAACTTAAGAAGGACACACTTCGCTACAGCCCAGGCCTTCCTGTCGCTGACACCTACGTCAGTACATCCGCCAGAGAGACTCTCACAGACATCTTCTTTGTCATTCCTTCTCCCGACCTATGGACTCTACATATGGTCACTCTGCTCCCTCCCTACTCTTCCTCACACATCAATTGTGGCACCCGTTGGGAGGTCCTTCTTGCCTTCTTCTCGACCTCAAGGGTCTTCATAAATGTCTATTGAAATGGTACCGTCCTGGTACAGGGGCCTCAACCCAACCTTCTTCATTTTGAAAGGCTCCTCCCTCGCCTTATCAGCTTCCCACCTTCCTCCTCACTGGCTCCCTTGCCATTTCACCTACGGCCTACCTGGCTCTCATGCCTGCTAGGCCCACCTTGGCTACCTTCCAGCTGCCTGGTCACATCACCTAGCTTACTATGGCCACTTTGCCGTCTTCTACTATCCTGGCTTGCTTTCCCACACTCTCTGCACTGACAACCTTGTAATCCTCTCCCACTCTGGTGCCTCCACCACCCACTGCTGATGCATCTGGGGCTACCTTCCCACCTTCACTGGCACCTTTGTCATCTACTACTGTCCCGGCTCCCTTGCCTGCACTCTATTCGGCCCCTCTGCCCTCTCTTGCCTCTATCTCTCAGGCACCAACGCAGCTGATGGGGGGACCTCTGTCCCCTGCACCCTCCCTTGTAAGTCTTTCAAAAATGGCAATCATCTCCACGTTGCCACGCTAAACACTCGCTCCACAGTCAAACACTCCTATGACATCTGCCACCTCCTTGAACACCTGGACCTTAATGTTCTTGCTCTCACTGAGACATGGTTTAAGGCCAGCTCTGTCATGAGTTTTTACACTCTTCTCCCTGAAGGCTACAAGATCCTTTCTGAGCCCAGGGGGAAATTGCCCAGATATTTATGGAGTGCATCCCTGTTTCCATCATTCCCACTCAGGCCTATTCTTCTTTCGAATGCCTGGTCTGCAGCGTTTATCTCTTGCCTGTCTCCTCACTTACTCTGGCCACCTTCTATCAGCCCCGGGTCAGTCCACACTCTTCCTCTCAGAATGGGCTGACCTGGCTACTTCTCTCCTTTCCTCCTCCTCCCAACTCCTCCTCCTGGGGAATCTTAACATCCATCTTGACTCTCCTGAGTCCTCAGGAGCCTTCTGCAACCTATGCGACTCCCTCTCTCCATTCTACCTTCTGGTCCGATGCACATTGCCGGCCACACCTTGGATGATCTCATCTCCACAGACATCCCTCTCTCTATCCCTCCCACTAGCTCACTCTCCTGGACTGATTACTCTCTTCCCTCCCCCATTTGAAGCTTTCTTCTCCCTTAGCACTGGCACTCCTTGCACTGCCTTCCACCTTCAAGGTCACGTGACCCATGAAAAAAGTAGTAGTGGCTGCCTTTGCCTCCACCTACTCTCCTCCTCATACTCTTGCAGCTGACTCCCACCCTGACACAACCCTCTCTAACTTTCACATTTCCATCACCAACACTCTCGACATGCTTGCCCTGTCATGAGGGTCCAACTGAAGCCTGCCAAGAAGTGCAAGGATTCTGACTTGACTGACGTTAAGCGCAAGTGCAGGGCAGCAGAATGGAAGTGGGGATCTTCAGGTGCACCCTCTGACAAGCTGGCCTGCCGCCTTTTGCAAAGGCAATATAGACTCTGCATCTGGTCCAAGAAAAGAGTCCATATTCAAGCCCACATCTCCGCAGCGACCAACAACACAGTCAAACTTTTCAAAGTCTGCAAAGAACTGGCCAACCCTTCTGCAGCCTCATCATCTATTACACCCACCCAGGCCCTTTGCGGGGCCCTGGCTGCACACTTCATCGCCCAAACACAGGACATTTCATCTTCTCCCTCCTACACACTAACTCATACACCATCATCTCTTGGGCCTCCCTCAGCCACCCCCCACTTCCCCTCTTCTCTCCTCCTTCTCCCCTGTCACACCTGA
The DNA here is from genome assembly GCF_040938575.1 of Ambystoma mexicanum. Classification (NCBI taxonomy): domain Eukaryota; kingdom Metazoa; phylum Chordata; class Amphibia; order Caudata; family Ambystomatidae; genus Ambystoma; species Ambystoma mexicanum. The sequence continues at coordinate 727,555,657 of NC_090935.1, read as the reverse complement.
GGAGGTTTCTAGACAATTCCGGTCTTTGAAAGCCTCTTCCAAACAGGTGGACTTTTGCTCCTCCAAAACCATCAAGGACAACATTAACTCCCTCGCTCCAGCCTTGGAAGACCTCTGAAACCTCTCCTTCACCATTGGAGTTTTCCCCACTTCCCTCAACCATTCTATTGTGCACCCTCAGCTAAAAAAAATGCTCTGCCAACCCTTCTCTTCTGGCAAACTATCAACCAATCTCTACCACTCCTTTGCTGGGCAAGCTCTTGGAGAAGTTGGCTATCTCTCAGCTTACCCTCCACACTGAATCAGTTGGTTGACTTCATGGTCATCAGTCTGGCTTTAAAGCATTCAGAGGCACAGAAACTGCTCTTCTGAACACCTGTGAAGACTTGCTCTCAAACGTTGACTCTAACTCTCCCTCTGTCTTCATCCTTCTTGACCTCTCCTCTGCTTTTTATATGGTAAACCACGACATCCTGATGTCTGTCTCTGTGAAACCCTGGGCATCACAGATCAGGCCCTGGCGTGGCTAGCATCCTTTCTCTCTGACTGCCCTTACCAGGTGGAACCTGGGTCCTTTCTCTCTGACATCACTCTCTCTACTTGTGGTGTCTCCCAGGGATCTAATCTATCTCCCTGGTTTTTCAATGTCTACATTGCCCCCCTGGCCTACAAGATCTTTGCCTTCATCTCCACCTTTCAGTGTTATGCAGATGGCACACAGCTCTCTTTCAGGCTAGCCTCTGCCCCTTCCCCCTTCTCGCTCATTCCTGACTGTCTGTCTGCAATTCAGTCCTGGTGTGCTGCCAATGATCTCTGCCTTAATGCCAGTAGCAGAGAGACTCCCAGGACCCCCTTTGTCAATTTGCATATTCAAGTAACTTTGGGTCTCACCCTAAGTTACTAGGGAAATCCAGACGTGGACCCCTTGCTCACTATTCTTAGAGAGGCACAGCTCCTCCCTACTGATGAGGTCCAACCAGACCGAAACACGTGTCTGGGGATGCTGTTGGTACTCTTGTTCAGAGGAGAATTGCCTAGCATTTCGGTGCTGGATTGCCCCAGGGCAGGACAAAGACTGATATGTTTGGGATATTTCTTCTCTGTGAAAGATAGTGAACTAAAGATTCTGGGTAAGTCTCTCGTAACCAGGACTAATGTCTGGCAGAGAGACTCCCAGGACCCCCCTTGTCAATTTGCTTAAGGCCAGTAAGACAGAGATTGTCCTCATTGGGACCCCTGCTCCCGCTTTCCCACTTTCACTCTGGATGGACTTCCTTGGTCCTGTGGCCTATAACCCATCAGTGTTGCATAAAATCTGGGGGTAATCTTTGACTTCACTCTCTCCTTCTCCTCTCACATCTAGGACATCTCCAACAGGTCCCACTACCAGCTGCACCTCCTCAGAGGTATTCTACCCTTTCTCATTTTCCACCAGAGGCTCACCATCTCCAGAGCCCTGGTTCTTTCCAGACTTGACTACTGCAACAGCCTCTTTCTCAATATTCCTATTTCTACTCTCCGACCTCTTCAACTTATCCAGAATAGAACTGCAAGAATTTTCCTTGGCCTCAAGCCCAGGGACAGTATCTCTCTGGTGCTGAAATCCCTCCACTGTGTCCCCGTGGCTGCAAGGATCAAGTTCAAGTCCCTCTGCATAGTTCACAAGGCTTTCTGGGGCCGGAGTCCGCAGTATCTACAACACTCTCTCCTAAATACTCTCCTTCCAGAGCCCGTCGCTCAGCCTCTTCCAACTCTCTGGGGGTGAACAGCTTCTCCAAACAGAGATTTGAAGGTAGATGTTTATCCTCTGGAGTTGCCTCCCTCTGGAACAGCCTCCCTGCCTCTCTCCATCTTCAGCTGGACCTCCTTAAGTTCCAGAAACTCCTCAAGACTTTCCTCTTCTCCTCTTTCTCTCTCCCTCTCCCTTGCTATCCTCCTTTTGTTTCTCTCCTGCTTCCCCCCTCCTCTATTCTCCCCAACTTGCTCAGTTTCGCTCACTGGTCGCCTTTTGCACCTCCAGAGCCTCACAGGTCCCAGGCTCCTCTGCCAGTCCTGCACTTGCCTCTGGACCTCTGCACTCTGCTCGCACTACTGCACTCGGAATAGGTTCCATGATAGTGGGAACCTCTCTGCATTAACCCTGGCCCCTGCTGGACTGGGCACACTTGTCCCCCTCCCACACCCTCACACTTCCTCTCTGCACACTTGCACTAGTAGAAATGCCTCCGGCCCAGTATGCTAGTTATTCTTTATTAGATCATTCTTAAACTTCAAGGCCTAAGAATAAAGACTGTAATCCCTTGTTCCCTTCTTGCCTTGAAGCGCTTTGAGGCACACCACTTGTGTATAAGCGCTTTACAAATACACAATTAAAATTACAATAAGCAATTTACCTTCATTAGTAGGATCTGACTGAAGTTCGTCTTGTAATAAATTGAAACGGTTTTCTTGATAGAAAATCATATCAGTCACTACTATCGATCATCCCTTATCAGCAGGTTTAATAGTAATAGATGGATCGTCTGCCAGATTTACAATATAAGTCATATGTTTCCTTTTAATGTTACTGCTAGTATTTATGTAACACACGCATCAAGTCAAAGAAAACCTTAAGCCACATTTTATGAACAAGTCTACAGAGAGTAATTCTTTCTTCAAAAACTGTTGTATTACTGGTAGGTACATATGTAAGGCCCATACTAAATAAGTTTAGCTGTTCTGAAGTAAGAGGTATGCTTGAAATGTTACTGAGGATGGAACCACATTTTCTTTCTTTAACCTTAGATTTGCTGCTTTTTTGTTTTGTTTCGGTCTAAAAAGTAGTTGTAGGGCCGATAAGTATTGAATGTATTGGTATATCATTAACTGCATCTATTGGTGCTGAGGGAATATCCATGTCTATATTAGTTGAATCGTATCCCCACTTCTCAGAGCATCACTAATAGGTTCACTACTATCTTGTGAAATTCTAGAAAGTGTTAGCGTACTTGACTTGGTCTGTTTATTCTGTTGGTAAAGATCTTGCTAGGTGTATAATATGTCATGAACGAACGTAATCTAAGGTGTCTCTTCTAATTAAGCAATAAACCCTGAGCTAGGAGGCATTGCTGTGTAAGGTAATGCCCCGAGCCCCAGTTACAGCAAAGGCACCACAGAATTACCCAACCCGGAAATGCCCCCCACATTATTGCTGTTAGTATCCTGGGATTTTCTTCCAGGATACTTGTCCATGTGATGACCAAGAGATGCTGTTGGCTGCCTGCACGATTACGTCGGAGATAATGATAATGATGTGTTATTTTATATAGCACCTTAATCCAAAGCGCTTTACAGAGCACATATTTACATACAATATCACCCAACCGAAATTGGTACTCATTTATCGACCTCGGAAGGATGAAATGCTGAGTTGGCCTTGCTGGGATTCGTACCTGCGACCTGCAGGTCATGCTCAGATCGCAGCAGCGAGCACTCAACCCGCTGAGCTATCTTACCGGCTTAGACTCGACCGCTCATTCGTTTTGACCTTGGAAACATAACAGCTGTGTTGGATGTATATTAAAGCAAGTCTTTGTTATAAGGACATTTTTTGTTTGAACTAGAACTATTGTGGTTAAACACATTCACAGAGGGGTGCGTTTACATGCAGGGTCCTGCAAGACTGCTTCGAACGCAAATGCTTAAAAGGGGCTGTAAAAAGGTGGCTGTGTCAGGAGAGACGAACGGAAGGGGAATGAATACTGCTGGACATGATGCGCATTCCACTGGTAGCGCAGGAATTAGCAGGTTTTATCGGCTGGTAAAGCCTGTGTTCGAACAAACGAGATTGGATTTTGTAGCCTGATTTATGGCGGTAGAGTACTAATCTTGCACATTTTTCTTTGTTCAATTGTCTTCTGATAGGAATCTCGTGTACAGTTCATCTCCTCTAATAATAGTTGTAGCTTGTCCACAGATATGAAACTAGACAACTGTTTTTTTTTTTTAGTTAATTAATTTCAAGGTCAGATTGCGATACAGATTTGGATAATTCCTCAATTGTAAGTAATATCTTGTCAAGAGAGCCTTTATTAAGTGTCTGTTCCCAATTCTTCACAAATTCTAGGTTACCTTGACACAATGTAAGTCCTCTAGAGATTCTCTGTGATTTGTAGTATTGTGACAAAGTAGATGAATGTCATGTTTCTAAATTCAAGTTGGATAATTAACCTAATGTCCTTCCCAGTTTTTACCAGGAGATAGAGGAGTCAACGAGCATGTAGACCACAGTTGGGGTGTCAGGGTTAAGTGTGGAGGAAGAGGGGATGTTGAGATCCCGCCCTTGGTTTCAGTGGAGGTTCTGAAGGGGCTGTGCATGCTGCAAACCTGAGCATGAACTGTTGTGGTGTCAGCACATCCAGTCCCAGGCTCATCAGATGCAGCACTATGTACCTTCGCTGCTACCTCCACCCAAACAATGGCCAGTCCTTCAGCTGGAGAGACCATTTATGCCAATATGCTGCTAATGCTGGTAGGTGGATTGTGGTAGACCATTGCTCTGTGTGATGCCATGGTTGTCACTCAACAGAAGGCTGCCCAGCATCACAGAGCTCTTCACCTACCTCGCAGATTCACTGTAAAATGTCACTTCAATGGCACCACTTCCACCTCAACATTTGTGCCTGAGACACCCTCAAGTGAGGCCTGTGTGACTGACATTTGCTCTGGATCCTTTGTTGCTGTCCTGACCTCAGCCTTTTTGAAGATGCCTTTGTCCCTAGTGGAGATCGATATCGAGGTAGATTAGGTGGCACCCATGATTGGACAGCATATATAGTTTTTGGCCTTTGGGCCTGCTTTGGTGCCTGGTGAAGAACAGACTGTGGTGGCCAAAGACTCAGTCAAAGAAAGTGTAAGCATGGGTTACTCTTGCCTCAGCTAGTCATTTTTGATGTGGTAGAACCTGTCGGTGGGAAGGATTGCCAGGCAGCGGGAGTGGTTGTGACAAAGAATGTTGGGCATTATAATAAAAGCAACTAGGAAGATGCAACAGATGAGGAACATTTACCATGCAAGGCAAGAGGCCAGGCAGAGGGTTGCAGCTGTATTGGAGGACATTAGCCAGCAAGAGGAGGAGAGGTTTGCAGCCTGGGCTGCAGTGTTCAGTGCTGATGCTGAGGACAGCTTGATCCATGCTCAGGCTTAGATGGTGGAGGAATCTTGTAGGGCTTCCCAACCAAAACAGAAATAATGATCTCCCCACCGAAAGACAATACAACAAAGGTACACCTGACCTGGCCAATAAGAATGGGAACCCAACCGGAGACATCAGCAGTGATAAAAGATCTGGGAATTCTTAAGGACAACACCCACCTTTTGTATTCACGAGTGAACGCAATAGCAAAAAGAAATGTATACATCCTGCGATTAATAAGAGGGATCCTCCTGTGCTCTAGCACGTTGAAGTGTCTCTTGTGCTAGATGGAATTACAACTAGAGAACTCAAACTAAATAACAAGACAGACTTAAGGAATATGGCAAAGTACTACTTTTTTCTCAGGTTAAATAAAGCAGGGTCAACTGACAAACAGCAGACAGATGCTTGCACACTCACAAATAAACTTGATTACACAGATTTCTTATACCACAATATGCACCATCTATGATATCATCCTAAGTGGCAAACCCAACAAGTTATTATAGAATATATATTGGTTAGTTCTTCATTGGCGGTCTCATATCTGTGAGACAACCCTAAAACTACCTCTAAATACATATAATACTGATTATAGCAAACAAAATTGCAGCAGATTGGTCTGTGCAATATTGTATTGCAATTTGGCCCATAGACCCACTGATTGGTTGGCATTCTCACCCAACCTTGGAATTTTGACTCGGCTAGCAGCACGTAAGGAAACCGAAACCCAGGTACTTGGATCAGGTCAGATTACTCCCCACTTTCCAAATCAGCCCATCTTCTCTCATCAGACCGGCCAACTGTAGTTGACCTTGTAGCATGTTCTGTGTTCTATGACATTCAAGGGAGTGAAAGGACATCGCTATATTCCTTTGACATTTAATGGATAGCTCCTGCATGAAGAGACCACAAATTTGTCAATTTACACCTCTTATTTACTGCTATTTGACATGACTATACTGAGTGCCGTTGCTCCACTTGGCCTACAGAGACTTGCTCTCTCTATCTTGTATAGACTTTATACACTTTTAATTGTCCAATATTTGGTTCTTGCAAATGTTTTCTTCTCTTTTAATCTAACCTCATGTCTCATCCATTGCTTATTCATCTGCCTCCCTTTGTGCTTTGCAGCTATTTTTTAAATATAGCATCCTTGATCCCCAGACAAAATTGACTCCTCTTTGCTTTGCACACAAAGCTGTTTTTCCAGCGTATTCTAGCTCTGCAACCCGGATCAGATTCTGAAGTAGTTGAATTGAATATTTACACGAGCCGGCATCCATTTTCCAATAATGCCCGTTCTTGCCACAATATATATTCCTCTATTAGCAAGCTTCTATGCATCCTTTCTTGCTCGGGTTACTGCGTATTTACACTTATTGGTCAGCAAGTTACTTTATCTTCTTTTACATTCATGATTACGTTATTGTTTTGTACGTGTTTCTCTTATTGATTCAGTTAAAGGCATGGTCTAGTAAAAATTTGTATTGTCCCTACGTGTCGGCCATGTTTTTTTAAGCCTAAGTGGCTCGATTTTAGAAAACTTTCCTATGGACCTTACCAGAGTTTTCGTCCATTAAACGCACGCGAAAACAAGCACCAGGGAGCCGCCATTTTCTGATAATCCTATCTTTTCCCCGATCGCCCTGGCTGACCTGCTTTTGCGGCACTAAATCAATTCCCCCGCCCCTGAGCCTGTCATCATCAGACTCGTACCGCCCATTTCCCAACGCCAAAGCACGTCTCGTGTCAACATTCGCTGCGCTTCAGCTAATGACGTGTCGCCATGGAAATGGCAGGACGCCTCTCTCCTCAATAAGTATAAACAGACCGTTTCACAACACACAGCAGCCGATTTTCGATTCCATTCCTCTCTCTGTGTTACTTTGAGTATTCTGTGACTCGTTTCAGTGCTCTGGTCAGCTACCTTCGCCGCTTGTAGCCTGTGTGAACAGATACCAGTACCACCGCTATAAATTATTTTAGTTTGTTTAACACACAATGGCTACAATAATGCCCTACATGTACGAGCCCGAGTATACCGAGGAGGAACTACTGGAAAGGGAAGCACGCGAAAACAATGGGGATTCGGACGGCAGTTGGCAGGACGAATCAACAGATGAAGAGCCTGGGCCTAGTCGAATGGACAGCGTCTCCACCTGGTGCACATGCAATCGGTGCGAGCTAATGCCAACTGAGGATGAGAACTGCTGCTGCCGAGAAAACTCGGGATGCCTGGCCTACATTTCGGAAGGCGAGCCACGACCGCAATGCATCACCGAGCTGCCAGACTTCAGGGCAGCCTGCCTCACACGGGCCGTGTTGAGAATAATGATGGTGCTTATGCACGAACTTCGCGCAACTGTTCGTCCTCGTAATCCGAGTAATGAGTAAGTATGCTCTGCTTGTCATGCCACTCCTATTTCATGTTCTTCTACTATATCCAAAATGACATCTGCATATCATTGCAACGCATGTAAGTCGTTCAATAGTGTGCATTGTCTAGATAGCATTTGTCTGTGTAAAATGCCATTAGTTACAAGAATTGTCATTGACAAAAAACGTTTATTAAACTTATCTTGGTCATTTAAAAACAGTTTGTTTCATTCCTTTTCACAGGTGGTACAGGCTGGTGGCCTATCGTTCCTTTACATGGTGGCTTCGCGGGAGGCTTGGACACCGCGTTCGAAGAGTGATACCTGCCTGTGCCGTTCGTGCCATTAGAGAAACGTTCTCGAGTGACAGCGGTCTGTACAGGGGATTTTCTCTCGCTGTTCTGCAACCTGACCTGTATAATCTTTAAAGTCTTGTATTTTTGTGTCATGAAAATAAGATACAAAATAAAACACCACATATATTTTAACAACGGTTGTCTCGATTTTTTAAATGAATCAAGTGTGTCTCCATTCAAGGATGGACGTCAGACATCTGTGCTCCGAATGGGTGAAGGTCTGGTTGCTGTGAAGCAGGGTGGTCACTATCTATCTAAGCTAACATAACATATTCTCGATAAGGCATGCACTAAAACACACTTGTTCAAAGTCTTTCAGTAAGTTATGTCTCTATAAAAGTCACACATATATCTATACTAACATTTACCATTGGATTATACAGTCTTGACCACTATAATACACCGGTTGAAGTGTGGGTCTGTGCTCACAAGAATCTCCGGTATGTGGCATTTGTTATTGATAAGCAACGATATACTATCATTGATATAAAGGCGATATACTGTATATTGATATAAAGGCGGTTCACGCCGGTGGATGCCCGCTGGCATGGGGGGCTGTGACGGGCGCGAAAGGCCAAGGTGCCAAACTACATGTACACTTCAAAAGGTGTCCCACGTCAAGGGGCCATTGTTCACATGGTCTCCTCAGACCCCGTGTCCCCAGGCAGGCCTCCCCTGAGGCAGGCCGCCCCCTGCAATCCACATAAGTGTGTCTCCATTCAGCAGTCTTCCAGTGCCTTATCTGCACGCCGCAGGGCCATCCATCCCACCCCCCCTGTATCAAAGGCGGTTCGCGCCGGTGGATGCGTGCTGGCATGGGGGGCTGTCAGGGGCACGAAAGGCCAAAGTGCCAAACTACATGTACACTTCAAAAGGTGTCCCACGCCAAGGGGCCATTGTTCACATGGTCTCCTCAGACCCTGTGTCTCCAGGCAGGCCTGCCCTGAGGCAGGCCGCCCCCCTGCAATCCACATAAGTGTGTCTCCATTCAGCAGTCTTCCTGTGCCTTATCTGCACGCCCCAGGGCCATCCATCCCACCCCCCTGTATCAAAGGCGGTTCACGCCGGTGGATGCCCGCTGGCATGGGGGGCTGTGACGGGCGCAAACGGCCAAGGTGCCAAACTACATGTACACTTCAAAAGGTGTCCCACGCCAAGGGGCCATTGTTCACATGGTCTCCTCAGACCCAGTGTCTCCAGGCAGGCCTCCCCTGAGGCAGGCCGCCCCCCTGCAATCCACATAAGTGTGTCTCCATTCAGCAGTCTTCCTATGCCCTATCTGCACGCCCCAGGGCCATCCATCCCACCCCCCTGTATCAAAGGCAGTTCGCGCCGGTGGATGCGCGCTGGCATGGGGGGCTGTCAGGGGCGCGAAAGGCCAGGGTGCCAAACTACATGTACACTTCAAAAGGTGTCCCACGCCAAGGGGCCATTGTTCACATGGTCTCCTCAGACCCCGTGTCTCCAGGCAGGCCTCCCCTTCAAGCAGGCCGCCCCCCTAATACCACGACATACATACGTCATTCATTCACAAACACACCCAAGTTTCTAATACTTTAAAAACCACTCGATATGTCTCATGAGAACATCTTTGTGCTTTGCAAGTCAACTCCTGAACGTGCTACCTGGGAACCACTGAGATCTATGCTAATCTGCTCGTCGTCGTGCTATCCGTGAACTTCTGTGACCGCTTCGAGCATACCCATCAGTGCGCTACCTGTGGCCATCCACCTATTCTCCCACAACATACTGCTCTGCTTGCTGAATCCAACTGTTTGTTGGTCAAGGTAAGGCCATGTATCCTGGTCATATTTCGCAGATTTTTAAATTTCTATCTATTTGCGAGTAGAGTACCCAATAGTGCTATGTTCATTGGTCTCATTGCTATTGACTTGAATTTCCATTGCTATGCTATCAATAGATCTATTTATTTTCATTTTTGTCTATTGTCATTGAATTGCATCCTTCGGGGGTCCAGTCTATAATGTAAGCATGTTTCCTTCTCGTGCAAGACAGAACATCCAAGGGACGAGTCACATGTTCAGATTTCAGTCACATCAATTATACATTTCTGCAACTTATGCAAATACTAAGCCGCACATAATGAACTGGTATAGTTCCTGCGACCAAAACAAACCTTGCATTGATCATTGTATGATTCATTTACTTTTGTATCAAATCTTTATTCTTGAAGATTGTATAATAATGTCGATATTTACTTTTCAGATTTATCAACAATGCCTGCCTGTTCGATTAGCAGTTGCCCTTCGAAGATCCATGCGAAATCTGAAGGAACTACAATGCATGTATTCCCGAAAACTGTTGATCGAATAAGAGAATGGGTCAGACATTGCGGATATCCACTGGATGAGCTGGAAAGTAGAGTCCAACAAGTCTTACAGGACAAGAGGGGTGATCGATACCGCATCTGCAGCCGGCACTTTCCCTTGGACATGTCCACAACTTCTTGGGTAACAAAGAAGAATAAACGGCGAACGACACGGAAATTGCATGAAAACGCTATTCCCACTCTATTCGTCCACATTTCGCCACCGGTGAGTCAAGTGTCCGGATTTAGCTTTAGGCCTTGCGGTAGTGTGTAGGTAGCCGAATAGATTAATTGATATTGTAGGTGTTCTATCCCTTGTAATAATTTCGATATTGATATGAGTGTATAGTTTTTTGAATAATGACATTTATCAATATATTCTTTTTCGATTTCATAACCCACAAACGCAATGTATATATATATGGGGACAGGGAACTGTGCTGTATTGAGCATTTTTCAAGTATTCTGTCGGCTTACATGGCTATTTTTAATATTGGCATTTCATTATCAATCATTAATTGACCTTTACAACTTCTTGACTATCCCTTCAATCTGAAGCAAGAACATTCTACATCCTTGACGTGGTCGCAGTTATCAACCACTTCTAGCGCGTATCAGGTAATCTTACTAGGCTAATCCGCTACATACTTGTTTTATGCATGTCAAGTAATAGTTTTATTCTATCGTGTAATTATTTTACTGAATGTTTGGTTACTGCTTTCCAATTGATATACACCTTAGTTATCGTCCACTGGTGTTTGTTTTCATTTATAATTAGTGTTATCCATACTAATGCAAGTACTGTCTTTCAGGGAGATGCTGAAGCGTCCGCCACATCTACAACATTTCTAGATGTTTTTCAACAGCAGGAGGTATGGATACTGACAGCTCCATCGAGCGTCATCATCAGAGCTGGAATTCTTGTTGTTTGATTGTTCTACACAATGTTTCATTCGTGGTTAGCCGTTGATATGTACCTGTGCTGTCGACCCCAGGTGTGTGTTATGTTTTCACAATTGTAATCCTCACTAATGCAAGTACTATGTTTCAGGCAGTTGATGGAGCGTCAACCCCTGCACTTGATGCAGAGCCTGACATTCAAGTATACGAATCGGCGCAACAGCTTTCGGAAGTGCGCACTACATTTGCAACATCCATAGATATTCTTCAGCAGCACGAGGTATGGATAATGACAGCTCCATCATGCGTGATCATATAACGTGATTCCATTTGCTATACTTTCCTCCCTATTAACGCAAGTGCTGTGTTTCAGGGAGACGACGAAGCTTCCACTACAATCACAACATCCAATTTAGATGATGCAGATGTAAATAATTTGTTGAAAAAAGTCGATGAAATGTGATCATATTAAGATTTTCCTTGATTCTTTTGGACAATGCATCATTTGCGGGTATCTCTTTATATGTACCTGTGCGTTCGACCCCAAGTGTGTGTTATGTTTCCAATATTGAAAACCATACTAATCCAAGTACTGTGTTTCAGGGAGACGACAGAGCTTCCACCACAATCACAACATCTCATTTAGATGATGCAGATGTAAAGGAATCGTTGAAAAAAGTCGATGAAATGTGATCATATTTATATTTTCCTTGATTCTTTTGGACAATGCATCATTTGTGGTTATCTCTTTATATGTACCTCTGCCGTCGACCCCAAGTGTGTGTTATGTTTCCAATATTGAAAACCATACTAATCCAAGTACTGTGTTTCAGGGAGACGACGGAGCTCCACCACAATCAAGACATCTCATTTAGATGATGCAGATGTAAAGGAATCGTTGAAATAAGTCGATGAAATGTGATCATATTTGGATTGTCCTTGATTCTTTTGGACAATGCATCATTTGTGGTTATCTCTTTATATGTACCTGTGCCTTCGACCCCAAGTGTGTGTTGTGTTTCCAATATTGAAAAGCATACTAATGCAAGTACTGTGTTTCAGGGATATGTGGATGCCTCCTCTCCAATACAACCATTCATGGCAGTCCATGCAGAGCCAGAGGTATGGATACTGACAGTTCCATCGAAATAGATCATCACAGGTCGAATACTTGTCGTTTGATTGTTGCACACAATGTTTAAATCGTGTTTGGCTATTGAGATGTACCTGTGTGTTCGTCCTCACGTGTGTTTTATGCTAACAATATTTTGATACATAGTAATGAAAGTACTATGTTTCAGGGAGACGATGGAGCCACATTCCGTGCTGTCTATGCGGATACAGAAAATATAGTCGTTGCAGCGCAAGAGGAAGGGAGGACATGCGGAAACGAATCGGAGCTACAGCGTGCAGATGTTGAAGGTCGAGTCAAAAAAGTTGCAAAGAAAAAAAACAAAAAAAGGTTAGTTACAAACAGTTCATAACTTTAAAAAAATGTTTGTGCTGGGGACTATTTTATGTTTTTTTCCAGTCAATTCTACTACACTCCATCTTGTGTTTAAACTGAACATCCCTTTTCCAATCTCTCCTCCAGTTACCCATGGGTGTCAGAACTATACACACACAGACAGTGAAGCGAATGAGAGATGTGGCTTGCTAGACCGTGTACACTATGGAGGAACTATTAATTGAGGCGAGGCGTGTTCAGGCTCGAGATGCTCATGTCCAATGGCCAGAACATGAATTAACTGTGTTTGGAGACTACAGCAAAGTTGCATTGGACCATAGCTACAGTCAAAATGAAAGAGAGCAAATACATTGTATTCGACAGTTGTTTGATGGAAATTATAAGTTTGCTGAAATGTGTGCATTCCATTAGAGGGAAAGTATGTGGGAAGCCATTGATTAATGTGACTCGTCAAATAAAAGGCAGTAGCGTCAAAATAAATGCCGCCTGTAGATTAAATCATAGGTTCTCATGGTCTGCACAACCGATGCTGGGGAAACTGCCAGCAGGCAATCTACTGTGTGCAGCTGCATCACTTTTTAGTGGCTCCAGTTTTAGAAAGTTAGAGGCTTTCTTTCAGTTTGTGGGACTCCATTTGATTTCTAAAGCGCTGTACTGCATATACCAACGTGATTATCTGTTTCCGGCCATTAGTGATGCTTGGAAAATTGAACAATTGTCTCTAGCAAGTACATTCGAAGGCAAACGATTCAGGCTAGCCGGCGATGGACAGTGCGACAGCCCTGGATTTTCTGCCAAGTACTGCACCTACCACTTTCAGGACATGGATAGTAAGAAAATTGTGAGTTCGGTGGTCGTGCAGGTAACACAATGTACATCCTCAGTGGCCATGGAGAAACTAGGTTTTATAAAATCAGTGGAATATCTACAATCGAGGGGAATGCACATCGACCTCATAGCCACGGATAGACACGTTTCAATTGCCAAGACAATGAGAGAGCAGTTCCCACATATTAAACATCAATTTGACGTATGGCATCTTGCTAAATCAATCAATAAGAAAATCTCGGCTGCAGGGGAAAAAAAGGTTTTGAAAGTATTTTGCAGTGGTCACATTCTATCACCAACCATCTTTGGTGGAGCTCAAAAACTTGTGAGGGGTCAGTGGAAATACTACTTGAAAAATGGCAGTCACTGATGCACCACTGTACCAACGTTCACCGCTGGACAGCAAATGAACATTTCCACCAATGTGAACATGGCCCTTTGTCCCCAGAGGAGGCACGGAAGAAGAAGTGGTTGATTCCATCTTCACCGACACACAAAGCCATTGAGAAGATTGTTTTCGACAAAACTTTATCAAGAGATTTGAGAGGACTGACAGAATTCTGTCACACAGGAGATTTGGAGGTGTTCCACAATATGTGCCTAAAGTAAAGGCCAAAACGCTTGCATTTTAGCTTTCGGGGCATGAAACATCGCACTCTACTAGCGGTCTTGGCCCATAACAGCAATGTCGGACGTGAACAATCTAGGACTAGGGTAAAGTAAGGATGCCTCGCTAAACTAAGGTGTTTTCAAAACGAAGTAAGCAATGGGTGATCAAACCAGTCTATGATGAAATGCAGTTCGACTTTGTGAAAGGCCTTATTGTTGCTGTGTTAGATATGGAATTTTGGACGTTTCTGTGCAGAGCAGTTATCCATTGCCACCGAACATTGCGACTGTGCCATGCCCACCCGAAGCACAGCTGATTGTGAAGTACAAATCCCGGTTTAAATAATTGCAATACGATTGTCTTTTTGTAAATAAATGTTATTGTACAGTGTACCTGTAAACCTAACCCCTACCTTCACCATCATGCGTGGCGAACAAGCTGGGTGTCATCTTGGAATTCTCTCTATTCACCTCACATATGTGTATGTATATATTTTTCTCATGTCTCATCTCATGTAAATGTAAATGCTGCGCACTGTTAACGGAGGGGAGGCTTGCGTATTGCAAATAATAAAACAAACAAAAAAACAAACAATAAATCTCACTTTTAACTCAACTCCTGTGGTACTTTATACTTTCCCTGACCTTCTGCCAAAAATTAAATGTCTCAATTTGGGCTGCAAAGCTCGCAGACAACGGGGACAAAATTGGGGCACTTGGAACGCGCCAGCCAAGCGGGCCGTGGCATTTGGGAGAGAAGCCAGTTCGCATTTGCACATTGAGGCGCACTACATAGACGGATTCTAAACTTCAAGTTCTCACAGATGCCTATACTACGTGATGTTGCAAATAAAGAATGCGAAGGACAGTGCCCAGATGAGGCCCACAAGTCGCACTGGAAGTATAAGGGTCTATTGTTTTTCGACCTTGAGACAGGGACCATGCCGAAAGAACTACATTTGAAGGGAGTGCACAATAACGTAAGAGACGATAAGGCAGAAAATTCAGAAACTAGACCGAGTTTCATTTTAGGTCAGTATACGAAAAATCGTTGTCAAGAGCACGGTCCGTTTCACAGACTGCATTACGAAGAGACACAATGGAAATTTCAAATATAATGTAAGTAAATCTTTACACGCTTTTATACCGGAATGAAGATTTAATGAATGGATGCATGAATAAATGAATGAATGAAGAGCTAGGAAAAGCAAGTAAAACTGTTCGTAGTGGGCACATGGGCATATAGGTCCACTGGTCTCACCGATCTCGGTCCTTGGCCCAGCCAATTTTCCCTGCACTACGGGACTGTCTCTGTATCCTTCAGCCCCTTCTCCCGGCATTTACCTTGCACTTGCCACCAGTTGGCCCTATTATTTAATTTGTATTCAACTAACCATGTACAGCCCTTCCCCATGCGCGATCAGAAAGACACCTGGCCTAGTAGGATCGTTGTCTGTCTGCCCTTGTTCCCCACCTGCCTCGTCACGCCTAGAAAGACTTGAGTATAGGCGCGTTACAAATGCCATATCATATATCATATAATTCCTCACGCATGTAGACTAACTGTCGTTTATCATTGTGTGTTTGCCTCGATTTATCTCGTTACTTTTCGCATTGATTTTAGAGACGAACATACTCCATTGAACTATCCTTGCAAGCAAATAGTTTCTGATCGGCCGTAATAAATAAAATGAGTAATATTAATGAAGTTCGGCTAGCGAGACTAATTATCATTTTTTTTTTTCATAACAGGTATTTGATCCCTTTCTGCCACTGCCATCTGTTTGAGACACCGGCGGATGGATTCTTCAGCAGACACCTGCAGCTTTGTGTCAACAACTGGAGCACGATCACCATATTATGGGACGATCGCCAAGGGCCCACATGCCCTTACGCTGTACTAGTGGCTAGAAGCAACATATCAACCTTTAGGCTGGACTAGTGCCTAGTTGATGGAACAGCCTTGCGGTTCACTGTGCTTCCAAAGTGATTCTTTTTACGAAAATGAACACCCTGTGTACCATAAAGGAACAGCGCGTGACTCAAGATGAAACGGAACAGTTATTGCGGATACAGATAAAAGAAAATAAATGGCTTCCGGAGTTCATATGGCAATTGCTGAATATTCTCTAAACATTTGCAGGCCGATTCATGGAATAAATGTGCGCCGAAAATCCCGGCGCAGAGGGGCCAATACGTGCGCTGCGCCGAAAATCAGCGCAAAGCGCAGGGAAACCAGCGCACGTCGATTCATGGAAGTCCGTGCGCAAGAAAAGCAGAGGACGTGCGCCGAAAAAGCGCGCGGCGCAGGCCGGCGCACAGGTCAACCAACGTCGTGCGCCACGGCCACTGCGCCATCACTCCGAGCGCAGCGCACAGCTCTAAAGTAGGCGGAACACAGGGCGGGACACTCGGAATGGGGAATAAAATGGGGCACAACACTCGGAATGGGGAAGAATGTGGGCGGCACGGGGAAAGTTCAGGAGGCAAGTGCGCGGAACGCCCACACGCTCGCATACAACACGTATTCATGGAATAGAATAGGGCAAAAAAGCGCACGCTCAAAGCAGCGCACAGGCACAAACAGGCACAAACACGACCGCCACAAGAAAGCAGGCGGTAGCGTGTCTGCGCCTGCAAGAAATGTGCGCTAAAAGGCGCGCCAACAAATAGCACCTATATACAGACATGACCAATGTACAATACTGTTGCCCTCCTGGACAAATGACGTACAAAGGGGTACCCACAAACACAGACACGCGCAGAGAGAAAAAATAAACGTGTGCGTGCATACCGGGGTGCGCGGTAAGTTCCACACGCGATATGGGCTGGGCGGGTACGTGGATTGCAGGAGTGCGCGGGAAGTTGCACACGCGATATGGCAGGGAACGTGGATTCGAGGGGTGCGCGGGAAGTTGCACACGCGAAATGGCCGGGTACGTGGATTGCAGGAGTGCGCGGGAAGTTGCACACGCGATATGGCCGGGTACGTGGTTTTCAGGGGCGCGCGGGAAGTTCCACACGCGACATGGCCGGGTACGTGGATTTCTGGGGCGCGCGGGAAGTTCCACACGCGATATGGCAGGGAACGTGGATTCGAGGGGTGCGCGGGAAGTTGCACACGCGAAATGGCCGGGTACGTGGATTGCAGGAGTGCGCGGGAAGTTGCACACGCGATATGGCAGGGAACGTGGATTCGAGGGGTGCGCGGGAAGTTGCACACGCGAAATGGCCGGGTACGTGGCTTTCAGGGGCGCGCGGGAAGTCCCACACGCGATATGGCAGGGAACGTGGATTCGAGGGGTGCGCGGGAAGTTGCACACGCGAAATGGCCGGGTACGTGGATTGCAGGAGTGCGCGGGAAGTTGCACACGCGATATGGCCGGGTACGTGGTTTTCAGGGGCGCGCGGGAAGTTCCACACGCGACATGGCCGGGTACGTGGATTTCTGGGGCGCGCGGGAAGTTCCACACGCGATATGGCAGGGAACGTGGATTCGAGGGGTGCGCGGGAAGTTGCACACGCGAAATGGCCGGGTACATGGATTGCAGGAGTGCGCGGGAAGTTGCACACGCGATATGGCAGGGAACGTGGATTCGAGGGGTGCGCGGGAAGTTGCACACGCGAAATGGCCGGGTACGTGGCTTTCAGGGGCGCGCGGGAAGTCCCACACGCGATATGGCAGGGAACGTGGATTCGAGGGGTGCGCGGGAAGTTGCACACGCGAAATGGCCGGGTACGTGGATTGCAGGAGTGCGCGGGAAGTTGCACACGCGATATGGCCGGGTACGTGGTTTTCAGGGGCGCGCGGGAAGTTCCACACGCGAAATGGCCGGGTACGTGGATTCGAGGGGTGCGCGGGAAGTTGCACACGCGAAATGGCCGGGTACGTGGATTCGAGGGGTGCGCGGGAAGTTGCACACGCGAAATGGCCGGGTACGTGGTTATCAGGGGCGCGCGGGAAGTTCCACACGCGATATGGCCGGGTACGTGGATTGCAGGAGTGCGCGGGAAGTTCCACACGCGAAATGGCCGGGTACGTGGATTACTGGGGCGCGCGGGAAGTTCCACACGCGATATGGCAGGGAACGTGGATTTGAGGGGTGCGCGGGAAGTTGCACACGCGATTTGGCTGTGAGCTCCCAGGCATTACCTGTACACCCTCCACGGCCCCTGCAGGCAGCACACACCACAGGGAACTACCCTGCACACCTGCTCATGTCTCCCACCACCCCCACCCCCAGCACTGTGGGCAACCTGCCAGCAGGCCCCCACCCATGGCCAACCCATGTCTCCCACCACCCCCACCCCCAGCACTGTGGGGAACCTGCCAGCAGGCCCCCACCCATGGCCAACCCATGTCTCCCACCACCCCCACCCCCAGCACTGTGGGCAACCTGCCAGCAGGCCCCCACCCATGGCCAACCCATGTCTCCCACCACCCCCACCCCCAGCACTGTGGGGAACCTGCCAGCAGGCCCCCACCCATGGCCAACCCATGTCTCCCACCACCCCCACCCCCAGCACTGTGGGGAACCTGCCAGCAGGCCCCCACCCATGGCCAACCCATGTCTCCCACCACCCCCACCCCCAGCACTGTGGGGAACCTGCCAGCAGGCCCCCACCCATGGCCAACCCATGTCTCCCACCACCCCCACCCCCAGCACTGTGGGCAACCAGCCAGCAGGCCCCCACCCATGGCCAACCCATGTCTCCCACCACCCCCACCCCCAGCACTGTGGGCAACCTGCCAGCAGGCCCCCACCCATGGCCAACCCATGTCTCCCACCACCCCCACCCCCAGCACTGTGGGGAACCTGCCAGCAGGCCCCCACCCATGGCCAACCCATGTCTCCCACCACCCCCACCCCCAGCACTGTGGGGAACCTGCCAGCAGGCCCCCACCCATGGCCAACCCATGTCTCCCACCACCCCCACCCCCAGCACTGTGGGCAACCAGCCAGCAGGCCCCCACCCATGGCCAACCCATGTCTCCCACCACCCCCACCCCCAGCACTGTGGGCAACCTGCCAGCAGGCCCCCACCCATGGCCAACCCATGTCTCCCACCACCCCCAACCCCCCATCCACCTGGGGCACCCTCCACCAGGCCCCCACCCATGTCCCCCTGGCCCCTGGTCCTGACGATACACAATAATGGCAGTAATGACCAGCATACCCAGCACAAACACCCAGGCAAGGATTGCATGCACCCACATAGTGAATGCAATCACAGGACACAACCCCAAAGGCAAGTAAGCAAAAGAACACATGTCCGCCACACACACATACACAATGGGTGCAAGTCAATGTCAAAACCCATATCATGGCATGTAAGAAACCAAAGAAAAAATGACACAAGTGTAAGATAATATCAAAATGTATTAAAAATAAAAATAAAGTAAACTCTGACAACTATCTGGTAAAGCAAATAAAAGGTCCATGTCCGGGAACAAAAATTAGAAACCAAAAAACAAAGGATAGAAAAATGAATAGATTTTGTCCAAAGTAAACACATGTAGAATGAAATGAAAGATAAACCATTACGACATGGTGTGACCAATATGAAAGTTAAAAAATTATTCTCACAAAAAATAACTATATTTACAGGATTGTTCAAGGGTCCATGAGCCCAACACCACAAATTAAACCTAATACTAACTATTTAAAAAAATATGTACAAAGAAGTGGCCATTGTCCAAGCGGTCCAAAAAAAAAAAATTAAATAAAGGAAACCTAGCACTAACTAACTAAAAAACTATATACAAAGGCAGCGGGCTAGTCCTGCGGCTCACTTGGTGATGCTGGCCAGGGCATCCTCGAACTCCACGTCAATGTCCTGGAGGCGGGACTCAGTCCTGGCCCCGAGGTCTCGCAGGGACAACCCCATGTGCTCTCCAAATTCCCTGCGAGCCTCCTCGAGGCACTCAGCCCGCCTCAATGCCTGATGCATGGAGATCTCCGCCCTGGCCATGGCGAGCCGCTCCTCTTCCGCCCGCTGCCGCTCCGCACCTATCCGCTGGCCAAACTCCTCCCACACGGAACACACCGCCATGCCAGGGTTGCCCTGCCCTCCGGCCGATGCCTGCCCCTCCGATCTTGATGGCCCTGAGCCATGATGCCTCCCACGTCGAGCCCGCTGCTGCCTGCGACGCCACTGCCTCTGCCAGCACGACGGCATCCAGGCTGATGGTAACCACCGACGCCGTCGTGCACGTGCCCTGCCCGATGATGCCGGCACATCTTCCATCTGCTGGGGTCCACTTGCTGTGTCGTCCACCCCTGCTGGACCTCCGACTCCCAACTGTGGCAGGGATGGGATCCCCACCGAGCTGGCTGCATTGGTCGGGGCAGGTCCACAGGGGGCCATGGTGGCATCTGGGCCGGAAGACGGCAAGGAGAACGACTGGTGGATAGCCTGCACAGAGGAGGAGAGGGCCGTCAGATTGGCCAACACATGCAGGAACCCCCCGAACATGGCCGATCCCAATTGGGCCACGTCGGCACGGTGCACTTCGTGATGACGTGCGTGCTCCTCCCGGGAAGCACGCACGGCATCACGAATCACAGCCGTGCGCATCGCGACCCCAATCAGGACCTGCTCCACGCGGCCAGGGGTTCCCACGGCCGCAGGTGGAGGGGAGTCAGTTGACATGGACATCCCCTCTACCTGCGGACGGGCCTGGGACGGGGCATCCCTGCTGGTGCATGGTGGTGCACTCACAGGGTCAGGGACAGCGACATGCACAGGCCCCTCCACGGTGACCTGTGCTGCCTCCTGCCCCTGGCCCTGGACTGCACCACTTGCACCAGCAGGGATGCTCCCACCAGGGCCCATGTGTGCACCAGTGTCGGCCTCCTCCTCCTCTGTGCAAACCACCAACCTGGATGGCTCCTCACCGTCTCCCGCCGTAGCAGGCCCCTGTGGGGGCTCACCCACCCCTTCCGCTGCAGCCGTGGGGGCATCCCCGCCGCCTTGCTCCACAGCGCCGTCTCCGCCCTCTTCTTCACTAGCCGCTGCGTAGAGGGAGACAAAGAACACAAGCATCAGGCTACTGTACAATGGTCCCCTAGACAGGAAGCAATAGCAGATGAGCACCCCTGTCAAAGTACACTTCCATCATGTCCCTCCACAACACATGGGTCAGTCCTGGCAAAACACACACAGTAACAGGCATGGTGCATGCCATGCACATTTCCATGCATGTCCAATTGACTCTTGAAACATTCAATGAAATGTAACTCACATGCATCATGGCTCATGCATATCACATGCACACACTACACCTCAGTCACATCCATCTGGCCACAATCACACCAAACACAGGCAAAACAAGGGTAAGGTGGGTGCGTCACTGAATCTGTGCATTGTCACACACATGAGTCATGCATCCATGGCATGCACAAGTCACAGACATGCAGGTCAGGCACACAGACATGGCTACCATATATGTACCTGGCATCAGCACCCATCCTCACCCCCATCCATGTCCAGGTACAGAGACTGGCATGCTCTCATGTCCCAAATCTGCATAGTGCTCCCCATGCCGCATTTCTACACATGCAACAACCATGTGGGTCACACATCACTGGTCGCACATGCATTACCATGATGTCCCAGCACACATACATGCATACATGGCACATGGCACACATACAGGCAAGTATCATAGAACCAGCACACCGCAACATGCCCTGTCTCACACAGTGATGCTTGGACACTTACCGCTCAACTCCAGACGGGTCTCCCTCTCAAGGATCTGGGCGTGGAGCGCTGGGCGTACGCGTTCCAGGACCCTCTTCTGGATGGAACTCATGTGGCCCCGGCCCCCCTCCACGAGGCGCCGGGCCTTCACAAGGGTCCTGGACCTCAAGTCCTCCCAGCGCTTCTTGATCTTCAAGACGTTGCGGGTTGCCACCCCCTCCGCGTTGATGGCAACCACACAGTCGGCCCAGATCCTCTCCCGTCCTTCCTTGCTGGCGCGGGACGATCCAAAGAGGGCATCATACTGCCCCAGGACATGCTCCACCAGGACACCAACTTCGGTGGCAGTGAAGCTGGTGCCCCTCTGCCCCTCTGGCCTGGGGTTGCCACTGGTGCCAGATGTAGAAGTGCCCGACATGGCAACCCCAGAGGCAGGTGTGGGTGGGCAACTGGGTCCTGGGGCTGGGCTGTGGAGCGATGTAATCCCAGTTGGGAGTCTTCAGTTCCAGCAGGGGTGGACACAGCAACTGGACCCCTGCAGATGGCTGATGTGCAGGCACCAAATGGCAGGGCACGGTGGCAGCAGGCAGGCAGGCAGGCAGGCAGCAGCAGATAGCACGTGGGAGGCTGCTCAGGGCACTTGGGGGGCAGTAACTCGGCCTTCGGGGCAGGAGCGTGGTGTTCCGTGTGTTTTCGGGTGGCCAGCTTGATACGGAGTGATTTGGCACGTGAAATTCCTGCACGTCAGCGTGAAATCCGAGGAAAGGCCCTTAGCGCGTAAGTGCGTCAGCACGCATACGCGATTCTATTGGACCAGAGTCCCTCATCGCGTAAGCGCGTCTGACGTGATCCGCACGGGCGTTCCCCACTCAGCACGTGAAGACGAGCACACGTGGAAATCCTGCACGTCAGAGTGTCATCGCGTGTAATTGGCCAAAAGTGCGCGTACACGCCATTGGCCTATGTACGTGTATTTCATCGCGTGTAATTGGCCAAAAGTGCGCTTACACGCCATTGGCCTATATACGTGTATTTCAGGGGCGCGCGGCCACTTACACAGCCAAGTACGTCAGCGCACCTGTATGCCTGCAGCCTGGGAATTTCCACACGCGATTGGAGTGGGAACCCGATTCCAGGGGTGCGAGGCTCACACGCTGCCTACTACACGCGCAAGGCATTAATTTGCGCACTTTTCAATAAACAAGCCAGATGCCAGGATGAACATACCGTTCCTAGCAGCAGTGGCAGTGGGCTACCAAAGGAGGATGAGGAGGAGAGTCAGGGCCAGAATATTCACACCCAGAACCAGCCTATTCGGGATGCCTGATGACCAGGTGTATGGGAGGTACAGGTTTCCAGCACACATCATACTGGACCTGGTCAGTGAGTGGGAGGATGACCTCACATCACCCACCCTGTGCTCCCAAGCACTCAGCCCCCTGCAGAAGGTCCTGAATGTACTGCACTTCTTGGCCACTGGATCCTTTCAGCGGACAAGTGCCATAGTGGGTGGTGTGTCACAGGCCACGCAGTCACGCTGCCTACACCAGGTCTTGAACATCATCACTGCACGGCCTTCAGTCCGCAGGCACATATATCTCCCCAGGACTCATGCAGAAAGGCGGACGTGCATCCAGGAATTCTATGGTGTGGCTCAATTCCCCAAAGTGCTTGGTGCAATTGACTGCACACATGTGGCTCTACGTCCACCCAGGGCAACAGAGCACATCTATAGAAACCGCAAGCACTGGCATTCCATCAACGTCCAAGTTGTATGCAATGCCAAGGGAATCATCACATCAGTATATGCCAACTATCCAGGGTCCACCCACGACAGCTTCATCTACAGAATGTCTACCCTATGCCGGGACCTAGAGGCTGGCCAGCATGGAGATACATGGCTGCTTGGTGAGCATGAATGCCACTCCACATGCATGCATGTCAGATACTGGGTCATGACACAACACCACTAATGATACCCATCACCACCTCCGCAGGGGACAGTGCCTACCCTATCAGCCCCCACATGATGACCCCAATCCGGAACCCCACCACGCCACCCAAGGTAAGGTACAACACAGCCCACATTGCTACACGGGGCATAGTGGAGCGCACATTCGGAGTGCTCAAGTCACGCTTTCGCTCCCTTGACCGTTCTGGCGGGCAGCTGTTATATGCTCCCCGAATAGTGTGCAGGATCATAGTGGCAGCATGTGTCCTGCACAACGTTGCAACACGCCGGGGCCTGCCCGTGGACATGGTGGTGCCCCCACATCCACAACCACATGCACGCCCGCTGCGCATGGGAGGGGAAAGGGCACGGGGGGAGGCAGCCCGTACGCAACTGGTGGCCAACTTCTTCACCTAGGAATCACAGTGCTGGCTAGTGCACACTGCTCTGGCACATACCATCTGACAATCAATGATGACTCTACCTGACAATGTCTGAAAAGTACTTGACAATGAACTGTCAGATACACATCAGCCTGAGATTGTTAACATGGAAGTGTCAATATGTGTGCACCCCTAGCTACACATACACCAGCTATGCATCACAACGCAAAGACACAACTCCATCATTCTAAAATGCATTGCCACAGGCGATTCACTACATGACAACATTGCCATGTCACCCACTCCCTTCACAGTCCCGCCACTGAGGACACCATGTCATGGTATGTGACAGCAAACAAACTGGCCATCACAACATGACACCAGTGTCACAAATAGCAGTGCCCCAAATGGAACATAGCCGCACTTGAGCAGCTAACCGCCCTGGAGCCACTACTACACACCTGTGTAAGAGTAATTTCTATCAAATTACACACCAACCCACCCTGAAGCCCACCCAAACAAGACACATTGCATGTAATCAATGGTAGTCTCATTACCTGATTCAGCTGGTATGTCCTCACCGTCCAGATGTACAGTGATGGCGCCATGCAAAAGTGTCAGTGCACATCTACCGACATGTAGTGTGACTCCAGAGAGTATGCCCTTGTGAAGATCTGTGTGAAATACCTGCAAAACATGAGCAACATATGTAAGTAGAGGCACATATCATACCATCATGCATAGTTAGGTGCAACAACAATGAACACTATGAATGTCTACACAGTATTGACTATGGACTGGCCAACAGCTCATGGGAGTCCAATGTCACCGTGTAATTTGCTGTCACTTGGGCACACCCTTTGCAAGCCCATGGAAAGGGAAGCAGGAGGGGTGTGGATGTCTGCTACCCAAGCATCGAAACCAAACTCAGGACAAGCCTGCATGTGCCCAGCCACAATACAGTGTATGCCCAGGTACCCACACAAGGCAACACTCTTGCAAAATAAAAATGAAAAAGAGAAAAAATGGCCATGAAAGGGCCGGCGGGGGGGGGGGGCCACCTATGAGGTCCGAGGACAGGATGCACGCCACAATCCACCTGTGTGGATCATGGGAAAGGAAAACACCCCATAGGCTCGTGGCCCACACGGCTACTCTGTTGTGGGAGATGAGTCGCTATGGCTCTGCCCAGACCCTGCAGCTGACTCTGGAGGTGGGGGAGCTGCCTCAGAAGATGGTGTGACAATGGGAGGCAGCCCACGCAAAGCACGAGTTTGCTCCTCCATGGCTGCAAGCAGGCGGGTCTGGTAGTTCTGGTTCTGGGTTATAATCATGCGGAGGTCCCCATGCAGTAACTCCCGGGATGACCTGACCTCCGCACGAGTTGCCTGCATCTCGGCCGAGAGCGTCCGTGTCAGACGCTCCAGCTGCTCCTCTGTCCTTCTATGGGATGAAGCCTCAAGCTCTAACAGGGTCGACCTGAGGTGACGGAGTTCTTCCCTCAGGGCTTCCCTGTGGCGCTGGGACTCCATGGAAAGTGATTCCCCCAGAGTCGCCAGTGCCGCCCGCCTGTCCATGTTGGACGCCAACATATCCTCCCTGTGTGCCTGGCAGATGGACTCTGTAGCCTGCTCCAGTCGCTCCATCAGCCTTTCTGGGGGGACAATGGAAGTGGCCACCCTATCCATGGCCTGTGCAATCATCTCGGATGATGCTGCCTGTTGGGTGGCCATACCGTAGATGGATTGCTCCCATACGGTATTGCCAGGTGGCATACGGCCACCACGTTGACGGGCACCACACCTGCCTGGGGCAAGGCGGACTGCGCCTTGCTGTGCCGGCAAGGCCTCAGGCTGCAGGACTGCATTCCCTCTCTGATCTGCAGCACCAGGAACAGGATCAGAGATTGGGTGGTGTGGCCCTGCATCCGTAACCACCTGAGGCTGATCTGCCGACACTGACATCCCCATTGAGGCCAATGGCCTGGCTGCAGGTGGGTCGGACAGAGGAGATTCTCTCCCAAGAACACTCACCTGCGACTGCACATAGGTGTCATCCTCCGAGTCTACACCTGAATACTGCTCGGGGGAGGAACCCCCAGAGACACCCCTCGACAGCACGGCCTGCAGCACTTGTGGGTTTTCACCCACAAACACACCACGTCCCTCACTTGTGGTAGGTCGGCCCGGGTTGCCCTCCTGGGACGGCTCCACCACCACATCCCCAGCATCAACAAGTGCTTCGTCCCCTGCAAAGACATGAAAGAGAAAAATGGAAACAGGCATTAGCACCATGGCATGCAACAAGGGCTGATGAACAACATAGGCAGTAGTCCTACGACACATGTCCTACATGACTGGGAGTCCTCCTATGCATTCACCATCACTGGGTCTGTAGGGGAGGCTCAGGGCATACTATGTACTGATTGGAGAGCAACGCCTGCTCACCTTGATGCCTAGCACTGCCATCACACATTGGGCGGTGATTGCCATGTCAAAGGCACATGCCATCACACACATGGCATGTGACATAGCCACCAAGTGAAGAGGGAGAGGAGGGCTACTTTTTTGGATTTCTACCACTCTGGTCCTGACATTGCATCGTCACATCAATTAGTATACATGTTGTACATGGATCTGCTAGTCCAAATTGGCAACGATGCACAGTGCCTTGTCTAGATCAACATAATGCAGTAAACTTTGTGATTCCACCTCCCCAACACCTGTAACGGAATAATTTTGCATTCGTGAAGCACCGGTCAAGTAATGTTTGTAGGTGCAGCGGAGCACTGAGGGGTGGTGGGGCAGAAGGGGATGCCAGTCAACAATACTACTGGTGCTGGTGTCATTCATGTCACGCAAGTGCAGGGGTGGGTGGCACAATGAAGTGCAAGGGGGAGTGGCGGCTGGAAGTGCTGTACAAGGTAAGTAGGACTTGACGTCAAGGGCAGATGGTGTTAGGCGCAGACAAGTGCTGGGGGGGTGGCCTATAGGGGTACAGAGACAATCATGCTGTGCTGTGGGCTCGGAGGGGACAGGGGAGGTACACACTGCCTCTGGCTCGGCAAGGTCCTTGCAGATTTCTATGTGTCCTGCAGAGTTGTCACATGCCGCAGATATGTGCCCTTGGATTGGGGATCTCATCTTGGTGAGAAGGGTGAGGCGCTATTGCCTTTGGAGCATGTGGCAGGCCAGTTTGCCAGAGGATGGCCATGATGCAGGACATTCCCTCTCTGCCACCCGGCACCTGTGGTTTGGGTTCCCAAGATCCGAGTCATGCCAGGACTCTGCATTGGCATGGGGCTTCAGACAGGTGGTCATGACCGTGGCTAAGACATCCAGTGTACCTGACATGGAGTGGAGCATGGAGTGGGCCCTGTCAGGATGGGAGTGAGCCTAAGGGGGAGCTGGATGGGGGGGACATTTTGGCAGCATGAGCCTCGACTGACACACACTTCATGGGTCGGAATACCAAGAAGGTGTGTGACAGTGGTGAGGGTGGCTTTGCCTGTGGGGTGTTGAGGGTGAGCTGGGAGGAGAGGAGAATGTGATCACTCCAGGAGAGAGGAGTGCAGAGATGGACGGAGAGGGGAAAGTCAGATGAGATCAGAGCATCAAGAGTGTGCCCTGCAGAATGAGTAGGGACAGACGGGAGTCTAGAGGGTGAGAGGGAGTTGCTGAGGTCACAGAAAGGTCACGTGGGGGCGTCAACAGGCATGCAGGTGGATGCGTACCGCACCAAGGATGAGGAATTCTGTGTCTGGGGACATGAGTGAGGAGGAGAGGTGAGGACACTCAGAAAGGAAGTAGTACATTTGACCAGTTTTCCCAGACACAGTACGCACTGTTTGGAATGTCAAGGTGTGGTGGACAGAAACCTCACACAAGCCATTCCAGAGTGGAGTAGGTCTAAGTAGGTGTGACATTGGCAGGAATACCCTCAGGGAAGCCAAGGGCACACCCCCCCTGCACAGTAGTGGCGGGCCAAGGAGAGGGTCAAGGATGCAGACAGAGCTGGCCGTCAGACATGTTTCCATGAGACCAAGGATGTCAAGGTGCATAACCTCATGTAAGTGACAGTTATCGGAGGAATGCCTGATGCAGCCGCAGTGAAAGGAGTGTAATTGTGGAGGAGGTTGACAGCCTTGTAGGACTTACGGGGAGTGCTAGAGATCAGAGGTGCCGCATGTGTAGGAGTTGGAGTGGGAGGCGGAGAAGGTTCATGGGAGGGTGCAGGGAGGCAGTGCAGGATTGATGAGGAGAGAGGAGGGGGGACAGCAGGAGAGGTAAGGAAGTTGATGAGATGTGGGTAGCATTTCTCAAGGAGATTGAGGTTGGCCTAAGGGCCTTGGACTGAGACGCTCCCATTACCATGCACATCATTAGTGGTATCTGAGGATTGGAAGGAGGCCAGGAGTACACCCCAACGGGTCCCACCTATGATGGTGGAAGAGGAGCAAGGAGAGAGGACAGGGACCATGTGAAGGGTCTATGGGACAGGCAAAGGCATGTATGAGCAGATGTCAGTGAGAGTTAGCTTAGAGTAGGCTCAGATGCACTGGTCAGCAATAGGGTGGGTCGCATTGGAGGGCAGGCTGCCCTCATTTGACTTTTGGCAAGCAGGTGTCGTGCGTAGGGCACGATGGTCTGAACTGTAGAAGTCATGGAAGATAGACCATGAAGAGCAGCATGGAGTGTGAGGGAATGGGGCTCGAAACCAGACGGTACCAAAGGACCCAGGAAGGAGGTGGATGTCAAGGCTACATCCACATTATGACTGCATGTTGGTAGGCATTAATATACAGAGGACGCATTAGCATGTGGTATCATTGCATGTCAGGCATGTGAAGATGAAACTTTAATGGCTGGGGGAAAGGAGAGGAATGGTATGTAAGACATCAGATGAATAGACAGGGGAGTATGAGCAACAATGTAGTGACATAATTACTAATCAAGGGCAACTTCCATGGTGTTGGCCCATATGTGCACTGTTGCCAGTAGGGATAGTGCTGTGGCCAGATGGTGTTGCACTGAACATACTGGATGAGGCACATGGGTGCCACTGTCAACTCTGCCACACACCCCCTTGACAGGCACCCAACATGAATGCTTCACACACACACCATGCACATGGATGATACACACATGCATGTGCACTCACCGGATGATGCCTCGTAATCAGGGAGGTCTCCCACACCTTGGAGTTGTCCCTCGGTGACGTAGGATCCAGCTACGGACTCGTGTGGTGTGAGTTCTATTTCCTGTGCTGGGGACCCACCTCCAGTCACCAAGGTTGCGGCATGACTTGAGGCCAGCTTATCCTTTGCCCTGCGCTTAAGGTCATTCCAGCGCTTCTGGCAATCACTAGCTGTGCGCCTCACTACTCCAAGGGCACTTATTCTGTCAGCAATGGTCTGCCAGTGTGCCTGGCGTCTGGCATGTGTGGTCTTGGACCCTGCAACGATGACCATTTCCCTATCATGATCTGACACATACTGAACAAGTGCATTAAGTTCGGCGTCTGTGAAGCTTGGCTTCCTTGATGGGCCGGACTGTGCAGCCGTGTCTGGGGCATCAGCCTGTGCCGGACGTGCACTCTTCCTCTTGCGCTTGGAAGGGGGTGGGGATCCAGAGTGTCCTACGCCGCTGTGGACACTAGGGGCAGGAGCCGTGGTGGACTCTGTACTGGGTGTGTGTGATTGCCCACTCAGCATGGGAGTAGGTGCAGGCATTGGGGGTAGTGGGATGGGGTCAGGCCTGATCTGAGGTGCATGAACTAGGACCGACACAGTCTTGGCAGGGTGTATGAGAGGTGGGGTGGATTGAGCCACACCCTGGCTACGGGGGCCAGCAGATGACCTATCTGGCATAGATGCGCGTGCCCTGATGACACCAATGTGCACCGGTGCACGTACAGTGGACCTGCTGACCTGGATGTCAGCGATGGAATCGCCCTCGGACAGGTCTGGTGCCACAATGGCCTGGTCCGACATGGGCTGATCAGGGTTGGTATCAGCCACATGACTCTCAACTGGGGGGGGGGGGGGGGGGGCATGGGTGTCCCTGACTGTTCCTCCAGACTGGGGGGAACAGGGGCGCCCTGCAAGTCACAACCACGTCCCCTGTTGGATCCTCCACGGCCACCACGTGTGGCTCGGCCACCTTTGCCACCCTTACGGCTTGCACGCCTCCCAACCATGGCACTGATGGTATTGTGCGTATGGGAGTGGGTGTGCACAATTGTCCTGGGCAATTGGGTGTCAAAGGGGTTGGGTACCAGATGGTATTCGTACCCTAGTGCAGTGGCAAGGCTATATGACACCCCTGGGGAAAGATGACGGGTCACGCAACGCACAGGCACCCCAAAAAAGTTAAGGAACGTGCACAATACCCCTCCTAGACCACGTGTGCTGATGGAAAACCCTGCACTACGCTGTGGCATCCAGTAACACAATGAACGTATGCGTGTCACACGCGGCCTAGATTGACCTCTGAAGGGGTAGGCTACACACGGGGCAAGCACAGATGTTAGATACGTGCGTGACTCACCGTCTGCCAGGTAAAAGAGCGTGAAAAAATAGCACTTTTGGTTGGCAACACCCCCGCCAAAAGAAGAGGTGTACGCTGTCTGAGGAGACAGGACAACTGTAGAAGGGGACACTGTTTGAGGGAACAGGCCCAGGAAAACCAGTACAAGAGGAAAAAGAGAAAAGAGCTGTCAGAGGTAACAGGGAGTACGAACTGGAAACGCCGTGAAGTAAATCGCGTGTGAAACGACAAGAAGTACCGAATTCACCCACTCGCTCGCCACGAAAAGCACGTACAAGGAAATTGTGTTCAACACTACCTTTTATACAGGCCCACACGTACATCGTCACTTACGGCGTGTACGTGCTTGGCCCATTTTCACCAATCACACGCTTTGGCACTCCTGCGTGTAGGTATCTTTTCACCAATCACACGCTTTGTCACTCCTGCATGTGGATCCTTTTTCACCAATCACGCGCTTCGACACTCCTGCGTGTAGCTCACTTTTCACCAATCACACGCTTTGTCACTCCTGCATGTGGATCCTTTTTCACCAATCACGCGCTTCGACACTCCTGCGTGTCGCTCACTTTTCACCAATCACACGCTTTGACACTGCACGTGCAGGTAACTATTGACGCACATATGCTGGTGACGGGTTTTCGCGCGATGCGGGTTTTCGCGCGATGAGTGTGGGGTTTTCTGGTGCAAAATCACTCCCTATCAGGCTGTCCACGCGTTCTAACACGAAAGACCACGCTCCTGGCCAGGAGGCCGAATTTAAGTCCCCAAGAACCCTGAGCACGCTCCCACCTGCCATCGGCTGCTGCCTGACTGCCTGCTGGCCACGTGCCCCACAGTGCTGGTGGGTGGGGGTGGTGGGAGACATGGGTGGGGGCCTGGTGGAGGGTGCCCCTGGTGGATGGGGGTTGGGGTGGTGGGAGACATGGCTGGGGGCCTGATGGCAGGTGCCCCTGCACTGCTGGGGGGTGGGGGTGGTGGGAGACATGGGTGGGGGCCTGGTGGAGGGTGCCCCGGGTGGATGGGGGTGCAGGGGGACATGATCAGGTGTGCAGGGTAGTCCACTGTTTTGTGGGCTGCCTGCAGGGGCCGGGGAGGGTGTACAGGGTACACCTGTGGGGGCCCACCCAGCCTATTCGCATGTGATAATTCCCACGCACCCCTGTGATACACGTACCCTGGCCAATCGCGTGTTGAACTTCCCGCTACCCCTGTAATACACGCACCCTGCCTGTTCGCGTGTGATGATTCCCGCGTACCCCTGTAATACACGTTCCCTGGCCTATCGCGTGTTCTACTTCACGCGTCCCCCTGTAATACACGTTCCCTGGCCCATCGCGTGTTGAACTTCCCGCTACCCCTGTAATACACGCATCCTGGCTGTTCGCGTGTGATGATTCCCGCGTACCCCTGTGATGCACGTTCCCTGGCCTATCGCGTGTTCTACTTCACGCGTCCCCCTGTAATACACGTTCCCTGGCCCATCGCGTGTTGGACTTCCCGCTACCCCTGTAATACACGCACCCTGGCTGTTCGCGTGTGATGATTCCCGCGTACCCCTGTGATTCACGTTCCCTGCCTAGTCGCGTGTAGTACTTCCCGCGTACTCCTGATTTGGAGATTGCCCGCTTTGCTTTCCTTGTTTGCCTGCCCTGTGAAGTGGTCCGGGGTTAGCGCAGCCCTTAGCGATGATTTAGCGCTTTTGATGGCTTTTCCGTGCGCGAGGGCGTTCTTGGGGGCGTTACTGGCGCTGCTGCAGGCTCGCTGCGATTCTCTGCGCCACGGCTGTTTTGGGAGCTTGAAATCCATGAATACGCTGTGCGCGGAAATCTGTTTTAGCGCACGTGCCTGGCGCAGACTATCGCAGGCGCACGCTGTGCGCCAGCCGCGTGCGCTACTTGTGCGCTGGATTCTATGAATTAGCCTGCATATGTCAAATAAATGTACTTTACCAAATGTACCGTGTTGCTGTTTCATTTTAAAGTACAGTTTCATATTCCGAATTGTGGCGCGCTGTGTTGTGAGTTGATCTGTGTTGGTTTCCGGGTTCTGTGTGGAGTCGCGCAGAAGACGACTGGGCGCGTTTGCCTACGCAGCACAGTAACGTCACAGGGAGAGGCGGGGAATATGAATGTTTTGATAATGTCAGGCTCAGGGGCGGGGGAATTGATTTAGTGCCGCCAAAGCAGGTCAGCCAGGGCGATCGGGGAAAAAATAGGATTAACAGAAAATGGCGTCTCCCTGGTGCTTGTTCTCGCGTGCTTTTAATGGACAAAAACGCGGGTAAGGTCCATAGGAAAGTTTTCTAAAATCGAGCCACTTAGGCTTAAAAAAACATGGCCGACCCGTAGGGACAATAAAAATGTTTACTAGACCATGCCTTTAAATCATCAGTCTTCAGTATTTTCTTATTGTTTTAGCATGTCTTCATACATCTTCTCCATGACTTGCCCTCATCAGATTTCAGTCAGCGCTCCAAGGTGTCCAATGGTGCGTGCTGACATCCTTCCATATGGCATCCTTCCACACTTTCAGTGCAAGGGTACATTTTATATGGTTGTCTGAGTGCATATCATCTCTCATACACTTGCTGAGCTATAGGGATAGCATATGGGGTCTCACACAGAGCCCTTCTCCTGTTGTTCCAGTATGAAGGTGGTGAGGGGGCGGGAGGTAGGGAAAATGCACCCACCTGCTCCTCTACATTCTCCCCTCTAGTCGAGACCTTGACAACATTCCTTTCTTCATTCTTCTTTATCATCTCTTCACATTTTCATTTCTTTGGGACCCATATCTTTGTCACCCCCTCAAATGACCTTCATTCTTTATATGTTCATACACACTTCCAGTCATGTGGCAGCAATCTCCTGATGGTGGACAAAATATCCTCTGTCCTACATATTTTGTATGCTCCTTGGGATAGTAGAACTTCATTCCTGCAGTGTCATGATCCATGCCCCTGGCCCCCTCAGGTATAACAGCCCCCTGGCAGCAGTGGGGGTAAAGCCCTTCACACTGGTCCCAAGGGCCTTAAAACTCCATCAGAAACATACATGGAGTCAGTCCTGGTGCCTTTGGTGCCAGGCTCATTATCAGGAAGAAAGCAATACCAGTTTTGGACCTTATTCTAACATGGAGGCCTATTACACAGCTCAGTTCTTTAGAACCAAGCCATGCGGTCTGGTGTTTTGAGTGTGGCTGGGCTTGGAATTACTTGGCCTGGAACTACTTTACCTGGTCTATTTAAACCACACCATTAATACCTGGAAGAATAAGAACAGCATTAGTGATCAGGAACACTTACCTGTGAAGTAACCGGTCTTGAATCCATTCTGCGCTTCACCTACCTCACCCATCTCCGGAGTTTGCCGCAACCTGCAAAGGTAAAGAAACAAGGACAGCATTAATAACAATTCTTACCTGGGCAAGCAGTGAGTCCTGGCAGCACACTGCGCTTCTCTTACCTCGCCCATCTCCGGGTTTCAACACAACCTGCAAGGGAGAAGGAACACGGTCAGCATTAACAAAGCACTTACATGGGCAAGCAGCGTTTCGATCGCTCATCACTCCGGAACCTCACCGCAACCTGTACAAAGAAGGGAAGAGAACACAGGTTAGCAATTAACACCAATAAACAGCGCAGTGCTCCGCGCATCAATAACTCACTGTGATCTACGCCATTGGCGCAGGAACCCTGAGATTGCAACCATCCCTGTGAAAACAAAAAGAAACATTGTTAGGGAACAGCCTAGTGGAGCAAGACCCTGAGAAGACAGAGAAAGCAGAGGGAAAGAAAGAGACAGAATAAAGATGGAAAAGACATTATAACTCACCTGGAAGACAGCAAACAGAGCCGGAGTCACAGCCGGTCTGGACTCGACATAAGGGAACGCGGACCAGTGAAGCAACTAGGTCCACGGAACGGCCGCACCAACCAGCCACCCCTCCACAGAGACACAGGACGGAGAGTTCAACGCACAAAAACCTAAGGTGAGCAATAACCACAAGGGAGGGGATTTGGACCAGTGGGAGGCGGGAGTCCACCCATCACAGAACCAGTATCTTAACCCTCCATTCTCCTTTTATAGGTCCTACCCAACGTCTGGCACATAACCAAGCAGAGTGGGGTCTGGGATAGTGCTTAGACCTCCATCCAGTATCGTGTGGCGCCCCCGTGGATACCAGGTGAGTGTAACATGGAGGAACAAAGGAACTTTTCTTTATATTCTCCCAAGTACTTTCTTCGTGTTGCATCTGCTTGCCAGTT
This sequence comes from Ambystoma mexicanum, assembly GCF_040938575.1. Taxonomy (NCBI): domain Eukaryota; kingdom Metazoa; phylum Chordata; class Amphibia; order Caudata; family Ambystomatidae; genus Ambystoma; species Ambystoma mexicanum. Next base: position 727,520,763 of record NC_090935.1, on the reverse strand, counting down.
CCAGCATGTATATCAATCATGATCTTCATCCCAATAGCTTTCTTGGCTGTCTTCTGGCATTGTCTCAAGATGCTCCTTATGAGACAAAATCCTAGCAATGCCAACACTAATACTGCTCCAAGTAATTTGAAGGCTTTTGACAACTAATTTGGAGTCCATGAGAACAGAGACGAAAAACAACCGTAATCCTCAATTTTGTCTACTTCATCCTCCATTTTCTTCAGCAGAGTTGACAACGTTGTTATTGTTTCTGTCAATGTACCATTGTCTTCATCATAAGCAGGTATAATGTACAGCAAGGCTGCCCGATCTTGGCGCACATGTCTCCTTCCATTGCTGTAATGAAGTCCAGGACATACCTGTTCTGGAGGGCCGTAAGCCTTATTGCCCTCAACTCTTCTTTGAACACATTGCTCACAAGAAGCAAAGGCAGGTCAATCATGCACCCTGCAGGCAGGGCTAGTGATGCACATCCTGTGGGCAGATCATGTCAGCCAAGCTGGCAGGGTGAAAGGCCTGGCCGGGGATCAAAGAGCCAGCTGGGCCAAGGGCAATCATGAAGTTGGAGCCTCGATCAGGAAAGTGGCATGGTTGAGGAACAAAACTCACCCAACACAATGATTAAACAGTCTTTTTTCAACTTACCATCATGCAGAAAAAAGAATGCAGTTACATCCCCAAATGCCCTTCTGGGATAATCTGCATTCCGCGCTGTGGCACCAAAGAGAAAATGATGAGGAGACAGCCTCATGGAGCGGGGTCCTCGCCTTCGATGTTGCTGGCAGGTAGGTGCTCTTGACAATGCAGAAGAACAGGAATGGATAACTTCTAGATCTAAATATTTACTGACTAAGCCATTTCCAATCCTTCCTTTATTGTGTGCACTTCAAAGACCTCCGTACACTGAAAAAGACCCCCTCTTTAGGCCTACAGTGGCAGGCACTGACAGCATCTTTGATCCCTCAGCTATCTACTTGGACCGATTACTACAACCTCTGCTTCAGAAAACATGCACATAGATATGGGATAATTCCCATGTCTTCTTTTTTCACTTGATGTACAAAGCGTATACACCTCAATCCCACACAATGAAGGATAAGAGACTCTTAAATGACTATTGGTACACACAGAAGTTTTTTTCCACACATGCATCATTTGTGCTAGAATTGACACAAATAAGTGTACTCAAAAACTATTTTTGATTCCAAAGTAAGTACTTTTTGCAAGTCTGAGGTAAAGCTATGTTCATCATTTTGAAACTACATTAGTCCTGAACCATACTATTTGGGCTTCTTAGCTTATAACATGGAACAAATATATTGATGATATTCTTGGCATTAAAGAGCTCACTAACTTTCTTATGCACCACAATACTGATATCCCAGAATTAAGATTACCGTGTATATTGGTACTCCAACCTTACATTTTCTGGATGTTGTAATTAGCAGGGCAGGTGGTGGTGTAAATACAATAATATATTATACAAGGGATTGTCTGTAGCCTATAGAAGTAGCGTGGCAGGTTTACAGGAGGAGTGTGGAAGGGACAGTGATGCAGACGTGGGGTTTTGGAAAGGTTTGTATTTTACAGTCAATTTTCAACAAAGTAGAAAGCAGCTAACATAGGAATATTTGTTTATAAGGAGCACCCCATGGATGTAGAAGAGAACAGGACTATGGAAAAGGCTGACTAAAGAAAACAAATCTCTTTTATTAATGGTGACATCTTGGGCACAATGTGTGCGCATGAGAGAAATAGATTGGGGAGACATCTGATTTTGATGTAGAGGTTGAAAAAAGGAGTTAGTTTATGTCTGGCATATATTTGGTTAGTGTATACTTGTTAAATAATATGTTTTATATTTTTATATTTTTATATTTATATATCATAGTTAAAAGCAACATTTGGTACCATCAATAGAGAGAGTACCAGGAATGGTCACAATGGTACATATTGAAGATTTGATCACCAAAGCAAGGCAGGTACATTTATCAGCAACAGGTGAGACACTTTGAAGGGCATACTGCATTGTGCATAGAATGTTTGCTCAGCTACTCCCTCTGTCCCCACAGGCCACCCCAACCCCCTCTGGTCCCTGCGTGATGTTGCCTTGGGCTCTCGACCCTTCTCGCAGACAGATGTTAACTGTTTTGCTTGATTCTTCTACCCTGCTCCCCTTTCCCCTTCCAGCGTACCTCTGCAGGAGTTTGTCCTGACACATTCTGGTTTCACGATCACCATCTTGTGGCCAATGCTGGATTTTACTTCGTGGACTTCATTGAATCACGGTGTGTCACCCTTTCTCAACTCTCATGCTGGAATTCCTTTGCATCTTGTACTCATGGCGGCCCTGAATCATGCTATTCCCATCTTCATCTTGTATCCTGACTTGCAAAATTATGTGCTACTACTGACGTCTGAAATTGTAGTCGCTCTCCCCTCTTGCTTCTCCACTATTTTTGACTGCTTATTCTCTGTTCTCTCCTCCGTTCCCTTCTCCGTTGCCTTCTCCGTTTCCTGTCTCCTCCCCTCCTCCCCTTACTTTCTTCTATGCACTTATTCTATCAGAAGTGTCCCTGGACCTAGTATGATAGCAACCTTGTCTGTCTCCGCCCCCCTCCTGTTACTTGTTTTTTTACTTCCCCTCCCTCCAGCACTATCTGAAATGTCGTCAGGCTTAGAACAATAGTCGCTTGTTTTGTTCCTCCCCTCCCTCGCTGCACCCCGCGCTGTGGCACCAAAGAGAAAATGATGAGGAGACAGCCTCATGGAGCGGGGTCCTCGCCTTCGATGTTGCTGGCAGGTAGGTGCTCTTGACAATGCAGAAGAACAGGAATGGATAACTTCTAGATCTAAATATTTACTGACTAAGCCATTTCCAATCCTTCCTTTATTGTGTGCACTTCAAAGACCTCCGTACACTGAAAAAGACCCCCTCTTTAGGCCTACAGTGGCAGGCACTGACAGCATCTTTGATCCCTCAGCTATCTACTTGGACCGATTACTACAACCTCTGCTTCAGAAAACATGCACATAGATATGGGATAATTCCCATGTCTTCTTTTTTCACTTGATGTACAAAGCGTATACACCTCAATCCCACACAATGAAGGATAAGAGACTCTTAAATGACTATTGGTACACACAGAAGTTTTTTTCCACACATGCATCATTTGTGCTAGAATTGACACAAATAAGTGTACTCAAAAACTATTTTTGATTCCAAAGTAAGTACTTTTTGCAAGTCTGAGGTAAAGCTATGTTCATCATTTTGAAACTACATTAGTCCTGAACCATACTATTTGGGCTTCTTAGCTTATAACATGGAACAAATATATTGATGATATTCTTGGCATTAAAGAGCTCACTAACTTTCTTATGCACCACAATACTGATATCCCAGAATTAAGATTACCGTGTATATTGGTACTCCAACCTTACATTTTCTGGATGTTGTAATTAGCAGGGCAGGTGGTGGTGTAAATACAATAATATATTATACAAGGGATTGTCTGTAGCCTATAGAAGTAGCGTGGCAGGTTTACAGGAGGAGTGTGGAAGGGACAGTGATGCAGACGTGGGGTTTTGGAAAGGTTTGTATTTTACAGTCAATTTTCAACAAAGTAGAAAGCAGCTAACATAGGAATATTTGTTTATAAGGAGCACCCCATGGATGTAGAAGAGAACAGGACTATGGAAAAGGCTGACTAAAGAAAACAAATCTCTTTTATTAATGGTGACATCTTGGGCACAATGTGTGCGCATGAGAGAAATAGATTGGGGAGACATCTGATTTTGATGTAGAGGTTGAAAAAAGGAGTTAGTTTATGTCTGGCATATATTTGGTTAGTGTATACTTGTTAAATAATATGTTTTATATTTTTATATTTTTATATTTATATATCATAGTTAAAAGCAACATTTGGTACGATCAATAGAGAGAGTACCAGGAATGGTCACAATGGTACATATTGAAGATTTGATCACCAAAGCAAGGCAGGTACATTTATCAGCAACAGGTGAGACACTTTGAAGGGCATACTGCATTGTGCATAGAATGTTTGCTCAGCTACTCCCTCTGTCCCCACAGGCCACCCCAACCCCCTCTGGTCCCTGCGTGATGTTGCCTTGGGCTCTCGACCCTTCTCGCAGACAGATGTTAACTGTTTTGCTTGATTCTTCTACCCTGCTCCCCTTTCCCCTTCCAGCGTACCTCTGCAGGAGTTTGTCCTGACACATTCTGGTTTCACGATCACCATCTTGTGGCCAATGCTGGATTTTACTTCGTGGACTTCATTGAATCACGGTGTGTCACCCTTTCTCAACTCTCATGCTGGAATTCCTTTGCATCTTGTACTCATGGCGGCCCTGAATCATGCTATTCCCATCTTCATCTTGTATCCTGACTTGCAAAATTATGTGCTACTACTGACGTCTGCAATTGTAGTCGCTCTCCCCTCTTGCTTCTCCACTATTTTTGACTGCTTATTCTCTGTTCTCTCCTCCGTTCCCTTCTCCGTTGCCTTCTCCGTTTCCTGTCTCCTCCCCTCCTCCCCTTACTTTCTTCTATGCACTTATTCTATCAGAAGTGTCCCTGGACCTAGTATGATAGCAACCTTGCCTGTCTCCGCCCCCCTCCTGTTACTTGTTTTTTTACTTCCCCTCCCTCCAGCACTATCTGAAATGTCGTCAGGCTTAGAACAATAGTCGCTTGTTTTGTTCCTCCCCTCCCTCGCTGCACCCCGCTCCCTCACCTATTCTTTTCTCTGGCTCTACAAGGAATGTCATCAGACCTACTGCGGTAGTCACCTGTCTGTTTCCATTTCCTTCCCACACTCCGCCTCCCTTCCTTATCTATGTGTTAGCTCTTGCACTATTTGAAATGTCACCAGGCCAAGTATGATAGGTAATTTCACATCCTTACTGTTCATGGCCTGTAAGAATGTCATTGTATTTTCCCTTGTTCCCTCCCTTGCCTTGAAGCGCTTTGAAGTACCGCCCGATTCCGAGTTCCCCTCGCGGGACCCGCTCTACACATCTGGTCTCACCAGACATGTAGAGCGGGTCCCGCAAGGGGAAAAGGGAGCAAACCACGGGCCATCTCGTAATGGCCCGTTGTTTGCTCCCTCTCCCATTTCCATTCAGCCCTATGGGGGCTGAAATTTGAATGGGGAAGGACCGTGTCCGGGTCCTCGGAGGGAGGAATTACTGGGCCTTCTGACCTCGGAATGGCCCGGTAAGTCCTCATTCCGAGTACCCGGTCCCGGACGTGATTTTGGCAGCAGCCATGCCGCCAATAGCGGCATGGCTACCGCCGAACTCGTAATGAGGCCCATTCTGTACAGGCCCTATATAAATAAACTATCATATCATAGAGAGAGATACCTAATTAAGGAGGAGAAGCCATTTTTTAAGTTTAGGTACATTGCTGGACAAGAATTGAAAACAGGGAGGTGCCTTGTACCTATTTGCTTCCTTTCTCTCGCTGTCTTCTACATTCTCGCTACATTAATGGCTAGTAGTATGGTAGTGTTCTAAAATATACAGTGGGCACTCCCAAAGGTGGCAGCCACAGACAATGGCCAGTGGCACAAAATAAAACTATGGTAAAACCAAACCTTTATAATTCAGGGAACAAACTTTAGTTGCATCGATATTAAGGCGAGCAATACATTGTAACAAAACCTTTGAAATTCAGGGGAAAAAAGTTTAGTTAAAGGGATGTTATGGTGAGATCTTAACACAACAAAACCTCTGAAATTCAGCTATAGCCAGCTTAAATTCATGCCCCCTGTTGTGCAGCCTAAGACCACTACTGATGGCATCACTGTTAACATCACAAGTAACATTGCTAATAACATCATATATGACATCAAATTTAACTAATGGCATCAGACATAACATCACTCTAGGTATTTGCACATATTTAGACCACCCTTACGTTTCTACATTTGTAATATTAACAGAAAAATCATTGTTAAAGGGACATTATGGTTAAGTTGCACTAATAAAAAACCTATGAAATTGACTGGAAAAAGTTCTTAAAGGGACGTTACGGTTACAAGTAAAATCAAAAAACCCCAGAAATGTGCCAGTTATGATAAGCTAAGCAACCATAAATCGAGCCACCACCGTGTATTGCTAAGACTAACCCCAATGACATCACTGATGACATCACATGTGTGGTCCCTTGTTTTTTGTTCACTGACATATCTAGGCCAGGTGGTTTTGTTTACTGACAGTTAGAAGCTGAACATTCGAAAGGTACTGTATTTGCAGACGTTACCCTTCTCATATGTACTTTCCTTAGGGTTCAGTTGCATCTTGTGATGCAGATACATAGGGGAATAAGCAGGCATGAAACACAGCTATAATTCCTGTACATTAAGATAACCATTTAGGTTATGAATAGTTTCTGATGATACTGCTTTTCTTTGGGTTACTTTATATTCACTCTATATGCTGCAGATTTGTATGCATTGTGATGTCTTTATGTTTCGTTTGTAGCAGTACAAGTGTGTGTTAAGGGATGCATTATTAGCTAGTTATTACATGTTGCACAGTATGCAAAAGTCTGATTCGGAAGCATTCACCATTTTACTATCCAACATTGCAACATTATAAATATTGCACCTCTATGGTGAATGTTGCAGACAATGCCTATGTTTCTGAATGAGTAGGTTACTGTACTAGAAAGAACACTGAAATGGAATGTTGCTAATTGAAGTATGTAGTTCATAATATGTCTCCCAATCATCCCTGACACTTTTTATGCCAATATGCTACTCACAACCCATTGCAGGGACTTTTCATGAAAATATCATCAATGACATTTGTGATGTCATGGGTGTTAGTCTTAGCAGTGCACGGTGGTGGCGTGATTTATGGTTGCTTAGCTTGCCATAACTGGCACATTATTGGGGTTTATCGATTTTACTTGTAACCATAACATGGATGGGTTTTTATTAGTGCAAAGTAACTATAACTTTCCTTTAACATTTCACAAAGTTGTTTCACTGAATTTCATAGGTTTCTATTAGCGCAACGTAACTTGTCCCTTAAGAAATGTTTTTCACTGAATTTAATAGGTTTTTACCAGTATACCCTTAATGTGTGTAGATGTACGATACAACATACTGAACCCCCTGGGGCAATGCTGATAACCACAGGGTCCGCCGACTATGCGACAGTCTGCGGATGTCGGGTAGCATCCACATTGCCCAAAAGCTCAGGAGGAGTCCAACATTATGGTAGCGTACAGTAAAGTAGCTGAAGATGTTTAAAGAGCAACCCATAAGTGTATTATAAGGAAAAATGAAGTAGATCTACAAATTCTGTACTTATAAAAGCAGCAGTGCAATTATATAGGGTGTGCAACATAATGGAATGCACCAAGCAGAAAAATAACCTGTGCTTCCAACAGTATTAACTCAGTGCTGCTTTAGATACAAACTGAAAAGCAACTGTCTGTGGGAGAAGTGCAAAGTAGTGACAGCAGAACCCTACTATAAAGTGGTAAGTACACTATATTTGTTTCTATAACTGTTCAGTTTGTTCTGTGACTAGTATTACACAGAAATGGAAAGCACTCTGGAGTGGCTTGAGGAGAATTCCCCTCTTGATGAAATGAGTGAAGATAGTAACTCCAATGGTACACAGTTTAATTTCAAAAGTAGGAAAATTAATACACATTACTTAACATGTAATTTAAACATGATTTCTTTAACAGTACATACTGGAAATGAAGGGAATGGCCCGGACGGACCAGCAACTACACAAGTGCATGAGCACATACAAACCCAAAATGACAGTGTGGGCAATGAACTAGTGAGCCTCGCGGCAAAAACTGACAAATTGAATAACAGTTTTGCAGACTTAAAACTACTTTTTCAAAGGCATATAATGGAAAATATAAAGCACCACTGCCCCACTTGCACCTGTACCCCTTCCCCCTGTCCTAGCCTACCATCCACACAAATTCCCTGTAAGCAAAGACGTTATGATGAGACCCCAATCCCTTCCTCCCCTGATGACCAGCATGTGCAAAACCCCAATTCCCCTGTATATGTTTCAATTTCCGCTAACCCTTCCCTTTCCAAATTGTGTGTATTTGTGCGTGTAAATAAAGTTCTGTGTGTATACTGTTGCTGTGTGTGTGTGTTTTCTTTTTAAAAAGTGCTGTTAGGAGTCCGCAAAGAGCACAACTGTCCGGCCTCTCTGTAATCAAAATGGAGGTGTCTTATGGACACTGCGTCTGTCCGGGCTGTCTGCAATCAAAATGGAGTTGTCCATAGGATACTGCGCTTGTCTGGACATGTTTGCAGAGTTGTGCCATACCTCTAATTGGTTCGAGGAGCCCACCCCTGTCCTGCGGGCACACGTGCATCACATTCCCTTTGTCCTACGGGCAATGCACCTGTCCGGCATGTCCTCAAAGTTGTAGCATACTTTTAATTAGTTCGGGGAGCCCAACCCTGTCCGGCGGACACCTTGGTGCATACACATCTCATCCCCTGGTTCCTACAAACACTGTGGTTGTCCATCATGGCCGTAAAGCAGTCACATACTTTAATTAGTTTGGGGACCCACCCATGTCCGACGTACACCTGGGCACATGCGCATCACACCCTGTGTCCTACAAACACTGTACCTGTCCGGCATGTCTGCAAAGCAGTGACATACTTTAATATGTTCCTGGACCCACCCATGTCCTGCAGACACCTGGACACATGCACATCTTGTCCCCCGGGTCCTACAAACACTGCATTTGTCCGGCATGTCCGCAAAGCTATGATGTACTTTAATTAGTTTGGGGAGCCACCCATGTCTGGCGGACACCTGGGCACAAGCACATCACTCCCCCAGGACCCTACAAACACTGCACCTATTCGGAGCTGTCCGCCGCACATGTGTCGCACTTTAAATCAGTTTGGGGAGCAGAACTCTGTCCATAGTGCACCTAGGCACATGCACACAACGGATCCGGTACAATAGGTGTCCTATGGACTGCCATCCCATCTGCGACCATTCGTAACGTCACCATGTGACCACACCCACACTCAGCATTGGTCCTTATTCGTGAACACTGTCTGGGTCCCCGGATACCAAAAAAGTGCTTTTTTGAGCAATGCAAGGAGTTTTACTGTGAAATGTTGCCCTTGCAGAGGTCCCAGATTATGCCCCTGGCAATCTAGCAGCTTTTTCCAACTTTTTGAGCCCAGATTGGGGTTAGAAGTATTCGTGGAGTGCATGACTGTTCGCAGAGCGCTCCCCAGCACCCATATAAAAGGCCCCCCCCAGTGCTGCTTCTCGTTCGGTTTTTGGATTTCCAGGACAGTGCAATGTGATTTGCATTGCTGTGATCAGCATGGCTATTGCTGAATTGCTGCTTAGAGCGCTTGGCTGTGATTTGCATTGCTGTGCTTGGCATTTCTGTTGCTGGATTGCTGCTCACAGCACTTTGCTGTGATTTGCATTGCTGTTGCTGGATTTCCTGCTGGTATTGATCATGGCATACATGGCTGCTGCGTGTGTTGGCTCTTCAGCACCCCTACCACCATCATCACCCCAATCTTCTGGCGGGGCTGGGGAGTGGAACAGGTGGGTGATGCAGAGGGGGAACAAGAACAGGAAGAGGATGAGTGTAAATCGCAACTACCAGCTCCCAACATGAGTCTTGGGTGTGGAGGCTTTTTACCACCATTGGGGGGTAGCCAAGGCTTGTGCGGCCAAGTACGCTGCAATGAGTGCAAGATGGTACTCAGTCACTGCAAACCTGGGCTGTACAGTTATGGCATCACCTCCATGCGGTACCACCTAAGGTTGAGCCACAAGGCAACAGTTCAGAGGGTGGTCCCCTTCCAACAGGGTAGTAGGTTGACTTCCTCTGCAGCATTCTCTGCATCTGCTCCTGTCACCACAAGGCACACTCCTGTGGGGCAGCAGATCCCTGACTCAGCCTTGCAGGCCAGATGCACCACAGTTGACCCTTACCTTTCAAAGTTCACTGTTTTGTATTTGTACTGCGACGCGTTACTCTGCAAGGGTGAGCAATTCCAGAGTGCTTTCAAGGATGCAGTCCGGGAGCATGACGGAAAGTGCCCCCTAGCTTGATGAGGCCCACCCACCATCTTCCTCTCCCAACCTGCCCCTTCATCCCTGTGGTTGGTGCCCCTTCCTTACCCTCATTTCCCTTCCCTTCCTTGTGCGTCTCGTTAAAAAATACAAAAAAAAAATCAAACAAAGCACAAAAAAAGCTCTTTTCAGAGCCACCTTTCACAGTTTAAAAATAGAAGTGCCAATGAAATGAAGAAGGTCCCTGCACAGTCCACAAAGTTCACGGACAGTCTGGTAGTGTGTGCAATTGCAAGGCATGCAGGTGGTGGCAGCATGTAAATCATTGCATTCTTTTCCGGGAGAAAGTGGTGGCTCTGAAAAGAGCCTTTTTTTTTTTTTTGTTCTTGGAAGTTTTGAAGTGGCCAACACCTACTGCACAAATGCTTGCTATACTTGTAAGAACGGATGCAAAGCTTTTTTGATATTGCGCAAAAAAAGATGATTGTCCGCATCAGAAAGATGGATGCCATCTCTGCGGAAAATGTTGTTGTTACAAAATGTAATGTTTTGATTGTGGAAGGAAGTCATAACAACATCTTACCAAAATGCGCAAACAGCCTTGTTGACTTTGCACCTGGCTTTCTCCATTTGCGGACCAAATGAGGAAGAGCCCAGCCACATCTGTCTCTGGGCAATGCGTGAAAAAATTACTTGAGAGTTTGGAAACATGTCCATGACTTTCCCAAGTGGCTCCTTCATCGCAAACAGCAGAGAGATTCCAGTAATGTGGCCTAAACTGTTCCTTCCACAATGAACAATAATAATGCCACATACTCCATAATAGTACACATCCACATGAGGGAATCAAAGATGTGCAACCACTCCACATTGCTCTGCATGCGCTTGCAACCAATGAATCCAAGAGTCCCCCAAAATCCAGACACTCTGCCTCCTAAAACACACAGCCATCGCCATAGCCATCTGCACTTGTCTCAGCAAACAGAACCTCTGCCACACTCTCTCCTTGCACACCACACCCAGGAAACCATATTGCCCAATCCCCTGTCCTCCACAGTCCCAATTCCATGCCGCCATCCTTAAAAGTCTTAGATGTGGCACTTGCGATCTGCAAACTACTGCAGTGTTTGCGGATAAATCGCCCAAATCAAGGGGTTGGGGAGAGAAATTTAAACCAAGGTCAGAGATTTCCTCTATTTTGGTGCTACTAAACAAACACCTTTTGTTTTCAATTTATTTTTTGGCAGGGGATTTTCTTCTTTTCCTCCTTACTGCCTTACACCTCTTGCAAAAAAAACCAACCATTTCCAAGAATGGACAACGAAACTCCGTCTTTGGTAAAACAGTGCACACTAAGGGAGTCAATGTTGATTTAGAGAAAACAGACATCTCAGCATGTCGCAAAGCCAATCTGATGCATCTGTTAACGAGGCACCTTCCAACATTTTACTGGGGATTAAAGACATTGGGGTTGTTCCATTGTGCGATAGGTGGTATTTGAGAGAAAAAAAACACCTTTGCAGTGGGAAAAGCAGCATCAGTTCTTCCACCAACAACTTTAGTACAGGAACCAAACTTGGAGCACTGATGTAGCCCAAATGCTCTCCTCCACAGAGCACCACCAAAACATCAGGACTATCAAAAGTACCCATGTCTCTGCAGAAAAGCAAGCAGTGCTTGCAAATTGCAGCCTGGCACACTGTACCACAAAGCCTGAAGGAGAAACCCAAGATCACGAGAAACACCTCTTGCCTGGGCATACCTCTCCAGATCATATACAAATGAATCTCCTACTATCCATACAATAAGTCTCTGCCTCTCTCCAACACCAGCCATCTTCACTACACAACCAACAAACCTGTGAAAAAAGTAGTACTCCCCCTTCCTGTAAAGCACAACCTAAACACCTAATTGGCTGATCCCCAAAGTCCCGTTTCCTTGCCAGGCATGCTGAAAAGCCTCAGATGTGGCATGCCCTGTCTGCGGACTACCACAGTGTCCACAGACCCCATAACTCAGGGAAGCCCTTCTTCCCTTTCCACCTCACTCTTTGCAGCACTCCCTCATTGGCTACTGTTAAGCAGTCACACAACCATCCTCCAATAACAGGCAAAAACTATATATCTAATTCGGTCATCACAATTAAATACTTTAGATGTACTGTTGCACTCTCAGAGTACAGCTCTCCTGTAATTGATATGCACCTCCAACAAAAAGTACTGCAAAACTCTCCAAGATTTCCGCTTCCAGATTCATTCACCGCTGCATCTATCAGCACAAACTACAGGTATACATATATTTTGTTGAATACTCTGTCACAAATGCATGTGAACAGGCTTCCTGCCACTTACCCTGCACAACCTGCTGAATAATTATACTCTCATTTGTCCCATCTCCTGGCATCAAATGGCAGTTACTTTCAATGCTGTGTGCTTTAACATATTTCTGTTAATGCCCACTATCAGAACAGTTGCAAACCACATATTTCAATTTTATGAGCACTCTCTCTTTTGAAAAACACATTGGGAATATTTGCACAGAAAATTCAAGTGGCAGATCCTATGTTAAATGCCCAGAATGCACACAGAAAAGGGAAACTGCATATTTGTTAGCAAAGCATGGCAAGTACTTACTTTGCACAATTACCACAATGCACCATTGTAAGGAAAGCAAAGAAATGCATGTGTGCATTGGCTACAGTGATATCTGTAAATTTGAATAAATAAATGCAAGAACAGGAAATGATTTCTGCACTCATGTAGCAAGCATCTATTTGTGGGAAATGTAACAAAATTCCACACACAGTAACATTCTCCTTTCCAATCTGTTCATCTTTTTGTGCTTTGTCTCAGCCTACTAGGACATGCACTAATCCATTTCCAAAGCAAGGAGTGCAGCAACATCTCACACACTTCCAAAAGTGCAGCCCCATAGGGCACAGTTATGACTGCAGCACTGGCCCCCCATATCAACCATGCTGATGCTCCGTCCCTGTTCCTATGCAGTGCTGTCCAATTGGACACACACACACACACAAACACACTATCTCTTCTGGCCAACAAATCCTCCTACAATCTGAAATAGTGTATTCCTCTAGTGCTATTACTCTGCCATTAACACACATACCCACTAACTTCATTCTTTTGCAATTGCAGTGAAGAACCGCCTCCTAAAAGCCACTGACGTCTCTGCTGGAAGATAAAACCCAGAAGAAACCTACTCTTTACATCCAACAAAGTAAGTGTAGTACTGTAGTAGTATTCTGCCTGTTACTCGGACAGTGCAGTGTTGTTGCATTGTATCCTAGACAATTATATCCAACCCTACAGCACTTGCTTCCCTCTTTCTCATTGCACTTTAGCAGGTCCACTTTGCATTGTCATCTGAACACCAGTATGGTAATGCCCACTAGTTTTATGAAAATATTGTATAGCCTTTACTTCTTCAAGCACGGTTCACAGTAATACACACTGAAGCAAACCTTTCACACAGGAACACACACACATATCAGTACAACCTTTCCAACCAAAAGTAACAGCCCTTTCCACAATCACACACCCCTCTATGTATGCCTACCCTCATATTCAGACGCGCATGCACAGTGCACACAAATACATTGCACAGCTTCACACTTTCCTTTTTTTTCAACAGACACAAGAGACTGCCTACCAAAAAGCAGCTCTGTAGAAAACAACACAGAAATAGAGCAGGAAAAACTCAAAGCATGCAAAATAGCCATCCACCTCTAGAAGACTTTGTACGAAAAGTTCAAACAAACAGCGAATACAGTCACAGAGTAAAACAGAACCGATAACAGGAAAAAAAGAGTGACTCCTCTTCCAAAATGTAAAACTAAAAGTACATGTATTAAGAAGAATGCAACTACCAGTAGTGCTAACACTGCATCTACCAATGCATTCCAAAAAAATAATTTTACAAAAAATGAAATGTTCCACCATAGAGTCCTTCAGAACCTTATAAAAACAGGGGACAACTCACACTCAACCCTTAAAACTTACCGCAGAAAACTGATCCTGGAAGCTCTCATAGACAGTGCAATGCTCCTCAAAAGGACATTTTTTATATTAGGTTTGAACAGAATTAAACCAGTAACAAAATTAATTAGTAAACTAAAGAAAGTACTTTGCAGCATGCGCAATATTAACATAGATAACTTTGCAAACTTCTGTGCAGGTGAGTGGATTCACACAACCAGCACAGAGCCATATTTCAATAAAGAGGCATACAAACAAGAGCAAACAAATCCAATTGCCATACATAGAAGTGGCCAAGGGTATGAAAAGGTAGACAGTACCATCATGGCAGAAGAAACACTAATTGAAAGAATATCCCCAACAAACTTACAATCAACTTTCGATTCCACAGAACCAATCCGCCCCATCTACAAATGGCTGTGCACCTCAATGTGTAATGTACAAAAACAATCCTTCAAATCTTTACAGCAATTCCTCAATCGGTATGTGAAAGCCAAAGACAAATTAAAAATGAAATATTATAAACCATGGACTCCTGTCCAGTGCGCAAATACACAGGACTGTGAGGACATTCATAAGCGTGCATTTCCGAGCACTTACAAAATCCAGTAACTTTAGAACACAGTAACGACAACCTTTCAGATGTTAATCATCTATTACACATGTACAAAAAAGAAATAGCAACATTTAAAAGCACATCTGCTGAATTACCAAACCAAGTATGTCTAAGTTGTAACAGACATTTTTATACAAAGAGCACCAAAGCTGTAGGTATAGCATAAAAAATAGAAGACCATGAGGAATACCAATGGTTCCAATTAGCGCTCTACCTTATATCAGAAAATAAATACGAAATTACTAACCCCTCAATACTTTGAACATAATGAACTAGAAAGCTTGATAATAATCAAATGCCTTCATGGGCTATAACTAATAACTTGGACATATTCCCACTTCCAAAACCACTCCAACAGCTTAATTTGTATTGGAGCATTGTAATCCAAACAGTAGACCCATCACAAGCGATTATACACCTTCAACCGAAAAAAGCCGAGTTGCCTCCTTTTGAATTACTGAAAGGCATTCTTGGCAAAGTAGTTTATTTGCCATTAGATCTTTTAAAACAATGTAGACACTCTGGTTGTGCAATAGCCAATGGATCAATATTTGATTATCCTAGTGAATGGTGTACCTACAAAAGACAAAACAATTGGCAACAACTAGTACACTTAAACAAAGATAAAGCCGCCCTGCAATATCCTAAAGAGAACAATGAATGCTACAAAGAAATAAATATTGAAGAAAACCTGAGAAAAACCACCAAAATAATTCAGGATTCCTCATCCAATGGCCAATTTGAACTTCTAGATCCTACTCCAGCATCCAATATTTTAGACCAGTGTACAAGTCACCCTATGCACTCCAAAGACAGCATAGAAGATGCACTTTGGCTTGCTGCATATCAAATGCAGCAAGCCAAAGGAGCTCTAATCAGCATATGGGAAAAAAGTGTAGAAGCACAAGCCTTTCCTCCACTCTTTCCTACTTGAAAAGGTGGAAGGTATATGAAAGATGCACACAAATAACAGCATCAGAATACCACTCTTTTCAAATGTATTCTGAAGACCCCAGATTCAGACAAAATGTTGAATACATATTCCACCTCCTGTTTGAAAGTGAACTAGCAACTCTATGTTACTGAGTTGCACATACATTGAAAACAGGTTCCATTTTTTTAAAACATATCTGCTATGCAGCTACTTCAAATGGTGCAAGAGAAAGATGAAGTTTTACAGTCAAGTATTACAAATATTTTGGCAAACATGCATGGTGCAAAAGAATACTGGTTCCAGTATCACACAGATTTACGGTGCATGGTACACAACATTGGCCCACCCACATGGTTTGTCACTTTAAGTTGTGCAAAGTATGCATGGGAAGATTTGCACATTTTCCTATGCATAGCAAATGAAAACAAAGCAGAGATAGACATGAAAACACCAGGAGAATTCAGCTCTCTTGACCCTCTAAATGTGTCAAGGTACTTCCATCACCGCTTTATTGCCATGCTGCACTTCATCTGTAATAAAACAATTCCTCCCTCAGAGAAGTGCAACACTTCTTTTGGAGAAAAGTATATCAATCCAGAGAGCACCACACATCCACATGCTTTTGTGGGTTAAAGATTCTCCTAAATTTGGTCAGGACAGTGATGCCACTGTTTTGCAGTTCATTCACAAATATGTCACTTGGGAAATCCCTTCAGAAAGCGCACATAGTGAGATACATGCACAAATGTTGTGATTTCAAAGACATACATGTGGCAAGATTTGTCAACGCAGATATAAATAAAAAGGCAAATACTACACAAAATGCCACTTTGGTTTCCCTAGACCAGTTTCAGCAAAAGGACAAGTAAACAGCTTCATGTCTTCTGTTAGACACAGTGTGAAAGGCAAACCGCCTAATAACACATACTGCACTAAAAGAAGCAAAGCATCAAAGTTCATCAATGATTACAATGCAACTATTCCCCTCCAGTGGAATGCAAACATATATGTGCAGTTCATTGCAGACAA
This sequence comes from Ambystoma mexicanum, assembly GCF_040938575.1. Lineage (NCBI taxonomy): Eukaryota > Metazoa > Chordata > Amphibia > Caudata > Ambystomatidae > Ambystoma > Ambystoma mexicanum. The sequence goes on along the minus strand of NC_090935.1, from coordinate 727,504,115 downwards.
TTCCACTGCAGTTGTCAATATGTCACAGCCTACCCAGTTAAAGCTGAGAAAACAGAGCTGAAAGACCTGTGGGATAATATATCAATGATATGTGGTTGATACGAAGCCAGAGACTGTTTAACCGGCACAGCCGTATTTGGGAAATCTGAAAACATAGTATGGCTAATCCTTGGTCCTGCTGCATCCAGAAAAAGAGTTCTCAAATCGTACCAAGACATAGAAAAAATAGCCTAAGACAATCCCAACAGGCAGGACATTTTGAAAAACAGTGTATTGGACACATACTACCCAAACAGGAGCACTGCTTTGGAAACCATGTGTGTATACCACAGAGCCCAACACTTCTCATACAAAAATAATATTAAACCAGATGAGAAAAAAGGCAAATACATAGTCCAAAGTTGTGAGGGCAGCCTCGTTAAACTTACCAAACGCAGCCTGATTAATCATATGAAGCTCTCATTTAAAACTCCTCACCATAGAGAACGTTACTACATGTCCCTACTGCACCTTTTTAAACCATGGAGAAAAGAAGAAGATTTATTGGACACCCATGCCGCCTATGAAGATGCGCTCAAAGCGAGTGATAGCACTATAACAGATATACATTTGAAACAGTGCAAAAATATGTTGGACAATGAACACCAACAAGAGGAAGAACTTCAAGCACAAATAAATGTAGACACTCTTAAGAGCAGTCGACCTTCTCTTACATCAAGCCAAGAAGCATTTGGAGAGCCACTCATAGTAAATGAGGCAGAATTAGCCATCAGTGAAGTAGAAAACTCCATGTGTCAGTATGAAAAAAATGAAGAAAACTTTGCTCTACTGAAATCACAACTGAATTATGAACACTGTAGCATTTTCCTGGAAGTAACTAAAGACATTGAACATGGTGTGCAGTACGAAAGGAAAACTTGGACCTGTCAGAACTATAAATCTGTACTCCTGTATGTAAGTGGTGAAGCTGGTAAAGGCAAAAGATTCTTAACAAAAATCATCAGCAAGTTCCTCAACAATTGACAAAGAACAAGCTTTCAGCCGTTGTAACTGCCTCCACAGGTTCGGCTGCCTACAACATAGGTGGTGTTACATTACACAGATTGCCACTCCTTCCAGTAGAACACCAAAACAAATTAGACTACTACTCACTTTCAGCAGAAGCTGCTATGGAACTATGCAGAATTCTGAAATAAATGAAAATATTCGTAATAGATGAGGTGATCATGATCTCCAACCTATTGTTGGCTTTGGTTTGCATCAGATTGCAAGAGATCCTTAAAACGAACTATGAAGAATTCTTTGGAGGAAAACACGTTAACACCAGTGAAAGGTGAACCTATTTTTAAAACCTTAGGACACAAACTGTGCCGTAACACACTTGGCAGCATAGGAAATGTATATCTCTGGCAACATTTCCAATACAGAGAACTAACTGAAAACATGTGTCAGTCTGCAGACCTCACCTATGCTAACATTTTGAATAAGATTCGGATTGGTGTGCTTTCTAAGGAAGCACAGTCTACCTTATATAGCAGACTCAATCAGGAGCTGTACAGGCATAACACATCTGCTATTGATGTCATGTAAAAATTAGCACACAACAATGTAAAATGTATGTCCTTAATGGCAACCCTAGCAAGCTATGCACAATTCAATGAAACAAAATTGAAAAAAGAAATGCAACCAATAGCGCAAATGTACCCCATAGACAAAATGTATGTGCACGGTAGTGCCGTTTTGTCAACAAGCCACAGCACAACTAAATAGCTTAGAAAACTCTATCTCCAACACAGCTGGTTTGGAGAAAATTTTAACATTGTGTTTAAACTGTAGAGTAATGCTAAAGCATAACCTTGACATGGAGCAAGGTTTAGTTGACATGGAGCACTTGGTACAGTTGTTGGCTTTCAGACATACCTACATGACAACAACATTCAGTTTGTCAACATCCACTTTGACACACTTTCAGAAGTTAAAAGGATAGGATGCTCAACAGCCCGATTCCTTCTTTTCAAAGACATGTGTGTATGCAGCAAACAGTTTTCTCTATCCCTTGCATATGCAGTCATTATTAAAAAATCGCAAGGTCTAACACTAGATCAGGCATTGATTGACATTGGCAGCACAGCCTTTGAAGAAGGCATGAGTTATGTAGCACTGTCATGTCTACATACATGCACCGAAGAGTCTAGGGCCTGACCACAACCACTGCAGCATAATACAGCCATGCACCCAAGAATCTGTCCAGAGCCCACAACCCACATACATAATCCAGACACCCAAGTCCCTATCCACTTCTATACACATACATTTACTCTTCTTGCAATCAGTGGTGAGACTATCATGCACCTAAAAGTCTAGGAGCAGCCGACAAGCATCAAAGCATAATAGAGCCATGCACCCAAGACTCTAGGGGCAGGCCACAACCATTGCAGCATAATGCACCCAAGAATCTCGCCACTGCCCACAACCCACACACAAAATACAGATGCCCGAGACCCTGTCCACTTCTGAACATATACTATTACAGTGCTTGCACCCAATGGGCAGACTCTATAGCACCCAACAGTCTAGGGGCAGACCACAACCACCACAGCATAATACAGCTAGAAAACCAAGTATTTGGCCAATGGCCACACCACACAGACATGGCAAGCGGCTGAGAGCCTGTCCACTTCTGTGCACATACAATTACAATTCTTGCACCCAGTAGGCAGACTCTCATACACCCAAGAATCTCTGGCCAGTCCAATAAGGCTGCTGCCACATGCCCTGGCCACTTCTGTACACATGCTATTGCAGTACTTGCAACCAGTAGGCAGACTACTGGGTGCATGGCCAAGACTCTAGTGAATGGCCACAATCACCACAGCATAATACAGCCAAGCACCCAAGAATCTGCCCAGTGGACACAACCTACACACATAAGGCAGCTGCCTGAGGCCCTCTCCACTTCAGTTTACATACTATTACAGTACTCTCACCCAGTGCACAGACTGTCATACACCCAAGAAACTCGGGGAAGTCCAATACACCAGCTGCCACACACCCTGTCCACTTCTGTACACATAATATTACAGTACTTCCAGCCAGCGGGCAGACTCTTGGTTGCATGGCATCTGGCCATGCACCCATGTATGTAGTAGCTGGCCATAACCGCCACACTATAATATAGCCATGCACCCAAATATTTTCCCAGTGGCCACAACCCACACACATAAGCCAGCCACCTGGGGCCCTGTCCAATTCTGTACACATACTATTACCGTACTTGCACTCAGTTGGCAGACCTCATAACCCCAAGAATCCTGGGGCAGTCCAATAAACCAGCTGCCACATACCATGTCCACTACAGTACAAATGATATTGCAGTACTTTCAACCCGTACACAGACTCTTCTAGTGACTGGCCAAAACCAACACAGCACAATACAGCCATGCACCCAAGAATCTGCCGAGTGACCACAACCCACACACATAAGACAGCTGCCTTAGGCCCTGTAGACTTCAGTTCACATACTATTACACTACTTGCACCCAGTGCACAGCCTCTCATACACCCAATAATATTGGGGAAGTCCAATAAAGCAGCTGCAACATGCCCTGTTCACTTCTGTGCACATATTATTGCAGTACTTGCAACCAGTAGGTAGACTCTTGGGTGCATGGCCTCTGGCCATGCACCCAAGCCTCTAGTGACTGGCGACAACCACCACAGCATAATACAGCCAAGCACCCAATAATCTGTCCAGTGGCCACAACCCAAACACATAAGGCAGCCGCCTGAGGCCCTGTCCACTTCAGTTCACATACTATTGCATTACTCGCACCCAGTGCACAGACTGTCATACAACCAATAATCTCTGGGCAGACCAATAAGCCAGCTGCCAAATACCCTGTCTACCTCTGTACACATACTATTACAGTACTTCCAGCCAGTGGGCAGACTCTTGGGTGCATGGCCTCGGGCCATGCACCCAAGAGTCTAATAGCTGGCCACAACCACCACAGCATAATACAGCCATTCACCCAAGAAACTGCCAAGGGGCCACAACCCACACATATAAACCAGCTGCCTGAGGCCCTACCCACTTTTGTACACATACTATTACAGTACTTGCAAACAGTGGGCAAACTATGGGGTGCAAGCAGGCTGTGTAATATATATGATGTATATGTGTGTATATATATATATACATATATATAACACAGCCCGCGGTAGCCGCCGTGTAGTTAAGGTTAAGTTGTTAAATCCATAGGAAGCCCTCTTTTTGGGCTGCTTATAACTTCATTCCTCCTGGACGAATCCTCACCAAACTGTGCAAATAAACTCTATGGCCCACTCTGAATTTCTTTGGCAAGTTTGGTGAGTTTTCTTCAAGGGGGGCAAAGTTATAGGGGGGTCCAAACAATTTTATTTTTTCCATAGACTGAATGGAAGAAATCTTTGCATCAAATTTGTGACAGGAGCAGCGGTTTGGTCTCAAAAGCGTGCTTTTGTAAATTTGGTGAAAATCTGTCCAGTACTTTCTTTTAGAACAGGCAAAATGTAGGTAAAAGGCAAATAGTGATATCTGGGTCCGCTCCGTGGACTCACTTCCCTGTTTGCTCTGCGGACAGGACTCTGATTGGCTAGAAAAACACTGTTATGTCTGCTGACACATAACATGCTCGCTGATTAGTTGGAGTGAAACGTGAGGTGCATCACATTTTCCTGATGCGCCTGCCATGTTGGATTTGCAAATATCCGTGGACAGTGCAGCGTCGAACAGAGCAAAAATCCAATTTTGGGGAATGTGTTGGTGTGGAAGAGGTGCTGAAGAGGGTGGGGGAGTGAAAGATGGATGAAATACTGTATTTGTTTAGGTGGAAGAAGGCCGTGCTGTAATCACGGTGTCCACGGACACTGTGGCAGTCTGCGGACATAATCACCACTGGCCAGATTATAGTTGGTTTGTTGGACTGTGTTCAGAATGTTGGATGTATGATATTGCATGGCTGGTTACAACTACCGTAGTCCGTGGAGTAAAGCGCCATTGGCAGATTGTTGGATATTTTACTATGTTATGATGTATTGCTTTTGGGTAGTTAGTAGAGTATTGGGTGAAGAGGGCATGCATTGAAGAGTTTGTGCATTGGCTGCAATTACTGTTTTAGTATATCAAGTGAAGTGGTTAGGTATTGAGGTGGTTGTGTTATGTTTTGGGTGTGGTCAGTGGAAAGGTGTTGCTTGCATGGGTGTGTTATGGCCGCAGGCCGGAGGCCATGCACACAAGACTCTAGGCCCTGGCCACAACATCTGCAGCATAACACACCCATGCAAGCAAACATTTTGACAGTGGTATGTGGGTTGCATAGGGAGTATGTTCTCAAGAGTTTGTCCACTGGCTGTCAGTACTGTAATAGTATTTGTAGGAAAGTGGACATGGTATGTGGTAGTTGGTTTGTTGGACTGTGGTCAGAATGTTGGGTGTATGATATTGTATGGCTGTCTACAACTATTGTAGTGTAATATAGGTATGCACTGAATGTTTTGACTCCAATCATTGTATAATTGCTGTTTCCATTGTTGATGCTGTATGCAGTTCCTTTTCATGGTAGTGGGAACATGTAGCAGAAATAGGTTTTTCATTCTATGTGATAAAGGAAAAGATAACATGTTAGGGTAGGTAGTTTGTAATGTGTTATTGCATTGCATAGCAGACATTTTTATTTTTTTATTTATTTGACTTGTATTCAGGTAAAACCTGTAATTTTATCAAAAGGTGCATTAAATTCTCTGTTCAGAAAATTCAAGAATTTCATCTCAGGATTCTCCGGAAAAAAAGGCTTCCCTTAGATCAAACTGGTTGTCCGCAGTGTAACAGAGAGGCCCAGAAGACACCTGTCTGTTTGGGCTACATAACTCACTGCGTTGAAGTGGCATCCGTGCATGAGGCCTCGTTGATCTGTTTAAAAGCCAATTCGATTAGGTTAGCCATAGCCACCGTCCGTCCACCTTGTGGTTTCTCCAGAAATCAGTCTATTCCACAAGTCTTCTTCATGGGTCATCCATGGGTTTGTGATCAGCAGCAAAAGGTAAGTAGTTCTCTTTTTATTTCAGTGATGGGACAATTGAGAACCAAATGTCTGAGGGTTTCCACCCTCTCCGTATTTTTGCATTATCGACAGGTCTGATTTTCCACCACACCTCGAATTGCGAGGATTTCTTTAGTCAGAAGTACATTTAATCTCGCTTTCATAAACAAAAATCTTTTTTTTTTCTCTGGAAATTTGCTGACATAATTCATTGGGACTTTTGGTTTGTTAAACGTGGGAGGAAGGTGGCGTAAAAGTTTGTTATCTGCTGCTGTCTGTATTGTTTTAATCCAGTCCATTTCTTTGAGTTTACGTTTGATTTTATCAGGGTTTTCTTTTAAATCTGTTTCTGTGCACAGTCTATCGGACAACCTTTCTTTTCTGATTTTGGCCCACTTTTTAAATGCAATGCAGTTACCGTTTTCCATTTCTTCTTTGATTAATGAATAGATGGGAAGGGAATCAGCCAAAATAATTTTTCTGAATAGTCTCATTGCGCTGAAGTCAACAGTCGAGGCTAGCGAGACTAGTCCAAGTTCCCTTCGGATAGCCGCCATTGAGGTCGATTTTGGGAGCCCCGGGACGGCTTTCCAGACCAGACCTTCTATTTTAACCCATATCGTCTGGGGAATACAGAGTGAGGCCTCCATTCCAAAAGCCAGAATCGGCACAAGGCTCATTTTGTAGAAGTTAATAGCCGGGCTTTGTGAAAATTTGCCGAACTTCCAATCAAGGGTTCTCATTTGCGCTGTCAATCTTTTTGCTTTTTCCTAGAGTACTGCTTGCATTGCCTGGTCCGTTGATGAGTTGTCTAATTCAAACCCCAAGTATCTGATGTTTTTGACTTTTTCAATTTTGATGTCGTCTAAGTGCCACGACTCCATGTTTGTGGATTTTTTCAGGTTTTTCTCAAATGTCATAATTTTTTTTTTTTTTTATTTATCTCCAGGTGATTTTCTTCGATGTATTTTGCCAGATTTGTTAACTTACGCTGAAGCCCCACTTTGGTTTGGTCGATCAGGATTACATTGTCCATATATAAGAGACGAGGAATGATGGATTTTCCTATTTTTGGTGGAAACGTCCTGATCTTTTCTTCCGAGTACTGCAAGTCTCCCAGGAATGCGATAAAGAGAGCGGGCGCAAGAGGGCAACCCTCTTTAACTCCCCTTTTCACCTGGATCTCGTCCAATAGCTTTCCCTGCTGATTTAGCTTCACTCTTACGGTTGTGTGTGAGTGAAGTGCTCTGAGAGGGTCAAGCACAGGTTGGGGAAACTCCCAGGATTCGAGTTTTTTCCATAGCAAATTCCTGTCAATTTTGTCAAATGCTTTTGACAAATCTACAAAAGCCAGATAGATCTTCGGTGCCCCTTCTATTACTTTTGCTTTAAAGATGTTAATTATCAGGATGTTAATTGCTGTGGTGCCATTTTTTTGAAAGCCAGTTTGTAGGATGTCTTTGCACTTGGCCGTTTTTTCCCATGTTCTCAGATGGTCCAGAATGAGAGAGGAAAAAATCTTTCCTATAATGTCCAACAATGCGATTGGCCTGTAATTCACAAGATCTTCCCGACTGCCCTTCTTATAAATCGGGACAATGACAGCTTACTGCCAAGTCTGTGGAATTAGATGAGTTCTTTCACATTCTTCAAAGATCATTCCAATCAATTCTGACCATTCTTTCGGGAATTGCTTAAGAATGATGTTAGTTAAGCCGTCCGGTCCCGGGGCTCTAGATGTTTTCAGATTTCTGATTTTTACTTCAATATCTTCAGAGTTCGATATTGTCACCCAAACCGGGTTGGTGGTTCTTTCAGACGCACCTACAGATTTCTTAGGTTCTTCAAACTCCCTCAAAAAGTACTCGATCCATTTCGATTCTGAGACTGCGTTTGTTGGAGCTAAGTTTGATGCGAGATTGCTGTTTTTAATTAGTGACCAAAAGTCACTAGATTTGTTGGTTACCAATCTTCTCATCATTTCCTCCGCGTCCAGTTGGTATTGCCATGCTCTTCTTCGCTTCCGCCAACCAGCATATCTTTTCACTTCACATTGCCATGCCGACCAGTCTTGTTCCATATTAGATTGCAGACATTTGTGTACTTTGTGGACCCTTATAGTTAGTACTTCACAAATACTGTGCAATGTGCACAATTTCTGTGTTTGTTCGTATAATCATCGGGTCTGTGGGAAAACAAAAATCTATGCAGGATTAAAAAAACCTTTCTATGTTTATGTGTTGTAATATGGTACATTCTTTTTTGCTGGTTGATTGTAGTAGGAGGAATTGAAAAGGTGTATGGTTTTTGGTTTGGAGGTGGTTACTATTGTTGCAGTTAGATACCAGTTGGTGCATTCTATGTTTATTTCTTGTTGCATTTTAGCAGTATTCATTTATCTGTTTGGTTGTTGATCTTTTGTAAGCAATGTGGTATTGCTCAGTAATGTTGCAGAATTGTGGGGCAGTTAGATACCTGTTGGCATATTCTAACTGTTGAAGTAGTTTCAAAGTTGTTGAGGGTATGTTTATACATAATAAGTGTTGCAGGGTTTCCTCACTAACACATATATTGCAGTATTATGGTTGTAGTTAGATACCAGTTGGCGTATTCTAACTGTTTACAGTTTTTCACTTTTGCAGGGTATGTTTTCAAGCATGTTTTCTCTTGTTGATGGGTGTACATTTTCACTGTTAGATAGCTGTGGCCTTATTCTATTAATTTGTGGATTTAAAGGTTTTTGAGGACATATTGTAGATGCTCATACTCGGATTAGTGAATACATTTTGCTTTTAAGAATATTAAGTAAGTGTTTACAAGATTTGCTGGTAATCTCTGTTTCAGAGTAATGGAACTATCATTACATTTGAACCATCCACATTTCTTTTTACTGTATGCAGTATAGTGACCTGCATTGGTTGTAGCTCCTGCATGGTAGATTTTGCCTACTGTTGTGAAGGTTTTCTTGCCAAGTGATACCTGTCCATGTTTGAATCCAGTCAGCTTGCAGTTGTTTTTGGTACCGTCTGCATTGTAACCCAAACACATTACTCTTATGTATTTGCTATGTCACTGTATATGTAAGGTTGAATGATTATCAGAAATGCAAGTAGTACATAATATTCCATGGTTTGCATTTTGTACAAGCTGCTGAAATGGAATGGATTCAGTTAGGTATGGATGCATACATAATGTGTTCATTAGGGACTTGTTTGTGCACTACATGGCTGCAGAGAGTGCATGTATGTTTACACATGTAAACATACAAGATTTCATTTATAAGTATGTTTTTGTTTTCCAGTACTTGTAGTAAGTACATTAGAAATGACTGTGGATCTTCGTGTGTGTTATAGTGAATCTCACCATTCCAACACAGTAGTCCAATTCCTGCCTTATTCCAGAAACACTGTAAGTGTTGTCAGGATTGTTTGTTGCATTTCTGTGAAAGACTAACATTTGCAAACATAATTGGTCTGTCCCATTTAAGTAAATGTTTTCAACAATTGGTGGCAATCGGAATAGAATATTGATTGCTACATTTGCATAGCACTTTACAACAGTTGCATCGGAAAATTTGAATGGGCCAGACAGTTCTGTGTCTGAGTCATTTGATGGAAGTGCACGTTCTTTCTTTGAAGCGGTAGTTGGTTTTGTTTGTGCAGTTTGGTATGCATTTTTTTCCACATTTCCAGTAGATTCTTCTTTGGTTGTGGTAATTGATGAAGTACCAGCTGCTTTTAATTTCTTTGGAGGTATTGTTGGGAGATCATGTATAAGTTGAGTCTGCACTAGTATTTTTTTACAAAGTGAGGAGTGCATGTCGTCTATGGTACTCTACAATGCAAGGAATATCAGTGTTTACTTTACTTGCATCAAAATTGACTAGAAATAGTTAAGTTTACGTAGGCATGACAGTGCTACATAGCTCATAACTTCTTTAAACACTGTGCTGCCAATATCTATCAATGCTTGATCTAGGGTAAGACCTTGTGATTCATTAATGGTGACTGTGTATGCTAGAGATAGAGAAAATTGTTCTCAGCATACACACATGTCTTTGAAAAGAAGGAATCGGGCTGTTCAGCTTCCTATCCTTTTAACTTCTGAAACTTAGTCCAAGTGAATATTGACTGTTAGAGAGAATTCTCCAGAATGGCTAATTTCCCTTACCTATTGAGTCCCTCAACAGCTTTGCATGATTTCTAGGATTTTTTTTTTCACCTGGTAAGAGTATGAGCCTTTTTTCCCACTCTTTCATGTGTTTTGCTGTGTGTGTTTAACATGTTCTTGTGTTCATAGACTGTGGAGCCTCACCTACCCTTAGGCATCATCTTTTTTACTGTGTGTTACACAGCACTTTCAGTGCAGTGACACAGGGTTGTCTTTTTTGGCTTCTCAACTCCAACTCCATTTTCTGGGGCTGACTACTGTCTCCCAGAACATGTAAAGTTGCCATTGACTTTATTAGTCTCTTTTAAAACTCACATACCCAGTACAAACTACGTATCCCTTTTCGTCTGTTTCTCTTGGAGCATTGTTTTGCTCCCTTTTCATTAAGACTTGGCTGGTGGCAGTGATATCTACCCTATTTTTCCTACCGCGGTTATCTTAAATGACCCTGGTTTTGTTTTAGGCTATCTTGGTAGCCTCCAACTTAAACATGCTAGACCATAAAAGTTTTTATACTGTTCTGGCTGGGTTTATCACCATTTCTGTTTGTAAAAGTCTTTCTCGTGTTTTTCTCTGCGCCAAACCAGGTTTGGTTCCTTTGTTCACCGTCCTTTCGCAGGCTTCTTCACAGAGGCCCTCCTTAGGCACCTGTATGTCGGGGGGACAGGATGTGAGGGAGGGGTTTTGGAGACCCATGTCACACTCTGGTCTGATTGGCTGTGGTGACTATCTCGGCAGGACAGCCATCCTGCTGTGTGATTGACAGCCAGGCTGTGTGAATCGGGGAAAACTGCATAAAAAGCAGGTCTCTGGGGCTGGAAAGGCAGAGTCGCCACTGGAATGAGAGAACCGAAGAGGAGCTGACAGAAGAGGACCCCTACAATGACTGACCCGCCCGGTGAAGCCCTGCTGCAGGTAAGAATCTTCATACTCCAAAGACAGGGAAGATCTGCAAAGAGTTTTCTCCCCTTGAGCTGATGGGACGAACCAGTTCACCCAACTCCAAGCAAGGCTCCCTTCTCTGGTTGAATTTTCTGTACAGAGCTGCAGTGAAGCGGACAGCCAGGAGGAACGGACCGTGCTTGCATTTTAAGGAGCGCCCCTTTTATTTGTTGCTTTACTCTGCTGCTGGTATCTTCCCTGGGCAGTGCAGGACCATCCAGTCTTCCTACTTCCTGTCAGTCCGACAGTCGCTTCAGGGACCGTGAGCCTGCAGGACCTGCCAGGATTGTCCGCCTCAGCTACAGCCTTCTTCTCCATTGAAGGTACTGTTCAAATCCGGTCGTTCGTTTCGTCCAGCCACGGTGTAAGTGCGTAAAATGTTTTGCCAATCCAAGGGCTTGTCCTTCTCTCTTCTTTAAACTCACTTTTCTGCTGACCAACTTCGTCCAGAACTCTTGGCAAATACTTAACCGCAAACTACCCTGAACTGTGTGATCTTGAACAAAAGACTCTGAACTACTGACTTTGGGCCAGGCCCAGTTTCAATCTGATTTCCTCACTGTAGTTCCTTTTTCTAGATTGCCCTGCTTACTTACTTGTTGGTGTTACGCAATGTCTGCCTAACGTTGTCTTTCCCTACCTTTTAAATTGCTGGAGTGCCATTTTGCTCACACTTCATTTTGAGCCTAATTTGTCCAGAATCTATTGGGTGTGGTGTAGTGCATTAAGAGTGTGATTTTTCAACTGTTTTACTTTGGTGAAATGTTTTACAACTGATGTGTAAATAAATGTCCATTCTTTTTCTCAGAAACTTTGAATCAGTGTTTGTTTGAATCATAGCAATTGCTGTCCTTTGTGTAACTATTGATAATGCTCACTTACTCTTGAGATAAGTCTGGCTGCTCAGCCATCGCTACCACTTTACTGTGCAGTACAGGCTTGTACCAAAGGTGAAATTGTACTGTCACTTGTAGTCTTAATTATGTGTGCTGTTCCCAAAGGGTACTGCATATAATTCTGCCTAGCACTGGTGTACAGTGTTGAGGATCAAGTATAGTAATTACACTTAGAGTTCTGCTATTACCTTGGATAAACTAACCACAAGGCTAACATCAAAAAAGCAATATTAATCATGTCTGATATGGAAAGCTACAGTCAGGAGTCCCTCCTTAGTTTCACTGTGGATTATCTGAAAACTCTGTGTAGAGAAAGAAATCTCTCTGTTAAAGGCAAAAAGTCTGAATTGATTGAAAGGTTGTTAGAGAAACAAAGTCTGGAGGGTGGGTCTGAAATACATGACCACTCAGCAAATGTGGAAAATAATGAGGATGATAATGTGTCTATTATTGATGAGGAAGTAGATATGTCTCATAATGTGGGCCTCACTGCTCCCTTACCTGCTCAGCAACCTCAACCTCTGTCCACTGGGACCCCTACAGGTCCTACACTCAGTCCTGAAATCATTGCTCTAGAAAAGATGAGGCTTGCATTGGAATTTAAACGTTTAAATGCTGAAACTGAACAAAAGCATCAAGAACTCAAGCTCAGAGAAATGGAGATGAACCATGCCTTAGAAATGTAAAGGTTGTCTATTGAAAATGCTTCTCTCCCAGAGTCTTCTAGGTCTTCCAGTCCTAAGAGACCCTGTATGTCTAAGGAAATTGTGGGTATGTTCGGCTGGGGCCTCCCTCTGGAACAGCCTCCCTGCCACTCTAAAACTTGAGGAGAACCATCTCTGGTTCCGGAAGCACTTCAAGACCTTCCTCTTTTCTTCTGCCTTCACTCCCCTTCTCCCCTGCTGATCTGTTCTCTCTTGGCACTGTGCACCTGGCCACCCTCTGTCTTTTGGGCCCAGGTACCTGCTCATCCTGCCACCCTCGCGCACTGCCTCCGGGCCACCCCTTGCACTGGGGTCTGTATCTGTACCCATACAGCCCGCCTTTTTTATTCCCGCACTTATCAGACCTACCCTGTCTGCTGCCTTACACCTAGCACATGCAAATTGCTGGCTGCATTACCACTGTTTTTTGCCTTTATTATTTATTGTTATTTATCTGTTTCTCCTCTGATTCGCACTTTCCAACTCTCCCCACTTCCATGCACTTTTCCCCTCCCTCCTCTCCCATGCACTTGCGCGTTCTTGTTACTCACCGAACCGGAAGGTGTACTTGGCCCCGACCTGGATCGAGATGTAAGACGAGCCGTAGAAGTCTTCAGAAAACCCAGGTCCCCTGATTTCAAAGAATCAGGCTTCCTCTTAGAGAGGGGCTCTTTTTCACGACGTACCACTCTGCTTATTAGGTAAAACAAGACAGAGTAGTCTATAATGCAAAAGAGCGGGATTGAGCGCACCACCAACCAATGCTGTAAAAGATACAAAAACTGTTTTGAGTATAATGCTAACCTGGTGTGAAGTATATAACTGTTTAACACTATAGAACCGCTGGTACCTGAGAAAGGAGAAATGAAGACCTTGAGAGGAAGTCCTGCGCCAATTCAGTAAGTGTTCAGAGTTTCAATGAGAAATGACAACAAAAGGATAAAATAACAAATGGGAAGGTTAGTATAGGTAGGACAACCCGAACGGCACGAGGGACGCACTAGGACAGCAATTCTGGAAAGCGTTCCTAATGCACTTAGTTGAAAATCCACATCATCTTTCCAGAAAGTAATCACAGTCAATAAGTAGTAGAGCAGAATGAAATCCTAAATGTGAGCAGGACTGGGAGATAGGACTTCACTGAATAGAGCAAGAGGACAAGCAACCAGCAAGAGGACATTTACGATTTAAAGGAGAAATCCCTTAAGCGTTGTGTTGATGTAGCTCACAGCAGGTCTGAGCGTAACGCCAGAAACAACTGAAAGCAGAGGCGCTTGCTGAAGGAGGGCTGGAATTCAGTTCTCAGCGGAGAGTGGTGTGCCGTAACCCGGCAGAAGGCCAGTCTGAGCAGGGAGCTCAGCGGGGGCTCGGCAGTGTAATGGAGACTGCGAGCAGATTTGAAAACCGAGGCAAGATACCAAAGGACAATCCAGGTTGCAAAACAGGGAACAGATCCAAGGTCTGTTAACGGTATATCAAAGTCCAACCAGGATACACTGAGAGTAATCCGATGGAAAACAAGCCGTAGGGAGGCTACGAAAAGGAACGTCATAACGAATCAATTAGCAGCAACGAAGCTCCCGCAGGAACTCGCTTTAAGAAACAAGAGGGCGTGGCTTTCGTATACGCGAGGCACGTCGGATCAGCTGACTAGCGGATCTACGTGACCCAAACAGTTTCCAAGGCAACTTGTAACGCTGCAAAAGCGAATTCCGTGATTGCGAGATACTCCGTGAGAACGTTCTTTTCTGTTGCGTAGCGTAACAGCATCTGCCGCCAAAAACGCCGACAACCCGCGGGCGGCATGGAATTCCCGCAAGAGATCGGGGCAATGCAGGTTAGATAGCGCAGGTTAGATAGAGGCACCCAAGTACGATCCTCGGGCCCAAACCCCTTCCAATCCACCAAATAGAGGGCAGAACCCCTTGAGATCCTACAGTCAAGGATGCGGGAAACCTCATACTCCTCCTCCCCATCGACCATGACGGGCACAGGGCGAGCAGGCAACCGAGTGGATGGAACGACCGGCTTGAGTAGCGAGACATGAAACACGGGATGAATACGCCAGCGCTCAGAGATCCAACTTAACCGTGACCGGATTGATCACAGAGGAAACATGGAAAGGACCAACAAAGCGTGGCAACAATGAACGTTTACCCGCGATACGTAGGTTTCAGAAGGACAACCAAACCTTCATTCCAATTTGGTAGACTGGAGTTGGCAGCCGGTGTGCGTCCGCCGTTTTCTTAGCGTGCTCCTGAGCCCGGAGTAGATGGCACCGTACATCCCGATGCACTTGGTCCAGATCTCTCACACATGCCAGTGCAGCAGGTGAGTTCTCAGGTAAGGCAGAGTTAATGGCAAAGACCTCAGATGTAGACCATATAAAGTAAAAAAGGGAGACACTCCAGTGGAACTGTGCACGGAATTATTATATGCAAATTCTGCTTGTGGCAGGGCGGTATACCAGGTCTGTTGGAACTGAAGACAAAGACAGCGTAAATACTGCTCAATAGTGGAGTTGAGTCTTTCGGTTTGGCCGTCTGTTTGAGGATGATAGGACGAAGAATACCTGTCGTCATTTCCCAAAGAGGTAGTGAGAACCTTCCAGAATTTAGAAGTGAACTGGGTAGCTCGATCCGACACAATGATGGAAGGGAGACCAAAATACTGAAAGACGTTAGCCATAAATAGTCTGGCCAAACATGAAGCGGAAGGCAACCCTGAACATGGCACAAATATAGCATATTTAGTGAAGTAGTCCACTACTACCCATACGGCATCATGTCATTGGACTTCTGGCAATTCCACAATTAAGTCCATTGATACCATATGCCAGGGTTTATGAGGAACCGGTAAGGGATGTAAAAAACCAACTGGTCTGGATCTGGCAGATTTGCACTGGGCACAAATAGCACACGTAGTGATGTAATCCTGCACATCGCGAGACATGTTAGACCACCAAGCCCATCGCCGTAGGGATTCCAGTGTTTTCTTTTGACCTGTATGTGCGGCAACCACAGAATCATGGGCCCATTGAAGTGCCAATAGACGAGCCCGACCAGGAGGTATGAAAATACGCTCTTGAATGATGGGTAACCCCTGAGACAGGTCCATATTAAGTTCCTGAACCTCCTTTGGATGTTCGATTACCCATAGCTCAATGACATCCTGCAAAGAAGGTTGTACCATGCATCCGCAAACGACCTTGTCCAGGAGAAGCATAGGAGGTTCGCATTTGGATGAGTTACCTGCCGAATGGAGACGTGAAAGCGCGTCAGCTGATACCTGAGCCCTGGCAGGACGGTAGGAAATATGAAATTGGTATTGAGAAAAGAACAAATGCCACTTGGCCTTTCGAGCTGTGAGACACTTCATAGACTTGAAAGCCAAAAGACTTCTGTGATCGGAATACACAGTGACAGGATGACGCGCTCCAAGGAGATGATGTCGCCACTCAGCGAAGGCATCGCTGATGACCAACAACTCCCGTTCCGTGATGGAGTAATTCCTTTCGTAGGTTGTTAATTTACGAGAAAAGAGGGCACCGGGATGCATTTCCCCAGTCTGTGGACATTCTTGGGACAAGACTGCTCCGATAGCGGTACCGGAGGCATCAGCTTCCACATAGAAAGGTAAATCAGGATCATGGTGTTTAAGAACAGGTGCAGAAATAAAGGCTGATTTCAACTGGTCAAAATCCCGCTGTGCCGCAGGTGACCAAACGTAGGGTGTTTTGACACTGGTCAGTGAAGTTAGAGGTGCTGAAAGAGCAGAGAATCCGTGAATAAACCGTCTATAAAAGTTGGCAAATCCCAAGAAAGATTGAAGGGACTTAACCGTCTTGGGTGCTGGCCAATCAAGAATGGCCTTAACTTTGGATTTGCTCATACGCACTCCTTGGCTGGTAAGATCATATCCCAGGAATTCCACCTCAGAAGCGTGGAATATACATTTCTCAGCCTTTACAAATAGGTGATTCTCCCTCAGGTGCTGAAGTGTGGTTTTTACATGCTGAATGTGTTCAGCGAGGGTGTGAGAATATATCAGAATGTTGTTTAGATAAATGATGACATATTGGTCTGATATGTCATAAAAAAGATCATTCATGAAAGCCTGAAAAGTAGCCGGAGCATTACAAAGCCCAAAAGGCATTACCAGGTATTCGTACAGGCCGTATCGTGTCTTGAATGCCTTCTTCCACTCGTCCCCCTCTCTCATGCGTACCATATTATAAGCCCCTCTAAGATCCAATTTGGTGAAAATCTGTGAGGAACCCAGTTGATCGAGAAGAACAGAAATCAGTGGAAGCGGGCATTGATTCTTTATGGTGACTGCGTTCAGGGCTCGGTAATAAATGCAGGGACAAAGGTCGCCCTCTTTTTTAGGCACAAAGAAGAGCGGAGACACTGCCGGTGATTTGGATTTCCTGATAAAACCCATAGCAAGTGCTTTGTCGATGTAGTCTTTTAACACACGTCTTCCTTCAGGGTAAGAGAATACATCCTTCCTACAGGAATCTTTGCCCCAGGCATTAAGTCAATGGGGCAGTCGTAGATTCTATGGGGGGGTAGAGTTTCAGCCATGCCTTTATCGAACACATCTAGGAAATCAGCATAATCTGTAGGAACAGACGGTAAGGCGACAGTAGCAATCGCCCCGATGTGCAGAGAAGAAGAGGCAAGGGCATTAGTAGGAGTATTCTGGATCACACCATGCAAAGGTGTGCACTGAAGATTACATACAGTGGATGGAAACTGTATCTGATGTGTTACCCAGTCAATAACAGGGTTATAGAAACAAAGCCATGGAATACCAAGAATGACCTTATAAACCGGAGCCCTGATGACGTCAAATGAAATGGTCTCAGTATGTCCGTCATTGGTGCACATGACCATGGGTACCGTCTGATGGGTAACCATTCCAGAAACAAGGGCAGAACCATCTACTGAATTGACTGTCTCTGGTTGTTTCTTGAAAACCAAAGGGATCCCTATGACTGAGACGAAACCATGATCAATGTAATTGCCCGTGGCACCTGAATCAACAACGGCCTGGGTCGCAATGGACGGACCGGCTGTCAATGAAAGCGTGACAGGTAGATGGATGAGTTGAGACGAACCAAGAGAGGATGAGTCCTGACTTGAGTATCCCGACGTAGGGACTCTGTCTACTGTCGGGATTTGGCGTTTCCCACCTTTCTTTTGGTCTTTTTTGGGCACTCTGGTAAGAGATGGTCAGATGCACCGCAGTACATGCAGAGATTGTGGGACCTGCGATACTCCCTTTGGGCGGGCGTAGGCGGACTCCTAATAGCACCGATTTGCATAGGTTCAGGATGAGGCAGCGATGTTGAGAACACTTCTGCGGTTGGTAGCACGGGGTTAGCCCTTTTCTCACCACGCCTTTCTGCCTTTCGGGCGTCAACTTGTAGTACCAAGTTGAGCAATTCCCCAAAGGCTGTGGGTACAATGGGAACGGTGGACAGAACATCCTTAAGTTCCTCAGAAAGTCCTTGATAGAATACTGCAGCCTTTTTCTCCTCAGGCCAATCAGTTTCAGCCACCAGCTGGTTAAACCGAGCGAGATAAACCAACAAGCAGGAATTACCCTGTCGATGTTTGAGTAACTCCAAATCCGTGGCTTGGGTAGTGTATCGGGTGTCAAACACTTTGCTCATCATGGAAAGAAGAGCATCGCAATTGTACAATGCATGACTATTGGATTCAAGCAGGGGATTGGCCCAGGCTGCTGCAGTACCACCTAAATGAGAAAGGACAAAAGCTGCTTTGGTGGTGGAAGTAGGAAAGAAGGCAGGACGGCATAGGAAGTGCAATTTGCACTGATTGATGAACGTCCTGTATTGTTTGGGATCTCCCAAAAATCTTTCCAGAGGAGCCAATGGGAACTGGGTTGTAAGCAAAACAGGAGCACTTTCTTGTACGGATGCTGGAAAACCCGAATCTGAAGCCATAGCCCCAGCGCCTGCCTGTGCTGCTGGAGTAGTGACGAGAGACTGAATTGCGTCCATGCGTTGGTGCAGTGCTTCTTGTGCACTTGTCAAATCGGTCCAAAGATCCGTGACGATCTGCACAATTTGATTCAAAGCATCAGTAGTCTCAGTCGACATTTCTACTTCTTTTAAGGCTGATAATTCTGGTACTCACCGACCCGGAAGGTGTACTTGGCCCCGACCTAGATCAAGATGTAAGACGAGCCGTAGAAATCTTCAGAAAACCCAGGTCCCCTGATTTCAAAGAATCAGGCTTCCTCTTAGAGAGGGGCTCTTTTTCACGACGTACCACTCTGCTTATTAGGTAAAACAAGACAGAGTAGTCTATAATGCAAAAGAGCGGGATTGAGCGCACCACCAACCAATGCTGTAAAAGATACAAAAACTGTTTTGAGTATAATGCTAACCTGGTATATAACTGTTTAACACTATAGAACCGCTGGTACCTGAGAAAGGAGAAATGAAGACCTTGAGAGGAAGTCCTGCGCCAATTCAGTAAGTGTTCAGAGTTTCAATGAGAAATGACAACAAAAGGATAAAATAACAAATGGGAAGGTTAGTATAGGTAGGACAACCCGAACGGCACGAGGGACGCACTAGGACAGCAATTCTGGAAAGCATTCGTAATGCACTTAGTTGAAAATCCACATCATCTTTCCAGAAAGTAATCACAGTCAATAAGTAGTAGAGCAGAATGAAATCCTAAATGTGAGCCGGACTGGGAGATAGGACTTCACTGAATAGAGCAAGAGGACAAGCAACCAGCAAGAGGACATTTACGATTTAAAGGAGAAATCCCTTAAGCGTCGTGTTGATGTAGCTCACAGCAGGTCTGAGCGTAACACCAGAAACAACTGAAAGCAGAGGCGCTTGCTGAAGGAGAGCTGGAATTCAGTTCTCAGCGGGGAGTGGTGTGCCGTAACCCGGCAGAAGGCCAGTCTGAGCAGGGAGCTCAGCGGGGGCTCGGCAGTGTAATGGAGACTGCGAGCAGATTAGAAAACCGAGGCAAGATACCAAAGGACAATCCAGGTTGCAAAACAGGGAACAGATCCAAGGTCTGGTAACGGTATATCAAAGTCGAAGCAGGATACACGGAGAGTAATCCGATGGAAAACAAGCCGTAGGGAGGCTACGAAAAGGAACGTCGGAACGAATCAATTAGCAGCAACGAAGCTCCCGCAGGAACTCGCTTTAAGGAACAAGAGGGCGTGGCTTTCGTATACGCGAGGCATGTCGGATCAGCTGACTAGCGGATCTACGTGACCCAAACAGTTTCCAAGGTAACTTGTAACGCTGCCAAAGCGAATTCCGTGATTGCGAGGTACTCCGTGAGAACATTCTTTTCTGTTGCCGTAGCGTAACACTTCTCAATGTCACTGGGCCTAATAAGATCGCTGTTTTGTTCTCCCCTGTTCCCCTCCCTTGCCTTGTCGCTCTGAAACACTTCTGTACGAGCGCGATAGGAATACAATATCAATAAATATCAATCAATATGTATGAGGTTAAGCTTGATATTTTGGATTGGTTGGCAATGTTTGAATATAACCATTGGATTCAAGGTCTTACTGGAACACAGTTGCTTCCCTGGCTCTTCTCAAGGCTACCCACTGGTGTATCTGATGTTGTGATGGAGTTGGGGGAGGTGGATAGGATGGATTATGAGTGAGTTTGAGTTTATTTTATTTGTAAAGCGCAGCCAGGCCCAGGGGCAACCGGGTGCATATTCTTAAATACACAGTTACAAATCATACAGTAAACAAAATTACATTACATTACAGTATATATACACAAAGTTACAGTATATTACAAGTCGGTACCAAGCTTGTGATGCTAGCTTTAATTGCTAGATTTGGGAAGACCCCTTCCCAGTACCGTAAGAGGTTTAGGACCCTCAAAAAGCATGATGGTACCCCTTGAGCTACCTGGGTATGTGAATGTTTGAAAAACTTAGATGGTTGGGTTAAGGGTTACAGAGTAAACACTTATGAAGGTATGAGAAATCTTGTTATGTTGGAATCAATTTATGATGCCAGCTCTCCTGAGCTCAGACAGCACTTGGCTGATTCTAAGGAGATAGATCCAAAGAGGTTAGCTAAAGCTGCTGACTTGCGGGTTGCCAACAGAGCTCCTCAGAAGGATTCTGAGGCAACTCAAAAGAAGGATGAGGGAAAGCAGACAAAGAAATATAACAAGGCGAATTCTAATACCTCCAATCCAAAAGAAGGCCACAAACAACAACATAAGGGTCGACCGCAAGGGAAACCGAATCACGCTAGTGCACCATCTGGACCCAAACCAGACCATGGAGGTCAGAACAAACCCCCAATTCATCAAAACCTATGGGAAATGTTATGTGTGTGGGTCAACTGACCATGTGAAAGGGGATCCCAGATGTAAGAGTAAACCTTCAGTGGTCCACACTGTCTCCTTAGCCTTCTCCCCAGAGGAAGAAATACCTATGGCAAGTGGAAACTTTCACCTACTGGCTGATGAACCCATGCAAGTCTCAGCTAGTGTTTATTTAGTGTCCCTAGGCTTGTGGGAACAACAAAATTTAGATGTCTATAATTCCATCCCAGATAATACTAAAGAGTATTATAAAGGTAGTGTTCTTGTGAATGGCCAGGAGATTCCTGCTATCAGAGACACTGGAGCCAGCATAACTGTGGTGGATGAATCATTTTTCAAGGTGGAGGATGTTGCTAAGGCACCCAAATGCCTCACCAAGTTAACTGGAGGCCCTGTGCAAATGCTTCCCCAGTTACCAGCTCTCATCCAGTGTAATGATATGACTGTCAAGATACCTGTTAGTGTGCAGAGTGAAGTGCCTGGGAGAGTCCAGTTGGGTGATGACCTGAAAACTCTTTGAGTTGTGTCCAGCACCCCCAGGCCTCCCAGTAAAAGGAAACGGGAGCTCACTAGTCCTGCCAGGGAGAGAACCTTAAGAGGCTGTCCAGAGGAGTTGATAGAGGAAAATATCACTCCCACTCCACAGGAGTTGCTCACCGCTATTTCTGGAAAAAAAAGGGGAAAAGGGGAAACCCAAGACCTTAAGGAAAAAGTCAGACAGCACCCCTGTGCTACCAACAAGGACATCCCAGAGATTGTCCAAAGTCACACCTGTGACTCCTCCACCTGCTGAGGCAGAGTGTGAGGTACAACCATGTGTGGTTGATCCAGTTTCTGAGGAATCAGATCTGGAGGAAGACACTGTTTTGGTTGGAGATCTTGACCCTGTTGACCATCCTGATCTGCAGTCTTTACTGGCAGAAGGTGGACCCAACCGGGCAGACTTCAACAGAGGACAAAGAGAGTGTCCTACTGCCGAAGGTCTTCGACAACAGGCTGCTGAAGACACTGTTTTGGTTGGAGATCTTGACCCTGTTGACCATCCTGATCTGCAGGCTTTACTGGCAGAAGGTGGACCCAACAGGGCAGACTTCAACAGAGGACAAAGAGAGTGTCCTACTGCCAAAGGTCTTCGACAACAGGCTGCGAACCAACTTGATGGGCAAGAAGTTGGAAAGCATAGGCTAAGCTGGGAAGATGGCCTCTTCTACAGTGAACCAACTGAGTCTATCCCTGGGGACTGCAAACGAATTGTAGTCCCCCTTGCCAACAGACTCCAGTTCCTACAGTTGCCCAATCCAATACCTTTGGCTGGTCATTTGAGTTTCAAAAAGACCAAGGACAGGCTCTCCTTATACTTATACTGGCTTAAGATGGGTTCAGAAGTTGACAAATTCTGTAGGAGCTGTCACACTTGCCAAACCTCTGGCAAGAGTGGAGCCAAGAATGTGGCATCCCTGGTGCCTCTCCCAGTGGTGGGAGTTCCTTTTGAGAGGGTGGGCATCAACATTGTTGGTCCTCTTGACCCTCCCACATCTTCAGAGAACAGGTTTGTCCTGGTTGTAGTAGACCATGCTGCAAGATACCCAGAAGCAATACCTATGATGACTGTTACGGCTCAGGCTGTGGCTTAGGCTCTACTTGGCATTTTTACCAGAGTAGGGTTTCCTAAGGAAGTGATATCCGACCGGAGATCCAATTTTATGTCCCACTACATGCAAGCAATGTGGAAAAACTTTGGTGTCACTTACAAGTTCTCTACAGATTTCCATCCACAGACAAATGGACTGGTAGAGAGGATTAATCGAACTATGAAGAGCATGATGTGCTTTAGAGGAACCCCTTAAAAGAAAGTGGGACCCTCTACTGCCATGCCTTCTCTTTGCTTATAGAGAAGTCCCTCAGGAGGGAGATGGTTACAGTCCCTTTGTACCTATCTATGGACATACAGTCAGAGGTCCATTGGCCCTGATTAAGGAGGGGTTGGAGAGTGCTCCTTCCCCCAAGCCAGTCAGAGTGACTGACTATGTCATAGGTCTCAGCAGGAGAATGTCACACATGATGGCAGAAGCTAGTGATAACTTGAAAGCAGGTCAGGCTCTGGTCAAGCATTGGCATGACCAGAGGGCCAGCATGGTTGAGTTTACTCAAGACCAGCTTGTATTAGTTATGGTGCCAACAAGGCAGAGGGCCTTGCAGGACAAATGGATAGGACCCTTCAATGTTGTGGGCAAACTTGGAGAGGTGAACTATTTGGTGAACTCAAGCAGACCTAAGGAGGCTCCCAGAGTCTTTCACACCAACCGTTTGAAGGCATATGTCTCAAGACGAGAAATGGGAGCTTTGCTTCTAGCTTCAGCTCAAGAGGAGGAGGAGAGTGAACCTCTACCTGACCTCCTCAGAGGCCAACCTTTGGATGAAAAAAAGAAGGAGCCAATCTCTCATCTCAACTGACATCTGAACAACAGGAGGATTGAATAGTTCTGTTAAATCAGTTTGCCTTCCTGTTTTCACTTTGACCAGGCCTGACCCATTGGGGCCAGCATGATATTCTCACTGGTGACTGTCTACCTTTGAAAAGCAGAGGTTACATAATGTCAGAACATGTGTGATCCCACATCAAAGGAGATGTTAACAGGATGCTTGATGTCAGGGTTATAGAGCCCTTTAAAAGCCCATGGTGTAGTCCATTTGTTCTCGTACCAAAGGCAGGATCCAAGGAATTGAGGTTCTGTGTGGACTATAGAGCTCTAAATGCAGTCACAAAGACTGATGCCCATCCTTCACCAAGGACAGATGAACTGGTGGATAGACTTGCTTCAGCCAAGTACCTAAGTAGATCTGATCTGACACCAGGCTATTGGCAATTAGCCCTGACAGACCATGCCAAGGAGAAATCTGAATTCTCAACCCCAGCAGGCCTCTACCAGTTTAAGGTTATGCCTTTTGGACTACGAATGCACCTGTTACATTCCAAAGGATGGTCAATCAAGTTCTGAATGGGATGGAGGACTTCTGCATGGCATACATGGATGATGTTTCAGTGTTCAGCCCTACATGGAAAGAACATATTGATCGCTTAGGATATGTTTTGCAGGCTCTTGAGCAGGCCCATCTGACCATAAAGGCAAGCAAATGTGAAATTGGTCAGAGCAAAGTGGTCTACCTTGGTCATGAGGTAGGAGGAGGTGAAATAAGGCCATTGCCTATCAAAGTACGAGCTGTACAATACTGGGCCACCCCTACTACTCAAACCCAAGTGAGAGCTGTCCTAGGTCTCACTGGGTACTACAGGAATTTCATAGAGAACTATGGGACCATGGCTTCTCCCTTGACTGTGATCTCCTCTCCAAAATCCCAAAAAAGGTTAGATGGAATGAGGAGTGCCCTCAATCCTTTGAAAACCTGAAGAAAGCCCTTTGTCAAGCTCCAGTCC
The DNA here is from genome assembly GCF_040938575.1 of Ambystoma mexicanum. Lineage (NCBI taxonomy): Eukaryota > Metazoa > Chordata > Amphibia > Caudata > Ambystomatidae > Ambystoma > Ambystoma mexicanum. The sequence continues at coordinate 727,479,525 of NC_090935.1, read as the reverse complement.
TAAGAGCTCCTGATTATCACCAACCCTTCATTGTGCAGACAGATGCATCCAATACAGGTATAGGTGCAGTCCTTAGTCAACTGGGTGAGAAAGGTAGGGAGCACCCCATTTGCTTCATCAGTAGGAAACTGAAGGAACCAGAAACAAGGTGGGCAACCATAAGGCGTGAATGTTTTGCCATTGTGTGGTTTTTGGAGAAGTTTAAACCATATTTGTATGGATCTACTTTTGTGATTCAAACTGACCACCAACCCTTGAGATGGTTAATGCAAATGAAAGGGAAGAACCCAAAACGTCTGAGATGGTCAATCTGCCTGCAAGGGTTTAATTTCACCATTGAGCACAGAGCAGGATGTCACTGCCAAAATGCTGATGGCCTCTCTAGGATGTTTGTAACCGACTAGAGGAAGAGATTCATCCAGGAATGGATTAAATCCTCCTGTCTCTTAGTCTGGGGGTGAGAGTGTTAGGGAGAATTCTCAGAATGGCTAATTTCCCTTACCTACTGAGTCCCTCAGCAGCTTTGCTGGATTTCTAGGATTCATTTTTTTCACCTGGCAAGAGTATGAGACTTTTTTTCCCACTCTTACATGTGTTTTGCTGTGTGTGTTTAACATTTTCTTGTGTTCATAGACTGTGGAGCCTCACCTACTCCATACGCATCATCTGTTTACTGTATGTTACACAGTACCTTCAGTGCAGTGACACAGGGTTGTCTTGTTGGCTTCCCAACTCCGACTCCATTTTCTGGGGCTGACTACTGTCTCCCAGAACATGTAAAGTTGCCATTGACTTTATTAGTCTCTTTTAAGACTCGCAGACCCAGTACAAACTATCTTAAATAGAGTTCTGGAAAGGGTTAATACTTATCCCTTTGTGTCTGTTTCTCTTGGAGCATTGTTTTGCTCCCTTTTCATTAAGACTTGACTGGTGGCAGTGGTAACTACCCTATTTTTCCTACTGTGGCTATCTTAAATAACCCTGGTATTGTTTTAGGCTATTTTGGTAGCCTCGAACTTAATCCTGCTAGACCATATACCTTTGTATACGGTTCCGGCTGGGTTTATTTGCCATTTCTTTTTGTAAAAGTCTTTCTTGTGTTTTTCTCTGCGTGCCAATCCAGGTTTGGTTCCTTTGTTCAGCGTCCTTTTATGGGCTTCTACACAGAAGCCCTCCTTAGATGCCTGTATGGGACAGGATGTGAGGGAGGGGTTTAGGACTCCCTGCACAGGGTCAAGTCACACTGTGGTCTGATTGGCTGTGGTGACTGTCCCGGCGGAACAGTCACCCGGCTGTGTGATTGGCAGCCAGGCTGTGTGAATGGGGGAAAACTGCATAAAAAGCAGGTCTCTGGGTCTGGAAAGGCAGATTCGCCACTGGAATGAGAGAACCGAAGAGGAGCTGACAGAAGAGGATCCCTACAATGACTGAACAGCTCGGTGAAGCCCTGTACAGGTCAGAATCTTCATACTCCAACAACAGGGAAGATCTGCAAAGAATCTTCTCCCCTGAGCTGGTGGGACCAACCAGTTCACCCAACTCCAAGCAAGGCTCCCTTCTCTGGTTGAATTTGCTGTACAGAGCTACAGTGACCCGGATAGCCTGGAGGAACGGACCCTGCTTGTGTTTTAAGGAACACACCTTTTATTCGGTGCTTTGCTCTGCTGCTGGTTTCTTCACTGGGCAGTGCAGGACCCTCCAGTCTTCCTACTTCGTGTCAGTCTGACAGTCACTTCAGGAACCGTGAGCCTGCAGGACCTGCCAGGAATGTCCACCTCAGCTACAGCCTTCTTCTCCATTTAAGGTACTGTTCAAATCCAGTTGTTCGTTTCGTCCAGCCGCGGTGAACGTGTGTGAAACCTTTTGCCAATCTGAGGGCTTGTACTTCTCTCTTCTTTAAACTAACTTTTCTGCCGACCAACTTTGTCTGGAACTCTTGGCAAAGACTTAACTGCAAACTACCCTGAACTGTGTGATCTTGAGCAAAAGACTCTGACCCATTGACCCTGTTTGAATCTTATTTCTTCACTGTAGTTCCTTTTTCTAGATTGCCCTGCTTACTTACTTTTTGGTGTTACTCAATTTCTGCCTAACTTTGTCTTTCCCTCCCTTTTAAATTGCTGAAGTGCCATTGGCTCACACTTCATTTTGAGCCTAACGTGTCCAGAATCTATTGGGTGTAGTGTAGTATATTAAGAGTGTGATTTTTCAACTGCTTTACTTTGGTGAAATGTTTTACAACTGATGTGTAAATAAATGTACATTCTTTTACTCAGAAACCTTGAATCAGTGTTTGTTTGAATCATAGCAATTGCTGTCCTTTGTGTAACTATTGATACTGTACACTTACTCTTGAGATAGGTCTGGCTGCTCAGCCATCGCTACTACTTTACTGTGTAGTACAGGCTTGTTTGAAAGGTGAATTTGTACTGTCACTTGCAGTCTTAATTGTGTGTGGTGTTCCCAAAGGGTACTGCATATAATTCTGCCTAACATTGACAAACTGAATGTCGTTTGAATGTGGGTATGTTTGAAAGGCATCATCTGTACCATGTGCTCATTAACTAATGCGTGCTCCACATCATGGTTATGATTTAGCATCACTCTACAGTTTAGTAGCAATGTTAATATTTTCTCTAAACCAGCTGTGTTAGAGATAGAGTTTTCTAAGGTATTTAGTTGTGCTGTGCCTTGCTCACACATGGGCAGTGTCAGACCCTGCAAGTCCAGTTTGTCTGTAGAGTAAAATTGAACTACTGGTTGCATTTCTTTTTTCAGCATTGTTTCATTGAATTGTGCACAGCTTGCAAGAGTTGGCATCAAGGACATACAGTTTACATTTTTGTGTGCTAATTGTTCCATGACATCAGTAGCACATGAGTTATGCCCGTAGACTGCATGGATGTGTCTGGCATTTAATATAGATTGTGCTTCTTTAGATAGTACACCAACCCCAATACATTTCAAAATGTTGGCGTATATGAGGTTTGCAGACTGACACATGATTTCAGTTAGTTCTTTGCATTGGAAATGTTGCCAAAGATTTACACTTCCCATGTTGCCAAGAGTTTTACAGTACAGTTTGTGCCCTAAGGTTTTAAAAATGGGTTCACCTTTCACTGGTGTTAATTGAAGAAGATCTCCAAAAACAATAACTTGTTTTCCTCCAAAGAATTCTTTGTAGTTGGTTTTAAGGACCTCTTGCAATCTGAGACAAATCAAAGCCAACAATAGGTTGGAGACCATGCTCAGCTCATCTATTAGGAGCATTTTCATTTGTTTAAAAAAATCTGCATAGCTCCATAACAGCTTCTGCTGAAAGTGTGTAGTAGTCTAATTTGTTTTGGTGTTCTACTGGAAGGAGCAGTAATCAGTGTAATGTGACACTGCCTATGTTGTAGTCAGCTAAACCTGTGGGGGCAGTTACAACAGCTGTCAATTGTTGGAGGAACTTGCTGATGATTTGTATTAGGACTGTTTTCCGTGAACCAGCTTGACCACTTACATACAGCAGTATAGGTTTATAGTCTTGACAGGTACAGGTTTTAGTTTCAATTTGTTTAGTTACTTCTAGGAGAATGCTATGCTGTTCATTGTTTAATTGTGATTTGAGTATAGCAAAGTCTTCATACTGGCACATTATGTTTTCTACTTCAGTCATGGCTAACTTTGCTTCATTTGCTATGAGTTGCCGTCCAAGTGGTTCTTGGCTTCCTGTTAGAGAAGGTTGACTGCTGTCAGGAGCTTCTATATTTATTTGTGCCTGGTGTTCTTCTTGTTGGTGCTCTTTGTCTAACATGGTTTTGTGCTGTGGAAAATATATATCTGTTATAGTGTTTTCATTTGCTTTAAAAGCATCTTCATAGGAGGCATGGGTATCTAATAAATCTTCTTTTCTCCATGGTTTAAGAAGTTGCAGTAGGGCCATGTAATACAGTTCTTTATATTGAGGATTTTTTAATGATAGTTTCATATGGTTAATGAGGCCACGTTTGGTAAGTTTAACTAGGCTGCCCTCGCAACCTTTGACTTTATATGTTTTTTCTGATCTGGTTTAATATTATTTTTGTATGTGAAGTTTTGGGCTATGTGGTATAGACACATGGTTCCCAAAGCAGTACTCCTGTTTGGGTAGTATGTGTCTAGTAAGTTGTTTTTCAAAATGACCTGGCAGTTGGGATCATTCTTGGCTATTGTTTCCATGTCTTTATATGATTTGAGAATGTTGTTTTTCTGTATTTAGCAGGACCAAGGCTTCCCATACCATGTTTACAGATTTCCCATACAAGCCAGTGCCGGTTAAACGGTCTGTGACTTTGGAACAGCCACATTCCATATGGGAGAGCATTTTAATGCCAAAGCTGTACAATTTCTGTGACAGTGTTTTGCCAGATGATATGTCTTCCCAGAGCTATTTCAGCTCTGTTTTCTCTCCTTTGGTTAAGTAGGCTGTGACATATCGTGCAACTGCAGTGGAATTGTCTGCAATGCACTGCACATCTGTATTTGCATTCCAAAGAAGGGCAATGATTGCATTGTAAACATTGATGTACTTTGATCCTTCTGTTCTTTTTATGCAGTATGTGTTCTTAGGTGATTTGCCTTTGACACTGTGTCTAACTGAAGACATGAAGTTGTTCACTTGTCCTGTTGCTGAAACTGGTCTAGGGAAACCAAAGCAGCATTTGGTGCAGCATTTCCCTTTGTTTTTCTATTTACGTCGACACTACTTGCCACACTTGTGTCTTTGAAATTGTAAAATTTGTGCTTGTAGGTCGCTATGTGTAGTTTGTGAAAGGATTACACAAGTGACATATTTGTGAATGAACTGCAAAACAGTGGCATCACTGTCCTGACCAAATTTAGGAGCATCTTTAATCCACAAAAGCATGTGGATGTGTGGTGCTCTTCTGGCTTAGTATTCTTTTCTCCAAAAGAAGTTTTGCACTTCTCTGAGGGGAGAAACTGTTTTATTAAAAATGAAGTGCAGCATGGCCATAAAATGATAATAAAAGTACCTTGATACATTTACAGGATCAAGAGAGCAGTGTTCTCCTGTTGTTTTTTCTCTATATTTGTCTTGTTTTTGTTTACTATGCGTAGGAAATCGTGCAAGTCTTCCCATGTGCACTCTGCACAAATAAACATCACAAACCATGTGGGTAGGCCAAGGTTTCGTATCATACAGTGTACATCTGCGTGTCGTAGAAGCCAGTATTCTTTCGTACCACACATGTTTGCTAATAGATTTGTAATACTTAACTTTAAAACGTCATCTTTTTCTTCCCCCTTTTGAAGTAATTGTGTAACAGACATATTTTGAAAATTGGTACCTGTTTTCAATGAGTGTGCAACTCCATAACATAGAGTTGCTAGTTCATTTTCAAAGAGAAGGTGGAATATGTATTCAATGTTTTGTCTGAATCTGGGGTATTCAGAATACATTTGTAAAGAATGGTATTCTGATGCTATTATTTGTGTGGGTCTTTCATCGTACCTTCCCCATTTTCCAGTAGGAAAGAGTAGAGGAAAGGCTCATGTGTCTACACTTTTTTCACATATGCTGTTTGGAGATCCTTTGACTTGCCGCATTTGGTGAGTTTCCAGTGCATTATCTATGGTGTCTTTGGAGTGCAGTGGGTGAATTTTACAAAGGTCTAAAATATTGGTTGCTGTAAAAGGATCTAGAAGTTGAAATTGGCCAGTTCCTGGTGAGTCTTGAATTATTTCAGTGGTTTCTGTCAGGTTTTCTTCAATATTTATTTCTTTGTAGTATTCGTTGTTGTCTTTTAGATATTGCAGGGCATCTCTAACATTATGAAAGTCCACTAGTTGCTGCCAATTTCTTTTGTCTTTTGTAGGTATGCCATTCACTAGGATAATCAACGATTGATCTATTGGCCGTTGCACTCCCAGAGTGTCTACATTTTCTTTGAGATCTAATGGCAAATAAACTAATTTGTCACAAATGTATTTCAGTAATTCAGAGGGCAGTAGTTTTGCTGTTTTTGTTTGAAGGTATATTATTGCTTGAAATGGGTGCACTGTTTGAATTATAATGCTCTCATACAAGTTAAGTTGTTGGACTGGTTTTTGCAGTGGGAATATTTCCAAGTTATTAGTTATAGCACGTGAAAGTATTTGGTTTTTGTCAAGTTTTGCAGTGTAGTATCTTCAAAATATTGAGGGGTTAGTAATTTCGTATTTGTTTTCTGCTATAAGATAGAGAGCTAATTGGAACCACTTGGATTCCTCATTGTCTTCTATTTTGAACATTATGTCTACAGTTTTTGTGTTCTTTTTATAAAAAGTTCTGCAGCAACACACACACACATGGTTTGTTACTTCACCAGATGTACTTTTAAACTTTAGTATTTCTTTTTTGTATGTGTGTAATAGAAGGTTGACATCTGTAAGGTTGTTGCTACTCTGTTCTAAAGATATTGAACTTTGTAAGTGGGTTTCACTTCCAAAATATTTGCATTGGATATGCTCTATTTCTTCGAGTAGTTCTTTGGCTGTACCATGTAGAATGATTTTATTTAAATAGTCTAGTGCTAAAACAGGACTTTTTGCATAGTACAGTTTATGAACAAGATTTCTTACAGTTGAATGGTGTGTTGCTAACATTTTGATATGGTGGAAGGTGCTTTTGCAATTTGGCTCCAGAAATACAGGCTAATGAATGTCCTCATAATCCTGTGTATTTGCGCACTGGACAGGAGTCCACAGTTTGTAATAGTTTTATTTTTAATTTGTCTTTGCCTTTCACATATTGATTGAGGAACTGGCGTAAAGATGTGAATGATTTTTTGCGTACGTTACACATTGTTGTGCACAGCCATTTGTGGACTGGACGTATTGGTTCGGTGGAATGGAGAGTTGATGCTAAGTGTGCTGGGGATATTTTTGTGAGCAGCGTTTCTTGATACATGATGGTATTGTTAACCTTTTCATACCCTCACCCACTGCTTTGTATGGCAATTGGGTTTGTTTGCTTTTGTTTGTATGCTTCTTCATTTAAATATGGCTCTGTGCTGGTGGTGTGACTCTGCTCACCTGCACAGATGTTTGAAAAGCTATCTTTGTTGACATTGCATCTGTTGTGAAGTCCTTGTTGTAGTTTAGTAATTAGTTTTGTAAGTGGTTTAATTCTGTTTAAAACAAATATAAATAATGTCCTTTTGAGAAGGATTGTACTGTCTATGAGAGCTTTCAGGATTAGTTTTCTGCAGTAGGTTTTAAGGGTTGAGCATGATTTTTTCCCCTGTTATTATAAGGTTCTGAAGGACTCTGTGGTGGAACATTTTTTGTTAAATATTTTTTTTGATATGCTTACTTGTGGCTACATCAAGATTTATAGGTGCAGTGTTGGCACTAGTGTTAGTTGCAGTCTTCTTAATATCTTTTTGTTTAGTTTTACATTTTGAAAGAGGAGTCAAAGTGTCTTTCCTGCAAGTTGCTTTAGTTTGGTTTAGTGACTGTATTAGCTGTTTTGTTTGGACTTTTTGTATAAATTCTGCTAGAGGTGGATGCCTATTTTGTACGCTTGTAGTTTGATTTGCTGTATTTCTGCATTGCTTTCTATGTAGTTGATTGTTGGTAGGCATTCTTTGGTGTCTGTTGGAGAAAAAAGAAAGTGTGGGTTGGGAGGTTGTGCAATGTATGTGTGCACTATGCATGACTGTCTGAGTATGAGGGTAGGCATACATATAGAGGTGTGTGATTGTGGAATGGGCTTTTACTTCAGGTTGGGAATGCTGTACTCATATCTGTGTGTTACTATACTGGTGTTCAGATGACAATGAAAAGTGTGCACCTGCTGAGGAGCAATCAGTAATACTGAATCAAATACAATTGTTTGTTCTACAATGCAAGAACCCTACACGGTTTGACTAACAGTCAGAACACTAGGACAGTATTGCAATTACTTTGTTGGATGCTAAAGAGAAGTTTCTTCTGGGTTCTGTTTTGTACTTGAGACGCCACTGGCTTTGAGGAGTGTGGTCTTCACTGCAATTGCAAAAGAAGGAAGTTAGTACATATGTATGTTAATGGCATAGTAATTTCACTTGAAGAATAGAGTAGTTAAATTTGCAGAAGGATTTCTTTCCAGGAAGAGGTACTGTATGGGTTAAATTGCACAACTTTGTATATGAATGGGGATTTTGGAGCATAAGCATATTTGCTAAGGGGGTTGGTGGAGTATTTATAAGTGCGTCCTATGAGGTGCACTTTTGAAAGTGTATGTGTTGCTGTTGCACTATTTAGTGTGGTAATGGATTAGTGGAAGTTGTAGTAGGGCGAGAAAAAAGCTTGGAAAGATGTAAAGATTGAAAAGGAGAATGTTTTTGTACCTGGAATTTCATTAATTTTTCTGCGCATAGATGCTTGCTACATGAGTGGAGGAAACCTTTCAGTTCTTTGATTTATTTATCTACATTTCAAATGGCACTGTTCTGAATGTACACATGTATTTGTTTAATTTTGCAAGAATGGTAAGTGGCAGGCATTCTGTTGAAATGCATGCAATGTATGTACTTGCAATGTTTTGGTAAGACACTAGCTGGTTTCCTGTTCTGTGTGCATTCTAGGAATTTCAAATAGTGTGTTAAGGAGGAAGTGGTTGTGAAATGACAGAAGGAAATAAGAGAACAACAGTTTGCACATTACAATGAGTGATATGGGAAAATGAAAACTTGGAAATCAGACAGATGTGCAAGTGAACTTGATGATAGGAGATTGGAGAAATTACAATATTCTTTTTTTGCAGGTTATGGAGGGTAAGTGGCAGGTACCCTGTTCAAATGTATTTATAAAAGAATTCCAAATGTACTGTACAGACAATATTCATACCTGTAGGTTTTTGTTGATGCATGCAGATGTGGATGAATCTGGAAGGAGAAATCTTGGAGAGTTTTACAGTAGTTTTTGATGTAGGTGCTTTGTACTCAGAGTGATGAACAGTGCAATTAAAGTGCTGAACTGTGATGACAGAGTTAGATGCAGAATTCTTGGATGTGATTGGTGGATGCTTGTGTGACTGCTTAACAGTAGCCAATGAGGGAGTGGGGCAGTGAGTAAAATGGAAAGAGAAGAACGGCTGCCCCCATGTTACGCTGTCTGTGGACACCGCAATAGTCTGCAGACAGGGCGTGCAACATCCGGGGCTACTCAACATGTATGGAATGGAAATGGGACTCCGGGGATTAGCCGATCAGGTGTTCAGGTTGTGCTTTGCAGGAAAGAGGGTGTGTGTAGTGAAGATGGCTGTGGTTGGAGAGAGTGAGTGTGTGGATGGTGGGAGATTGTTTTAGGAGACATCTGCATGTGTATGCAGAGATATGTGGCATTTCTGCCAATCTTTGATTGGAGGAAGTAGAGGCTATGTGGTGTGATGTGCCAGGGAAAATTTTGCAAGATGTACTTACACTTTGTAAAAATATGGCTGTTTTCAACAGTCCAGATGTCATGATGGTTAATTGTGGAGGAATGATTTTGGGGTCTGACTTTTCAGGGTGACCTGAAGCAGTTCCTGAAGGTATTAATGCACATCTTTCCATGTGCAAAGATCATCTTTTCTCAAATACCACCTAGGGCTGCATGGATGTGTCGCAGTATCTTCAATCCTGAACAAGACATTGGACGGCGTTTTCTTAACCAAGGGATATCTACTTTTATGTGTGCTGTTGGGATGTCATCATTTCAAAATGAGAACCTTTTGGGGAATGGTGCAAGTGCTTTTTTTGTGATGACATTACTTTGACAGATAGTGGTAATACAATTTTTATTAGTAATATTCAAAATTCAATCACAAGGTTGTTGTGAAGTTATGTAGATTGCATTTAGTAGTTGTAGCAGAACAAATTTAAAAAGTTCCACACAAAAAAACAAAGGCTCTTTTCAGAGCCACCACCAAAGAGGAAATGTGCTACTCTGGTTGCAATTTCTGTCCTCACCCTCACACATTGCACGATATGTCCACAGACACCACGGTAGTCTGCAGATTGTACGTGTCACATCCAGGGTTTTTGAGGCTGGCAGGCATGAAGATGGGACTGTGCAGGCCAGGGGATTGCTTACAAAAGGTTTACTGGTTGTGATATGCAAGGATGGACTTTGGCAGAAGGTCTGTTTGCTGAGAGGAGAGCAGATGGCTATGGCTGTGTCTTTCAGGAGGCAGAGTGTTTGGATTTTGGGAGACTCGTGAATAAATTGGTTAGAGGTGCATGCAGAGTGCAGTGGAGTGGCTGCACATCTTGGATTCCATAATGTGGATGTGTACTGGTATGGAGTGTGCAGAATGAAGTGGCCGGATTTGGTTCCCCTGTGTGCCACTTTGATGATACACCGTCATCCATACATTATTATTATTCATTGTGGAGGGAACAGTTTAGGACATATTACTGGAATCTCCTTGCAGTTTGCAATGAAAGAGGGAATTGCGAAATTCATGGACATGTTTCCAAACTCCTGAGTAATTCTTTCTCGTATTGCGCAGAGACAAATGTGGCTGCGTTCTTCTTCATTTGGTCCGCAAATGGAGAATGCGAGGCGCAATGTCAACAAGGCTCTTAACACTTTTTGGGGAGATGTTGGCATGTCCTCTTTCCACAATGAAAATATTATGTTTCGTAGCACAAACATTTTTAAGCAGAGATAGAGTCCATCTTACTGATGTTGGCAATCAGATTTTTCTGCGAAATATACAAAATGCATTGCGGCCCTTTTTGCAAGTATAGCAACCATTTTTCCTGTAGATGTTGGCCACTTGAACTTTTTGAAACACAAAAAAAATTACAAAAAGGTTCTTTACAGAGCCACCCTTTCTCCCGGAGAAGAGTGCAATGTTTTTGATAGTGCACCACCCCAAACATTTTGAAAGTCCGCTGACCTTCCGCAGACTTTTCAGAATGCCCAGGGCCCTGCACCATTTCCTTGGAACTTCTATTTTTAAACTGTGAAAGGTGGCTCTGAAGAGAGCCTTTTGTTTTGTTTTTTGTTGTTTTGTATTTTTTTGTTTTTTTAGACATGATACATAAGTATAGGAAGGGAATGGAAGGTATGGGAGGGGCACCAATCACAGGGATAAGAAAGGGCAAGTAGAGAGAGGAAGATGTTGGGTGGGCCTCACTTAGGTAGGTGGCACTCTTTCTCATGCTTCCAAACCGAAGCCTTGAAAGAACTGCTAAATTGTTCCCCCCCTGCAGAGTACCACGTCGCAGTACTTACACAATACTGTGAACCTGGAAAGTTAAGGCTCTACTATGTCACGTAAGGCCTGCAAGGCTGGTTCAGGGAGGTGCTGCCCCACAGAGTGTCTCTTGTGGTGGGAGGAGCAGATTTGGAGGATGTTGTAGAGCAACTCAACCTACTACTTTGTTCACAGGAGGCGACCCTCTGAACTGCCGCCTTGTGGTACGACCTCAGGTGTAGCCACATGGAAGTGGTCCCGTTGCTGTACAGACCCAGTTTGCCATGACTGAGCACCATGTCGCACTCAGTGCAGCGCATCTTGTCTACACGTGCATTGGGTACCCTTCCAATGGTGGTAAAGAGCCTCCACACCCAAGACTCATGCTGGCCAGCGGTAGTGGGGATTTCCACTATCTCATCCTCATCTTCCTCTTCTTCCCTCTCTACATCTCCACGCCTGTTCCCCTCTCCAGGCCCTTGGGCACATGGTGGTGGAGGGGGAGGGTGGTGGTCCTGAGGCAGAAGTAGCACCAGCAGCAGAAGCAGCCATGGATGCCATCTACAAAGATGTTAGGTTCCACCAGGATGTCCATACAGAGGTTTGTCCCAACCAGACAGTTATTTATCTCAAAGATTAAATCATATATTGTTTTAGATTGTGGTGTTTTATAGCTGAGTTATTAATTGCTCAGCACGTGTGAGGCCAGTAACTATTTATTTCTCAGCCAGTATGCTTCTAAACCATGTCTTTTTCTGTTTTAGTCATGAACAATATTTGACAATGTTTGTGCATTTATTATCATTCAATCAAAAGCACACATTTAGTGTTTTCAATTTGTACACTTGTTTATAAAAAAAAAACAAATAGGTTATCCAACATCAAAAAGAATTACAAACAGATCAGCATGAGAGATAGAGCCTTCTAAAGTAAACCAAATTAACACTATGAAGTATAGATGCCTCGCTATCTAACTAATATATACTAAAATACAGCAAAGAATTTCAGCACAGGATCTTGTCCAACATGTGAATCAATGGACTCAGGGGTCTACTTTGGTCTCAAATTATGAATATAAGAGACCCTCAGCCTTATGGAAGCATATAAATAGCTGTCACTCAAGGCTGCACAAGTTTTGGCGGTGAAGAGCTGAATAGGACCGCCTTCCCCAGGACCAGAAAGAGAAAATAACCCCTCAGGAAAAATATTGAACATATTTATGCTGTGCTTTTTGTAAGAGTAAAAAGGGAGACAAGTAGAGAAGTAAGAAAAAAGAAGAAAGATAGAACATAGCCCATCTGGCTATCTTATGTTAAGTTTACAGAGCTGCTGGGGAGAACGGGTTCTCAAGTGAGCCAAATAAGGATAAAATGTGGCATAGAAGTGATCATATAGATGTTAATGTGAGAATACTTGAATCTCACCTACCCTAATGCTCTGACTCAAGGGGCTATCCCAATTACAAAGATGAGTCAGAGTGAGAGTTGGGAGGCTGGAAACAACAGCAAGGAACAGTAAGGATGCCTTCTTTCAAACAATCATAGCACAACAGTTGTGAATGAATCGCTGGTTGTCCAAAGTATGTATGATATGATATGATATGATATGGCATTTATAATGCGGCTATACACAAGTGTTTCAAGGCGCGACAAGGCAAGGGAGGGGAACAGAGAGAAGACAGTCAACGATCCTACTAGGCCAAGTGTCATTCAGAGTGTGCAAGTGCATGGCAAGGGGAGAGAGGAGAGTGTGGGGGCAAGGGGAGGAGGACAGTGCAGTACATGGGATAACAAAATACATAACAAAGTAAAAGTACGCCAGCAGGTGGCAAGTGCAAGGTAAGTGCCGATATCAGGTGTCAAGTGCTTTTAGTGGAACTGTAAGGATACAGAAACAGTCCAAGTGAAGGGTTTCCAGGAGGGCAGTGCAGGAGTGCCACTGGTGGGGAGGGGACCCTGGCCTGATATCAGAGGGTGGCCAGGCAACCAGTGCAATATCAATGTCAGCCAGGAAGTCAGCAAGGGAGAGGAGGAGAAAAAGCAGAGGCAATGAGAAAGGTTTTGAGGTGCTTCTGGAACCGAAGATGATTCTCTTCCAGTTTAAGGGAGGCAGGGAGGCTGTTCCAGAGGGAGGTCCCAGCTGAAGAAAGAGATCTACCACCAACTCGTTGCTTGGAGAAGCGACTGACCCTAAGGGAGTTTGAGGCAGATGAGTGAAGAGCTCGGGAAGGAAGGTATTTAGGAAGAGAGAGCTGAAGATATTGAGGCCCCAGCCCCCAGAAGGCCTTGTGGATGATTCAGAGGGTTTTGAACATAATCCTCACAGCCACAGGGAGTCAGTGCAGAGATTTCCGTCCTGGAGAGATACGGTCCCTGGGCTTGAGGCCAAGGACAAGTCTCGGAGTCCTATTCTGGATAAGTTGCAGGGGGCAGAGAGTAGAAGCAGGCACATTTAGAAAGAGGCTGTTGCAATAGTCCAGCCTGGTGAGAACCAGAGCTCTGCAAACAGTGAGCTTCTGGGGGAAGGAGAGGAAAGGAAGTATACCTCTGAGGAAGTGCAATTGGTAGTGTGACTTCTTATGGACATCAGAGATGTGAGGAGAGAAGGAGAGTGTAGAGTCAAAGATGACCCCAAGGTTTTTAGCCTCAAAGGTGGGAACAGGAAGAGGGCCAAGAGAGGCCGGCCAGAGAGCTATAGGAAAAAAGGGAGCGGGTGTGCCAATGAGGAGAATCTCAGTCTTACCAGCATTAAGGCAGAGGTCATTGGCGGCACACCAATCACGGATAGCAGACAGACAGTCAGAGATGAGGGAAGTAGAGGAAGAGGCCGAAGGTAGCCTAAAGATTTGTTGGGTGTCATCCTCATAACACCGAAAGTTGGGGCAGAGAGCAGTGATGCGGTGGGCCAGGAGTGGCAGGTATTGGTTGAACAGCCAGGGGGAGAGGTTAGACCCCTGGGGGACACCACAGGTAGAGAAAAAGATAGTAGAGAGGAAGGACCCAAGTTGGACCTTAGAGGGTCGGTCGCAGAGGAAAGAGGTCAACCACGCCACAGCCTGCCCAGTGATACCCAGGTTATCACAGAGATGGTTCAGCAGGATGGCATGGTTGACAGTGTCAAAGGCAGAAGAGAGATCAAGCAGGATAAGGACGCAAGGGGTGTTAGAGTCAAGGTTGGAGAGCAGGTCTTCACAGATGTTCAGGAGAGCAGTTTCTGTGCTTCTAGCAGCACTGAAGCCAGATATATGGTCATGAAGACAACCAACAGATTCAGTGTGGAGATTAAGCTGGGAGATGGCCAGTTTCTCCAGGAGCTTGCCCAGGAAGGGAGTGATGGAGATTGAGCGATAGTTGGCCAGGCAGGAGGGGTCGGCAGTGGGTTTCTTAAGAAGAGGGTGCACAAGGGAGTGCTTCAGGTGGGATGGGAAGACTCCAGTGGCAAAGGAGTGATTGCAGAAATCAGCCAGGGCAGGAGCCAAGAAGTCGATGTGGTCCTTGATAGTGTTGAAGGAATGGGGTGAACCTGTTTTGATGAGACTTTCATAGATTGGACTTATCTAGAAACCTTGCCTGTGGAGAACAGGGGAAAGGCAGAGAAGGAGGGAGGAGAGGTAGCTGCAGAATGGCCAGAGGAAGAGCAGGGGGCAGGATGAGGTGGGGGTAAGAGGAGAGAGAGGATAGGATGTCCTGAGATTTTGAGATGAAGTGAGACGCCAGTGCCGTACAGAGGGCCTGGGAGGGGACAGGAGAGGTAGAGACTGCGGCAGGGTTGGCCAGTACATTGTAGAGGAAGAATAGGTAAATACCTGTGTTCTATCAGCAACTTAAATTCTCTCTTTGTTGTATGACGTTTTTGTGGAATGCGCCAGAAGGTGCCTGAAGGGGAACTCACAAGGTGCTGACTGCTATTTTGGTCGTTCAGACTTGATCTGTTTGATAGTTGTGGGGAGAAAGTTGGGGAGAGTGGTTTTTCAATAATTTAGCAAGTAATCGCCAAGACTTATAATTACCATCTATATCATTTTTGACTCAGACTAACCTCTAATGGCACTAAAAAAAGTTGCCAAATTCATAATGTCCATGTTAGCATCCAACAGCATATAATTTTCTGCATTCCAACAAATGGTTTGTGTCAGAGATCTGCAGAGAAAAAGAATCCAGAGCAATTCAGCATGAGTCTAGATACAAAATGGGGTAATCTAATACAGTTGCATCTTACCTGGTCCTGTCTTCTCTGTGTGTGACCCTGTACAACCGTGACCGCTTGCCTAATGTCGTAGAATGCAAATCCCGGTGATTGTTAAGCTGACCGGATTCTAGCTGCATTCTTGTTCTCTCCGTCTGCAACAAGAGATGAATCGGATGTCTGTGTTACCGTTATGAGTGTTTGGCTTTTATCACATGTGTATCGGTTAAATCGACCGAGTTCAGTCGCTTTCGTGTTGACTCCATCTGTGACTAAGACAAATCGGAGGTCTGTATTGCCTTTTAGAATATATACCAACCCTGGGTATAATTGACCCACTTTCGAATTCACTTCGTTCGGATGAAGCAAAGGTGTTTCCACCTGACTGGTGTTTATGTTCATCAAACTTCAACGCTCCCTGGCTGTGTCATTGGCTGTGTCCTAGATATCTATCACGTAATTCTGCTGTCTTTGCGTTCATTGAGTCCGCTGCTTGTTTATGGATACTGTTATGTGACTTTGTGTCGGCCATCTTGGCAAGGTGTTAGGCACATCCGAGGTTTTTTTTTGCACGGGCATAATACCTCTTAAGGTGTGGATTAGATGCTTGCATGGCAGGTCCTGGTGACTGCATAACCTTTCAGGTGCACATCTTATTTCCTTACCTATATCACTGGTGAGGGTTGTTTAAACCTGTATATAGTGTTTTAACTTTGTGCAGTGGTAGAAAAGCACAGCATAAATATGTTCAATATATTTCCTCAGGGGTTGTTTTCTCTTTCTGGTCCTGAGGAAGGCAGTCCTATTCAGCTCTTCACCGCCGAAACATGTGCAGTCTTGAGTGACAGCTACTTATATGCTTCCATAAGGCTGAGGGTCTCTTATATTTATAATTTGAGACCAACGTAGACCCCTGAGTCCATTGATTCACCTGTTGGACAAGATCTTGTGCTGATATTCTCTGCTGTATTTTAGTATAGAATAGTTAGATAGAGAGGCATCTATACTTCATAGTGTTAATTTGGCTTACTTTAGATGGCTCTATCTATCATGCTGATCTTTTTATGTTTGTAATTCTTTTTGATGTTGGATAACCTATTTGGTTTTTTTGTAAACAAGTGTACACATTGAAAACACTATTTGTGCGCTTTTGATTGAATAATAAGAAATGCACAAACTGTGTAAGTCATTGTCAAATATTGTTCATGACTAAAAAAGGAAAAATACATGGTTTAGAAGCATACTGGCTGAGAAATAAATATTTACTGGGTCTCACAAGTGCTGAGCAGTTAATAACTCAGTTTTACCACACCACAATCTAAAACAATACATGATTTAATCTTTGAGATAAATAACTTTCTGGTTGGGACAATCTTATGTGTGTAAATCCTGAATACTTCCCCAGTTACAACCAAAGTAGTGTCTAGTCCTGTGTTTGTTGATCCACCAGGATGTCAGCAAACTGCAGAAAGGAAAGAGCAATCCAGCAATGTGGAGCAGTGTCTGTTCTGGAAGTCCAAAAACAGAATGAAGAGCATCTCTGGGGTGTGGCCTTTTATAGGGGTGCTGGGGAGCACTTTGCGGACAGCCACACTGTCCGCGGACACTTCGAACACCAAAAAGAGCTCAAAAAGTTCCAAACGGGTGAAGTTTCTTTGAAAAACATCTTGGATTGATCAAAAAAGTGGTCTTTCGGTGTCCTGAGGCCCGGACTCTATCCCCGGTCAAGGGCCTACGCTCAGCATGGGTGCGGTCACATGATGACATCACGTACACGTTCGTGAATGGGATGGCTGTCCATAGGACACCTTTGCATGGGATCCGTTGTACGCATGCGTATAGGTGTTCTATGGACAGGGTTTGTGTCCCCGAACTAATTAAAGTGCGACACACGTGCAGCAGAAATTTACGGACAGGCGCGATGTTCGTAGGACCCCGAGGGTGGGATGCGCATGTGCATATGTGTCCTCCAAATAGGGCTAGGTCCCCGAACTAATTAAAGGTGTGTCACAACTTTTCAGAGATGCGGACAGGGCAGGTGTTCTACAGATACCTCAATTTTGATTACGCACAGACCGGACAGGTTAAGTGTCCGTAGAACACCCCCATTTTGATTAATTACAAACATTCTGGACAGACGCCTTGTTCGTAGGACCCCAAAGGTGGAATGTGCATGCGGACAGGTGTCCGCCTGGACAGGGCTAGGGTCCCCGAACTAAGTAAAGGTGCGTCAGAACTTTGTGGACATGAGGACAGGGTGTGTTCTACGGACACCTCCATTTTAATTGTAGACAGTACGAACAGGTTGTGCCTGTAGAACACCCCCATTTTGGTTAATTGTGGACATTCCTGACAATTGCGCTATCCATGGACTCGCAAAAACGGGCTGTAAAAGAAAAAAAACACAGACACATACAGCAACAGTATATATATAACTTCATTTATGTACAAAAATATACAAATTATGAAAGAGAGTGGGAAGCAGAAATTGATTCAGATACAGCAGAATTGGGGTTTTCTAGAGGTAGGGTGTTAGGGGAGGAAGGGATTGAGGTCTCATGGTAACGTATTTGGTGATGGGGAATTTGAGGGGATGGTTGACTGGGACAGGGAGAAGGGGTAGAGGTGCACGTGGGGCAGTGATATTTAACATTCTCCATAATATGTCCATTTGTACAAAGTCTTTCAAATCAAGAAACTTGTTTAATAATTGATCGATTTTTTCTTCTAAGTGCATTAAATAATTTTTCACAGTGTCAGTTTGTTTTTCCATATGTTGTTGGAGTTCTACATGATGTATTGTTTTTGGAGCATTGTTGTTATTTTCTGTATGTACTGTTATAGAAAAAAGAATGTGTCAGGTACATGTGCAATAATGTGTATTAATTGGCTTACTTTGGAAACCGCAGTGTGTAGCAGTAGAATCACTGTCTTCACTAATTTCATCCCGGGGAAAATGTTCTTCAAGCCACTCCAGGGTGCTAGCCATTTCTGTGTAAAAAAAAAAGAGAAATTATTTTTTAGTGTATCCTACTAAACAAAGTGAATCGCTATAGGAATTAATGTAGTGTACTATTAGTTTGTTTTTCAGTTTTGCTGTTATTGCTTTGTAGGTGTGCTGTTGATATTTGGTGTGCAGTTTCTGTATAAAACAGCAGTGAGGTAATTCTGCTGGAGGAATAGGTTATTTTCGTTTTTAGTATGATCCATTATGCCGTACATCCTATAGAACTGCATTGTTGGTTTCTTAAGTGTACATTTTGTACTCCTAGTTTATTTATGTTTGTAATGCATTTATGTGATGTTCTTTGAACATGTTTAGTGTGTTTGTTGTATGCTACAAGAATGTAATATACCCTCTGAGCTTTTTGGACAGTGTGGATGTTGCCAGGTCCACGGACAGGCGCATAGTCCGCGGTCCCTATGGCTAATAGCATGGAGGTTCAGTATGTGGTATGGTATATCTACATAAAGTAAGGGTATACTGGTAAAAACCAATGAAATTCAGTGAAAAAATGCTGTTAAAGGGGCGTTATGGTTAAGTTGCGCTACTAAAAATCTATCAAATTCAGTAAAAAAAACGTTGTTAAAGGGACGCTATGTTTAAGTTACGCTACTAAAAACCTATCAAATTCAGTGAAAAAACATTGTTAAAGGGACGTTATGGTTACAAGTAAAACCGAAAAAACCTTGAAATTCACCAGTTATTGTAAGCGAAGCAACCATAACTCGCGCCACCATTGGGCACTGCTAAGACTCATACCCATGGCATCAAAGATGACATCACAAATGTGATTCATGTTTCAGCCTTGTTGGGCATCATCAGTGAAGTGAAGCTGTGCCTCTCTAAGAACAGTGAGCAAGGGGTCCACGTCTGGATTGCCCTGGTAACTTAGTGTGAGACCCAAAGTTAATTGATGGAACACAAAGGAGGGTCTGGGAATCTCTCTACCAGCACAAACACAGCCCAATTACCTGTTCTTGGGTGAATAACCCCTGGGAGAGACTCTACCAAGTCTTTAGCTCACTGTCCCTTTCACAGAGGAGACATTTCCCTGCATATCTGCCTTTGTCCTGCCCAGGGGCAGTCAAGTGCCGAAATGCTAGGCAATTCTCCTCTGAACAAGAGTACCAACAGCAACCCCATACACGTGTTTCAGCCTTGTTGGGCACCATCAGTGAGGTGAAGCTGTGCCTCTCTAAGAACAGTGAGCAAGGGGTCCACGTCTGGATCGCCCTGGTAATTAGGGTGAGACACAAAGTTAATTGATGCAAAACAAAGGGGGGTCTGGGCATCTCTCTATCAGCACAACAACAGCCCAATGACCGCTCAAATGGGAATGGGGACATACCGGCTCCGGGTCCCGCGAAAGGGAAATCACTGAGCTCTCCAAGGTCGGAATGGCCCGGTAATTCCCCTTTCATGGGACCCGGAGCCGGACCCGAGTTTGGGAGTAGCCATGCCCTTATCACGGGCATGGCTACCTCCAACCTCATAATGAGGCCCAATGACTTCTAGAGTAGGGGGTGTCACTGTTGATGAAGGGAATCCTTTTACAGGTAAAGGAATGAGGCTGTACCCTCAATTGGACAGCTCACTGGGAGACCTGATGTGTTCAATACTAACCATGATGCCGAATTCACATGAAGACCCGAGGGTAGACGTCAATATAGGAGGCAAATCTTTTCCATTTTTAGTAGACAAGGGTGCAACACGCTCATTTATACGAGAGGAGAAATTTTCGATGTCTGGAAATGCCATGAATACTCAAGGTTTTAAAGGAGATACAAGTTTAATTCCTTTTACTGAAAAATTACCGGTCTCTATAGGAGGGTGTGACATGTCAGTGCCTTTGCTATATTCAAGGCAGAAACCTGTCAACATATTGGGTTGAGATGTAATGACAAAGTTGAATATGAAAATTTAATTAACTGATGAAGGCATAGTGTGTTCAACACCAGGAATGCATTTTTTAAACGTAAGCAAATGTATTCTGGCATTTGCTGGACAAATGGCCATGCGGGCAATGCCTTTAGAACCAGAGGTTTTCCATTATGGAGTACTTATCCTGTTGACATGGCTACCAGACTTAGTAGGCAGAACTATGAGAATACCCAATGAGTTTTTGTTTAGGCCAAAAATACCTATGCTTGAAGAAGAGGGAAAAGTTTTTCCCTTAGAGCTGCAAGCAACCATAGTGCGAGGTGAAATGGCTTTGCTTGATGGGAATGATGATGAGGGTAGATGATGGTGTGCAGTAATTGCCATCGGGGAAGGTTACAGATTGACTGACATCACTGATGACGATCTATTTGGAGATCATCCATCTGATGACGAAGTGATATTTGACTTGAGCATCACTTATTGGGTGAGAGCAATTAAACGAGAAGTGCCTCAGAAAATGATGTTGGCACAAAAACATCCTGAGCATTTTGTTGAAGATATGGTGAAAGTGCCAGTTTTATTATGGACCACAGGCCCCTGTGACGTAGGCTTGTTGAAGGGGGTTAGAGAAGTAAAGATTAAATTGAAACCAGGAGCAATTTTACCTCAAGCAGGACAGTATCCTATGTCTCGAGAGGTAGATGAAGGTATTTTTAAGACCATTTCCACCATGATGGATCAGGGTATCTTAGTGACGTCAGAATCACCATGTAATACTGCGGTGTACACTATAAAAAAATCTAAAGGGGGGTCTTGGAGACTAATTCACAATGTACGCCCGATAAACCAGATTGTAGATGCTGAGTTCCCTCTAGTTCCTAAATTAGGCTACAATCTTATGTAATATACCTGTTGAGGCGCGATGTTTCACTGTGATTGATTTGAAAAATGTGTTTTTCTCAATCCCATTGCACAAAGACTCGCAGGATCTGACGTCATTTACGTTCAGACAGACTAAGTTAAAAAGCTGGAGATTACCTCATGGGTATTGTGAGTCTCCATCGATTTTTCAATAGAGTCCTCCATATGGACTTAATCAACATTGATTTAGAAAGTGCTGTGTTGCAATACTTAGATTACATTTTAGTTTGCAGCACTTCAGAGGAAGAGTGCAGACGTGATTCTGTTCAGCTGATTGTTACACTTGCTGACAAAGGAAATAAAGTTGACAAAGAGAAGTTACAGTATTGTCAACAAGAGGTGTTGTACATTGGCCAAAAGATTTGACATGAAGGAAAGAATGTTTCTCCAGAGAGAGCTGAGGCTATTTTGAAAACCACAAAGCCACACATGATAAAGCACATGCAGAGATTTCTGGGATTATGTAATTATGTCAGAGGATGGGTCTTTGACTACAGTTCATATATAAGGCCTTTATTGCAGGCTTTGAAGAAATCAAAGGTAACGCAGGAAAACATTGTGTGGACTAAGGAAATGGAAGAAGGATTTGAAGAGTTGAAGAAAGCAATTTGCACAGCCCCAGTTTAAGGGATTTCTAATCATGCTGAGGAATTCTTTTTGTTTTCGCACATGTACTGCACTGTTATGACAGCAGTCTTTACACAGATAACCACATTGGGATACAAGCCCCTTGCATATTACAGTGAGATTTTAGACACAGTGATGAGGGGTCATTTTCCATGCTAACAATTGCTGGCAGCCGCTGCGTTTGCCATAGAGAAAGCTGCAAGCATAGTGATGGGATGTTCAATCACGTTATTTGTTTTGATTTGCACGGTTTGCCATTTTAGAGAAACCAAAAGAGCTTCTGCCTATGAAGTAGTCATATCGAATCCAGCAATCAAAATAGTTTGAAGCAGAATAGTGAATCATGCCATGTTTGTAGCTGAACCACTGGCAGTGGACAAGCATGCGCATGGCTGTGCAAACTATGAAGAGTTCTATGATGACATCCCTAGGATAAAAGAAAATGTTTTAGCAGGAGGAGACATTTTTTTTATTGACGGTTCTTCAAGGATCGATCAGAATGATGGGCAGAGATACACAGGTGCTGCTGTAGTAAAACATACAGCCAATGGGGAGTTTCAGACATTGGTAAGTGCAAGACTCCCGTCTCACTATTCAGCACAAGCTGCCGAGTTAGTGGCACTGATTGCTGCGCTCGAGAATCATGCAGACCAGGAAGTAACAGTGTACAGTGACTCCGCCTATGTGATGTCAACGGTGCACGCAGGGTTAGCAGGTTGGAAAAGGAGGGGCTACATCCAAGCGGATGGCACGCCACCTTATTGGACATGCTTATTAAGGCACTGCAACTCCCAGTAGCCATCGCAGTCATTAAATGCGCAGCCATACTACAAGGGCAGACTTTATCTCCCCCAGAAACCAAGCAGCGGACGATGAAGCCAAACTCACTGCATGTTCCGAAAATATTATGACATTTGATATGCCTGATGTAAATCAGAAAATGGTTGTAATGATGAACGTGTCTGAAAGATATAGTGATTTGTCAAAGACATAATTAATGGAGGTCCAGGGGGAATCACCTCAAGATGTGATGGATTTGTGGACGTGAAGAGGGTGTTCTTTAAACCACTCTGAAGCATTGTGGCGACAAGACAGCCCTGGTAAACTAGTGATGCCTGTGGCCTTATTAAGGGTGGCACTGGAACAACTACACTACCCTGCACACACAACTAGAGAGAACCTCCCTGCAACTATTGCAGAGGATTGGCTTGTACCGAATTTGTTAGAGCATGTTGCATTCTATGTAGTGAACTGCATCGTGTGTCAAAAATGCATGGCTGGGCACACACTGTGCACAGTTAGGGGAGTTATTCCGAGATCCAATGGCCCCTTTCAGTATTTGCATATCGACTATGTCGACATGCTGCAAGTATGTAGCGGATATAGATACATGATTGTAGTAGTTTGTCCATTTTCACGATGGATTGAGGCTGGTCCGTGTACACACCCAGATTCTACCTGTGCAGCCAAATACTTAGTGTGAGAAATATTTCCTCAATGGGGAGTCTGTGAAGAAATGCGATCAGATAATGGCCCACATTTTGTGGATCAGATATTTGAGCAGATCAGCTTGTTGCTTGGCATAAAGCACAAGTTTTCTTCGGCCTACCATCCACAAGGAAACAGGATCTGTGAATGGCTCAATGGCTTGCTTAAAGAAAGGATAGCCAGGTTGAAGCTTACCTTGAAGAAAGGGTGGTTGTATTGCCTACCACTGGCATTATAGGCATTGAGGAATCAATCAGGTTCAGACCACTATCTCAACCCCCATGAGATAGTGACAGGGAGACGGATGAGTACACCCCTAACACCTCCATCCAGAGTTAGAAGTGATGCTCAGCCAACAGCAGAACTCTTAGGAATGGAGCAACATGACTATCTTACATGTATGACTCAAAGTATTTCTGTCATTTCAGGTCAGCTACAGCGAAAAGGGTGTGGGGCAGTACAGAACACAGAAGGAGATGCTTCAACAAGTGGCATTCAAGAACTTTGTCTTCCCAATCTGCAATTTCACAAGGAAGTGGCACGAGCCCAGATTTAACGTCCCTTTCATTGTGGAAGACATCATGCAACATTTTTAGGTGACGTCAAAGTTTACAATGGAGAGACCCCTGCACCAAACCCTTCAGAAGCAAGCATCATGGAAGAACTTCAGCAAATGCAGACAAGGTATATGCGGAGGAAGAAGGACACTGAAGCTGTCCAGTAAAAGAAAAGATTTTATTGGACTGTGGCTTATTTTGGGACACTCTTCTAGCTATTTGTGAAAGAGTTAAGGGAAGCTGATTCAAGCACTCTGTGCAGTCATTTCAGGATTAAGGGAAGATCTTTTGCTCTTAAAGCCACAAGAGTCTGGTAATACGTTGGTCTGAGGCATGCTTTAAACATTGATAAGAAGAGAAGTATGCCAAATTCTGGGTTTATTTTTGACAATTGGAAGAGGGTGGAGTACCCTGACTCATTCCTTACTGAGTTTCTGTTTGGATTTGCCCATGGTGATTCCCAATGACAACATTTCAAGGATCATATTTGAAGTTTTTCTCTTCATTCTGCAAACTTATCTGGCTATCGTGGGGAGAACTACTAGCGTACAGGTTTTTCTGCAAGATCCTGAGAATGGTCCCATTGTACAGAGGTTGCTCACAGTAATTATCGAGCACATTTTTTGCAGGTACCAGAGTATAGTGGGGAAAAGAAAAATGGCCCTATCCGCTGATGACACACACAGACTGGTCGGTGTGGTTTGCTATCATCTAATTGAAGAATACCCGCATCTTGTTGGAAGAAACACTGATGTGCACACATTCCTAAGGGATCCAAGAAACAATGCAGCACTAAATGAAATCTTGAGAGGAGTCATACTGCAAGTATATGCTTATTCTGTGAGAACTTCGATGTCAGAGTGAAACTTCCTTTTGAGGGAGAGATTGAGAGGTTGCTGGTCAGACAGAACTTTTGTTTCATGCTGAAAGAAATTCATCATGTCATCTGGTCTAAGACAGATTTGAGGAATCGACTTAGAATTGGTGTATGTCGTTGAACTTATCTAGACTTACTCAAGTCATTTTTTTCCTGCTGGAGAGGCATCCATGTTTCATCTGGTTGAAGACTGGTTTCAGGGAAACATTGAGGAGTTTGAGTCTTGGTATCCAGTAAGCAGACAGCTGATCGAGGACAACTTATCGAGACAACACAGCAGATTCCAGAAACAGTACATAATGCTGATATATTAAATTTCCTTTTTCCTTCCTTAGGCAATAAAGATGGGAAGTATTAGTAGTAACATAATTAATGCCAGATATAGAGAGACATGTACGTTGTCCGCAAAGTAGATGCTGCAAGATGTCCCATTTGTGTATCATTCACGCTTGCATGTTGTTCATAATCAGACTGCTTTTACTCACAATGCGCACATCTTACTACATTGATGTACATGGAGCTAAAACTCCTGTGAATCTTCCTGATCAGAAGGAAGGCACAATCGTGGCAACTACTAGGCAGCCAAGACCCTATGTAGTTATTCCTGTTCCAAAGAAAGTTGCCAAATTGCCTGAAATTGAGATAATTGTCACTAACAATAATTCACATGGATGAAGTGTCTTAGAGACCCTTTTAGGATACAAGAAACAGGCTTGGCAAGACAGGCAAGAGAAAAGGTTGGTAGAGGGTGAACCTATACATGTAATGCATGCAATTACACCTGGTCCTGTGATAATTGACCCAAGGATGATCCCTAAAAGACAGTCATACATGGAGATTCTACGAGACATTTTCTTGCCTAAATGGTATGTTGAGAGGATGAAACTCTCTAAACTTTCTCCTACTCAGGGAACACTGATAGGTGCTCCTATAATTGATCCAGCCAGCAGAAGTTATGCTAGCACATTTCATGAAATGATTATGTAAGGTCACATGAGAAGAATGAGGCCTAATAAAAGCACCAAAGAGGATGATTTCGAACTAAATGATTACCTGAACAGTGCAGCTCACCAGAGAAACAACATATGGTACCAGCATATGAAGGAAGTTGAAGGAGAAATGCTTTGTGTGTGCACTCCCGCCTTACAGTATGGGAAAAATCCAAGATCTTCATAGCTATCGAAATAGAGGTCCTGACAGCTCATTGTCTTTCGCACATAGCACTTTGCAAAACAAGTGGCCAGTTCATGGGCTGTGATACCGACTTCAAATGGGATAATCGAATGGACAGATCCAGATGAAGATGGCTAGATCCAAGAAACAAGGACAAGAGACAGAGCTCACACGAAGAATCTTGTAACCAGATACAAGAGGCCTGGAGTGAAAGGAGCTGAAATCAGATGGGAGGTAAACAAAAAACTGGAGAGTCCACTAAAATCTGCAGAAAAAATGTGTAAATGGAAGAACAGAGGCCAAATGCAATCTGGGATCAGTATTATCGCCGATGGCTGGGAAGAAGGAGTGGTTATCTACAGAGCATGGATGATGTATGATCATCCTGAAACGACAGTTTGGAATGCACAGGTGCTGTGCAAGCCCCTGTGGAAGAGCATTGCCATGTTACTGACCTGGGTCGAAGACAGAGGATGACCCTTGCGCATATTACCAGTGGAGAAAACAAAGTTCTGCTTCAGAAAAAATAGTACAAGAAAAGTTGAAGAAAATCAGAACTGTGATAGAATTTTTTGATGCATTGGTACTTCAGTGATCATGGATCATTATTGGTCATGTGGAGCCAGAGCTTACATAAGATTGCCTGCAGACTGGTGAGGAATTCATTCCATAGTAAATGTCCATGTTCCAGCATTGGTGATTCCAAAAAGTGACTTACACCTTGACAGTTTTCCAAAAGCAGATGCTCACCTGTGGAAGAAGAGATCTGTGGAGCTGATGAGAAGAATGAAGAGGGAGAACTATTTGTCAGCAAAATCCATAGAAGCTTTTGATGCTATTCCATATGAGCGCAGGCTGTTCAGCCTGACCTCATTAGTGTTCACAACAAATTTCATGCCGAGTATCCAGGTTGGAGCAAATACCAAATGGCTGCACATTACCAGATGGGAATCGCTACAAACGATCAACACTACCATAAAGGGGTTCAATGCAATCAGAGAAGAGATATGTCTTGGATATGAATACAGCTATGGATGGAGGTGTTTGTGCAAAAATTGGAGAATCATGTTGCACATTTATACCTTCTCATGATGACTAGAATGGAACCTTGACAGAGGCCATAGTCATGCTCACGAAGCTCCATGGTCAGATGATGGACGAAGTGGAAGATGTTGCTGATGACAGCTGGTTTGGATCACTCTTTTCTTGGGTTCCACAATGGATGGTAGACATTTTCAAGTTCCTTGGAGCCCTGACAGTAATGATATTACTTGGATTATATGTGATCAAGTTGATAATCTTGCAATGCAAGAAGACAGCAAAGGAAGACATATGGATGCAGATCATGATTGATGTCCAACCATGATAGAAAGCCAAAAATCGGACAGATGAAGAAATCAGAGACTTTGTGAAGGCCAGTATTCATGCCCCAGAGGGAATGAAGTTCATGTATCCAAAGAATCATAAGAAGTATGTGGGAAAATGGATCTATTGCGGTCCAAATGGACAATGCAGTCTCATGACGTGGAATAAAGATAAGCACGTGAAACAGCAGGATGCTTGAAGGGAGTCGTACATATATTGATCCCAATAAAGCTTTTCTTCAGACCTGAATGTCTGGATGTGAAGGATGATGAGAGAGTGGTTGATGAATCGCCCAGAGGGGGTAGTGTAGAGGAGGAACCAAGTACCCCCACCTCAACTGTTCTGCCCCTATTGCCTGTATGTTGGAAACCAGAGTATGTGACATACACAGAGCAGTTGAAACTACAAAGGCCAAAAGGAATCCTAGAGGCAAGATTCTATTGAAGAAACTATATCTGCATACGAGGAGATATGATGGTTGTTTAAATGAGATTCCTGAAGAAGCAGAGCAAATGTAGGGTCAAGACGAATGGTGACGTCACACAGAGCTGAACTGATGTACCTAGAAGAGATGCAAATCCCAGAGAATGCAGATATTCTATAAGCATCAAGAAAGTATCAAGGATAAGTGACATCTTGGGACCAAGGTGAAGAAACGTATGCTACAGAAACAGATGAAGACTTTAAGCTATGTTACACGTGTACAGATGAAAAAGAAATGCAAGCAGACAAAGTAATCTTAAGGCAATCTTTATAGTGAATAGATTGCAGCAAGTGCCTATATATATATATTACATGGCCACGGTAGTGGCCATGTAGTTATGGTTAAGTTGCTGTTTTCATAGGAAGAGCCCTTTTTGGGCAGCTTATAACTTCACTCCCCCTGGACGAATCCTCAACAAACTTTACAAAAAAAGTATATGGCCCACTCTGGATTTGTTTGCAAAGTTTGGTGAGGTTTGGTCCAGGGGGGGCAAAGTTATATGGGGGGTCCCAAAACGTATTTTTTTCCCATAAACATAATGGGAAAAAACTTTGCTCACGTCTACAGCCCAAACCGCAGGACGGATTTACACCAAATTTGTGGCAGGAGCGGCGGCATGGTCCCGAAAGTGTGCTTTTTTATTTGGTGTAAATCCGTTAAGTAATGTTTTTTAAAATGACAAAAATGTAAGTGAAAAAAAATTAGTGATATCTATGGTCAGCGGTTTGCGTGATGGCCGCGGACATGTGACCGCTCTCCCATTGGCTGTGGTGAAGAGTGCAGTGCGTCGTATTTTCAGAGACGCCCGCCATCTTTGTTTATCGTTCGCATTAAGAGGCTTTGTCAACAGAGATCCTGCATTCAACCAGTCCCGGGCAGCTGCAGACTGCCAGGAGACACGCCATCGCCATACGGTGGCCCGCAGAGGGCCGAGGAGCGGGATCTGCCGCCTGCACAGTAAGACACCAGCAGCCTTGCGTATGATCCGTGTCTCTCTCCTGTTCCCCCACCCCCTGCTCATGCCCCGTGTCTCCCTCCTGTTCCCCCCACCCACCACTCATGCCCCATGTCTTCCTCCTGTTCCCCCACCTCCCGCTCATGCCCCGTGTCTCTCTCCTGTTCCCCCATCCCCACCCCCCGCTCATGCCCCGTGTCTTCCTCCTGTTCCCCCCACCCCCCGCTCAGGCCCCATGTCTCTCTCCTGTTCCCTCCATCCCCCGCTCTTGCCCCGTGTCTCTCTACTGGTCCCCCCACCCCCCGCTCATGCCCGTGTCTTCCTCCTGTTCCCCCCACCCTCGCTCATGCCCCGTGTCTTCCTCCTGTTCCCCCCACCCCCTGCTCAAGCCCCGTGTCTCTTTCCTTTTCCCCCCACCCACCGCTTATGCCCCGTGTCTCTCTCCTGTTCCCCCCACCCCCCGCTTATGCCCCGTGTCTTCTTCATGTTTCCCCCACCCCTCGCTCAGGCCCCGTGTCTCTCTCCTGTTCCCACCAACCCCCGCTCATTCACGTGTCTCTCTCCTGTTCCCCCCTACACCCTGCTCATGCCACGTGTCTTCCTCCTGTTCCCCCCAGGCCCCGCTCATGCCCCGTCTCTTCCTCTTGTTCCCCCACCCCCTGCTCATGCCCTGTGTCTCTCTCCTGTTCCCCCTACCCCCGTTCATGCCCCGTGTCTCTCTCCTGTTCCCCCACCCCCCGCTCATGCCCCGTGTCTTCCTCTTGTTCTTCCACCCCCGCTCATGCCCCGTGTATCTCTCCTGTTCCCCCCCACCCCTGCTCATGCCCTGTGTCTCCCTCCTGTTCCCCCCATCCCCCGGTCATGCCCACTGTCTTCCTCCTGTTCCCCCACCCCCGCTCATGCCCTTTGTCTCTCTCCTGTTCCCCCCACCCCTGCTCATGACCTGTGTTTTCCCCCTGTTCCCCCACCCCCCGCTCATGCCCCGTGTCTCCCTCCTGTTCCCCCCACCCCCTGCTCATGCCCCGTGTCTACCTCCTGTTCCCCCCACCCCCTGCTCTTGCCCCGTGTCTTCTTTCTGTTCCCCCATCCCCCACTCATGTCCTGTGTCTCTCTCGTGTTCTCCCCACCCCCGCTCATGCCCCGTGTCTCTCTCCTGTTCCCCCACCCCCCGCTCATGCCCTGTGTGTTCCTCCTGTTCCCCCCACCCCCGCTCATGCCCCGTGTCTCTCTCCTATTCCCCCACCCCCCACTGATGCCCCGTGTCTTCCTCCTGTTCCCCCACCCCCCGCTGATGCGCCGTGTCTTCCTCCTGTGCCCCCACGCCCGCACAGGCCCCGTGTCTCTCTCCTGTTCCCTCCATCCCCTGCTCATGCCCCGTGTCTCTCTCCTGCTCCCCCCACCCCCCACTCATGCCCCGTGTATCCCTCCTGTTCTACCCACCCCCGCTCATGCCCTGTGTCTCCCTCCTGTTACCCCATCCCCCAGTCATGCCCAGTGTCTTCCTCCTGTTCCCCCACCCCCGCTCATGCCCTGTGTCTCCCTCCTGTTCCCCCCGCCCCCTGCGCATGCCCTGTGTCTTCCTCCTGTTCCCCCCAGCACCGCTCATGCCTCGTGTCTCTCTCCTGTTCCCCCACCCCCCACTGATGCCCCGTGTCTTCCTCCTGTTCCCCCACCCCTCGCTGATGCGCTGTGTCTTCCTCCTGTGCCCCCACACCCTGCTCAGGCCCCGTGTCTCTCTCCTGTTCCCTCCATCCCCCGCTCATGCCCTGTGTATCCCTCCTGTTCCCCCCACCCCCCGCTCATGCCCTGTGTCTTCCTCCTGTTCCCCCCAGCACCGCTCATGCCTCGTGTCTCTCTCCTGTTCCCCCACCCCCCACTGATGCCCCGTGTCTTCCTCCTGTTCCCCCACCCCTCGCTGATGCGCTGTGTCTTCCTCCTGTGCCCCCACCCCCCGCTCAGGCCCCGTGTCTCTCTCCTGTTCCCTCCATCCCCCGCTCATGCCCTGTGTATCCCTCCTGTTCCCCCACCCCCGCTCATGCCCTGTGTTTCTCTCCTGTTCCTCCCCACCCCTCGCTCATGCCCTGTGTTTTCCTCCTATTCCCCCACCCGCCGCTCATGCCCTGTGTCTCCCTCCTGTTCCCCCCACCCCCTGCTCATGCCCCGTGTCTTCATCCTGTTCCCCCCACCCCCTGCTCTTGCCCCATGTCTTCTTCCTGTTCCCCCATCCCCCACTCATGTCCTGTGACTCTCTCGTGTTCCCCCCACCCCCGCTCATGCCCCGTGTCTCTCTCCTGTTCCCCCAGCCCCCGCTCATGCCCCGTGTATCTCTCCTGTTCTCCCCACCCCCCACTCATGCCCTGTGTCTCCCTCCTGTTCCCCCGCCCCCTGCTCATGCCCTGTGTCTTCCTCCTGTTCCCCCCAGCCCCGCTCATGCCTCGTGTCTCTCTCCTGTTCCCCCACCCCCCACTGATGCCCCGTGTCTTCCTCCTGTTCCCCCACCCCCTGCTGATGCGCCGTGTCTTCCTCCTGTGCCCCCAGCCCCCGCTCAGGCCCCGTGTCTCTCTCCTGTTCCCTCCATCCCCCGATCATGCCCCGTGTATCCCTCCTGTTCTCCCCATCCCCCGCTCATGCCCTGTGTCTCCCTCCTGTTCCCCCCATCCCCCGGTCATGCCCACTGTCTTTTTCCTGTTCCCCCACCCCGCTCATGCCCTGTGTCTCTCTCCTGTTCCTCCCCACACCCGCTCATGCCTCGTGTCTCTCTCCTGTTCCCCCACCCCCCACTGATGCCCTGTGTCTTCCTCCTGTTCCCCCACCCCCCGCTGATGCGCCGTGTCTTCCTCCTGTGCTCCCACCCCCGCTCAGGCCCCGTGTCTCTCTCCTGTTCCCTCCATCCCCTGCTCATGCCCCGTGTCTCTCTCCTGCTCCCTCCACCCCCCACTCATGCCCCGTGTATCCCTCCTGTTCTACCCACCCCCGCTCATGCCCTGTGTCTCCCTCCTGTTCCCCCCGCCCCCTGCGCATGCCCTGTGTCTTCCTCCTGTTCCCCCCAGCACCGCTCATGCCTCGTTTCTCTCTCCTGTTCCCCCACCCACCACTGATGCCCCGTGTCTTCCTCCTGTTCCCCCGCCCCTCGCTGATGCGCTGTGTCTTCCTCCTGTGCCCCCACACCCCGCTCAGGCCCCGTGTCTGTCTCCTGTTCCCTCCATCCCCCGCTCATGCCCTGTGTATCCCTCCTGTTCCCCCCACCCCCCGCTCATGCCCTGTGTCTTCCTCCTGTTCCCCCCAGCACCGCTCATGCCTCGTGTCTCTCTCCTGTTCCCCCACCCGCTACTGATGCCCCGTGTCTTCCTCCTGTTCCCCCACCCCTCGCTGATGCGCTGTGTCTTCCTCCTGTGCCCCCACCCCCCGTGTCTCTCTCCTGTTCCCTCCATCCCCCGCTCATGCCCTGTGTATCCCTCCTGTTCCCCCACCCCCGCTCATGCCCTGTGTCTCTCTCCTGTTCCTCCCCACCCCTCGCTCATGCCCTGTGTTTTCCTCCTGTTCCCCCACCCCCCGCTCATGCCCTGTGTCTCCCTCCTGTTCCCCCCACCCCCTGCTCATGCCCCGTGTCTTCCTCCTGTTCCCCCCACCCCCTGCTCTTGCCCCATGTCTTCTTCCTGTTCCCCCATCCCCCACTCATGTCCTGTGACTCTGTCGTGTTCCCCCCACCCCCGCTCATGCCCCGTGTCTCTCTCCTGTTCCCCCAGCCCCCGCTCATGCCCCGTGTATCTCTCCTGTTCTCCCCACCCCCCACTCATGCCCTGCGTCTCCCTCCTGTTCCCCCGCCCCCTGCTCATGCCCTGTGTCTTCCTCCTGTTCCCCCCAGCCCCGCTCATGCCTCGTGTCTCTCTCCTGTTCCCCCACCCCCCACTGATGCCCTGTGTCTTCCTCCTGTTCCCCCACCCCCTGCTGATGCGCCGTGTCTTCCTCCTGTGCCCCCACCCCCCGCTCAGGCCCCGTGTCTCTCTCCTGTTCCCTCCATCCCCCGCTCATGCCCCGTGTATCCCTCCTGTTCTCCCCATCCCCCGCTCATGCCCTGTGTCTCCCTCCTGTTCCCCCCATCCCCCGGTCATGCCCACTGTCTTTTTCCTGTTCCCCCACCCCCGCTCATGCCCTGTGTCTCTCTCCTGTTCCTCCCCACCCCCCGCTCATGCCTCGTGTCTCTCTCCTGTTCCCCCACCCCCCACTGATGCCCCGTGTCTTCCTCCTGTTCCCCCACACCCCGCTGATGCGCCGTGTCTTCCTCCTGTGCCCCCACCCCCCGCTCAGGCCCCATGTCTCTCTCCTGTTCCCTCCATCCCCCGCTCATTCCCTGTGTATCCCTCCTGTTCTCCCCACCCCCCGCTCATGCCCTGTGTTTCCCTCCTGTTCCCCCATCCCCCGGTCATGCCCACTGTCTTTTTCCTGTTCCCCCACCCCCACTCATGCCCTGTGTCTCTCTCCTGTTCCTCCCCACGCCCCGCTCATGCCCTGTGTTTTCCTCCTGTTCTCCCACCACCCGCTCATGCCCTGTGTCTCCCTCCTCTTTTACCCCACCCCCTGCTCATGCCCCGTGTCTTCCTCCTGTTCCCCCCACCCCCTGCTCTTGCCCCATGTCTTCTTCCTGTTCCCCCCATCCCCCACTCATGTCCTGTGACTCTCTCGTGTTCCCCCCACCCCCGCTCATGCCCCGTGTCTCTCTCCTGTTCTCCACCCCCTGCTCATGCCCTGTGTCTTCCTCCTGTTCCCCCCACCCCCCGCTCATGCCCTGTGTCTCTCTCCTATTCCCCCACCCCCCACTGATGCCGTGTCTTCCTCCTGTTCCCCCACCCCCCGTTGATGCGCCATGTCTTCCTCCTGTTCCCCCACCCCCTGCTCAGGCCCCGTGTCTCTCTCCTGTTCCCCCCAAACCCCGCTCATTCCCCGTGTCTCTCTCCTGTTCCCCCCTACACCCTGCTCATGCCACGTGTCTTCCTCCTGTTCCCCCAGCCCCCGCTCATGCCCCGTCTCTTCCTCTTGTTCCTCCCACCCCCTGCTCATGCCCTGTGTCTCTCTCCTGTTCCCCCACCCCCCGCTCATGCCCTGTGTCTCTCTCCTGTTCCCCCCACCCCCTGCTCATGCCCCGTGTCTTCCTCTTGTTCCCCCACCCCCGCTCATGCCCCGTGTATCCCTCCTGTTCCCCCCGCCCCCGCTCATGCCCTGTGTCTCCTTCCTGTTCCCCCCATCCCCCGGTCATGCCCACTGTCCTCCTCCTGTTCCCCCACACCCGCTCAAGCCCTTTGTCTCTCTCCTGTTCCCCCAACCCCCGATCATGCCCTGTGTTTTCCCCCTGTTCCCCCACCCCCCACTCATGCCCCGTGTCTCCCTCCTGTTCCCCCCACCCCCTGCTCATGCCCCGTGTCTTCTTCATGTTCCCCCATCCCCCACTCATGTCCTGTGTCTCTCTCGTGTTCCCCCCAACCCCGCTCATGCCCCGTGTCTCTCTCCTTTTCCCCCACCCCCCTCTCATGCCATGTGTCTTCCTCCTGTTCCCCCCACCCCCGCTCATGCCCCGTGTCTCTCTCCTATTCCCCCACCCCCCACTGATGCCCCGTGTCTTCCTCCTGTTCCCCCACCCCCCGCTGATGCGCCGTGTCTTCCTCCTGTGCCCCCACCCCCCGCTCAGGCCCTGTGTCTCTCTACTGTTCCCTCCATCCTCGCTCTTGCCCTGTGTCTCTCTCCTGATCCTCCCAGCCCCCGCTCATGCCCCGTGTATCCCTCCTGTTCTCCCCACCCCCCGCTCATGCCCTGTGTCTCCCTCCTGTTCCCCCATCCCTCGGTCATGCCCAGTGTCTTCCTCCTGTTCTCCCACCCCCGCTCATGCCCTGTGTCTCTCTCCTGTTCCCCCCGCCCCCTGCTCATGCCCTGTGTCTTCCTCCTGTTCCCCCCAGCCCCACTCATGCCTTGTGTCTCTCTCCTGTTCCCCCACCCCCACTGATGCCCCATGTCTTCCTCCTATTCCCCCTCCCCCGCCGATGCGCCGTGTCTTCCTCCTGTGCCCCCACCCACCGCTCAGGCCCGTGTCTCTCTCCTGTTCCCTCCATCCCCCGCTCATGCCCCGTGTCTCTCTCCTGTTCCCCCCACCCCCCGCTCATGCCCCGTGTCTTCCTCCTGTTCCCCCCAGTCCCCGATCATGCCTGTGTATTCCTCCTGTTCCTCCCACCCCCCGTTCAAGCCCCGTGTCTCTCTCCTGTTCCCCCCACCCCCCCGCTCATGCCCCGTGTCTCTCTCCAGTTACCCCCACCCCCCGCTCATGCCCCGTGTCTTCCTCCTGTTCCGCCACCGCCCACCCCCCGCTCATGCCCCGTATCTCCCTCCTGTTCCCCCCTTCCCCCGGTCATGCCCTGTGTCTTCCTCCTGTTCCCCCCACCGCCCGCTCATGCCCTATGTCTCTCTCCTGTTCCCCCACCCCCCCGCTCATGCCCTGTGTTTTCCTCCTGTTCCCCCCACCCCCGCTCATGCCCCATGTCTCTCTCCTGTTCCCCCTACCCCCACTCATGCCCCGTCTCTTCCTCCTGTTCCCCCCACTCCCACCCCCCGCTCAAGCCCTGTGTCTCTCTCCTGTTCCCCATCCCCAGCTCATGCCCGTGTCTTCCTCCTGTTCCCCCCACCCCCCGCTCATGACCCGTGTCTCCCTCCTGTTCCCCCACACCCCCGCTCATGCCCTGTGTCTCTCTCCTGTTCCCCCCACCCCCCTCATGCCTCATGCCCCGTCTCTTCCTCCTGTTCCCCCCACCCCCACCCCCCACTCAAGCCCTGTGTCTCTCTACTGTTCCCCATCCCCAGCTCATGCCCGTGTCTTCCTCCTGTTCCCCCCACCCCCAGCTCATGACCCGTGTCTCCCTCCTGTTCCCCCCACACCCCTGCTCATGCCCTGTGTCTCTCTCCTGTTCCCCCCACCCCCCCTCATGCCCCGTGTCTCCCTCCTGTTCCCCCATCCCCCGGTCATGCCCAGTGTCTTCCTCCTGTTCTCCCACACCCCCCACTCATGCCCAGTGTTTTCCTCCAATTCCCCCCG
Organism: Ambystoma mexicanum; assembly: GCF_040938575.1. NCBI lineage: Eukaryota > Metazoa > Chordata > Amphibia > Caudata > Ambystomatidae > Ambystoma > Ambystoma mexicanum. The sequence goes on along the minus strand of NC_090935.1, from coordinate 727,443,739 downwards.
CTCATGCCTCGTGTCTCTCTCCTGTTACCCCCACCCCCTGCTCATGCCCCATGTCTTCCTCCTGTTCCCCCATCCCCCGCTCATGCCCCGTGTCTCTCTCCTGTTCCCCCCACCCCCGCTCATGCCCCGTGTCTCTCTCCTGTTCCCCCCACCCCCTGCTTATGCCCCGTGTCTCTCTCCTGTTCCCCCCACCCCTCGCTCATGCCCTGTGTCTTCCTCCTGTTCCCCCCACTCCCCGCTCAGGCCCTGTGTCTCTCTCCTGTTCCCCCAACCCTTGCTCATTCCCCGTGTCTCTCTCCTGTACCCCCCTACACCCTGCTCATGCCACGTGTCTTCCTCCTGTTCCTCCCACCCCCTGCTCATGCCCCGTGTCTCTCTCCTGTTCACCCCACCGCCGCTCATGCCCCGTGTCTCTCTCCTGTTCCCCCCACCCCCCGCTCATGCCCCATGTCTTCCTCCTGTTCTCCCACCCCCGCTCATGCCCCGTGTATACCTCCTGTTCCCCCCACCCCCCGCTCATGCCCTGTGTCTCCCTCCTGTTCCCCCATCCTCCGGTCATTCCCACTGTCTTTCTCCTGTTCCCCCACCCCGGCTCATGCCCTGTGTCTCTCTCCTGTTCCCCCCCACCCCAGCTCATGCCCTGTGTTTTCCCCCCGTTTCCCCCACCCCCTGCTCATGCCCCGTGTCTCCCTCCTGTTCCCCCCACCCCCCGCTCATGCCCCATGTCTCTCTCTCTCCTGTTCCCCCTACCCCCACTCTTGCCCCGTGTTTCTCTCCTGTTCCCCCCGCCCCCTGTTTATGCCCCGTGTCTCTCTCCTGTTCCCCCACCCTTCGCTCATGCCCCGTGTCTTCCTCCTGTTCCCCCCACTCCCCGCTCAGGCCCCGTGTCTCTCTCCTGTTCCCCAACCCTTGCTCATTCCCCGTGTCTCTCTCCTGTTCCCCCTACACCCTGCTCATGCCACGTGTCTTCCTCCTGTTCCTCCCACCCCCTGCTCATGCCCCGTGTCTCTCTCCTGTTCACCCCACCCCCCGCTCATGCCCCGTGTCTCTCTCCTGTTCCCCCCACCCCCCGCTCATGCCCCATATCTTCCTCCTGTTCTCCCACCCCCGCTCATGCCCCGTGTATCCCTCCTGTTCCCCCCACCCCCCGCTCATGCCCTGTGTATCCCTCCTGTTCCCCCATCCTCCGGTCATTCCCACTGTCTTTCTCCTGTTCCCCCACCCCGGCTCATGCCCTGTGTCTCTCTCCTGTTCCCCCCCACCCCAGCTCATGCCCTGTGTTTTCCCCCCGTTTCCCCCACCCCCTGCTCATACCCCGTGTCTCCCTCCTGTTCCCCCCCACCCCCTGCTCATGCCCCGTGTCTTCTTCCTGTTCCCCCATCCCCCACTCATGTCCTGTGTCTCTCTCGTGTTCCCCCCACCCCCACTCATGCCCAGTGTCTCTCTCCTGTTCCCCCACCCCCGACTGATGCCCCGTGTCTTCCTCCTGTTCCCCCCACCCCCGCTCATGCCCCGTGTCTCTCTCCTATTCCCCCACCCCCCACTGATGCCCCGTGTCTTCCTACTGTTCCCCCACCCCCCACTGATGCGCTGTGTCTTCCTCCTGTGCCCCCACCCCCCGCTCAGGCCCCGTGTCTCTCTCCTGTTCCCTCCATCCCCCGCTCATGCCCCGTGTCTCTCTCCTGTTCCCCCCACCCCACTCATGCCCCGTCTCTTCCTCCTGTTCCCCCCACCCCCTCCCCCTGCTCATGCCCTGTGTCTCTCTCCTGTACCCCCCACCCCCCCTCATGCCCCGTGTCTCCCTCCTGTTCCCCCATCCCCCGGTCATGCCCAGTGTCTTCCTCCTGTTCTCCCACACCCCCCACTCATGCCCAGTGTTTTCCTCCAATTCCCCCCGCTCATGCCTCGTGTCTCTCTCCTGTTACCCCCACCCCCTGCTCATGCCCCATGTCTTCCTCCTGTTCCCCCATCCCCCGCTCATGCCCCGTGTCTCTCTCCTGTTCCCCCCACCCCCGCTCATGCCCCGTGTCTCTCTCCTGTTCCCCCCACCCCCTGCTTATGCCCCGTGTCTCTCTCCTGTTCCCCCCACCCCTCGCTCATGCCCTGTGTCTTCCTCCTGTTCCCCCCACTCCCCGCTCAGGCCCCGTGTCTCTCTCCTGTTCCCCCAACCCTTGCTCATTCCCCGTGTCTCTCTCCTGTTCCCCCCTACACCCTGCTCATGCCACGTGTCTTCCTCCTGTTCCTCCCACCCCCTGCTCATGCCCCGTGTCTCTCTCCTGTTCACCCCACCCCCGCTCATGCCCCGTGTCTCTCTCCTGTTCCCCCCACCCCCCGCTCATGCCCCATGTCTTCCTCCTGTTCTCCCACACCCGCTCATGCCCCGTGTATACCTCCTGTTCCCCCCACCCCCCGCTCATGCCCTGTGTCTCCCTCCTGTTCCCCCATCCTCCGGTCATTCCCACTGTCTTTCTCCTGTTCCCCCACCCCGGCTCATGCCCTGTGTCTCCTGTTCCCCCCACCCCAGCTCATGCCCTGTGTTTTCCCCCCGTTTCCCCCACCCCCTGCTCATGCCCCGTGTCTCCCTCCTGTTCCCCCACCCCCCGCTCATGCCCCATGTCTCTCTCTCTCCTGTTCCCCCTACCCCCACTCATGCCCCGTGTCTCTCTCCTGTTCCCCCCGCCCCCCGTTTATGCCCCGTGTCTCTCTCCTGTTCCCCCACCCCTCGCTCATGCCCCGTGTCTTCCTCCTGTTCCCCCCACTCCCCGCTCAGGTCCCGTGTCTCTCTCCTGTTCCCCCAACCCTTGCTCATTCCCCGTGTCTCTCTCCTGTTCCCCCCTACACCCTGCTCATGCCACGTGTCTTCCTCCTGTTCCTCCCACCCCCTGCTCATGCCCCGTGTCTCTCTCCTGTTCACCCCACCCCCCGCTCATGCCCCGTGTCTCTCTCCTGTTCCCCCCACGCCCCGCTCATGCCCCATATCTTCCTCCTGTTCTCCCACCCCCGCTCATGCCCCGTGTATCCCTCCTGTTCCCCCCACCCCCCGCTCATGCCCTGTGTCTCCCTCCTGTTCCCCCATCCTCCGGTCATTCCCACTGTCTTTCTCCTGTTCCCCCACCCCGGCTCATGCCCTGTGTCTCTCTCCTGTTCCCCCCCACCCCAGCTCATGCCCTGTGTTTTCCCCCCGTTTCCCCCACCCCTGCTCATGCCCCGTGTCTCCCCGCTGTTCCCCCCCACCCCCTGCTCATGCCCCATGTCTTCCTCCTGTTCCCCCCACCCCCTGCTCTTGCCCCGTGTCTTCTTCCTGTTCCCCCATCCCCCACTCATGTCCTGTGTCTCTCTCCTGTTCCCCCACCCCCGACTGATGCCCCGTGTCTTCCTCCTGTTCCCCCCACCCCCGCTCATGCCCCGTGTCTCTCTCCTATTCCCCCACCCCCCACTGATGCCCCGTGTCTTCCTACTGTTCCCCCACCCCCCACTGATGCGCTGTGTCTTCCTCCTGTGCCCCCACCCCCCGCTCAGGCCCCGTGTCTCTCTCCTGTTCCCTCCATCCCCCGCTCATGCCCCGTGTCTCTCTCCTGTTCCCCCCACCCCCCGCTCATGCCCCGTGTATCCCTCCTGTTCTCCCCACCCCCCGCTCATGCCTTGTGTCTCCCTCCTGTTCCCCCATCCCCCGGTCATGCCCAGTGTCTTTCTCCTGTTCCCCCACCCCCGCTCATGCCCTGTGTCTCTCTCCTGTTCCCCCCACCCCCCGCTCATGCCCTATGTTTTCCTCCTGTTCCCCCCCGCTCATGCCCCGTGTCTCCCTCCTGTTCTCCCCGCCCCCTGCTCATGCCCTGTGTCTTCCTCCTGTTCCCCCCAGCTACGCTCATGCCTCGTGTCTCTCTCCTGTTCCCCCACCCCCAATGATGCCCCGTGTCTTCCTCCTGTTCCCCCACCCCCTGCTGATGCGCCGTGTCTTCCTCCTGTGCCCCAACCCCCCGCTCAGGCCCGTGTCTCTCTCCTGTTCCCTCCATCCCCCGCTCATGCCCCGTGTCTCTCTCCTGTTCCCCCCACCCCCCGCTCATGCCCCGTGTCTTCCTCCTGTTCCCCCCAGTCCCCGCTCATGCCCATGTCTTCCTCCTGTTCCCCCACCCCCCGCTCAAGCCCTGTGTCTCTCTCCTGTTCCCCCCACCCCCCGCTCATGCCCCGTGTCTTCCTCCTGTTCCACCACCGCCCACCCCCCGCTCATGCCCCGTATCTCCCTCCTGTTCCCCCCTTCCCCCGGTTATGCCCTGTGTCATCCTCCTGTTCCCCCCACTGCCCGCTCATGCCCTATGTCTCTCTCCTGTTCCCCCACCCCCCCGCTCATGCCCCGTGTTTTCCTCCTGTTCACCCCACCCCCCCGCTCATGCCCCATGTCTCTCTCCTGTTGCCCCTTCCCCCACTCATGCCCCGTCTTTTCCTCCTGTTCCCCCCACCCCCCGCTCAAGCCCTGTGTCTCTTTCCTGTTCCCCATCCCCAGCTCATGCCCGTGTCTTCCTCCTGTTCCCCCCACCCCCGCTCATGCCCTGTGTATCTCTCCTGTTCCCCCCACCCCCGCTCATGCCCCGTGTCTCTCTCCTGTTCCACCCACCCCCGCTCATGCCCAATGTCTTCCTCCTGTTCCCCCACCCCCGCTCATGCCCTGTGTCTCCCTCCTGTTCCCCCCACCCCCGCTCATGCCCTGTGTTTTCCTCCTGTTACCCCCACCCCCCGCTCATGCCCCGTGTCTCCCTCCTGTTCTCCCCGCCCCCTGCTCATGCCCCGTCTCTTCCTCCTGTTCCCCCCACCCCCCGCTCAAGCCCCGTGTGTCTTTCCTGTTCCCCATCCCCAGCTCATGCCCGTGTCTTCCTCCTGTTCCCCCCACCCCCCGCTCATGACCTGTGTCTCTCTCCTGTTCCCCCCATCCCCGCTCATGCCCCGTGTCTCTCTCCTGTTCCCCCCACCCCCGCTCATGCCCAGTGTCTTCCTCCGGTTCCCCCATCCCCGCTCATGCCCTGTGTCTCCCTCCTGTTCCCCCCACCCCCGCTCATGCCCTGTGTTTTCCTCCTGTTCCCCCCACCCCCCGCTCATGCCCCGTGTCTCCCTCCTGTTCTCCCCGCCCCCTGCTCATGCCCTGTGTCTCTCTCCAGTTCCCCCCACCCCCCACTCATGCCCCGTGTCTTCCTCCTGTTCCACCACCGCCCACCCCCCGCTCATGCCCCGTATCTCCCTCCTGTTCCCCCCTTCCCCCGGTCATGCCCTGTGTCTTCCTCCTGTTCCCCCTACCGCCCGCTCATGCCCTATGTCTCTCTCCTGTTCCCCCACCCCCCCGCTCATGCCCCGTGTTTTCCTCCTGTTCCCCCCACCCCCCCGCTCATGCCCCATGTCTCTCTCCTGTTCCCCCACCCCCCCGCTCATGCCCCGTGTTTTCCTCCTGTTCCCCCCACCCCCACTCATGCCCCGTCTCTTCCTCCTGTTCCCCCCACCCCCTGCTCAAGCCCCGTGTCTCTTTCCTGTTCCCCATCCCCAGCTCATGCCCGTGTCTTCCTCCTGTTCCCCCCACCCCCCGCTCATGCCCTGTGTCTCTCTCCCGTTCCCCCCACCCCCGCTCATGCCCCGTGTCTCTCTCCTGTTCCCCCCACCCCCGCTCATGCCCAGTGTCTTCCTCCTGTTCCCCCACCCCCGCTCATGCCCTGTGTCTCTCTCCTGTTCCCCCCACCCCCGCTCATGCCCTGTGTTTTCCTCCTGTTCCCCCACCCCCGCTCATGCCCTGTGTCTCCCTCCTGTTCTCCCCGCCCCCTGCTCATGCCCTGTGTCTTCCTCCTGTTCCCCCAGCTCCGCTCATGCCTCGTGTCTCTCTCCTGTTCCCCCACCCCCCACTGATGCCCCGTGTCTTCCTCCTGTTCCCCCACCCCCCGCTGATGCGCCGTGTCTTCCTCCTGTGCCGCCACCCCCCGCTCAGGCCGTGTCTCTCTCCTGTTCACTCCATCCCCCACTAAAGCCCCGTATCTCTCTCCTGTTCCCCCACCCCCCGCTCATGCCCCGTGTCTTCCCCCTGTTCCCCCCAGTCCCCGCTAATGCCCGTGTCTTCCTCCTGTTCCCCCCACCCACCGCTCAAGCCCCGTGTCTCTCTCCTGTTCCCCCACCCCCCGCTCATGCCCCGTGTCTTCCTCCTGTTCCGCCACCGCCCACCCCCCGCTCATGCCCCGTATCTCCCTCCTGTTCCCCCCTTCCCCCGGTCATGCCCTGTGTCTTCCTCCTGTTCCCCCCACCGCCTGCTCATGCCGCATATCTCCCTCCTGTTCCCCCCTTCCCCCGGTCATGCCCTGTGTCTTCCTCCTGTTCCCCCCACCGCCCGCTCATGCCCTATGTCTCTCTCCTGTTCCCCCCACCCCCACTCATGCCCCGTCTCTTCCTCCTGTTCTCCCCACCCCCTGCTCATGCCCCGTGTCTCTCTCCTGTTCCCCCATCCCCAGCTCATGCCCCGTGTCTTCCTCCTGTTCCCCCCACCCCCCGCTCATGACCCGTGTCTCCATCTCGTTCCCCCCACACCCCCCGCTCATGCCCTGTGTCTCTCTCCTGTTCCCCCCACCCCCGCTCATGCCCCGTGTCTCCCTCCTGTTCCTCCATCCCCTGGTCATGCCCCGTGTCTTTCTCCTTTTCCCCCTACCCCCCGCTGAAGCCCTGTGCCTCTCTCCTGTTCCCCCACCCCCCGCTCATGCCTCGTGTCTCTCTCCTTTTACCCCCACCCCCCGCTCATGCCCCAAGTCTTCCTCCTGTTCCCCCATCCCCCGCTCATGCCCCATGTCTTCCTCCTGTTCCCCCATCCCCCGCTCATGCCCTGTGTTTTCCTCCTTTTCCCCCTACCCCCCGCTGAAGCCCTGTGCCTCTCTCCTGTTCCCCCACCCCCTGCTCATGCCCCGTTTCTCCCTCCTGTTCCCCCCACACCCCGCTCATACCCCGTGTCTCTCTCCTGTTCCCCCCACCCCCCGCTCATGCCCCGTGTCTCTCTCCTGTTCCCCCCACCCCCCGCTCATGCCCTGTGTCGCTCTCCTGTTCTCCTGTTCCCCCTACCCCCGCTCATGCCCCGTGTCTCTCTCCTGTTCCCCCATCCCCCGCTCATGCCCCGTGTCTTCCTCTTGTCCCGCCTCCTATGATGCCCCTTGTTGACCTCTTGTTCCCCCACCCCCCGCTGATGCCCTGAGTCTTCCTCCTGTTCCCCCCACCCCTGCTGATGCCCCGTGTCTTCCTCCTGTTCCCCCCACCCCCTGCTCATGCCCCGTGTCTTCCTCCTGTTCCCCCCACCCTCCACTCATGCCCCGTGTCTTCCACCTGTTCCCTCCAACCCCCCGCTCATGCCCTGTTTTCTTCCTCCTGTTCCCCCCACCCCCTGCTCATGCCCCCTGTCGTCCTCCTGTTTCCCCCACCCCCCGCTCATGCCCTGTGTCTTCCTCTTGTCCCCCCTCCTATATAGCTCCTTGTTGACCTCTTGTTCCCCCCACCCCCCGCTCACGCCCCGTGTCGTCCTCCTGTTCCCCCCACCCCCAGCTCAGGCCCGTGTCTTCCTCCTGTTCCCCCCACCCCCCGCTCATGCCCCGTGTCTTCCTCTTGTCCCCCCCTCCTATGATGCCCCTTGTTGACCTCCTGTTCCCCCCACCCGCCAATGCCCTGTTGTGTTCTCTTTATACACCCCGCCTTCCCTTTCCATGGTGTCCATCTTGGTAAAAGATTTTCCTTCCTTCACCGGGACGCTGCAGGCATTCCGGTTTGGGAAGAAAAATATTTTTTTTACCACCCCGGGTTCCCAATTTGAGAACCTAGGATGCTAGTGGTCTTCATCCATTGAAAAGGATATTATGGATACGTTGCACTAATAAAAACCTATGAAATTCAGTTGAAAAAAATGTGTTAAAGGGACGTTAAGGTTAAGTTGCACTAATAAAAACCTATGAAATTCAATGAAAAAATGTTGTTAAAGGGACGTTATGGTTAAGTTATACTAATAAAAACCTATGAAATTGAATGAAAAAACTTTGTGAAAGGGACGTTATGGTAAAGTTGCACTAATAAAAACCTATGAAATTCAGTAAAAAACTTTGTTAAACGGGCATTATGATTACGTTGCGCTACTAAAAACCTATGAAATTCAGTGAAAAAACTTTTGTTAAAGGGACGTTATGGTTCCAAGTAAAACCGAAAAACCCTTAAAATTTGCCAGTTACCACCACCGTGCACTGCTAAGACTAACACCCAGGACATCAAAGATGACATCACCAATGTCATTGATGACATCACTGATGACATCACATGTCTGTCTCCCTCTTTTTTCCTTTACTGACATATCTAGGCCACATGGTTTTCTTCAGTAACAGTCAGAAACTAAAAATTGTAAACGTACTATATTTGTAGACTTGTATCCTTCAAGTATGTTCTTACAGTAATTCCCTTAGGGTCCAGTCATATCATATGAAACATATACATAGGGGAAGATTCAAGCTTGAAAGACAGCAATCCTTTAAGTGAATTAAAATAATCAGTAGAGTTATCAGCACTTTCTGATAGTTCTTTTGTTTTTTTATTACTATCCTTTCCCTGTATATGCTCATGTTTGTATACATTGTACTCACACTACTTTCCTTAGGGTCCAGTCACATCATGTGATATATATACATAGGGGAAATAGCAGCTTTGAAATAGAGCAATCATTTATTAGCATAAAAATAATCAGTTAGGTTATGAATTGTTTCTGCTACTACTTCTGCTTTTTTGCTTCCTTCACTTTCCCTGTATATACCCATATTTGTATGTATTATTGTGTCTTTATGTTTTGTCTGTAATAATGCAATTATATAATACGTGGGTTTTATTAGCTACTTACTGCATATTTCACAGTACACAAAACTCTAATAAGAAAACAGTTATTTCATTATTCAACATATCAACATTATGAATATTATAACTTCATCATGTATGCTGCACACAATGCCTATGTTCCTGCATGCGTAGCTTACTATACTGTAAAGAACTTCATAATAGAATGCTATTTATATCAATGCATTGTTTAATGCACTACGTAGCTCATGATATTTATTCCAATGATCGTTGACACTTTTTTCTCAACATTATAATAAGAATCCCTTGTACAGACATTTCATGAAAAGTAAATGCACATGTGATGTAATCAATGACATTTGTGATTTCATCTTTGATGTCCTGGGTGTTAGTCTTAGCAGTGCATGGTGGTGGTGTGAGTTATGGTTGCTTAGCTTACCATAACTGGAGAATTGCAAGGGTTTTTCGGTTTTACTTGGAACCATAACGTCCCTTTAACAAAGTTTTTTCACTGAATATATATATATATATATATATATATATATATATGTATATATATATATATATATATATATATATATATATATATATATATATATATATATATATATATATATATAATATATATATATATATATCACTAAAAAAAAACGTTGTTAAGGGGACGTTATGGTTAAGTTGCCCAACCAAAAACCTGTGCTCTTCACTAAAAAACCTATTGAAAAGTGCAATTATGGTTCAAAGTAAAACCGAAAACCCCCTGAAATTCGCCAGTTATGGTAGGCTAAACAACCATAACTTGCCGCACCATTGTGCACTTGTAACACTAACACCCAGGACATCAAAGATGACATCACAAATGTCCTTGATGACATCATTGATGACATCACATGTATATTTGATTTTCAGAGAAGGGGTTGTGAATGTCATGTTGGCAAAAAAATATCAGGGGTTATTAGGACATGTGTAATAAACTACATACTCCATCACGCAATATAGGGTGCTAAAGAAAATCCCATTGCAGTGTTCTTTTTAATACCGGAACCTACTCATATAGAAATGTAGGTAGAGCCTGCAGCATACACCATAGAGGTTCTATATTTGCACCTTCTAAAGTTGTACAAGAAAGTGGTTAATACTTCTGTATCTGAGTTTTCAGGTGTGTGAAACATGTACTAAGTTGCTAATAATGCATCACTTACTTCATATTTCTAGTAATGCACACAAAACATAAATAGACCACAATTTATACAAATATGGGGATTACATATGGAGAGTACAGTAAACAAACAAGAGCCAGTATCATTAGCAACTGTGTATAATGTACATGATTGTATTCACGCACAAAAACAACAGCTTTCTTTCAGGTCTGCTTCTTCCCCTAAATATGTACATTATAGGATGAGATTAAAATGTAAGGAACGTTTTGTAAGATTATGTGAGAATAGCAATATCTATAAATGTACTAAGTTTTGAAAGTTACCTTTCCGACTGTCAGTAAATAAAACCACCTAGTCTAGATGTGACAGTGAGCAAAAACGAAGGGGCTACACATGTCATGTCATCAGTGATGTCATCAGTGATGTCATCAATGACATTTGTGATGTCATCTTTGATGTCCTAGGTGTTAGTGTTAGCAGTGCACAATGGTGCGGCCAGTTATGGTTGCTTAGCCTACCATAACTGGCAAATTTCAGGGGGTTGTCGGTTTTACTTTGAACCATAATGGCACTTTTGAATAGGTTTTTTAGTGAAGAGCACAGGTTTTTGGTTGGGCAACTTAACCATAATGTCCCCTTAACAAAGTTGCTTTTTAGTGAATTGTACGGGTTTTTAGTCGGGCAACTTAACCATAACGTCCCTTTAACAACATTTTTATTGTAACTGAATTGCACACATTTGTTGAAGGGGAACCTAAGCATAACAGCACGTTAATGAAGTTTTTATGCTGAATATACACTATCAGCATGTGATCTTGCATATATGTAGTATAGTTTGATTACTTAACAAACATACAACGTAGACCATATAGAACCTCCTCGCTGTCGATATTGTGAAGGCACGGACTGAGCGCCTGTCTGCGGACGGACGGAGACGAGGTCATCACTACCAAAACAGTCAAGGGCCATCTAAAATTGTACTAATGTCTCACGCAAATTTATGTGCAACTTTGAGAAAGGACACAGAAAGACATTACAATTAGTAGAAAATAAATAGAGAAACCTAAACGTCTGAAACAAAAACTGCATTTAATGACCATTTAGAATGAACTGGATTGTACCATAGCAAGAAAAAGGATGACTCCAACGTAAGTACCTCACAGAAACTCTGTCGGCAGGACCGACCGTAGACGCATGTACTTCAAGGAAGACAAATTACAGAAAAAAAGTAAGTTGACTTCTTTTTTCTATAAGAATTTTCCGCTTGGGGAAATGTCCGAAGATAGCGACAGTAATGGTACACAGTGCTCTGCATAAGCAAAATAATGTGCAGTATTTTATGGCCATTTAACATATATATATATATATATATATATATATATATATATATATATATATATATATATATATATATATATATATATATTTATTTGTAGCAGAGCCTGAAAAAAAAGAAGAAAAGCCATCAAAGGACACAGATGAAAAGGATAGAACGTAAAATGGAGACACTGAATGACAATTTTAATAGTTTAAGGGAATTTGTGGAAGAATTTGTTAGAGGAAAAGTATGTTACCACTGTCCCACCTGTACCTGCCCCCCTTCTCCATTCCCCAGTGAACGGTCCCCAAACCTACAAGAAGAAAATAGACGGTTTGATAAAATATCCATCCATTCTTCCCCACAAAAATCATCTCCTCACAATCAGCCTGTGTTGAACCCTAATTCCCCTATATTCGTGTCAGTGTCTGCATCCCCCTGAGTTTCTGTTGATTAAAGTGTGTGTCATTTTTTATAACATTTTTGTATAGTTGTTGTTGAATACAGGTCAGAGAAAAGTTTTTTTGAAAAAAGAATTCAAATGTTTGCAAACAGCGTGCCTGTTCGAGCTAGCCGTAAGCAATACAATGTGGATGCTCTAACGGCAATATACCTACTCATACCAATGGCAACCATGATGCAACTGATCTTAGAAGGCACCAACTGTGGAAGTTGTGTGTAAAGAAAAAGAATGGGGCGTGCTAAGGACATTATACCTCTCCGTATGGCTCACAAACAAGTTAAAACATGTTCCTAGAACATAGTAGATAGGCAGGATGTATATAAATGAGGCAAATTAGAAGTGTTCTAAGGACACTATATTTGTCCGTATCGTCCGCAGAAAGATGGAACCGTCTGTAGAACAGGCACGGTGGATGGCATGTTCGTTATCAAACAAAATGGAGGTGTCCTGAGGAGACAAGACCTGTCCTTACAGTCATGAGATCACGTACGCACATGCGCAGAACACCCATAAGTACTGTGAACATCCCGCCTGTCCCTAACTGTCCATCTCACATGTGGCGCACTTTTAATTAGTTGCAGGACCCAACCACTGTTCGTAGAACACTGGCGCGCATGCGCATGTATGTTAGTCTGCATTTGCTGTTGTGCAGCCATGCTTTTCCCTCGCGGATGTGTACAGGACTTCATCATGTGACCACACCCACGCTGAGCATGTGGACTAATTTGCACCCTTTGCTTCCGCAACTCTGCAAAATAACTGACACATAAATGTGAAAGTATTTTTCAGTATAACATCACCATTTGACACTTCCCATACAATAGATCCACCTATGATTGTGTCGTTTACAATTTTTGAAGCATTTTACAGTGAGCAATGTGGTCACGAGCCGCATCCTTCGATCCCTATAAAAAGCCACACCCCCGAGCTCATCTTCATTGTGCTTCTGGCTATAGCAACTAGAGGTGTGCTGCCTTTACTGCTGTAGCGACCATTTGGCAAAAAATCCTTATGGCATCCATAGCTGCTACTGCTGCATTACCCTCAGCACCACCACCAAACCCTCCACCGCCCCCTCCTTCCCAAGGACCTGCAGAGGGATATACGGGTGAAGATGTAGAGCTCAAGGAAGAAGTGGAAGAAGAGAATGAGGTGGAGGAACTCCGAACTACAAACACTCGGCGGGAGTCGTGGGTGTGGTGGTTGTTTTCCGTTTATGGGAACGTTCCGAAAGCACGTGCAAACCTGGTCAAGTGGAACCAGTGCCAGTTGGTGCTGAGTCGTGGGAGACCCGGTGCGTACAGCTTTGTTATGACAACCATGAAGCGACACCTAACGTCATTCCACAGTGGGGACATTCGCAAGGTGATGCCATGTGAAGACCTAGCAGATTGAGTTCCTCCACAGCATTCTCCGTGTCTGATCCTCTCACCACCTGTAGGAGAGCGCATTCCTCCAGCTGCGTCACAAGCCATTCGCGATGCTGTTGACCCTTACCTTTCGAGGGTGACAATAGTGTGTATGTACTGTGACGCAGTTCTCTGCAAGCGGGAGAGTCTTCAAAGTGCTTTTAAGGCTACAGTCACCGAGCACGAGAAGAACTGCACCCTACCTAAGTGAAGTCCACCCTATATCTTTCTCTCTCCACCTGGCCCTTCTTATTCCCGTGGTTGGTGTCCCTTCCTTACCTTCCCTTGCCCTACTCTCCTAGTGTGTTGTGTCCATAAAAGCAATGAACTCAAAAGTTAGCAAAATTTTAAAAAAAGGCTCTTTTCAGAGCCGCCGTTCTCAGTGCAACAATAGAGCTTTGAAATGACCGTTGTAGGCCCCCTCGATTTTTTTGAAAAGTCTGCGGACAGTCATGGGACACACAAAAATGGAGGGTGCAAGCAGAGCAAAACCAATGTACTTTTCGCTGGGAGTAGGTGGTGGCTCTAAAAAGAGCCTTTCGGTGGTGTTGAGTATGTTTCAAAAACTGTAGGGTGTAAAAAATGGATTACCAAATAGGTTACTATGATTCCAAAAAAAGTTGCAATGCATGTTGTACATTGCAAAGAAAAATTTGACTGCCAGTATATGTGAGATGAACTCCATCTTTGCGAAATATGAAAGAGCTGCGAATCAAAATGTTTTCTTTGTGGAATGAGGACATGCCAACATCTCTTAGAAATGCACAAACAGCCTTATTCACATTGCGCCGTGCTTTCTCCATTTGTGGGCCAAATGCAGATGAATGCCGCCACTTTTGTCTTTGAGCAATACGGGAAAAAAGTATATGGCACTTTGGAAACATGTCCATGACTTGCGCAAGTCCTTCCTTCATTGCAAATTGCAAAGAAATGCCAGAAAAATGGCCTAAACTATTGCCGCCACAATGAATGATAAGTATATCAGGATGACGCTCTGTCTATAAAGTAATGCAGAGAGGTACCAAGTCCAACCACCTCATTCCGCGCACACCATGCCAGTGCACTTCCACAAGAGGAAATCCAAGATCTGCAGATAGACCGCAACTTTCCGCATGCACCTTCAGCTAATATATCCACGAGTCTCCCATAATCCAGATAATCTGTTGTCGAGCACACAGAGCCATGGCTGTCTGGTCTCCTGTCAGGGAAAAGACGTTCTGACTAAATATCTCCATACAAAACACACCCACTGACCTTCACTGACCAATCCCTACCTTCGCACATTCTCATTTGCATGCGTCTCCACCCCAAAATCCCTGTTGGTAAAAGGCAGCGCCTGCAAACTACCACCATGTTTGCGGACATGTACAGCACCAGAGCGTGCCGACTGTACATTTCAATATTATTCCCCTTTTCCCCTTCAAGGTGGGCTCTGAAAAGAGCCGTTGTTTATTTATTTTTTATTTTTTTGGCAGATGCCTTACAGACACCTGTTATTTTTCTTTTTTTGTCCTATTTTTTGTTCTTACTTTACTCCTACAACCATTACAGAACCTTTTCCAAAGCAAGCCTCACATTCCAAAAGAACATGGCATTTCCCAAAGTAGATAACGCAACACCATCTGCTTCGAAATAAGCCACATTACTGGGTACAATGTTCTCGTGGCTGCAGAAAAACATACCAGCACGTAACATAAAAGCACACATGCCGCGATTAATGTTACACCTCCCAATACGTTGATCAGGACAGAAAACAGAACTATTGTCCCATTTTCCTCTAGGCAGTAACCCAGAAAAAATGATTTTCGCAGTTGGAAAGATGTTCATGACTCCTTCAACCAACTGTTCCAAATCTTTCAACAAAGTACGACCACTCACATAGCCCAAATGGCAAGCACCGTGGTGCAAAAGTACCACATGAGGACTGGTCATCGTTCGCAGCTCGGTGCAAGCTTGGAGAAGTGCAGCAACATTGCGATCAGTCTCAGCACTCCAAACCACCTCCACTCCTCTCACATCAAAAGGATGTGCCACATTCCTATTTTCGGCATACAGCTGTAAACCTTGGACAAAAATGTCTCCAAGGACTAAAATCCTGACCCTCTGCGCCTCTGCCATCTTCAATATACGCACCGTCTTTCGCCACAAAGGAACAATGTGAACATCTGATTGGCTGATGGCCTATGTCCCTTTTCCATGTTCCTTTTGCTGTAGATAACAGTATGTGACACGCCCTAACCGCGGACAAGTGGTGTCTACGTGCGGCACGTAACTCTTAGCCAGTCCTTCTACCCTTTCCACATCACTCGCGATTCCATTTCCTCATTGGACACAGCTAAGCCCTCACACAACCATCCACCAATCACATTAACTTGCCCTACATCTAACTCCGTCATCAAAATTTTGCACTTCAAATGTACTTCTGATCACTGTGAATGCAAGTCGCATATCATTGCAAAGCACCTACTTCAAAAACTACTGTGCAAGTGTCACGGATTTCTACGTACAGCTCCATCCATGCGCATATGCATGCGTATAAACTACAGGTATGCATATTTTACTCAGAGAACATGTGCAACCCTTATAATTTCATTTAAACAAATTATTCCAACTAAATCTGCATAGGCAATACATACCAACGCGCGTCCTTCAAGTACAAGATGTCCGAATTTTCATTAACAAACTGCACTACTTCTTACTGTCTTCCGCATAACTTATACATACGTTAGAACCCACCCTTTTTAGTGGGAAACTCAATTTTCCATTAGAAAATGGAACATTTTTTTACTGTGTACCATCTACATAAATGCTACTTCCAATTCGATCGTATGAGAAAAAGTAAACGCTCCCGATTGCTGTGGTGACATCTCCCTTCAAGGGTCGCCCGATTTTTCGAAATCGTACTTACAATCTGAAAGTACACATTTTTTCCCCATTTACTATACTAACCTATCGCTTACAAACCTCTCTGCCATAGATAACACAGCTTAAAAGAAACAAGACATTTGCATAACCTAAAAAGTGTGTGCAGTTCTGAAGCACGTCCAACTGCCATACTGCAAGTAACATAGAAAGTCATCACATAGTGCAGTGAAAAGCACACATCCATTGTGTTCAAATGTCAAAGAAGAATACTGCGACGAAAAATACAACATTAACGTGTACTCTAACATCACAGCTTTAAACACACAAAGTTACTAACTTCTTCTTTTTACAATTGCAGTCAAGACTACTATCCTGAAAATCAACAGCATCTACACTGCAAACGACATATCCAAAGAAACCTGGTCATTCTTCAAAAAAAAGTAAGTACAGTACGACCTTTATATTTGAGCTATTCCTCAAACAGACTGTGTTGGTTATGTATTTAGTTTGTGCACCAAAGCAAACAGTGATTTCTGAACCATTCTACCCACAAATCGCCATTTACTAAACAAAGATTAACAGGCAGAATGACTCACAAATCCCCGTATGTTTGGAACTCAAATAACATACAGATCCCTTAGAATGTTAGTACTAGAAAACAAATAGCTGTTTCAATTTTATGCCACTACGTTCACTATTAATGCTTCTCCTCACCACTAGCCCACTTTCTACTCTCATTTGAAGTACATTGTAGTAGTATGTGAACAGAAAACTAGACTTTCCAAATCATTTTAAGAGGCCAATACACATTCACACACCACCACAAAGTGCTTACCCAGCAAACTCATGCACACAAGCACACAGCACATATACATTGTACAACAGACCAAACCATGCCTTTTTTTCTTCAACAGACCCCAAGAAATGCCTAGCAAAAAGCAAGTTCGTAGAAAGGAACACAGAAGTAGAGCAAATAAAAATAAAAGTTTCCAACCTAAGCATCCATCTGTAGCAGAGTTTCTAGAGAACGTTGAAACAAAACAGCTAATACATTTGTTTACCAAAACAAAGCAAGCCTCAACTACCAAAAAGTTACCTCCTCCAACAAAATGTGGCACAAAGCACAAAACTCTTCACAAAAAATTGGCTACCAGTACTGCTAACAATGCTCCTATTAGTCCTGATGTAGTAACAAGAACCTATAGTAAAAAAAATATTTTAGCAAAAATGTTTCGCCACAGAGTCCTTCAGAATCTAATAAGAAGAGGTCTGAAATCATCCACACCCCTTAAAACCTACCGTAGAAAAATAATCCTACACGCTCTTGTGGACAGTGCAATCATTCTCAAAAGGAAGTTGTTTATATTGGTGTTAAATAGAATGAAACCACTAACAAAACTAAGTACCAAACTGCAAAAGAAACTTATCAATAAAAGAAATGTGAACAAAAACAACTTCTTACATATTTGTGGAGGTGAATGGAGTCACACAAAAACCACAGAACAATATTTTAATGAATAAGCATACAAACAAAATCAAACAAGCACAATTGCCATCCATAGCAGTGGACGAGGATATGAAAAAATCAATAATACCATCATGGAACAAGAAACGCTGCTTAGAAAAGTATCCCCTCAAAACTCAGAATTACCTCTCGATTCAACTGAATCAGACCATGCAGTATACAAATGGCGGTGTATTTCAATGTGTGCCATTCCTAATAAATGTTTCAAATCTTTACGTCAGTTCCTCAATCAGTATGTGAAGGTAAAGAGAAAATTAAAATGAAAGTGCTGCAAAATATGGATATCTGTCCAGTGCGCAAATACACAAGACTACAAGGACATTCATTAGCCTGCATTTCTGGACCTATTTGCAAAAGCACCTTCCAAGAAACTGTAAGGATATTTGGCGTGTTACAGCACAGAGTACAGCACTACTGCACAGGTAGCAATTTTGTTTTGATGCAGCACCACCACATGGGTGTGGTGCATTGCTATATGTGTTGCCAGAGTAACATGGACATATAAGTAAAGACAGGCTATTCAGTCAAAAACGATTTTTACATATAAGATGCAAATCTATTTTTACAGTTAAAAGCACACATGTGCACATTCAAAAATGCACACTATTTTTCACCTGAAATGCCTATGTTGCAAGAGACACATTTGAAAATTAATAACTAACCTTATTAATAGCTAACCTGACTAATAAAAATTCATTTAACATAACCCACTAATAAAAATGTGTCTCCACTGCAGAATTAGGCCTACTCTGAAAGTGAACTTTTAAACGCACATTCATTTTTTTCTCTGCTGTCCTGTCCACATAACTACAGGAAGCAAAGAGCTCGAAGGAACAGGAAATCAGTTTGTTACAATTTTTACTGTAGAAATGAGCCATTGTGTAGTGAGGGAGGAGATGACATGATTGATTCTGATTGGAGCAGCGTCATAGCAAGTATTATGCTAGAGGCTGGGATTAGAGTTTTGCTGGGGAAGCTTGAGGAGAGGGGGAGAACAATCGAGATCTTGCAGAGCTGGGAGAAGGACCTGTTTCCTGGCTGAAGCATTCCTGCTGCAAAAGCTGAGAATTCCAGGCAATAACCCCGGTTTGAGAATGGGAGACGCTTGTTTTCACTGGGGTTAATCTTCAAGGGAGCCAAATTCAGAAAGAGAATAGCCGGAGAAAACTCATGCTGAACAGATAAGGTAATTACAGAAGTGTGGGAGCTGTGCGAAAGTGTGCGAAACTGTTCAGTCAGTGTATTCGAGGGAGTCCCAGTCCCTTATCAGCATATTTAATGTTACCAATTGAATATATTCTCGCAGTTCTCTGTTCATTTTATCACAAATAATGTTGTACCATTTCATTTATTTCTGTAAAAAAGGGTTAAACTGTGTTTAAAGGAAATTTCTATAATACAAAAATATCTGAAAACAGATAGCTAGTGTGTATTATTTCTCTCTTTCATTTTGCATGGGAAAAGGTTTAAACGTGGGTAGATTTTTAAACAGTGCAATTGTCATTTTAAAACAGATGTGTGCATGATTATATTCAGTATGGACAGTTGTGAGTGACTGTTTGTAGCATAGCTTGTTGGAGGTACATGAGCCAACGGGAAGAGAGACTCTCTGGACATAGTTCCATACCGTATATAAGGTAGTGGAAATTACCACAAAAATACCACAATAGCCCATGGTGGCACACAACACTAACACTGAAAATGTGGTATCCCTAAAATGTAGGCCTGAGGTCTCTCTAGTGATCAAGAACAATCTAGATAAAAAACAAGGGATGTTGGATATTGGGGCCACAAATAAACCAACCACGCAAATTATCGCACACATTATCTAAATAGGTCTGAATTCTGAAATAATGCAATGTATTATTGTTATGTGTGATCCAATATGAATACAGAGAGTGATTATTGCCAAAGGTATTTTGGCGGTAAGAAAATACCGCAAAGCCCCAAATATCCACAAAATACCCTACATATTTATGGTGCGTTGGCCGGGAAACAAACCCGGGTCAACTGCTTGGAAGGCAGCTATGCTCACCATTCTGACTATGCACGGAATAGCTTTGTGGAGTATTTTCCTGGTTGGAAAGCAAGAGGCATGGTTACATACAACAAAAAGCCACTTAAACTTGGAAAAATGATACAAGCCATAGACAAATTGGTGTCAGAGAATAATTTAACAATATACTGGAGAAAAATTTGTGGGCATTTAAAAACACCAGGAGAGGATAAGGAGGGAAATGATAAGGCAGACCACCTGGCTAAGATTGGGGCTGTGGTGGGAGAATTGCTACCTATTGATTATTTAATGGGTGAAATACAAATTGATGCAGTGACACGTTCTAAAGCATCAAAGGAGGTAGATCAACCAGTGGTACAGTGGAGTCATGACACGCCAGATCAAGATTTGATTGAGGCACAAAAGAATGATCGAATTTTGGGAATCTATTATAATCATTTGATAGATCCTGAACAAAATCCATTAACAGAAAATGATTGTATTGGAAAAGAAGAGTTGAGGGTGCTATTAAAGAACAAAACACGAATTAGATTACAGGATGGACTCATGATTAGAGAGTCCATAACAGGACAAATACAGTGGTTGGTACCCCTTTCATTCAGAGGGCTAATGCTACACCATGCACATGATGCCATAACTGCAGGCCATAGAGGTTCACAAAAAACATTAGAAATACTAAAAGATTATGCGTACTGGCCACATATGTCCCAAGATGTGGAATTATATACTAGAGGATGTCTAGTATGCGCCCAATTTAAACCTGCTTCACTAATGCATAGATCACCATTGATGAAAAGAGGCCTAACTCTCCCATGGTCAGATTTGCAAATAGACTATGTAGGTCCTTTAAAAAGGTCGAGCAGGGGAAACCGTTATATTTTAAGTGTGGTATGTTTGATGTCGAAGTGGATTGAATGCATTCCTGCACCAGATTGTAGTGCGCAAACAGCAGCCACATTGCTGGTGAACCATGTGTTCTCAAGGTTTGGGTTGCCACAAAGAATTGAGTCAGAAAGAGGAAGTCATTTCACAAGTACTCTAATGAGTAAGATATGGCAAATACTAGGTGTGAAAAGGAAACTACATATCGCATATCGGGCAGCGTCTTCAGGTACAGTTGAAAGAAGCAATAGGTCTGTTGTGGATATTTTAAAGAAATTCGTGGCAGAAGCAGGTTCCAGCTGGGATTCACGTTTACCGTTGGTTTTGATGGCAATCAGATCAACTCCTGCCAAAGCAACAGGTGTTAGCCCCCCTGAGGTCTTGACAGGTAGGAAAATGGTGTTACCACAACACCTACTATACAGAACACATGAGCAAACACTTGTGAGTGCATCCACAGTTCATGAGTACATTGATGAACTGAGGAAGCATTTGCAACATGCATTTGCTTTTGTGCAGAGAAATCTGGAAAGGGCTGCTGACAGTGCTAAAACATATTATGACAAAAAGACATCAGTAAAGGAATACAGTGTAGGGGATCAGGTGTACAAGTTTCATTTTGGAAAAAGTAAACAGAAAAATTCTAAATTTCTAGCAGCCTGGCAGGGGCCATTTCGAATTATAGATAAGGTCTCTCCTGTAGTTTATAAAATTTTGAAAAATGAAGGTGAAACGGCAATAGAGCAGTTTGTCCATGTAAATCAAATCAAACCATGCCATCCCAGACATGAGATCAGGCAGCTTGAGCATGTAGAAACGGATAAAGTCCCTTGAACACAAAAAGAGAAAATAAATGGGTACAATCAGGAGGCAGTGACAGAGAAGTTAAAAAGTTGATTGTTATAATAGCACATAAACACTGTAATATATGTAAAAATATATAATATAAAATAAGTAAATAAATAAATAAATATATATATATATATATAATGGAAGCTCATGGTTGGTGTGCAGAGAGAAAATGTATTAAATATTGAATGCTGTTTTATATATGCTTGTTTTCTTTTTAACTTGTGTTTAATTTCAGAAAACAAAAAAAAAAAACGAAATGTTTTTACCAAGCATGTTTTATTTTTGGCAAAAGGGTGAAGTTAGTATTGTGCTATGTACTTAATTTGTTTCTTTTCTATTTGATTTAGAAAATTAACATTATTTGGTTGGAGGTTCCGGGATCAGAGCCCACGGGAGACGATGGAGTCCTGGAGCCCACGTGGACGAATTCCGGGAAAGCCCCAAAGAGGGGTGAAGACCAAGGCTGCAAAGCGATCAGCATTGAAGATGATACCGATGATATGGTTAATGATGATGATATTTGGAGGGATCTTCAAGAATTCAGAAGCACAGGTTGTCATTGAACCTGGACCAGCATCTGGTATCGCGGTGGAAGAGGCACCAGGATTCATCATGAGTGATAGAAGGATGATTTTCCAAAATATATACATACCATTGAATCCTGAGATTTTGATTGAAAAACATTTGAACAATACCGGAATTAAGATTGAACAGACTAAAGAGTGGCTGGAAATAAGAAAAGAGGACACTAAGCAGTCAATAAGAGATATATTAATGCAGTTGGAAAAAACATTCGTGAATTCAGCAGACATTAAGAAGAGGAGAGGAAAGAGAGGTGCGGTGATGCTCGCGATATCATTGGTAATGTCTATAGTTGGAGCCATAATAGGTACCACAATATCAACAGCCAATTCTATTTCGGTAGGAACACTGAGTACTAAAGCATAACAACTGAGTATTGACCTAGAAATAATACAAAAAACATTAGATGGAATTAGAGGGGGACTGGATGAACAAGTAAGATTCATAAATGAAACTGCAATCATTCTAAATGAACAAGCGGATGTAATGCAACGGGCGACTAAAATAATACTTAAGCATGACAGAACTTTAAATGAAATATTGAACATAATGAGTCCTGTTGATAGACTATTAACGAATTATATGAGAGAAGTTCAAACTGCAGTTTCACAATTGATTCAAGGACATATCCCCTTGTATTTTGTTTCGCAGGATATTATTCGTCAAATGATAGAAAGATTGACCAGGAGGGAAATTGATATAATACAGGTAAAAATTGCATTCGAAATGGGTAATGCAATGCCGTTATATGTGGACTTGGAAAGACTAGAGTCGGATTTTTGCTATGCATCCCATATGTAGCCCCTAAACTTATTTATCAAACGAAGTGGGTACACAACGTGGGATTTTGGCAAGAGGACAAATTTATTAAGATTAAGACTCCAGAAGTGGTGGCATTTCAGTCATGGGAACCTGAAGTTTATTTAATACCAAACCTGGAAACATGTGTCAAATTTAAAGAACAAAATTATATGTGTCCAGGTAAACCGTTTGTTCCTGATGCCACAGATGCTATTTGTGGTTTGAAATCTGACCCAAGTATATCAGAAGGATGTGAAGTGATTATTAGCAATATGGGGAGTGAAGAACTGGCACAGGCTAAGATGGTCAGAGGTAAATGGTTGGTCAGCACCTGTTTAAAGAACATGACGGTAGTACATTTAAACCATGGAACATACGTGGTTAAAGAGGTGAAATTTAATGTTTTTTATTTACAGGTTCCAAAGGATACAATTGTGTCAATTGGGGGGTTAACATTGTTTCATGTAACAAATGATGTTTGGGAAAGCCAAGTGGAAAATATCGATTTTTTTCAAAGGGATACTTTTCCAATAGATCCGGATGTGGAATATTTATTGAATCACAAAGAAAGACATGTTATAAAAATGAATTTGAGAAAAAACAATATTACAATTAGTAATCTGGGGATAATAGAAGTGGAAAGATTTAATTGGGGAACCTGGGGGGAACGCTCAATAGTGGGTTTGGCTGTCCTGGTGCTAATCATGGGTGGATGGTTGATTGTGCTATCAGTAAAAATGAAAATGTTACTGATTTTAGTAGCTACGTCAGGAAGAGAAAGATATCCCAATACACATGCATTTTAAAAGAAAAAAAAGAACACGTTGTTTTTAGGAATTGGCTTGGATCGTAGCCAAGTTCTAAAAACAAAAGGAGGGTATGTAAGGATATTTGGCGTGTTACAGCACAGAGTACAGCACTACTGCACAGGTAGCAATTTTGTTTTGATGCAGCACCACCACATGGGTGTGGTGCATTGCTATATGTGTTGCCAGAGTAACATGGACATATAAGTAAAGACAGGCTATTCAGTCAAAAACGATTTTTACATATAAGATGCAAATCTATTTTTACAGTTAAAAGCACACATGTGCACATTCAAAAATGCACACTATTTTTCACCTGAAATGCCTATGTTGCAAGAGACACATTTGAAAATTAATAACTAACCTTATTAATAGCTAACCTGACTAATAAAACTTCATTTAACATAACCCACTAATAAAAATGTGTCTCCACTGCAGAATTAGGCCTACTCTGAAAGTGAACTTTTAAACGCACATTCATTTTTTTCTCTGCTGCCCTGTCCACATAACTACAGGAAGCAAAGAGCTCGAAGGAACAGGAAATCAGTTTGTTACAATTTTTACTGTAGAAATGAGCCATTGTGTAGTGAGGGAGGAGATGACATGATTGATTCTGATTGGAGCAGCATCATAGCAAGTATCATGCTAGAGGCTGTGATTAGAGTTTTGCTGGGGAAGCTTGAGGAGAGGGGGAGAACAATCGAGATCTTGCAGAGCTGGGAGAAGGAGCTGTTTCCTGGCTGAAGCATTCCTGCTGCTAAAGCTGAGAATTCCAGGCAATAACCCCGGTTTGAGAACGGCAGACGGTTGTTTTCACTGGGGTTAATCTTTAAGGGAGCCAAATTCAGAAAGAGAATAGCCGGAGAAAACTCATGCTGAACAGATAAGGTAATTACAGAAGTGTGGGAGCTGTGCGAAAGTGTGCGAAACTGTTCAGTCAGTGTATTCAAGGGAGTCCCAGTCCCTTATCAGCATATTTAATGTTACCAATTGAATATATTCTCGCAGTTCTCTGTTCATTTTATCACAAATAATGTTGTACCATTTCATTTATTTCTGTAAAAAAGGGTTAAACTGTGTTTAAAGGAAATTTCTATATTACAAAAATATCTGAAAACAGATAGCTAGTGTGTATTATTTCTCTCTTTCATTTTGCATGGGAAAAGGTTTAAACGTGGGTAGATTTTTAAACAGTGCAATTGTCATTTTAAAACATATGTGTGCATGATTATATTCAGTATGGACAGTTGTGAGTGACTGTAGCATAACTTGTTGGAGGTACATGAGCCAACGGGAAGAGAGACTCTCTGTACATAGTTCCATACCGTATCTAAGGTAGTGGAAATTACCACAAAAATACCACAATAGCCCATGGTGGCACACAACACTAACACTGAAAATGTGGTATCCCTAAAATGTAGGCTTGAGGTCTCTCTAGTGATCAAGAACAATCTAGATAAAAAACAAGGGATGTTGGATATTGGGGCCACAAATAAACCAACCACGCAAATTATTGCGCACATTATCTAAATAGGTCTGAATTCTGAAATAATGCAATGTATTATTGTTATGTGTGATCCAATATGAATACAGAGAGTGATTATTGCCAAAGGTATTTTGGCGGTAAGAAAATACCGCAAAGCCCCAAATATCCACAAAATACCCTACAAAACCTAGTGTATAAAATATACTATGCTAAAAGTCCAGCTTCAGAATTAGCCAATTTAAATAAGACTACAAGAAGAAATTGACTGTATCCAGAGAAAATATTTTGGAAGTGAAAGCCACTTACAAAATGCAATAGTTTTAAAACAGACTACCAACATTTCTGCACATAGAAACCTTCTATTACACACATACAAAAAAAAAATAGTAAAATTTAAAAGTGCATCGGCTGAAATACCAAACCATGTGTGTGTGTGTGTGTTGCCGCAGAACGTTTTACAAAAGGAACACAGAAAATGTAGACATAGCATACAAAATAGAAGACAATGAAGATTCCAAATGGTTTGAATTAGCTCTCTTCCTTTTAGCCGAAAACAAATATGAAATAAGTGAACCCCTAATATGTTGTTGTTACTGCACTACAAAACTAGACAACAATCAAAGTCCTTCACGTGCTATCATTTGAAATTGTTCCCACTACCAAAAACCTTGCAACAACTCAATTTGTACAAGAGCATCATAATTCAAACAGTTCATACATTTCAAGCATTATACGCCTTCACCCAAAAACAGCCAAATTATCTCCCTCTGAATTGGTGAAAGGCATTTGTGGCAAAGTAGTTTATTTGCCATTAGATCTTACAGAAAATGTAGACACTCTAGGACTGCAATGTTCAATAGAACATTCTTTAATTGTATTGGTAAATATTGTACCAACCAAAGACAAAAAAAAATGGCAACAACTGGTGGACTTACATAAAGTTAGACAAGCCTTGCAATATCTAAAAGACAATAACGAATACTACAAAGAAATAAATATTGAAGAAAGCTTAAGGGAAACAACTGAAAAAATTGAACAGTCAGCAGAAACTGGACAATTTGAACTTTTGGATCCTGCTGCAGTATCCACTCTTTTGGACCAGTACACAATTCATCCCTTGCATTCCAATGAAAGCATAGATGATGCACTAGAAACTTACCAAATGCGACAAACCAAAGGTTCACCAATGAGCATATGGGAAAAAAGTATAGAAGCACATGCTTTTCAACTGCTATTTCCTACTGGCAAAGGTGGAAGGTACGATGATAGACCCACTCAGATTATGGCATCAGAATACCTCTCATTACGAATGTATTCCCAAGATCCCAGGTTTAGACAAAATGTGGAATACATATTCAACCTACTCTTTGAAAGTGAACTAGCAACCCTATTTTACTGAGTTGCACACATTTTGAAATGTGGAGCCCACTTTCAAAATATGTCAGCTACAGAATTAATACAAAAAATACAAGATAAAGATGAAGGTTTACAGTCAAGTATAACACATTTGTTTGCTAACATGTGTGGTACAAAAGAATACTGGTTCCGACGACACAGAGACGTACATTGTATGATCAGAAACCTTGGACCACTGACTTGGTTTGTTACACTAAATTGTGCAGAATATGCATCGGAAGATTTACATGAGTTCCTATGCATATTAAACAACAACAAAACCAACATACATTTATTAACACCTGGAGAACTTTGCTCTCTAGATCCAGTTAATGAGTCAAGATATTTCTCTCATCGTTTCATGGCTATGCTACATGTTACTTGCAATAAAACTGTTCCTCCCCTCGGCGAAGTGCAGCACTTTTATTTAGAGAAAAGAATACCAAGCAAGAGGAGCACCACATATTCACAGGCTTTTATGGATCAAAGGTGCACCTAAATTTGGTCAGGACACTAATGCCACTGTTTTGCAGTTCATCCAAAAATATGTCACTTGTGAAATCCCTTCACAACGGACACATAGGGCCTCATTACCCGGTAGGCGGTGAGCCATGGCGCTATTAGCGCCATGGTTCATGCCGGTAAAATACCGGCACGGCCTTGGCGGAAAGGGGATTTACCTCCCCATTCCAAGGTTGGAGGGGCGGTAAATCCCCTTTCCGCCATTGCCCTTCCCCATTTCTGCCCCATAGGGCTCTATGGGAATGGGTAAGGCGCTAATAACGGCACCGCAATTTTGCGGTGCCGTAATTAGCTCCGAGGTCCCTTAGTGGGTTGGATTTTAACGTCTGCAAAAAGCAGGCGTTAAATCCCCCAACCCGCAAAGGGACCTCGTAGTAAGGCGGTAGGGATTTACCGGTACCGGTATTTTACCGGTACCGGTAAATCCCTACCGCCATCCATGTAATGAGGCCCATAGTGACCTGCATGGGCAGATTTTACAATTTCAAAGACACAAATGTGGCAAATATTGTCGTTGCAAATACAAAAACAAAGGGAAATACTACACCAAATGCCGGTTTGGTTTCCCTAGACCAGTTGCAGAAACAAGTGAAGTGAACAACTTCATGTCTTCAGTTCGACATAGTGTGAAAGGTAAATCACCTAATAACACGTACCACATAAAAAGAACCAAAGAATGTAAATATATCAATGATTACAATGCAATCATTGCCCTCTTATGGAATGCAAACATAGATGTGCAGTACATTGCAGACAATTCCACTGCTGTGGCACGATATGTTACAGCCTACTTAACAAAAGCGGAAAAAACAGAGCTTCAAGACCTCTTGGATGATTTATCATCAGACAAAATACTATCTCAGAATTGCACAGCCTAGGCATACAAATGCTCTCTCACAGAGAATGTGGTGCCTATGAAGCAGCAGATCATTTAACTGGTACTGCTTTGTAGGGAAAATCAGATAACATAGTATGGTTAATTCTTAGTCCTGCTAAGTCTAGAAAAAGAGTTCTGAAATCATATGAGGACATAGAAACAATTGCCAGAAATGATCCCAACAGCCAAGACATTTTAAAAAAACAATTTACTGGACACATACTATCCGCACAGGAGTAGCACTTTGGAAAACATGTGTCTATACCACATAGCTCAAAACTTTGGATACAAAAACAATTGAGAACCCGATGAAAGCAAAGGCAGATATACAGTCACAGATTGTGAAGGCAGCTTAGTGAAACTTACAAAACGAAGCTTGATTAATCATGTTAAATTGTCATTAAAAACTCCTCAACAGAAAGAACTGTATTACATGTCTCTACTACAACTTTGTAAACCATGGAGAAAAGAGGAAGAGATGATAGATAACTATGACTGCTATGAAGATGCTTTCAAAGCAAATGAAAGTACTATCACCGATGTGAACTTCACGCAGTACAAAGCAATGTTGCACAATGAACAGCAACACGAAGAAGAACTTCAGGCCCAACTAGATAAGGACTCTTCCGACAGTAGTCAACCTTCTGTAACAGGAAATCAAGAACCACTAGGACAGCCACTAATAGCAAATGAGGCAGAATTAGCTATGACAGAAGTGGAAAACATCATGTGTCACTATCAAGAAAATATAAAAGACTTAACTGTACAACAAACAAAACTTAACAAAGAGCAGCGCACCATTTTTGAAGATGTAAAAAAACAGATTACACATGGTGTAGAACACGAAAATAAAGAATGTATCCACCAAAATTACAAACCAATACTACTGTACGTCAGTGGTGAAGCAGGGTCATGAAAAACATTCTTAATCAAAATCATCTGCAAGTTCCTTCAGCAATTGACAAACAACAAACTATCAGCTGTTGTAACTGCCCCCACAGGTTTAGCTGTCTACAACATAGGTGGTGTCACTTTACACCGATTACTACTTCTTCCAGTAGAACACCAAAACAAATTAGACTACTACAAACTTTCTGCAGAAGCTGCAATGGAACTAGGCAGAGTATTAAAACAAATGATAATGCTACTAATAGATGAAGTGAGCATGGTCTCCAACCTAATGTTGGTTTTAATTCACCACCGATTGGAAGAAGTACTTAAAACAAACTACAAATAACTCTTTGCAGGGAAACGCATTATCGTTTTCGGAGATCTTCTACAATTGACACCAGTGAAAGGGGAACCTATTTTTAAAACCGTAGGACACAAACTCTGCCGTAAAACTTTTGGCAGCATAGGAAATGTCAACCTTTGGAAACATTTCCAATACAGAGAATTAATAGAAAACATGCGGCAATCTGCAGATCTCACTTATGCCAAAATCCTGAAAAATATAGAGTTGGTATACTAGCTCAGAAAGTACAAGCAATATTGAAAAACCGGCGCATTCATGCACTTTACGGCGATAATGCTTGTGCTACTGATGTTATGGAACAATTAGCGCACAAAAATGTCAATTGTATGCCCTTAATGCCAACTCTTGCAAGCTGTGTCAAATTCAATGAAACAATGTTAAATAATGAAATGCAACCAATAATTGAAATTTTCGCCACAGACAAACTAGACGTACATGGTCATGTGTGAACAAGCCACAACAAGACTAAGTAGTTTAGAAAATTCAATATCCAACACAGCTGGGTTGGAAAAAATATTAAAATTATCCTTAAATTGTAGAGTAATGCTGAAACGTATCCTTGACGTGGAGCAAGGGCTAGTTAATGGGGCACTGGGTACAGCTGTTGGCTTTCAATCATACCCGCGTGACAGCAACATTCAGTTTGTTAATATTCACTTTGACAAACTTTCAGAAGTGAAAAGAATAGGGCGCTCAACTGCTCGATTCCTTCTGTTCAAAGACATGTATGTACGTAGAGAACAATTTTCTGTAACTCTTCAATGTGCAGTCACCATTCATAAATCCCAAGGTCTTACCCTAGACAAAGCATTAATAGATATAGGAAACACAGTCTTTAAAAAGGCATGAGCTACGTAGCACTATCACGCTTACGTACAATTGACATTCTATTTCTAATCAACTTTGATGCAAATAAAGAGACCACTGATATTCCTTGCATCTTGGAATGCAATAGACTGCGGTCACTCTACACCCTCCATCTGAAACAATATCCTGTTCCAGAAAAATTAAAACATGGTAAAAGAAAAGTAATTCAATCAGAAATGCAACAGAATCTGATAGCAAATCCTTCAAAGAAAAGAAAAGAAAGAAAAGGGTCATCAATTACCACAAGCAAAGAAGAACCTATTAGTGAAAGTAAATGCGGTACTTCTTCAAAGAAGGAAGAGAAACTCCAAAAAAACACTCTGAAACGGAACTAGCTGGTCCATTCAAATTTCCAAATGAAAGTGGTGTAAATTGCTATGCAAATGTAGCAATGAATATTCTATTTCAATTGCCACCAATGGTGAACAATATTTACTTACACAGTACAGACCAGTTGTGTTTGCAAATGTTAGTCCTTCACAGAAACGCAACAAACAATCCTGACAACACGTACAGTGTTCATGGAATAAAACAAGAATTGGACAAATGTGCTGGAATGGTGAGATTCACTATAAACACACAGGAAGAGCCACAAGAATTTCTAATGTACTTACTACAAGTACTGGAAAACAAAAGCATACCTATAAATGAAATCTTCCAAATTTCATAGAAGTGGAAACATACGTACACTCTCTGTAGCAATGTCATACAGGAACAAATCCCAAATGAGTGATTTGTGTATGTATCCATACCTAATTGTGAATCCATTTCATTTCAGCAACTGGTACAGAATGCAAACCATGCCAGATTATGTACTATCTGCAATTCAGACAATTGCTCCACCTTACTGATACAAACTCATAGTAAGTACATAGTACTTATGCTGCTACGTTATAATGCAGATGGTACCAAAAACAATTGCAAGCTGACCGGATTCACACACGGCCAAGTGTCACTGGGAAAGAAAACCTTTGCAACAGTAGGTATAATCTACCATACAGGAGCTACAACCAATGCAGGTCACTACACTGCATACATTAAAAAGAAATGTGGATGGGTGGAATGTAATGATAGCACCATTACTCTGAAGCAGAGATTGCCAGCTAATCTTACAAATGCGTATTTAATCTTCTTAAAGCCAAAATTTAATGAGTAATGTGCACCTCAACATTACCAAAAAAAGAAGTGAAAGCCTACATACAGTTAGAATATGCCAACAGGTATCTAACTGCCCAAGAGTGCATAACAAGAACACAGATAAATGAATACCACAAAAGCATAACAACAAATTCACAGTTAGAATACGCCAACAGGTATCTAACTGCTGTTAAAAATATCAACAAGGCTACAAGCATAACATAAATCAGAAAGAACAAGGAAACACTCAAAGAAAGGAAAGAAATAGTTTGTACCATAGCAAATGAAGGTTTTTTTTATCCGACAAGGTTTTTTTTCTCCCAGACCCAAGGATTGCAAAAACAAACACAGAAACTGAGCACAATGCACAGTACACTGGTTTGTAAACTAAGTATGAGAGTAAATAAAAAGCTAAACTGTCTATTATGCAATGTAAGAAGTCTTCATAAAATGCAAACACTAACATGCTTTTTTCTTTTATCACAGAAATTTAAAAAGGCTAGGTGCGCCAAGTACTCCAGTCATGTAAAACATATGTGGATTCTGAACAAATTAAACAGTAAGTATAATTATAGTCATTTCAGACATATTCAAATCAACACGGCTAACCTATAGCAGTAATATGGTACAGTGACTATTGGCTAGCATCTTTGATGTATAGCCCACCACCTACACCCTACTGGAAAACAACCCACACTATTGGTCCTACCGACAAACATCGCTACATATCAAAATCATGGTGCTTCTTATTTCACTACTTTTAAGGTTAGTTTTGCGTGCGTTTTCTGCAGCCATACAACCAAGACAGAACAACATGCACACAAACACACCACCACACCACGGCCATGTTCACTTTTACCCTCACTCCCTATCACTGCAGACTTGGGTGCATGGCTTTTGGTCATGCACCCAAGACTCTGGGTCCTAGACAGAAAAAGCAAAGCATATTGCAACCATTGTGCCTTCTAATTTCACTACCTATAATGTTGGTTTTGGGAGCATGGCCTTCGGTCATGCTCCCAAAACGCTACGCCCTCCCCACAACCACCTGACTAATGTTTCATAGTACGAGTGTACCTATGCCTGTTATATACTGCAGTAGTTGTGGTCACAAGCTACAGACTTGGGTGTAAGGCCATATATTTTTCAATGTATGGCTATGCAGTGTATGAAATCCATAATGGCTTACAACTGCAGTCCTTATAACTTTGTTTTTGGGTGCATCGCCTTTGGGCATGCACCAAACACTCTAAGTCCTCGCCACAACTACCCTATCATATCACGACCATTGTGGCTTGTAACAAAACTTCAGCCATGCAGCCAAGTCTGTACACACTCTCCACAACCATTTCACCCATGAGCAATACTACAATTGTATACATTTCTATATTATGCTGCAGTGGTTGTGGCCAGGGCCTAGAGTCTTGGAAGTATGGCCTACGGCCTATGGCCTACGGCCATGCATCCAAGACTCTATGCCCTGGCCACAATCAGCACAGCATGTTACACCCATGGTCGCTTACACATGAGTGACACACCCATACAATTAAACATTATAACTGTAGCAGGTACTCAATTTGAACCCAGGACTCTAGGCCCTGCCCACACCTAATCGATTCATAATTGAATGTGTGGCTGAGATGTATGACTGTGATATCCTGCACTGCTTGTGGGCACGGTCTACACTCTTCAGTGTATGGCGTACAGCCTACAGCCATGCACCCAAAACTGAACGTGCTGGCCACAACTACCGCACTATGTAAAATCCATGTTGGCTTATAACTTTAGAGTTGACAACCACCTCAGAGATGTGCGGTAGTAGAGGTGCAGCGATAGTTGTAGTATGCTTCAGTGGTTCTGGCCAGAGGCTAGACTCCTACCTGTATATCCATACATATTACAATTTATGGGTGTGCAGGGGCTTATACCTCCAGTGCTTATAACTTAAAACTTAGGTGCATGGCCTGCGGCCATGCAGCCAAGACTGTACACACTCACCACAACCATCTAATCGATAATCAATACTACAGGTGTATCCATGGGTGTGACATGCTGAGAGGTGCAGCAATAGTTGTAGTATGCTTCAGTGGTTCTGGCCAGAGGCTAGACTTCTACCTGTATATCCATACATATTACAATTTATGGGTGTGCAGGGGCTTATACCTCCAGTGCTTATAACTTAAAACTTAGGTGCATGGCCTGCGGCCATACAGCCAAGACTGTACACACTCCCCACAACCATCTAATCGATAATCAATACTACAGGTGTATCCATGGGTGTGACATGCTGAGAGGTGCAGCAATAGTTGTAGTATGCTTCAGTGGTTCTGGCCAGAGGCTAGACTCCTACCTGTATATCCATACATATTACAATGTATGGGTGTGCAGGGGCTTATACTTCCAGTGCTTATAACTTTGTTCTTAGGTGCATGGCCTGCGGCCTTTCAGCCAAGACTGTACACACTCCCCACAACCATCTAATCGATAATCAATACTACAGGTGTATCCATGGGTGTGACATGCTGCGGTGCTTGTGGCCAGGGCCTACAGTCTTGAAAGTATGGCCTACGGCCATGCATCCAATATTTATATTCAATGAAAAAACGTTGTTAAAGGGTCATTATGGTTAAGTTGCGCAACTAAAAACCTATGAAATTCAGTGAAAAAACTTAGTTAAAGGGAGGTTGTGGTTCCAAGTAAAACTGAAAAACTCCTGAAATTCGCCAGTTATGGTAAGCTAAGCAACCATAACTCGCGCCCCCACAGTGCACTGCTAAGACTAACCCCAGGACATCAAAGATGACATCACAAATCCCATAGGAAGAGCACTTTTTGGGTGGCGTATAACTTCGCTCTCCCTGGACGAATCATCGCCAAGCTGTGCAAAACAAGTATATGGCCCACTCTGAATTCATTTGCAAAGTTTGTTGAGGTTTGGTCCAGGGGGGGCAAAGTTATAGGGGGGTCCCAAAACTTTTTTTTTCCCATAGACTGAATGGGGAAAAAAAAATTCTCACGCCTACAGCCCAAACCGCTGGATGGATTTTTTACCAAATTTGTGGCAGGAGCAGCAGGTTGGTCCCAAAAGCGTGCTTTTGTAAATGTGGTGAACATCTGTCTAGTAGTTTTTTAAAAACAACCAAAAAGTAGGTCACAAAAAATTAATGATATTTATGTCCACTCCGCGGACACATTTCCCTGTTCGCTCCGCGGACAGTGTCCTGATTGGCTAAGCGGCTTGCATCATGTTCGTTGATTGGATGGTGAAGAGCGTGAAATGCGTCAGATTTTTGGAAACGCCCAATAACTTCGCTCTCCCTGGATGAATCCTCACCAAACTTAGCAAAAAGTGTGATATGGGTGGGCCGATATAGACAGTTAAAATGTTTGATTCTATGGGTATGATCCATGGGTGTGATATGCTGCGATGCTAGATGCTAGAGTCTTGCACCCAGACTGAAGTTATAAGCAGCAAAGTTATAAGCCACCATGGGTGTGATATGCTGCGGTGGCTGTGGCCAGGGCTTAGAGTGTTGGTTGCATGGCCGAAGGTCATACACCCAAGACCGAAGTTATATGCACCAAAGTTATAAGTCACCCTATAACCTCGCTCTCTCTGGATGAATTCTCACCAAACTTTGTAAAAAGTGTGATATGGATGGGTCCATATAGACAGTTCAAATGTTTGATTCTATGGGTGTGATCTATGGGTGTGATATGCTGCGGTGGTTGTAGCCAGGGCCTAGAGTCATGGGTGCATGGCCGATCTCATCCATAGAATTGAATATCACATCCATAGAATATCCATCCAATGATCACATCCATAGAATTGAATATCTATCAAATATTTGCAAATCGAGAGTTTATGTACTGTTTGAATTGTATAGTTTGTATGTGAAGTTTTGGATATGTCATGTCATTAAGATTGTAGAGTTTGGTAACAAGCACTGCAGTTTAACATATCCATGGAAGTGAACATTTTGCATTGTGGTGTACGGTTACATGTTTGCTTCAATGGTTGTGTTATGGAGCAGTATTTATGAGTTGTACTTACTATAATATACTTACTGTTTGCTTTGGTAACTGGAGCACATATATTCTTTGTCAATTTCTGTGATAAAAGAAAAATTCATGTTAGTGTTGGTAGTTTAAAAGGAGTTATCACAATTCAAAATAGACAATTTGACCCTCATATTTAGTAGTTTACAAACCAGTGTACTGTGCAATTTGTTCAGTTTCTGTGTTTGTTGTTAAATCATTGGGTCTGTGGGAAAAAAAATATCCATGTTGGATTAAAAAAAATATTTTTTTTGTTTTGGTACAGTACATTTATTTTTGTGTTTTCAGTGTTTATTTGTTGTTTCTGGTTAATTTTGGCTTGTTGCAGATTGTTAGATGCTTGTTGTTGAATTGTATATGATTATACTTTTTATTTATATTCTCAAATTGTTAATCTATCTGTTTGGTTGCTGCAAAATTTTGGGGCAGTTACCTGTTGGCGTATTCTAACTGTTTATTTCTTGTTATTTTTAGTGGTAGTGATTTATCTGTTTGGTTGTTGCTAAATCTTCGGGCAGTTAGATACCTGTTGGCATATTCTAACTGTTTATTTCTTCTTATAATTAAGTGGTATTGATTTATCTGTTTGGTTGTTGCGGAAGCTTGGGGCAGTTAGATACCTGTTGGTGTATTCTAACTGTTTATTTCTTCTTATAATTAAGTGTTATTGATTTATCTGTTTGGTTGTTGCAGAATCTTGGGACAGCTAGATACATGTTGGCGTATTCTAACTGTTTATTTCTTGTTATAATTTAGTGGTATTGATTTATTTGTTTGGTTGTTGCAGAATCTTGGGGTAGTTAGATACCTGTTGGCGTATTCTAACTGTTTATAGTTTTCTAATTGAAGTTTTATTAATGCTTATGCACAGATTAGTTATTAATCTTTGGTTTTAAGAATATTAAATAAGCGTTTATACGATTTGCTGGTAATCTTTGCTTTAAAGTAATGGTACTATCATTACATTCGAACTATCCACAATTCTTTTTTATACATGCATTGTAGTGACCTGCATTGGTTGCGGTTCCGGCATGGTAGATTAAACCTATGGTTGTGAAGGTTTTCTTACCAAGTGATACTTGACATGTGTGAATCCAGTCAGCTTGCAGTTGTTTTTAGTACCATTTGCATAGTAACATAGAGTATTATGTTTTTACTCTGTGTTTGTATTAGTAAGGTGGAGCGATTATCTGAATTGAAGGTAGTACATAATCTGCCATGGTTTGCATTTTGTACAAGTTGCTGAAATGGAACGGATTCACAGTTAGGTATGGATACATACACAAAACGTTCATTAGGGATTTGTTCATATTGCATATTGTTGCACAGAGTGCATGTATGTTTCCACATGTATGAAATCTGGAAGATTTCATTTATAGGTATGTTTTTTGTTTTCCAGTACTTGTAGCAAGTACATTATAAATTCTTGTGGATCTTCTTGTGAGTTTACAGTAAATTTCACCATTCCAGCACAGTAGTCCAAGGGCCTCATTACGACCCAGGCGGTAAGGGGTTTACGGCGGCGTAAACAGCGCTGACCCTTACCGCCTGAGTACGAGGTCCCTTAGCGCCATGGCGGACTTAACACCTGCTTTTAGCAGGTGTTAAAATCCATGGCGCTAAGGGACCATGGAGTTAATTACGCCACCGTAATTTACGGTGGCGTAATTAACGCCTTCCCCACTCCCATTATGCCCTATGGGGCAAAAATGGGAATGGGGAAGGGTAAATGGGGATTGGGGACTTACCGCCCCGCCAAGGTCGGAATGGGGCAGTAAGTCCGCCAACCACCATGGCGTAAACATAGTTTACGCCATGGTGGTAAAGTCACGGCCCAGGCGGTAACTTACCGCCTGGGTCGTAATGAGGCCCTATATGTGTTGTCAGGATTGTTTGTTGCGTTTCTATGAAGGACTAACATTTGCAGACACAATTGATTGCTACATTTGCATAGCAACTTACACCAGTTATATTTGAAAATTTGAATGGACCAGATAGTTCTGTGTCCAAGTCATTTTTTCGGAGTGGGTGTTGCTTCTTTGAAGAAGTACCTGAGTTACTTTGAGTAAAAGGTTCTTCTTTGGTTGTGGTAATTGATGAAGTATTAGCTTTTTTTACTCTCTTTGGAGGATTTGCAGTGAGATCCTGTTGTATTTCTGTTTGAATTAGATTTCTTTTACAATGTTTTCCTTTTCGTGGAACAGGATATGTTTTTAGATGGGGGATGTATAGTGAACGTAGTCTATTGTATTCTAAA
The DNA here is from genome assembly GCF_040938575.1 of Ambystoma mexicanum. Lineage (NCBI taxonomy): Eukaryota > Metazoa > Chordata > Amphibia > Caudata > Ambystomatidae > Ambystoma > Ambystoma mexicanum. The sequence continues at coordinate 727,406,372 of NC_090935.1, read as the reverse complement.
ATGCAAGGAATACCAGCATTTACTTTACTTGCATCAAAGTTGATTAGAAATAGACCGTCAAGTGTACGTAAGCGTGATAGTGCTACGTAGCTCATGCCTTCTTTAAAGACTGTGTTCCCAATATCTATCAATGCTTTATCTAGGTGAGACCTTGTGATTTGTGAATGGTTACTGCATATGCTAGAGTTATAGAAAATTGTTCTCTGCGTACATACATGTCTTTGAAGAGAAGGAATTAAGCTGTTGAGCGCCCTATCCTTTTTACTTCTGAAAGTTTGTCAAACAGAATATTGACAAACTGAATGTTGTTTTCACGTGGGTATGTTTGAAAGCCAACAACTGTACCCAGTGCTCCATTAACTAGTCCTTGCTCCACGTCAAGGTTACGTTTAAGCATTACTCTACAGTCTAAAGATCATTTTAATATTTTCTCCAAACCAGCTGTGTTAGAGAAATAATTTTCTAAAGTATTTAGTCTTGTTGTGGCTTGTTGACACATGGGTAGTGTCATACCATGTACTTCTAGTTTGTCTGTGGAGGAAATTTCAATTATTGGTTGCATTTCTTTTTTCAACATTGTTTCATTGAATTTGGAACAGCTTGCAAGAGTTGGCATTAAGGACATACAATTGACATTTTTGTATGCTAATTGTTCCATGACATGAGTAGTGCATGAGTTATGGCCATAGAGTGCATGGATGTGCCTGGTTTTTAATATTGCTTGTGCTTCTTGAGATAGTGCTCCAACTCCAATACTTTTTAAATTGTTGGCGTAGGTGAGGTCTGCAGACTGGCGCATGTTTTCTGTTAATTCTCTATATTGGAAAAGTTGCCATTGGTTGACTTTTCTTATGCTGCCAACAGTTTTACTGCAGAGTTTGTGCCCTATGGTTTTATAAATAGGTTCACCTTTCACTGGTGTCAATTGAAGAAGATCTCCAAAAGCAATAATGTGTTTTCCTCCAAAGTTTAGTTTGTTTTGAGTACTTCTTGTAATCTGAGGTGAATCAAAGCCAACATTAGGTTGGAGACCATGCTCACTAAATCTATTAGTAGCATTTTCATTTGTTTTAACACTATGCGTAGTTCCATTGCAGCTTCTGTAGAAAGTTTGTAATATTCTAATTTGTTTTGGTGTTCTACTGGAAGGAGTAGTAATCGGTGTAAAGTGACAACACCTATGTTGTAGGCAGCTAAATCTGTGGGGGCAGTTACAACAGCTGACAGTTTGTTGTTTGCCAATTGTTGAAGGAACTTGCTGATGATTTTGATTAAGAATGTTTTGCCTGAACCAGCTTCACCACGACATATAGTAGTATAGGTTTGTAATTTTGGCAGGTACATTCTTTATTTTCATGTTGTACAGCATGTGCAATTTCTTTTGTTACTTCTTGAAAAATGCTACGCTGCTTATTGTTCAGTTTTGATTGTAGCACAGTTAAGTCTTCTGTATCTTCATAGTGACACATGGTGTTATCTACTTCTGTCATAGCTAATTCTGCCTCATTTGCCATTAGTGGCTGTCCTAGTGGTTCTTGGCTTCCTGTTACAGAAGGTTGACTACTGTCGAGAGTGTCCTTATTTAGTTGGGCCTGGAGTTCTTCTTCATGTTGCTGTTCATTGTGTAACATTGTTTTGTACTGTGTAAAGTTTACATCACTTATAGTGCCTTCATTTGTTTTGAAAGCATCTTCATAGGAGTCATAGTTATCTAGTATCTCTTCTTCTTTTCACCGTGGTTTAAAGAGTTGTAGCAGGGACATGTGATATAGTTCTTTATGTTGAGGAGTTTTTAATGACAATTTGATATGATTAAGTAAACTTGGTTTGGTAAGTTTTACTAAACTGCCTTCACAATTTGTCACTCTGTATCTACCTTTTTTTTAATCGGGTTTTATATTATTTTTGTCTGTGAACTTTTGGGCTATGTGGTATAGACACATGGTTTCCAAAGTGGTACTTCTGTTTGGGTAGTATGTTTCTACTAAATTGTTTTTCAAAATGTTTTGGCATTGGGATCATTTTTGGCTATTGTTTCTATGTCGTCGTATGATTTGAGAACTCTTTTTCTAGATTTAGGAGGACCAAGAGTTAGCCATACTATATTTTTAAATTTTCCATACAAAGCAGTACCAGTTAAACGTCTGCAGCTTCATAGAAGCCACATTCTCTATGGGAGAGCATTTTTATGCTCAAGCTGTACAATTTCTGAGATAGTGTTTTGTCTAATGATAAGTCATCCCAGAGGCCTTGAAGCTCTGTTTTTTCAGCTTTTGTTAAGTAGGCTGTAACATATCGTGCCACAGCATTGGAATTGTCTGCAATGTACTGGACATCTATGTTTGCATTCCATAAGAGGGCAATGATTGCATTGTAATCATTGATATATTTACATTCTTCGGTTCTTTTTATGTGGTACGTGTTTTTAGGTGAATTACCTTTCACACTATGTCGAACTGAAGACATGAAGTTGTTCACTTCACTTATTTCTGTAACTGGTCTAGGGAAACCAAACCAGCATTTGCTGTAGTATTTCCCTTTGTTTTTGTATTTGCAATGACAATATTTGCAACATTTGTGTCTTTGAAATTGTACAATTTGTGAATGAAGATCACTATTTGTTGCTTCCGATGGAATTTCACAAGTGACATATTTTTCGATAAACTGTAAAACAGTGGCATCACTGTCTGGACCAAATTTAGGAGCATCTTTAATCCATAACAGCATGTGGATATATGGTGCTCCTCTGGCTTGGTATTCTTTTCTCCAAAAGAAGTGTTGCACTTCTCCAAGGGGAAGGAACAGTTTTATTACAAATAAAGTGTAGCATAGCAATGAAGCGATGATGAAAATATCTTGAAACATTAACAGGATCTAGGGAGCAACAGTTCTCCAGGTGTTAGTATATCTATGTTTGTTTTGTTTTTGAGTGATACGCATAGGAAATCATGTAAATCTTCCCATGCATATTCTGCACAACTTAATGTAACAAACCAAGTGGGTGGGCCAAGGTTTCTTATCATACAACGTACATCTCCATGACATCGGAACCAGGACTCTTTAGTACCACGCATGTTTGCTAACAGATTTGTAATGCTTGATTGTAAAACCTCATCTTTTTCTTGCACTCTTTGTAGTAATTGCGTAGTTGACATATTTTGAAAGTGGGTTCCTGATTTTAATGTGTGTGCAACTCCGTAACATAGAGTTGCTAGTTCACTTTCAAAGAGTAGGTGGAATATGTATTCCACATTTTGTCTAAATCTGGGGTCTTCAGAATACATTCGTAACTAGCAGTATTCAGATGCTTTTATCTGAATAGGTCTATCATCGTACCTTCTTCCTTTGCCAGTATGAAAGAGTAGAGGAAAAGCACGTGTGTCTATACTTTTTTCCCATATGCTGATTGGTGATCCTTTGGTTTGTCGCATTTGGTACGTTTCTAGTGCATCATCTATGGTGTCATTAAAGTGTAATGGATGAATTGTACAATGGTCTAAAATATTGGATACTGTAGCAGGATCTAGAAGTTCAAATTGACCAGTTTTTGGTGACTCTTGAATTATTTCAGTTGTTTCCCTTAAGTTTTCTTCAATATTTATTTCTTTGTAGTATTCATTATTGTCTTTTAGATATTGCAAGGTTTGTCTAACTTTATCTAAGTCTACGAGTTGTTGCCAAATTTTTTTGTCTTTTGTAGGTACACCATTTACTAAGACAATTAAAGATTGCCCTATTGGACATTGTACTCCCAGAGTGTGCACATTTTCTTTTAGATCTAATGGTAAATAAACTACTTTGCCACAAATGTCTTTCACCAATTCAGAGGAAGGTAATTTTGCTGTTTTTGTTTGAAGGCGTATTATTGCTTGAAATGGGTGCACTGTTTGAATTATGATGCTCTCATATTAATTGGGATGTTGCAAGGGATTTGGTAGTGGGAATAATTCCAAGTTATTTGTGATAGCATGTGAAGGAGTTTGATTGTTGTCAAGTTTTGAATTGCAATCACTGCAAATTATCAAGGGGTCAGTTATTTCATATTTGTTTTCTGCTATAAGGTACAGAGCCATTCAAACCATTTGGAATCTTCATTGTTTTCCATTTTGTATGTTACATCTATGTTTTTGTGTTACTTTTATAAAAAGTTCTGCGGCAACACATACTTCAGCGGATGTACTTTTACATTTTAGTATTTCTTTTTTGTATGTGTGTAGTAGAAGATTGCCATCTGTACAATTGTTGCTAGTCTATTGTACAGCTACTGTATTTTGTAAGTGGCTTTCACTTCCAAAATATTTTTTCTGGATATGCTCTATTTCTTCCAGTAGGTCTTTGACTGTACCATGTAGAAGATTGTTATTTAAATTGGCTAATGCTAAAGCAGTACTTTTAGCATAGTACAGTTTATAGACTAGATTTCTTATAGTTGAATGATGTGTTGATATCATTTTGATATGAAGGAAGGTGCTTTGCAAATAGGTCCTGAAATGCAGGCCAATGATTGTCCTTGTAGTCCTGTGTATTTGCGCACTGGACAGGTATCCATATTTTGTAGTAGTTTCATTTTGATTTTGTCTTTGCCTTTCACATATTGATTGAGGAACTGGTGAAAAGATTTGAAAGATTTTTTGGCAATGTTACACATTGACGTGCATGGCCATTTGTATACTGGACGTTCTGGTTCAGTCGAATGGAGAGTTGATACTGAGTTTTCTGGGGATATTTTTGTAAGCAATATTTCTTGTTGCATTATGGTATTATTAAGTTTTTCATAGCCTCGTCCACTGCTATGTATGGCAATTGTGTTGGTTTGGTTTTGTTTGTATGCTTCTTTATTAAAATATGGTTCTGTGCTCGTGGTGTGATTCCATTCATCTCCACATATATTTAAGAAGTTATTTTTGTTGACTTTCCGTTTATTGAGAAGTCTTTTTTGTAATTTAGTAGTTAGTTTTGTTAGTGGTTTCATTCTGTTTAACACTAAAATAAATAACTTTCTTTTGAGAAGGATTGCACTGTCTATCAAAGCTTGTAAGAATAATTTTCTACGGTAGGTTTTAAGGGTTGTGCATGATTTGTCTCTTGTTTTTATAAGATTCTGAAGGACTCTGTGGTGGAACATTTTTGCTAAAATACTTTTTTTGGTATGGTTACTTGCCACTATATCAAGATTTATAGGAGCAGTTTTAGCAGTAGTGGTAGCTGGATTCATGTTAATCATTTTCTGTTTTCTTTTACATTTTGATAGAGGAGGCAAAGTTTATGTACTGGAAGATTGGTTTGTTTTGCTAAAAGATTGTATTGGCTGTTTTGTTTGAACTTTTTGTACAAACTCTGCTAGAGATGGATGCTTATTTTGAATACTTTTATTTTCATTTGGTCTTTTTCTGTGTTGCTTTCTACGGACTTGCTTTCTTGTAGGCATTATGTGGGGTCTGTTAAAACAAAAAAAGAAGTATGAGTTGGGCTGTTGTGCAATGTATGTGTGCTGTATGCATGAGTGTCTGAGTATGCTGGTGTGGATGTATGTGGTGGTGTTTTATTGTGCATTGGGCAGCTACAATTAGTTGGGAAGGCTATTCTTCTATTTGTGTGTTGCTATACTTTGGTTCAGATGACAGTAGAAAGTGAGCTAGTGGTGAGGAGAAGCACTAATAGTAAATCTAATGGTATACAATTAAAACAGTTCTTTGTTTTGTAATACTAACATTTTAAGGGCTGAGTTATGTTATTTGTGTTCAGAAAAACGGGGATTTGGATGTCATTCTGCCTGCTAATCTCAGTTTAATAAATGTGATTTGTGAGAACAATGGTGCACGAAATTTCGTTTTTTTATTGCACAAATTACATGAATCAACCGCACAACAAAACAGTAAGTATAGCAATTAAACTGAAGGGGAGAAGGAGAGTAGTGCAGTAGAACTGAGAGAGAGAGGGAGGGTTGTGGAAGAGGAGGAGGAGGGAAACGTATGGGGTGAAGTGTGAGAATGGGGGAGGGGGGAAGGGAGAGAGATGATCAAGGAGATAAGGCAAGCGGGGAGGTGGGTAAGAAGGGGGAGGGTTTAATGGTGGGGAATGGATAAGGAGAGATTTGAGGGAAGTGTGGAATGAGGAAAAGGTAGAAATAGAGCAGAGTGAGAGAGGTAAGGAGTTCCAGTGCAGGCGGGCTAGGATATGGAAAGAATGGAAACGGGATGTGGCACAAGGGGAAGGAGGAGCAGTGAGAAGGAAGTGTTCAGCAGAGCTAAGGGAGTGGGAGGGAGTGTAGAAAGAGAGGAGGGAGGAGAGATAAGGGGGAGCAAGACCATGGAGAGATTTAAAGAATAGGCAGAGAAATTAAGGTCGTATTGTACTTACTCTTTTTTTGTGGAATGAGCAGGTTTCTTTGGAGTTGCTGTTTGTAGTTCAGATGCTGCTGTTTTCCAAGAGAGTTGTCTTCACTGCAATTGTAAAAGAAAGAAGTTAGTAATTTTGTGTGTTTATAGCACTGATTTTTATTGAGACGTTGATTTTTATGTTTTTGTAGTAGTATTCTTGTTTGATATCTGAACATAGTTTATGCATGCAGTTTCATTTGACTTTGTGCAGTATTTATATTTTATTTACAATATTTTAGTTCAACATGCTTTGCAAATGAGTAGACTATTAACTGTATGAAACTCGCTTGTTTTTTTTTAAAGCTGTGTTATAGGATGTTAGGAGAAAGAAGAAATAATGATATATTTATGTTGCAATTGTTATAAGGTAAATGGCAGAGGCTGTATAGAAAAGCATGGGATGTATGCATTTGTAAAGGTGTGGGAAATAAAGCAGAATGATGTGATTTACAGTTAGTGGTGTTATTGCAGCTGTGAGCTTTTCAATGATAGTGTCTATGTGTGTGAGTGTTTGAAGATGCATGACCTTTTACTGGCTGTGTTTAATTTTATAATACACTACTAAGTGTTTTTTCCACAATTATATTGTTATTTCTCCCATCTTTTAATATTATAATTTTTTAGATAGGTGTGTGTGTAAAAAAGAAATTAGATAGCAGACAGGTTTGGAAGTAACAGTTCATTATAGCAGATGGGAAAAACGACAGTAAGTTCATTTTAAAGGTTATGCAGGTTAAGTGGCAGTTACTCTGTTTATATGCATTTATAAGAGTTGTACATGTACTGTGCAGAAAATATGCATACCTGTAGTTTGTATTCATGCATGTGGATATGCATGCAGCTGCAAGTAGAAATCCTGGAGACTTGTAGAGTAGTTTTTGTAGTAGGTGCTTTCCAATGTTATGAGACTTGTACTCAGAGTGATCAACAGTACATTTGAAGTGCTGAACTCTGATGATGGAGTTAGATGTAGAGGTCTTGGATGAGGATTGGTGGATGGTTGTATGACTGCTTAGCTGTATCCAATGAGGGGATGGCACAGAGAGTGAAGTGGAAATGGTAGAAGGGCTGCCCAAGTAACGATATGTCTGCGGACATGGCGGTAGTCCGCGAACACCGCGTATTACATACAGGGATTTTGGGGTGGAGAGGCATGCAAATGATAATGAGCAGAGCAAGGGATTGGTCAGCAAAGTTTACTTGGTGTGTTGTGTAAGGAGAGAGTTTGTCAGAAAGTCTTTTTCCTGAGAGAAGAACAGTTAGCTATGGCTGTGTGTTTCAGAAAACAGATTATCTGGATTTTGAGAGAATCATGGATACATTGGTTGGAGGTGCATGCAGAACGCTGTCAAGTAGCTACAGATCTTGGATTCCCTCATATGGAAGTGCGCTGGCATGGAGTGCATGGAATGAAGTGGTTGGACTTGGTACCTCTCTGTGCTAGTTTGGAGACAGAGCTTCACCCAGACATAACTATAATTCATTGTGGACGGAACAGTTTAGGACATGTGTGAAGAATTTCTTTGCAATTTGCGATGAAAGAAGGATTTGGGAAGGTCATGGACATGTTTCCAAATTCCAAAGTAATTTTTTCTCGTATTGCGCAGAGACAAATGTGGCTGCGCTCTTCTTCATTTGGTCCACAAATGGAGAAAGTGAGGCGGAATGTTAATAAGGCTGTTTGGGCCTCATTCCGAGTACGGCGCTAACCAATGGCGCTATTAACGCCTTGGTTGACGCCGTACCCGGACCGGCAGCGCCTTGGTGGATGGCGGAATTACCGCCCCATTCCAAGGTTGGCGGGGCGGTAATTCCCCATTCACCAAGGCTCTTCCCCATTCCCAAATGAGCCCCCATAGGGCTCAATGGGAATGGGGAAGATGCAAATAACGGTGACCGTTCATTACGGTCACCGTTATTGGCTTGGAGTCCCCTTTGCGCCCTCGACTTTAACACCTGCTCAAAGCAGGCGTTAAGGGCGAGGGCGCAAAGGGAACTCGGAGTATGGCGGTAAGGGATCACCGCCACCGGTCTCGTTACCGGTGGCCGCTATCCCTTACCGCCATACTCGCAATGAGGCCCTTTGTGCCTTTCTAAGAGATATTGGCATCTCCTCTTTCCACAATGAAAATATCATGTTTCGTAGCACATACATTTTTCGCAGAGATCGAGTTCATCTTACTTATGCTGGTAATCAGATTTTTCTGAGAAATGTACAAAATGCATTGCAACCTTTTGTGGAATTACAGCCATCCATTTTGCAGTAGGTGTTGACTATTTAAGTTTTTCAAACACAAAAAAACACCACCAAAAGGCTCGTTTCAGAGCCACCACTTCCTCCCAGAGAAAAGTGCAGTGGTTTTGATAGTGCAGCACCCCAAAATTTTAGATGTCCGCGGACTTCTAAAAAATGCACAGAAGCCCTGATTCGGCGGACCCTTAAATCCGGCGGTAATAGCGCTACCGCCGGATTTAAGGGTTACCGCCGAAGTCGTGATGGGGCACATTGTATGTAATAATAAATAAGAAGTGGAACCTTTATATGGAAGACATCAACCGTCCATTTAAATAGCATATATACTAGAATGGAATATACCAAAACAAAATATATATGCCTCCAACATAATTACCTCACAGAAACTGCACAGCAAAAAGCAACAGCAGACCTACACAACAGTAACAACAAAACTTATCAAACTTATTAAACTTCATTTTTCTTATATATTTCTAAACTTTCTGTATTAGGTACACTAAAGTAATATATTTTCTTACACAGAAATGTCCAGTACTTTGGAATGGCTGGAAGAAAATGTCCCACATGATGAACTGAGCGAAGACAGTGATACTAATGGTAAACACAACCCTTCTCTATATAAACCAATTAATAACCATTACTTTACCTGTATTTAACACTTTTTGTTTAACAGATCATACAAACAGTGAAAATAATATGCAAAGATAGACATTAGAAAATGCTCTGCAGTGAATGGAACAAATAATTGATATGCTAATGAACAATTTCATTCTTTTAAAACATTTTGTGGAGGACCACATAAAAGAAAACATTACATATCACTGTCCCACATGTACTTGTTCCCCATCTCCATGTCCCAGTCAACTATCCCCAAACCCTCCCAACCAAGAAAAGTGTTATGATGAGACTTCCATCCCTTCATCCCCTCCCATCCATCATCTCCAAACCCCTAAATCCCCTGTATTTTTTTCAGTTTCTGCTTCCACCTCTGTTTCATAAATATTATATTTGTATACAATAATAAAATAAAATAAAATATTATGTGTGTTGTTACTTTATTCCTCTGTTTCTTATTGTTTTTTAAAAAAGCAGTTGGAATGTCTGCGGACAGCACGGGTGTCCGGGATGTCCACAATTAACCAAAATGGAGGTTTCCTAAGGACACTATACCTGTCCATACTGTTCACAATCAAAATGGAACTGTTCTTAGAACACACTTGATGTCCGGGATGTCCGCAATTAACAATTAACCAAAATGGAGGTGTCGTAAGGACACCATACCTGTCCGTACTGTCCGCAATCAAAATGGAACTGTTCTTAGAAGACACTCAATGTCAGGGATGTCCGCAATTAACCAAAATGGAGGTGTCCTAAGGACACTATACCTGTCCGTACTGTCCACAATCAAAATGGAACTGTTCTTAGAACACACTCGATGTCCGTGATGTCCGCAATTAACCAAATTGAAGGTGTCCTAAGGACACTATATCTGTCCATACTGTCTGCAATCAAATTGGAACTGTTCTTAGAACACACTCGATGTCCAGGATGTCTGTAACTAACCAGAATGGCGGTGTTCTAAGGACACTATATATGTCCATACTGTTCGTATTTAAAATGGGAGTGTCTGCAGGACATGACATCTGTTCGCATGTCTGTAATTATTTAAATTAAAGTGTCCTAAGAACATCCATATGTTTGCAATGTCCGCAACCAGAATGGATATGTTCGTAGAACACTTATCCCGTCCGCCTGTCCACAATGTTATGACGCACATTTATTTTATTCAGGGTCTTCGACACTGTCCGTAGAACATCTACGCACATGCGCACCACACCCATGGGTCCTATGATCATCACGCCTGTCCGTAACTGTCTGTCGAACATGTGTCGCACTTTTAATTAGTTCGGGGACTAGAACACTGTTTGTAGAACACCCACACACATGCGCAAAACTGATCATGCACATTTGGTGTCCTACAGACAGCCGTCCCATTCGCGAACATGTCCGCGATGTCATCATGTGACTGCACCCACGCTGAGCGTGTGTCCTTATTTGCAGACACTGTCCGGGTCCCTGAACATTTTAAAAGTGTTTTTTGGAAAATCCAAGGTATTTTACAGTAAAGGTTCACCATTGCACATCTTCCAGACAATGTCCCTGGCGATCGACATACTTTTTGGAACTTTTTGAGCCTTTTTTTGGTGATTGATCTGTCCGCGTACAGCGCGGCTGTCTGCAAAGCGAACACCAGGACCCCACCCTTGTGTCACGAACCTTCGCCCCAAAACCCCCTCTGGCAAACCCATTGGCCAGGTGGAGTCAGGACTTGGGTCTCTAGAGCCTGGCATCCTCTTCAAAAGCCTTTTTTTAGGGATCACCTATATGTACCCAAGAAGGAATTACAACAACATATTATTTCAAACTATCATGATTCACTGATCGAAGGGCAATCTGGGATCACCAAAACCCTAGCTAAGGTGAAAGAGAACTTTTGGTGGCCTACCTGGCGTAAGGACATCATTCAGTATATTCAGTCCTGCGGTGTCTGCACACAAAATAAATCACAGAAACAAAAAACATCTGGTCTCCTACAACCATTGGACATTCCTCCAGTTCCACTTTCCCTTGGCTTCATCATTGATCTATCTCCAAGCCAAGGGTTCAACACCATCCTTGTAGTTGTGGACTTATTCTCGAAGATGGCCCATTTTATTCCTCTCAACGGCCTCCCAGAGGCAGCCACTTTAGCAAAAGTTTTCCTGGAGGGTGGTGTTAAACTACATGGCTTCCCTTCGGTTCTGGTCTCTGATCGGGGCAGCCAGTTTGTTTCAAACTTCTGGAAACAATGTTGTGCAATGGCACAGATCGACGTTCAGCTATCTACCAGTCACCATCCCCAAACGGACGGCCAAACCGAGAGAACCAATCAGACACTCTAGCAATATTTACGGTGCATGCTGCACCACGAACAAAGGAATTGGAAAGACCTACTATGGATAGCCGAATATGCATATAACAAGTCTTTGCATTCAAGCACGGGACAAACGCCCTTCTATACCCTTTATGGCAGACATCCATGTACCTCTGAACTAGACCTTCCAGCCAGCTTGGAAATGCCAGTGGTAAAGACTCTACACACAACCATAAGGCTTTCAAAAAGGTAAAGGAACACCTCATTCATGCCAAAGAAAAACAAAAGAAATTCGCTGGCCAACACCGGAAAAAGGCCCCTGATTATCAAGAAGGAGACAAAGTTTGGTTAGCGGCTAAATTCATACCTATCAAGGGAACCCGGACCTTTCATCTCAGATTCTTAGGACCCTATACCATTAAGGCAATTATCAACTCAGCAGCCGTGAAACTGGATTTACCACCTAATCTACACATCCTCCCGGTATTCCATGTGTCCCTCCTGAAACCAATGCAACCCGGCACACAGATTGGGACACCACATAAGCCCATACTTGTTGACAGAGAACCAGAATTCGAAGTCAAAGATATCTTGGACTCTAAATACTCTAGGACCAAGCTATATTATCTTGTCAATTGGAAAGGATTTGGACCACAAGATAGATCCTGGGAGCCCAGTGAGAATATCCACGTACCACGTCTAATCAGGAAATTCCGTCGGAAGTTCCCAACCAAACCTGGGTCAGACAGAAGGAACACCATGGGATGGGCCTTAGGGGGGAGTGCTGTCACGACCCTCGCCTAAAACCCTCTCTGGCAAACCCATTGGCCAGTTGGATCAGGACTCGGGTCTCTAGGGCATGGCATCCTCTTCAAAAGCCCTCAAGGGGCCAGTGCTGGCGCCTATGGCGCCAGGCTCATACACCATGAAAAACAATGTGCTTGGGAACTACTTCATTGTATTGTCAGCCAACATGGAGGCATCCACATAGCTTGGTTCCTAAGAACCAAGCTATGCGGTCTAGTGTTTTGGGTGTGGTAGCCTAGGGAGTACGTTTTGTTGGGGCTATTTAAACCACACCCGAGCAAGACAACACGCTTCGTGTTACTTTGCAGCTTGCAACGTGACACTCACTGTGTCTAGCTATTCCCTCGAACCTCAGAGAAGCAGAACCTGCAAGGAGCAAAAGGAACATCATTAGCAGCAGCATCTTACCTGCAGTCTTCATCTTTAAACACTCGCAGCTACTGAGAACAGCTTCCTGGAATCTGCACGCCTCCCGGACAGAACGACCTGAAAGAGGAAGATAGAGGCAACATTAAAGAAAGCAGTAGAGACATTTACAAATTACGAACTGCTTAAAAGGCTTACCTGGCTGGTCGCCTCTCAGCTGGCACCACTCCGGACATTCCACTCGTGCTGAAGAGCACCGCGACCTACAAGGAAGGAGAACACAGGTTAGCAAAGGCACGACTTCGCAGCGCTGCGCATAGCGCTTACTTACCGCATCATAGCGCTCTTAATGCGCCATCATTTACCAGCGGGGCTCAACCAAGCCAGTTCGCCGCACTGAAGCTCCGCAGACCTAAGGATGAAGAAAGAGACATTTTAAACAAAGAAAGGCATGCAGGATAGCAACAAAACTAAAGAACAGCAACAATACCTACCTGAACAATATCAAACGGGCCGACGTCTTTGAAGTAAGTGGACCGCACTTGCCCAAGAAAGATAACGCGCCCCTGCAAAGAAGGCAGGACGGAGAGCATGCCTAATTCTACCACAAGGCAAGGAGATGGCGCCAGAGGGACTGAAATCATACGGGGGTGGAGGGAGAATGCTTACCCCAGTCGGTCAGCCTTGAACACAGTCCTCCAGTATTTTGAGGCAGAACCTTCCCCGCAGACCACAATAGGGCAAAGCTGAGAAGCATACCAGTGAGTAACCCGGCTGGGTGGCGTCCCTGTGGATACCAGGTGAGCGTAACAGAATGCAAAGCATACCACAACAAATCCACTTGGGCACCATGGAGACATCAGAAATGGACCAATTGGCCCAATTACTAGGAGAGCTTTGTGCTGAGGTTCATGCTGGCCACCAAGAGACTAATGCCCTCCGGAGAGACCTAATAGTCACCAAAGAACGCACTGAAGTGATTAGCAGGCAATACTTGCAATCACAAGCAGGACAGACGCCTCTACCTGGAAGCAATCCAACGATGCAAAACCAAGCCATACCACCCACTCCGGTACAGATCACGCTACCTGGAACAGTGCCCCTGGCACCACCAGAAAGGTTCTCAGGCGACCCACGGAAGTATGCAGCATTCATCAATCAGTGCCGCCTTCATTTTCTTTGTAGGCCTGGAGCATTTCCAAACGACCAAGCTTGGGTAGCTTTTGTCTTATACCTGAGTGGTAGTGCAGCAGATTGGTCAGTGCCGTTGGTAACCCATGATGATCCTCTATTACATGACTTTGGGGGGTTCCAGAGAGAAATGGAAAACCTTTTTGCTCGCCATACCCAGGAACAAGCAGTAGACAATGAACTATTGTGCCTTCGACAGGGGAATCAGGACTTGTTAACGTACATTGCCACCTTCAACAGACTGGTTGCCGAAGCTAGGTGGCCAGAAAACAAAAGAACCACATTATTCCATCGAGGTTTACAAGGCGAATTAAAGGTTGTCTTGGCCCAGGTGGTTGATCCACCCAGAGACTGGGCAGAATTCATGAATCTGGTCGTGCAGCTAGTCTACCGGTTGCAGGACCGAAAGGCAGACCGGTCTAAGACGGACACTCGAACCGTGTATGTTCGACCAAGGGAAAACACACCCTGTGTACCTGAAAATGCTGTAGAACCCATGCAGATTGGTGGGATACGGCCTCCATTAACAAAACAAGAGCGGGACAAAAGAAGACAACAATGGCTTTGTTTGTATTGTGGGAAACCAGGACATTTCCTGAAGGACTGTCCAGTAAAACCCCCAAGAAGAACAGTCGGGGCCACAGAAAAGGATGAAGCTAAGGAATCAGAAAACTACCAAGCTCGACAAACGTAGAGGTCAGTTTGTCGAGTGAGAAGAAAGAGTTGCTGACCTCGCACTTTGCAATACCAGTGATCTTAATTAACCACCAACAGTCGCCAAGAATGCATGCATCGATAGCGGAGCAGTTGGAAATTATATTGATCAAGAACTGGCAGCAGAGATGGGACTTCCTTTGTAATCCAAGCCAACTATGGACAAGGTAACCACAGTGGATGGAACAGAAATCACTTCCGGACCAGTAACCCAGTGCACAGCCAGGGTAACCTTGCTGTGCCAGGACGGAAATCGGGAGTCTATTTCATCCGATCTCATCAAGGCACCTCAGTTCGAGCTAATACTAGGGATGCCATGGTTGGTTGCTCACAACCCTTTGATAGACTGGCGGGCACGAAAATTGACCTTCCCCGGTGACTGCTCCCCTGCCTGCTATTATCAAGAGGAGAAACCCGGCGTCTGTATCCCCATGACTCCCGGAGCGACAGTATCAACCCTGGGAGCAACTAATACCTTGCCAAGTGAATACCATGATTTCGAGGATGTTTTCCGAAAGGACCAAGCCAATACATTGCCGCCTCACAGGCCCTATGACTGTCAGATCGACCTTGTTCCTGGTGCAAAAATCCCTTGCGGCAGGATCTACGCTCTTACAGAACCAGAAAACCTTCATTTGAAATCCTACTTAGACCAGTACCTAGCAAACGGATTTATCTGTCCTTCGAAGTCCCCTGCAGCCAGTCCTTTCATCTTCGTACAGAAAAAGGAAGGAGACTTGAGAACCTGTATTGACTACTGCGCATTGAACCAGATCACAGTGAAGAACCGCTACCCCTTGCCACTTATCCCTGAGATGCTAGACCAAGTTAAAGATGCCCAGATTTATATCAAATTGGACCTTCGAGGAGCGTACCACCTGGTCCGAGTCAGAAAAGGAGATGAATGAAAAACCGCCTTCCGTACTAAGTACAGCTTGTTTGAATATCAAGTCATGCCCTTCGGGTTATGCAACGCTCCTGCGGCATTCCAGTATTTCATGAATGACGTCTTAAGGGAGTTAATTGATGTGTGCGCCTTAGTGTACATAGACGACATCTTAGTATACTCAGCCTCGGAACAAGATCATATCTGGCACGTTCGTTCAGTCCTCACCAAGCTCCGTCAACATTGCTTGTTTGCAAAGCTTGAAAAATGCCTTTTTCACATCACCGAAGTAGAATTTCTTGGTTTTATCCTTACTCCGGGAGGCATCAGAATGGACGTGCACAAGGTAGATTCCATTCTGAAATGGCCTTCACCGATGTCTCTGAAAGGGGTACAAAGCATGCTTGGCTTTGCGAACTTCTACCGCCGCTTCATCCCAGACTTCTCTCAGGTTGTGCACCCAATCACAGTACTATTATGAAAAAACATTAAAAAGTTTGCTTGGACCGAAGAAGCAGAAGAAGCCTTTCAGGAACGTAAACGAAGGTTTACCTCCACTCCAATCTTGCGACATCCTCGTCCAGACGTCCCTTTTGTCGTTGGAACTGATGCGTCCAGTCTCGCAATGGGGGCTGTTCTTTCACAGAGAGACCCGGAAACCGGCCAGCTACATCCTGTGTCCTTCTGGTCGAAAAAGTTCTCACCGCCAGAGATTAATTATGCCATCACGGACAAGGAACTCCTGGCTATCAAATCCACCTTTAAAGCCTGGTGGCACTACCTTCTGGAGGCCAGACACACCATTACAGTCATCACAGACCACCGAAACCTGCAATATCTCAAAACAGCCAAGGCCCAGTCCTCGCGCCAATTACGGTGGGCCCTTTCCTTCGCCGAATATGATTATGTAATCACATTTCGACCAGGAGTCAGAAATGGAAAAGCGGATGCCTTATCTCGCATGGAAATAGATGAAATAGTATATACAACTCCAGACCCAGTACCTATTATACCTGAAGACAAACTCTTGGGTATCACGACAGCCTTAACACAAGCAGAACTATGAAAAGACATCCAACGGACAATGAATCCTGATGCCTACCTCGCATGGCAAACTCAAGGAGAACAATATACCCTCAAGGACCATCTACCCTTTTTTAGGGATCGCCTATATATACCCAAGAAGGATTTACAACAGCATATTATTTCAAACTATCACGATTCACTGATCAAAGGGCATCCTGGGATCATCAAAACCCTAGCCAAGCTGAAAGAGAACTTTTGGTGGCCTACCTGGCATAAGGACTTCATTGTGTATATTCATTCCTACGGTGTCTGCACACAAAATAAATCACAGAAACAAAAACCCTCTGGTCTCCTACAACCATTGGACATTACTCCAGTTCCATGGCACACTCTTTCCCTTGACTTCATCACTGATCTACCTCCAAGCCAAGGGTGCAACACCATCCTTGTAGCTGTGGACTTATTCTCGAAGATTGCCCATTTTATTCCTCTCAAGGGCCTCCCAGAGGCAGCCACTTTAGCAAAAGTGTTCCTGGAGGGTGTTGTTAAGCTACATGGCTTCCCTTCGGTTCTGGTCTCTGATCGAGGCAGCCAGTTTGTTTCAAACTTCTGGAAAAAATGTTGTGCAATAGCGCAGACCGATGTTCGGCTATCTACCAGTCACCATCCCAAAATGGACGGCCAAACCGAGAGAACCAATCAGACACTCGAGTAATATTTACGGTGCATGCTGCACCACAAACAAAGGAATTGGAAAGACCTACTATGGATAGCCGAATATGAATATAACAATTCTTTGCTTTCAAGCACGGGACAAACGCCCTCCTATGCCCTTTATGGCAGAGATCCACGTACCTCTGAGCTAGACCTTCCAGCCAGCTTGGAAAAGCCAGCGGTAAAGACTCTACACACAACCATTACTCAGGCTTTCAAAAAGGCAAAAGAACACCTAATTCATGCCAAAGAAAAACAAAAGAGATTTGCTGGCCAACACCGGAAAAAGGCGCCTGATTATCAAGTAGGAGACAACGTTTGGTTAGTGGCTAAATTCGTACCCATCAAGGGAACCCAGACCTTTCATCCCAGATTCTTAGGACCCTATACCATTAAGGCAATTATCAACTCAGCAGCCGTGAAACTGGATTTACCACCTAATCTACACATCCACCCGGTATTCCATGTGTCCCTCCTGAAACCAATGCAACCCGGCATAGGGATTGGGACACCACCTAAGCCCATACTTGTTGACGGAGAACCAGAATTCAAAGTCAAAGATATCTTGGACTCTAAATACTTTAGGACCAAGCTATATTATCTCATAGATTGGAAAGGATTCGGACCACAAGATAGATCCTGGGTGCCCAGTGAGAATATCCACGCGCCACGTCTAATCAGGAAATTCCATCGGAACTTCCCAAACAAACCTGGGCCAGACAGAAGGAACACCATGGGATGAGCCTTAGGATGGGAGTGCTGTCACGACCCTCGCCCAAAACCCCCTCTGGCAAACCCATTGGCCAGGTGGTGTCAGGACTCGGGTCTCTAGAGCCTGGTATCCTCTTCAAAAGCCCTCATGGGGCAGGTCCTGGCACCTATGGCGCCAGGCTCATACACCATGAAAAACAATGTGCTTGGGAACTACTTTATTGTATTGTCAGCCAACATGGAGGCATCCACACAGCTTGGTTCCTAAGAACCAAGCTATGCGGTCTAGTGTGTTGGGTGTGGTAGCCTAGGGAGTACTTTACCTGGACTATTTTGTTGGGGCTATTTAAACCACACCCGAGCAAGTCAAAACGCTTTGCGTTACTTTGCAGCTTGCAACGTGATGCTCACCGTGTCCAGCTATTCCCTCGAACCTCGGAGAAGAAGAATCTGCAAGGAGACAAAAGGAACATCATCAGCAGCAGCATCTTACCTGCAGTCTTCATCTTTAAACACTTGCAGCTACTGAGAACAGCTTCCTTGAATCTGCACGCCTCCCGGACAGAACGACCTGAAAGAGGAAGATAGAGGCAACATTAAAGAAAGCAGTAGAGACATTTACAAATTACAAACTGCTCAAGAGGCTTACCTGGCTGGTTGCCTCTCGGCTGGCACCACTCCGGACATTCCACTCTCACTGAAGAACACTGCGAGCAACAAAGAAGGAAAATACATGTTAGCAAAGGCAAGACTTTGCAGCGCTGCGCATAGCACTTATTTACCGCATCATAGCGCTCTTAATGTGCCATCATTTACCACCGGGGCTCAACCAAGCCAGTTCGCCATGCTGAAGCTCCGCATACCTAAGGGAGAAGAAAGAGACATTTTAAACAAAGAAAGGCATGCAGGATAGCAACAAAACTAAAGAACAGCAATAAGACCTACCGGAACAATATCAAGCGGGCCGGCAGTGAAGTAACTGGACCACACTCGCCCAAGAACGATAGCACGTCCCTGCAAAGAAGGCAGGACGGAGAGCATGCCTAATTCTACCACAAGGTGAGGAGAGGGCACCAGAGGGACTGAAATCATACGGGGGTGGAGGGAGGATGCTTACCCCAGTCGGTCAGTCTTGAACACAGTCCTCCTGTATTTTCAGGCATAACCTTCCCCGCAGACCACATCAGGCCAAAGCTGAGAAGCATACCAGCGAGTAACCCGGCTGGGTGGTGTTCCTGTGGATACGAGGTGAGCGTAACACCTTGCTCCTCATTGTGCTTCTGGCTACCTGACAGAGCATTGCTTCTGACCTGCATTCACTGCATTGCTGCTGACTTCTGCCTGCTATCCTCCGGGTGACAACCATGGCTGCTTCGGCTTCATCACCACCCCCACCCCCTCCACCACCACCACCTCCCCAAGGACCTGCAGAGGGGAACAGGCATGAGGATGCAGAGGAGACGGATGAAGAGTACGAGGTAGTGGAAGTCTTTACTACCAGCACTCGCCATGAGTCTTGGGTGTGGCGGTTATTTACCACTCTTGATGGAGTGCCAAAAGCTTGTGCGAATAAGGTGATCTGCAATCAATGCCACATGGTGCTGAGTTGTGGAAGGCCTGGTTCGTATAGCTTTGGTACAACAAAAATGAAGCGACACCTGAAGTCGTTCCACGGTGGGGCTATTCGTAAGGTTGTACCTTGCGATAAACGTAGTAGGTTGAGTTCCTCTACAGCATCCTCCATTTCCGCTCCTGTCACCACAAGTGACACTCCTGTGGGACAGCGCATCCCTCCAGCTGCCTCGCAGGCCTTTCAAAGGTCACAATATTGTGTATGTACTGCGACGCAGTACTCTGCAGGGGGGAGAACCCTCGGAGTGCTTTCGAGACTGCGGTCAAGGAGCATGAGAAGGTATGCTACCTACCTCAATAAGGCCCACCTTACATCATCTTCTCTCCACCTGCCCTTTCTTATCCCCGTGGCTGGTGTCCCTTCCTTACCATCCTTTCCCCTCCTTTCCTTGTGTATCGTGTTTAAAAAACAAACAAAAAATATAAAACAAAAAAAAACGAAAAAAGGATCTTTTCAGAGCTGCCTTTCACAGTTAAAAATAGAAATGACAAATAAATAGTGCAGGGCCCTATGCATTTTTTTTTTAGAAATCTGCAGACAGTCCGTGAATATCTAACATTTTTGAAGTGCTGCCCTATTAGAACTCTTGTACTTTTCTCTGAAAGGAAGTGGTGGCTCTGAAAATAGCCTTTTGGTGGTGATCTTTTTGTGTTTCAAAAACTTCAAATGATTACTGCAAAATGTATTAATGTCATTCCAAAAAACGTTTCAATGCATTTTGGATATTTTGCTGAAAAATCTGATTGCAAGTAAGATGTACTCCATCTCTGTGAAAAATGTATGAGCTACGAAACATAATATGTTCATTGTGAAAAGAGGAAATGCCAACATCTCTTAAATTGGAACAAATAGCCGTATTGACATTGCAACTCGCTTTCTCCATGTGTGGTCCAAATGAAGAAGAACGCAGCCACATTTGTCTCTGCGCAATACGGGAAAAAATTACTTGGGGATTTCGAAACATGTACAAGACCTTCTCAAGTCCTTCGTTCATTGCAAATTGCAAAGAAATTCCAGACACAAATTCTAAACTGTTCCCTCCACAATGAATAATAATAATTTATTTATTTATTTATTTATTTGTTTGTTTATTTATTTATTTATTCGCATTTGTTGGGCGCACAGCAGGCCGAAGACATTGTGGCGCTTGTTACAGGGTTGCTTATGCTTAGTTACATGGGTGTTACTGTGTCACCAAAGTAGCATACAGAGGTACCAAATCCAGCCACTTCATTCCACGCACTCCATGCCAGTGCACTTCCACATGAGGGAATCCAAGATGTGCAGCCACTCCACAGTGTTCTGCATGCACCTCCAACCAATTTATCCATGACTCTCCAAAAATCCAGATAATCTGTTTTCTGAAACACACAGCCACAGCTATCTGTTCTTCTCTCAGGAAAAAGACTTTCTGACAAACTCTCTCTTTGACAACACACCCAGTAAACCTTATTGACCAATTCCTTGCTCTGATCAGTCTCATTTGCAAGCCTCTGAACCCCATAATCCCGTTATGTAATACGTGTTGTCCGCGGACAACAGCGGTGTCCGCAGACAAATAGAAACATCTGAGCAATGTGAATGGAAATTTAAATAGTGTGCCCAATTTCCCCTTTCGGGTTGGCTCTGAAAAGAGCCTTTTTTTGTTATTTTTGCAGATGCTTGAGAGACACCTTTTATTTTGTATTTTTTGTTAGTTTCGTTTTTCTTATTTTACTCCTAAAATCTTCACATTAGCTTCCCCAAAGCAACCCTTATGTTCCAAAACAGCATGCATTTCCCATACAAGATAAAGAAATGCCACCTTCTTTAAAATAAACAACATTACCAGAATCAATGGTTTCATTATTACGAAAGAACATACACGCTCTAAGCATGAAAGCAAACATGCCTCGGTTGATTGCACACCTAGCAATGTTTTGCTGAGGACAAAAAACAGAACTATTGTCCCATAGTTCCCTAGGTACTAAACTAGAAAAAATAACTTTGGCATTTGGAAGGACTTTCCAAGTGTTCCAAATCTGCCAACAAAGTAGGGGTACTGACATAGCCCAAATGCAAAGCACCACAGTGCATAAATACCACATGGGGACTGTTCACCCTGTCCATATCTTCACAAACTTGTACAATTCCCTGCGCATTGAAATCAGGCACAGTGTTCCACACCACCTCCACTCCTTTAACATCAAAATTGTTTGCCACATTCCTGCATTTAGCATACTGCTCCAAACCATGCACAAACATATCTCCAACCACCAACACCCTGACTTTCGCCATCTCTGCCATCTTCACTACACACAGCCTCTTTCAACACAAATCCACAACCTCAACACCTGATTGGATAATCCCTACAGTCCTATTTCCATGCCAAATATGTTCAGATGTCCCGTATGTGGCACGTTCTGTCCGCGGACAGTGGCGGTATCCGCGGAGCACGTAACTCTTGGGCAGCCCTTCTAACCTTTCCACTTCACTATCTGCACCATTCCCTCATTGGCTATAGCTAAGCAGACACACAACCATCCACCAATCACATCCAAGAACCCTACATCTAACTCCATCATCATAGTTCAGCATTTCAGATGTACTGTTGATCACTCTGAGTACAAGTCTCATGTCATTGGAAAGCACCTACTACAAAAACTACTGTACAAGTCTCCAAGATTTCTACTTGCAGCTTCATGCATATCCACATGCATGAATACAAACTACAGGTATGCATATTTTCCGAACAGTACATGTACAGCTCTTTTATTAATGCATATAAACAGAGTAACTGACCCTTAACCTGTATAACCTACAAAATGAACTTACTGTCATTTTTCCATCTGTTATAATCAACTGTCACTTGCGAACCTGTCTGCTCTTCAGTTTTTTTTACACACACAGCTATCTAAAAAAGTGTAATTTCATATTAAAAGATGGGAGAAATAACAGTATAATTGTAGAAAAACACTTTGTGATGTATTATAAAATTAAGCGCAGCCAGGATGAGTTCATGCATCTTTATACACTCAAACAGATAGACCGTATCATTAGAAAGGCGCCCAGCTGAAACAACACCACTGCCTCTACATCTCATCCTTCTGCTTTATTACCCACACCTTCAGACATGCATACATTCCTTGCTTTTATATACAGTTTCTGCCTTTACCCTACAAAAATAGCAAAATAAGTATGATTATTTCTTCTATCTCCTAAAATCCAATAACACAGCCTTAAGAAGCCAAGTTAGCTTCATACGCTTTGTATTATACTCATTTGTAAAGCATGTTCAACTAACAGATTCTAACTAAAATATACAGGCTGCACATAGGCAAAGGAAACTGCATGTACATAGTATGTTCAGTTATCAAAATACACTAAGACTACAAAAACATAAAAATCAATGTCTGAATTAACAACAGTGCTATAAACACACATATTTACTAACTTCTTTCTTTTACAATTGCAGTGAAGACCACTCTCCTGAAAAGCAGCAGCATCTGAAGTACGAACAACAACTCAGAAGAAACCTACTGCAACCTACCTTCCATACAATAAAGTAAGTACAATACTATCATAATGTTCTAACTGTTACTCAGACACAATAGAATGTTAGTATTGAAGAACAAGCAACTGTTTTAATTCTATACAATTGGATTTAGTATTAGTGCTTCCCCTCACCACTAGCTTACTTAGTATTGTCATCTGAACCCCAGTATAGTAACAAACAAATACAAGAATAGCCTTCCCAAATTGTTGTAGCTGACTATAAATCTTGATGTAGTGGCAAGTAACCATACCAAGAAAAGTATTTTACAAAAAATGTTCTGCCACAGAGTCCTTCAGAACCTTATGAAAACAGGAGAGAAATCATGCACAACCCTTAAAACCTACCATAGAAAATTAATCTTAGAAGCTCTCATAGACAGTGCAATCCTTCTCAAAAGGAAGTTATTTTATTTATTTTAGTTTTAAACAGAATGAACACACTAACAAACTAAAAAATAAAAGACTTCTCAATAAATGGAATGTCAATAAAAATAACTTCTTAAATATCTGTAGGGGTGAATGGAGTGACACCACGAGCACAGAACCATATTTCAATGAAGAAGCATACAAAAAAAAGCAAACAAACACAATTGCCATACATAGCAGTGGACAAGGATATGAACAATTTAATAATACCATAATGGAACAAGAAATGCTGCTTACAAAAATATCCCCAGAAAACTCAGTATTACCTCTCCATTCCACTGAACCAAAACATCCAGGGTACAAATGGCTGTGCACGTCAATGTGTAACATTGCCAAAAAATCTTTCAAATCTTTACACCAGTTCCGCAATCAGTATGTGAAAGACAGAGACACATTCAAAATGAAACTACTACAAAACATGGATACCTGTCCAGTGCGCAAATACACAGGACTACAAGGACATCCATTAGCTTGCATGTCAGGACCTATTTGCAAACGCACCTTCCATCATATCAAAATGATATCAACAAACACATCATTCAACTATAAGAAATCTAGTCTATAAACTGTACTATGCTAAAAGTCCTGCTTTAGCAATAGCCAATTTAAATAACAATCTTCTACATGGTACAGCCAAAGAACTACTTGAAGAAATAGAGCATATCCAGAGAAAATATTTTGGAAGTGAAAGCCACTTACAAAATGTAATAGCTTTACAACAGACTGGCAACAATTATACAGATGGCAACCTTCTACTACACACATACAAAAAAGAAATACTAAAATTTAAACCAATTAAAAGAAAGAAAAAAAGAAAAAAAAATTAAAGTAAATCCGTTGAAGTACCAAACCATGTGTGTGTGTGTTGCCACAGAAACTTTTATAAAAGTAGCACATAAACTGTAGACATAACATACAAAATAGAAGACAATGAAGATTTCAAATGGTTTGAATTAGCTCTCTACCTTATAGCAGAAAACAAATACGAAATTACTGACCCCTTAATACTTTGCAGTTACTGCACTGCTGCAAAACTTGACAACAACCAAACTCCTTCACATGCTATCACAAATAACTTGGAATTATTCCCGCTACCAAAACCATAATCATAATTCAAACAGTGCACCTATTTCAAGCAATAATACGCCTTCAACCAAAAACAGCAAAATTACCTCGCTCTTAATTGGTAAAAGGCATTTGTGGCAAAGTAGTTTATTTACCATTAGATCTAAAAGAAAATGTGCACACTCTGGGAGTGCAACGTCCAATAGAGAAATCTTTAAGTGTCTTAGTAAATGGTGTACCTACAATAGACAAAAGAATTTGGCAACAACTCGTAGACTTTCATAAAGTTAGACAAGCCTTGCAATATCTAAAAGACAATAATGAATGCTACAAAGAAATAAATATTGAAGAAACCTTAAGGGAAACAACTGAAATAATTCAAGAGTCACCAGAAACTGGCCAATTTGGAGTTCTAGATCCTGCTACAGTATCCAATATTTTAGACCATTATACAATTTATCCATTACCCTCTAATGACACTATAGATGATGCACTAGAAACGTACCAAATGCGACAAACCAAAGGATCACCAATCAGCATATGGGAAAAAAGTATAGAAGTACATGCTTTCCTCTACTCTTTCCTACTGACAAAGGAGGAAGGTACGATGATAGACCTATTCAGATAACAGCATCAGAATACCGCTCATAACGAATGTAAACTGAAGATCCAAGATTTAGACAAAATGTGGAATACATATTCCACCTACTCTTTGAAAGTGAACTAGCAACTCTATGTTACGGAGTTGCACACACATTAAAATCAGGAACCCACTTTCAAAATATGTCAGCTATGCAATTACTACAAAAAGTGCACGAAAAAGATGAGGTTTTACAATTAAGCATTACAAATCTGTTAGCAAACATGCATGGTACCAAAGAGTACTGGTTCCGACGTCACGGAGATGTACGTTGTATGATAAAAAACCTTGGCCCACCCACTTGGTTTGTTACATTAAGTTGTGCAGAATATGCATGGGACAATTTACATGATTTCCTACGCTTATCAAACAAAAACAAAACAAACATAGATATACTAACACCTGGAGAACTCTGCTCTCTAAATCCTGTTAATGTTTCAAGATATTTCCATCATCGCTTCATTGCTATGCTACACTTTATTTGTAATAAAACTGTTCCTTCCCTCTGAGAAGTGCAACACTTCTTTTGGAGAAAAAATGCCAAGCCAGAGGAGCAACACATATAAACATGCTTTATGGATTAAGGATGCTCCTAAATTTGGTCAAGACAGTGATGCCACTGTTTGACAGTTTATCGTAAAATATGTCACTTGTGAAATGCCTTCACAAACTACTAATAGTGACCTTCATGAACAAATTTTACAATTTCAAAGACACAAATGTGGGAAATATTGTTGTCTCAAATATATAAAAACAAAGGGAAATACTACACCAAATGCCGCTTTGGTTTCCCTAGACCAGTTACAACAACAGGTAAAGTAAACAACTTCATGTCTTCAGTTATACATAGTGTCAAAGGTAAATCACCTAAGAACACATATTACATAAAAAGGACAGAAGAAGCAAAATATATCAATGATTACAATGCAATCATTGCCCTCTTATGGAATGCAAACATAGATGTACAGTACATTGCAGACAATTCCATTGCAGTTGCACGATATGTCACATCCTACTTAACCAAAGCAGGAAAAACAGAGCTTCAAGACCTCTGAGATGACTTATAATCTGACAAAACACTGTCACAGAAATTGTACAGTTTAGGCATAAAAATGCTCTCTCATAGAGAATGTGGCTGCTATGAAGCAGCAGACCCTTTAACCGGCACTACTTTGTATGGAAAATCTGAAAATAAAGTATGGCTAAATCTCGGTCCTGCTAAATGTAGAAAAAGAGTACTCAAATCATATGAGAACATAGAAACAATTGCTAAAAATAATCCCAACAGCCAAGTCATTTTGAAAAACAATTTACTGGACACATACTACCCAAACAGGAGTACCACTTTGGAAATCATGTGTCTATTCCACATAGCCCAAAACTTCACATACAAAAATAATATAAAACCAGATAAAAACAAAGGTAGATACAGAGTGACAAATTGTGAAGGCAGCTTAGTAAAACTTACCAAATGAATCTTAATTAATCCTATCACATTTTCATTAAAAACTCCTCAACATAAAGAACTATATTACATGTCCCTGCTACAACTTTTGAAACCATGGAGAAAAGAAGAAGAGTTACTAGATATCTATGACTCCTATGAAGAAGCTTTCAAAGCAAATGAAAGTACTATAACAGATGTAAACTTTGTACAGTACAAAACAATGTTGCACAATGAACAGAATTATGAAGAAGACCTCCAGGCCCAACTAGATAAGGACACGCCCAACAGTAGTCAACCTTCTGTAACAGGAAGCCAAGAAGCACTGGGACAGCCACTAATAGCAAATGAGGCAGAATTAGCTATGACAGAAGTAGAAAACGCCAAGTGTCACTATGTTCAAGCTACAGAAGACTTCACTGTACTGAAATCAAAACTGAACAATGAGCAGCGTAGCATTTTCCAAGAAGTAACAAAACAAATTGAACATGGTATACAACATGAAAATAAAAACGATACCTGCCAAAACTACAAACCTATACTGCTGTACGTCAGTTGTCAAGCTGGTTCAGTCAGAACATTCTTAATCAAAATCATCAGCAAGTTCCTTCAACAATTGACAGACAACAAACTGTCAGCTGTTGTAACTGCCCCCCACAGGTTTAGCTTCCTACAACATAGGCGGTGTCACTTTACACCGGTTACTACTCCTTCCAGTAGAACACCAAAACAAATTAGATTATTACAAACTTTCTACAGAAGCTGCAATGGAACTACGCAGAGTTTTGAAACAAATGAAAATGCTACTAATAGATTAAGTGAGCATGGTCTCCAACCTAATGTTGGCTTTGATTCACCTCAGATTACAAGAGGTACTCAAAACAGACTACGGACAGCTCTTTGGAGGAAAACACATTATTGTTTTCCAAGATCTTCTTCAATTAACACCAGTGAAAGGTGAACCTATTTTTAAACAGAACAATCTCTGCCGTAAAACTCTTGACAGCATAGGAAATGTCAACCTTTGGCAACATTTCCAATACAGAGAATTAACAGAAAACATGTGCCAGTCTGCAGACCACACATACGCTAACATTTTAAAAAGTATTAGAGTTGGTTTACTATCTCAAAAAGCACAAGCAATATTAAAAACCCGGCACATCCATGCACTCTATGGCCAAATCTCATGTGCTACTGCTGCCATGGAACAATTAGCACACAAAAATGTCAATTGTATATTCTTAATGCCAACTCTTGCAAGTTGTTCAAAATTCAATGAAACATGTTAAAAAAAGAAATGGAACCAATAATTGAAATTTGCTCCACAGACAAACTGGATGTACATGGTATGACAGTACCCATGTGTCAACAAGCCACCACAACACAGCTGGTTTGGAGAAAAAATTAAAATTATCTTTAAACTGTAGAGTAATGCTTAAACATAACCTTGACGTGGAGCAAGGACTAGTTAATGGACCACTTGGTACAGTTGTTGGCTTTCAAACATACCCATGTGACAACAACATTCAGTTTGTCAATATTCTCTTTGACAAACTATCAGAAGTTTAAAGGATAGGACGCTCAACAGCCCGCTCCCTTCTTTTCAAAGACATGTATGTACGCAGAGAACAATTTTCTCTAACTCTAGCATACATAGTCACCATTCACAAATCACAAGGTCTTACCCTAGATAAAGCATTGATAGATATTTGGGGCACAGTCTTTAAAGAAGGCATGAGCTATGTAGCACTATCACGCATACGTACACTTGACAGACTATTTCTAATCAACTTTGATGCAAGTAAAATAAATGCTGATATTCCTTGCACTATACAATAGACTACGTACACTGTACACTCCCATCTAAAAACCTATCCTGTTCCACAAAAAGCAAAACATTCTAAAAGAAAACTACTTCAAACAGAAACAATACAGGATTTCACTGCAATTCCTCCAAAGAAAGTAAAAGAAGCTAATACTTCATCAATTACCACAACCAAAGACGAATCTACTGCTCACAGTAACTCAGGTACTTCTTCAAAGAAGCAACACACACTCCGAACAAATGACTTGGACACAGAACTGTCAGGTCCATTCAAATTTTCAAATATAACTGTTCTAAATTGCTATGCAAATGTAGCAATAAATATTCTATTCCAATTGCCACCAATTATTGACAACATTTACTTACACAATACAGACCAATTGTGTTTGCAAATGTTAGTCCTTCATAGAAATGCAACCAACAATCCTGACAACACCTACAGTGTTCATGGAATAAGACAAGAATTGGACTACTGTGGTGGAATGGTCAAATTCACTATAAACTCATAAGAAGATCCACAAGAATTTCTAATGTACTTACTGCAAGTACTGGAAAACAAAAACATACCTATAAATAAAATCTTCCAGATTTCATACATGTGGAAACATACATGCACTCTCTGCAGCCATGTGGCACAGGAACAAATCCTTAATGAACACTTTGTGTATGTATCCATACCTAACTGTGAATCCATTCCATTTCAGCAACTTCTACAAAATGCAAACCAGTGCAGATTATGTACTACCTGCAACTCAGATAATCGCTCCACCTTACAAATACAGACACATAGTAAATACATAATACTAATGCTTTTACATTACAATGCATATGGTACCCACAACAACTGCAAGCTGACTGGATTCACACATGGTCAAGTATCACTTGGTAAGATAACCTTCACAACAATAGGTATAATCTACCACGTAGGAGCCACAACCAATGCAGGTCACTACACTGCATATATAAAAAGAATTGTGGATGGTTCGAATGTAATGATAGTACCATTACTATAAAGCAGAGATTACCAGCACATCTTATAAACACTTATTTATTATTCTTAAAACCAAAATTTAATAACTAATCTGTGCATAAACATTAAAAAAAATTCCAATTACAAAACTATAAACAGTTAGAATACGCCAACAGGTATCTAACTGCCCCAAGATTCTGCAACAACCAAACAGATAAATCAGTACCACTAAAATATAACAGGTAACAAACAGTTAGAATACGCCAACAGGTATCTAAGTGACCCAAAAATCTGCAACAACCCAACAGATAGATGAATAACTTGAAAGTATAAATAAAAAACTATAGCCAGTTAGAAACGCCAACAGGTATCTAACTGCCCCAAAAAATCTGCAACAAGCCATAGATAGATGATTAGCATAAAACTATAAGTAAACAATTAGAATATACCAACAAGTATCAAACTTCCCCAAAAATCTGCAACAAGCCATTAGAAAGAAGATTCGCAAGGAACAACAAATAAACACTGAAAACAATGAAAGAAAGATTTTTTTCCCACAGACCCAATGATTTAATAAACAAACACAGAAACTGAGCAAATTGCGCTGTACAGTGGTTTGAAATATAGTCTAAAGTACTAAATATGAGGGTCGAAATAATGCAGAAATTTCTATTATGCAATGCAAAAACTCATTAAGAACTACCTACACTAACATATGATATTTTCTTTTATCACAGAGATTGAAAAAGAATATCTTCTCCAATTACCCAAATCATGAACAAAAATGTATCCAATCACAAAAACTCAAACAGTAAGTATATCATAATTCAACTCACAGATACTGCTGCATAACACAACCATTCAAACAAACATCAAACCACACACCACAATCCAAAATGTTTACTTCTATGGATTTGTTGTACTGCAGTGCTTGTTACCAAACTCTACAATATTAATTGCATGACTTAGCCAAAACTTCACATACAAACTCTACAAATCAAACAGTACACAAACTTTTGATTTGTGGATATTTGATGGATGTTTGATTCTATGGGTGTGTTATGCTGCAGTGGTTGTGGTAATTGCACCGGATCACAGGTTTGGCGGAAGGGTTATTGCCCATTCCCTATTGGGCCCATTCGGGAATTCCTCATTCCCCATTGGGCTCAATGGGGAAAATCCGCCGGCGGTAATCGTGCTGAAAAACGGAAAATTTGACTCAGGTTTCCCCCCAGCTCAGAGCTGGGGGGAAATCCGTCAAAGCCATGATCTGGCAGACCCTTAAATGCGGCAGTAAGAGCGCTACCGCTGCATTTAAGGGTTACCGCCAGACTCGTGATGAGGCCCTCTGTGCATACAAACCACATCCATCAACCTTATTGACCCATCCTGTAGCCTCTACATGCCCATCTCTATGGCCATCATCTGCAAAAGGGGAGTATGTAGCACGTGCAACTCTGGAACTATCGCAATGTCCACAGACGTTATGTGCTGCGCACGCACGGGAGTGGGGGAATACATTTCAACCTGGGTAGGGGATGTCGTTAGTTGTGGCAGCTCTGAATAGAGCCTTTTTTTTTTTTAAGGTGCTTCCATAGAATTTTTTTTTTGCGGTTTTTATAAGTATTTTTGTGTTTTGTAGGTCAGCTCACATTCTTACAATAGGGTTTTCAGTGCAACCTGTAGATTGTGAAACAAAATATCATTGCCAGTGGTCGACAAAGACTTGCCATTTGCTTTGAAAAGGTGTATATATCGAGAACCAGTGTTCTCATTCTTACAGGAGAACATCCCAGCAGCACTGAAGAAGTCATACATGTTTCTGTTGATGAGACCCCTTCCGACCTCTGGCTGGCAACAGGAATCATTGGAATAGTCCCACACTATTCTCGGTGGTATACATGAGAAAAGCACCTTGGCAATTGTAAAAATGTGCTTCACTGCTTTCATCAACTTCTTCAGTTGACAGTGCACACGGGAACAAGCCATGGAACCCAAATACAACACTCCATAGTGCACGACCACACCATGTACAGTTGCAAAAGTGGCCACTCGTTGAGATTCTGCACGCAGACCGCCAAAAGTGCACACATTGCCACAGCACCACAAAGCCTCCACTCCCTGCAAATTGAAATTGCCATAAAAGCATTTTTCGACAGCATACTGGAACAGATCTTCCACAAAGGCATCACTGAAGATGAACCAGTGTGTCTCCCCATCTCTGCCTGCCACCCTCACTACACAGAGTAAGGAAAAAAAATATTGTCGCCCATTCCCGTGATGCACACCCTGAGGACGTGATTGGACAATTTTCACAGTCCCATTTTCATTGGCCAGCATGGTGAGAAGCTCAGAATGTGATATTTGAGCGTCTCCAAGTATATCGCAAACCGCACCCCAGTACAGCAGAAGCAGTCCTTCTTCACTTTCCACAATTTTTTGTCCATAGCTACCTCATTGGGTACTGTGAAATAGTCACACATGCATCCATCAATGTCATCCAAGACGTTAGGATCTAACACTGTCACTTCTGTACAACACTGCAATGTACTGTTGCACATTGAGCCTCCAGGTGTGTCATTGGAAAGCACGTCCAGTGGAAAGTTCAGTAAAAGAATGCAAGATTTGTGCATCAACATTCATCCACATGAGCACCCATAACATCAAAGTGGAGGTATGAAAACTGTTTCTGCAGTATGTTTACAACTCTGTCATAAGTGCCTGTGCACACAGTATCTGCCAGTGAGCGTCCATTATGTTCTTAAAAAGCTTACTTTTTTTTCTCCCATCCACTATCGTCAAGTGGCACTTCAATTGTATATGCTTGCAACATTTCCATTTACCCGTATCACCCATTGTAATATCGAAATAAGAACTCTCTTCTTTCCTTCTGGCAAAACTACGATTGTGTTTGCCCACTAACGTATCTCCTACATAAATCATAAAAAAGTGCCACCAAAACCACCACTGAATGTATGTTACCAACCTACAGCAACGTCCCAAAAGCTCACTTTCTCCACAGTTGTGGATCACTGTAGGCTATACTATTGCAACAGCCATGTTTTAAATCTGCCTGCTTGCACTCTCTGCCCTCTGCAACTCATCCAGAAGAGGTCTGCGTGCCTTGTGCTTGGCCACAAGCCCAGGGATCATATCTCTATGGGTCTGAAATGTCTGCATTGGCTCCCAGTAGCAGTGAAGTATAAGGTCAAAATCATGTGCATTATGCACGAGGCCTTCTGATCCCTGGGGCCTCAATACATGCAACTGTCACTTCCTAAATTTCTCCATGCTTGACCGCTTCCCTCAACTGCCTCCAACTCCCTCAGGGTCACTCGCTTCAGCAAGCAATCAGTTGGTGGTAGATCTCTTTCTTCAGCTGGGAGCTCCCTCTGCAACAGCCTCCCTGCATCCCTGAAATGTGAGGAGAAACAACGCTGGTTCCGGAAGCAACTCAAAACGTGTCTCTTTGCCTGTGTTTTTTTTCCTCCTATCCCTACTGACTTTGTGGCCGAAACTGATTCTGCACTGGGTACGAGGCCACCCTTTGATCTCGGGCCCAGGCAACCTTTCTATGCCAGTCGCACGCATGCACTGGCTTTCGGGCAAACCCCACAATTGGGGACTGTTTTCTGTATCTCTAACAGTTCTACCACCACCTGATGTCTGCACGTATCCTTGCACTTGCCAACATTGGGCCGTATTTTTACTTATTGTCATTGTTTCTTCTTCCCATGTACTGCAGTTTCTCCTCCCCCTCCCCATGCCCTTTGGCGATCTGAGTGACACCTGGCGTAGTAGGTTTGTTGTGTCTGTCTCCCCTCTGTTCCCCCACCCTTGCCTCGGTGCGCCTTAAAATACTTGTGTTTATGCGCAGTACAAATGGCATATCATACAATATTACATTGTATGATATTATACACACATTGCATGCATAACAACTTACCTTGCACGCGTTACAAATAAAAATTCTGCAGCACCCCACTTACTGAAAACTTATGACAACTTATTCCAGAAAATCAACACTAAGTGTATGTTAGCAACTGCAGACAAATACATACTGTGCATGCATACAAACAGGATGCCTGCCCCTTAGCTTGCACACTTTCACCATAATCGTCTGCATTTCTCTGTACACAGAGACCTTCTGCCACAGTTTTTCCATACACACCACAACCAGAAACCTTATAGAGTAATCTATAATTGCCTGCACATACCATTTCCATGGCTACCATCCTGAAAAGGGGCGGATGTGGCACATTTAATCCTGAAACTTTTGCGAATTCCGCTGAGTTTACATGCTAGGAAGGGTGTGTGTGGGGGGGAAGAAGTGTGAAACAGGTTAGGGGATTGGGTTTTTATTTTTCCCTTGGAAAAGAGTATTTTTCTACATGATTACAAATAACTTTTTTTGTTTTTGCTCTTTATTTGACTTTCTCTTTTGGTTGTCTCATTACATTGTGACAAGATTGTCTTCAATACTTTTTGCACAGTGTAAAACAAAACAGCATTGCCAGTGTTGGTCAAAAAAATGCCATTTGAATGGAACAGTGCATATTTCGGGGTGGAGAACATCCCAGCAGTGGACCTAAATTGACACATGCTTCTGTTAATGAAACACCTTTTGACCCCTGGCTGGGGACAAATTACACCGACTTGCTCCCATGCTCCTCTTGATGGTATACTTGAGAAAACCACCTTGGCAGTGGGAAAAATTCACATCACTTCTTCCATGAACTTCTTTAGGCGACGGAGAAAATGTCCACAAAACATGTTCCCCAAATGTACAGCTCCATGATGCAGTACAACATCAACAGTACCGAGAAAGGCCACACATCTGAAAAGGTCAACCAGGCTGCCGAAACTGCCCTCATAGACAGTGCTCCAGAAAGCCTCCACTCCTTCCAACACAAAATTAGCAGCCATGCGTCTTTGTGCAACATACATGTACAGATCTTGCACAAAAGCATCACCTACTATTAGGACTCTTTGCCTCTCCATCGCTGCCTGCCACACTCACTGCACAGACTGATGGGGAAAAATAGTATTTGCCCTTCCTGTGAGCCAAACCCTCAACAACTGATTGGCTAATTCCCACAGTTCTACTTCCATGCCCAACATGCTTAAAAGGGCAGGATGTGACATGTGTGCTTTCTCAGCTACAGTGAGGGCCACGCCCCAGTACAGCAGGGACAGTCCTTCTTCCCTTTCCACTCCAGCCATGCATCCAAGGCACTAGGCCCTCACCACAGAAAACACACCATAGTACACCTTATGTTTAAATGT
Source organism: Ambystoma mexicanum (assembly GCF_040938575.1). Taxonomy (NCBI): domain Eukaryota; kingdom Metazoa; phylum Chordata; class Amphibia; order Caudata; family Ambystomatidae; genus Ambystoma; species Ambystoma mexicanum. Next base: position 727,371,586 of record NC_090935.1, on the reverse strand, counting down.
TCATGTCATGTGCAAATCACTCCCCATCTGCAATTGAGCCTGCCAGCTTTCACCCTGGCCACATGTTTGCATGCATGGCTGTATAATGTAGCATCAGATGTGCTGAACGGTATGTAGGAGCCTGTGTACATCGGCCATATTTTACATGTGTGGTGCTGAGCACTTCCTTTCATGCTGAAATATCTTACAGCACTTCCTAAATCAAGGGTCTTATAAGGACATAAACACAGCACATTGAAATGGTCATATGTGGCTCCTTATTGTGCAACCGGTGCAATGATGTACACCATATGCTAATCTACGCATAGGAGCTCACTTCTGCTGTTCTACCAAGTCTACAATGTCCCCCACAACCATTGTGTAAAAGTCACCAACTTCAAACACATGCAGCATTACAACTGCATGCCTGCATTGTGTTGTGATGGCTGTGGTGAAGGGCCAGGCTGCTGGGTGCATGACCTACGTCCTATGGTTTTTGGCCATGCACCGAACAGTCTAGGCCTTGGCTACACCCAGAACAACATAACAGAGCCATGCAGGTGAACATGTAGCCAGCTCGCAGAATTCACAAAGGCAACATAGGCACCGGCACTTCTACCCAACCACTACCCCATAATGCAGCGATGTATGCTAACATGTTCCAGTTACCATAATCCACACACATATCACATTGGTTGGCCCCCCTACCCACTTCCTTTCACAAAGCATTCTATTACTACCAACCAAACAACAATTTCTTGACAACATTGGTCCTGTTCCCAACACTCTAGTAAGTGCATAGAACCAATACTGCATAGTGCATGACAACACTTACTAATCTGCGCAATACAGACTACTGAAGCACATACAAGAACCAGTTCAACCGTACCCTCCTCTATATGGACACTAATACAACACTGCAACCTGTGGACACAGTACACCACTGAGCACTGCTGCATCTCCACCCATGCCACCACAACTGTAACAAGTAACTGCATACAAGAAATAGTGCAGAGTGCAGTACAACACTTACTAATGTGCTCAAGGCAAACTACCCAAGCACATATTGCATCCACTTCAACCATACCCGCTTCCATACGGACAGTATTCCAACTTTGCACACACTAGACACGGCGCAGCACTGCCCATTGCAGCATCTGCAGCCATGCACTGACAACTGTAAGATGTTCTAACAATCACCACACCCATGGAACCAACATTGCATGCAATGTAGCCAAACCACACACTCAAAGCAGCAATGCCGAACCTACTTGCAACCAGTAGACATATTTGTTGGTGCAAGGGCTCCAGCCGTGCATGCAATGCAACATTTGAAGGGTCTTATAAAGTGCAAACCCTGGCAAATGAAAATCTTCTCATGTGCCTCCCTAATGTGCCACATGTGCAATGACCTACACCATAGGCTAATGTACGCATAGCAGCTCCCTTCTGCTGTTCTAGCAAGTGTACAATGTCCTCTACCACCATTGTGTAAAGGTCCCCACCTTCGAAGACATGCAGAGTTAGAACTGCATTGCTGCATTATGTTGTGGTGGATGTGGTGAAGACCTAGGCCTAGACTGTTGGGTGCAGGGAGTACGGCCTTTGGCCATGCACCCAACAGTCTAGACCATTGCCACACCCACCACAACATAATAGAGCCATGCAGGCGACCATGTAGCCATGTGCTAGAATTCACAAAGGCAACATATGCACCGGCACTTCTACCCAACCACCGCCCCATAATGCAGCGATGCATGCTAACATGTTCAAGTTACCATAACCCACACAAATACCACATTGGTTGTCACTCCTACCCACTTACATTCACAAAGCATTCTATTGCTAGCAACCAGACAACAAATTCTTGACAACATTGGTCCTTCTCCCAACACTCTAGTAAGTGCATAGAACCAATACTGCATTGTGCATGACAACACTTACTAATCTGCGCAATGCAGACTACTGAAGCACGTACAAGAACCAGTTCAACCGTACCCTCTTCTATATGGACACTAATCCAACACTGCAACCTGTGGACACGGTACACCACTGCACACTACTGCATCTCCACGCATGCCACCACAACTGTAACAAGTAACTTCATACAAGCAGAAGTGCAGAGTACAGTACAAAACTTACTAATGTGCTCAATGCTAACTACCCAAGCACTTATTACATCCACTTCAACGATACCCTCTTCCATACGGAAAGTATTCCAACACTGCACCCACTAGACATGGTGCAGCACTGCCCACTGCAGCATCTGCAGCCATGAACCGAAAATTGTAAGATGTTCTAACAATCACCAAACCCATGGAACCAACATTGTATGCAATGTAGCCAAACCACACACTCAAAGCAACAATGCCAAACCTACTTGCAGCCAATGGACATACTTGTCGGTGCAAGGGCTCCAGCCGTGTATGCAACGCAACATTTGAAGGGTCTTATAAAGTGCAAACCCTGGCAAACAAAAATGGTTACATGTGCCTCCCTAATGTGCCCCATGTGCAATGACCTACACCATCGGCTAAAGTATGCATAGCAGCTCCCTTCTGCTGTTCTAGCAAGTGTACGATGTCCTCCACAACCATTGTGAAAAGGTCCCCACCTTCGAAGACATGCAGAGTTAGAACTGCATTGCTGCATTATGTTGTGGTGGGTGTGGTGAAGACCTATGCCTAGACTGTTGGGTGCATGGCTTACAGCCTACGGCCTTCCACCATGCAACAGTCTAGGCCACACCCACCACAACATAATAGAGCAGGCGACCATGTAGCCATGTGCTAGAATTCACAAAAGCAACACATCTACAGCCATGCACCGACAACTGGGAGATGTTCTAACAATCACCACACCCATGGAAACCAGATTGTAGCAATGTAGGGAAACTACACACACAAAGCAACAATGCCAAACCTACTTGCAACCAGTCAACATACTTGTCGGTGCAAGGGCTCCAGCCGTGCATGCTGTGATACTGGTAATTCATCGGGGGGACAGGGCCTCCGTAACCTTTGACCTTTACTGCTTTTTATCGTGTGTTCTGTCATGTTTTCCACGCAGGAGTTCATGTGGGACTCCTGGCGGTGCAGCTCTCTCTTTTGGTTTGGTGTACAGACCCATGGGATACCCTTATGGCACCCCAGGGTGACAACCCTGTGCCCCGAATTTATGTTTTTGTGCACCTGTGTGTGGCCCACAGAGCAGGGTATGGGCTGGTGGCAGAACCGTGATGAATTGACTGGTGCCCTGAGCGTCCTCCATTTTGGGATGACCAGGCCCTGTCATTGGAATCGGTAGATTCCTGATGGAGACAAGATGGCCCCCGTGGCCTCTTGCCTTCCATCACCTGTTACCTTGACCTTCCCGAAGACCCGGGAAGCCCTGACTCTGTCCCTTCCCCCTGACTGGCTGCGGGGTGGAAGTTCCATATATGGTAGTGTGAAGAAGTGCCAACCAGACTGTCTGGAGTCTTCCCAACGACTGTATGCTGTGGGTACACCTGTGGGTGGGACCTGGGTGAATGAAGTGTGTGACGAATCTACACTTCTTGTTGTGTATGTCTGGTATCTAGTGTTTGACACAATGACTAAGACAGCCCTGCCCAAAACTGGTATGAATCCAGTGTGTAGTGTTGAATGGTGTGGTACTTGTCCGAATCCACATTCTGTGTTGTGAGTGTCTGGATGGAGTATAATGGCCAGAATACACTGTGTCCCTGATTGGCTGACTGACTGCTGAATGCCCTTCGCAGTGATTGGCCGCCTGAGTGTGAACCAGCAGAATAAATGGGAGATCAACAGTATATCTGGGGACCTCTCACTGCTAGGAATCGTGTTCAAAAGCTAAAGTCCAAACCATGAAGAGTAACTGGTGTGAAACTGAAGCTTGACCTTGAAGCCCCGCTGGAAGAGAAGAATTACTGTTGCCCTTCTTCATCAATCTGAAAGCTGCTGTGTCTCCAAGGACTGACCCAGAGAGGACCTGGTAAGGCGCCCTTTTCCCGAGCTACGAGGGACCGTCGTACACCAACTGATCTTTGTCAAAGCTCCCTGGTAGACAGACCTATGAAAGGCTGCCAACCGGAGACGGGGACTGCTGCGGAATCCCAAAGAGAAGTTCCCAGACTGTTGCCCGCCACCGTTGATGACCTCCGTCACCGACCGGAGCCGCCGTGCTCCTGTTGCCTAAGAACTTTAGATCCAAGGATGCTCTCGTCTGCACCGTCACCTGGCTTATCCCGCCAGAGAAGGCCAGGCCGTCGATGCGCTGAGGAGCATCTGCCGGTGGGTTTTCCGCCACCCAAAGACCACAGAGATGCCAACAACTCGATGCCCTTGCTGTGCCACAGTTCTTCAAACTCTTTGCGGTCCAGAACTAGCGACATCGAGGTGCCCCGCATGCCTCTTCCTTGCAGGATGTTTACGCATCCCCGTCGACGAGCACCGCCAGGAAAGAAGCTGCCACTTCACTGCTGTAGTTCACCCTGTTCTCTGTCGGACGTTCGACGACCAGTGACGCCTGCCTTAAAGGGAGGGTATTCAAGAAGGGCCGTCGATTCCCCAATGAGGAACACTACAACGCGAGGTAATTTGGGGTTCTTGAACTCTATATGGACTGGGCCTCTGATATATCTTTATTCTACAGGTTGCCCAGGTGGGGGGATCGCCACACAGAACTTTGTCTAGAGGTAGGGGCCAGTATTCTGCCAATTGTTCTAACCAACGGTTTTCCTCTTATATCTATTGTTGGTTTCCTTTATGAACTGATTTGTGTGACATTTAACCGTACAGTTGATGCACTTCAAAGAGATCTAATTGTAATTGTGGTACCACGTAGAACTGTATATTTGCCATTATAGATAACCAAGTACAAAGTAAGTTATCGTGATATTGTACATACCATTGAATATTAATTATATAAAGACTGTGTTTTAACTAATACAGTGTGTGGACATTCCTTTGTGGGTGCGTGGGGACTCCACTGTACTTAAGAACCAGCCTGCATCACCTCCTGAGAAGCTAGGCCTTGATTGTTCGACCATGTACCAATAATAGAGAATCTTGGCTGGGGTCCTCTGTGCCTCTCCTCTGCCATATAGAGAGCAGAAGTACAGATGCCCCTCCAGTCTTTACACATGAAACACAACATTTGAAGGGTCTTATAAAGTGCAAACCATGGCAAACACAAATGGTCACTCATGCCTCCCTAATGTGCAACACGTGCAATGACCTACACCATATGCTAATGTACACATAGCAACTCCCTTCTACTGTTCTAGCAAGTGTACATTGTCCTTCACAACCATTGTGTCAAGGTCCCCACCTTCAAAGACATGCAGAGTTAGAACTGCATTACTGCATTATGTTGTGGTGGGTGTGGTGAAGACCTAGGGCTAGACTGTTGGGTGCAGGGCCTACGGCCTATGGCCTTTGGCCATGCACCCAACAGTCTAGGTCGTGGCCACACCACCACAACATAATAGAGCCATGCAGGCTACCATGTAGCCTACTGCTAGAATTCACAAAAGCAACATAGGGACTAGAACTTCTACAGCACCGCCGTACCATAAAGCTGAGATACACGCTCACATGTTCCACTTACCATAAGCAGAAACATACCACAGTGTTTGGCACCGCTACCCACTTCCATGCACAAAGCAGTGTATTAATGCCAATCAAACAACAAAATATTCACACCATTTGTTCTGCTCCCAACACTGTACTATGTGCATAGAAGCAATACTGCATAGTGCACTACAACACTTAGTAATCTGCGCAATGCAGACTACGCAAGCACATACAAGAACCAGTTTAACTGTAGCCTCTTCTATATGAAGAGTATTCCAACCGTGCAACCAGTGGGCAAAATTCAGTACTCCTCACTGCAGAGTCTCCACCCAAATGCCGACAACTGCAGGACATTCTAACAATCGCCACATCCATGCAAACAACAATGTGTGCAATGCAGCCAAACCACACACACAAACCAACAATGTCCCACCTACTTGCAACCAGTGGACATACCTTTTCAACTAGTTGGCATAATTTTCAACGCAAGGGCTCCAGGCACGCATCGAAGGAGCTACAGACTTACCTCACATAACACACCACAGTACATGCTATGTTTTAATGTTCTTGGCAAGTGGAATGCACTCCCCTTCTGCAATTCAACCTGCCATCACTCATCAGAGAAAGAGATCGCTGCTGGAGCTGTCATGCCATAATGAAGGCTGCCTGCAATCACCACACAAGGTTGTTGCCTGGTGAGGTAACTGCAAATCGGCGTAGTATGCATGGATACTGGTGGCACACCACTATCTTCTTCTAATGAGATATATCAGATGAAGCACTTCTCACTCCCCCATCCTTTCCATCCCTTATTCCCACCACCAGATGCTGTAAAGTATGTTTTCCAAGCCCTTTCGCTGCTGCATTGTCCTCAGACACAACATGCCGGTGGTATGGAAAACGTACACCGCACATCAGGTCACTGTACTGCAGAGCGACCAGAGAAATGGAACGCTGGAGCGCAGCCAGATATGACTAACTTCATTGGGCACACTGGTACGTAGCCATTCACACAATGCCGTAATGTCTTGGCACACACACCACAACAGTCTCCTCCAATGCACCATGGCGGCGTTTTCCCAAAAACGTTGATGCACAGCACGCTTCCTTCCAGCCAACCACTGGCCATGTCCAAAGTTTGCCGACAGCACAGAGTACTGCAAGCCAATGAGACTTCTGTCCACGGAGCGAACAGGGAAATGGGTCCACGGAGCGGAGTCAGATATCACTCATTTTTTGAGATGTACATTTCAGTTCTTTGCAACAAGCATACTGGTCGGATGTCCACCAAAGACAAAACAGCACGCTTTCTGCCACAAGCCCCCACTCCTGCCTCAAATTTGGTGCAAATCCGTCCAGCGGTTCGGCCTGTAGCTGTGTGCAAAGTTTTTCCCCATTCCGTCTATGAAAAAAAAAATGTGGGACCCCCCTATAACTTTGCCCCCTTTGCACGAAACCTCATCAAACTTGCTGATACGATTCAGATGGGGCCATATACTTTTTTGCACAGTTTGGTGAGGATTCCTTCAGGGAGAGCGAAGTTATAAGCTGCCGAAGAAGTGGTCTTCCTATGGGTTTATCAACTTAACCATAACTACACGCCTGCTACCGCGTGCCATGTGATATATATATATGTATATATATATATATATATATATTATATACTCACCCTGCCTGATGTCTGTCAGTGCTTAGAAGAGATATATATACTTTAATCAAACACATCATATGCAATAGTAACTAAATCACAAAACACTGCACAAAACACACCCCTGAAGAAAGCACCCAGAATAAGCAAATATAACAAAATGCATCACTCTGAATAATTAATAAGTGGTGAAAGGCAAGTAAAATCCACAATGTTCTTGACGTGGATATGTTTGTGGGGCAAAAGGGATAGAAGTGACCTAACCAGTCTCTAGAGACCAGCACTGGACCAAGGGGGCAATTACCCGTCAATAGTATCTTTTTGCAGTTCTTGATGGTTCGATTTTGTCGAACCAGGCTTCAAGCGGTTAAGTGAGCTGTTTGAGCCAAATTTGGTTGCAGCAAGTCACGTTGATCCAAATTGCGAGCAGCCCTCGAGTTGGGCGAACACGGTGCTCAGACAAGTTGAAAGGCACCTTTTGAGCAATGGATGCTGGCATGCTCAGCAGGATCGGATTCGTGTCAAGCCAGTTTGAGTCAGGGTTGTCACCTCTGGATAGGGTTTGAGAGTGACTCTCCTGAGGTTCAAGTCGTGCATCAGTGATGGTTTGAAGCAGTGATCCTGATTCTCCAGGGGTGCAGTTCAATGAAGAAGCATTTCAAAATTGAGCCGGGGAGAGTAGTTTGTGTGACAGCCGGTTCGAGTTGGCGAGTTGCACTGCAGCAGTTTGAGTCGACGTCTGGTGTAAAGCAGTTGATTCGAGCTGAGCCGGTGAGGAGCTCCGCAAGGCATGATGCAGTGTGGAGATGGTTCGAGATGCAAGCACTCTGGTTTGAATACTTTGATTGAGTTCCAAAGGCAGCACCAGTGTGCCCTGTAGTTCGAGATGTGGTAAACCTTATTCAAAAGGAGTCTGACCTGTGTTGTTAGGTGATATGGGTGATGGTGGCTGTCTTGACCCATAGGGTTCTGTGAACACCAATCTAGGGATTCAGGGTAAGATTGGTCTTTGTTCTCGTGCACCCAAACACTGGGGAGGCTGGCGCACAACTGCAGGGGTCCTTTGACATAGTGAGGTACAATTGTAGCTGGCCGAGAGGCATGTATTATGCCAACACCGCCCCCCCCACTGGTCCCTCTGCTTTGGACTTTTAGTCTTCACCTCACTCATGGAGGACTTTTGAAAGATCAACTCTCCCAACAGAGGTCCATTGAATTATTTCTCATGTGTTTTGCAAAATTGTGAGCAATTTGACTGGTGGGTGTGTGCTCGCCTGGGCTTTTGTGAAATTGTATATGAAATTGAACGATGTTAGATGAACTGCAGAAAAATGTGTGGGGCTAATCCACACACATTTTCCTATGCTCACTGCACGACATACACATAGTCATGTGTACTCTGGATGGACACAGCCTACCGGCACAGTCCTCCCTGTCATATGTACTTGGGATCTGACAGGTAGAGTACACAATGCATCTCAGAAGGAGGAGGGCCAAAACCTTCCTCCTGCCATGGGCAGCCTAATTAACTGTCAAAGGTGCCATTTGTCCACCATGTCCATTGGTTAAACCTCTGCAGATGGTGGCCACAATTGACATAATTAATATTGTAATAGAGTATACTTCAAATAGATCCACATGGGGCTTGTCTGTAGAGGTTAACAAAAGACAGGAAACCCCCAACGACCTATTATATGCACTGTGACAACCAGAAGCCAGCTCCCACCTCTCAGTATCAAGGGCAGTGACCTGTCAAGTCGGGGACTATGTGTTTACAGTAGGCAACCCCAGTAGAGGGACCCCATTCGAAAGTTAAGAGTATGTCGATTGATGGAGAAAGAAAGTCTGTTCTTGCTGCAGCTTCAAGGGAAATATGACACTTCAAACAGGAACGACAGAGAGCTCCAGTAACTAGAGAGACCCTTTGATCCACAGCAGACAGGAAGATGGGTGGAACTTATTGTTACATGTTTTCACCCCTTTACCTTTTCTGGTGCAAAGCACTCTGGTTGTGACCTCATGCATACATGAGATTGTTGGTGGGGACCCAGGATTGGTTCATTACGGTAGGCTTTGTCAACACCAATCGCTGTGGCCCATTTGGCTTTAAAGGAGGGCTGAGCCCCTCTTTTGGGCAGATCGTCTAAAGGTTTTGCAAAGAGTAACAAGAAAAACTAATTTGGACCGTGGCTGAAGGTACAGTCTGCTTTACATCTTCCGCCAGTGAAAGAAGGCCTGGATTTACAAAGAGGGAAGCAAGATCCCTTTCCTAAACATCTTCCAGGGAACAGATGGAGGTACTTAATCCAGAGGACTCCAGAACTGGTACCCAGCCAGCACACAGCATGCCCTGCTAAACTCTGCAAGCAAGCTTCCTAGTTGGGAAGTGCCAGAGAGTCTCTGAACCAAGCCAAGGACAGGACCGTTGCCTGCAACACTCTCCTCAGCTTTGGGCAGTCCGCCTTAAAGGATGACATGAGCCCAGTGAAGAAGCTAGGAGAAGTGCATCGACAAGCATCAACCAGCGTCTGCCTTAATGGACATTTCAAGCCAGTCGAGCCTCTCAAGCTGCAACCGACAGCACCGCTGACTGTTGTTACTACTCAGTCGCTCACGCCATCTGAGATGCCTCGAGCAGTGCTTCAGATTACTGCCCAGCACGACTAAGACAACGATTCCCAACCTCGAGTCACCGTGTAGGCCACTCTCGCTCGCCGAAACTGCCTGCCACCGAATACCCGCAGCTGTCTTCCATCTTGAACTCTGTCATAGAAGCTGCAAAGCACCCTGAAACCGACTCTACACTGTCGAGCACCAAGAACTTCTACAAACAAAAGGTACATTGTGGTTCTGTCCCCCTGGTCCTTCTCCATAGCCCCTAGTGACATTGCATGACCCATTGCTCACTTTGTGCTGAAACCAAGTATTCTTAAACTATTGCGATTAATGACTTCACAGACTACCCTCCTGTCAGTATCCAGAGTGCATTCCTTTTTCTTCTTGAATCTGTCTGTCCTCTGCATTCCTTTACGGGGTGGGTTGTATTTTGTAGTGTGCTAGAACTGTCTGTTGACCGATAATAAAGTAGATATTGTTATACAACCTTCCCTGGACAGTCCCCTTTATCATGGGCTAATAGTTGTATTTTTGCTGTGTTGCAACTAACCAATGATCCACAACCTTGCAGAGATAAGCCTGCCGTTCCGTTCACTTTACCAAAATTGGGCAAGGAGCTTTATAATTTGCTTGGGTTTCCAATCTGTTCAGATCCCATCTGGTGTACTAGAGGTGTGGGGCTGATTGGTGGTTTAGAAACCAATATTCATCCATGGACAGCTGGTGCCCCGGAAGTTGACTTGTCACAAAGATGAATCAAATAAGGAGTGGGAGACCCCTTCTCTTAAAGGCAAAGCCCCCCCCCCCACCATACACAAAGATACACAACACTAGCCTGCTTTAGCGGTCCAATTCCTGCTCTTGAAATAGTTTTACTTTGGCTTCTGACAGCCTTGTCTGGGCAGAATACACATACTTTCTTCATAGCTGAGCTGGTTTTACAGGGCTGACACGTGTGATATCAAACGCTCAGCTGTAATAATCGTGAGAAATAGCATCCACCACACCATAACGCTGGTATGGCTCATATTCAAAGATGTATCTGCCAGCAGGATGATAGATAATTGGGTTTTGCCACAGGGAAGCATCCCTTATATGCAGCCCCTGCACCACAGAGACTTGGGTGTCCCTGCAGCTGTCAAATGGGCACTTGTGACCTCTGAACCTGCTATGTACCACTGACAGAGCAGACTCTGCAGAGCAGGATACTGAGGCAGCAGGGTGCAAATACACACTATGCTTAATCTGGTCAGCAGATTTCCCTTTCAGAGCTAGAATTACCTGCATGGTGTGTTATTTAATGAAAATCAAAAAGGCCAGGGCTTCCACACCTTTGTAACATGGCAATTCCTCACATTAGGGTCATTATCACAGCTCATTGAGTGTATCCATGTTATTTTCTGTCTCAAAATATTTAACTTGGTTTAAATAAAATGTCTCCAAGTGTTATTATTTTTTTTGCTGCTGGATGAGTCGATAACAGAGATGTAATGTATAATAGGAAGCCACGTGTCTTGACGTCCGATTGCTTGTTCTCAGATTTCAAAACCTCCTCGGCTTCATAGAAATACCTTTTCTCTCGCGGTGCTTCTTCCTCTGTGAAACGTGTAACCAACCTTAGAGACACCGGGAGTCATTAAATGGTGGAGAGTGTAATTTGCTACAAGCCAGATTTAGAAGTGATAATGAAATTTCCACCACCGAACCCAGGCTTTTGGTAGCTGAAGCACGTGCGTCGCCACGCGTTGGCAGTCCAGACGCAGGCTCAGGCCCAGTTCTGATTTGTGTCAGTTGGCAGGGTCCCCAAGAGGGTCTTCATAATGATGCACTTTATGCCATTATGTCAAGGGCACAGATTTGACCTTGGCCACAACTGCTCCTGAGGGTTGGCCTGAAAGGTGCACTCGCAGTCTCGGCGTTTCTCTGAGGGCTCCATTGCCCTTCTCCAGCACAGCCCGTGCACTGACAAGCAATACCGTTCGCCATGCAAAATGGACGAGTGCATGTTTGCAGATATCTAGAGACTAAGCACGCATTTAGTTGTGTTTGTTTTTTTTCCAATGTATGTATTTTTCTTCTGGTTGCCCCCTTCTCTAGCAGGCAAGTAGCTGCTTGTCCGCACTGTGCTGAGACATGCGGGCTGCCGACTGCGCCTACGTCAGATCTGACAGCTGCTAGTAAAGTTAATTGGGGTCATTGCATCTGAAACAGGTGATTGTATAAGGCTTGTGTTAGTGGTAAACAGCCTGTATAATGTTTCGGTCTCTGTAGAATCCGCAAACAAGTTCGCCTTTAATGTAGAAATGCGATGTTACTTTGTTTTTTACACGATGAAATAAGGACAGCTAGGATTCGCTAAAAAGTAGCTCGTGCGATGGATTATCTGTTTGGACGAAGAACTGTTTGTGTATACTCGGGCCATAGGTATAGAGGTATGTGAGGAAATCAGTCAAAGAAATGAAAAGAAACACACGGCTTAAATAGCAACGATAACAGCTTGATTGAACCATGCGTGGGTCGAATTGTCTCCTTTACCAACGCTGCTGCTGCCTTGAATCTTGCTGGCTGCTTTACATGTAACACGATTCAGTCACAAACACATCCTCACCTGTGTACTTCTTTTGTTAAAAATAAAATGGCCGCCAATCACTTTCGCCTCTTTGATTGCACTATGTGGCATTACTGGTATACAATGAAGCATGTAACCCTCCCTAAACTTCATTCCTCAGAGTATCAGAACATGTGTGCTTACTACTTAACTAGCCCAAGCGATGCGTGTTACAGGGTGAATTGTGAACCTGTCAGAACCACTGCAACAGAGTCCCTGCATGTATTGGCGGCCACAGAGTGTTCCTTTCAGATCCTGGTGCACCGCCTACCTCTAACAAAGTCGTAATTGACATTCACCAGTGCCTCATGTGGTGTCTGTAGTCCCCTCTAGCACAAAAACCTGCCTATGTCACTAATTGGCACATTCTTCATAGGGGTGAGCCCAACTGTAGAAAAGGCTAGCATGTCATGGTTGCCCCCTTGTCTGTCTACATTAGGTATAAAATGGTGTCCCAAGAATGATGTATGATGTATCATATGTCATGGTTTTGTTATAGGAAAGCAGGGTAAGCGTGTTGTTGGTACATAATTGCACAACAACGTCATTGAAGTGGTTAACGTTGCCTGCATGTCTGTGTAGGCCGGAAAACAATTACCCCTAAACATCCTCCATAAAGCCTCCCTACCCTACAATATTGTCAGGCTGGTCAATTTCTACAGAGCCTGTGAACCACTCCCAATGCACATTTCCTCATCAGCACCTGTGCAAGGTGTTGGTGGGTCATATTTCTCTTGCAATGTTTTCACTTGGGGCTGATGCCAAGGGGAGAGCCATAGCGTTAATGTTATGAAATCCCTCAATTCGGATTTTCCAGGCCCTTCCTTTGACAGGCCACTCCAAGGGCACAAGGAGATGAATGTGTGTATGCAAGGTGTCTTTTTTACCTAGCAATAAAATATAGTAAAAAAAATATTGTTAAAAGGAGACGGAATACTTTATTAGTTGTGATGTCAGGATTGGAGGCAACTGTAGCATCGGGGAGTTGGGCTGTTGGGTAATGTAGTTTGGTGGATAAGGGCAGGACCTAGGGAGTGGGGGGGGGGGGAATTAGCACAGGGGAAAGGGGAATGAGTTCAGTTGTGTGGAGGAAGGCAAATAAAGAGGAAGTGTGGTAACGCTCCTGATATCCGCGTCTTCCTTTATTGAAATGCTGTGTAGGCCACGACTTCAAGGGCAGTCCCCGTGAGGTGAGACTGTACCCTAGGATTTCTCCACCATCAGTGAACTGTTGAGGGCCCTCGCAAAGCAGCAGGTACCATTTCAGGGGTCGACAGTGTGCCAAAAGGCATTTACAACCCTTTGTGACTGGATAGCAGAGGCTGAGAACATGGCATACTTCGAGGCAGAGAGAGAAAATGAGCTCACTGTAAATGCAAGCCCTGTGGGGCTGGGCGCCATCTTGGCACATAAGGTGCTGGACAACTCCCATCAGAGAGTCAAAAACCAAACAGGCATATTGACAGGCTGAAAAAGAAAGTTTGGCCGTCGTCTGGGCCTGTGAACATTTTCATTATTTACCAGAAGCCATTTACAATAATCACAGATCAACAGGCCCTATTGTTCTTATATGGGAACCCTCAAGCGAAAATGTCCCCTCGCGTTGTTCAATGGGGTCTGCGGTTGCAGGACTATGGATGTACCATCATTCGCCGGCCAGGGAAGGAGGACAATCTGGAGAATGTATCAGAACCGTCAGTGTCTGATCGATACATCAGATACCTAATACAACAAGCAGTTCCACAAGGATTGGACCAGGTGAGGCTGACACAAGAAGTAGAAAGAGACGCATCCATTAAAATTTTCATTGAGGTTTTGAGGTCGGGGAGGTGAATGCGACCCAAAGTAGAGGGGTCGGATGGAGTTGTCAGAAGTGCAGAGAGATATGGATGGCCTTCAACTGCCTGTAGCAATACGATGGTGGTACCCACACCGCTCAGGAAGCAAGTGGTGGAATTGGCATGTGAAAGACACCGGGGAATTGCGTCGACCAAAAGGGTGTTGAGACAGAAGGAATGGTTTCCCAAGTAGCCTCAATGGTAGTAGACCTACTAAAGGAGTGCACCAGCTGTTGTCTGATCACACCCACTAGACACCCCGAGCCCCTGAGAATGACTGACTTCCCCGCTGGGGAAATATGTGCTGGCAGTCATGGATGAATATTCACGGTTCTCTGAAGCACATATAGTATCTTCCAGGACATCCTACCATGTCAATCCAGTACTGGACCAACTATTCACCTTGTATGGCATTCCTAGGCAGGTGAAGTCAGACAACAGACCCCAATTTACAAGTCAAGACTTTAAAGCATTCGCTGAATAGATGGGGTTCAGCTACAGAAAGATAACTCTATTATTGCCCCAGGCCACAGACAGTCGAGCGATTTATGGACAATTTGAAAGGAGCGCACTCCAGATATCGCATTTAACAGGACAGCCGTATGAACAGGTGCTACATCAGTTGCTACGAGACTACTGGAGCACACTCTACAGCTCTATAGGGAAATGCCCTTCAGCAGTAATATTTGGTCATAGCATTCGCACTTGGCTGCCACAACACAATACGGAACATGAGAAAAATGTTGAAAATTATGTTTTGAGGGCAACTCACATGGCTGCCAAGGAGAAGATGAAACAACATGCTTACACTAGGAGGATGGCCAAGGACTCCTCACTGATGCTGGGTGATGTGGTAGTTCTGAAGCAGCCCAGAACCAACAACCATACTGCCACATTTCACGTGGAACCATTGGTCATCTTAGGAAAGAAGGGTTCCATGATCACTGCAGAAGGCGATCGGTGCCAGGTGATGAGAAACATGTCTGTGACTGACCCGCCACAAAGGAGTGGAATTTGTGAAAATGAGATCCTCTACTCCTCAGATGAGTCCTATCAGGGTGATGGTGAGGACTCTGATTGGGCCAAGCCAGATGACCCTGTGTCTGTGTCCACCAACTCAACACCCACATATTTACACTGGCACGTTTAACGTCAAAAGCCATAAAACTGATAAGTTCCTGGTGGCAGTTTAAAGTATATTTAAACCAAAAGCAAATTCAAATTCCGACCAAACCCCTTGTAATAAATAGTTGTTTTGATGATGTTACTGCTTCCAGGGCACCAGTGGATGGTTGTATATCTGATTTCAGGTTCACACTGATATCTAATAATATAATAAAAGACCATATGTACGTTTGTTCCTGTATGTGCGTCTGATGCAGTAGCTCTGCCTGATGACACCTCTAGAGGGAGCTGTTGCCTTAGGATATATAGAGACAATGCCAACTTGCATTGCTACACCTGTTGTCGCCACTAGAGTGAGCTATTGGCTTGGGATATATAGTGGTCCTACTGTGTCAATGAAACCCTGAACTTTGGCCCGTGTACACAGGCCTGCCTGTACACTAGTATATATATAAACTTTTGTCCCACCCAAAAGAGTTTTCACCTTCTTCAGACTCCAACCTGCAGGGATGCTTTCACAGAAGTCCAATTATTATACCAGCACATGCAGCAGTTACGTTGCATCTGCAGGGGAGAAGACTATCCAAAGTGATAGTACTCTCTGAAGAGTTGAGCAAAGTGAGATCAGTTGTGACACCAACTGCTCATTAATTATTTAAGGCTTCGAGTTTGAGAGAGAACATGTACTGAGAGTCTATGAATGCCAGCACACCATTCATCAAAGGCATAATGGAGTTAAACATGTGAAGACAAAAGAAGGGGAGTGACAGGCTGAGGTGCGCTCAACTTTTCAGAAATGTGGGTGGTCCAATGCTGCAGACACTGCACAAGAGTTTACCCTAGGTTCCTCCAACAATGAAACAAGAATAATAGTTGTGCAGCTCTACTGCACAGTGGCCTCAGTATTAAATGTTAAAATCCTTGACAATAGAATAAAAACTAAGAGTCCTTGAATAATAAAGATGAACATCCGAAATAGTGAATGGTGATTTATTGTGGTCACAGCCACGTGTTTCGAACAATGGGTCGTCCATAAGGCAAAAAATAGTGGGTTATATCCTTAATAGGACTGTGATCAGGGAAAGCAGGAGCATGCATCGTACCTACTGGATACAATCCAACTGTAGTCTGCTGATTAACGCCCTGCACCCCCAGGTCCAAAAGGTTGAATCTCACTTAGCATTCAGGAAACTAATCAAAACCTTGTTGTTCAGCTAATCACCTTTATCCTATGAATACTGTATCCTCTAGTCTGACTATGTTTGTACCGCTCACTGGAACTGTATCATGCTCACTGTAACCAAGAGCCAGGTACCTCTATGTAACCACGACAACTTCATGTAACCAAGAAAATCTCATATCAAGCTCACTGTAACCAAGAGCCAAGTATCCCTATGTATCTAATTAACTAAGACAACTGTGTGCAAATAGGAAAATCTCATGCAACAGCACATTGATGCCCGTGGGCTGCTAATGCGCTTTACAACCACACACAAAAAATACCTGGAAGGGACCACTTTGGATCATTTGGAAAATCATCCTGCGTGATAAAAAAGGAGTAAAGAGATGCTAAAAACGAAAAGCCTATGGGAAAATGTTGACATTTCCCTGAACTATATCTACCCACTGCAGCTCATTGACAAAGGGACAATGATGAAATAGACATGGCCAGCCTCACACATGTGTAAAGGGCCTTCATAGACTTTGCAGATCTCCTGCAATGAAAAGAGGTGGTCTAGATGCAAAATGGTTACTATAGAGACCACATTGTCACAGCACCAGTACAGCTAATATTGAATTCAAGCCTGAAAACCTCTAGTTGTTACCTGACCATCTCGATGAAAACAGAGAATGCTCCTGCA
The DNA here is from genome assembly GCF_040938575.1 of Ambystoma mexicanum. Taxonomy (NCBI): domain Eukaryota; kingdom Metazoa; phylum Chordata; class Amphibia; order Caudata; family Ambystomatidae; genus Ambystoma; species Ambystoma mexicanum. Next base: position 727,354,334 of record NC_090935.1, on the reverse strand, counting down.
GCACAAGACACAAGTGGAGAAAAACAGCAGCAAGGAAATAAAAGCCAACCGTGCGAGGATCCAGAACAAGACCAGAACAATTCGAATCCAGTATACTTCTGACTCTGAATGGCAACAATCATGTGTAGAGTTGAATGGAAGAATTCTGGAAAAGCAGAGCCAACCTAGACAAAAGAGGTTCACCTGTGCTACTGTGCAAGGCCAGTAGATTGATCTTAATGGGAAACGCAAGACTTTAAAGGTCCACATCATGATGCTGGTAGAATGCGTTATGCATCTTTTAGGGAAGGCATTGTTTGCACATCAGTGTTGCAGAACAATAAAATGCACTGCAGCAAGATTATATTGCTGTTACATGATGTGTGCCTGGAGACAATGTAGACAATGAAGGAATTGTGGGTTCTGATGAGAACTTTACTGGCTTCATTGTGGCATCCAGAATGCAAGATCAGTTTCCAGGGAAGATGCTTCTCTTCTCGTAGGCAGAGTCTCTAAATAACAGTGTACATATAATTAGATAAGAAACTGCAGGGGTAAAGAGAGGACCACCCTCGTGTTGGTTGTATTTCTTTAATTTGAAGTATGTATTCAGCATGGTCCTGGGCATAAAGGGCACCTGTTTGCTTTAAATAGTACAATGTATGTGGGGTACACCACAACTGTACAGGTTACAGCTGATTCAATATTTACAGAGAATGAGACGTTAGAAAGGCTAGGGTGTAGGGGGTTGAGGGTGCATACCTCGGATAGGGGATATAAGCATATACTAAATTGAAGCAATAGCCCATGAGGTCGGTTAGATGGAAATAAGGATAATCCAAAGGGTGGAGCGTATGCTGAGAAGGACAGTTTCCGGGTCTTTTTCTTTGCATGGCTTCTGGTAGTCTAGGTTAATTAAAACGTCACCCCCTCTCATTTCTTTGTGACTAATACACCTCGAGGGCTCATATTTTCGTGGTACTTAGAAATCTGCACTGCCTTCCTATCAAGGTAAGGGTCACATTCAAAGCAATGGGCGTATTTCATAGAAGGTTATTTATTAAAGCACCTGCCTATATGACTGACTATGTTTTTCATATTCCAGTTAGAAACCAGAGTTCTGGTCTCTGTTTCTTTTTTTTCAAACGAAAGTGCTGGGGGCTTGTTTCAAGTTCCACCGCTTCCTTGTAGAACTCCTTGTCCCCATAAATTGTGTGGGGTGCGTTCTCTTCTGGCATTTAGGAAAATATTGAAGACATGTCTCTTTTAGCTCCTACTTCTTTTTTTGTGTTTGGTAAACCGTGGAAATACTTCATCTTTACTAGGGCTCAGTTGCACCCTGAGATAGAACACATATAAATAACTTTACATCGAACTAAACCAAATCTCTCCAGTCTTATGGCAGCATTTTTCTAATGTGTATGTGAAGCTGTGAAGAACCAAGTGGCCTATTTTATTTAATTGTTAAACGTTTGGTATTGCACGTGTTTTGTATATAAATTGAGAAGTTTAAGTGTATGTTGTGCAATACAGTGCTGCACGAGCCTCCCTGTCTGGGATTAGGACACTGCACATTATGCAATTTCCCTTTTCTTTAGCCAGCCCCATTTCACCCCAATTAAAAAGCTTGTGTTATATCGTCCCTAACTTATTACACCAACCTAGAGTGGTGACAATGAAGTGAATGGCATACATACATAATATTGTTAATTGAATTGATCTGTCCCGATGATCCCCTCTACAAATCACATCCATGTCCTTGTATTTTCTCCCTGCCCCCCATCCCTCCATTCCCTTCATTCTCCCACCCGTGCCCTTGGTTTCTTCATAAAATACCAAACCCCAACCCATTCCTAGTGTCTCTTGACTGTTTTATTCTGCTGTTTCTGTTTTCATCTTTATTCTCTGCGTTTATCTCACTACACTTATGCCAACAATTCAATTCCTCTTCTTTTTGCTGGTGGCCAAATAAGAAGACACTTTTAGGGAACGTGCTCTTTTTGCAGATTTCCCAACGTTTGACTTCAATTTATTTATTTACTTATTTATTTGTGTTTACATTTATAGAGCGGACCTAACCTTTAGGCAGCTGGGCACTTAAACTTAAAAAGACAGTTACATTGGATACTTAATCAGATACACTATATTACTTGGTCAGTTGTATTGAATACTTGGTCAGCAGCATTACATTTTCCATAAGATACATGACGTACATACAAGGGTAACCTCGGTATGTACAAAGTTATCATCAGGTTAGGATTCAGTTCTCCATGTCTTGGTTGAACAGCCAAGTTTTGAGTTTTTTATGGAAGGACCAAAGTGAGGGATCTGTCCTTAGCTCGAGGGGCATAGCATTCCAATATTTAGCTGCAACCCCCAGAAAGCTGGAGCCTCTAGCTTTTTGTCGTTTGAATCTCTGGGTAGACAGGTGGCCAACATATGTTGAGAGGGTTGGTCTAGTGGATTGTGCTTTCGAAATTTGTTTGGTTAGGTATAGCGGGGCAGTGTTAGGCATTTATGTGTTAGGGATAATATTTTGTATTTGATACAATCTCTCACTGGTAGCCAGTGGACGTTTCTTCTGGTTGTGGAAATGTGGTCTGTTTTGGGTATATTGAGAGCGGCTCTGATGGTGTTGTTCTGCACTATCTGGAGTTTCTAGATGTTTTTTTGTGGTGGAACCTGCAAAGATGTCATATCAGTAATCGAACCTGGAAAGGATAAGTGCTCGGGCAAGTGTGATGCAGTTATCCGAATTTAGGAAAGGTCTGCAGGCGGTGATAAGTTTGTTAGAATAGGCTGAGGCTGAACCGATGACATTGACCCATCTCATTAGGAAGAGCGACAAATCTTGATACACCCCTAGTGTTTTTACTTCTTTGGCTACTGTGATACTAATACCGTCAATGTAAAAGGATTTGTAGGCTGGTGATAGGCTCTTTAGACTTAATGGGCTACCCACAATGATGATCTCCATTTTATCGTCATTAAGACAGAGTTTGTGTTATGCCATCCAGGCTTGGATGGTGTGGTAGATGGTGTTCAAGGACTTAGAATCAATGTCGTGATTCCCTGTGATATGTAGTAGTATTTGGGTGTCGTCCATGTAGTTTGTGTACGTGACACCCAAGATATCGAGGAGATCGAAAAGTGGTTTTGTGAATACATTGTATAATGTTAGGGATACGCAGGAACCTTGAGGGACTCTGCACGTAACTGGGGTAGGTGGTGCTGCGGCAGACGAGGAGAAGACTCTCATCGAGCGGCTAGATAGGAATGATTCTATCCAGTTAATGACATTGTTTTAGAAGTGGGCTGTCTGAGCTAGATGTTGGAACAGAATGTTGTGATTCACTAAGTCAAACGCTGCTGAGAGATCCAAAAAGAGTTGGATGGCTAGATCGCCCCTGTCTCTGATTTGATCCATTTGAATTTTAAGGTCCAAGAGGGCTGTTTCAGTTCTGGGGCCTGCGCAGAAACCTGATTGGTGGAGGTCAAGAAGGTTATCTGTTTCGAGGTGTTTCTGAATCTGTACATAAGCTACTCTGTCTATTATTTTTAATAGAAAGGGAACAGTTGTAACGGGTCGGTAGTTAGTGGCTACATTAGGGTCTAATGTGGGTTTCTTCAGAAGAGGGAGTACCCAGGCTTCCTTCAAGTTTTCAGGTACTTTGTTATAGGCAAAGGAGTTATTGATCAGAGTTGTGATAAATGGGGTCAGTTTGTCTGCAACCTCTTTGATTAATGTGACCTGGCAGATATCACCTTGGCATCTCAAAGGTTTTAGGCCCTTTATGATTTTGGTGGTTTCCGCTGTGGTGATGGGTCAATGAGACCCTTGGAATATGTGTGTATGTCCTGGAGTCCTGGCTGACCTTTGAGATAGGTAAAGGCGTTTTAGCTTATTTTACCTGCTTAACTCATTTGTTTTGGAGAAACAGGCCTGTCCGTAAGACGACCAGCTCAAGGAGGCTGTTCTCCCATTTGTGTGGACCCATGTTTATATTTTGTACAACAGATCATTTGAAGGGAATTTTTAAAGGGATCCTTTGTCGTCCCTCTCCATTTTCTCTGGAAATATTTGTTATACCTTTGTGAGGTACCTAGGACAGGCTGGTGGAAATGGACCATCTTTTACAACTTTTAACCAGTGTATTACTTTGCACAGTGTTTATTGAGAGTAATAATGCCATTTATTTTCTTTATTTGAATTTAATTGCTTAGCAATTTTTACAGAAGGACTAATATACATAAAACAAACTCCACATCCACTTCAAAGACCTGTTTCGGTCATGTTCTAACAGTTTCCGGCCTTAGAATGTTTCTGGCTTTCTTAATTTACGTGTTGTTAGGTAGAGTAGCAATAGTCGGTGGATATACTTTCCAGCTAAATTGGACTACTGTGATCACCCATGACGTAGAAATGCCACTCATCAACGCAAGCCAACGTTGATCATCGTCCAGTGTTTGTAGAGAATGGAAAAGAGGTGTTAAGAACTGCTGATGCTCTGCGATCAAACCAGGGCAACTGATCATCACATGATGGATTGATTCTTTCTCTGTCTCAGTCTTACAAAATCGACAACCAAATGATAAGTTCAAGTCTCTTATGGTCAGGATTTCGTTGGTTTGAATTAGGTTGAGACGGGCTCTCATGAACGTGTCCCTGTATCAGCGATCTGGAAATTTGATGAGGTAAGGCTGCAAGTCGTTTAGCTGCAAAGCGATATACGGTGTTTCTTTGACCATTTTAGAAGCGTTTGCCTTCTCCAAAGTTCGAATCCAGTCCGCGCGGAACAGTTTTTCCTTGACACGCATTGGGTTTGTGATGAGATCTTCTCCAGAGCAACATAGATCTGCCTGGGTTGTCTTAAAATGGATAACCCAGTTGGACAAATGAGTCAATGGTTTGTTCATGATTTCTCTGTTGATTAGGCCCAACACCTTCGGACCATTCGGTATAATTATTTTCCGGAACAGAGATAACCTTTTCCAGTCCACTACTACTTGGATAGATGATAGTGATAGTTCTCTATGCAGGAGGTCAATCTGAACTGAATCTGGAAGGTTTCGTGTTTTTTTTTTCCATATGATCGATTCTAAGAGTCCCCAGGTCTCTACAGGGATGCCCAGGATACCGTCAGTACCATATGTTAGAGATGGAATGATCTTCCCCTTGTAATACGTTATGGCAGCTGCCAGGGAAAATTGACCAAATCTAATGTCCATGATTTTAACTTGGCTAGCCAGTTGTTTAGCTTTGGTTTGATGGTCTTCCAGAAACGGGGTCTCTACTGGGCTGGTATTTGTTCCTAGGTACTTAAATATCTCGACTTTTTCTATCAGGTTGGAGTCCATGTGCCAAGTGAAAGGCTCGGTCTTCTGGGTCCCTCGTTTGAATCGCATTATCTTGGTCTTTGCTTGGTTTATTTCAAGATGGTTCAGGGCGGTATATCTGAACAGGCTGTCCAGCTTGTCTTTGCAAGTCAAGCCAATTCTTGTTTGATCTATTAATATGAGATCATCCGCGTAAACCAGGCGAGTCACTTTCTCCCCACCAATTGTGGGTGGAAAAGATCTCAACGTAGGCTCAAAACAATGGATGTCCAAGGTAAAAAAGGTGTATATGGCCAGAGCCAGGGGGCAGCCCTACTTTACTCCACAATGTATAGGGATTTGAGATGCCAAAAGCCCTGCTTGGTTCAACCGGACTTGGATATTAGTTTCCGTGTGGAGCGCTTTTAAGGGGCCCATTAGTTCTTCCAGGCATCCTAATGCTACCAACTTTTTCCAGAGGAGTTGGTGATCGACTCTGTTGAATGCTTGGACGAGGTCCATGAAGGCCATGAAGAGCTGATCTTTGCTAGAATGAGTCTTAGCTTTCAGGATGCTTAGAAGCATGATGTTTGCAGAGGTATCCACTGTTTTAACAAATCCCGTCTGGAATTGGTCGATCGTGTTGATGTTTACAGTCCAAGCCGAAAATGTTTCCAGGAGAAAGGTTCCAAAGATTTTTCCTATCACGTCCAGCAACACTATCGGTCTGAAGTTCTTCGGGTCAGACTTGTAGATAGGGACTATTACCACCAGCTTCCATGAAGGTGGGATTAGCCTTTCTTTTGAGATGTCGCAAAAGATGGCTTGGATGAAAAGCGACCATTCATGTGGGTATTCTCTTAATATGGAATTTGTCAGGCCATCCGGGCCAGGTGCCCTTGATCTATTGAGTTTTTTTATTTTTTCCATTATGACAGATGCTTGTAATCAGAGTCTCAAGAAAGACCCAATTCATTTGGTTCTCCATGTTCAAGACAGTGGTTTTGGGTCAGTGAAGAGGGAGGAGAAATGGGTTGTCCAGGCCCTTTCGTGCACACTATTTGATGTTACCTCAAGGTTTGACTTCATGGCACTTTTGATCAATGACCAAAATTCTTGAGATTATTTTCCTGCTGAGAGTTCTTAGCATTTGCTCTACGTCTTGCTGCAGTAGCATATTTTTGTGATTTATTATCCAAGATTTATACGCTTTGATTGAACTTGCAACTTTGGTTTTGAAATCAGAGTTGGTTGATTTTGCAGCCTGCCTTTTAATGTGCCTCATTGACCTTTTGTTCTCATGTACAATAGGGTCAAATGTATGTCGTTGTGCGATGATGTTTCTGTTCCTTGAGGTGCTGCTATTGAATGGAAGGAGCAGTGGCCTGTAGTCAATAGTTGTTTGAGCTTCTTTGTCTGGATTTTGCACTGCGAAGTAAGATTTTGTAAGAGCTATTATGTCTTCAGGTTTCAGGCGCAGTCCTTTGCCTGCGTTGTTTGTCTCAACACCCGCCATCATGGTAGAATGCCAGGTGGTGTTTAAATGGGGAAGCATTAGCTCTACGATGTTATGATCCCTGTTGATGGTCCTTCTGACGCTAATGCAGGAGACTAGTTGTAAAAGATCAGGACTGACAAAGACGTGATCCAAATAAGAAGATTGAGAGTCTCTTTCCCATGTAGCAATGTTTGTTTGGTCAGAGCCCTCCTTTTTTTTTTACTTGTTGAAGACCTCTAGCCTTCATAAATCTTGACCATTTCTGGCCTCTTGAAGCGGCCGTGTTGTTTATTTTTTGGAGCTTTGTGCCCTGGGTTGAACAATCGAGTGCTATCTTTAGATCTCCACAAATTATAATAGAGTCAATCCCATTTTCTGCCGCAGTGGTGTCAAGTATTAGGGTAACCAGGTTGATGAATTTGACATCTGAAATCGCTGACGTATTCCAATAGCGTGTCACTAATGGCAAGTTTCTCGGACGTTTGAATTTACTGACTTCACAGTTTGTTGGCCGTTCAATGATGGCTGCCAGGCAAAAGACGTCTGAGTGGATAATTTTCGTGATGCACAAGCCCACTCCAGTTCTAATGGCTATCAAGAGTCCTGAGTAGGGGCGACCCTTTTCAAGCTTTGCTGCATCGGCTGAGAGGACTTCGTATCCATCTAAATCAGGCCAGTTAGTTAGCCAAGTGTCTTGTAAGCAAAGTATGTCGTAATCGCCCAGATTTACGTCACTTACGCCCGTTAGATGGTGAAAACCTCTAGTGTTCCAACATGCCAGCCTCAGAGGGTTTGCTTTAATTTGTAGGGCGCATTGAAGGGGGTCCGAGTTCCGAGGTAGTCTAGTCCGGGCTACCTGGGAGGGGAATTGCGACATGCTGAGTGGCTATGCTTTCCTGTTGCAAAGGGCGTCTTGGATCCAGGACCAATCTTCGACCAAGGGTTTGTTTGTTTCATTATCCTCCACTCGCCCTGATGTTGGACCATCATAGAACATATTTTCTTGAGTCACGGTAATCGTGATTGCTGGTCGAGGGCCGGATGGTTTTCTTCCTATGTTCAGTGGGTCGAGATAGATCGGCACTTCCGTCGCCGTCGGTAGCTCATTTTTTCTCAAAGTGGGGTTCCCAAACTCCTTGCGAGTGTTTTTGGGCTGGGCAGGCTCTCTGTTTGTTAAACATTCCCTTTGAGGGGCTGAAGATCTTGGTTGTTCAGACAGGGTTAAGTCGGATCCCAAGATTCAAAGGTTTTCTTTCTCGATAAGCAACAATGATCGAACCACTTGGCATGGTATGTGAAGAAAAACACAGTCAGTTCGATGTTTTATACCGAATTCCATGTTTTTGATGTCTTCAGACACTAGTTGACGGAGGTTTGGAATACTGTGGAAGATCTATACTATTGTTCTACGATTCAGGATCAAGCATTTGCTTTTGTCCAATATAGATTTGAACATGAACAACCTGTTCCCTTGCTGGTCGATTCTCTGATGGCCAGCCTTGTGGGTATGCTGGAAGGCTCCATGCCGGCGTGTAGAAGGAGTAGAACTTCTCGAGCCTGTTTTGGGTGAATGGTGTCTCGAAGCGCTGACGAAGCCTGGTTTGTTAGTGGAGGGATCTTTGTTGCACTGAGGCAAAGCTGGAATGGCAAGCTTTGTCTGTTCCTTTGAAAGCCCCCCTTGGATCTCGTACGGGGGATTTAGGCCTGAGAATTTCCTTGTCCATGGTTTTTAACTGGTCTTGTTGGGCGCTGGGAGCGGCGAGCCACTGCTTTTTTAAAACACTCTTCCTTTTTTTCAGATAGTGTTAAGAATTCCAAGGGGTGGGACATGCCTAAGAATTCCACTGTCCTTGCCGCTGTTTTCGAGTTATCTTGGAAGGCCTGTTTACCTAAATGTAGGTTGAGAGGGCCCAAGTCGTCTTCGTCTACTCCATGGTTGGATGTTGTTGGAGATTGATCAAGTCCGTAAGGGTCACTGATGTTTCACTAATGTGTCTGGAGGAAACAGGACTTGAGTCATCGTTATCACAGATAGCTCCGAGTGGGAGCTGATGTTCAATTACCACACAGTGATCCTTGACCGATTTTGGTGAACTGTCATTGTGGATCGTCATTGAATCCGTTTCATTTGGGCCCAGGTCTGGGTAGTAGGGTCCCCTGTTAAACAGGTTATGGTGTTGGGCTTTAACTTGGCGAACTTAGGGTTTCTCTTCTTAAAGATCCAGTAATCCTTTTTGACAGGCTCATCACGACTGTTCTCGATTGACACAATCCGAGTTTGATGATGAGAAGGAGATTGCTGCAGTTGGTCAGCTAGTTTCAGGACCATGCATCCGTTAGTAGGGCCTCTAGGTTGACTGTTGGCAGCGTTTTGCCTTTTCTTGCCTGTGGGCTTTGTTTTCTGCAATTCGACATCTTATAATTGGTTTCCTACGCCAGATGTTTGCGTTGAGGATTCAGATGTGTCTTTTGTGAGGTCGATTTGAGAGGGCACTGGAGGGCTTGTAGCGGTCAAACTGTTGTTGACAAACTGCTCCGGTTTGTGTGCACTTATAATTTGGCAGCCCATGTCCAGAAAAACTGGCTTGATCTTTTGATCCAGATAGGATGGTTTTGCTAGGGCTGTCACAAACCCTTCCAAGAATATTAATTTGGTGTGCATCATGGCATTGAGGGATGTGTGGTCTCTCAAGGTGTCGTTTATACCTTTGTTTAATGTTACGAAGGGGCAAGAGCAATGGTAATGGTGGACATGATAGACATCAGATCCAGTTTCTAAGGAGTGGAGTTTGATCTTTGATCAGAGTGGCCCTCAGGACCTCTATCCCCCCGCCGAGGGCAATTTAGTATCGACTCATGGCCTTCCAAGTTAGGCAAGGTACGAAGTGGTAAGATAGAGTGTCTTCTCTTCCTGTTGGGTAAGGGAACCGACGGTGTCTCGTTGCCCTTCGGTGAGTCAGAAGTTAAGTTTTTTGCCGTCTCTTGGGCTAGAGTGCTCGCGTCTTTTGGCGGGCTGGACTTAGAAAGATTCAGGGAGCCAGAATTCTGATCCAATGTACTATGCACTGTAAGAGGATTCAATTCAACACTACAGCTAAGTCAACGCCTAGTCTATAAGACTGAATGAAAACCCTTATTGATATATCTTTAGGTCCAGTTCATGCGTTCTGGATGACTACCCCTATATAACACCCCTCTCTTGGAATCCCCCTGACCCCACTGAGCCAAGAAGTAGTTCTGTTTTGCAAGTTTAAAAGGTTTATTTGATAACTTAAACAATAGATATATATATGATACTTTATAATAAATTAATAATTGAATAGCACACTTAATCTGATATGATAAAGATCAACAACGGAGAATCTGGCACTAGCACACTTCTTATAATCACTAATGAGTTGACATGAAATGGATAAGGTAGCACACTGGGAAATAGGAACAAAAGAAGAATAATGTGATAGAGAATGCTTTATAGAGTTCAAATGGATGGAATGTTGAATGAATGAAATGCAGTATAGAAAATACTCAATATGATTTCAATAATACAATGTAATCACTTTTCTCTGGCAATCCCCTCCCCCCCTTGATGCAAGGCAAGGAAATGGAAGGAAACACACAGTTCTCAGAAATGCAATCAAATGTGATTCAGTTCAATCCCAGCAAGCTTAGACAACAGAAAACAGGTAGGAGTTTTGAAATCACAGGCCCAAATTGCTTTGATATGTGCTGGCAATGAATTAAAAAAATATGCTAAACGCTTTTAATTCCCTTACAGAGGTTCAGGGTGAGTGGTATCTAGTTAATATTAGTCCAGGCTCACACTAGCAATGATGCAGGGATAGTTAGCAGGTTAAACGAATTTCTGGCAAATGGAAAGCAAACAGCAGCAGTTTTTACATGTGAAGAAATTGCAAATCGCGGTAAAATTCGCGGATGCGTGTTCCGCGATTGCGGTAAAACTATAAGGGGTAGGAATGCGGTTCTTGGTGCGATTCAAAGCTACGATTCTAAGCTATCAGAGGAAAGTTACTGCAAGTCTCTAGCCCAAACGGTCGCGGAGATATGAGCGATTTAATAAAGGTCGTTTTTGGGTTTGCAAATTTCAAAAGCTCAAAATGACAAGTGCAGCTTGCAACTAGAAATGACAGGTGACAGCTAGGAGGCAGTTCTACTTAGGTTAAATAGATTGAATTAGATGAATTTAAACTAAGAGATTGGTTCTACACAGTTCTGCTGGGTACTCACACTATATTCTTGAATTAAATGGGCCTCATCACGGATCTGGTCAGGGTTTTAGACTGGGCTCTGGTCACTCTCTCTGCTGGTCTGGGTCTCTCTGGTCTGGTCGCTTAGTACAGCACTGCTTTCTCTCTGGTCTGGTCTCTTAGTACAGCACTGCTTTCTCTCTGGTCTGGTCTCTTAGTTCTGGATAGATTGAAGTCTCTAGTTTGGCTCTCTGGAGGTTGATGGAGGTAAAGTATGGATTTTTCCGGCAGAGTGCGTTGCAGCAAATGGAATTGAAGGTGCCTATCTGTCCTGTCTGTCTGCTTTTATGTGTTTAGAATGTGGGTGTGTTCTAGCATCACTGACCCTACCTCTCTCTCAGCTTCTAATTGGTCAAACTTCCATTTATCATTTGATTGGGGAATGAACTGTGAGTCAGAGTGATGTCATTTTACAGCCTGCAGAAAGTCCACTCCTCCTGTCAACTTACACACAAATCTAGATTTGAAACAAATACATGTTTGCAGAGGTACATATTGTTTTAAAATCATATGCACCCATCATGCATTACAGGAGGTATCCCCTGTTCAAACTCTGCTCTTCCTGGGAGCTTGCATTCAAAAATGGCACATATTTCACTTTTTAACTGATTTTTCAATTTCTGACATTGACCCAACTTTACATACATGTGCGCAGGGAGTAGGGACATTAACTGATGAAGTTTCAGATTTTTAACATGCATACATTTAGAGTAATATCCACTTTTCCGCTAAAACCCCCCTGAACATGCCACCGGGTCGAAAAACCTCTTAAAATGTGGGCAGAAAAATCACAAGAATTATGGTATCATTTATAAAATTTTTACATGTCCGCTCTATGAGTTATTCATCTTTTTAAAGTTATGTTCTGGCTCCAATGGGGTGTGGTTTCCCAGGTCACATGGTATAGAAACCAGTCTTTCCAGTTTCTGCCAAGCCAGCTTGCTCTCACAGGCAGTGCTCCTCCCAGCTCCTGCCAAGAGGAAGCTACAATTTACGACTGCGGTAATAAAAACCTTTGCCTGAGTGAAGAGGGCTTTGTTCACTCTCTTGCAGAGCACAGATAATTCACTTATCAGATAGATGGCATATCCTTAGTGTGGGCAGCAAAAGGAAGGTTGGCCTGGGAACACAGCTGTGACTCAAGTTTCCCTTCTGTTGGGGGTAGTTGCCAGGCAGAATTCAGTTCCTTAAGCCAGGTTTCAGATAAAATGTCACTTTTTGTTCCCCAGTTCCTGCATTCAAATAAAACTAAACATTTTTACATATGCAGCTAGAAGGCTGATTCTAAGTTTAAAACTATGACATTTAAACAGTTACAAAGGCATGTGACACCAAACATAGCTCACTCATTTAATCTAAACATTTTCGATTTTAGTGTCTTTAAATCCAGTGCAACTTAAACTGCTGACTCCATAGCAGTTTTGTTATAAGCATTGTTTTGGGCTCTTCATTTCCCAGATTTTGTAGGCACACAAAACTCCATTCTGCCAAATGTCTGCTGGTGTTCAGTTAATATTTTGCACATATTGCAATGTTTGAAAATAGGCATTTTGACTTGCCTTCAGGGAAACAGAGTGGTTTTAAAACGCCGGCTTTTGGATAGTGGTGAGTACTGGTACTGCACCCATTTTTGGGATTTAAGAAATGAATTCCCCACAATTCTAGGTTGCATTTGGCAATCAGCATTGCCATTCCCAATGGTTTCAGACTACTGTGCGGGTAGTCCAATGGTGGTTTTAGGCAGCGTCCTTCTGTGCCCATAACATCGGCAAAAATGGGTGGCAGCCTATTCTTCCTGCATTTCCCTGTGCATTTTCTGGGAAGCTCTGGCCATCATGATGTTTTCATGTCAGTACTGCACAGTTTTGAGGTAGGGCTAGGATGCATGGGTAAATACATCCCACAAGCCCCCCTCTTGCGATGGCCATTCGGTTTCACTGATGGGACTCGCAAGATCTGGGATGTTTCCTCATCTTCTTCCAATAGATGGCACAGTTCAGCATCTTTTCCTCCATCCGGTACTGATCGATCAGTTCTCCTCGCCGGTCCTGATGGGAATATTGGGCGGTCCACTGGGCCCATTGGATCTTCGTTCCCGGTCTCCGGATCGTCCTTCTTGGTCATTCTTCATGGTTTCATCTCTCCTAGGATGATAAAGCAAAAGCGGCAATATCTACTCATAGACGATTTTTTTTTTCCACCACTGTTGAGATAGTGGGGCAGCATATGCATTTTATCATCACGAAACATTACATTCTTATTTTGAAAAAATAAAAACAGTATAACTAAGAGACAGTTTCATGCAAATCACAATATTTTAGAGACTAGATGTGGTATGTTTTATGATTGGAACTGAATTAGTCTGAGACAGTACCCGCTAGGATTCCAGAGGATTCCTCCAGTTGTTGCAGAGTGTGCCTGGGATGGCAACACTTCAACTGGTTTATGTGGACCCACTTGTCTTCCCCCTCTGCCGAACCGCCTTTGGGGATGTGGATTTTGTAGGCCACAGGGGAGATCTTGTCGATGATCTCAAAGGGTCCTTTCCATGTAGGCAAAAATTTGCGCTGCTTGGCCTGGTTCCTTTGGAAGTTGTATAGATAGACCCGGTCTCCCACCTGATATTCCTTCCTGGAAGTTTTCAGGTCATAATGGGTCTTCATGCTATCAGCTGATCTTTCTAGATTCCGCTGAGCGTAAGCAAAAGCATGTTGGAGGTGTTTCCTTAAATTCTCTACATACTCATGAGTAGTGGAGGCATTTATCAGTGTCTGCTCTTGGGTCCTGTAGAGCAAATGCTGAGGAAGCACCATCTTGCGCCCAGTCATCAACTCAAATGGTGACATTTTGGTTGCAGATGAAGGGGTAGATCTGATGGCCATTAGGACCAGAGGTAATCGGATATCCCAACTTGGCCCAGAATCTGCCACAAACTTCTTTAATATGCTCACAATTGTCCGGTTATATCTCTCTACTGCCCCAGAAGAAGCTGGTCTATAAGCAATATGCAGCTTTCTCTTGACCCCCAGTATCTCCCACATCTTTGTCATTACTTCACTGGTGAAGTGGCTACCTCTGTCTGACTCAATCCTTTGAGGTAGACCAAAACGGGAAAAGATGTGGTTAATCATCAAGGCAGCTGCAGTTTCTGCCTTGCAGTTTGGGGCTGGGAGACATTCCACCCACTTGGTAAACAAGCATGTCACGGTCAACATGTACTTATTCCCCCTAGCCGAGCGAATCACAGGGCCTACAAAGTCGATTTGTAAATCTGACCATGGCAGTGTCATCCCCCGCTTTTGTAAAGGCGCCCGGTGTGTGAGGGATGTCGGCTGAAATTGTGCACACACAAGACAACCCTTCAAATATTGGTTGAGGTCCTGGCCCATGTGTGGCCAGTATGCAACCTCTCTTAAGATTTCCAAGGTTGTGTGAAACCCCCTATGACCGGCAGTGGCCGCATCATGGGCGTGACTTAACATCAGGCTTCGGAATGAGGTAGGAACCACCCACTGATCGTGGCCAGCTTTGGATTTCCTTACCAACAAACCGTCTTGGATCCGGAACATTTTTGGACATTTCATCAACACTCTTAGGTCCTCTTTCCCAATGTAATCGGTATCCGTCAGGGGAAAGTTCTCAGGGTCCTCAAGGTGCTGGTAAAATTTACCAATAATTGGATCCCCCTTCTGAGCGGTAATCAAATCAGCATCAGGGGTCTCCTTACTCCATTGTGCAATTGAAAGGTCGTTGTGAGCATTTGTCTGGGACCTAGTGATGGCAGTGACCTGGATTTCCCCCAACAGGGACTCAATCTCAATTGGATCCCCTTGGATGGCTCCGGTTTTGGCCAGCTGATCAGCTAAGTCATTTCCAGTTTTGTCTGGTCCCTCTACTTTGGAATGACCCTTGATCTTTTTCCAATAGATGGTCATCTCATTCGAGGTGACCAGATCATCAATGTTTTGGATCAACTTCCCATGTTTCAAGGGTTTGTTGTTAGCACACAACATGCCTCTGGTTTTCCAATTAACCAGGTGCTCCACAAACCCGTTCCGTACATAATCCGAATCTGTGATTATGACCAGTTCGCGGAGTTGATGCTGGACAGCAGTGAGGATGGCCTGATGCACAGCCATCAATTCTGCCACCTGACTACTTCGGGGACCAATTTTGTATCCAGCGGAGGGTTCTGGGGACTCATTCACCCATGCATTCCCTACGCCGGCCACCAGTTCTTTCTCCCCGTTCTTGTCAACATGGTAAGAGCATCCATCCACATACACAGTGGGCATTCCCTCACACTTGTCTTCTTCAAAGACTTTGTGTGGGGAATTAAGGTATGCCTCCATGTTGTCCTTGATTTTCAGACTTTCGTCCTCGAGACAGTTTTCTCTGGCACAATCATGCAAGTCAGCCAGACCTTGCGCGAGGGGACTCTTCTTGTTTTGGCCATATCGGACCTCCACAGGAAAGCCTTGCATTGACAGAATCCAGGAAGTAATTCGGGAATTACTCACATTTCCGGCCCGGATTCTGTCACTTTGGAGATATTGCAGAGGCTGGTGTGGAGTCTCCACTATGATGTGTTCCCCCTGGATAAACGGGCGGTAATTCTTCAATGCCCACACCGTTGCCAGGAGTGCCTTCTCACAATCGTTGAATTTCTTCTCCACAGAGGATAAAGTTTTGCTCGCATAGGAGATTACTTTATTGACCTTGTCATGCTTTTGGTATAATACTGCCGTCAAGCACGTATTAGAGAACCCTGTCTCCAGAAAGAACTCCTTGTTTCTGACAGGGTAAGCTAGGCAAGGCGCTTGTGAGAGGCTTCTTTTGAGTTGTTTTACCGCCTCGGCTTGTTCTGGACCCCATTCCCACTTGACCCCCCCCCTTCAGGAGATGAATCAGGGGTCTGGTGATCTCTGCGTAGCCCTCAATGAACTTTCTGCTGTAATTAGTCAGTCCAAGGAGGCTCCTTAGTTCCCGCAGAGTTGTGGGGTCTTTCAGTTTCTGAAGTGCTTCCACTTTCTTTTCCTGGGGACAGAGACCCTGAGGAGTAATCTCATGCCCCAAGAAATTAACACGGGTTCTACACCACTGTGCTTTCTGAAAGGAAAGTTTTGCTCCGGCGGCCCTCAACTGGGTCAGAACATAACGGATCTCCGCTATGTGTTCCTCCACAGATGAACTTTTGATGAGGACATCATCTACATAAGCCAGGTTACCCCTCGCACCCAGGTCGGGCATGGCCTTATGTAGGAAAATATTGAACTCATTACCGGAGTTAAGGTATCCGAAGGGAGTCCGGGTCCATGTGTACTGCTGGCCCCCAAAGGAAAAAGCCAGTTTGTATTGGTCCTCCCTGCTGACAGGCACGGTCCAGTATCCATTGGTCAGGTCTATTGCAGTGAATACCTGTGACCCCTGAATCTGGGCCAGCCCTTGGTCAATGTAGGGCAGAGGCCATCGGGAAGTATGGACCCGTTTGTTGAGCTCCCTGAGGTCGGCGCAGAGTCTCCACTGGCCGTTCGGCTTCAATATTCCCAGCACCGGATTATTGAAGGTGCTGTGGACTGGACGGATTATTCCCCGGGACTCAAGGTTCTTAATTATTTCAGTAAGGGACTCCATTGATGCGAGAGGCAAGCGATATTGCTTCACAAACACAGGAGTCATGCCAGGGTCCGTGGGGATTGTTGTTGTGTGGATGTCAGTGCGACCACAGTCATATGAGTCTACCGCAAAGAGATCTTGGAAATCCAAGAAAACTTGTTTCAACTTTTGCTTTTGTTCCAGAGTCACACAGGCATCAGCTAGGTTGACTCTCTCTTCCACCATCTGCCTGAAGCCTGGAAAGACTTCTGGTTTGGCTATCTCCGCGGCCTCCTCCAGCTGGGTGGAGAAGTCCCTGGTCAGAGTGCTGATTTGGACCGGAGGCTTCAGGTGGGAAAGGCAGCCCTCATGTACCTGGAAGATCACCTCATCCCTCCTGAAGTCACACGTCACATCTTCCTTACCATAGGGGCAGGAAGTGTACACCAGGAAGTTCCCCCCATGCCGGGTGAAAATCCTGTCTGGTGTTGTATTGTCCTCACTGTCACTGTCAACACAGTCCTTGGGGATTGGTCCTAACAGTTCATTTACAAGATCAATGGAGAAATGTCGGTCATCAACCGCCATTCCAATAATGGTGCCTGCGGCTAGAGTAATACTCTTTAAGTCGCTGTTATCCACCTCTATTGGAATGGTGTCATGTTCTATGTTGACTAATGGAGTTGGGTTTACCCCCAACCCTTGCTGTTGGAGAGAAGCATTTAGATGTATGTAAGCATCAGGGTTTTTCAACTCTTGTCCCCTTTTTACTTTCACTTCCAGGGAGAATTGTCGGGTCCTTTCTGGGATGGTGACTTCCTCTTTGACCTGAATTTCAACTGCATAAGGTAGCAATTGAGCTGACCTAAATGCTTTTTCTGGATCATCAAAGCCCATGGGATTATCCGCTAATCGGGACCAAGCTTTGAAGTTTATTAGGTCCAAACTAATGGCAAAGCGATTGAGAATGTCACTGCCTAAGTAAAAGGCGGCAGGGACGTCTCGCACGACCCAACAATTGTGGACTATGCTCTTGTTGCCAATGGAGATTTTGAGCATACACCTGCTTGGCAGGAGATGTTTTGAATTGGGTGCTTCCAGGTCCATTTCCCATTTGTCTATCAGTTTGAAGGTGGGAATGGCTGGATCTTTTGGGAGTTGGCGGAACATGGCTTCGCTGATGAAGCTCTTACCGTTGTTCACACACACTCGAGCGAGAACAGAGTCCTTCCCATCATTTAACTGAACAGGGATGAACAACTGCTCTCCAATTTGCTGAATATCAGCCAGGCTCTGAGCTGATTTCACATCTTTCTGGACTATAGGAGTGGGAGTTCCTGATTGTGGATTAGTATAGAATTTCAGAGTGTTTCCTTCCAGCGTGGAATACCACTTTAGACTGGAAGGAAGGTTGATTTTCAGAAATAGAGAGGACCCCCCATCACCCGTCTGTTGTCCTACTGCTATTACTGTCACGTCTGGAATTTGGTTGTTCTGGAAGTGGCATTCTACTTGGTCAGATTTTTGTTCAACCATGTGGCATGTGCCGTTTAAACTAACATGGTTGACACTCTGTTTTAATTTTATTGGTCGGCTAGTCTGGGTCCAGAGGACCTCGTTTACACAATCTATTAGGGGTGACAACCTTCTCAGGAGGTCATTCCCTAGTAAACAAGGGGTGCCCTCTGGGGTCACAACTATGACCGGGTGTTTCAACTTGTGTCGCCCGATCTTAATGTCCAAGTCTGCAGTCCCCTCAACGGGAATTTGCTTCCCGTCAAAGTTCTGCAGTTGTCCAGGAAGAGAGGTGAGAGGAATTTGGTAATCCTCTCCCCTTCCTGCATTCAGTTCGTCAAAGGCCCTTCTGGATAGAAGGGTAGCTTGAGATCCAGTGTCCACCAGTGCCAAAATTGTACCCTGCCCCTGTACTTGTACCGGGGCATAATATCTTCCCTCCTTCTCCTCAAGGGGGCACAGATAATGTACATTTTTGGACAACTGGTGGGCTAACTTTCTGGTTTTGGACATTGCTAGCGAAGAGATTTGGGCAGAATTCTGTGGAGAGCCTTGGGAATCTGAAAGAAAAATTTTGCAACTGGAGATCAGAGCCATTGTGGGTTCCCCTGGCTCTGGTTCTGGGCCGCCCCCCCCTTTTTGGAGGCAGTCACCAGGATGGGTTTGAACCAGGGGATTTTCTTGCTGTTGGTTCTGGGATGAGATGGTGGGCGGCGGTAGCTCAGTCTCCACATCTCCCCAGTCTGGATTTGCATTCCTAGGGACCCATTTTTCTTTGGGAGGAGTTCCCCCCTCTCTGAAGGAGAAGATCCTTTTCTCAGGATCCTCTGAGGATCCCTCTCCCTCAAATTGGAAGATCTGTACCTCCTCCTCAAACTGAGTCTGTTTGGGTCTTTTGTTTCTCCTACCCCCCCTCTGCTCCTTAGGAGGCAGACTTTCAGGGGCAAGAGATTTTGTTTCCGGTTCCTGGGTTTCCAGGGGCTGTTTACAAGTGAGGAAGGAAGCTTCCTCCAAGGCTTTACACCCCCCTTCCCCTTGTGCCTCCTCCCTGGGAACCGGTGAGTTATCGGGGTGCTGCCCCCGTCATTGTTCTGGAGCACCAGGTCCAGAGTGGGGTGCGTTCTGCGCCGGCATGCTGATCTGAGGGTTCTGCTGCGCCCTCAGTATATCACCCATATCCCGCGCCATGTTTTGAACCTGGCGCTCTAACTGGGAAACCCGCTCAGGCTGATACGGGGCCCTGTTTTCTCCCCTGGGCTGATCCCGGGAAGGGTAGCTATCCCTCCTCTTGTAATACCCCGGGTTGGGAAGATTTGGGTACCCCTCCACCCTTGGCCTCCCCTCTCCCGGATTCAGTGGTCTGGGCTCAGGGAATTGGGGAAAGAAGGATGGATGGTTTTGGGGCTGAAAGTTGGGTGGATACCTGGGGAAAAAGTTCTGCCCAGGATTTGGAGAGTTTCTGCCCTCCGGTGGGAAGTTAGGAGGGAAGTTCCCTGGGTTAGGTGCTTGGCTGGATCCCCCCCCTTGGGCTGGAGGAGTCCACACATAACCCCGGATGGGTCTGTTTCCCTTGTAACGGGGACTTACATAATCAGGAGAGCGAGGGACCCCATTTGTGGGGCTGCCTCCTTGGCTCCCTGTCTGTGACTGACCCGAGGACCTCCTGGGCCTAGCATTATTAGGTGCAGGCAGGTTTTTAGGCCCCCCCATCTCCAAATCCAAAACGGGGGTAACCTTTACCTTTGCCACCTTGGCAGCAGCAGGGGTGCTGTTGGCTTTGGGGTTTTTCTGGGCATTACTTTTGTTTTCTATGGGCTTCTGCACCTCATAGATCCGGGTAGCCTGTTCAATGACCCAGTCTAAAGATCTTTTCTCATGAAAATCTCTCACGAGCTGGGTCATTATATATTTGGGCAAGGCATGGAAAAACGTATTGACAAACTCTCTACTATCTGTGCGCACCCTTCTGGTGGTTTGCGCAAAAGCACGCTTTAACTCCTGCACAAATTCTCGTGGGGCCTGATCCTCCCCACATTGCAAAATGTAGGCCGCCTTGCGAGCCTCTTGAGGATTTCTGTGAACAGAAAAATGTTTCAGGATGGCCGCCTTATATGTGGACCATCTTAAATGATTTTGGTCCTCCAGCCCCGCAAAGAAACTGGAGTATTCCGGGGAGAATGTCCACTTTACATATTG
This sequence comes from Ambystoma mexicanum, assembly GCF_040938575.1. Taxonomy (NCBI): domain Eukaryota; kingdom Metazoa; phylum Chordata; class Amphibia; order Caudata; family Ambystomatidae; genus Ambystoma; species Ambystoma mexicanum. Next base: position 727,333,970 of record NC_090935.1, on the reverse strand, counting down.
AATACAGCTTTGGCTGTCCTTCAAATGGAAAGTCTCCATCATTTGTTCAAACAACTCTAAGTGCTCCCAAACAGAATACTTAGCGTTCTTATGGTAAGGCGTGATGACGCTCCTGATCGCCTTAATCTGCTTTAAGGGGTCCTTAAGCAAGGCCCTTTTTGCCTTATTGGCCTTTTTGGTTCGGGTAACCCTTGTCCATTCTTCCTCGGACTCAGAGGCACTGCTCCCAGAGGTTCCCGTCTGTTCTTCCAGGTTTTCCCGGATTCTGCGAGCCTGGGAATGGCTGGCAGAATGTGGGGACCTGGTCTCCTGTGTCCTGCGCAGTTCAGAGGAGTCTTCAGATTCCTCCTTGCTGCCAGGATTTGATGGGTACCCCCTCCACTGACCTAACTGGGCAGAGGTTTTCAGGATGCCCTTAATGGACCTACTCTCCTGGGGTTCCCCATTGAACTGTACTGTACTTGGGTGCCCATACCCGGATGCCCACCCCTCCATTCCTGAGTGGTGCTGGCCTATGAGCCCCATACTCTTAGCTGGATAGTAATCTGCCATCCCTGTGGCCCTGTGCTCATGTGCACCAGGGGACATGGGGGTGGTAGAGTCCAGGGACTGGGGGAGATGAAGGCCCCTGGTGTTAGGGCTCCTGCGGTTATGGTCAGGAGTCTCTCTTTCCCAGCGGACCTCATCTCTATCCGCCCCTGCTCCCTGTTGCCATGCAAGAGCCTGCATTTGTGCTTTCAGTTCCTCTGTTAAGGCCTTACTCGACTCTATCAGTTTCTCCTGCATCGCTACCTGTTGCTGGAGCCTCTCATTGTGCTGACAGAGGGCCTCATTTTCCCTCTGTGCTTCCTGGTTGGTCCTGGAGAACTGGGCCAGTCTTTGCTGCAGGAGGGTTACCTCCTGAGCTGTGTCCCTATTGGCCTGCTCCTTTCTTGCTAAAGCCTCTTCCACCCTCCTGGTGTGCTCTAACAAGTTCTGATTTTCTTTTTGGAGGTCACCCAGCCCCTGGAGGGCCAGGTGATTTTCTTCCATTTTTCTTTTTAAATGGCAGACTTCCTGGCCTAAGGTATCCCTTTCCTGACTAAGAGCCTGCATCTGTGCCGCCAGGTCGTCCCTTTGCCTTTGGAAGGCACCAGCATTCTGGCGCTCCTGATCAAACTCTGCCTGGGTATCCAGGTCTTTCAGAATTAGTTTGTTGCTCTCCGCCTTCACTCTATCCAGGTGGCCTTGCAGGGTGACTACCTGCTCAGCACATACCCTGTTGAAGTCCAGTTGTTGCTCCAGCTTTTTCTGGTTTTGCAGTAGGGAGTCCAAACCTTCTTGGTATTCCTTCTGCAAGGCCAGAAATCTGGTATCCTGTTCTACCTTTTCCTGTTGCAGCACATCCATATCCTTCTTTATTTTAATGATGTGCTGCCTACTATCATCTTCTGACTCCTGGCTCCTCTGCAGCCTCTGCTCAGAAGAGACCAGGTCAGATTGGACCTTCTGTAATGCCATCTGTTGCCTATTTGCCAGATTTTGGCTTTCAGCACATCTATCCTGCATGTCTCCCATATATAGGTACAGGTATGCTGCTATCCTGGCAATCTTATTGTGTTCCTCTTTGGCTTTAGGAGCCATATATAGTTCACTCAGGGCCACATGTAAGGGACCCTGATCTCTATATATATCTGACCCTGTTTCAGTGACCTGTTGTGTGATGGCCTGCAACCACACATCCTGGCCCTGTTCAGTCCATTCACCTCTCACAAATAGCTTATGCAAGAGGTGCTCTCTGGCTATTTTCATGTCTACTAAGGTCGTCATTCTAGAGATTGGTCTCTGTCCTGACTTACAGAAGTTTGTATTTTATTTTTGCAGAACAGAACTTTTCTTGGAGTGTCCCTTTTGAGGAATGCTTCACAGCGTAATGCAGCGTGGTGATCCGACCGGATGTATGTATCCCGTCAGTTAGCACACTGTATTAAGCTGCACAAGTGGTAAATCTAACCCAACGTCTCGGCTCGAGCCCCCAATTTGTAAGAGGATTCAATTCAACACTACAGCTAAGTCAACGCCTAGTCTATAAGACTGAATGAAAACCCTTATTGATATATATTTAGGTCCAGTTCATGCGTTCTGGATGACTACCCCTATATAACACCCCTCTCTTGGAATCCCCCTGACCCCACTGAGCCAAGAAGTAGTTCTGTTTTGCAAGTTTAAAAGGTTTATTTGATAACTTAAACAATAGATATATATATGATACTTTATAATAAATTAATAATTGAATAGCACACTTAATCTGATATGATAAAGATCAACAACGGAGAATCTGGCACTAGCACACTTCTTATAATCACTAATGAGTTGACATGAAATGGATAAGGTAGCACACTGGGAAATAGGAACAAAAGAAGAATAATGTGATAGAGAATGCTTTATAGAGTTCAAATGGATGGAATGTTGAATGAATGAAATGCAGTATAGAAAATACTCAATATGATTTCAATAATACAATGTAATCACTTTTCTCTGGCAATCCCCTCCCCCCCTTGATGCAAGGCAAGGAAATGGAAGGAAACACACAGTTCTCAGAAATGCAATCAAATGTGATTCAGTTCAATCCCAGCAAGCTTAGACAACAGAAAACAGGTAGGAGTTTTGAAATCACAGGCCCAAATTGCTTTGATATGTGCTGGCAATGAATTAAAAAAATATGCTAAACGCTTTTAATTCCCTTACAGAGGTTCAGGGTGAGTGGTATCTAGTTAATATTAGTCCAGGCTCACACTAGCAATGATGCAGGGATAGTTAGCAGGTTAAACGAATTTCTGGCAAATGGAAAGCAAACAGCAGCAGTTTTTACATGTGAAGAAATTGCAAATCGCGGTAAAATTCGCGGATGCGTGTTCCGCGATTGCGGTAAAACTATAAGGGGTAGGAATGCGGTTCTTGGTGAGATTCAAAGCTACGATTCTAAGCTATCAGAGGAAAGTTACTGCAAGTCTCTAGCCCAAACGGTCGCGGAGATATGAGCGATTTAATAAAGGTCGTTTTTGGGTTTGCAAATTTCAAAAGCTCAAAATGACAAGTGCAGCTTGCAACTAGAAATGACAGGTGACAGCTAGGAGGCAGTTCTACTTAGGTTAAATAGATTGAATTAGATGAATTTAAACTAAGAGATTGGTTCTACACAGTTCTGCTGGGTACTCACACTATATTCTTGAATTAAATGGGCCTCATCACGGATCTGGTCAGGGTTTTAGACTGGGCTCTGGTCACTCTCTCTGCTGGTCTGGGTCTCTCTGGTCTGGTCGCTTAGTACAGCACTGCTTTCTCTCTGGTCTGGTCTCTTAGTTCTGGATAGATTGAAGTCTCTAGTTTGGCTCTCTGGAGGTTGATGGAGGTAAAGTATGGATTTTTCCGGCAGAGTGCGTTGCAGCAAATGGAATTGAAGGTGCCTATCTGTCCTGTCTGTCTGCTTTTATGTGTTTAGAATGTGGGTGTGTTCTAGCATCACTGACCCTACCTCTCTCTCAGCTTCTAATTGGTCAAACTTCCATTTATCATTTGATTGGGGAATGAACTGTGAGTCAGAGTGATGTCATTTTACAGCCTGCAGAAAGTCCACTCCTCCTGTCAACTTACACACAAATCTAGATTTGAAACAAATACATGTTTGCAGAGGTACATATTGTTTTAAAATCATATGCACCCATCATGCATTACAGGAGGTATCCCCTGTTCAAACTCTGCTCTTCCTGGGAGCTTGCATTCAAAAATGGCACATATTTCACTTTTTAACTGATTTTTCAATTTCTGACATTGACCCAACTTTACATACATGTGCGCAGGGAGTAGGGACATTAACTGATGAAGTTTCAGATTTTTAACATGCATACATTTAGAGTAATATCCACTTTTCCGCTAAAACCCCCCTGAACATGCCACCGGGTCGAAAAACCTCTTAAAATGTGGGCAGAAAAATCACAAGAATTATGGTATCATTTATAAAATTTTCACATGTCCGCTCTATGAGTTATTCATCTTTTTAAAGTTATGTTCTGGCTCCAAAGGGGTGTGGTTTCCCAGGTCACATGGTATAGAAACCAGTCTTTCCAGTTTCTGCCAAGCCAGCTTGCTCTCACAGGCAGTGCTCCTCCCAGCTCCTGCCAAGAGGAAGCTACAATTTACGACTGCGGTAATAAAAACCTTTGCCTGAGTGAAGAGGGCTTTGTTCACTCTCTTGCAGAGCACAGATAATTCACTTATCAGATAGATGGCATATCCTTAGTGTGGGCAGCAAAAGGAAGGTTGGCCTGGGAACACAGCTGTGACTCAAGTTTCCCTTCTGTTGGGGGTAGTTGCCAGGCAGAATTCAGTTCCTTAAGCCAGGTTTCAGATAAAATGTCACTTTTTGTTCCCCAGTTCCTGCATTCAAATAAAACTAAACATTTTTACATATGCAGCTAGAAGGCTGATTCTAAGTTTAAAACTATGACATTTAAACAGTTACAAAGGCATGTGACACCAAACATAGCTCACTCATTTAATCTAAACATTTTCGATTTTAGTGTCTTTAAATCCAGTGCAACTTAAACTGCTGACTCCATAGCAGTTTTGTTATAAGCATTGTTTTGGGCTCTTCATTTCCCAGATTTTGTAGGCACACAAAACTCCATTCTGCCAAATGTCTGCTGGTGTTCAGTTAATATTTTGCACATATTGCAATGTTTGAAAATAGGCATTTTGACTTGCCTTCAGGGAAACAGAGTGGTTTTAAAACGCCGGCTTTTGGATAGTGGTGAGTACTGGTACTGCACCCATTTTTGGGATTTAAGAAATGAATTCCCCACAATTCTAGGTTGCATTTGGCAATCAGCATTGCCATTCCCAATGGTTTCAGACTACTGTGCGGGTAGTCCAATGGTGGTTTTAGGCAGCGTCCTTCTGTGCCCATAACATCGGCAAAAATGGGTGGCAGCCTATTCTTCCTGCATTTCCCTGTGCATTTTCTGGGAAGCTCTGGCCATCATGATGTTTTCATGTCAGTACTGCACAGTTTTGAGGTAGGGCTAGGATGCATGGGTAAATACATCCCACAGCACTGCTTTCTCAGCCATGGCACGATGTGAGTTTGATGATGATAGTTCTCTGTAGTCCGATGTATTGTGCAAAGGCGGGTTGTCTGGTGCATTGTTTCGCTTGGAAGTTGTCTTTTTATTTGAGTTCTCTGGTCTCGAGGTTTCCCGAACAGAGACGGGTGGGTCTTGTGCTGTTTAAGCCGGGTCTGTTGGTGGGGTGAGTTCCAGGCCTATTATAGGTTGAGCCTGGGGGAGGTGTAGATCGACATCTTCGAAGGCACTGGTTGCGCCCTCCAAAAGCTCAGCATCTGAAATGCCGTGGGCTGATGGACCCGGTGATTCGTTGCCCGTCAATTTCTGCTTCAAGAAGACATTTTTCAGGTCTGCCAACAACAGCGGGTTGTGTCCTTTGATCTTTCTGTAAACCCTCTTCGAGGGATTAGGGGCTTTTGTTATGACATCACTTGAAATTTTGCGGGTCAAGGGTTTGTCTTTTTGCTCACCCGGGGTGCATGATAAGGTGAACAGTTTGTCTGCAGGTTTATCCACAATCTGGGGCCTCTGCTGGGCTTTACGATGTAGTTTCCTTGATGGGAGGTTTACCCGTCTTCTAGCTGGAATTGTGAATCCTCGTTTCGTAGGTACAGAAGCGCCTTGTTTGTTTCCGAAGGTTTTCTTATTCGGGACGCCAGCCCAGGGGTGAAATGGCCCAGCATATGGGGGGCAGGGGATCCCCCTCCCTCTGCCTGCACCGAGCAGTCCATCCCCACTGGCTCACCCCGGCCCAGAGAAAAGTCCACTCCAATAGGCTCCACTCCTCCTTCCGGCTCTGCACCGCCCATGCTCACCCCCAAGCCGGGCGAGTCGGGCGAGAGGCTGGGGTGGAAGCCACCATCCATGCCGAAGTCCGCCACAGCAGGGGCTGCCGCCGGGTCCCCCCCAACCAGTGCAGAAGCCCTGTCCCTCAAGCCACAATTGCTACGAGGCTGGGCATGGACATGGGCATGGACCAGGGCAGACACCACGGCAGACACCATGGCAGAGGACACACCCCGCGCCGCACACTCTGAAGGCGGCTGGAAAGGCGGTACCCCCGCAGTTGGCTGCAGCAAGCCCTGGTTCTTCTGAGCAGTAAGTTCAACGGCTTCAACAACTTCCAGTTTATTTTGTGATGGAATAAGTTCAGGCAAAAGCGAAGGCAAAACGGGGTCCGTACTGGGTCCATGTGTGAGTTTTCGGCATGTTGATTGCTTTGGTCGCTTTGGTCGCTAAATACAGGGACCCTGACAATATTGCTGCTTCCATGGTCAGGAGATGTAGACATAGTCCCGCTTGGCCTTTGTGGTGGAGTGAGAGGAGGCACGGTAATGGAAGCTTGCAGGGGGGTATTACAGCTTTTTCCTCCTCCTCGCGGCGATGGGCGATTCGCAGCAGACAACCTTCTTCCGACATTCCCACTCCGGATGGATGGTGCAGAGTTAGATTAGAGCAAAACAGCAAAACCGTCCACAGTCCACAGCAGCCCACCAGGACTGCAGGACTGTTACTCTACGTTACTCTGCGGGCGCTCCGCAGCACAGAGAGGTATTTGAGGCAGCAGTTGTGGGTCCACCCACAAAGGAAACAGGAAGCAGTAGAGAGAGTCCAACACAGTCCACTGCAGGACTGTTACTCTATGTTACTGCGGGGCCGCTGCGTGGCACAGAGAGGTTTTTGAGGCTGCAGTTGTGGGTTCACCCACAAAGGAAACAGGAAGCAGTAGAGAGAGTCCAACACAGTCCACTGTAGGACTGTTACTCTACGTTACTCCGCCATAATGCCATTTTAAGTACCATATGTTCAGAATCACTTCCTTTAATGGTTTGAGATTTGTTCTGTGGCCAGGTATGTCATTTCACCAAAATACATGGGGTAGCGGAAGTGATATCACACGACCCTTGACCTCCCTGATGACATTACAGAATGTGATGTCATTTCACCCCACCCCAAGTCAAAGTCTTTCACTGCTTTTCTCTGCACACCAAAATGACATCACAGGAAGTGATGGCACACAACCTTTCACCTCTTGACACCACAGGAAGTGGCATCATATAGCATTGTCCCTCAGTACACTAAGAAACGTATGTTTATGATATCACTGTAATGTGACATACATTTCATACAAGAATGGATCATCAAAGGTGTAAGTGTAACCATGTTCTTACTTTTAGTTCTGCTAAATCAGTAGCTATTATCCAAGCAAATGATGTATTCCTGGGTGTCCTCTGCATGCTCACGGTAATGCTCCTGCTGTTCTTGTCATGCTCATGGTGTCCCTCACTGGTATACTGTTTAAGGTCATGGTGTTCTTTGCTGAATTTCTCTTTATGCTCATGGAGTCTTTCACTGCTTTTTTCTTCATGCTTATGGTACCTTTCCGGCTGTCCATGTCATGCTCATGGTGTCCCTCACTGGTATACTGTCTAAGCTCATTGTGTTCTTTGCTGAATTTCTCTTTAAGCTCATGGTGTCTTTCACTGCTTTTCTCTACATGTTCATGGTGACTTTCCACGTGTTCTTGTCATGCTCATGGTGTCCCTCATTGGTATACTGTTTAAACTCATGGTGTTCTTTGCTGAATTTCTCTCTATGCTCATGGCATCTGTTCCTGCTTTTCTCTTCATGCGTACATTGTGCTTTCCTGCTTTTCTCTTCAAGCTCATTCTTTCTTTTCCTGTTTTTCTCTTCATGCTCATATGTCTGTTCCTACTTTTCTCCTCATGCTCTTTGTGTTGTTTCCTGCTTTTCTCTTCAAGGTTCATGGTGACTTTCCTGCTTTTCCCTTCATGCTCATGGTGTTGGTTCCTGCTTTTCTCTTCATGCACATGGTGCCCTTTCTTGATATTCGCTTCATTCTCATGATGTACTTTCCTGTTTTTCTCTTCATGCTCAAGATATTGTTTCCTGCTTTCGTCTTGGTGCTCATGGTATCTTTAACTCATGTTCTCTTCATGCTCATTGTATCTTTCCTGCTTTTCTTGTCATGCCCACGGTGTCCCTCACTGGTTTACTGTTTAAGCTCATGGTGTTCTTTGCTGAATTACTCTTCATGCTCATGATGTCTTTTCCTGCTTTTCTCTTCATGCTCATAATGTGCTTTCCTTCTCTTCTCTGCAGGACCATGCTTTCTTTTCCTGTTTTTTCTACATGCTCATATGTCTGTTCCTACTTTTCTCCTCATGCTCATTCTGTTGTTTCCTGCTTCTCTCTTCATGCTCATGGTGTCTTTCCTGCTTTCCTCTTCATGCTCATGATGCCCTTTCATGCATTTCTCTTCATGCTCATGGTGTCTTTTATTGCTTTGCTCTCCATGCTCATGGTGTCCTTACTGCTTTTCTCTTCATGCTCATGTGTCTTAAACTGCTTTTCTCTTCATGCTCAGGGTGTCCTTTCCTGCTATTCTCTTCATACTCATGCTGTCTTTCACTGCTGTTCTCTTCATGCTGACCTTTCATTCTTTTCTCTTTATGCTCATGGTGTCCTTTCCTGATTTTCTCTACATTCTACATTTACATTTACATTTATTTATTCATACCGCGCACAATAGACCCGCAGGCATGATGGTGCACCAATACACACAATACATAAAAACATGAACAACAAATAACAAAAAAAAATGGCGCTATTACTATCCCAAAAAATAATTCCAGCATTAGTGAAGATAAGCAATAAAACACGGTAGTAATTCAAGCGATCAATTCAGTACAATGTTCATCTTTGATGTCGATAGTGGGTGGTTAAGTTTATGGAGACTCTGTAGAAACACAGGTAAACTACTTGATCCACATCCCACCACAATACAGTCAGTATTATCCTCACTACACCAATCATTAATATGAACTCTTCGTAGAACCCTAAAGTCAGCTGGACTGACACAATTGGGAACCACATTTTTAGTAAGTCAAGCTTGGATTTTATTCTTTAAGGCCTCCCTTGTTTCATGATGAGTTGGTTTCACTGCATTAGTTATTATAAAATGTCTTATATCAAGAACAAAGCTACTCAAAGTGGAGTTGCTGATTTTTGCCATTTCACATTTTTTCAGATGCAAATCCTTATGGAATGTATTAATCAATGGTTCCACCGGTCTGATAGTCAATGAGACACCCTTTAGGGCTTTGGGGCCAGGCATAATGATGGCAGGTACTCCCCTCTTCTGTGCGGGCGATGTCAAATGCGTAACCACAACAGGATCTGTTTGAGTTCCTTGATGATGTTCTGTATGGCCGGGAGGCTTTTCTGTCCTGATGTCCTTGTCAGTTAGTGAAGTGGGCCGTGGGGACTCAGCTAGCTCCCTCCCAATTACATTGACCCAGGAGAGGAAATCCTCCATATTGTGGCATGCCACAAGCTCTTGCACTAACTGGTCCTTATAAACCCTCCAGTTAGAGGGAGCAATAGAGGTAACTGTCCCACAACTGGGACTCCGTGGAGTCTTATTGCTTATTTGTTTGCTCAATGACACCAAAATGGGAGGCGCTTCGGAAAGGTGTGGTATTTCAGGAGAGGCACAAGATAGCAAAGGTATAACACTAGGACTGGTGTTAATGGTACTATTAAGCTGATTATTATTACATAGCAGCTCTGAAAATAAATGCTGTTCCTTTTGGAGCCTCTGAAGTCTCCTGGGACTTGAGGCTAACACCTCAGAGAGACCTTTACCTCTGATTTGATGGTCCTTTGTGGATAAGGGTGAAAGATATGGCGAGTAACCTGTGCCCTTCCCACATTTATCTGATTAATAGACAGCTGTGGAGTAGAACCCAATTCTGACAGTGTCCATGTCTTTAAGTGACATAGATTGCAGTCTAGTAACTGGCATAGCCACAGCTTGAGATAATGTGAAAATGCAACTAGGAATCTTAAAATGCAACCCAATACACTTGCCTGGTAGTAGCCCCCGGATTCAGCTCAGAAACAAATTAGTTGGCCGTAGAGATGTTTTACTCACGTAACGAGGAATGGCCAGCTACCACGCTGAGAAGCTGATTTATAGAATGCTGACGGCGCCGCCTAAGCCGTGGGGGCCATCTATGCTATCAGCAAGGACGCGATAAAGAAGATAAAAAGAAGCCATGGTTCGGAACTCTGTGGCCGTCGGAAATGCTAAGTCTTCCAGGACACTGAACCAAGATGAGTCACTGAGCTCCGAATGTCGCGCAGCTAACACTGCCGCCGCCCGAAAACAACCCTGCGCTCCTTGCAGGATAGCGTGCTGAAAAACACGCTGAAACCCCGTAACTCTCTCTGCTCACTGCTCCGGGGACTAGAGAAAAGGACCCTACACGGTGCTCATGGTGTCTTTCACTGCTTTTATCCTCATGCTCATGGTATTGTTTCCTGCTTTTCTCTTCATTCTCGGTGTATTTTTCACTACTTTTCTGTTCATGCTCATGGTGTCCTTTCCAGCGTTTCTCTTGATTCTCATGGTATATACATTTTCCTGGTATTCTCGCCATGATCAAGGTGTCGGTGTCCCTCACTCAGGGCCATCTTAAACACATTTGGGGATCGGGCACAGACACCTCTGGGGCCCACTCCACTGAAACAAAGGGATTAAGGAATGTGAATATCTGGTTGTGCACCCCTCACCACGATCACCAGCCAAAGCTTGATATGCTGCCTTGCAGCAATCAAAGAAAGTATGGTTACTCCCTTTCGGTCCGATTAACTTCTTAAATATTACTGTAATATGAATGATACAAAAGTAGCATTTCAAGGGTAGCATTATCAGTCCAGGTGCTGGTGCTTGGGTACAGGACACTTTCATCAATAGCAGTCACAAACAAGGTATACCGGTCATAGCATGAATGCAGGATACACACTGTATGAAAATGTGAACATAATCCAGAATAGAAAGATGACTCAGATTCGCTGCCTCACAGAATACAAAAGTGCTCAAGCATGGACACAGGAGAGCAATTGGAAAAAGGAGAAAACTACACATACCATAGCATACGTAGCAGATGAAAATTTGAAGTTACCAGGAAGGTGTCTGTATCCATGCAGACTGAAATTAGAAGAGGGATATGGTTTTCAAGTAGTGTTGCCATTTGAGAGCAAAGAAACAACTGGCTGTGATGTGCAATATGTTGATGTTCACTATTATTATAGATGAAGCAACACTATCGCTGGTGAAACCATGAGTGAGGCTTTTTTGAGGGTCAAGCCCTGAGAATGAAAATACTCTGAAGTGTGACAATTTTGAAAGGTTCAGTGACTGGTAGTTTTGACATGTTAGGCAATACCAGATTAAATGAGATGAGGATCACACATTGGTTAAGAGGTGATGCTCCCACTCTGCAATTTTCTGGAATTTACCACTTTATTTTCCAGTTCGAACAATGAACTAAAATAATCATATTTTATAGAACTGACTTGGAAAGTACAGTAATCACATAACTCAACATGATCATTTTTATTAACAAAATGTTATAGAAACACATCATGCAAAATGGGAATGAGGTCAGCTTCATTCGGCCTCATTCCAAGTATGGAGGTATTCATGGCGCTATTTGCGCCATGACTACCTCCCATACCGGTACCATGTCCGTCCTGGTTCAATGGGGATTTACCGGTCCATTCCGACCTTGGAAGGACCGGTAAGTCCCCATTGAAAAACCATTCCCCATTCCCATTTCTACCCCCATAGGGCTCAATGGGAATGGGGAAGGCGCTAATAATAATATTAGCTCTGAAGTCCCTTAACGGGTCCCGTACTTAACACCTGGTCAGACCAGGCGTTAAGGAAGGGACCCACTAAGGGACCGCGGAATAGGGCACAAAGGGATTACCGGCACTGATGTCCTTAACTGTGCCTGGTATCCCTTTGCGCCCACCTCGTAATGAGGCCCATTGTCTCCATCATCAAGGAACGCACCAGCATTCTAACCAATGTGATCTTAAAAGGTTTTCATTTCAGTTTCTCTTTTGTGTTTTAAACCTTTAAACATGCTCAAACACTGGCTTTGTGAAATTGTTATTTATAACAGGCAGATAAATATTTGAAATGTACAAAAAACAAACAGTTTTCTCTGACAAATGAGCACACCTTAAAATATGCCTGCCAGAGGCATGCAATATCTGGTCCGCCTTCTTCTCTCTAGAACCCCCTTCCACTCAAATGGCCTGTATAAAAAGAAAAATCACATAATGGGCTAAACCATGCCATCAGCATGTGAGAAGGCAATAAGAGCACAGTACTCGGTGTGATAAAAAAACATTATTTGTCCAGGATCACTCAGGATATTAATGCTTTGGTTCACAGTCTTGAATTAGGGTACCTTATCACCTCTCAAGACTAACACTTTATGCTCATCAATTTGGGTGGCTACCCAGGTTTTACAAGCACCTGTCTACAGAAACGAATGTTTAGACCTTCACCAAACTGATGCTATGTTTTTTATTTTATTTTTTATTGAATTAACTGTTTACACAACTTTACAATATTAATTCATACAAAAGCATCTCACCGCTAAAAACAAATTTTACACATCTGACTTAGGTAAACACACCAAAAGAGGAGCAGAAGGTTAATCAAGATACAAAATGTATAACAAAAGGAAAACATTAATAAAATTAATATTAAACAGTTACTTTTCATGAATTTCCTAATTGTTCACCTGATAAGGTGCAAATACAGGTTCAAGGAAATGTACTACTGCAATACAAATTGAGATACGATTCGAAGAGAAAAAGAGCTTCCATATGTCATTTTCATCTAAAGTATGGTAGATCATATAGTGTTTGAACAAATACAGTTCGCTAGCTCCCCTTAGTGCTGGACATCTCAGCATAATGTATCGTATGGATTACTCCTGATTAACATTTTCACAGAACCTACAAAAATTCAATGTGCTTCTGATTAATTGGCGTTTTATCAAGACTGCTCTCGTTGGCCAAAGATTGAACCTGAATCATATAAAAGCTGACCTGAACGAAGCAGAAGGATATAAGGTCAGATACGGGTCACACATTCTAAGCTTTTTCCCTAGGAATGGATTGGATCTGAAATCTTTCTATTTGCAACATTGGTCCCATGTGTTAATCCGTTCATGTGAATATACCTTTTGTTTTGCTCGCTGTGGATTTTCTAGAAGGACGTTCAAGGTAAAGTCAGCAGCTGCCATTATGCCATAAAATGTATTTCTCCATTTGATTACAGCACCATGACTTGATGTGAGGAGATATTCCGAAAGAGACAGGAGCAGTGTTATAGAGCAACCAGCAAGAATGCACTTTCTTAGCAGAGCGCACTGACCCCATTGGAAGATAGAGTTTAATGAAGTCAGGCCCAGCGCAAATTGTGTAAGAGCCATTGGTACATACTGTGGGAGGTTCAATAACTTCCTCCAAAATCTACCTTCTAGTTTTTGCAGGTTTACATAAGGTGTGCTAAACCATGATTCCAGACCATAAAGCAAAATAGGGACTGTTTTTTGGCTATAGTAACTGATGGCCGATTTTAATGAAAATGTGCCATGTTTGCGAATTAGGATCTTGATGCTATGTTTGTTTTTAGAGCAATCACTACTTGATGCAGGTACATTGCTGATAATAACATCTGATGTACATATACATGCAGGTTTATTCACTTCACACATAGGAAAGGATGAGTAAACCGTGCTGGAATTTGGTTTTGTAATCTTGCATATGAACACAGATCTCTGCAAGTCTCTGAAGACACTGAGCTATCTTCTGAACAATCGTAGCACTCAAATGTATCAATATGCGTTTCAATTTTGGCTATTGCACAAGATATATATGAGCTGTGCACAAAGGTGAGAATGCTACAGGAGTTGTGCCAAAGTGAATGCACAAACTATGCATACTTTTGTGAGTACAGAAAGCGTACAGGATGAATTAATCAGAGTCGAAAGTACTTGTCAGCAACAGTTAAAAGGTTTATCCACAGCAGCATGCCATCAAATATCCTGACGCGTTTGATTTATGTTTGTTGAACAATGGAAACTGACTTCTTTAGATAAGCCAGCCTTGTGTACCCCCCTCCAAGGTGGAGGCACGGTTCAAGTGCCCCTTATCCCTACAATCAAGACGTCGCTGCTCTCACTGGTGTATAATTTAAGCTTATGGTGTTCTTTGCTGATTTTCCCTTCTAGCTTGTGGTGTCTTTCCCTGCTTTTTTTGCAAGCTCATGGTTTCTTTTCTTGTTTTCCTGTTTATGTTCATGTGTCTCTTCGTTGCTTTTGTCCTCATGTTCATGGTGTTTTTTCCTGCTTTTCTCTTCATACTGACAGTGGCTTTCACTGCTTTTCTCTTCATGCTCATGATGTCTTTTCCTGCTTTTCTCTTCATATTCACAGTGGCTTTCACTGCTTTTCTCTTCGCGCTCATGGTGTCTTTTCCTGCTTTTCTCTTCAAACTCATGGTTTCTTTTCCTGCTTTTCTGTTAATTCTCATTTTGTCTTTTCTTACTTTTCTCTATATGCTCATGTGTCTTTTCTACTCTCTTCATTCTCATTGTGTCTTTACCTACTTTCCAATGGCTTCATTTTTTATTATAAGTTTGTCGGAATCTACAGACTTTTGACAACGCTCTTTATTTCTGAAATGCAACAAAATGACAAGAGCATTTTTTTTACACATATTATACTCTAGCCTTACAGACTGAGGAAAGGGTCTTTTTCACGGGATAATGACCCTGTTGGGGAAGGGACATTATCCAAAGCGATAATACTCCTCCAGAGGTCCATAAGGCTATTAGCACATCTCAGTGGTAGCAATACATGTTTTGGAGTTTCAGTGGAGGATTAAAAAAGTTACTTTAAGAGTGAATGATTTAAACAGACAAACTGAGTTTTAGGGGGTAATTCATGGAATATTTGTGCCGAAAGAAACGGGATTCGTGTGCCATTCTGCTGGCAAACCCCTGTTTAACATTGGTCATTACCAGTAGTTTTTGGCTGCACTATAAGCATTCTGATTGGCTGAGAGGAGGCCCATAACGAACTCTATCGACTAATACATGTACATCTGAATGATTTTCACTGTAAGTGAATGAAGGCCCCCGGCTTCTTTGGAATTGAGTGTCACATTCATACATTAAAGAATGGCGTTTGACTGTATTCTTGATTTACGAAGATCCTAAAATGCGCTAGTGCAAAGGGCGGATTTGTATTATGACTGTCCTCCCAGCACTTTCTTGAAACTACCACTAGACCAAGGACTTTCTCCAGCGTCAACCTTTTAATACATGTATGGCTATTCTTGATTCAGTTCTCCTGCGCAAAACACATTAAAATACAGAATTCCACTGAAATTAGTGGTGTGTGGCTCTTAGCTCATTTGCTTATACACATATGGACGCAGTTCCGCTGTGCATAATTATACCACCAGGGACTGGTTTTCTGTCTAATAAACAAGATATTCATGCTGTGTTAAAGTCTGCTACACCCATGTGTAGTTGTGAGCAAACTGTCCAGTAGTATGTTATTATTCTTTTACAACCCCCCTCCCCCTCCACTTTTAGTCAATTACAATAGTGACATTAAACTGGCCTCCTGGTAAATAATCTGTTTTTTAAATTTCTACCACTGTAGCATCTCAGCTGCACACACTTATTTATTTTGTTTTTCCCATTTGAGTTATTTTATCAACTAACAGATTTGGTTTCCCCATGGCTGATGGTCATAGGGGAGAAGAAACAATTTGAGCTAAAACATCCAGTGTGCTTTGGGTTCTTTTTTACTTTCTTGTTTGCTGTTCACCTAAAAGACAACAACAATTTTACACATCAATGATGCAACTTACAAAGGACCTACTCCTGAAAAGCTGGGCATAATGATCCCTACCTCCTCTAGTCCTAGTGCCTGCATTTTCCAATGCAGAGTCCTTAGGCAAATTGGAAAACCAAGCTGTTATGCTTTCTCATTGCAAGGCCGTAATACAATCATCTAGAAAATATTTAGATGGTCAGGTGCCAGTGGAGCACTATTTTAACAAGGGGGATTCCTGCACTCTGATGTTTTAATCAGGTGACATCTAATGAGGGGAACTTTCCACCCATCCCAAACCAGGCGTGCACATTTTTTGTCAAAAATCTGGGAGCCCAATTAATTACCATTGATTCCTTACAGACCACCCCCCTCCCCACCCCCCCAGCAATCCCCATTCTGGCTCAAGAAATGCACAGGGTTGCACAGAAGGTCTATTTATTAACAAAATGGAGATAATTGAATTAGTTTAAAGAAAAGCAAATTGTTTCCTCGTGAAAGGACAATGATAAGAAATTATCAACACACTGTTCACCTCAGTTTCCAATGCTACAGCTATAGAAATAGAGACTTTTGTAACACGCTCTTCCCCATATAACTATATATTTAATTCACCCTGAGCACGCATGCACCATTGACTGAATGCACAAGAGCCCAAGATTAATCTTTCATTTGTTAAAAAGCAAATTAACTCAAAGCATCCCTTCCTATCCAATTCTCTCTTTTTCTCTTTTATTCAAAATAGATACCACCCCCTTATTCAATAGACATGTCAGAATTTCAGCAGCATTGCAAGAATTAATTTGTTACTATTAGACCTTCATGTGTGTAAATGGCTCGTAGAAAGTAAAATGTATGTTCAACATGTATGTAGGCTAGCTGTAGTAGGTTAGATTCCCTTCAGTGATGTTCTTTTTAAATACCGGGTAAAAATGTACAGCTTTCAATTGACACATTAAACAGCAAGAGAATGGGTAGCAAATAATCACCCTCTACCTTTTGTCTGGAGCAACTTAGAATTTACAAAAATATTCTGCTTGATGGTATATCAAGGTATTACTTCAGTTATATTCTTTTTCCAGGTATGCACACAGTGAAATGTCCATTCAACTTTCTGATAATTCTTCCATACTAGATATCATTACACAAAGAAAGACACGCCATGGACCAAGTCTATACAATATTTTTTCAGAAGCACATACACTTCTGAAATAATCCCTCACATATGAATTTCTTTTGGGCTGGATCCCAGACAGGTGTTCAGCTTCTTAAGGACTGGTTCATTTATCCCACCCCCCTCTATGAATAGGTGGGCATCAGTCAGCAAGATGGGATCAGCTTTCCTCCACAGTCTGTCTGCTATTACCTCCACTAGAGAAGGCCTGGGGCTTTAACTCCTGGTAGGCTAAAGTCTCTGCTTATAATCCATCAAGGGGACCAATAGGAGAGCAATCTATTCCTTCTCCTTCCTGTTGTTATTAATTGTTCTTTCTCTCCTCTCCAACAGTCAGTGAGCGAGTGTGTCTGTCAGTGTCTGTCCTGAGTGTGTGTTGTATTCTTTATTGACAGTAACCCCACTTTTTGAGGTGTGTATACTTTCCCCAATCAAATGGGTCAATGCATGTAATTGGATAGTGTTCCAAAAGTGATATCACAGTAAACATTCCCCTCTGCAGTCATTGGGCATATTAATGAAGAGGGCAGTCTGATGGAAGTAACTTCTAACCCCAATTTCCCTCACATTCAATGTCCACACATATGACCACTTTACTAATAGGCTCACCAGATTTCTCTCTCTGGCACACTACAAACAAAGCAATTTTTATTATAATAGCCTAAATGTGTACTGAGTAACAGATGTTTCCATTTAACTTATGGAAACCTTTATATACAAATTATTTTCCTGTCTCAAAGTAATGGGCTCATCATTGTATATGCTAGGAGATATGACACATTGGCGTGCACCAGTTATTTGCGACAAAATAAAAATTCACCTAATTTGCATCATTAAAAAAATCACATTAGAAAAAACGTTTTTCCATCACCAAAGGGAGCATCTCAAGATGGACAATTTTCAAAAATCATTATTTTACTGCATCATTCCTTTCCAGAATTATGGGTGAAAGAGTAAGTCCTTAGGTAACTTTAAAACAAATGTTTTTCTTTTATACATGTTCCACTGAAAGCAGTTGATGCCTTCAGTTCTTTAGCTGTTAGTTCAGGGCTAAAAGTATAGTATGTATGATCCAGAGCACTGGCACTGAAGGGGTAATTTGAAGTTTGAATTCATCTGTGGTTTATGGCTTTCGTCATGCCCATCTTGAACAGTTCCTGTGTCTGTTAAATTTTCAGATTTCACTTTATTTTTTTCGGGTATCATGATTCCTTCTGTCAATAAAGGCCTAGGAGATGGAAATCAGATTAGGCAACAGAGATGCACTGGTTAAGATGAACCCCATTAGTTATTCATTATCTTAAACCCACCATATGCAGATGCAGTCCATAAAAAAACTACCTTAAAATTAATTGTTATATTGGCCTCTCAGTGACCTAGTGCAAGTCAGTCATTATCCCCATTGCTGATCTTCAAATGAATTCCAACTCTTTGATAGTACAAGGCAGATCAAATCTGTTGTTTATTTACTGGGGCTAGTGAATTGAACTGAATACCAAATGTCTGAGGCTTGATTCAACTTGGTTTCTCCAAATTTCCACTTTTTAAAGTTACATTTCCTTGGACCTTATATATATATTTTATCATGTTACAGTTGATTCAACTTTTTACAAATTCATCCTAAAATCATCATTCGATAAAACAAAATGAAAGGTGCGTGAGCACCATTCTCCCTTCCTCAAATTATAATTTCAAGTATGTTTTCAACTTTCCTCCAAAACAGACAATAGTACAAAATACATGCGTAATCATTACCCATGATAAATCGGTCCCACTGCTCCCCCTCAGTCAAACACATTAGCTTTGTCAGTCTCCACTCTCAGGGACTTCAGCGCTGCACAATCACATAACATATGTCTGGCCGACTTGAGTGGGCCATCACCACATACCTGACATTCATGGTCTGATCTTGGGATCTTGTGCCAAGCTCCCTCAATTTCCCTTTATGTTACCACACTGAACTTGATTTTTAAATTGTCCCAGATAAAATGATCCCCCAGGTGGAAATGATGTACATATGTTGGGGAATCAGACCTTAACTGAACATAATACACAAACTCCCCAGTGCTATTCCTTCTGGCAAGGTTAACCAAAGCCTGCTCATCCCTTCATTCCACAATGATGGCTTTCATGACTAATTTGTAGCGCCTCAAAGATTCACCCATAACTATACTTGGTGCTCTCCCCAGACATAATGCTGCTACCTCACATAGTCTTGCCACATTGCTACCCACCATATACTTAGCATGCAGGGTGTATGCTTCCAATATAAGGCTCAGCATTGTGCCAGCTGGCGCGTTAACCATTTTCCAGTACAGTGTCAGACACCCCAGCGCCAGCTTCAGATCAATAGGCAAATGGCTGAATTCCAACACAATCGTTTCAAAGGCAGTATGGGTGGGTAACCGTAAGAGGCTCTTGACCATTGCCCATTCTAGTGTTACAAATTCACTGGCTTTGGATAATGGGCAAGATTCCATGCCATATAACATCATTGGGACCACTTTAGCTTGCTAAAGATGTAGCATAAAACCCACAGAGTGGCCACCCACCTTATGTGAGAATGAGCAGATCCTTCCCAGGGTGCCTATGCTTTTTTTTTTACGTAATCCATATGGGACTTCCCATTCAACCCAGAATCCAGTTGGATACCCAGATACTTGTAAGATTTGACCACTTCCAGTTTTACTCCTGCCAGTTTCCAGGTTGGTCTAAGCTTCTGTTTTTTTTCTTTGTGGATCAAACACCATGATCTTGGTCTTAGAGATGAGGATGAGCAATCCATTCTCATCCGCATAGCTCTTGAAGGTACACAAGGAGCTTTGTAGACCACCCGGTGTTAAGTCCTATATATCCAGGTCATCTGCATAACTAGCCATTGGAGTTGTGTCGTACCGAGCTTTGTTGGAATGGCAACTGAATGACCCAGGGCCAGGCCCATATCAGCAGTGACTAGATTGTATGGAATCAGGGCCAATGTACAACCCTGCTTTAAACCCCTGGTCATTGGTATCCATGCCGTACAGCCTCCTAGTTGGTCCACTCTCACCTTCACCGTCGTCTGTGAATACAAAAGCACCAACATTTTAAGCAGGCCAGGGGGGATACCCTGCAGTTGCAGTTTCCTCCACATCCTATTATGGTCAATGGTGTCAAATGCTGTAGCCAGATCAATAAATACAACATAGACTGGGACCTCCCTCACCTTCCATGATTGCTCAATCGCTGTGGTCCGTGTGAACATGTTGATTCTGGTGTTAGATTTCTTGCAAAATCCAGTTTGGAATAGAAGAATAATTCCAAGGCCTCTTCCCACAGCATCAGTTCCTCCAGTAGTATTCTGGCAAAGATTTTACCTGGAACATCTAGCATCGTCAGCAAATGGTAGTGTTTAGGATTATTGTGCATGCCCTTTTTAGGAAAGGCACGATAATGCTGACTTGCCAAGATTGTTACGCCTCAGAGCTACTATACTTCAGTATTACAATAGACAGCACAATCAGTGGGATTCACTAACCTGGGCAGCCGGCAGGTTCCGAGAACAGCAACACTGTAGAATTGAAAGGTCTCCCGGGAAACCCTGTTCCCTCCCTGCCGATGAGCAATCTCGGCATCGGAGGAAACACAACCCACAGGGAAAACCCTCCGGGGAAGAAAAACCCTGCGTGGACACGAAGGTGGATCAGTTCTGCAGTCGAGTTCCGGGGGTCTGCCTTGCTGTATTCAGGTTGTCCTGAGCAGGAGATAGGAGAGGTAAGTATCCGTACACAGAATATAGTTAGAAGTTCAGATTTGAAATAGAAGACTAAACTTACTCCTGAGACGGAGATAATCGCATTCAGTATGCGTAGTGGTGTATTCCGAAAAGGAGCGTTTCACTAGACCTAAGGAAATAGAAAGACCGTTTCCGGAAACGGAAACCTGAGATTAGTATAAACTGTGGGGGTTTGGGAGAGTACGGGAAGAGATTAATGAGAGATCCCAGGAAACTCACTTCCCAGTGATGATACAGAGTGCTACAAAGGGACACAGCGAATTGTAGAGAAGATCAATTGGTGGTCTGATGAGGAGAGGGGTTCTAAGGGATGAACGACAGAGGGATCGAGGATTATGAATGGAACCAGAATCAAGGGACAGTAGAGTGAGGAATAAAGCACTAGTTTCTAGGAACGAACGTACAAAGCGCCATGCTGGAGAGTAGCAACGCACTTGCTTGACTTCCTGGTTGAACTATATGGAGTCACATGATCGTTGCGGTACGAATGCAAGAAACGTACAACCTCTGTACCGTTGTCTGCACAGACGGTTCCAGAGCAGTCGGCCATCTTAGATGAGTAAGATTGCAGCACATTACACACTCGTCGTTGTCGCCAGAGCGACCATCGGCGCAAAGGTGTAACAAAGATGTTGGTATGCACTGCAGTGCCACAATACACTTGAAATGGGAATGTAGTGCTGCGACACAAGTTGAAGTGTCTGCCTTGATGACATTACTACATATTCTGTCTGGGCCGGGTACCCTGGAAGCCATACTAGTTTTAATGGCCAACTCAATATCGTCCTGGGATCCGTTTTACCCACATATATTCCCCAATTGCAGCCCCATAAGGCTAATCTGCATATCTCCCCCCATGGTCAGCCCAACATGAATGATCCATTCAGGCCTAGTGACACCATTTATGTGTATGGCGCTTGGTTCCTTATCGTTCACAATTTTCCAGAAAGCAACATTATCTTTAATCTGGGAAGTAAACACAAGCTGTTGCCACCTCTGGCATTCCATGATGTATGTATGGTGCTTTAGCCATTGATGATATGCAGCCTTGGCCAGTCTGGCTTTTACACCGTCGGCCTGTGGAAGGTGCTTGGAGGCTGCTATTGTGTGAAGGACTCCCCTCAACTTTCTCTTGCCGTCCCTAATTGTGTGATCGTAATAATGGTGATGGGGCCCTTCTCCACCAGGGCCGTCCTTCTTGCAGCATTACATGGCCTGATGGCACATTTATGGATCTCCAGCATGTTGGCCTAAAATCCAAGCATTACACTCTCTGGTGTTAACCCCCCAGGTTCCAAGGACTCCGCATGTGTAGGATCCAGGAGCACACTTGCCAGCCGCACTGCATTGTTATGACTGGAGTCACTTCACCTGATATGACTCAGACTGGAGTCTACACTCAGTCGGCCAGATTCGCTTACGTCAATAAACGTCGACTCCAACCTTAGGTAGGCCAATATAGGGTAATGATCGCTCTATGGACACTGATAGACGCACATGTGCTCCACGATGTTATGTATGCTAGTGACTAACATGTAATCCAGAATGCTACTGTCCCATTTGCGCACCCTGGTGAAATTATGTGTATTGTCAGATGGGTATGTCCCATTAATTGTACTAAACCCATAGGAGGATAACAAGCAGGCCCAACCCATCCCCCATTTGCTCATCCATGCATTACTATCCAGCCAACCAGAGATGAGACTGGGGTCCACCTCCTCTGTACCCAACTCTAATGGCAGGGGGATCATGGCATTGAAATCCTGAGGGCCCACATAGTTCAGGCCCCTCAACAAGTCTTCTATTTCCCTCATAGTGTTCTTAACTTCATAAACGTTGATCCAAAGCAACTCCCTTGGTCCAAGCTTATCAGGTCTTTGGGAGTATGTCACCCTGCCCGCAAGGATATTAGGGAAAGAGACTGGTAGCTCCACTATTCTTATGGGCCGCTTCACCAATATTTCCAAGCCACCTTTAGGCCACCCATGCAAGCCCTTGCTAGCATCTCTGCAAATAAATGTCCAACCATTTACCTCCACGTTAAGCCCATCAATGTATTTAAATAAGCCATTGTCCTCAAACATATGCTTTGGGTCCCCTGGTATTCCAGCTCAACATTAAGTGTTTAGTACTGGGACCCTGGATAGGAGTCAGGCGCCCCCCCTGGATTTTACCAGGGACTCCAGCCAAGCCCAGTGAGATTCAATGACCTCCCTTCCCAGCATCACCTCTTCAGGTTGTCCTTTAGTTAACAAAGCCAACTTAGCCAGACTAGATGACGGCCCCGTACTCCATCAACTATCCAAGGGATTGCATTACTTGCTGCCTTCCTAGGATATTTTATCCCCAAAGGACCCTCAAGACAGCAAATGGAGAAATCATAACCCAGTTTGTGTATAGTTTGCTGCAAGGCCATAAAAAAAGACAGAATGTTCCCATCAATCAAGTGGACAATAGATGTGGGATTGTTAGAGTCTTTGCACATATCCACGAGTCTGATGTCTCCACTATTTATGGAAAAGAGAGGCAGAACAGCATGTAACAATGTCAAAATTCTGGAACAGTTCAAGAAGGGCTAGCTACCCCCACAGAACAAACTTCCAATCTTCAGGGCTTCCGACAGTGGCCCATTAGGCTGCTGGTGTTCAACCATCTGATGGACTTGAGTAGTTCCTTGAGCCACCTTGTGTATAGTGACGGTTGTCGCTCCATTATCGGGGACTGTGGTGGGCTCAAGAAGGCCTTCCAGGTTGCGTATTGATAAGTCATTGGTTCTCTCTGCAGATGCTTAATCTAATACATCATCCCGCTGTTTACGGGCTGTGACCCCTGCTTCCTCTGCATGACCCAGTCAACGGGGGGGACTGGTAGCAGAGTTTTCACATGCCCGGCCGGAATCACCAATCTCTTCCACAGCTTCCCTTATCTCCAAGTCAGCCTGTGGATCAATGGTCCAAAGATTAGTGGCATACTTGGGGGGACATGGAACCGAACTTCCCCCACTGACTTTTTCCCTCTTTTTGCTGAACAACAAATGCAGCCTAAGCGGCCTTTGGGATCCTATCCGGATTTGCCTTGGTCATCAGGCCTCCTGTTTTAGTTGTTATCATTTTTTATCTGATAGCTATTCGTACATCAAGGCCTGTCTCACTTGTTGTTTGAGATCTCTTTTCCTCAGTCGAGAGTACCAAGTTACGGTGTCAGGCCCACTTCAGGCCATAACTACAGAAGTTACTTACACCTCTGCACTGGTCCTCCTCCCTGTATGCTCCCCTACTGCTGCCTTAATAAACAGTTTGCAGATATCCCTCGCATCCTTACTTATTGAAGCCACACCCCTGGTCACTGGGTATGAGGCTTTAAGGAGTTTATTTAGGAGATGCGCTATTTTATCAAATTTGACACAAAGAGCATCCAATTTCATGGCCGTGGCCTAACATTTGCAGGTCAAGTTCGTCAGCAGACCTTCAAAAATAGAGAACATATTTGAAGATGAAGTTACTTGCCACTGCAGCCGACCACAGTGTATTTGTGTTTCACTCTTCACTGTTTTCCCCTGCTTCAAATTCCTCAGTAAGGCAAGATAACCCATTACCTGAGAAGGAATCTGAGTGTTTCGGAGCATTTTCATTGGAAAAGTTAAGACCGCCATCAATAGAGATCAGAGAATAACCTATCATCAAAGGCCAAAACAAGATCGTTACCACTTGATTTGGCTTCCTGCACCACTGGTATGGTGCTCGAGCTCCTGCTCCTCCCCCTGTTCAAGTTACTTGGCTTCTTGCCTAGTATAGGTGAGATGATAGCCATTTCCGTTAAAAAGTCAGCCCCTGGAATAATCATGGAAGTTACCATCATTTCAATGGCTTTATAACCCAGACAGGGAACTGCGATCATATGTTCCCCCATCAGGTCTACACATAAGTCATCGCTGGCTCGTTGATTGCCGAAGGCTGTAGCACGTAGCAGTTTGTTATTGGGTTCAAGGTTGCAGGTTGTAGGGTAGCCTGTACTCAGACCTTACAGAACTTGGAGTCTTTCAACCTCACTGTCTTCTGTGGGCACCGCCTAGGGTACTGATTAGAAGGGAGGGGGGGTGATTGCAGGTGGATCCTGTCTAACCAGCAACCCCACTGCCATGACGAGCCATGAGGAGAGCAGGCAGGATTTTTCCAGATCAAGAGTGGGTATTTTACCGACACTCTCTCCCTCAGCGATAGGCGAGCGGACAGACCGCAGCCTACATTTTCCCACGGCCATCTGCTTCAGCCCCATAGTGGTTGGGAAGTTTTGTCTAAGCAGGCAGGCTGAGGGTTATTAACCACAAGTGCAAGATATACACGTGCACAAACATATACTTAAGCAGAATGACACATGTGCGATTAGCCTCACAGGCTTAAATCCGGCAAGGCACTGAGCCCTGTCCTTCCTCTGCCATGACTCCTCCTTCAGTTAACTGGTATTAAGTGCATCGTGGTCCATCTCTGCTCTCTATACTCCGGACACCAGACACACAACCACACTTCGCTACACTCCACCCAATAGATTTTACATTTTCAACAAAAACACAGCAGTCTATTCATTGCACTGGCCTATCAAAACTTGCATGAAAGGTCCATATTTTCAACATCTGTAGGTCTCACAACCATGACCGCTGATTTCTGTAAAGGAAATAAACACACACAGCGGCATACAATGCAAGCCTGAATCTGTTTTTCTCTGCTACTTTGTCATGTTTGTTTTGTTTCTCCTCAGATTGGGCAGTTCCCCGTTTTAATAAAGGTTTCAGAATGCTTTCTGGTACCTGAAATATTAACCTCTGGCCTTCTCGCTATATTTTGATGAACGATGACTTGCAAATATTGCACATGTGTTTTTCAATTCTATGTTAATTTATAGACATTATTTGTTCGATGTTTTTTTTTGCAGAATATTCTTTTTTTAAACATTTTTTATCTTTTTGCAGGGTTCTCCCCCTCCCTCCCCCCATTAATCTAACACTTTTCCTGACCCCTTTCGACAGCCCCTTTTTTTATTGGATTTTTCAAAAAAACTAAATTGACATAAAACACATTTTAAAAAATGCATGTCGATGAATGGACGTCATATCACATTTTTCAAACTGCTGTGCGCGGGCCATAGCTTATGTATTCGTTGTAAACATAGCACGTAACTGCATTTTTCATTGAATTAGATTTCCCTACGATATTTATAGCAAGTAGTTGATGAAGGAACACATGTTTCAATGTTCACCTGTTCCTCTTGCGTTAACAAAATAGGGCTTCATCCTTGATGTGCTATAGATTGAGTTAATGAAGAGTGGGGTCGGTCTTTTTATTTGTATTACTGCTTGTCCTTAGTAGGAGTGGGAACATGCAATCTCATATCAAATTTGGTTGATCGCTGGAATCCGGATTAGCTAAAAGTTACACTGCTGTTCCTGTGGTTCTAGGATGAAATATGGGTCTCTGTTTACCCGTTATTATGCATGGCATTATTCTACTGAGCACTAAAACGATGATGATGCCTCCACTTAGTTGTTCATTTCAAAGAATGGCATGGTTGAGAGCAAGATGAACACCACATGAAGACTGCACAAACCTTTATTAAAAAACTAACTTCAAATGAAAAACAAGAGATCCTTTACAAGTGCAGGAAACATGCCGTACTTTGTCAATTTCAAGTTTTCCACAATGCAGCTTGAATCTTAATTTCACAATAATCACTACACCCAAACGCAATCCTTTTAAATGCTTTTAAGTATTTTATTTTACCTTTTCTTTTAGTGAATGGTGAACCATCAGTACCAAGCCTGGGTCATAGCAGAGGGAATCATCCGTTTATACCATACCATCCTGTGCAAGGGTTCTAAGGAACATTGAAGACTTTAACTTAACTATGGACTACATAACAAGTTGAACGTCTGGGTCTTTATGTGGATTCATGATCCCACTATTCACCTCCCTCTTCCAGATCGATGATGGATGATGGATGAGTCTCAAAGGGTTGTTTCCATCCATGTTACGTTATTTGATATTTGTACAGTGCCTACTGCTGTTGTTATGGCTTTGAAGCCCTCTGGGGTGGAAGGCCATAGTCTGTGCAAACATGAAAATCAAAAGAACATTAAACTGCATGCCATCTAGGAACACTGGGTATCTATTCCCTGTTCATCAATCTAACCCAGGAAGTGTTGGGTACTTGTGAGCATGGTCTTCCAAAAAAAAAAAAAAAAAAAAAAAAAAAAAAAACTCTTACTCAAATGGGAATCGTATTCCCGAAAACACATCTCATTGGATATTTAATGAAAGACTTGAAACCTCTCACGCTTCAAAAGAACAATGAGGAAGGAAGCCCCTCTCACTTCAAAAGAAATGTGTCCTCGGAGGCATTATGTGAAACAGTGAGTCACTGCAAGCAATACAATCATTCTAATCAATGCTCTACAGTTTTAGGAAGGCCCCCAAAACACCGGAAACCCATACAAAGAATCAAACCTTATGAAAGTCCACCTCTTGTCCAATCCCTTCTCTACTTGTTTGCTGTAGCCACCGTTGGAACCCCATGAAGTGTTTCCTGAGAGTCCTTCCCCGTCTCTGAATGTCCTCTCCATTTTCTTACAATCTGCAGCCCTAAATAAATGCAGACACAAAGTGCACACTACATCTAACAAGTAGTTCATCACATATATCATATAGAGCTCCCTTTTCTTCCAATCTTGCGCCAAAATGCAAAGAGAATAAATGTGTAGTACCCGATCTCATACCTGCACACAAAAAAAACTCCTTCCTAAAACAAACTTAAAAATAATAGTTTGACTGATCCTCTCCCAACAAACTTCAGGCAATGACCTGCTCACCGGAATGCCAGGCAGGAAACAGAATGCTCTTTAAAAGGAGCCCAGTATTCCAGAATGAGGCTGATCAACTGACTTAAGAAAACTGACCCGACCATCCGTGCACTGACCAGCCAACAGTGTCTGCCATTACAGGCCTGTATCACCTTCGAAATATGCTGCATTGCTTGCAGGCCATTTCCAGGAAAGCCCTACTTAGTGGGAACACTCTCTGGAGTTCTGGCATTGTGGGTCTAGAAATCAAAAGGTACAAAAAAGAAATTCAAGAGAATCCCTGTCGAAACCACAAGAATCTGGAACCGTGTACACACCTAGCTCACAAAAACCTATTTCAATCTCTACAACAAACCCTTTTCCAGCTGTGCTGTCATCCAATCACACTTGAATCGGCCCAGTTAAGCCTTGGCTTCCACGCTTCCATGTCCTACCTCTTCTACCCATTCCCTCCCTTTGTCCGTCATCTAGCTCGATCATAAATCATGCCCTGCTTCGAACAGAACGCTCTTGCTCTCGAGTTAGATTTGTACGGTATAATAGTGAGCACCTAGATACACACATGCAAGCAATCCCAGGCAACATCCAGTGACTTTGAAGAATTATCGTGGTCATACAAACCGTCAGGAAGCACCTGCAGACACCGACACATGGACTGACAGCAATCCCTTTGCCGCAGGTTCTAACCTGGTTCACATGCTAATCAGGGTCTCTTCTCATCTCCCCTGCCTCCCATATCCATAAAATGGTGCCCAAGTGCTCGATTAAACAGCATACACTGAAGCACGAAAACTCCACTCAGGCCCTTACAGACTTAACTGGGAAACGCATATCGACTTCCAAGCACACATCGAAAGACGAATACATGGTCCCGCGCCTCACAGGTCGAACGTGTTGCATGCACTCCGCCTATTCTAGGATTGTACCTATGCTCACTGTCATGCGTTTTTCCTCCCAACTGTACCAATTGGAGCTTAAACTAAAATGCAGCATTCTGAAGGGAAACCCTAAAGTGAACAATTAAAAAAAAATGTCATCACACTGTATGAAACAAAATGTAAACATGTATACAAATATATAAATATACACACACGCATATGCAAGCGGACACCCATCCTATTATACACAAAGGGTAGTTTTAATAGTGACTATCAAACCATGGGTATTGAACTATGTGGAAATGTGCTGTACCGATATTTGAATGTGTTAGCTATAGCTTTACAATATAAATATGTAGAAATATATGCATAAGAAGATGCGCGCGCACGCACACAGAGACTACATACATAAATAGATACAAATCGAGATAGAAAAAAAAAATCCCCTCTGAACACATGGCTGATCTCCCTCTCTCAACTGTTGGTTAGGCAGCTCTATGGGAAATTCCTCATGACGCAGCAAACTCAAAATACACTCGGACTCGGACCACACACAGGCCCGCATGCTGCGGTAGATGCACGTGCTTGCTTCGGCAGTGACAGGAAAGCGGAAAAGATTCATTCGCCCTTTTGCCTCGTCGGCCTCGCGGCGTTATAGTACACACCTGAAGAGCAACACTGCTTTATAATCACACGACACTCGCTTGCTAGGCAGGGACTCTAGTGGCACAGATTTCATGGTGTTGTTTTCTCCGGAGTCAAGTTTCCTCGAGAGAAGACGTATAAGGTGACTTTCGAACGTGGAACAGCGAATGTGCCACTAAACATTCCCTGATAGACTTGGGCAAGGCCTCTTCTTATTAAGAGCCAGGCATAACATAATTTTATTTCTCTGACTGATGAAAAATACATATTTGTCACTGTGAATGTTTTTTATGCGGCGACACAGGTACACCTGTGGCCAGATTACAGCAACTTTGCAATGGTGCAAGTGCAAAATGTGCACAATAATAGCACTAGGGCAAAGTTTGCTCGATTTTTTTTTGTTGCATTTTTTAAAAACACTAGGACACATTACAAAACAATTGCACCTCAACAAGTACAGTTTGGCATATTAAAAGCACCAGGGATAAAATTACCCTAGTGCTAAAACGGTACATATTTGATGCATTTTTGCATCAGGGCAGAATTTGCCCTACTGCTTATACCATTTGTGTTAGCACTAGGGCTAACTTTTCCCTTGTGGAAAAATGTAGTAAAAATGCATTTTTTTGCACTAGGACCATGTTTGCCCTGGTGCTTTTAATATGCCAAACTGCACTTGTCGAGGTGCAATTTTTTTATGTGTCCCAGTGTTTTCAAAAATAAGGAAAACCTTGTCTGAGTGCTAATACTGCGCAAACGTTGCACTTGCACTGGTGCCAACTCTCTGTTAGCTGGCCCCTAAATCAAAGCTGCGCACATCGCAACAATACACAATGTGGATGCCAGAGCGCTACTTTTTGTGCTAGGTAAAATGATTGGCATATACCAGGTCAGCAGCTAACGTCGTGCGCTGTGCATCGCCTGAAATTCAGCGTGATGTGGGCTGGTTCCTTGAGGAAAAGTACATGTGAGAATTCAGATAATGTTGCCTTGCACAGCTGCAGCGAGTGCTGCAAGACGAGAGCTCAGCTGATGACAAGGGAGTATGGAACTTGACACCTCTGCTGGCTGCCCTCCAAGAACACAGAACGGCGGAGCCGGGCTGCTGCATGCGATCCATTTCTTAATTGTTGATAGCGTATAATTAGGACAATCTAAGCCGAGTTTAATGAATGCACGAAGCTAAACTGAAGCACTTGACTATACTTGGATGGACTTTGTTAGTTTTGGAGCGGAGAAATGCAATATTCCACGCTGTAAGCTTGCACGGTGGCATCGCGCGTCACGTGCTACCGACCTAGACTGAACGCTGGCAACCCCATCCGAGAAATACGTGCCGCGTGCTCTGAGCATTAACTGACAGCCCAGCCGATGGTACCTCACACAGACGTCATATTCATTTCATAAAGTGGTTGCTTTTCGGGCATACCTAAAAGAAAGGAATGCATAAAACACATCTTTCAGTTACCATGTTGTTTACCCAACTTGGAACCCCTTCGGCCCCCATTCAACTGCACCACGTGCACCCGCCAAGTCCGCAGAGCCCACCAAGTTATCATAAAAATCAATGTAAATATAGCGAACTCAATTCCCGCAATAGGCATATTTCCCACCTTATCTTTCTTGGAACAAAACCCGGCTTTCGTGATGAAAGTGATATAGAGTGCAATATAATAATATTTTTGGTAGCTTCTCACAGATGTGCTTGTTTTGCTGTCGGCGCGTCACGTTGACGTCACTGGTTAGCGACGAGAGGGCCTGCCATGTTGCCTACCCTTGGATTAGGTGTCTTCTTCATTACACGAGGCAGTAGGATTCCCCTTCTGCCTGGTGGCATGTCAGTCCTCGGCAGGATGGGACCCTCTGTAGAAGGGACCCTCTGTGTAGGCCACTGGTAGCATATAGCATACATTGAATTGTCATATGGTGCTGAAAGTGCTATTGAACTGAACAGTACAAGAAAAGAACGGACATGCAGCGACATGCAGACAGTTCATATTCCCGATTGCAGCAGCAAAATAGACAATTCATATTTCTGCACCAGTGTCCCTGTCCTATTGCAGGACACATTGCCACGCACAACTGAGTGTTGTGTGCCAGGGGTATCACATGATACCAGTAGCCGGGCCCCAAGCACACGTTCCTGAGACCGCCCATGGAGCCAGGGACTGGAGCAGCCCACAGCTCATTTACGAAATTACTCCGCTGTGCAAGTCTGGCAGTGGGTTAAAACACACGAGAGCACACTCTGGGAGAGAGAGGAGTCCTTTGCAGCAAATGTCCTTTATGTTGCCACGAAATACAGTTCCCTTATAATGAACCTCCAGACCACAGATCGCCATTTGAACGAGCGCAGTGAGCATGTGTCGCAGTGTGGAAAATAAAACGAATTGAAAACGACGGACAAAATAAATTAGATGTCTTTTCTAAAACCATTGAACTGGATATGACCGAACGGAAGACAAAGAAAATCGCTTTAGAAAAGAAAAAATGAACACTACATTTGAGGAAAACATTCCACGTTATCACCGGCAGACTGTGACCATTTCCACGCCAAAACTATGAGATATCTGTTTCCTCACTCCCTGCCCCTGTTACTGTGCATCCTCTGGCCCCACTTCCGGTTTCCCCCAGGCATTTGTCGTCGCTAGTTTTGCTGAGCTATTTCCGCTGGGAAACACCTCCCTTAAAAATTCCTACCAGCTGTCTCAGAGGTGGGTTCTCTCAGTCGGTTCGCCATGAGTCCTTACAGTGCCCATTGCTGCTGGGAAAGGGCATCAATAGCCCCCCCACATCGCGCTTAGTTCTTCCCATCTGTTCAGCCGCCGCAAACTGTTTGTTTGAAAACCAAAACCTCATGGCTGGCAGCAGCTGTAACAGGATTACCTGATGGCGGATTTGACTATGATATATATTTGTTATCACTTTTGCAAATGGTATTTCTCTACTACTTTATCATGTTGGTCTTTTTTTGATACGGTAGGTGGTTTTGTTTTTAGAATTTTCAACAGTGCGGAACAGGGTGAGCAGACGTCCCGGTTTTGCTGGGACTGTCCGGGTATTTGCACCTCTGTCCCGTGGTCCCAAGACTTTTTAAAGTTTAAAATCCTCATCCTGGAATTTGCCTAAGTAGGTGGTGCCAGACTGATATGAAAATAGACATTTGAATGGTACAGTGAGCTAAAACGTGGTTGCAGACGCTCCCGAGTGGGTACTTTCCCATAGAACAAGTTTTTTGCCTGTCTTTGTTCTCCGTAGTGGGGCTCCCAGACTTATTTGTGGCCATTTTGTTTTTATTATATAGCTATGTATTGTGGGAGTTAATTCATCATTATGATGAAAGCGGTTATAGATCGATTTCCTTATTTTAACTTTCAGAGAACAGGCGTGACACAGCGTTAGTCCAGTTTTAAAAATAAAGCAAAATCCAAGTTTTGATAGCGTTTGATAGCTTTTCTTGGATTAACTGAAAATATTGTAATACAATGGATGCATACGCTTTCAAAGTCCCAGAGACATCTTCATCAGATGGTGGTCACATGATCAATGAAGAACAACACATACAGAGCTGGACATATAATTTACATAGAACAAAAAAAACAAAAAAAAAAACAAGCAGCTCTCCCACTTTCATATGGAGTGGCACATAGAAAAAAACAAAAAACAATATCACTGAGAAAATGGTGCCATTTACACTGTTGGATGAGCTTACATCTCTTGATAAAGGGTATCAATTATTTGTGCTCTGTTATCCGAAGTCACCCTCCATGCTGGTTCGGTCCTTACTTTTTGGGGTTCTGAAACATTGTGTCCAACAGTTGTATGAGAGAGATTCTAACAAAAGGTTGCCATCTAGCACATGAATGCAAATTATTTGACCGGGATCTCATGTTTGTCACATGGAAATACCAGGGCTTGTGCCTATTTCAATATCTCCATATTTACCCAGAACACCACATCTACCTTTCCAAATGTACCCAGATAACCACATCTGTTACCTTCCCATCTTTAATTTTGCACCAACCGACTATGTGTTTTGATTTGTATTCTTTTATGAGCAGAGTGTCTTGTATAATAATGCAGATAGATGAACGGTCAGACCATATTCTAAATGAATCTGAAAGTATGAAATAAAAGGAAAGTTGGCTAAAATAGGATTTGTTTGATGCTAATCAATTAATTCACTCATACATCCCCATCCATTTTTACATACTGAACCAAACCTATTTTCTGAAATAAATAAAAAAGGAATAACTGTGAAGTGCCACACAAAAAAAGGTATACGAAAACTGCAAACCCAGAGATGGTGCGTGCACATGCACACATATACAGACACACACAGAATACACCAACTCTGCACTGAATATACAAAACTTTGAAGCTTATCATCCTGCCTTCTCTTCGCTTCACATTATACCTTTTTGTCAAGGATGAGACAGAGCCATGGGTCACGGGAGA
The DNA here is from genome assembly GCF_040938575.1 of Ambystoma mexicanum. Lineage (NCBI taxonomy): Eukaryota > Metazoa > Chordata > Amphibia > Caudata > Ambystomatidae > Ambystoma > Ambystoma mexicanum. The sequence continues at coordinate 727,300,349 of NC_090935.1, read as the reverse complement.
GGCTAACAAAGGCCAACTTGCTCTGTGGGCACTATTTTCGACAACCACTTCGAAGAAGGATCATTTTGGGAACCCTATGGGATTTTTGAGGTGGTGCTTAGCTGAAATGTCTTCGAGACTAGGAATAGACCCTCATTGGGCCTGGTAAGGCTTTCTTATGGTTAAACTCCAAAATGACCAAAAAAAGTGCCAGAACCGAAACAGTTCAGAACCCTACCAGCAAACTCACACTGGATGTGGATGTAATAGCCTACTCATTCAATAATTATAAGAACCAGTAATCAAAAGTCTCCAGTGGCAGTACACTACAATGAGAAACACCATACCACTGCACAACTGCAAATGTGTCATTTTGGAACAAGTGAAGTGCAGTAGAAGAGGAGGTGACGTGACCAAACAATTACATCAACACGAGATTTGGTGGGGCCTTCATCCTAGGGGAATGAATGTTGATTCTGACGTGTTTTTTGTAACCAACTATGCTGATTAGATACTGGATGAACAGTAATAATAGGCATGGCTCCATGTTGGTACCCTGTGTGGACCCCCCTAACCAGGTTGGAACTTAGATAATATGTCTGTTAAGTAATATCCTTTGAGATTTGATCAGTGTTTATTCTGTCTCTTATTATCTCCTTTTTATTATCATTTTTTTGCATACTATATATAAAGCATATGGATATATCTTTCACAGTACAGTTTTGCTACATGTCTCAGAGTGGGGCTTCTCTCACCCCAGGGTTATTTGTTTTTTCTTACCTCATGAGGACCTGGGGTCATGTGGCCTTGGGAGCCTTTGGTGCCTGGCGACTCCTCCCTGGAGATTCTGGGGTCCCAAGCCCCAGCATTGCCCCTGATTGCCTTATGTTGGCACATTAGCGATGGGTCTAGCTATCCTTCAATAAGATGCTGACTACTAGTACGTTTCCCTTGGGAGATGTAGATACGATTGCTTCGACTTTCCCCATACTAAGATTTTGACTAACAATGTCTTGATACGCTGTGATCAACTGGAGGCTATGAACAGTAGATGCAACGCACTTCCGGGTCACACTAGGCTGCCAAGATATTGTGGAGTCTAATAAATAGGAATGGGAGACAACAGCGTGTCCAGGTAAAAAATATCCAGAGTTGCATTGTTACAGTTTATGGGCATTTCTAACAACTCAATGTTGTTTTTAATGGGGTTTACTCTTCCTATAAAGTGCACGACTTCCATCACTACTATGGTAACAACGGTGTTCCTACATTTGCAGTTAAAGTTTTTTCCAAGTATTTTCAGGTGAGTGATGTATCTACTCGATTTGTATATTGTAGAGGTGGATGCTATTTGACCTGATATGGTACTCTGTTTGCAGCAGTCGTCTGTGGATAACATTGTGGTAAATGGGTTACGCAGACTGCCTAAAGTTATTTTGAGTGATACAGGACCGATTTTCTTTGGGTCGGATGGAGCAAGATTGCTGCATTTAACATTTATGAGGAATTCTGAGAAGCTTTATTATTGCATGAGTGTTGGTTTGGAGGTTGCGCAGAAGGGCTAATTCACTTTTGGTGGTTTGGAGTAAATGAGGGAGCACGGGCGATGTTTGTTAATGATAGACTTTTTACATTTTTTTAATATCTTTAATATTTATTTAAGTTCCAAGCAAATCAGGGACAGCCTAGAGGATCAGACAGCCACCTCATGTAGCAGTGCCTCTGAGTCAGAGGATGAGTGGACAAGGGTGACCAAAAGTAAAAAAGCCAACAAAATTAAGAGGGCCCTACTGAAAGATCCCCTGAAGCAAATCAAGGCTATTAGGAGCGTCATAACACCCTACCATAAAAATGCCAAATATTCAGTTTGGGAGCACCTCAAATTGTATGAGCAAATGATGGAGACTTTCCACCTGAAGGACAGCCAAAGTTGTATTCAGTATGTCAAGTGGGCATTTTCCTCTGAATACTCCAGCTTCTTTGCGGGGCTGGAGGATCAGAACCACTGAAGATGGTCCACCTATAGGGCGGCTATCCTAAAGCATTTCTCAATACACAGAAACCCTTAAGAGACCCGCAAGTCGGCCTACAATCTGCAATGTGGGGAAGACCAGGCCCCACAAGAATTTGTCTAAGAGCTGAAACGTGCCTTTGCGCAGACCACCAGGAGGGTGCACACAGACAGCAGGGAGTTCATCAATACCTTCTTTCATGCACTCCCTAAATACATTATGACCCAGCTGGTGAGGGACTTTCATGAGAAAAGATCACTAGACTGGGTCATTGAACAAGCAACCCGCATTTCCGAAGTACAGAAACCAGTAGAAAATAAAAGTGCCAATAAAAGCCAAAAACCAACCAACACCCCTGCTGCTAAGGTGGCAGAGGTAAAGGTTGCCCCCATTTTAGATTTGGTGATGGGGTGCCTAAAAACATTCCTGCGCAAAATCCTACTAACCAAAGACTTCGAAGGCCCTCGGGCCAATCCCAAACAGGGAGTCAGGGAGGTAACCCCACAAATGGGACCTCTAACGCCCCTGACTACATCAGCCCCCATTACAAGGGCAGCAGACCCATCCTGGGCTATGTGTGGACTCCCCCAGCCCAAGGTGGGGGGATTCCAACCAGGCAGCCGCCAACCCAGGAAACGTCCCTCCTAACTTTCCCCAGGAGGGCAGTAATCCCCCAAATGCCAGGTTGAGTTTCTTTCCCCGGGAACCTGCCAAAAATCAACTCCCAAAACAACCCTTCTTTCTTTCCCCACTTTCCTGAGCCCAGACAGCCCAATCCAGTAGAGGGGAGGCCAACGGTGGAGGGGTACCAAAACTATCCCAACCTAGGGTATTATGGGAGAAGGAACAGTTACCCCTCCAGTCAACAACCCAGGGTAGACCAGAGAACCCCATACTAGCCAGAGCGGGTGTCCCAACTGGAGCGCCAGGTCCAGAACTTGGCACAGGATCTGGGTCGCATGTTGAGGGCTCAGCAGAAACCTCAGATGAACATGGCGACTCAGAACCCCTCAAATCAAGGGTCTGGTACTCCAGAACAATGACGGGGAGAGAACTCCGACAACCCACCGGTTCCCAGGGAGGAGGCACAGGGGGAACGGGGTGTAAAGCTTTAGAGGAAGCTTCCTTCCCCACTTGTGAAAATCCCCTGGAAAGCCAGGAGCCGAAACCAGAATCTCCTGCCCCCGAAAGTCTGAAACCTAAGGAACAGAGGGCGGGTAGGAGAAATAAAGAGCCTCAAAAGACCCATTTTGTGGAGGAGGTTTGAATCTTCCAATTTGAAGGAGAGGGGTCCTCAGAGGATTTTGGGAAAAGGATTTTCTCCTTCAGGGATGGGGGAACTCCTCCCCAAGAAAAAGGGTCCCAAGAGATCCTGATCAAGACTGGGTAGATGTGGGGACTGAGTTAAAACCGCCCATCATTGAGACCCAGAAAGACCAGCAAGAAAATCACCTTGTTCAAACCAATTCTGGTGATTGCCCCCAAAAGGGGGAGAGGGGCAGCCCAGAATCAGAACCAGGGGAGCACAAAACTCCCCCCATATCCAACTGTCACCTTTTTCTTACAGGTTCCCAAAATCCCAAACAAAACCCTGCCCAAATCACCCCTCTGTCAGAATCAAGAGCAAAGAAATTGACCCACCAATTGGCACAAAATGCGCATTATCTTTGCCCCCTTGAGGAGAAGGAGGGACGATTTTATGCCCCGGTCCAAATAGAGGGGCAATGTACATTTTTGGCACTTGTGGACACTGGATTGCAAGCCACCATTCTGTAAAAAAGGGCCTTTGATCAGCTGAATTTGGGAAGGGGGGAGAAATACCAAATCCTTCTCACCCCTCTTCCTGGACAACTTCAGAACATTGATGGGATTGAGATTCCTGTTGAGGGGACTGCGGACTTAGACATTAAATTTGGGTGACAGAAGGTGAAGCACCCGTTCATAGTTGTGACTCCAGAGGGCCCACCATGTTTACTAGGGAATGACATTCTGCGTAGATTGTCTCCCCTAATAGATTGTGTAAACAAGGTCCACTAGACCCAGACTAACCGACCAATAAAACTAAAACATAGTGTCAACATGTTAGTTTAAATGGCACATGCCACATGGTTGAACAAAAAACGGACCAAATTGAATTCCATTTCCAAAATAACCAAATCCCTGACATGAAAGTAATTGCAGTAGGACAACAAACTGGTGATGGGAAGTCCTCTCTGTTTCTGAAAATCAACCTTCCTTCCAGTCTTAAGTGGCATTCCACACTGGAAGGGGACACTCTGAAATTCTATACAAATTCACAATCAGAAAATCCCACTTCTATGGTCCAAAATGATGAGAAACCAGCTCAAAGCTTGGCTGACATTCAGAAAATTGGAGAGCAGTTGTTCATCCCTATTCAGTTAAATGAGGGGAAAGACTCTGTTCTCACTCGAGTGTGTTTTAACAACGATAAGAGATTCATCAGCAAAGCCATGTTCTAAAAACTCCCAACAGATCCAGCTATTCCCACCTTTAAATTGATAGACAAATGTGAAATGGATCTGGAAACACCCAATTCCAAACATCTCCTGCCTAGCAGGGACATGCTCAAAATTTCAATAGGCAACAAGAGTATAGTCCATAATTGTTGGGTCGTGCGAGATGTCCCTGCTGCATTTTATTTAGGCAGTGATATTCTCAATCGCTTTGCCATTAGTTTGGACCTAATAAACTCCAAAGCCTGGTCCCGATTAGTGGGTAATCACATGGATTTTGATGACTCAGCGAAAGAATTTCGGTCATCACAACTGCTGCCATATGCAGTTGAAATTCAGATTGGAGAGGAAGTCACCATCCCAGAATGGACCTGACAATTCTCACTTAAAGTAAAAATGAAAAGAGGACAGAAACTGAATATTCCTGACTCATATATTCACCTCAACGCCCATTTCCAACAGCAAGGGTTGGGGTTAAGCCCAACACCACTAGCCAATATAGAACACAACACCATTTCAATAGAGGTGGATAACAACGACCTTAGGAGTATCACTGTGGGCGCAGGCACCATTATTGGAATGGCGGTTGATGACCGACATTTTTCCATAGATTTAGGTAAAGAACTGGCAGGACCAATCTCCAATGAGTTTTGACAGGTATAGCGACAATGACACAACACCAGACAGGATCTTCAACCGGCATGGGGGGAATTTCCTGGTGTACTCTTCCTGCTCTTATGGTAAGGAAGAGGTGACCTGTGACTTCAGGAGGGATGAGGTGATCTTTGAAGTCCACCAAGACTGCCTTCCCCATCTGAAGCCATCAGTTCAAGTCAGTAGTTTGACCAGAGACTTCTCCACCCAGCTGGAGGAGGCCTCTGAGATAGCCAAACCAGAGGTCTTTCTGGGCTTCCAGCGGATGGTTGAAGAGAGAGTCAACCTAGCTGATGCCTGTGAGACTCTGGAGCAGAAGCAAAAATTGAAACAAGTTTTCTTAGATTTTCAAGATCTCTTTGCAGTGGCCTCATATGACTGTGGTCGCACCGACATCCACACAACAGCAATTCCCACGGACCCTGGCATGACTTCGGTGTTTGTGAAGCAATATCACGTGCCTCTCGCATCAATGGAGTCCCTTACTTAAATAATTAAGAACCTTGAGTCCCGTGGGATAATTCGTCCAGTCCACAGCAAATTCAATAATTCGGTGCTGGGGATTTTGAAACCAAATGGCCAGTGGAGACTCAGTGCTGACCTAAGGGAGCTCAACATACAGGTCCATACTTCCCAATGGGCTCTTCCCTATATTGATCAAGGGCTGGCCCAGATCCAGGGGTCAAAGGTATACACTGCCACTGACCTGACCAATGGGTACTGGACTGTACCTGTCAGTAGGGAGGAACAATACAAGCTGGCCTTTACCTTAGGGGGGCAGCAGTACACTTGGACTCGGACTCCCGTCAAATACATCAACTCCGGCAATGAATTTAACATCTTTCTGCACAAGGCCATGCCCGACTTGGGTGATAGTGGTAACCTGGACTATGTAGATGATGTTCTAATCAAAAGCTCAACTGTGGAGGAAAACATAGCGGAGATCCATTATGTTCTGACACAGTTGAGGGCTGCTGGAGCAGAATTCTCTTTCCAAAAGGTACGGTGGTGCAGGGCCTGTGTCAATGGGGCATGAGATAACCCCGGAGGGTCTCTGTCCCCAGGAAAAGAAAGTAGAAGCAATCCAGAAACTAAAAGACCCAACAACTCTGCGGGAACTAAGGAGCCTCCTTGAATTGACTAATTACAGCAGAAAGTTCATTGAGGACTACGCAGAGATCATGAGATCCTGATCCATCTGTTGAAGGGGGGGTCAAGTGGGAGTGGGGTCCAGAACAAGCCAAGGCAGTAAGACAACTCAAAGGAAGGGTCTCACAAGCTCCTTGCCAAGCTTACCCTGTCACAAACATGGAGTTCTTCTTGGAGAAAGGGTTCTCAAAAACATGCTTCACTGCAGTATTATATCAAAAGCATGATAAGGTCAATAAAGTAATCTCCTATGTGAGTAAGACTTTATCCTCTGTGGAGGAAAAATTCAACGATTGTGAGAAGGCACTCCTGGCAACGGTGTGGGCATTGAAGAATTACCGCCTGTTTATCCAGGGGGAACACATCATAGTGGAGACTCCACACCAGCCTCTGCAATCTCTTCAAAGTGACAGAATCCGGGCCGGAAATGTGAGTAATTCCAGAATTATTTCCTGGATTCTGCCAATGCAAGGCTTTCCTGTGGAGGTCAGATATGGCCAAAACAAGAAGAGTCCCCATGCGCAAGGTCTGGCTGACTTGCATGATTGTGCCAGACAAAACTCTCTCGAGGACGAAAGTCTGAAAATCAAGGACAACATGGAGGCATACCTTAATTCCCCACACAAAGTCTATGAAGAAGACAAGTGTGAGGGAATGCCCACTGTTTATGTGGATGGGTGCTCTTACCATGTTGACAACAACGGGGAAAAGGAACTTGTGGCCGGTGTAGGGAATGCATGGGTGAATGATGCCCCAGAACCCTCCGCTGGGTACAAAACCGGTTCCCGAAGTAGTCAAGTGGCAGAGCTGATGGCTGTGCATCAAGCCATCCTCACTGCTGTCCAACACCAACTCCACGAACTGGTCATAATCACTGATTCAGATTATGTACGGATCGGGTTTGTGGAGCACCTGATTAACTGGAAAACCAGAGGCATGCTATGTGCTAATAATGAACCATTAAAACATGGAAAATTAATACAAAATATTGATGATCTGGTCACCTTGAATGGGATGACCATCTACTGGAAAAAGATCAAAGGTCATTCTAAAGTAGAGGGACCAAACAAAACTGGAAATTACCTAGCTGATCAGCTGGCAAGAACTCTGAACTGCACAATGAACTAAAGAGACCCCAGATGCTGATTTGATTACGGCTCACAAAGGGGATCCAATAATTGTTAAGTTTTATCAACACATTGAGGACCCTGAAAACTTTCCCCTGACGGATACCGATAACATTGGGAAAGAGGACGACAGAGTGTTGATGAAATGTCCAAAAATGTTCCGAATCCAAGACAGTTTGTTGGTGAGGAGATCCATATCTGACCATGACCTGTGGGTGGTCCCTACCTCATTCTGAAGCCTGATGCTAAGTCATGCCCATGATGTGGCCACAGCCGGTCATCGGGGGTTTCATATGACATTAGAAACCTTGCGAGAGGTTGCATACTGGACACACATGGGGCAGGACCTCGACCAATAATTCAAGGGGTGTCTTGTGTGTGCACAATTTCAGCCAAAATCACTCACACACCGTCCTCACCTCCAAAAGAGGGGGATGACACTGCCTTGGTCAGATTTACAAGTCAATTTTATCAGGCCTGTGATTCGCTCCTCTAGGGGGAACAAGTACATGTTGACCGTAACATGCTTGTTTACTAAATGGGTGGAATGTCTCCCGGCCCCAAATTGCAATGCAGAAACAGCAGCTGCCCTGATGATCAATCACATCTTCTCGTGTTTTGGACTACCCCAAAGGATTGAGTCAGACTGAGGTAGCCACTTCACCAGCAAAGTGATGACAAAGATGTGGGAGATACTTGGGGTCAAAAGGAAACTACACATTGCCTACCGCCTGTCCTCTAGTGGTGGAGTTGAGAGGTACAATAAAACCATTGTGAGCATATTAAAAAAGATTGTGTCAGATTCTGGTCCAAGTTGGGACATTAGATTACTCCTTGTCTTGATGGCCATCAGATCTACCCCATCTTCTGCAACAAAAATGTCTCTATTTGAGCTGATGACTGGACGAAGGATGGTGCTACCCCAGCATCTGCTCTACAGAATCAAAGAGCAGACCTTGATAAATGCCTCCACAACTCATGAGTATGTTGACAATCTGATAAAACATCTTCAACATGCTTTTGCCTCTGCTCAGCGGAATCTAGAAAGATCTGCAGACAGTATGAAGACCCATTATGTCCTCAAGACCACTAAAAAGGAATATCAAGTAGGAAACCGAGTCTACTTGTACAATTTCCAAAGGAACCAAGCCAAAGAGCGCAAAATCCTCCCAACTTGGCGGGGTCCTTTTGAAATTGTGGACAGAATCTCACCAGACGCCTACAGAATCAGCATCCCCAAGGGCAGTTGGACAGAAGGGGAAGACAAGTGGGTCCACATAAACCAGCTGAAGAGTTGCCATCCCAGGCATACTTTGCGGCAAATAGAGGAGCCGACTGGAAACCCAGAGGGGGAAAATCCGGAGACATAAAAGAATTACTAAATATTCACCGTGTATGTGCGAGAAGAGTGTTAAGACCATTAGTGAACATAGATGGGGAATATTGCCAATTGTAACCAATGCAAGTGTCTTTCCCACTGCTGACATCCCCGAAGATGTGCGCGCACAGTAGTGGGAACATTTCCCTAACCATGCTATGTTCTATTTTCTAGCATTGGACTAAGAATCATCCCAAGAATAACCAAGGAGGACCACTCAGGGATCGGGAGGAAAGACCCAAGGATCCTGGAGTGTCGCTCCATACCCCAACAAGAATCAGCAAAGAGAGCGGGTTACCTCAATCACTGACGGGAGAAGCAGCTGAATTTCCCCATATAGACAGAAAAGAACATCCCAATCTCCCGACTTCCCCTTGACGGGAGGTCAAAATCACGTAGGGAGGGGCGATCTGTGGGATGTATTGACCCACTTCGCTATCTTATGCGGCATCACTCTGATAGTATGGTGCAAGAAACAGCAACAATGGTGGCAAAACTTTTGTGTGCACCAAAAACTTCCAGAACCGCATGTTTAAACGCACAAAAAGATGGATGCACAACCTGCCACCCATGGTGCATCCGTGGTGGGATGAGCACACACTGCAGAAAATGTGCCAGTGGGCTCCATGACCAGTAAACAGAGTGCAAAAGGAGAAGCAGCACTTTGCAAGTGAAAATCCAAAATGTGCCTACAAATGACATTTGCTTTGTTGCTAAAAACTCCAAAATGCCTATACAGAACACTTCTCAACATTCAAAATCTTGCATGGTGCTAGAATGTATGTAATCTTATGAAGCATGCCAAATATACAAAGTCCTACAGTGTAAAGAGCAAAATATTTTCTCAGACAAACTGGATTGTCTGTTAACTGACAGCTCCTGTCAAAATATGTGTGCATACACTGGGCTACCTGTGGATGACATCTGTCAGATGAACTCCTGATGAAACTTCCAAGTATCTAAACTAAAAGTCTTCTGGGTTAGCAAACATAAAAGGATTGTTGCCAAAAGGAATACAGATCTCAGTTGTGCTTTTGATCCCACAGATTTAAGGCAAAGAAAGTAATGTATTTATGATTGATTCAACAAGTTTGGTTTCAGCTGGACTTAAAGGAAGTAAGAATACATTAGCCTGGCTGAGCTGCAAGAGTGGAAAAACAGCTTTCTCCCAAGGGGAAGGAAATTCTCTCAGCTGAAACTCACTGATAGATGATAATTGTGGGTTAGGCCAGTCTCTTGTCTACAGAAAGAGAATGAACAATGGCAGATCCTTCAGCCCAGGAAACAGAGGTGTGAAAGGGTCGTAAACTGCTCTTGGAAGGAAATCCCAAAGGAGGGGACTGTTCCTGGACTCCAGAGACAGACAAAAGGCTGACCATTTGCTGTTAAGAATGAACAATTAACAATATTTAGAGACTCATAACCTGTGATTCAAAGTGGTGACAAATACATAAAGGACATATCTGTTAGTCTAATTTTTGGCTGTACATTTCAAGAGGCGATAGAACTGTGTAACTTATTCTGAACAGGAATGGCAACATGTGTGGTTTCATGTGAACTGTGTTAATGCTAGAATTGTGAACATTTAAACACACATCACTATGGTAAACAAACACATTTGTGGTAATTTGCAGAACATTTAGAAAATGTATTTATTGCAAAAAGGACAAAATTCCATAGAAAGATGAAAGAAGATCCCAGAGTTGCAGGATTTTGATGAGCAGATGTTACATAAAATATGGAATCTTTGTGTGTGGTTTGTGTAGAGATTACCAATGTAGAAATATGTATTTAGGATAAAATCCGATTTTGACACTGGTGGCCGAGGGAAGGTTTCTAAGGACTGTACAGCTAAACTATAAATGTGACATCATCCAGCCTTGATCCAATCACTCAGATGTAAGGCAGAGATGAGGCCCTGACCCAATCCCAGTTCACAGGGGCAAGCTTAGCTAAGCCGGCCCATACACCAATTTTGTGATGTCATTTGAAAGGATAAATAGAGACAGCTGACAACACAAAGGGACTCACTGATTCACTCACTTTCCTGATTCCGGCGAAGCACTCTGATCCAGCATTCTACTTCCAGCTTTAACATCCTTCCAAATCCAGATGCCAAGACTCTTGCAAAGCAGGAGAGAACTATTGACTTTCATCAAGGCCTAAATCCTCAAACTTATTCTCACAACCCAGTGAAGCACTGTGGTGTGGGAAGGCCATCTGAACTAGTATCCTGAACATCTCTGGCTTGCTACCACAAGGCTTGCCTAGGGAACTCGCTATGCAGCTGATTTGAAATACCCACAAACAAGAAGGGCAGATCCTTTGCAAATCCAGTGACCGGTCTAGCTGATCCAGTCTCGCTCCTGATGTGCTTTCCTTCCTTGACAGATCCAATCCATGACCAGAACTGACAGTCCAATTTAATAACTTACACTGTAAGTATTAATAGGAAGAACTGTGACCCATAAAATATCTGGTTTCTATGATACCAATCTCAAACCCATCCCATCTTTTATTCAGAACCATAGTATTGCTAGAACTATCATTGCACTGACATTTCACTCATCTGTGTTACTAAACCCTAAATTCTTATTGATCTCCTTAAGAAAAGTAACTCCCAAACCAATCGGAAAATAAAGTATCACGCATGAATAGTTATGAGCGGCTGTGAATGACTGATTCCTGTGTGGCATTCTCTTTTCTGTAGTCCTTGATATAGTATAAGAAAACATATCTGTCATTTCTAAATCCGAATTTCTGTTTTCCATTCTCACGCCTATTTTTAAAAAATGACTCTTACTAAAACATCTATAACTCCCTCTGTTTTTATAATAGAAGCAAAATTTCAAATCTTACTTGTACCTAACCTCCTTAGCTATCCATAGAACCCTAAACGTATAACAATTTCAGTATTTGTGACCACATTTGGTGTTTTTTCTCAGCCAATTCCAAAGATAATTTCAAAGCCGTGCTGACAGTTGAAAAGTCAATTCCGTTTTTCTCTTGTTTTTGAAGGGGGAAGGCAGGAGTGACATTCTGTTTGATTTGTATTATTCCTCAATACCTGCTCTCTCCTCACATCTATTTAAATGTCCTATTGGGGGATGTGGGGTGTTGCAGGGAGAACCTCTAACCATAGTGCTATCTGTTCCAGACCAACACAACAGTATTCATTTCTGTGCTGCATTTGTTTTTGTGTTCATTATTTGACTCCTAGTGCATTAAAAATATTATTCAGTGTTCTGTCACCCCATTGATTGTTATTACCTATTAAAATATATTGTGATTAAATTCTACATAAATAAATATTTACCTTTGCAAACAAGCCTGATTCCTGGTTCAGTGTGACCAGGGGGGTCCCAGGAGAAGGGTGTGATATGAGTGGTATATCGTTCAGAATATTGAACTTATAGATAACATAAATAAGGGTTTCATTTGCGCACTACATGCTGGGCATGACTTGGGTGTGTGCCGGATTGAAATCACTTAAATGCACAATGGACAGGAGTCCATGGTTTGCAAAGTTTCTATTCTAATTTTGTCTTTTACTTTCACATAGTGAGTGAAGAATTGTCATAAAGATTTGAAGGCTTGTTGCCGTACTCATTGAGCTGCATGGCCATTTGTAGACTGGATGGATTGGCTGGGTGAAAAGAAAAGTTTGAAAGTTTGTTGGGGACATTTTTTTCCATAAGGGTTTCTTGTGCCATAATGCTGTTTTCTACCATTTCATACCCTCGGCCAATACTATGTATGGCGATAGGTTTTATTTGTTCTTGTTTATAATCCTCTTCATTGAAATATGTAAAGATAAGTTTGAAAAGGTATCTATGTTGACATTGTACATGTTTAGAAGTCATTTTTGTAAATGTACTGATTAATTTTTTTAGTGGTTTCATTCTGTTTAAAAATAATATAAACATTTTCTTTTCAGCTGAATTGTGCTGTCAATGAGAGCTTTCAGTATTAGTCTTCTGCAGTAAGGGTAGAGCGTGACTTTTCAACTGTTTTCATAAGATTGTGAAGTACTCTACGATGGAACATTTTTTGTAAAATGTATTTTTTGGAATGCTTAACAGTCGCTATGTTAACATTGTTAGGTATAGTGATAGGGTCATTAGCAGTTTTCTTCTTGTTTGTACATTTTTTTTGTTTTTATTTTTTGGAAGAGGGGCCCTCGTTGTTTTAGTGGTTGCTGGTTTAGTTTTGTTGACTGATTGTATTAGGAGTTTTGCTTGAATATTTGCTATAAATTCTGCTAGAGGTGGATGAGTATTTGGCTTGCTCTTCTTTTTATCTGCCCTATTTTTTGTTTGTTTTCTATGGAGTTGATTTTAGTAGGCTTTGGTTCTGTCTGTTGGAAAAAAAGGAAAGTGTGGGTTTGAAAGTTGTGGAATATATATGCATGTATTGTGAATGAGTGTGTGAATATGATGGCAGATATAAATAGAGGGCTGTGTGATTGTGTAATTGGTTGATAGTTGTGGTTGGGAAGGTTGTAAGTGTAGCTGTGTGTGCAGATGTGTGAAGGGCTTGGGTTAGAGCGTAAGAGAGTGGTAGTGTGAATGAATAAGTAAGAACATTACAATGTTTTCAGTATAATAGTGGGTGTTAATAATAATGGTGTTTAGGTGAGAATACAAAGAGTGTTCATGTTGAAGTGTAATGAGTAAGAGTGAAATAAATGTTGATTTTGAAGGAATTTTGTAGGCTGCTATGTGGCTAAAATATACTGTACAAGTAACAGAAGGAATAATACTACAGTAAGGCTCTTACTTTGTACGATGCGAAGAGTAGTTTTCTTCAGGTTGTTGTCTTCCTGGAGGTTGTTGTTCACTGCAATTGCAAAAGAAGAAAATTAGCGGGTATATATGGTAATGGTGAGTGGTTGGGAAGAAGAGTTAATAACATTGGGCATAATTACGAGTATGGTGGTAACCCTGTCAGTGCTGCAGGCGGCTTGCCACCAGATTCGTAATACTTTTTCAGCACCCAGCTTCCCTGTGCCACCAGGACATTACAAGTTCCTCTGGCCTGGAAAGTCAGGTGCTGGAAAATGTTAGTCCCTATTCCCGTGGAGTCCCATAGGACTCTAGGAGAGTGGGACACAGAAGCACTGGCGCTGTTGCTAACATGGCCAATGGTCCCGTGATATGTATGCCTAATGGGCCGCAAAATATAAAGTGTGACATTTTTATACAATGCAAAATGGAAAATGCTAAGCGTTTAAAAAGCTGTCCTTTTTGGGAGGCTGTACATGAAAGTAAAACAATTGTTTTGTGGATTTATAGAAGCACTCTGCATAACTATTTCATTAAAAAAAGAAATGGCAATGGGAAAATATTTGTAAAACACTGGTGTGAAAGTTTATTAAATTGTCAGTACGTGCATACTTTTAAGGATGCCTGGCATGGAAATGGGACTGTGGGGATTAGCCAATGAGGTGTTCTGGTTGTTGTTTATAGGAAGAGAGGGTAGCCGTTATTTTGATTGCTCTGTGTAGGGAAGATGGATGTGGCTATTACTATGAGAAGGCCTACTGTGTGGATTGCAGGAGAATCTTGGATGCTTAATTTGAAAAGTTACACATAAATGTGTGGCACCTCTGGTGACATTGGATTGGAGGGAGTGGAGGTTTGTTGGTATAGGGTGCTTGGCCAAAACTGGGTGAGTTTATTAGCATTTTGCAACAGTATGTCTCATTTTCAATGTCCATATTTGATTGTGGTACATTGTGGAAGGAATTGTTAGGGCCACGTTAGTGCAATATCTTTGCACATTGCATTGAAAGATATGTTGCAAGGAGTAATGGAACTATTTCCATGTGGGAAAATGATCTTTTCACAAATACATCCTAGGGAAGTATGGAGATGCACCAATGTGTTTTGTCTCTAACAAGAAGCAGGAAGTCACCTTGTAAAGAAAGGTGTATGTACATTTTTGAATGTTGTTGGGATGGCATCTTTTGAAAATGAGAAACTTATGGTGGATGGTGCACGCAATTTTTGGAGTGATGGCATGACTTTCACTGATTTTGGAAATCAAATGTTTATCCTAAATATTCAAAATGTACTCAGAAAGTTTATGTAAAAAATGATGTAGAGTGCATGTGAAAAAAATACAAGTAGTTGTAGGAAATAAAAACCTAAAAAGCCCCCAAAATTATCAAAACTGAAACAAACCAAAAAAAGGTTCTTTTAAGGGCCACCATTCTACAATACATTCTTTAAAGTAAGTGTAACCCTCCCCACCCCTTAAATTAGGTGTTCTGTCCGTGGACACCACAGTTGTCCTCAGATGGCACATGCTACATCTGGGTCTTTTGGGGATGCCTGGCATGGAAATGGGACTGTGCAGCCCAGGGGATTAGCCAATCAGCTTTTTGACTGGGTGTGGTATTCAAGGAGAGAGGGTGGCAGAAGCTTTGTTTGTTAAGAGGACTGCAGATGTCTATGGCTGTGTCTTTCAAGAGGCAGAGTGTATGGATTTTGGGGGACTCGTGGATCCATTGGCTGAAGGTGTACGTTGAGCACTGTGGAGTGGGTGAAAATCCTGGATTTGATGATTTTCATGTAGAATGGTATAGAGTGCGCAGCATGAAGTGGGTGGACTTGCTCCCATTTTGTGTAAATATGGTCATACTCGAACATCCGGACATTATCATTGTTCATTATCGCGGGAACAGTTTTGCGTATGTGACTGGAATTTTATTGCCATTTGCAATGAAGGAGACATTCGGAAAGTTGTAGGAAATGTTCCCCAATTCAAGAAGGATTTTTTCTCACATTTCCCAGAGACGGATGTGGATACACTCGAGTTCATACAGTCCACAAATGGAGAACGTGATGTGCAATGTCAATAAGGCTGTGTTTGCATTTTTGGGAGATGTTGCCACGACGTCTTTCCTTAATGAAAAAATTAAATTTGACATTGCCAACATTTTCTGCAGAGATGCAGTATATATTACTGATGCAGGTGATACCATTTTTTGCAAAGCATTCAGAATGCTTTGAAGCAGTTTTTGTAAATATACAAAGCATTTTTCAGTAGGTGCAAAAAAAGGGAAACATTGGGTGAAAAAGTGCTTAGTTTCTTGCAAGTTTAAAGAAATAGTTAAGTTTAGCACAATGTACTTTAGTTTACTTTAAAACAAATTAAAAAAATGTAAAAGCTAAAAATACACCACCATTTTCCCACACAAAAGAGTTAAATGTTTTTGATGCCAGCACCACACACATTTTTCCAATGTGCACAGACTACCACCGACTCTGTAGGGCCTATAACTTACTTTATTAGTTCTATTTTTCAACTGGGAAAGGTGGCTCCTAAAGGAACAGTTTTCTGTGTGTTTTTGGTGTTTTGTATTATTTTTTGGCTTTTAATTTTGTGCAGGATGTGCATGGTAGGGGAGCAAAGGAAGGGAAGGGGCACCAACCACAGGGACAAAGGGGGAGGTGGAGAGAGGAAGATCCAAGGTGGCTTTTTCGTGCTCATTGACCGTGGCCTCGAAAGCACTCCAAAACGACTTCCCCCTACAAAGCGGTGTGTGGCAGTAAATACACAGTACTGTGACCCTCGAAAGGTAAGGGTCGACATGTTATGTATGGCCCGCGAGGCTTCCGCTTGGATCCTCCGCCCTACAGGATTGCCCCTTGTGGTGACAGGAGCAGATGATTAAGATGAGGTAGAGGGCTTCAGCCTACTCTTCTCTTTTGAAAGGTACCACTTTTCTCACTGCTCCCTTGTGATTTGACTGGAGGTGGCACCGCATGGAGGTGGTCCTGTAGGAATACAGTCCCTGTTTTCCGTGACCGAGTACAACTTTGCACTCAGTTCATCGAAGCATGTCTGCCCGAGCCTTTGGTACACCCCCTATAGTGGTAAGCAGCTGCCACACCAAGGACTCACGGCGGGAGCTGAAGAGAAGGACTTCCTGTATGTCATATTCATCTTCCTCTTGATTTCCGCTCTGTCTCCACTCCTGTTTCCCTCTCCAGGCTCTCAAGATAGTGGTGGTGGTTGGGGAGATGAAGTAGCTGTAACAGATGCCATTCAGGCCTCCAATACATTTTCTGCAAAGATCTTCGCAGAAAACCAACACGTGCTCTCTCCTGGACAGTCAGATTGAGAATGAGGAACAGTAATGGTTGGGTCCCTTCAGAGGGGCTGTCCACGGACCGTGCGACTGTCTGTGGACTATCGAGCCACAAATGGGTTATACAAAGTTGCCAGATCAACTAAGACACAGTCTATGAGCTCTGCAAGGGCAATGTTTCAGCTTGAAAGACCCTAGATGGGCCAAAAATGCAGTTTTTTATTGTCCGGGGGTATGGACACTAATCGCAAACACATCTGTTTTCCGCACTTGTGCGGTCACATGATGACATCCCCGGACACCTATTAGGTGTGAGACAATGTGTGCATGCGTGCCAGTGTCCACAGGAGAGGGGCAGAGTGCCCAAACTAATTAAAAGTGAGCTGCGCACGAGTGGACGTGTCCGGACAGGCACAGTGTCCGGGGGCTCTTTGAGATGAGGTGCACTTGTGCACCAGTTTCCGAAAGACAGGCATAGAGTCCCTGAACTAATTAAAAGTGTGCCACGTGAGAACATACATGTCCGGACAGGCGCGGTGTCCAGGGTCACAGTGAGATAAGGAACACATTCTCACCAGTGTCTGCAGGACAGGCGCAGATTCCCGGACTAATTGAAAGTGTGTCATGGGAAAATGGACATTCCCGGACATTGCTGGTGTCCGGGGCACCTCCATTTCAGTTACGGGCATCCCAGACAGTCGCATAGTCCACAGACCCATAATACAAATAAAAAAAAAACTGGAAGCAAGACTATACACACACACATTTATTGAAAAAAACTTTTACTCAATTAACAAAGAGATGACAAATCGGAATGGGAAACATAAATGAGAGGATTCGGATTTCCTATAGAATGTTCATGAGGGGAGGAAGGGAGTGAGGTGTCATCATAGCGTCTTTCATTTACATTCAGGGAATCTGATGGGCATGATTGGTTGGGACAAAGGGAACAGGTACAGGTACAAGTAGGGCAGTGATAGCGAACATTTTCCTTGACATCAGTTTTCACAAATGTGAGCAACTGCATGCAATTATTATTCAGTTCATCAATTTGTGATGATAATTTGATTTGTTCCTTATATACATTTGGGGTTAGGGGCTCTCTGTGTAAATCTTCAAGCTCTCCCAAATGGAATTGGGCCCTGGTTTCCTCATCACCACTATGTACAGTTAAAAGAAAAGCATATTATAGTGATATTTGAACAAATTACATTACTTTTCTGTTCAAAAAAATGTATCGTATACCATTAGAGCAGTTTTCTTCAGTCATTTTGTCATGGGGGAAATATTCCTCTAATCAGTCCAGTGTGCTTGCCATTTTTGTTAAAAGAAAACAATAGTGCTATTTCTTATAAGTTATGTATACATAATAAATGTTAATGATAGAGAAAGAAATACAGTGTATTTACTATTTTGAAATAAGTGCCAGGTGTTTGTCAGTCTGTAGGCAAGGTTGTACTGAAGTGATACTGTGAGGTGTACAGTTAGGCTTTGAGCTTGGTGCATTCCATTATATTGTACACTAAATGAAAACATAGCTGTAGGTTTTGAAGTACAGATTTCTTATACATTTAAATGTATGGATGTACTACATATATCTATTGTTGTTTTATGTATATATGTCTTTGTTGGTTGTAGGATACAACATTGTATTATAACCCGTGTGCTTTTGGGCAGTGTGAATACTGTTCGAAGTCCACAGACATTTGCACAGTCCGCAGACTCTGTGGCTATCACATTGGAGGCAGTGGGGTCAGTATGATGTAAGGGACATGTAGAGAATTAAGGGTATCCTGGTAAAAACCCATGAAATTCAGTAGAAAAACTTTGTTAAAGGGACGTTATGGTTAAGTTGCACTAGTAAAAACCTATCAAATTCAGTGAAAAAACTTAGTTGAAGGGACGTTGTGGTTACAAGTAAAATCGAAAAACTGTGGAAATTCACCAGTTATGGTAAGTTATGGTATTACATTTAATATTTATTTCTAGATAAAAAGTGTTGAAAATTTTACTTTATTGCCCCTGAAGAAGTGATTGTTCAAGAAACGCTTTGGGCCACCATTAAAACAACTAAAGAAATAATATTCTGTCTATTTTTCAGATAGTCAAATGAATCTTAAATGTGCATGAATTATTCAATTGATCCGTTGTAAACTTATCTGGTTTTCTTGATGAATATATATACAACAAACCGTATTGTTTAGAATCTTTAGTTTTTTAGTTTAGTTTAGTTTATTATTATTTGTATGGCGCGCCATACCCTGGAGTATCAGGGTGCAAACAGACAAGGATATGCTCAGCTTAGTTACAGGTATCTAAAAATCAGAAGAAGGTACAGAAATACGCTGAGCTTGGTTACAGATGTGCCCGGCTAATTGCATGTACAAGGAAAAGGCAGGAAATGTAGACATAGACATCAGCAATATTAGAGTAAGCAGATATGAACAAGGATAGAACAAGAGCAGGGAAGCAAGGAGCATGCTCCTGCATGGTCCTGTTCGCGTAGTAAATAGTTATATACAGTTATGTACAGTTATATAGTTATGTACAATGTGACAAGTGGAATAGTTAGCTGTCATTGGCTCTCAGCCACCTCGTGAGGTTTTGTCTAAATTTAGCGAAAGACTGAGGTTCTCTGATGTCATGGGGGAGGGAGTTCCATAGCTGTGCAGCCTTGACCGGGAAGCTATTTCCTCCTATAGTGGCAAGTTTGAAACGCGGAACTTGGAGGCAGTTTGGGTTGGCTATTCTGGTGGGTCTAGAGGAAGTTCTTTTGCGTAATCTGTCCATGAGGTAGCCTGGTGCTTTGTTATTGATGCATTTGTGGGTGAGGGAAGCGATTTTGAGATGAATTATGTCTATAGTGGAGAGCCATTTGTATTCTCTTCTAATAGAGTATATATGCTAATTTCTGGTAATCTTGAGTGCTGCTCTCAAGGCATTGTTCTGGAGCACTTGAATTTTGTGGATGGTCTGCTTATTTGCTCCAATGTATAGTCCATTACAGTAGTCTAATTTGGATAGTATCAAGGCTCTGGCAAGGGTAATGCAACTATCTGTAGAGAGGAATTGTTTGCTTGCTCTGATAAGTTTACATGTGTATGCTGTGGCAGAAGCTAGAGTGTTAACTTGTTTGGTAAAGTTCATGGTGGCGTCTATTTAGAATCCTAGGGTTTTTACTTCGTGAGCTACTTTTATGTTGTTTCCATCGATGATGAAGTTGTCATAGTCAGGGCTGAGTTTAGATATATAAGCAGTGGTGCCCAGGATGATAAGCTCAGTTTTATCGTCGTTCAGGCATAAGCCGTGTGTGGCCATCCATGCCTGAACGATGCTATATATCCTGTTCACTAGGGCCAAGTCCTTGGCGTAATCTCCTGAGAGCGGGAGGAGGATCTGGGTATCGTCTGCGTAATTGGTGTAGGCGATACCCAGATGATCCATTTCATCAAAGAGGGGCTTTGTGAAGACATTGTAGAGTGTGGGTGACACACAGGACCCTTGTGGGACACCGCATGTTATGGGAATTGGATCTGGTGAGGCTGATGGAGGGAAGACTCTCATGGTCCGATTACTCAAGAATGACTTGATCCAAATTATGGCCTCTTTTGAGAAATGGGCTGCCGAGTCGAGGTGACTACAGAGGACCGTGTGGTCCACTAAGTCAAATGCCGCTGATAGGTCCAGGAGGAGAAGTAGGGCAGCTTGGCCATTGTCTCTGCAATCGTCTATTTGGGCCTTAAGGTCTATTAATGCTGTCTCGGTCCCATGTTGCGGGCGGAATCCTGATTGATGGGTTCCAAGCAGGTGGTTGGACTCTAGGAAGTTTTGAATTTGTAGGTAAGCCACTTTGTCTAAGATTTTTAGAAGAAAGGGCACAGTCGTGATGGGCCTGAAGTTAGTCGGAATGGCGGGGTCAAGGGTTTGTTTCTTTAGTAGTGGCAGTACCCAGGACTCTTTTAGGTTGATCGGTACTGAACCTGAGGTAAAGGAGGAGTTGGTGAGTTTGGTTATAAATGACGATAGTTCTGTCACAGCATCTTTGATGAGTTGTGCTCGGCATTGGTCGCTTTTGCAGTTTTTGATGGTTTCAGTCCCAGGATGACCTTTTCTACCTCTGTGATCGATACCTTAAAGAAGCAGAATCTGGCTCCCATCTTAGGCTGTGGCAGTGGTGCTGAGCTCTGCGGGATGAGTGGTGTTAGCGATGCCTTCTTGATGGCAATTTTGGTTTGTAGATTTGCTACTTTGTTTGTTAAGGCAAGTTGTATGCTAGAGCACCATTTTTTTATCCTTGGTGCAATTTTCTTGGGGTACAACGGGTGTTTCCAATTCTTTCAGAATGCTGAATAGTTCTTTGACACTGGATTTAGAGTTAGATATTCTAGTATTGTAGGTATCTTGTTTAGCTAATAGTATTTCTTTCTTGTATTGGGAGGAGGCTTTGGAGAGGTTGAGTTTATTTATAACTGATGAGGAGAGCCTCCAAATAGTTTCAAGTTTTCTTTTGGCCAGCCTGAGATTTTTTAGATGAGGCGTGAACCAAGAATTGAGGTGCTTTTTTGGTTTGCTGTTTCTAAGTTTAAGCGGGGCTATGTGATCCAGGGCTGAGGTCATGGCTATGTTATAATGTTCAACTAGCAGATTAGGGTCCATGCTGTCAGGTAGTGAGTTCAGTTTAGGTATTATAGCGGGCATCAGATTTTCTGCTGTCATTAGTTGTTTATTTCTCGTTGGCAGAGGTGGAGCGGGTGAGGACTGGGCAGTGGCCCGGTTGGTTGTCACTGTGAATAGTAGCAGGTAGTGGTCAGTCCAGGTCTGCGGTACAGAGTCCATAATGTTTACTTCGCAATTATGTTCTGCTATCCAGTCAAGGATGCGACCTTTGTTGTGGGTAGGTCCTTCAATTTTTTGGGAGAATCCCAGCTCTTTCAAGGTCAGAGCAATTGCTGTCGATTGGGTGTCCTTATTGTCATTATAGCCTAGATTAAAGTCTCCTAGCACTATTGTTTGAGATGTATTTTTTAGGTTGTTGGACAGGGATGTTGAGATGTCCTCAGCGAAGGTTCCGATAGGACCTGGTGGTCTGTAGATGAGGATAATGTTTAGGGTTTGGGAGTTGGCGATGGCTATTTTGACTGTGAGGCATTCACATCATTGCATAGTGGTAGTAGTGATAATCCTCATGTCCAGGCTAGTTTTAGCTATGATAGCTAGACCTCCACCTCGGGAGGTAAGTCTGTCCGCACGTAGGATTGTATAGTTGTCTGGGACTGCTAGTGATAGGGCTGGGCCAGCCGCATCGTGTAGCCAGGATTCTGAGATGGCCAAAAAGTCTAGGTTGTCTATGACAAAGATATCTGAGATCTCCGTGGCGTGTGCGACTAGCGACCTGGCGTTTATAAGCGCACCTTTGAGATATGGTTTATGGTCTGCTAAGTTAGAGCAGGTAGTGTTGTGACTACCTTTGGTTGTCTGTTTGGGGTTGTTCATCCTGGGTCTGTTAGGCTTAGCCTGTTTCCTATTGGGTTCTGCAATACCCTTCAAGGGTGACTGTGATTTATTTTGGAACTTTAGTAGGTCAGCTTTCTTTGCAGGTAACTCATGCAATTTGGACAGGCGAGCACGTAGTCTTAAGTTTCTGTCTGTAGTGTTGCATGGCCTTTGTAGGACGGTGCTATCTGGATAGTGGGTCTTTTTAGGTCCAGTATTGGCAGTATTGGGTTGTTGTGTGTTGAGCATAATAGGGCAAGTGCGATGGCTGGGATAGGACGTGGTGCGAAGACTTAGAATGTTAGCTAAGGTGCTTGTTTTAAGTGGTTGTATTCCTAATGTGATGAGGAGGGCAATGCACAATGGTGGCCAGGGTGGCCTGTAGGCAAGACCCAAGGTGTACATGCTACGTGGCTGGGTAATAGTCAGATAGGTGTGATTTCAGTGGCAGTTTAGATGACTAGGACTGGGCAGGCTAGATGCAGCTGTCATGCTAGGTACAGTGCCAAGGCACAAGGGCACGATACAGATCAGGTGTGGTCTATTAACGACCATAGGGCACAATACAGATGTGTATCAGGTGTATCAGGGGTGGTCTATTAGCGACCAAAAGGCACAATATAGCTCACGGTGTGATCTATTAGCGACCAAAGGGCACAATATAGATCGGGTGTGGTCTATTAGCGACCATAGGGCATAGTGCAAGTCAAATGTGGTCTATCAGTAAGAGACACAGTACCTAATGGCTGAATGGGGCATTCAATAGCAAGACACATATAGTCTAGGTAGGGCGTTCACTAGTGAGGTGCATAAGGGTATTCAATACCAAGGTGCTGTTAGGCATTCAATAGAAGTGCACAGATGGACATTCAGTGGCAGATGCATATGGGCATACAGTCGCAATCAATAGCAGTGCTCAGATGGACATTCAGTGGCAGGTGCATATGGGCATACAGCAGCAATCAATAGCAGTGCACAGATGGACATTCAGTGGCAGGTGCATATGGGCATACAGTCGCAATCAATAGCAGTGCACAGATGGACATTCAGTGGAAAGTGCATATGGGCATACAGTCGCAATCAATAGCAGTGCACAGTTGGACATTCAGTGGCAGGTGCATATGGGCATACAGTCACAATCAATAGCAGTGCACAGATGGACATTCAGTGGCATGATGCATGTGGGTTAAGTAGCATCCAATATAGTCTGAGCCTCTTGTCACACAGGGTTGAGGCAGGCATGCAGCAACCAGGTAGTCTAGTTTAGATGTGGCAAGTAAGGATGGGCTTTCTCAGTGTGGGAGTGCGTTTACGGTAGGTGCTACACACGATACGTGTGAGAGGCCTGACCCAGTTATCTCAGATGCACATCAATTGTAGTACGGTAATCAATAGTATAATGGATGGCATTCCGGGCAAGCGCCGTGGATAAGTTCACTTGGGAGACCCTGTTTTCGTTATCGGTTACGTGAGTTCAATGCAACTTCCACTGGGTATTTTAATCATAGAGTAACCACTTACCCATAACCATCACGGCAAGCGGCACGGGCTCTGCGGCATTGGCTGTTGGAACGGCTGGACAGGGACGGATAGGCTGTTGTCCTTATCCCTGTGGTCCTTGCTCCTGTGGGCCGGCTCATGCCTTGCCGGCGTGCTATTGGCCACTATAGTGGCTGCCCCAGCCAATCCAGGTCAGCGACTTCCAAGAGGGGGTTTTGCCAAGCTGGATCAGGCAGATGAGAAAAGGGCGGCCATCTTGAAGTTGGAGTCGTCCTCGTGTATGGCAATGGATACTGAAGGCATCTACTTCTGCAATGATGCGGTTCAGTAGATTTGTTGGATCACGGGGGCATCCGTGTGCAGGTATTTGATACAGGCACAAATAGATCACCATTCAGACATCATCTGTGTTTCAGGAAGTGTGGATATGCGCAGGGGGTATACTCCGGGGGCATACCTAGCGAGCCTCTGGCGTTTTTCGCCGCTGGTACGGCCACTGCTCCAGCAGTGGGGAAGGAGCTCCTGCTCCGATCGGGACGGCGTTAGATTGTGAGAAAGGGCGACAGGACTCATTCCAAGCCTTGAATAGTGTGCGGAGGATGGGAGTTCCCACAACTGGGAACTTAATAGTGTTTTATGGTAAGGTAAGCAACCATAACTTGCGCCACCATTGTGGACTGCTAAGACTAATACCCAGGACATCAAAGATGACATCATAATTTTCATTGATTACATCACCTAGGAAATTAATTTTGACGAAAAGTCCTTACAAGGGGTTGTGTTTATAATGTTGGTAACAAGATGTCAGGGGTGATCAGGAGACCTATCACAAACTACTTAATTTATTAAAGAATGTACTTATCTAAACACAACATTATTGTAACGCTCACCTGATTCCCGTAGAGGCGCCGGTCTTGACTGGGCGTATACCGTATCTGCAAAGGTGATGTGTAACACACGGCTGGCTCTTTGGGCTGGACCTCTGTGCACTGTATGTCTGACTTGAAGGGTAAGATGTCTGCAGATAGAAAATATGGGATTAAGGAACTGGGTTATTGAATGTCTCTCTCTTTTTCCCTTTCTCTTTTCCTGTAGAACCCCAAAGGTTAACGCTCTCACCTTAGGTAAGTGAACGCCGTGCTCTCCATCTGCCTCGGGGCAGGGTGCTGTAACCGGTTTCTTCACTGGATAAGGGGAGCAGGCCTCTTGACTTCAGAGGACTGCTGTCCGTCGTTTACTGCACGAACGGTAAGTTTCGAGTAATTCTAATGTCTTTAAAGTCTTTAGTAATGATGTTTCTTGTTTTGCAGGGTTCCGGCGATGGCGGATGACGGGCTGAAGTGAGTTGAAGATGGAGCCCGTGTGATGAATAGAAGCGCCTGGAAGCACGTAAGTAAGCGCTTGTTGCCTGCTTCACGATGCGCTCTGTCTTTTTATTTTGCAGGTACAAGTTCGGAGCGGCTGCAGGGTCCCGGAATACCCAATGGGTTAGATGTGGAAAGGAGTAATGGCACGTAAGTATTAAAGTTCCCCAATGTCTTTAAACGCACCTTGTTTTGTCTTTCAGATGCGGGATGCAGCGCCGAAGGCCTCCGGAGCGTGCGAAGAGTTGGTAAGCTTTTGTCTTTCAGATGCCGGAATGCAGTGTGAAGATCTCCGGAGCGCACGAAGAGTAGGTAAGCCTTTGTCTTTCAGATGCCGAAATGCAGCGCGAGGCGTTGGTGACAGCCGATGGACCAGGTAAGTGAAGAGCTGTCACTGAAGACCGTAATGCTAACCTGTTCTTTCTTGTCTTTATAGGTGTTGCTGAAGACTGGATTCAGGATGGTAAGCCTTTTTCCTTAGGCCCAGGATCAGATGCAGAAGACACGATGAGCGTTCTGCTGCAGAGGATGCAGAATAACGCAAAGCAAGATTCATCCATCGGGTGTGGTTTAAATAGCCTCCTGTAGTGCTTAGGTGTCTCCTTCCACAGCCACGCCTAGGTAAGAAAAGAGTTCCTGCTTTCCAGAAGAGTTCCAGTGTTCTGAATCTAGGGAGTGGCTCCTGCCCCACCCAACAGGAAAAGTAGTTCCAAACAGAAGAGGATCAGAGGCTCAACTGGAAGGCAAGTAAGCAGCATGGTCTGCTGCAGGTAAGTCCATCCAAGCATTATGAGCCCGGCGCTTCCAGCGCTGGGACTGGGCATATTTATGAGCCTGCTGCCACTGGTGCCAGGACTGGGTCCAAAAGGTCCCAATTGGGACTGGTTGGCACTCGGAACCTGGGTTATGGATCTGCTTCCAAGGGAGTTGGGAAAACCCTGACCTTTTGGAAGCAGAGATCATGACAGTACCCCCCCTCAAGGCCCCTCCCAAACCGGGCTTCTCCGGGGGTTTTGGCTTGTCAGGAAATGTTCAGTGAAATCTTTTGATTAGGCGAGGAGCGTGGACATATTCAGCAGGTTCCCAGGATCTCTCTTGGGGGCCATAGCCTTTCCAGTCAATTAGGTAAAATAGTTTAGATTTGGAGATCTTGGAGTCCAGAATGCTTTTGACTTCAAACTCGAGTTCTCCATCAACTAGGATAGGTTTTGGAGATTTAGTTAGTCGGGTTTGAGGTTGCACGGGTTTTAATAGAGAGACGTGGAAGACCGGATGTATCTTCATGTGCGGGGCAAGTACAACTTGACCGCTACTGGGTTTACTATGGTAGTGATGGAATAGGGACCAAGGTATCTTGGGTTGAATGTGCGTGGCCCTTTTAGAGGTAGATATTTGGTGGATAACCAGACTTGATCCCCTACTTGATATTGAGGGGCTTCCTTCCGATGTTGATCTGCTCCTTTCTTGTATTGTTCTTTAGCCCTTTGAAGGTGAGAAACATCTTCCTTAAAGGCTTGGGTGATTGTAGAATGCAGGTAGTCTACTGCTGGTGTTTCAAGATCTTGGAGGGGATCCAACTCCGAGGTTCGAGGGTGACTGCCGTACAAAAGAAAAAACGGGGTTTTCCCAGTTCCCGAATGGACAGAGTTATTGTAGGCATATTCGGCTATCCAAAGGATGTCTTTCCAAGTTTTTTCAGTTTGTTGCAGCATGCAGCGTAAATACTGTTCCAGAGTTTGATTGGTCCTCTCGGTTTGTCCGTCGGTCTGAGGGTGGTGACTGGTCGATAGTCTCACATCAATTTGAGCCGACCGACCGCAACTTCGCCAAAAATGAGAAATAAATTGACTACCTCGATCCGAAATTAGAACCGAAGGAAAACCGTGCAGTCGGACGAAATTCTCGGGCCAGAGTTGCTGCTGTTGGCAAGCCTTTGAGCGGAATGAAATCCGCCATCTTGGAGAATAAGTCCACGATTACTAGAATCGTATTGTATCCGGAGCATGGAGGTAGATCGGTGATGAAGTCCATAGAAAGCATATGCCAAGGGCGAGGTGGGATGTCAATAGGGCGTAAGAGGCCTGCTGGTCTTTCCTTTTGACTCTTGTTTTGGGCGCATACTCCACAGGACATTATAAAGTCTCTGATATCTTTTTTCCAAGACGGCCACCAGAAGTAGCGCTTGATCTTTTCTGAGGTCTTGGCCATACCGGGATGTCCTTCCATTAAAGAATCGTGATAACAAGAGATTACTTTTTTCTGCAAATCTGTGCTGGGTAGGTATAATCGTTCTTGGAAATACAATAAGTTGTCCTTTACTGCAAAGTCCTTTCCCTGCAGATGCCAATTCTGTATGTCTGCTGGAGTTACAAGTTGCCTGGCCTTATCCTTAACTTCCTCTATGGATTCTGTGGCGATTACACCCAGAATTCTTTGTTCGGGAATGATTGGTACAGGTTTAGGGTTGATCAAGTGTTCTTCCACTCCCATCCGAGAAAGGGCATCAGCTTTACCGTTCTTTGTACCAGGTCGATAGGTAATTATGAAGTCAAACTCGGCAAAGAATAATGCCCAACGGAGTTGTCTAGAGGATTGGGCTTTTGCGGTTTTCAAATATTGCAGGTTTCGGTGATCCGTAATCACAGTAACGGTGTGTCGGGCCCCCAGCAGATAATGCCGCCAAGCCTTAAAGGCAGACTTGATAGCCAGAAGTTCCTTATCAGTAATCGTGTAATTGATTTCAGGAGGCGAGAATTTGCGGGACCAAAATGCCACGGGATGCAACTGATTGGTTACCGGATCCTTTTGTGATAGAACTGCCCCCATGGCAAGGCTTGAAGCATCAGTTTCCACGATGCAGGGGAGTTCGGGGCGAGGGTGTTTTAAGATTGGTGCAGAGATAAATTTAGTCTTCAAATCCTGGAAAGCTTGTTCCGCCTCGGTAGACCATTCAAAACGTTTGTTTTTTCTTTAACAAGGCAGTGATGGGCTGGACTATTCGAGAGAATTCGGGGATAAACCTGCGGTAAAAGTTAGCGAAGCCTAACATGCTTTGCACACCTTTTACGGAGGATGGTGATGGCCATTTGAGAACTGCATCGACCTTCTTTGAATCCATACGCACTCCGCCAGGTGATAATATGAATCCCAAGAATTCAACTTCAGTCACGTTGAAAACACATTTTTCCAACTTAGCGAAAAGTTTGTGTTGACGCAATCCTTCGAGGACCATTTTCACGTGTTTCCGATGTTCAGATTCCGATGAAGAATAAACGAGGATGTCGTCAATGTAAACAACAACACACACATCTATGAGCTCTCTGAGGACATCGTTCATAAAATATTGAAAGGCGGCCGGGGCATTGCAAAGTCCGAAAGGCATGACCTGATATTCAAATAGTCCATACTTGGTGCGGAAGGCCGTCTTCCATTCATCGCCCTCCTTTACTCGTACCAAGTGGTAAGCTCCTCTAAGATCCAGCTTTGTATATATGCATGCTTTTCTGACTTGGTCCAGGAGTTCAGGGATCAAAGGTAACGGATATCTATTCTTAACGGTGATCTGGTTCAGGGAGCGATAATCTATACAAGTTCTAAGGTCTCCTTCCTTTTTTGGAATGAAGAACAAAGCTGAAGAAGCAGGGGACTTGGAAGGACGAATAAACCCATTTGCCAGGTATTGATCCAGGTATTGTCGAAGGTGAAGGTTCTCAGGCTCGGTGAGGGCATAAATTCTACTACAAGGAGGAGTAGATCCAGGTATCAGGTCTATCTGGCAGTCATAAGACCTATGAGGAGGTAGAGAGTTAGCCTGATCCTTCTGGAAAACATCTTGGTATTCTAGGTATTCGGGAGGTAACTGGGGAGTCTCTGAAGAAATTGCTGCCAGTGCAACACCAGGTGGAGGGTGACAAGTAGAGACACATTCTGGAAACTGGACCGTTCTTGCTCGCCAATCGATCAGAGGATTGTGTTTCTCTAACCAAGGTATTCCTAGAATAATCTGAAACTGAGGGGCCTTGATCACATCGAACACGATCTTCTCATGGTGTCCATCTTGACTTACTAGCGTCACCTCTTGAGTGGTATGCGTTACTGGCCCGGAGGCTATCTCCGTACCATCCACCGTAGTAATGACGTCCTTTACAGCCTTGGGACAAAGAGTTAGATTCATCCTAAAAACCATTTCATGATCCACATAATTGCCGATGGCACCGCTGTCGACGTAAGCTTCAATTGCATGTAATCGATCCGGATTATCAGGGCTAATGAGGACCATAGGTATCACGAAATGCGAGGTCACGGAACTGGTTTTCACGCTCGGCAAGAGGACCTCTATTCTTGTCGGGCGAGGTTGTTTCCCTGCTCAGAGTTTGTAACTTTGGTAACTGCAGCTCCTACTGCCTTCTTGGCAGGTTTCACCGGACAGTCTCGAAGAAAGTGCCCTGAGTTTCCGCAATAGAGGCATAATTGCAACTGTTTTCTCCTTTCCCGCTCCTTTTGTGTTAGAGGACCTTTCAGACCCCCTATTTGCATGGGTTCCCCAGGGTCTACTCCTTTGGAAGGAGTTGGCGGTTTGGAAAATACTCGAGCATCAAACTTGGAACGATCGGCCTTCCTGTTCTGCAGTCTGTGATCTATTTGAACGACTAAGTCTATATAGTCTGAACAATCTTGTGGGGGATTCACTACTTTGGCTAACACATCTTTGAGCTCTCCACGTAGACCTCTATAAAACAGCATAATCCTTTTGTCCTCAGGCCATTGAGTTTCCACTATCAGCCTGTTGAAAGACGCAATATAAGCCAAAAGGTCTTGATTACCTTGTCGCAACGAAAGAAGCTCATTGTCCAAGGCCTGCCCCTGTGAATGCCTTGCGAACAGTTTTTCCATACTGAGCTGAAAAGCTTGAAAATCATGGAGGACCGGATCATCTTGATTTACTAGAGGGATCGACCAGTCTGCCGCATTGCCACTAAGGTACGAAAGCACGAAAGCTACTTTAGCTTGATCAGTTGGAAAGGCTGCTGGCCGGCATAAGAAATGCAACCGGCACTGATTGATAAATACTGCAAACCTCTTTGGGTCACCAGAAAACCGTTCGGGCGGAGCCAGAGGTAAATTCCTAGATAGGTTGATCTGCACTGGATTCATAGAGGATGTAGAAGGAAGATTTCCCCCAGATGCGGGTAACGGGGTCTGTCCGGCTTGTGACTGTAGCAATTGTCTAGCGAGATCATCTGTTCGCTCCTTGGAAATAATCAGTTCCCTTCTTAGAGCGTTCGTTTCCTGACGGGCTGCATGCACTTCTGCCCTTAGTTCCCCAAGTAACTGGGCTAGCTGGTCGGTATCCGAGGTTTCAATAGCGCCTGGACGGGAGTTTTGTGGTAGGCTTTGCGTTCTGTAACGCTCACCTGATTCCCGTAGAGGCGCCGGTCTTGACTGGGCATATACCGTATCTGCAAAGGTGATGTGTAACACACGGCTGGCTCTTTGGGCTGGACCTCTGTGCACTGTATGTCTGACTTGAAGGGTAAGATGTCTGCAGATAGAAAATATGGGATTAAGGAACTGGGTTATTGAATGTCTCTCTCTTCTTCCCTTTCTCTTCTCCTGTAGAACCCCAAAGGTTAACGCTCTCACCTTAGGTAAGTGAACGCCGTGCTCTCCATCTGCCTCGGGGCAGGGTGCTGTAACCGGTTTCTTCACTGGATAAGGGGAGCAGGCCTCTTGACTTCAGAGGACTGCTGTCCGTCATTTACTGCACGAACGGTAAGTTTCGAGTAATTCTAATGTCTTTAAAGTCTTTAGTAATGATGTTTCTTGTTTTGCAGGGTTCCGGCGATGGCGGATGACGGGCTGAAGTGAGTTGAAGATGGAGCCCGTGTGATGAATAGAAGCGCCTGGAAGCACGTAAGTAAGCGCTTGTTGCCTGCTTCACGATGCGCTCTAACTGTCTTTTTATTTTGCAGGTACAAGTTCGGAGCGGCTGCAGGGTGCCGGAATACCCACTGGGTTAGATGTGGAAAGGAGTAATGGCACGTGAGTATTAAAGTTCCCCAATGTCTTTAAACGCACCTTGTTTTGTCTTTCAGATGCGGGATGCAGTGCCGAAGGCCTCCGGAGCGTGCAAAGAGTTGGTAAGCTTTTGTCTTTCAGATGCCGGAATGCAGTGTGAAGACCTCCGGAGCGCACGAAGAGTAGGTAAGCCTTTGTCTTTCAGATGCCGAAATGCAGCGCGAGGCGTTGGTGACAGCCGATGGACCAGGTAAGTGAAGAGCTGTCACTGAAGACCGTAATGCTAACCTGTTCTTTCTTGTCTTTATAGGTGTTGCTGAAGACTGGATTCAGGATGGTAAGCCTTTTTCCTTAGGCCCAGGATCAGATGCAGAAGACACGATGAGCGTTCTGCTGCAGAGGATGCAGAATAACGCAAAGCAAGATTCATCCATCGGGTGTGGTTTAAATAGCCTCCTGTAGTGCTTAGGTGTCTCCTTCCACAGCCATGCCTAGGTAAGAAAAGAGTTCCTGCTTTCCAGAAGAGTTCCAGTGTTCTGAATCTAGGGAGTGGCTCCTGCCCCACCCAACAGGAAAAGTAGTTCCAAACAGAAGAGGATCAGAGGCTCAACTGGCAGGCAAGTAAGCAGCATGGTCTGCTGCAGGTAAGTCCACCCAAGCATTATGAGCCCGGCGCTTCCAGCGCTGGGACTGGGCATATTTATGAGCCTGGTGCCACTGGCGCCAGGACCGGGTCCAAAAGGTCCCAATTGGGACTGGTTGGCACTCGGAACCTGGGTTATGGATCTGCTTCCAAGGGAGTTGGGAAAACCCTGACCTTTTGGAAGCAGAGATCATGACAATTATATTGGATTGTTGTTGCAGGAACCTAATCATACATACACATAAGAAATGGCTGTAGCATACACTATAGAAGTACAATATTTTTATTCTGGTAATTGCGGCTTGTAAAATAATGAAAGCTATCGTGAAGAGTTTTGAGTAATGTTAAGCATGGAATACGTAGCTAATAAATCAAGACGTACTACATACTTGTATTAGTAGAAACAATACATATAAAAACCCACAATGCCTACAAATTAGAGGCACATACGGGGAAACTAAAGTAAGGAAGACAGAAACAACATCAATAGAAAATGTCAATAACATTACAGTTCATCATCATGTACACAGATGAATTTTGTGTTTAAGGCCTGCTTATTGTCCCATATTTGTGCACCATGAGCTGACAAAAAACCCTAAGGAAAGTGCTTCTATAATATACAAGAAGGTTAAAGTCTAGACATATAGCACTGTTATGATGGTTCTTAATTGTTAAGGAGTGAGCTGCGAGCAACACTCCATATAGAATGTTTACTATAGATGGTATGTTATGCTTTACGTTCCAAGCACAGCAGTTGGTGGAGAGTGGATAAAGGGAAAGCTGTGCTGGGGGTCTGTTCCTGTTTGACTTTAATAAATAAGATATAAATCCACTTATGTGCTTGTGGTTTATACCTCTTTACAAGCACCTTTTCCATTTAAAAATGATTACTGTCAGTGAACAAAACCGGCCGGCTTAGATATGTCAGAGAACACAAAACCAAGTAGCCCAGATTTGTGTTGTCACCAGTGATGTCATCAATTAACATTGTGATGTCATCTTTGATGTCCTTCCTGGGTGTTATTCTTAGCAGGCGATGATGATGGTGTGAGTTATGGTTGTTTACCTTACCATAACTGGAGAATTTCTGGGGCTTTTCGATTTTACTTATAACCATAATGTCCCTTTAACAACATTTTTTCACAGAATTTGATAGGTTTTTATTAGTGCAACTTAACCATAATGTCCCTTTAACAATGTTTGTTCACTGAATATATATATTTGTACCCACGAGGCTAGGGCTTGGCCACAGCCTTGCTTCATGGAGGGCAGTAAGAGATTGCTTATGGTAATCTTGCAATGCTTGGTCCATCACCCGTCTGTTGGATGTAGAAGAAGTGGCACACACAGTAAGGTGCAAGGAATCTGAGAAGAAAGAGGAATAAGAATAGATGTAAGTAGCCGTTATAAGTGGCAGCGTACAGGATAAGAGTTTGGGGAAGGATGCAGTAATAAGTGGCTGCCTCATGGACCATATAGTGTGTGTTTTTGAGTAGCATCATACGTTAACCCACTGCCTTGTTCTCTGTTTTGTAGGTGATACTGTCATTGTACCTCTCCACACAAGCAAAATGTCTTTGAAATGTTGCCACCAGACACTCCTTTCATGTGTTTACTTTTTGCAAAAACTGACAGTGCTAGCAAGTGTTGTTAGACCCATGGCACAATGTCTCTGTGGGTGTCCAATGATTTTTTTTTTAAAAAGAACCCTCATGGGGTCACCTCGGATTTCAGGAGAATGCAGGAGCTGCTTTGCTAAAAAATGCAACTTTGAAATGTGAGCTGTCGATGTTTGTGTGCCGGTTGACTACTGCGCGCACCTGTGGCCGTTATTACTTTCAATACAGTGAGAGTTGATAGAACTCGTAATTTTTTGAAAGGGCATAGTAAGGGCAAAACAGGGAACGTAGCACTGCACGAGTGAGCATAAGGTGTGCTGTTTCAGTGCACGAATTGCGTTCCCTTTTCGTCTTGTCCTTTATGTCTGGATTATCAGGGGAAGAATGGCAACAAAACAAAGTACAATCAAAGTTGCAATTTACAGGGAATGGTGGAGACATGCCACTGTAACGGCACATGACTACTGCCGTATCACACAAAACAGAGTGTAAGCCATCATGTTGAAAAACAATTGCTCCAAAGAACTTGAAAAGCAAGAAACAATATGATTGTATTACCTGTTATGACCCTGACTGGAAGAACACCCTGACCCTGCAGGATAAAACTTTCCCTAGGATGCGTGTGGTGGTCTGCCTATCTAAAAGAGGATAGGGTAGAAAAGGGAACTGACCCTAACTCTACAATGGATAATTGCTTCAAAAGAGCCCAGAAAAACGCTGGGCTGTCTTAAGACACAGAACTTACCAAAAAATATTGTTAAAACTAGAAGTTTGAAATTTAAGAAGATAGAACAAATGGGGTGTATTTACACCCAACGGGGGATTTTTCAGCCTTATTCACCCTCCGTGGTGTGTGCTTCACCCCTCCATCTATGGTTACACCTCAAGTATTGATTACCCCTATGAAAACCTTAAAACAATGTATCTAGCACCAATTCACAAAATAGGTGCAAGCATTCTTTAGGAATTAATCCCAGGTGCATTCTTCGATCTCGTCTAGATACAAGGCATTGTAAAAAGTCAGTTATTATTGTACGGTGTCTTTTTAGTTGGAGACATCTGTCAAGTATCAGGTCGACCAGTTTCGATGATATCTTGATGTTATCTTCTTCAGGACCAATTTCTTATCTGTTCAGATTGCATCTTCTATCCGTAAATAGTAGTGGGACCCACCAACCACCTAGGGGGAGAAAGGACCTATTTTGCAGCCGGGTTAAGAGAACAAATTATGTCTAATGATTCGCGCATATATGCTCTATTTGCCACTTTAAAGGTTTCTAACTCTATAGGCATTTAAAAACCCAAGTCCCGGCACCCCTGTTGTGTGGTGTGTGCATTGCACCCTAGGCAGTGGCACAGAAAAAAACCCCTTTGTCTTGTATTCCTATTTCCTTTTTTACAGGTCCGTACATGCAAATCCCCTGTGCACCTTCTCTGTAATGTAAGAAAAGGTGAATAAGAGGGCATAAGTGCAACGGGCATGCTCATATTTTTTTGTGAGTTCCAAGCCACCGTGCAATGTTGGACAAAGATTACCTCTGGATATGTTCATTCCAGCTATGATGTTATATTTTCCTCTTCAAAATGTGCAGTGGAAATGGGTAAAATTCCTTGGTTTTGTTACTTCGACTCAATCTTGGCCACAATAAGCCATAACACAGTGAATTGGGAAAACCATGTTTTATTCTATATGTATATATATATATATATATATATATATACGCTTCTTAACTACGTGGCATGCACTGTGCAGGGCTTGGTTGTAGCGGAGCTGCACGAGTATCTTATGTAAAGCCACTAGTGTCATCTCAGGGCAATGCGTTAGCTAAACTATGTTGTTTTTATGCATCTCTATTCCCTGCTTGTCTTCTAACAGTCAGGGCACAGATGCACACCAAACTGCGTGAATGCACAGATGGCAACATACGTAAAATGTGCATTTACAGTCCCTAAGGAACATTTATATGTGCAGTGTGTTACGAGGCAACGGTGGACAATGGCAGACTGTTTGTTTGCTGCCTCAGCGTACGTGGGTGGCTGGGCCTTCGTACGCAGTTTGGTGTCGTGCAGCATGAACATGTTTGGGGCTGTCATTGATCAAAGAAAAGGAATTACTGCGTACCTCCTTCAAACATTGTAAGGGGGTTATGGTGTTCAAATGCTGTTCCCATTATACAATAAGAAAAGGAAACAGAAGTTTAAAAATGTAAGGAGTAAACATAGTGTTTGAAATATGGCTGCTGAGCTATGTAACATGTGCTGCAGTGAAATATGTGCTGGATCCCTTCTTTTGAAATGGTGAACATAACAATGAAGATGACGTAATGGCCTAAACGGTGCCAATGGAATGTGAGGAGCCAAATGTTGCAACAGTTAGGACAGTTACATAAGATATATGGATGCATTGATCAATTTGCATTGTTGTGATTGTGCAGATTATCAGGTAGGTTATTGTAGTGTAGTGCATTCAGTGTGTCCACTTATTATAGGCTTAGGCGAACAGTATACGTAGGAAACAGGTTATCTATTGTGAGGAAGAACTGGCAGGCAATATCAACTGCAGTGGCTAATGGGTAGTGTTATGTGTGGGGTTTCTGGTACGTGGATAGATGTGTGTATGCCTAATTGTACAGTGCAGTGGCAGTTGTGGGCAGGGTCTACAATATTGAGTGCATGGCTGGGGCTCCTACACTGCACTGGGTGTAGTGAAGCGTGTAGGGCGTAGGCACAAGCTGTGTAGTTTAATATAGGTATGCATTGGAAATTGTGGCATTGCTATGTGCATTGCAGAAATAAGTGCAAACATTGCACTGTGGACATTGTAGAGAAGTATGATACCAATAATTGCATACTTACTGTTTGGATTGGGGAGGGCTTGTGCTGTGTTTTGTGTATGGAATGTGAAATGTTGTAGGAATTGTTACTGCATTATCTGTGGGAAAAGAGAACAGAACATGTTAGAGCAGGTATTTCGTTAGTTTTCAGTCCACTACATTGCATGTATTTATTTACTTTGCGGAACCTCATAACTAGCACTCCATAAGTGCTATGCTTTGAACCAGTGTACTGTGCAATGAGCATAGTTCCTGTGTTTCTTTGCATAATCATTGGGTCTGTGGGCAAAAAAAATCCATGCTGGAGTAAAAAAAAAACCGTCCAAATGTCTTTGCTGCTATGGTGCACAATCAATTACAGTAACGTTTGGAGAGGTTACAGCACTTTTTAAGGTGTACTCTTGAAGTAGGAGGAAATATAATGGTTTACAATTTCTGGCCTATGGATGTTGGTAGGATGGGTGGCGTTGTATAGCAGTTGCTGTTTTGTAAATATGTACCTGCTTCCTTTTTGTAGCACTGTTTTTTTATGTGTGTGATTGTCAGTGGTGGTTTGCAAGTATTGTGGCATTGTATTGTGCTACTGCAGAACTGTGATGGTAGCTACGTACCTATTGGTGTACTGTAACTGCTCATACTTTGGAAGTGTTTGAGGATATGTTTGTAGCACAGTCGTTGAAGGTTCAGTTGGGTTGTTTTAATGCTGCAAATAACATTGTAGTATTCTTGTTGCAGTTAGATAGTAGGTGGCATATTCTAACTGTTTACAGTGTCCCATTCCTAAAGTGTACATTTACAAGCTTGTGCATTCCTGTTGCTACTTTCACATCTGTGTAAATTCTGAAGTAGTAGTCTACCATTATGGGTTTACGTAGTGATAGTTCCATATGTCTTGCAGTTGTATGAGTATTGTTAGAGAGCTGGTGACTCATTTGCATACTTGGTGGTTTCAGAGGTTACTGAGGATAGTTTTGAACTCTCATACGTAGTACTTTTCCTTTTACGTATCCTCTGGAAAATTCTGCTACTGTGATTTGCGTGCACATATTTTTTGTGTGAGTGTACTCATTGGGTTTGTTGGGGATAAAATTGTCCAACAAAAACTTTAATGCATTTCTTCAGTGCTTGCTGTATGCTAAGTTGCTTTAGGTCGACAGTGTGGAAGGACATTTTGTTATTTGGGGAATTACGAAGGTACTGGTTGGTGCTGGGAAGTAAGGTAAAGTAGGTTTGTACATCAATGACTACATTTTGGCTTCAAGAATAGTAAGTAGTAATTTGCAAGATTTGCAGGTAATCTCTGCTTTGGAATGATGGAAGTATCATTGCATTCCCACCATGGCCATTGCTTTCTAATATATGCAGTATCGTGGCCTCCACTGGTTGTGTCGCCTGTGTGGATTATGGTTACTGTTGTGAAGGTTTTCTTCCCAAGTGATACTTGTAAGTGTGTGGAGGCAGTAAGTTTGCAGTTGTTTTTGGTTCCATCGGCATTGTATCTTAAGAGCAATAATATTACATATTGACTGTGAGTGTATATGTAGCATCGAACGATTGTCAGAATTGCATGACGTACACACTATGCTATGGTTTGCATTTTGCACCAGTTGCTGAAATGGAATGGAATCACAGTTAAATATTGCTACATACATGAAGCACTCATTAGGGACTTGTTCCTGAATTACATGGTTGGAGAGACTGCATGTATATTTCCAAATGTATGAAATGTGAAAGATTTAATTTATGAGTATGTTTCATGTTTCCAGTATTTGTAGTAAGTACATTAGAAATTCCTATGGATCTTCTTGTCGGTTTAAAGTGAATTTCACCATTCCAGCACAGTAGTCCAATTCTTGCCTTATTCCTGAGACATTGTAAATGTTGTCAGGATTACTTACTGCATTTCTGTGAAGGATGAGCATTTGCAAACACAACTGGACTGCGCCATTTAAATAAATGTTTTTGCCAATTGCTGGCATTTGGAATAGAACATTAATTGTTACATTTGCATAGCAATTAACACATGTTGTATTGGAACATTTGAATGGACCAGGTACTTCTGTGTCTGAGTCTTTTGATGGAAGGGTATGCAGTTTCTTTTAAGAGGCACTTTTTTGTGTCTGGATTTGGGTATGTCTTGTCTTTTTTCCTCCTTTTGTCTGTGCTTTTGGTAGTTGATGTAGTATGAGTTGATTTCAATTTATTTGGTGGTACTGTTGCCAAATCATTTACAACTTCTGATTGAAACATTTAGGTGTGTTTGGAACAGGGTACATTTTCAGATGGGGTCTGTACAGTGCACGTAGGGCCTCATTATGACCCAGGCGCTAAGTGTTTAACAGCGCCGTAAAAAGGCTACGGCGCAGTTAAACACTTTGCGCCTAATTACGAGGTCCCTTTGTGGGACCCGACCTTAACGGCTGGCTTTACCAGCCGTTAAAGTAGGGACCCGCAAAGGGACCTTGGTGCTAATTACGGTACCGCAATTTGCGGTACTGTAATTAGCGACTTCCCCATTCCCATTGAGCCCTATGGGGCAAAAATGGGAATGGGGAAAGGCCATGGCGGCATGGGGAATTACCGCCCCACCAACCTTGGAATGGGGTGGTAATTCCCCATTCTGCCATGGCGGACTCTGGCATGGACCATGATGCTAATAGCACCATGGTTTAGCGCCGGAGTCCTAATGAGGCCTGTAGTCTATTGTACACTATGATGCAAGAAATGTCTGCACTGACTGCAGTTGCATCAAAATTTACTAGATACAGTCCTTCCAGTGTACGTAGCCGTGACAGTGTTACGTAACTCATGCATTCTTTAAAGACTCTGCGGCCAATATCAATCAATGGTTGATCTAAAGTTAGACCTTGCGATTTATGAATAGTTACTGCATAAGCTAGTGACAAAGAAAACTGTTCTCTGCGTACATACATGTCTTTGAAAAGAAGGAATCGAGACGTTGTGTATCCAATCTTTTTAACTTCTGAAAGTTTGTCAAACTGGACGTTTACAAACTGAATGCTGTTGTCCCGTGGGTATGTATGGAAACCAACAACTGTACCAAGTGCTCCATTAACTAAACCTTGCTCTACGTCAAGGTTACGCTTCAGCATTACTCTACAGTTCACACATAATGTTAACATATTCTACAAACCAGCTGTGTTGGAGATATAGTTTTCTAAGGTATTTAGTCATGCTATGGCTTGTTGACACATAAGTATTGTCATATTGTGTACGTCCAGTTTGTCTCTGGCATGAATTTCCACTAGTGGTTGTTTTTCTTTTCTTCTTTCAGCATTGTTGCATTGAATTGTGCACAGCTTGCTAGAGTTGGCATTAAGGACATACAGGTGACATTTATGTGTGCTAATTGTTCCATTACATCAGCAGCCCATGTGTTACGCCCGTACATGTCATGGATGCGTCTAGTATTGAGGGTAGACTGCGCCTCCTTTGATAGTACACCAATTTGTATGTTTCTTAAAATGTTGGCGTAGGCGAGGTTTGCAGACTGACACATGTTTTGTTTGAGTTCTCTGTATTAGAAATGTTGCCATAGATTTACATTCCCGATGCTTCCAAGACTTTTACGGCACACTTTGTGTCCCAAGGTTTTGAAGATAGGTTCAACTTCCACTGGTGTTAATTGAAGGAGATCTCCAAAATTAATTACATGTTTTCCTCCAAAGAATTGTTCGTAGTCTGTTTTGAGGACCTCTTGCAATCTGAGGTGAATCAAAGCCAACATTAAGTTGGGGACCATGCTCATTTCATCTGTTAGGAGCATTTTAATTTGTTTCAAAACTCTGCCTAGCTCCATAGCAGATTCTGCTGAAAGTTTATAGTACTCTTATTTGTTTTGGTGTTCTACTGGAAGGAGTAGCAATCGGTGTAGAGTGACTCCACCTATGTTGTAGGCAGCCAAACCTGTAGGGGTGGTTACAACAGCTGAAAGGTTGTTGTTTGTTAATTGTTGGAGGTATTTACTGATAACTTTTATTGAGAATGTTTTCCCTGACCCAGCTTCACCACTTACATACAGCAGTAGAGGTTTGTAGTTGTCACAGGTGCAAGTTTTACTTTCGTGCCGTATACCATGTCCATTTTGTTCACTTACTTCTAGAAAAATTGTACACTGCTCATTGTTTAGTTGGGATTTCAGTGCAGCTAACTCTTCTGCAGACTGCTCATTGTGAATCATGGTGGTGGTTACTTCCATCATGGCTAATTCTGCCCCATTTGCTTTGAGTGGCTGTCCAAGTGGTTCTTGGCTGCCTTTTACAGAAGGTTCACTGCTCTCAGTAATGTCTATATTTAGCTGTGTTTGAAGTTCTTCTTCTAATTCGCATTCACTGTCCAATATGGCTTTGTACTGTATAAAAATGTCATCTGTAATTCTACTTTCACTTGCATTGAAAGCATATTCATAGGAGGCATGGGCGGCTAATAAATCTTCTTTGTTTCTCCATGGTTTGAAAAGTTGCAGTAGAGCCATGTATTATAGTTCTTTGTGTTGAGGAGTTTTTAATGACAATTGCATATGATTAATTAGGCTGTGTTTGGTAAGTTTCACTAGGCTGCCATCTCAACTTTCCACTCTGTATCTACCTTTTTTCTCATCTGGTTTAATGTTATTTTTGTATGCAAGGTTTTGAGCTATCTGGTACGGGCACAAAGCTTCTAAAGTATTACTCCTGTTCTGGTAGTAATAAGTTGTTTTTTAAAATATCCTGGCTGTTGGGATCATTTTTGGCTATTGTTTCTATGTCTTGTATGATTTCAGTACTCTCTTTCTGGATGCAGCAGGACCAAGGCTTAGCCACACTATGTTTTTAAGTTTCCCATGTAAGGTGGTACTGGTTAAATGGTCTGCAGCTTCGTAGGAGCAACATTCTCTATGGGACAGCATTTGTATGCCAAAGCTGTATAATGTTTGTGCCCGTGTTTTGTCAGATGTATGTCATCCCAGAGGTCTTTGAGCTCCGTTTTCTCTGCTTTGGTTAAGTAGGCTGTGACATATGGTGCAACTGCAATGCAATTGTCTGAAATGGACTGTGCATCAACATTAGCATTCCATACGAGGGCAATTATTGCATTGTAACTATTGATGTACTTTGATGCTTTGCTCCTTTTCATGCAGTATGTGTTCTTAGGAGATTTCCCTTTCACACTGTGTCGAACCGAAGGCATGAAGCTGTTTGCTTGCTTGTTTACTTTGAAACTGGTCTGGGAAACCAAAGAAGTATTTGCCTCTGTTTTTATATTTGTGCCAACAATACTTGCCACACTTGTGTCTGTGTAACTGCAGAATGTGTGCATGTAGGTCACTATGTGTACTTTCTGAAGGGATTTCACAAGTGACATATTTTTGAAGGAACTGCAAAACAGTTTCATCACTCTCCTCACCAAATATAGGAGCATTTCTAATCCACAAAAGCATGTGGATGTGTGGTGCTCCTCTGGCTTGATATTCTTTTCTCCAAAAGAAGTGTTAAACTTCTCCAAGGGGAGGAAGTGCTTTATTGCAAATGAAGTGCAGCATGGCAACAAAGCGATGATGGAAGTACCGTGAAACATTTACTAGATCAAGAGAGCAGAGTTCTCCTTGTGTTTTCATGTCTACATCTGATTTTCCTTTTTTTTTTGCTATGCATAGGAAAGTGTGCAAGTCTTCCCATGCATACTCTGCACAACTTAAAGTGACAAATCATGTGGGTGGGCCAAGGTTGCATAGCATACACCATACATCTGTGTACCATTAGAACCAGTACTCTTTCATACCACGCATGGTTGCCAAGAGATTTGTAATACTTGACTGTAAAACTTTGCCCTTCTCTTGCACCTTTTGAAGTAGCTGTGCAGCAGACATGTTTTGAAATGGGAACCTGTTTTCAATGTGGGGGCAACTCCATAACATAGCGTTGACAGTTCCCTTTCAAAGAGGAGGTGGAATATGTACTCCACGTTCTGTCTAAATCTAGGGTCTTCAGAATACATTTGTAAACAACAGTATTCTGATGCTGTTATTTGTGTGCACCTTTCATCAAATCTTCCACCTTTTCAAGTCGGGAAGAGTAGAGGAAAGGCTTGTGCTTCTACACTTTTTTCCCATATACTGATTGGTGCTCCTTTGGCTTGCCACATTTGATATATTTCTAGTGCATTGTTTATTATGTCTTTGGAGTGCAGTGGGTGAATTGTATAGTGGTCTAAAATATTGGAGGCTGTACTAGGATCTAGATGTTCAAATTGGCCAGTTGTTGAGCAGTCCTGAATTATTTTGTTTTGTTTCTCTCAGGTTTTCTTCAACATGCATTTCCTTGTAGTATTCATTGTTGTGTTTAAAGTATTGCAAGGCTTCCCTAACTTTGCTTAAGTCCACTAGTTGCTGGCAATTTATTTTTTGGCTTTTGAAGGTACACCATTTACCAGGATAATCAAAGATTCTTCTATTGGCATTTGCACTCTTAGAGTGTCTACTTTTTCTTTCAGATCTAATGGTAAATAAACTACTTTCCCACAAATGCCTCTCAGTAATTCGGTGGGAGGCAATTTTGCAGTTTTCGATTGAAGTCGTATTATTTCTTGAACTGGGTGCACTGTTTGGATTATAATGCTCTCATACAAATTAAGCTGCTGCCGTGCATTTGTCAGTGGAAATACTACCAAATTATTACTGATTGCCCGTGAAGGCCTCTGATTATTGTCAAGTTTTGCAGTGCAGTATGTGCATAGTATGGAGATGTACAATACATTCTTTAAAACTGCAGTATGTGCATAGTATGGAGGTGTTCGTAAGTTTGTATTTGTTTTCAGCTATAAGGTTAAGAGCTAATTGAAACCATTGGGATTCCTCATTGCCTTCTATTTTCTGCATTATATCTATAGTTTTGGTGCTCTTTCTATAGAAAGTTCTACGACAACACACACATACTTGGTTTGGCATTTCAGCAGATGTGCTTTTGAACTTTTGTATTTCTTTTCTCTATGTGTGATATAAAAAGTTGATAGCTGCAATGTTGCCAGTACTGTTGTCTGAAAATGCTGGAGTTTGTAAGTGCTCTTCAGTTCCGCAATATTTCCTTTGGATGTGCTTTATTTTTTTGAGCCCTTGTTTGGCTGTACGGTGTAGGAGAATATCATTTAAATGTTGCAGTGCTAAAGCTGGACTTTTTGCAAAGTACAGTTTGTAAACTAGATTTCTAACTGTTGAATGGTAATTTGCTAACATTTTGATACAGTGGAAGGTACTTTTGCAAGCAGGTCCATAAATGCATGCTAAGGAATGTCCTTGTATTTCTGTGTAGTTGCGCACTGGACAGGAGTCCATTGTTTGTAGTATTTTTCTTTTTTCTTTTCTTGTTGCCTTTCACATACTGATTGAGGAATTGCTGCAAAGATTTGATTAATCATTGGCAAATGTTACACATTGATGTGCAAGGCTATTTGTATGTGAGGCGTGTTGATTTGGTGAAATGGAGAGTGACATTTAAGTTTGATGGGGGTATTTCTGAAAGCAGAGTTTCTTCTTCCATTATGGTATTGTGTATCTTTTCATACCCTCGTCCACTCCGATGTAAGGCAATTTGGTTTATTTATTCCTGTTTGTGTGATTCTTCATTGGAGTATAGCTCTGTGTTGGTGGTGTGACTCCACTCACCTGTACAGATGTGGCCAAAGGTACCTATGCTGATATTGCATTTGTTTTGAAGTATTGCTTGCAATTTACCAATTAATGCTGTTAGTGGTTTCATTCTATTCAATGCACAAAGGATTCCTCGAGGTCTTCGGATTCCATTACGACCCACTCTTTGCAAAGAGAAAAAGAAGTTTGTTGAGAAATGGGAACAAATTCTCAATAGATGCTCCCTAGACTTGATCCTATTGACCATACAGGAACTATCTAGCAACGTAGAACAGCTTGAGAAGGAAATTGAAAATCTCTCTAAAGATATCACTGCCATTACTGATGCTGAATCCTTTGCCGAGATTCTAGCTGATATCAATAAGAAGCTTGAGAGCTATCAAGAAGATCTGGAGGCTCGGAAAATACGTAAATTTCGTTGAGATACTTTCGATTACCTCAATAACGAGGTTTATACGTGGGCTGACAAGTATCAGCAGCAAAGCACACGCCCAAACAAGAACACAAGTGGCAATAGCAGCTCCGATTCGGATATCCCTGAGCAGGAAGGTAGAGCAGCGACAGATCCTCAAACAGCCAGTACATCAGCCCAAGAAACGAGGCCAGCACAACCCAAACGTACTACTAACACTGTTTTTTTAGAAAGAGGAAGAGGACAAGGAGGGGGAGAAAGAGGAAATCAAAGGATGCAAACAAGTTTTCAAGCGAATCGCAATTAGTGGTT
Source organism: Ambystoma mexicanum (assembly GCF_040938575.1). Classification (NCBI taxonomy): domain Eukaryota; kingdom Metazoa; phylum Chordata; class Amphibia; order Caudata; family Ambystomatidae; genus Ambystoma; species Ambystoma mexicanum. The sequence continues at coordinate 727,255,638 of NC_090935.1, read as the reverse complement.
AATCTATCTAAGCGAGCACTTTCCTCTCGAGAGATACAAACCCTAGAGAAAGGGCTGAAGTTTGTACCTACTTATAGTACCAATAAATTTCAGACGGAGATTGAACTATTCAAACTGACTCGGAAGCTCAAGTTGAAAGCATTTTTTGCTGAAAGTGCACCATCTGCTGCAACAACGGAGTCAGAGAATGTTGAGTTCAAACCGAACAGTACTTTTTGTTCACCAATACAAGTACCGGTGATAGACATTTTTCAAAAAATGGTACTGAGTGACCTCAAGAAGGTTCAGTTCCAAGCACCAAAAAGAACTAACCTCAACAGAGGAGAACTTTCACAGATACGGGCCTTGTTTAGCGATGACACTATAGTTATCCGTCCGGCCGACAAGGGCGGAGCAATGGTTATCCAAGATGTATCACAATATCATTCAGAATGTCTACGACAGCTCTCAGACACCAACACCTATAAATTGCTACCGCAAGATCCTACTCCAGAGATCAAGAAGAAACTAGATGAAGTTCTTGACAACGCTGTAGAAGAAGAATGGATCAGTATGAACACTAGGGCGTACTTATCAACCACATTTCCAGTAATGCCTCATCTGTATACCTTGCCTAAGATCCACAAGAGCTTGATTAATCCACCTGGAAGGCCCATAGTAGCGGCCACAAAGAGCTTGCTACAACCGCTTGGAACATATATAGATTTCTTTTTGCAGCCAATCGTTCAAGCCACAAGCACATATGTGAAAGATATAACGCACTTTCTCCAAATACTAGACACCATCTCTTTGGCCCCGGAAGACATCCTATTTACGATTGACGTAGTCAGCCTCTATACGAGCATTCCGCATGATCTTGGACAACAAGCAGTAGAATCTCTATTGCTTAGTACAACAGAAATTGGAGCTAACAAAGAATTCTTAATGATTTTGCTTGACTTCATCTTGACTTCATCTCCAAGAATTCCTGCTTTAGGTATGATGGAAAGTTTTACAATCAAATATCGGGGACAGCAATGGGAGCAACTATGGCACCAGAATATGCTAACAGCTATCCAATCCAAGATGGCAACACCAGTTGAAGACATGGGTCAGATTCATAGATGACATTTTTGGCATTTGGTCAGGCAGTAGACAAGATCTTCAAGAGTTTGTGATATTCCTTAATGGGATCGACCAACGTATCCAGTTTACTATTGAGATAGGTAATCCTAATGTACATTATCTTGACGTATAAACAGTCATCCAAGCCAATAGAATTACCACTAAGCTGTACACAAAGCCAACAGACCGTAATAATCTGCTCCATCGGCTCAGCTTTCACCCGCCCAAAACTCTTCAGAATCTGCCTTATGGGCAGATGTTAAGGGTCAAAAAGATTGTAAGTGACCCTGAGGACTGCCGCTTGCAATTACAGAAACTACAAGAGAAATTGCAAGCAAGAGGATATCCAGAGACTGATTTAGCTATTGCCCGTGACAGAACCGATCTACAAGAACGGCAGCAACTGTTGGTGAAGAAACCTGTGAAAGACAGTCCTGAATTAGTTTTCGTTACCAAATATTCAATACAAAGTAAGCAAATTAAGGCCATAATACACAACAGATGGAATGTTCTCACAAGCGACGAACGGACTGCTGATCTGTTTCCTACTCCACCAACATTTGCGTATCAGAAGAGCAGTAACCTGCGGAACTTATTAGAGAAAATACCCGCCAAGAGACCAGACAAATTCCCTGGGATTCATCCTTGCATGAGCTGTGGGAATTGTAACAGCATCATCAAAGGTAGCACAGTTACACATCCAAGAACTGGCAAAAGGTTTGCACTAAGACAACATGATACATGCCTTTCTGAGAATGTTATTTACGCGATAAATTGTCCCTGTGGAAAGTATTATGTGGGAGAGACCTCACGCAAAATCAGGATCAGGATAAACGAGCATAAATCAAACATCAGGAATAACAACAGGATGTCAGCTGCAGCCAGACACTTCAATGACAATGGGCACACGGTGAGCCAATTGAGATTTCTCGTGCTAGAAGTTATGTTTCCCAAAGGACAATCTCGAGACATCAAACAGTGGCGAGCGCAGAAGGAGGCTTTTTGGATCAACAAACTCGACTCACTGTCACCGAATGGAATGAACGAGGAACTGGACCTCAGTTGTTTCCTTTGATGCTTGAGTAACTGTATTATGATATACTGTGGAGTTGATATTGTATGATATGTCAGAATTTACCATGACATTGAGCCAATCCTAGGCTCACTTAGGATATGCCAACAGGGGTGTGGTCAAGAATGTACTTATTTTTAAAGATATACAACATGGCCTTTATGACCAATAAGGTACTGTATACTCGCTTTGGATTCATCCAGGCTACCATCTCCATACTGTCGGAGAATTTTGTCTTAAGTTCCTTCTTTTCTTCCTTCTTGCTTTCATAGGATTATTTCACCTGATGATAATCTTAGATATAGTACCCGGGGCATTCGCAACGTTGATCTGCTCTTTACTCTCTTTTTACCTCTTTTACCTCTAACTAAGGATATTTACAGGGGAGCTTACAGCTTAAACTACTCTCGCCTGTGCCAGTGCACACTGTGGCGATAAGTTTCAAGACAAGGTAGGCGTATTTTTAACTATAGAAATGGTGTTGACTTCATTTATTTTTCATTCTTTAATTTTTCTCTCCCTCATTATGCTTGGTTTCACATTTCCCAGTTTGATTTTTTTATGATTCTATATTGTTATTTTGTCATTATTTTCATCCATGTAGAAATGCTATGTAATTACACTCCTATTTTATTTCGCAATGTGAACTCAACCATTATTACTACGAGCTCACGTAGAGTGTACACCTTACAAGACACGTAATACTCGGGATACACACCAGCAGCCTTTCCAACATGGCCGCCGGCGTTTCTCAGTACTCGCGGCTCCATGTGTTGCTTGGCAACGTGACACGAACACAACATTTAGCACTATGGCTACCGCAAATGCGTCCTAGTGGCGTCTTCGCATGGCTCGCCTTCTTTCTACTGTCAGGTAAGAAGCAAGATTGAGCGTTATGGTGCTCGTAGGCATCTGAACCTTTCTAATGGAATGGAACTCTGACACGGCACGTCTCGCGCTACATGTCAACTTCAGAGCCTTTGTTATAAGATGAAATAATGACACGCCGGGTGCCGCGCTGCATGGCTCTCTTATGAGCGACTATGCTCGTAGGTGTCCGTGCGTCTTTCGTTAAATGGTAACTTTGACACACTGCTAATCGCGTTGCATGTCTCTTCCAGACAAGAGTCTGCACGCAAAGTAAAACGCCGGCACATGCATAGAAACGCCAGTCAAGCACGTTTACTTTGGAAGTGTCGGTGTGAAATTCAAGTCCATGCTGTATCTTTGGCAAGGTCAGTGTTGAAATAGTCACGTCATTACTTGATGCCTATTAGATAAAACGATATATGGCATTTTGGTGGTCATTTTTCTACCTTTTTCTTTTCTTCTTTCTTTGCTGTAATTCCACGGTTTATCATCACGCACATAAAATGGGATTTCACGTATGTATTTTTTACATTATTTTTACTTTTTTACTATGGGTATCCGTTGGTAATCTTGTGGTTCATGACATGTATGGACTCTTTATTACATGTAACCTTTCTCCTGGTATGTGTTGAAATCGTGTTGTTCATTGCGGTTATTGTCATTGAACATGTGCATCCATATGGCCACTTTTGGGCATAATGTATCCACACCCGGCATACTTGAAAAACCCCTAAATAATGATGATGATGATGATGATGCATACGTTGATGACTTTATTTCCTTGCTATGTTATGATCCATGTGGATTTGCTTTATAATTACTGTATGTTCAATTAATTAATGTTGCTGACATATTGTGGGTTATCCAACAGATTCGTTTGCTCAATTTTTAGCACTCGAATCTGATTAGTTTGTGAATGAGCTGGCCCTGACGAAGGAACAGTGTTCCGAAATGCATTGGCCAATTGTTTGAGCTCGCCCTGCACATCTGCTTTTTCTAAGATGTACAATTACTTAAATTGATGACAAAAATCATCAAGTATTAAACTATCATTTTTTGCAGTAAACTGACAGAAGTTAATTATTTTGTGCTTTGAACCACATTGAATCTATACACCATGAGTGGTGTTTGGGAGTGCAGCCCGCACCGCTGGCTTAACGGCCTTGGTCCTTACCCCCTGTTTTCATTGTGTGCCATTCCACGAAGGCACCTTTTCCAGCAGGTTTGCACCCTTCTTTAAATTCCAAATTAGTAGTGATTTAACCATAAGAGTTATCTAACAAAGGAAGGTTGTGAGCGTTCACCACACACATTTATTTTCATTCTGTTCAAAATCATTATAAACAATTTCTGGTTCGCGATCATTGAACTGTCTACAAGAGCTTCCAGGGTGGCCTTTCCGCGGTAGGTTTTGAGGGTTGAGTGTGATTTCTGCCCTCTATTTATACGGTTCTAAAGGACTCTGTGGTGGAACATTTTTTGTAAAGATAATTTTTTGAAATGCTTGCTTGTGGGTACAGTACCATTTGTATGTGCTCTGTTAGCATTATGCGCGTTGCACTATTTTTAGTGCTTTTCTTTTCATTCTCATATTTTGACAGATTATCCACACTGTCTTCACTGGTAGATGCATCAATTTTCCTTAATGACTGGATTAGCTCTTCTCTTTCATCTTTCTGTAGCAGTTACTTTCTGCTTGCAGTGGATGGCTACTTTCTATGTTGTTAGGTTGTGTGGCTCTATTTCTGTGCTGCTTTCTACAGAGTTGCAGTTTGGTAGGCATTGTGTAGTAGCTGTTGGGGAAGAAAGGGAAATGTGCATGTGCAGTTTTTCAAATGTATATGTGTGCAATGTGCAAGAGTGGGTCAATAGGAGTGTAGGCATATAAATGGAAGTGTGTCACTGTGTAATGGCCTCTACCTTTCGGCTGGGGACAGTATCTTACTATGTGGGGATTAGTCTAATTGTGGCGACATAACAAACACTGAGCACCTGTAGAGGTGTCATGAGTAACAATGAAGTACATACTGGTGGATTGCAGCAAATCTATTTGCTACAATACAACATTAGCACGCTCTTCTAGTAATACGTACAACACTATGATTGTGTTTTACTTACTTTGTTGCTTGGTGAGAGTATGTTTATTGCAGGTTGTATTTTGAAGTGCACATGCCAGTGGCTTTCCTGAGAGCAGTGGGTACTGCACCTGTATAAGAAAATGGTAAGAACATATGTTGTGCTAATGGCATAGTGCTTACATTTGTACAATACATTCTTTAAAACTGTAGGGGGATGTTTTGGAAGGAAGAGAAAGTGTGTGTGTATAAATGGATGGCTTACAACATCAAAGAGGAGTTGGGAGCATAAGCATGTGTGTTAAGGTGGTAAGTGGGTTATTTGGGAGTATATTGTATGATGTCTTATTGAACATGTGTGTGTATTAGTGTAGGACTATTTACTTTCAAAATGGAGTACTTTACATTGTGGAAGGATGACAAAAAGGTGTGAAAAGATGTACAGAGTGCAAAGCAGAATGTTTGTGTGTGTGCATTTGCATGTACTTCTCTCCATGTATATGCTTGCTACATGAGTGGAACCATTGCTTCTGGTCTTTTATTTCCTTATGGTCATTTCTGAATGTTACTGTTGTCAATGCGCACATACATTTTATTCTTTTCTTAAGTAATGTTGTAATCTATGAAGTGTGCAAGGTAAGTGGCAGGAAACTGTAGTAATGCATGCAATGTCTGCACTTGGCTTAGTTTGGTAGGATACACTGACTGATTCTTTTGTGTGCGATTTTTAGAAATTTGATAGGAGGTGTGTTAATGGGGGAAAACATTGTAAAATTGACGGAACAAAAGAACAGAGTAACGGTTTGCATATAACAATGGCTGCTATGGGCAAATGGCAACTTTGCAAGCACCTACCTCTGTAGGAGCCATTTCATGGTAGGTGATGGGACAAATAACAGTATGAATTTTGAGTATGTTATGGAGAATCAGTGCCAGGTACCCTGTTGCAATGAACATATAACACAGTTGCAAATGTACTGTACAAAAAGTAGTGATACCTATGAGGTGTGGTGATGGGTAGCGATGCCAATGTATGTGGATGCAGAACTCGTAAATCGTGTTACAGTACTTTCCCGTGCAGGTGCTTTTGATTTACAGGACACTTGAACTCTGCATATTTAACAGTTGGTTTGGACTGTTCAACAGAGCTCTTAGCGTTATATGCAGAATTCTTGGATGTAATTGGTAGATGCGTATGTGATTGTTTAACAGTAGCCAATGAGGCAGTGCTGGGAGAAGACTACTGGAAAGGGAAAAGGACTGGCCCTGCCTTACTGGGGCATGGTCCTTGCGGTAGTTGGGGTAAGTGCAAGTGCTACATGCTGTCCTTCTTAATATGCTTGCCATGGAAATGTCACTAAGGAATATCGAATCAGGTGTATGTCTGCTTTTCTGTTCCATGCTAGGATGTTCTTCTGTGCCCATGCAAACCTTTGTGCTTCTCGTGTGATGTTTGCTGGTGGAGGAGATATTTTTTTCCCCCTATTAAAATGAGTCTTCCATTCCACAATGTAAAATGGCGGTTGCAGAAACTTGCGTAATAATGTAAGGTGGAAAAGCGGAGAGCAATACCCAACAACTACCACACAAAAAGGTGTTTCATTACACGTCGCTTTACTAAAATAAAAAATGAACACTTTTCACAACTAACAGCAAAGCGGCCATTCTCTGTGTTTGCCAGCCCCCCACACAGGACAATATGTTCGCGAAAGCCGTGCCATTTGGAGGTGCGCACGTGCTACATCTGGGTCTTTTCAGGGTGGCTGAATTAGAAATGCGACTGTGCATGAGTTGGGATTTGTCAGTATACGATTTCCTGCGTGTAGCGTGTAGCAACAGATTTGTGCCAGAACGTGTGTTTGCAAATAGAAGTGGAGATGGTTACAGGTATGGTTAAGCCATTCAGTAGGCAGACTATATGGTTTTGGGCGACTCCTGGATACATTGGGTACAAGTTTACGCAGAACGCTGTGCACTGGAAGCACAACTGGGGTTCCATAATGTCGATGTGCACTGGTACGGAATACATGGGATGAATTGGCTCCATGTGGGTCAGTTTGGTGACACTGCCTCATCCAGACATTATTATTTTTCATTGTGGAAGGAACCTTTTAGGCATTTCAGTGCAATTTGGGATGAAGGAAACATTTCGGCAACTCATGGAAATGTTTCCAAAACCACACATAATTTTTTCTTGCATTGTCCAGACACAGATGTGGCTGTGTACTTTCTCGTGTGGGCCACAAATGGAGAAAGCGCTGTGCAATGTGAACAAGGCTGTTTGCACTCTTTTGCGAGATGTTGGCATGTTCTCCTTCCACAATGAAAACATTACATTTCGTAGTAGGGCAATTTTTCGTTCAGATCGAGTTCATCTGACTGATACTGGCAATGAGCTGTTTCTGCATAATATCCAAAATGTAGTGCAGCGCTTCCTGCAAGTTTAGCAAGCATTTTTCCTTTGGGTGTTCACAGCTTCGAATGTTGCAAACACAAACAGCACAAAAAGGCAATTTTCAGAGCCACCACTTCGTTTTGCGAATGCGTACAGTGTTTTTGACAGAATACTGCTGCCCATTGTTGACAACCCTGTATGCGGCGCTCATAGGCTGCGCCACTGCATTCATGCTTTCATTCAAATTCTATTTTTGAACAGTGCAAGGTGGCTCTGAAAAGAGCCTTTTTTTATAAGACACGCCACAGAAGGACAGGAATGGAAGGGAGGTTTGGCAAAGGGTACCAACCACAGGGACAAGAAATGACACGCGGAGAGCTGAAAATGTTGGGTGGACCTTACTTGAGTAGGGGAAATCTTTGTCATACTCCCGGACCGAAGCCTTAAAAGCACTTCAGAATTGTTCCCCCCTGCACAGTACTGCGTTGCAGTACATGCACAAGGCAGTGACCTTTGAAAGGTACGGGTCTGTTGCTGTACATATGGCCTGCAAGGCTGGTTGCGGGACGTGCTGGCCCACTGGAGTTCACTAGTGGTAGTAGGAGCAGATGCAGAGGATGTTATAGAGGAAAGTAACCTATTGCCTTCTTGGAAGGGGACAAACCTCCAAACAGCTGCCTTGTGGTTCGCTTTCAGGTGCCGCCCCATGGAGGTGGTGCCGTAGCTGTACAAGCCAGGTTTTCTGTGACTGAGTACTATGTCGCATTGTACCTAGTTTGCATGAGATTTGGGCACATCTCCAATGGTTACAAATAGTTTCCAAACCCACGACTCACGCTGGTTGCAGGCAATGGAGATTCCCTCTACTTTATCCTCATTTTCTTTTTGATGTCCATCCAAATTATCATGCCAGTTCTCTTACTCAGGCCCTTCAGAAGGAGATGGTGGTAGTGAGGTTGTGGGTGCTCCTTAGTCAGAGGTAGTAGCAGAAGCCCTGGTGCCCATTACTTGGAGAAGTACTTTCCAGGCACAGAATTCGTCATAAAGCAATTTCTGCATGAACCAATGTGCACTGCAGCTCTTCTCTGGAAAGCCAAACACGGATTGCAGTGTAGTTGTGGGGTGTGCCCTTTTATAAGACTGTTGTGGAGCATGTGCAACTGGAAAGTGCCCCTAAATCTTTACCTACAATAACTACATGCAGAAGGGAGTGTGTAGGACCTCTGTTAAGGTGCACTCTCACTGTAACACTCCATACATTGCAGAAAATAGTAATGTTTCAATGTGCACAAGTCTGGATCGTGTCTGCCAAAAAAGGGCCCATGCACAGCGTGGTTTCCGCTCCCATGGTGACATCGCCATTGTTCACCATTTGGATGGCTGTCCGTGGGACACATATTGGCCAGAATACATTGTGGCCATGTGCATAGGTCTCCAACCGATACCCTTGGAATCCCGGACTACTTAAATGTAGGCACACATGCACTGAACATTTCTAAATAAGCTTGGTGTGTACATGGTACAGTAGGTAGAATGTTCACATGAAAAGGTTCTTGCAGGACGTGGGTGAACGCTTCCACCTACTAAAAGTACATCATACGTTTCTTTGGATATCTTGGCCAAGGGCGATGTTACCAGGCGTCACAAGAAGAGATACGCATGTGCAAAGTTGTGCGACCGACAAACGTACAGTCCTACAACTACTTACAGGCGGTTTTGTGCATGCAAACATGCGGCCCGTATTGGCGCCCTACGGATGCTTCTATTGTGATTGCGCATAGGGCAGCCAGGTGCGGCAGTCGTACGACTCCTCCGTTTCCCTCACTTGTGATCATCCCCTTCAGTGCTGTGCCCTTCACAGTTACAATGGGCTTCTTAAAAGAAAGCAACAGGCACATACAAATTCAGTACCAATTTACCTATCAACCTTTATTAGCACACATTCATAGCCACTATTCGGAAAGGGAAGGGGGGCCAGAAACAGATACATATACTGGGGATTTCGTCATTTCTTCAAGTTGATGGTGAGGGGAAGAAGGGATTGAGGTCTCATCAAAGCGTCTCTCATGACACGCAATTTGCAGGGATGGGGGGCTGGGAAATGGGGAAGGGGTGCATGTGCAGGTGAGGCAGTGGTATCTAATGTTCTCAATAATATGTTCTTCTACAAAAAATTTCAAGGCGGCAAAATTGTTCAGCAATTTATCCATTTTGGCATCCAGGTGGTCTACTTTTATATTTACAGTGTATCCTTCAGTTTATGTTGCCGTATGTTGGTGTGGAAAAGGTCCCGCTTTTGGTGTACTCCTTTGTATTCCCGTATGTTCTGTTAAAGAAAAAGAAATGTGTTTAGTATACATGAAGCAATATATTGTAATTTTGTTACTTTTTACACTGCGTTCCCTACCTATGGGGTTACTATGGTCACTCATTTTGTCATGCGGGAAATTCTCCTCCAGCCATTGTAGGGTGCTTGCCCTTGCAGTAACTCTCTCCCTTTTCACACTGCGGCGGGTAGCAATGTGGTTGTTGTCCTCACTCATTTCTTCATGCAGAAAATTCTCTTCCAGCCATTCTAGGGTGGTTGCCATTTCTGGGCACAAACAGAAAACATCATGCTTTCCTACTATTGTACACTACATGACCTGTGCAGTTATAGCATACACTTTATTGTACCTACCACATTGCTGTGACGTTCTGCTCTCAGTAATTGGGATCCCTAACTCTGCCTCTTCGTCCTTTGTTGTAATGTGAAGCAGGTGTGCAGTAGGATTGTTGACGGAAAGCGTTACTTCTCTTGTTGGTGCATTCCAATTTGCTGCATACCCTATGCCTTTGCACTGTTTGTTTCGACAGTACAGACTTTGTGCAGCTACTGCATTTCCCCTTCCGATTCACAGACTTGCTGCTTTTTGTATATGTTTCTTGTCTTTGCTGCATGGTAACACTTTGTACGACCACCCCTCCCTTTCTTGGCAGGTTGGACTCCAGCCGATGTCTGCAAACAGACGCAATGTATACAGCCATTGTGCCTATTAGTAAAGAGCCACCGGCTTCAGCATGCAGTACAGTACATCTATACACACTAAGAGTATCCTGTTAAAAACCTATGTAATTCAGTGAAAAAAACATTAGTAAACGGATGTTATGGTTAAGTTGTGCTACTGAAACCCTAACACCTTTACTGAAAAAACTATGATAAAGGACCGTTATGGTTAAAGTGCCCTATTAAAAAATGATGAAATTCACTAACAACAAAATTTGTTAAAGGGACAGTATGGTTAAGTTGCACTAGTCAAAACCTATCCCCTTTACTGAAAAAACTATGCTATAGGAACGTTATGGTTAAAGTGCCCTACTAAAAACCTATGAAATTCACTAACAAAAAACATTGTTAAAGGGACGTTAAGGTTAAGTTGCTACTAATAACCTATCACCTTCACTGAAAACACTATGCTAAAGCAACTTTCTGGTTACAATGCCCTACTAAAAACCTATGAAATTCACTAACAAAGAAACATTGTTAAAGGGACGTCATGGTTAAGTTGCTAATAAAAACCTATCACCTTTACTGAAAAAGCTATGATAAAGGAACATTCTGGTTACAGTGCCCTACTAAAAACCTATGAAAGTCACTGAAAAAAACCCATTGTTAAACGGATGCTATGGTTCAGTTGTCCTAAGAAAAACCTATGACATTCAGTTCAACAAGTACATGAAAGGAACATTATACTTACTTTGCACTAACAACAACCTATCCATATTATGGTTACAAGTAAAACTGAAAAACCTCTGAAATTTGTCAGTTATGGTAAGCTAAGCAACCATAACACGCACCACCACTGTGCACTGCTAACACTAACACTATGACATGAAAGATGACATCACAAATTCCATTTATGGCATCACTGATGACATCACATGTGCCGTTAGTTTTCATGAAAAGCCTCCACAAGGGATTGTCATTATAATGTTGGCAGAAACCTATAAGAGTTCATTGGGAGAACTATCATGACTTACATAGTTCATTAAGCATTGCATTGCTATAAACACCATTGCATTACAGAGTTCTTTCTATTATATGAACCTACTCATGTAGAAACATAGGAAATGTCTGCAGCATGCACCATAGAGGGTACATTTCGAGAATCTTGCCATGTTCGATAGTAAAATGATGAATGCTTTAGTTTCAGAGTTTTCCATACTGTGCAACATACAGTAAGTACGTAATAATGCCTCACTTACTACATAATTGTACTACTACACACACAACCTAAAGAGCTCACACTGCATTCAAATATGAGCATATATACACAGTAAGGCAAAAAAACAGCAGTATTACCAAAAAAGTGTTCATAACCTACCTGATTATCTTCATGCACAGAAATGTTTGCTGTGTTTCGGCCTTCCTTTTTCCCCTATTTATATGTATCACATGCTCTGACTGAACCCTAACTAAAGTAGTGTAAAAACATATGAGAAGGTTATGGTCTACAAATATAGTACCTTCTGAATGTTCAGTTCCTGACTGTCCGTGAGCAAAACCACCTGGCCTAGAAATGTCAGTGAAAAAACAAAAAAGAGGGACGCACACATGTGATGTCATCAGTGATGTCATCAATGACATTTTTGATGCCATTGTTAATGTCATCGGTGTTAGTGTTAGCAGTGCACAGTGGTGGCACAAGTTATGATTGCTTAGCTTACCATAACTGGTGAATTTTTGGGTGTTTTCGGTTTTAATTGTAACCATAATATGGATAGGTTGTTATTAGTGCAAAGTAAGTATAATGTTCCTTTCATATACTGCTGCAATGAATTTGATAGATTTTTCTTAGGACAACTAAATCATAACGTCCCTTTAACAATGTTTTTTGTCAGTCAATTTCATAGGTTTTTAGTAGGGCACTGTAACCACTATGTTCCTTTATCATAGCTTTTTCATTGAAGGTGATAGGTTTTTATTAGCAACTTAACCATAACGTCCCTTCAACAATGTTTTTTGTTAGTGAATATATAGATATTTGTTTCAGTGCCAGCAATGAACACATTGGGCCTCATTACGATTTTGGAGGTAGCCATGCTGTTTTTAGCGGAATGGCTACCCCCAAACTTGGGTCCGGGTCCCGCAAAAAGGGACTTACCGGGCCATTCCAACCTTGGAGGGTCCGGTAATTCCCTTTCGTGGGACCCAGACCCAGTACATCCCCATTCCCACTTGAGCCCCCATAGGGCTCAATGGGAATGGTGAGGATGCTAACAACGGGCCTGTTAAAGACGGGCCCATTGTTAGCATCCTGTACTGCTAGCAGGTCCCGCTCTGCATGTCTGGTCTGGCCAGGCGTCCAGGGCAGGATCTGTTGCAGAACTCTTAATGTGGTGGCCCGGAATGAACAGTGTAGGTCCCTTACCGGCACTGTTCATTCTGCGACCACCACATTAGTAATGAGGCACATTGTGCTTTAGAAAAAAAAGCAAATACATGTGAATTTACAGTAAATCCAGTAATGGTTAAGCAACTTTTTTTAATGTGGCGCCAACCCATTCTCTACATCATTGTTTAGATAATGTGATTCCCACCCAAGCAAGGGCAGGGGTCTTTTGCTAAGGGGCTATCCAACACCTCGAGTTGATTAGGATCTCTGCAACCAACTCAATGGGAAATCATACAATGCCTTCATGTGCGTTTTCACCTTTAGATTATACGATTGCTCATTGACCTGGAACATATGCCATTTCTGATCCTTACAGCTTAATAAAAAACAAATATAAATGGAAAAAATAGATCTTCTTTGACAGTGTGGGAGCAGCAGGATCTATGTGATCACTGCGTCGCCCGCAACTGCGACGCCGAAAATGCTGACGGCAGTTATGGCGCGGCGCAGTGATCATATGGATCACTGTGCCCGCTTACCTTGGCCTGCATTACCCCTCCCTACCCCCACCCCACTTACCTTCAGGGCGGCACACTTCTGCATGTGCCGCCCGCACTCTGTGATCCCTGCGTTGTCAGCTCTTCCCACTAACGTGGGTTGGAGCTGACGCCGCAGGGTGCTTTTTTAAAAAAAAATGTTTTACATGTCCCCTGCTTTCCAAAATGATAAGCGGGGAACACCCCCGCAACGCCCAACCCCGATTACAGCGCCCAGGAAGACAAGGGGACACCCCCGCAACCCCTGCTCTGCTTGAGTGCAGTAAATGTCACCCTCATTTTGTGCACCTCCAAAGTCGCAGTGACTGTGTGGGCGCACAAATGAGGGCGCCATTTTTGTGTGATACCGGAGAAGCATCCATGCCAGTTGGTGCAATGTATCATCTCTACCCTGCCAATAGTGTCCATTTTTTTTTAAATATACGGATTTAACCCTGCTTGTGTCTCTAATGATAGTGATTAGATCATATTGCATTCAGTGGCTGGAAGGATCAGATCATATAGCCTTCAGTGGCTGGAAGTCACCGTACATGTTGGAGCACCGCATGAACATTCTCACAAACCCACATCAGTGACCTTTAAATCACACTAGGGGATTGCAAGGAGTGAATATCCCAGACCCCACCCAACTTGGACATTCCAGTAATGCTCACACATGCCTATTTAGGTTATCACAGGCTTACACTCGAGAGATTCCTTTCTCTGTGTAAATATCTGCTCATAGGCGTGTGGACATTTGTTCCATACTCTGCTGTGTGGAATGGATTTCTTGGGCCTGATTCATGGATTATTTGCGCCAAAAAACGGGATTTGTGCGCCATTTGCCCGCAAATCCCCATTAGTTAAACAGGGATTTGCAGGCAGAATGGCACACAAATCCTGTTTTTTTTGCCGCAAATAATCCATGAATCAGGTTGACTCTAGCCTTTTGCTTTCCTCCTCCTTTCATCAGGGTGTGTTTATCCCGAACATGCTTTATCATGCTCTGCTTTGTTTTATTTTATTGACATATATCATGTCTCCCAGCAATGCGGCAAGCAAACCCTTTACACAATAAAGCATTGCATTCAATTTAACCCAATTGAAATAAAACCCAATGTCCCCAAAAACTATTTTGTGAGTTTACTCATTGCAAGATTTGGTGCCACAAACAACATTCCAAAGACAATTGTGCACATCCCCATATATAATGTTGATCAATGAGACATGGTTGAATGATGCAATAGCATCAGACATTGCCAGTCTCCCAGGCCCTTGAGGATGACATCTGTGCATATAATTTATTTTCTCATCTGAAACAGCTATAAGGCCAACTCCTCTCATCACTAACTCGCCCTAATGTATGAACAATACACAGCCAATGCAGCAGTGTGAGATACTATCTATCATTTTACCACTTAGTATATCCTTTTCATTCAGCAGAGATCGAAGGACTGGCACTCACATGCCCTGTCAACAACACATAAAGGCACTCTGTTTTCAGGCACAGAAGCGTGCACCCTCATGCAGTGCCCCCAGATCAGTTAATGTGACACAAGCAGCCAATCAGGTGGACTTAGGCCTGCCTTGATTGGACTACCGGCCCATTCCGACCCACCCGAGTTATTTCTGCAATAATGGACGCCCAATCGCCCTCTCTCTGTACCTTCCTCCACACAGCACAGTGACCTCACAGGGCATTCCCATTAAGTCCACACCACTCTCTGTCTTTCTTCTCTCGAACTCCCAGCACCGGCCCCAGTAGGCAACTCCGCCCGTTCACACAGCGGACTTTCTAGAGTCGGTTCCGCCTTCCGGATGCATCCACCAATCAGGACACAACACGTTCTGCGAGCTGATTGGCCAGCTTCCACACACCTCCAGGGCATTACAAACACTGCAACAAGACGAATGCTTTTAGTCTGCAGCAGCTCGCCAGACCACAAGCATCGCACGCTTGAGCGCACACTCCAGCACCGCCTGGGACTTCTGGAGACTTACGTCCAGACGGCACCAATTTGGAAGTGCCTCCAGCATCACTCAACAGGTATTTATCAAAATTCGGAGCGTTAGTTGTTAGCTCACCACACGACTACAAAATTCGTATCGAGCGCCAAGGGCTCTTTTCGCCCACACGCATAGGAGCTACTAACAACCGGCCTGGAGCGGCCATAGTCTGCTCCAGGCCGGATGCTGGCATAAATGAACTCCTGTCTCGCCCATCGACATGAGCGGAATCCACACGCCTAGGGAATTAGCCACCTCCAGCCCAGGTACCGCCCTTGTTCATATGCGTGTCGTCCCTGCATGGGACGAACAGACACCACATCACCACAACAAACAAAACCCCTTCCATTTTTTACTTCATCCTTGGGTGATTCTCCTAACCCAGTACACCCTACAGAACCCATTGAGCCTTCTTAGCACACGCAATTGATAAGTGCTATGACACTGTTTTGTCTCTTGCTTTTTCTGCACAGAATGATGTTCCCTGCAGTATTCACTTTTGTGGACTGAATTCAGCCACTTCCTCTTCAATCAAGCAACCTACAGTGCGGCTTGACTGGTCCGGCCCACAAGGAGTGCCTGCCTCCCAGTGAGATTCACCTCAAGGTTTCTGTGGTGAGTTAGGCATGCTTTCCAACCACCACAGACAGATTACAGTTGCAATTTCTTTCACTCATGTAATTTATTCTCAGGCTTGCCCACCAACTAAACTTAGGTTTCTTATGAATTCGAACACTCGGTTCGTTGTACGATTTAATTGTTGTTACTAATTTAACCCAGTTATGTCCAGAAAGAATTAGGGTCCCGATACATAAGGACTTGACATTGATTTTTTCCTTTTGTTTTTTCTTTATTTTTATTCTCTTGCTACAGGGGCCACCCACTCGCCCTGATGAAGGCGGTTCACGTAGAACAAAATGTATCCCTCAGAAGCGTCTCCAAATGGGATAATTTTTCCGCCGAAACGTGTACTATGTGCAAGGGGGCTGTATTGATCCATATGTCCGATTAGTACTTATTTAACTAAGATCCTCAGGCCAGCAATTGTATTCCAGAAGCTGACCCAGTTCCCCCTGTCACGTTGGCACCTGCAAGATGAGTTGCTTCCTTGTATAGAAGCAACTCCAGGACCTAGAGGGCTACAGGTCTAATAAACCTTTTCGACTCCTACATATATTTTACATGGAGCATGTTCTAAACCCAGAACTATTTGTGAATATTTTCCCATTTGGGTCACGCTCAAATACTCTCCATTCAGCTAGCACTAAAAGGCCTGAATGGGCATTTCTTTCATGTACCTCATCAAGTTCATTGTTGTCTAGATTATTGAAATTCGTCTCATACATATTGCTTTCAAATGCTTTTTTTTCTTTTTTTTTGATGTTCTTATGTACCTCACCAAGTTATTCGTTGTCTAGATTATTGAAATTTGTCTCATACATATTGTTTTCAAATGTTTTTTTTGATGTTTTTTCGTTTTAATACAAACTTTGTATGTTCACAACCCTTGATACGTGTGAGTTTCCTTATTCGATCTTTCTTCTTTCTGGACAAACTATTTGGGTTACTAACTTAGGGATTTATTCCATTAGTAAAACTATACCAGGCTCCCCGATTTCCATTTGTTCCATTTATTGACTAAAATTGGGTATGAACCTGGAAGGAAGCAGTTCTATTTCCTTTTGTTTTTGTATCTTTGATGCCTGAGTCTGCTACTTGTCACCCCGGGCACACCGAAGTCCTCAGAATATACAGAAGCGTTCAGACACAAGTCATTCCCTTTACATTTGTGGACTAGAGTTTAGAACACTCTCCTGAGAACCCCTAAATCAACAGGGACTCCAATGTTAATTTTGAGCGTAGACTCAAGTGGGCATATTTTGTTTTTATTAATGGCCTTTATTTCTTTTTATTTTTTTATTTTTATTCTCTTTATTGGTTTTAGAACATGATAAACTTCCCCCAACCCCCTATCCCTTCCCCCTAGCGCCATCCCCCTCCGTCTACCCACTTGGTGGATCAGCGTCTTCTTCCTTACTTTGCAGAGCCACTCTTGTACCATGGGGATCACTGTTCCTTTCCAGCTTTAAGCGATAAGGGTAATTGCTGCCAATGTCAAAACCACCCGTCTTCTCTCGGCCCTTACTTTCTCCTTCCTCCCCTGCCTCTCTCATTCCCAGCAAAACTAGTTCCAAGGATCTTCCAGGCCCTTCTCCAAATGCTTGAGCTTGCACCTGTAATATCTCCCTCCAAAATGGCTCAATTCTGGGGCATTTCCAGCATATTTGAGATGCTGTACCCTCTTCCCCGCACCCCCTCCAACATTCCTTGGACACAACAGGGTATATGCTCTGAAGACGGCGAGAGTATAATTCTCTACTGATATGAGACCTTTTGGTCCATCATGTGTTAGCAAGAACTTCTCAAATGGGTAACCTGTTGAGTAGCTGCTGCATTAATGTCTATATTCATTAGCCAGTGCCTGAATTGGGAATACCGGTGTCTCTCCTCCTCCTCCACCCCAAACTCTTGTTTGCACTCTTTAAAGGAACGAACATTCTGTTCCTGGAACATATTCATAATCGTCCTCAGCCCCCATCCTGCCATTATACAAACGCTCCCTGTTCTCTTCCCGGGGTAAAGTCAACATTGTTAAAAATAGGAGTGAATGTGGATGTGAAGGTTTTGATTCCTTGTTTCTTCAGCAATTTGTACAAGGTATTTGCCACTAGTTTACTTATGGTGCTTATATACAGTTGTTTCAGCCTGAGTTGTCTCGGAAGCCACAACACTTCCCTCAAGATGTGTTGTGCAACAGCTCTGTCCATCATGACCCACTGCTTCCCTTCGATCCCAAAGAAACATTCTCTTATCACCTGCAGTTGTGTTGCCTTGAAGTATTGTTGGAAGTTGGGGAGAGACAGCCCCCCTCCCTCTTTGGGGCCATCAATAGATGACGGCTAATTCTTGGCCTCTTCCCTTGCATATATATATATATTCTCTTGTTATTTTCCCCAGTTCTCCAAAGAAGCTAAAAGGTATTGCCAGTGGAATCACATGAAATAAATAGAGAAAACAGAGAAGTGTGACCATTTTGACCGCTGCCATCCTTCCCACCCAAGAGACTCTAAGATTTCTCCACTTTTGGAAGTCCTTCCTTTAATATGGGTGGGTAGTTGGCTACATACCAACCCGACAATGACAGTGTTATTTTGACCCCCAGGTTTTTAATGCACCTTGGGCTCCATATAAAGGACGATGATGCCTTTAACTCTGCTGTTTCTTCCCTCCACACCGTTAAGTTTAGCAATTCAGATTTATTGAGGTTAACCCACAAGCCCAATACATCCTCAAATCTTCCCAGCAGCTCCCTACAAGCTTATATAGATTCTCTAGGTTTGGTCAATGACAGGAGCATATAACCAGCAAACACAGCAACCTTGTGTTGCTTACCCCCAAAGGGATTCCCATGAGTCTCCCCTGACTCATGGATTGATTGTAGCAGAGGCTCTAGATAGATTGAGTACAGCAATGGGGAGAGTGGGCACCCCTGTTTAGTCCCCCAACCCAGGTGAATAGTTGATTTGGACCATTTTAGGAGGTCTCCTCCCAAGCCCATTTCCCCCATTACCCTAAATAAAAAGGACAACTGCACTCGGTCAAATGCCTTTTTGCATCTAGTGATAAAAGGACCACTGGAGTGGCCATATGTTGGGCTTACTCTACACCCTTCTGATGTTGTCAGCTGTATGTCATCCCAAGACGAAACCCAATTGATCCTGATAAATCAGTGATGGGAGATAGCTGTCTAGCCTATTTGCCAGTATTTTAATGTATATTTTAGCATCTACATTCATGTGTGCTATGGGCCTGTATGAGGTGCATTCTGTAGGGTCGTTATTGGGTTTAGGTATAAGGGTGATTTTAGCCTCTTCGATGGAAGATGTAATGCGTCCTGTTATCTCAAAAGTGTTGTAAAGCTGCATCATTTGGGGAACAAGCAGGGACGTACATGTTTTATAAAAAATGGCTGTGTGGCCGTCCGGTCCTGGAGCCTTATTCGAGGGAGATTTTGTAATAGCTCTCCTCACCTCCATCTCTGTTATCTCCCGGCCCAATAATTCTTGTGTGCCTGTTTTGGGAAACTGTATTTTCTCCAGGAAGCCTATCTGTTGCTGGTTCAGTGTGTTATGGGATGAACATAGGGACTCATATTACTTAGAGAGGCAGTCCTGTATTTCCCCCATGTGGGAGTGGATGTTTGCTTTTCCCTTTTCGTCCTTTATGGCTATGATGGTATTCGGACCACCTGCTCCCCTCGATAATCATGCTAGTAGTGCATCTGCCTTATTGGCTTTTATGTAATGTTTTTGTCTGACAAATAACAGTGCCCCTCTGCTTTCTTTGTTCTGAGAACCCCTAATTGCCGTACTGCTCGCCTGTATTCCTTAACTGTGTTTCTTGTGGGGGTATCCCCTGCCCTTTAACTGGCCTCCTCCACCTCTTTCTCCAGTCGGGTCTCTAATACCTTCATCTGTTTCTCCCTTTGTGCCTTTGCTGCTATGAATTCCCCCCCTAATGGTTGATTTTAATGCATCCCACCAAATGCTCTTTCCCATATCTGTCCATTTATTGAGCTCAAAGAAATTTTGATCTTATCCACCAGATCCTCCTGTATCACAGGATCCCTAAGCAGCTCCCCCGGGATCTTCCATCTCCATACGCCGGATGTTTAAAATTGCTGTTTACACAAAAAACTGTGGCAAAAAGGCTGTGGTTTTGCTGCCACAATCCATGAAATGAATGCGGGGGACACCCCTGCAGCCCTCTGACCCATTATACCATTTAAGGGGAGCGGGGGACATCCCTGCAACTCCCGCTCCCTTAAATGGTATAATGGGGTACACTTTTACCCGGTAAAACCACAGCATTTTTTCCACGATTTTTGGTACCAATGACTTTTTTGCTGTGATTTTATTACTGAATACCGTTTGTCCCCGCAGGTTCATTTTCATTGACACAATCTTGTGATCAGCCATCCCCAGAGGGCCTACCACCACTTCCTCCACTGTCCCCCCTAGGTTCGGCAACACCCATATGTAGTTGATTCTTGAGTGTGTGCCATGAACAGCTGACAAGAATATATATCCCTCCTTTTCCTCCTTCAGTCCACTCCAGACATCCCTTAGTCCCACACTCTCAAACCTATCTTGCAATAGGGCTGACGTTCCTATTCCCCCTCCCGGTCCTCCCTGTGCATATCTGTCCCGGTCCTTATGTCACGCCATGTTGAGATCCCCCATCCGGATTATGTGGCCCTTCGCAAATTCCTCCAGTACCCATAGAAAACCCCTCATGAATAGGTCCTGGCCTGTGTTGGGGGCGTTTACTGATGCTATGGTGTAGGCGGATCCCTTATAGTCACTTCTCTTCTTACTATTATATATCTCCCACCCATATCCCTTTTGATCTCTGAGACTCTGAAATCCATACTGGTCTTAATGGCCAGTGCAACTCCTCCTGTTTTCGTCGGGCCCGATGCAAAACATATCTGGGAGAAGCCTCTTGATCACTCTTGGTCCTTTTTTAGGAGGTGAGTTTCCTGTAATGCCAAAATATTGGGCCCTGCCACCCTAGTAAATCTCTCCAACTTCTTCCTTTTGAGAGGTGTCTTCGTCATGGTTTCTTTCCCCTTATCCCTCTCCCATGATCTGGTACCTACTTCTCCTCCCTTATTTAATGATCCTTGCCCCTTTTCTCCGCTGAGATATGCCCCTTTGTTTTACAGCTATTTCACCCCCTTGCTCCCCCTCTGCTTTCTCCCCCCTGGCTTCCTTCCTGCTACCCCCTCCAACTCTCCCCCGCCTCCGCTTGCTCCCCCTCATACCAGACCCCAACTTCAGGATGAGCCCCGCTCCTCCTTCCCCACTCCTCCGGCAGTAGTTTTATTCTTAAAATTAATTCTCCGGGACCTATTCTCTATGTCCTCCATTTGCAACTGCAGGTTCTGAGTCGCTACATTCAAGCATTCTATAGCCTTGTTGTTTGTCGTGGTCTCTTTGTCTCTTTGTCCCTTTTCCTGCAGGCCTCTTTCAATTAAGTCCATCCTCTCCCCTAGCTGGCCAATATCCTGCCTCATTTCCATGAGCGCAGAGTTGAGGTTGTTCTTGAAAAGTGTTGGCCAAGGTCGTCTGGAGGGCCAGCATTTCTTCATGGAAGTATTTTCTGCATATAGGTCCTGATAGCACTGCTTCTGTGGGGTCCTTGTGTTCTGTTGAGTGGTCTGTGTTGTTCTTTCCCAGGTCTATTGCTTCCAGGGTTGGCCACATTGTGGGGAGGGTGCCCGGTATGTTTGCCTTGTTCTTAATTGGTGTTGTTCCCGGGTGTGGGGGCCTGCTCCCCTTTGTATTCCTTGACCACTGGCCTTATCCCTTACCCTGGGCTGCTTGCTTTTATGGGCCCAGGAATTTCCACCTTAAGAGTGAGTTATGTGGGCTTCCCACTGTCCCCGAGACTTAGTGGGGCCTACGCCAGCTTTCCTTACCTCATCCCAGCAGCATTCTCCAGCTATTGTGGGTTGGGCCAGGGGCTCAGTCTGATTTTTCATGCCACTTTTCCAGGGCTCTGTGCCTTAGACGTGCTGGCTGTGGGCTACCCTCAGTCCCCGGTACTTAATGGGGCCTCTGTTGATGAAATCCAGGCATGACCCAGTCCTGGGTCCCTCTGCTCTCCTAGCCTATTCCCAGCAGCGTTCTCCAGTGTTTGGGGTGTTTGGGGGATCAGGTGTGCTTTTTCGCGCCCCCTTTGTGGGGCTCTGCGCTGCGCGGGGATCCCCCGAGTCCAGGTCAGAGATTAATCCCACTGACTCACTGCGCTCACGTTCTTCTTATGTGCCTCCTTCCTGCAACTTGTCATCGCTCTTTAGGGCCGGCTCCTCTGAACCTCTGTAATTGCCCGTGGTTGTGGGGTTGTCGGGTTGGGTGCACACCCTCCTCTGCTGCTCTTCTCCTGGGAACTGCTCAGCCATCTTCCGGTGCATGATTAGCAACCGATGAGCAACTCACTCCTTCCCCTTCTGCCCTCCTGCTACAGCCATAGCGTGTCCTCCACTTCCTAGCCACGCTGAACCTCCTGTATTTCTTTCTTTGATTAGGTCACTTTAGGAGTTCTGCCCAAATAAACTAATTTCAAAGAGTATTGCACTATTGTCAATTGAGGTGATTTGTTTTTTAAATCTCAATGTTTTCTTTCCCCACACAGACATATTCTATGTTGCAGTCTAACCCTCAAAAAAGAGTGTACAGCAGATGAGGGATGCTTCACCAGTTTTTAATATTTCAGACGGTGATGACTGAAGAAGAACTATAGGTATTGCAATTGGGCTAATCTTTGTCCCACTGGAACATACTTCAAAAATGACAGCGTAAATTGAAATCAGACAATTTCTCCTTTCTTTGAAGATGTCCCTGAGAAATAGGATGTACATCCTTTCTTCTGCCATCCACTTTTACCCTGAGTGTGAACATGGTTTCAAAAGAGGTCCTCACTTTTGAAAAAATCATTCTATAGGATCTCGATTGCCTATTCAGCAGAGACATCCAAGGGAAAAACTATAGCTTTGGAAAGAAGAAAAAGGTTATTTTGAAGTCCCTTCAAGATGATTGCCAAATTGTGATAAAAGGCGCTGACAAAGGGGGTGGAATGTCATAATGAATGGTGCTAAAGATGATGAGGAAGTACTTAAAACACTAAGGCCCTCATTACGACCTTGGCGGAGGACCATGGTGCTATTAGCACCATGGTCCATGGCGCTAAGGTTGCAATTCCGCCATGGTGGTTGGCGGACTTACCGCCCCATTCCGACCTTGGCGGGGCGGTAAGCCCCCAATCCCCATTTACCCTTCCCCATTCCCATTTTTGCCCCATAGGGCATAATGGGAGTGGGGAAGGCGTTAATTACGCCACCGTAAATTACGGTGGCGTAATTAACTCCATGGTCCCTTAGCGCCATGGATTTTAACACCTGCTAAACGCAGGTGTTAAATCCGCCATGGCGCTAAGGGACCTCGTACTCAGGCGGTAAGGGTCGGCGCTGTTAACGCTGGCGTAAACCCCTTACCGCCTGGGTCGTAATGAGGCCCTAACAGTATAAGTGTACGGCCGTAGAAGACGGCTTCTTTAGGTATGAATTAAGTTCACCAGCAAACACAAAAGATACACGTGTCGGTTGATAGACCGAGCATGTTCTTGTTGTTTAGAGCGATGAAGCACACACACTTAGGGCACTCGTGTAGCAGATGATCCGAGGCTCAGATGATTCAATCAGTATTCCCTCCACGTGGGGGCTACTTTTTACATAAACTTGTGCAAGTATACAAATTACTTTATCATAACGTACCTTGGAGGACAGTTAACAAATTATTTCTACCAGAACAATTTCTTTTTCTTGGGGCGCAACAGGACCATTCCTGTATGCAAATAAATATTGTTTTTGGAACACCAGTGTTCCTTTGAGACATCCATCCATGAGACACGGTTTGTTCTACATGTATGGCCAAATTAAATGGTAGTAACTCCACCTCAATATGGCCGCCACATTTTCTACCTTTTTCGAAATACACAGATGCAGGGTTACCCAGGCAACTCACTCCGTGTCAACAAACGCGGAACCACGAAGCGTGGTCTGTCTCGACTGGCGAAGAAGGAAGGCAGTACTCACTAAAGAAAGGCTAACACACAAAGCGGTAAGCCTGCAGCTGCTTTTGCTAAATACACTTGTTTTTCTAATATCCATGATAGATAGTGACAGACTATATGCCTCCACTCCTGTTATAGGCAAATCACGGATAAAAGGCACAGGTGACAAACCACCCCTTGCCATCCTTTTGTGTTTGATGCCACCTCTCTACTAGGAAAACTTGACGAGTAGAGAGGTAAGACGTGGGCCCAGTTTGAACATTTCATGTCTTATACACTTAAACAAAATCGTGATTTGGCTTCATATCTCCCTTTTTATCTGCAATTCAGAACTGTGGCTCAAGATACTGGAGAAAAATTTATTTATTTATTAGTGATTCCAGGAGGTAAGACAGCTACAGCATATTACATCAATCCTAATAAGTTACTGTGTAGCACAACATGTTGTTTTATGTTACATTATGTAAAGCACAGGAAATGTCTTCCTGTTCATTTTTCCCTGTAGGCTGTCTCTCTCAACACACATACTTGGTGAAGATTCTGGAGACATCTCAGGCTATGTTTTCACCCTGCAGGCATATATGGTGCAGATTCTGGAGGCATTCCAGAACCTCCATGTTCAATGTCTGCAACACGGTAAACCCTTCCACTGGCCCCAAGGGGTTCAGGCAGTTGCTACTTTTAGAGCTTATTTTTAAGGAATTTTCTGGACAGAAAACATTAATGCTATTCCTTCTCTAATTGTTATAGAAATACACCACAGTCAGTGAGGCAATATTTCCACCACTCCCATCCTGTTGAAGGCCATTACAACTCAAGCTGATTGAATACAATAGGCCGAAATACCTCTATGCTGATTTTTTTTTTGTTCTAATATGCCAACATTGGCAAAAAAGACATTGCTTGTTTTGTATGTTTTATATATAGGCTTGTGGGGATTTTATTTATCACCCAATACATGACTTGTGGATAAATGTTTATTTTGTTTCATTCATTTGTGGTGTACTCCAATTTTTTTTCAGTCTTTCCCAACATGTCTGATGTGGCATTCAAACTCTGTACCATTGTAGGATGTAAAGAAAGAACTCCATACCAGATGTCAAAATGTTCACCCTCTAGATGGTGAATACCCCTTTCCACTGCTTTTGTGCAGCTCTAGCTCACATCTTATGCTGTCCCTCTCAGTCAAGCGTTTGCTGCCCCTCAGCATTGCTGAGAGTAATTCTGCACCTCATCCATCTATCCGGCCAGCCTAGCCCTACCTTTAGCTCTGCCTCCATAGGTAACATTCCCCCACTCATTATGTATCTCACTGCACCATGCAGCCTCACGGCTAGAAATGCCAAACTACGGGCCAGATTACCCAAACTATATGAACCTCGAGCCAGGGATTCCATCCAGTCTAAATTGACTAACCGGACCCCACTTATGTACACAGTCACTCCTACCAAAATGTCCCAAGGACACACCCAAGTATAGCCTAACTAATACTATGGGCCCCATTACACGGTAGGTGCTAAAAAACGGGATTTACCGGCATGGCGCTATTAGCGTGTCCGCCCTCACAGGAGACCGCCAATAGCGTACCATTACGAGTAAGCGAACACGCGCATAGGGCCATGCCGGTAAATGACCCTACCGCCATGCCGCAAAAGCACCTTACCGGGCCCGCCCAAAGTGCTGATAGCACCTCCGCCCTCACTGTACATGCTATTAGCGGTCACAGCTATTAGTGGTCACTGCTATTAGCGGTGACCGCTATTAGCATCGACCGTTAAATTGCGGAACCGGAAATAGCGTCATCGCACCGGAACGGGAAAGAGCACGGCGGCCATCTTTAAAAACACAATCCATTGCCATCCTCTGCCCCCTGGACCATTTTGGAGTTGGGAGCTGTGTGAAATCAACCGTGACACCTGCATCATGCCCAAGGCCCTGAAGAAAACCTGTCACAGGCAGCGGAAGGAAATGTATACTAACGAGGAACTGGTCATGTTGACACAGACCCTTGCAGAGCATGCAGAGGTAGTCTTTGCCAATGACATGCGCCGCGCCACCTTGCTCAAGAAGAAAGCCATCTGGGAGGAGGTGGCAGTCAAAGTCAGTGCCGTGGGCACCAGCACGCGCACTGTGCGCGAATGCAGGAAGAGGTGGGACGACCTGCGGGTGAGGGGCATCCTGGCGGAGAACCACCGCATTGCCAGTGCCGGTGGAGATGGCTCCCCAATACGCCTGAAGGAATGGGAGGAGACATGCGCCAACATGATTGCCACCGAAAGCATCGAGGGAGTGGGCAGCATGGAGGTCGGCGTGGCTACCACTTCCGATGCAGGTGAGTGTACACATGAGAGGATGCGGTGTGAATGTACAGTCACCCCCATATGTGAGCACAGACCCCACTCATGCATGGAAACACATCCACACATGCATCCATCCATCACCATGTCAGTGTCAGACCCAAACACACACACATGCACACATCACCAGAGACAAGTCCCAAACTCAACCATGCATGGATGAGGCACTGAACTGGCACATCACCTGCATCCACAACTGCTAAGTCCCAATGGCCACAACTGCATCATTCCTGTAATTTACATTGAGTATATTGAAACGCAACCAATGCCATCCCCCTTCTCGTCCCTGACAGGCTCACATACAGATGGGGAGGATGCTGCTGATGCATCAAAGGCACCACCTACATCCAAGAGGCCAAGGGCACAGGAGCCGGAGGATACCCCTGCAACATCCAGGGGCAAGGGGGGAAGGCCACACCTGAAGAGTGTCAGCCTACGTCACAGTGCCACTGCCAGGGCAGCAGTAGCTGCACCACCAACTGTGGCCCCACCACCGGAGGCAAACCCACTGTCAACAATGCCAGACACCCAGGGCCCACCATCAGCTGTGGCAAGCTCTGCTGGTGAGGCAGCCGCCACTGGCCCCAGTCCGATCCAGAGGACACCCTACTCCAGCACATGGAGATGCACACTCCAAGCCCCCCAGGAAGCCCAGAGGCAGTGGCATCCCAGACCCCTGGTTCTGATGGGACTTTCGAGGACACCAACCCTGCAATAATGTCACCCATGCTACCATCACCTGTTGCATTGAAGCCATCTGAGGGCACGGCATCCAATGCACAGTCACCCGGCACTGACCTCCAAATTTCCGCCATCCTGCAGCGCCAACAGGAGCTGACCGTGCTGGTTGGCCAGCATGTCGCTAAGGCTTCCAATCTCACTGAGAACATAGTCCAGACGGTGAGGCACTCCACTGAGCGCATGGACGCCAACACCGACAGGATATGCAATGAAATTGCAAGTCTTAGGGAGGTGCTTGTCCGCATGGCAGACACAATGGACCACCACTTTCACCAACAAGGCCAGTCTGCCCCATCCTCGACTTCCGGGTCGACACAAACAAGCCCCCTCAGGCGCTCGATGCGAACCACCAGGCGCACGTCTGGCAACCCTCAAGATCCTTCCAAGGACAATTGCAATTAGGGGGTTAATGGGGATACCTCGGTGTACATTGGCCATGGCAAAAATGGCAGAGACATGAGGGACTGTTGTGGGGGGTGGTGGGAAGAGTGTTATGGGTCTGTTGTGGGGGGTGGTGGGAAGGGTGTTATGGGTCTGTTGTGGGGGGTGGTGGGAAGGGTGTTATGGGTCTGTTGTGGGGGGTGGTGGGAAGGGTGTTATGGGTCTGTTGGGGGGTGGGAAGGGTGGTGGGATGTTGTGGGGCTTGCACTTCTTCACCTTTATGTTAGTCAATACACTGGTTTCTGATGAAAACACAGCCTTGGACATCTTCATTGTGTGTGTGTGTACTTCATTGGCGACAGGG
Source organism: Ambystoma mexicanum (assembly GCF_040938575.1). Classification (NCBI taxonomy): domain Eukaryota; kingdom Metazoa; phylum Chordata; class Amphibia; order Caudata; family Ambystomatidae; genus Ambystoma; species Ambystoma mexicanum. The sequence continues at coordinate 727,227,664 of NC_090935.1, read as the reverse complement.
TCCATTGAGTGCTCTGAGACATGCACCAGTGCATTCCTCCCCATATCCATGTGACAGTACAAAAACATTTTCTGCAGATTGATTGGCTGATCAGATGCTGTCTCACAGCACGTGCCTCCTGGCCATCCCCTCTTGCAACGCCTGCATCCCCTTCACCTCCGTCCACATCAACATCATCATCCTCATCATGTGCTTCTATCCCAACGTCAGGGGGCAGTGGGCTATTCCGTCTGTCACACATATTGTGCAGCATGACACATGCCATGGTGATCTTGGCCACCTTCTCATGTCCATACAGGAGAGCAACACCAGACCTGGTAATGCACATTGAACGTGACTTCAAAAGTCCAAAGGCCTGCTCAGTCACGATGCGGGTACGGGTATGTGCACGATTGATTACCTCCTCGTGCCTGTTCTGTGGTATCCGTACAGGTGTGAGGAGCCAGGTTTTCAGGGGATAGGCCGCATCACCTGTATGGGGGGATGAATGGGGTCCTGTTACTGTTCACCTCAAGGGCGGCCTGTTCACATCACACAAATTGACAAAGCATTGTGATGCAAGTGCTAAAATGAGCGCATACATGCAGATGGTCTGTGTGACAGCAACGTGCAAGTGTGTGGCAGACCCTGCAAGTAGAAATGGCACAATAATGCTTACAACAGTAGTTTTCACATGTCCTGGGTGTGGCCAGGTCTTAGGTGTCCCTGGGCCAGGCAAATTTAGTAGCACACTGCTTGTGTACTGACATTCTGACACCAATGTTGCCATGCTGTGAAGCATCACTTCCGTGGTGCTATAGGTGTGTGGTTCAGTGCCATGTCTAGGGGTGTTCCCTTGACATGCATTCAAGGGTACATTGCTGGATTGATGCTGTGATGCGCTGATTCTGTATTACCATCTTGACGCCATGTTGATGATTTGTGTAATATGTGGCGTGGCATGATGTGCAATGGGGATGGATGTGTAATATTTTGCAGCCTGCATTGTTCTCATAGTCGTGCACCTTCAAATTGCATGTGGATTCTTCTCAGGTACATTGTGGCCTTCCCTGAAGGACATTGGCGTACATCTGTATGTCCATTTTCCCTACGGACACCAGTCAACACCCAGTTGGAGTATGTATCTTCCCCCCCCCCATTCACACCCAGTTGGAGTATGTATCATCCCCCCCATTCACACCCAGTTGGAGTATGTATCTTCCCCCCCATTCACACCCAGTTGGAGTATGTATCTCCCCCCCATTCACACCCAGTTGGAGTATGTATCTCTCCCCCCCCAAATCACGCTGCCATGTGCTTGCCCTGCTACTCACAAAGTAGCCACGTACGTTGTCCGGTGTGTCTCTCCATGTAGCGTGGCATACTTGAGTCCCGCAGAACCATGGAATCATGTGTTGATCCTGGGAATCTGGCACAGCAATGTGTGATTATCTTGCTGGCGTCACATACCATTTGGGCATTGATAGAGTGGAATTGCTTCCTGTTTCGGTACACTGCTTCATTGTGATGTGGGACCACCAATTCCGCATGGGTACAGTCGATGGCCCCGATGCAACTTGGAATGCCTGCCAGTGAATAAAAGCCAACTTTTGTGTTTGCAATCTCCTGGGCAGTCTGTGGCATGGATATGTGTTCAGGTGTATGCTTCAGGAGTACATCGAGTACCTGGTTCAGCGTGCGTGAGGATACTGGTTGTGAGATGCCATGCATCTGTCCCACTGTATGCTGATGGGTGCCTGTGGGCAGGAAGTGGAGCACACTCACCACCTTCAGTAGCGGGGGGATGGCAGTTCTGATGTCTATGAGGCTCGCAATGTCGTCGTGGATCATGTCCACGATGCTGGTGATGGGAGCCCTGTCCAGATGGTACAGGGTGTGTATCTGCTCAGGAGTCAGGTTGAATGGACTGGCTCTGGTCCTGGGTACTGGTGGGTGCCTCTGTGGTATGATTAGGTGCCGTTGTGGTGCCTGCTGTGCCTGTCTTGCCCTCCTCCTCCTCCTCCTCCTGCATCTCCTTTGTGCTGCCTGTTGTTGTAGCAGCTGCGCTGCAATGAGGTCCTCCAGGCCATGTAATGCTGCCAGTATCGGAACCATCCTGGTGTGGGGAAGGGTGTGGGAAGGGGTGTGGTGTGCTCCTTTTGAGCTGCCACAGTCTCCATTGCCTTCACCTGTGCTTATTTGGTCCACCTGTGGCAGGTGGGTACACTGCCCATTTCCCTTAACGGGTGGTCCGCGATGCCGGTATTTGCACCATGGCGGTAAGGGGTTTGGGGGGATTTACCATGCCGCTATTTGCATGTGCACTGGCCTTGTGATGCTGTGCTAATAGCGGCATGGCGTAATTAACGGAATGGAGGGTTGTGCGCACGCGACCTGCCCGCTATTAGTGGCACCGTTATTAGCGGTGCCGCTAATAGCGGTGTGCCGGGTCGTGATCCACATGGGGATTTAACATTACGGGTAATACATTATCGGTAACGTTAAATCAATACCGCCTTCCGTGTAATGAGGCCCTATGACCAAGCACAAGGCCCACAACTTGGCCACTATACCCACCTGTACCAAAACTATCTCCACGCCCATAAGAGGCTCCTTAATTAATGCACGATCTGTAGTAGCCCATGCCACAGATATAGCAGACCTTATTCTTGCAGATGGACTAGATTTCCTGGCCATCACTGAGTCCTGGCTCCATGCAGCCGCTGGCCCAGCTCTCTCACTAGCCATCCCTGATGACTATATTATTCTCCGAGCAGACAGAGCAGAATCCAGAGGCGGAGGCTTCGCCATAATTGCCAAAATGCACCTAAACATTAGTCTTGACACCACAAACCTCCTCCCTTCGTGTGAATCTCTCAAAGCTAAGTTTCCCACAGCCAACTCCCAAACCATCAATATCCACTTATTCTACAGACCTCATGGTCCTTTAGGTTCCTTCGAGGAAGACCTCACCACCATCCTCACCAACAACCTAAAAATTACTTCCCAGAGTCTCCTTCTAGGAGATTTCAACCTAGGCCTCAAAGATCCCAAAGACCTCCAGGCTACCCTCATTAACAATACCCTGTCAGAATTAGGCTTTTACCCTTGACTGGGTAGCAGACTACAACTGTGCGGCCTCCATCACTGCTAATACCCCTCAACCATGGTCTGACCACCACCTCCTCACTTTCAACCTTGAAGCCACAAGCCCCATCACTAATAATTTACTTGCCACAGATATCCCCACGAGAAGCAAGAAAAATATCACAGCTGAAAAACTCATCCCCCTCATCCTACTGACCTTGAACCAACTCTCAGCTACCTCCAACCCCCACCAATTTATAGAAAGTTACAATAACTGCATGAGCTCAGCGTTAGACTCCATTGCACCCCTCAAACTGAGAAAATGTAAGCCAAAAAAACACCTGAACACTTGGTTCTCTACCCACCTAAAAGCTCTCATACTAGAGAAATGCATAAAGGAACAAGCTTGGAGAAAATCTCCTACAGATACTAACAAGCCGATCCTCAACAAAATAGTCTCCTCATACAAAAAAGAAATCACCCTTGCTAAACAAGAATCATACAACCAGAGAATCTCACAAGCCAAATCCAGCACAAAGGAACTGTTTTCTATTATCAAAGAGCTAGAAACTCCTGTCCTGTCCCTGACACATGCGTGAAAGATAAACAATGGTGCACTAGTGTCCAAAATGCCCTGTCAAATAAAGTCACAGGCCTTCAAATCAAAATCAACAACAAGAAAGAATCCCTAACCAACTATACTAACTCTTCCAACACTCCCCCACGCCCCACACCTCAGAACCCCTCACCCAACCCACCCACCCGTTTCAGCTTCTCCAAAGTCTCTACATTAGAAGTGGAAAAAATCATCCTCAGCCTTAAACCGTCTAATTGCCAGGGCGACCCTTGCCCCGCACAAATCATTAAAGACGCGGCAAGAGACCTCTCACCATTCATTACCAAACTCATTAATGCCTCCTTCTCTTTAGGCATCATCCCCAACAATCTTAAAGAATCGTGGGTTCCCCCTCTACTCAAAAAACCCTCACTAGACCCTTCCATACCCACCAACTACAGACTCATCACCACCGTCCCCTTCCTGCTCAAAATATTAGACAAGATTGCCTATCAACAAATACAAAAATATCTTGAACAAAACCACCTCCTGGGAATCCGGCAATCAGGCTTTAGACCCCAACATGGAACAGAAACTGCTCTCATTGATCTTAAGGCCCAAATCGACACTCTGAGAGATAATGGGAAAACTGCTCTACTCCTCCTCCTAGACCTCTCAGCAGCATTTGATCTAGTAGATCACAACATTTTGTGCAACCACTTGGACTCGGCTACCCACTTCTCCCAAGAAGCCATCAGTTGGATTGAGTCATTCCTCAGCAACAGATCTATGCATGTCTTCTCCAACTCTGCCTCCGCCGACCCCATCCCCATCACTTGTGGGGTCCCTCAGGGTTCATGCCCCTGTTTGATGATCTTGATCTTGACGGTCTGGGTATCACCTACACTAACTATGCCGATGATACCCAGATCCTCATCCCGTTGATGGGATTACACAAGGATTTGGCCTTGGTGAACAGGGTATACCTCATCATCCATGTAAATCCAACAGATTGTCCACAAGATTGTGGAACTCTCCCGTCCCCTGCACACCCTTTATACTGTAGAAACAGTCAATATTTCTATACAATGGTAATATTCAGTTTCTTTCAGAAAAAAGAAGAAATTAATGAGAGAAGCTAATTCATGACACTATTATAATAAAACAGAATGATGGGGACCATCGGTTTTAATTGAATTTTAAATTAATTGTTATAGATATGAATTTCAATTCATTCATCATCCAGTCTTTGTAAACATAATAACATAAATGTGTTCATTTTGAGGTTACATTCAATATTATAATACAAGGGCATACAAGGTACTCATCACACTTTCTATACAATAGGCTTTTCACATGGTATATCCACAGAAAGTAATGATGAATATTTTCTCGACGCGTTTCGGGGTGTCCCCTTCTTCAGGAATTGATAGCCCTCTTCATTGCCGTTAATCTTTGTTTCGTCTATAATGTATGATACAATGATCAAATTTTAGATTCTCACTGATAACTGTCATTTAACTCTTGGGAGAAATTTTTAATAATAATCACCTGGATGTTCAATGTGGAATATCCTAACTGGATTTATTATCAATAGCAATATCAGCCCAATAATGGTTATTCAACCTGTAGATGTGATAAAAAGACAATAGGGAAAGCTCAATTAAAAACGGGATCTTAATTCATGAAGGAAAATCTAGTCATGTAATATCTAAGAAAAAATATTACCTTTCGGTATTTCTGTAAAAAGCTACTACATCCATGGAATGGGTCGCTGTGGTATGTAGAGAGTCCTCAGGTACGGAGGTAGTGCAGTAATGGGCGATTCCTCCACTCGTGTCTGTAAAAACACGTATATATACTATATTAGATACACGAAAACAATGGGGTGGGATCATTCTGTGGAGAGTATTCTGTGAAGGCCTCTAGGCTCATGATATGCAATTGGGGAGCTGTTTACAAAGGATTCTCTTACCTCCTTCCTGAGAAGATGGCCGGTGCTGTAGCTCGAACCGTTCTACACGGTTTTCGCTAAAGATGGCCACTATTTACATTATGACGTCATCACGTCGAAGCGTGACGACGTCACTATGTTTAGAACGTCAGCGTGTGACGGGAAAACAGACGTCATACGGACATATTTTAGAAAACAATGTGTAATTAACCAATAGTATATAGGTGTATATCTATACTGGTGCAGGGAGTTTGAGTCAAATGAAATAAAGGTGAAAAGAGTCGAAAGATAAATGTGAGGAGTGTCTCATGTAACTTCTGGGAAATCTATTGTTTACCACGGACAAAAGTTAATCGAATATTGGACATCCGTGTGTTTACTATTTCAAGAGAAGCATGCTCACATTCTATGGTCTGTAACTTAATACATCCTATGTCAGTAAAAAATCATCCTAAGTGAACTGAACAAATTCAAAAATGTATTTAACAGCAATTGATATTGTATCCACACTGGGTTTCTGATTGGGTCAGGGGAAACAGTATTTAGTTACAAAAATGAGGCTAAACTGTAATCTTCGTTCATCCCATTGGGAGCTAGACTGTTTAGTCTCTCTATCCAGAAGATTTCCCTCTGGTTCATACGTCTGGCATGATTGCCACCTCTTGGGGCTCTGTTCACAATTTCCAAAATCACAACCTTTAGTTGAGAAATATTATGTTTCTTTATGGAAAAATGTCTTGCTACAGGTGAGTTAACACTGTTGGTACGTATGTTACTTTTGTGTTCATTCCAGCGCTCCTTGGCTTTCCTTTGTGTCTGTCCAACATAGTAAATGCCGCATGGGCAGCTTAAACCATAAATGATTGATTTCGTGTCACAAGTGGCAAAATCCTTTAGTGGGATTTTTTGGCCATTTGATGGGTGTCTTACATAGCTTCCCTTCATTATGTTGTTACAATTGCCACAACTGAGACAGGCAAACGTACCTATTTTCCTCTTGGTGAGGGTTCTTTGATTGTCCACTCTCGGTCTTTCTGCTTTAACTAGGCTATCCCTGAAGTTCCGACCCCTCTTGTAGGCGATTATGGGTGGTTCAGGAAATAGTCTCTTTAGTTGTGGATCCAATTTGATTATACCCCAGTTCTTCTTGATCATCCTTGTTATGTGATGACTCTGTGCTGAATATCTTAAAGCGTAGAGAAATGGGATCTCCTTAGATCTATTTCTTGATATACGGAGGTCTTTCCTCTCCAATGTGAGTGTTTTTTCTTCTGCTTTCTTGATGATAGACTCTGGATAGCCTCTTTCCTTGTATCTTTGTGTCATCAATAGGTTTTCATTCCTCAGGGTGTCAGTTGTTGAGATAATTCTCTTTAGTCTAAGGAATTGACTGTAGGGCAAATTATTCTTTAAATGCGTCGGATGATGGCTCCTGAAGTGTAACGTGTTGTTAACATCGGTGGGTTTGTGATAAATATTGGTGATTATCCCATCTTCCCCAATCTCTAGTTCAACGTCCAAAAAATGTAGTTTAGGGGTTCCAATTTCCATCGTGAATTTGATTCTGTCGTGGCCTGAATTGATGTATTTTAGGAATTCCTCTAGTTCGTGATGTTGTCCTCTCCAAATGACGAAAACATCGTCAATGTATCTTTTCCAGGTGATGATTTTTTTGCTAAATTTTGTTGGTATCAAAATCCATTTCATCTCCAAATGGTACATGAATAGATTAGCATAGGCTGGGGCCATTGCTGACCCCATTGAAGTTCCTGATGCTTGTAAATAGTACTGCGTCCTGTATCTGAAATAGTTGTTAATGAGTATAATTTTGCTTAATTTCATTAGGAAGGTTTTGTTTGCTTCACATTCATTTCTTAGTAGACACCATTCGAGTGCTTCCAAACCGTCTTGATGTGGGATGCATGTATATAGACTCTGTACATCAAACGAAACCAGTAGATCATTTCTGTTAATATCTGTTAAGGTGTCTAGGTGATTGAGAAAATCTGTGGTATCTTTAAGATATGTTGTGGTTGTTTGGACTATGGGTTGTAATGCCTTGTCCACATAAACTGCTAGTGGGTTGAAGATACTATCAGTTCCCGCAACAATCGGTCTGAGGGGGGGTTTTGTCAAGTTCTTATGTATTTTTGGCAGTCCATAGAAGATTGGAGTAATAGGATGTTCATTAATCAAAAACAATTTAGTCTTGTTGGAAATCCATCCTTGGTCCTCAGCTTCCTCAAGCGTAGTTTCAATAATGCTTGATATTTCTCTGACCGGATCTTGTTCAATTTTTATGTACGTGTTCTCATCTGTTAGGAGCTCTAAAATCTTCTCCTCATAGTATGTAGTGTCCATAATAACTATGGCCCCTCCTTTGTCTGCCGGTTTTAGGGTCAGGCTTCTGTCATCCGCAAGGTTCTTGATGATTTCATTCTGCCTTCTCCTGGTATTGTAGTTCCTTGTTCTGGTGAAATTAACCCTTTTGAGATCTTTTATCATCTGTTCTTCAAACATTCTGATGGTTATGTTATTGACTTGAGGGTCGAAATGACTCTTGGGTTTCATTTCTAAGTATTGATGTGGCTCTTGTGTAGTGTTGATTCCCATTTGTGAATCAAAAAAGACTTTGAGTCTCATTTTCCGTGCCAGTCTGTGAAGATTGATTTTTTCTTCCAGCAAATTGGAATTCTGGGTTGGTATAAATGTTAAACCTAGGTTCAATGTGTCCGTTTGGTCTTTGGATAGTGGTTTTGATGAAATATTAACAACTAGTTGTTTGGTTTGTTCCGCGATCTTAGATTTCTTATTGCCTCTTCGCGTAGTCTTTTGTCTAAAAAAACCGAGGGAGTGGTTTGTGCGTTAGAGGTAGTCGCTTCTTGTGATGTATGTATAATCGGTCCACTTTCCGCGTTCTCCCTATTGATAACTTCGTCCCCACTTGTAGGTATTTCGCTACTGGATCCACTTGGTTCTTGTCCCGGTATTGGTGTTTTGTGGTTTTGTGGTCTTCTACCTGGTGCGGTTTTGTTTTGTGCGTAGTATTCTTGCCAGGAGTATACTATATCCTGAAGATAATCCAACGTATCTCTTCTGAATTTTCGGACTTTGCGTTGTTCTATGTCCTTTTTGTAGTTGTCCAATGTTCTGTTCACTTCCTCTATGATGGTTGTTAATTCCTCTTTGTTTTTAAATTTCGACAGTTGTTCTGTCAGGTCTTCGATTTCACTGTCGAGTTTGCTGACAGATTTTGCTAATTCCTCGATTGTCAATAATATAAGATCCAAAGAGCATTTATTTAAGATCTGCTCCCATTTCTTCACAAAATCTGGGTTGTCCTTGCACAGTGTGGGTCTTAAATATACCCTTAGTCCTCTTGGGATTCTTTGTGCTCGGTAGTATTGTGCTAATGTAGTAGCGTGTAGTTTTTGCGATATCTCCCTTCTGATGACCCTCTCCAATTGTGTAATAAGTTTCTCTGGACTAGTCGTTGTTGGTGTGGTTGTTTCGATTTCCTTCAAAAGCCCTAAAATTCGTGTGGCTTCCTCTTCGTTAAATGCCAAAGTTGTGGCGTGTTTTTCTGTAATTGCATTGATCTTTGAAAAAGACATCCCTTAGGGAGGCGGAGGTGATTGTTAGTATTTCTATTGGGTGCTGCTATGGCTGTTGTGTCACTCCCTAAGCATTTTTAGGGGGGCAGAGAGCAAGAATCCAATATTTGTGTTGCCTAGCGCACACCTAGGTTTAAGGTTTTTTTACAGGATTTGTTGAAAATTTACGGGGTGCCGGGGAGAATAACAACCTTGACACTGGGTTGTTTTAACCTATGTAAATCCAACAGATTGTCCACAAGATTGTGGAACTCTCCCGTCCCCTGCACACCCTTTATACTGTAGAAACAGTCAATATTTCTATACAATGGTAATATTCAGTTTCTTTCAGAAAAAAGAAGAAATTAATGAGAGAAGCTAATTCATGACACTATTATAATAAAACAGAATGATGGGGACCATCGGTTTTAATTGAATTTTAAATTAATTGTTATAGATATGAATTTCAATTCATTCATCATCCAGTCTTTGTAAACATAATAACATAAATGTGTTCATTTTGAGGTTACATTCAATATTATAATACAAGGGCATACAAGGTACTCATCACACTTTCTATACAATAGGCTTTTCACATGGTATATCCACAGAAAGTAATGATGAATATTTTCTCGACGCGTTTCGGGGTGTCCCCTTCTTCAGGAATTGATAGCCCTCTTCATTGCCGTTAATCTTTGTTTCGTCTATAATGTATGATACAATGATCAAATTTTAGATTCTCACTGATAACTGTCATTTAACTCTTGGGAGAAATTTTTAATAATAATCACCTGGATGTTCAATGTGGAATATCCTAACTGGATTTATTATCAATAGCAATATCAGCCCAATAATGGTTATTCAACCTGTAGATGTGATAAAAAGACAATAGGGAAAGCTCAATTAAAAACGGGATCTTAATTCATGAAGGAAAATCTAGTCATGTAATATCTAAGAAAAAATATTACCTTTCGGTATTTCTGTAAAAAGCTACTACATCCATGGAATGGGTCGCTGTGGTATGTAGAGAGTCCTCAGGTACGGAGGTAGTGCAGTAATGGGCGATTCCTCCACTCGTGTCTGTAAAAACACGTATATATACTATATTAGATACACGAAAACAATGGGGTGGGATCATTCTGTGGAGAGTATTCTGTGAAGGCCTCTAGGCTCATGATATGCAATTGGGGAGCTGTTTACAAAGGATTCTCTTACCTCCTTCCTGAGAAGATGGCCGGTGCTGTAGCTCGAACCGTTCTACACGGTTTTCGCTAAAGATGGCCACTATTTACATTATGACGTCATCACGTCGAAGCGTGACGACGTCACTATGTTTAGAACGTCAGCGTGTGACGGGAAAACAGACGTCATACGGACATATTTTAGAAAACAATGTGTAATTAACCAATAGTATATAGGTGTATATCTATACTGGTGCAGGGAGTTTGAGTCAAATGAAATAAAGGTGAAAAGAGTCGAAAGATAAATGTGAGGAGTGTCTCATGTAACTTCTGGGAAATCTATTGTTTACCACGGACAAAAGTTAATCGAATATTGGACATCCGTGTGTTTACTATTTCAAGAGAAGCATGCTCACATTCTATGGTCTGTAACTTAATACATCCTATGTCAGTAAAAAATCATCCTAAGTGAACTGAACAAATTCAAAAATGTATTTAACAGCAATTGATATTGTATCCACACTGGGTTTCTGATTGGGTCAGGGGAAACAGTATTTAGTTACAAAAATGAGGCTAAACTGTAATCTTCGTTCATCCCATTGGGAGCTAGACTGTTTAGTCTCTCTATCCAGAAGATTTCCCTCTGGTTCATACGTCTGGCATGATTGCCACCTCTTGGGGCTCTGTTCACAATTTCCAAAATCACAACCTTTAGTTGAGAAATATTATGTTTCTTTATGGAAAAATGTCTTGCTACAGGTGAGTTAACACTGTTGGTACGTATGTTACTTTTGTGTTCATTCCAGCGCTCCTTGGCTTTCCTTTGTGTCTGTCCAACATAGTAAATGCCGCATGGGCAGCTTAAACCATAAATGATTGATTTCGTGTCACAAGTGGCAAAATCCTTTAGTGGGATTTTTTGGCCATTTGATGGGTGTCTTACATAGCTTCCCTTCATTATGTTGTTACAATTGCCACAACTGAGACAGGCAAACGTACCTATTTTCCTCTTGGTGAGGGTTCTTTGATTGTCCACTCTCGGTCTTTCTGCTTTAACTAGGCTATCCCTGAAGTTCCGACCCCTCTTGTAGGCGATTATGGGTGGTTCAGGAAATAGTCTCTTTAGTTGTGGATCCAATTTGATTATACCCCAGTTCTTCTTGATCATCCTTGTTATGTGATGACTCTGTGCTGAATATCTTAAAGCGTAGAGAAATGGGATCTCCTTAGATCTATTTCTTGATATACGGAGGTCTTTCCTCTCCAATGTGAGTGTTTTTTCTTCTGCTTTCTTGATGATAGACTCTGGATAGCCTCTTTCCTTGTATCTTTGTGTCATCAATAGGTTTTCATTCCTCAGGGTGTCAGTTGTTGAGATAATTCTCTTTAGTCTAAGGAATTGACTGTAGGGCAAATTATTCTTTAAATGCGTCGGATGATGGCTCCTGAAGTGTAACGTGTTGTTAACATCGGTGGGTTTGTGATAAATATTGGTGATTATCCCATCTTGCCTGTCTCAGTTGTGGCAATTGTAACAACATAATGAAGGGAAGCTATGTAAGACACCCATCAAATGGCCAAAAAATCCCACTAAAGGATTTTGCCACTTGTGACACGAAATCAATCATTTATGGTTTAAGCTGCCCATGCGGCATTTACTATGTTGGACAGACACAAAGGAAAGCCAAGGAGCGCTGGAATGAACACAAAAGTAACATACGTACCAACAGTGTTAACTCACCTGTAGCAAGACATTTTTCCATAAAGAAACATAATATTTCTCAACTAAAGGTTGTGATTTTGGAAATTGTGAACAGAGCCCCAAGAGGTGGCAATCATGCCAGACGTATGAACCAGAGGGAAATCTTCTGGATAGAGAGACTAAACAGTCTAGCTCCCAATGGGATGAACGAAGATTAAAGTTTAGCCTCATTTTTGTAACTAAATACTGTTTCCCCTGACCCAATCAGAAACCCAGTGTGGATACAATATCAATTGCTGTTAAATACATTTTTGAATTTGTTCAGTTCACTTAGGATGATTTTTTACTGACATAGGATGTATTAAGTTACAGACCATAGAATGTGAGCATGCTTCTCTTGAAATAGTAAACACACGGATGTCCAATATTCGATTAACTTTTGTCCGTGGTAAACAATAGATTTCCCAGAAGTTACATGAGACACTCCTCACATTTATCTTTCGACTCTTTTCACCTTTATTTCATTTGACTCAAACTCCCTGCACCAGTATAGATATACACCTATATACTATTGGTTAATTACACATTGTTTTCTAAAATATGTCCGTATGACGTCTGTTTTCCCGTCACACGCTGACGTTCTAAACATAGTGACGTCGTCACGCTTCGACGTGATGACGTCATAATGTAAATAGTGGCCATCTTTAGCGAAAACCGTGTAGAACGGTTCGAGCTACAGCACCGGCCATCTTCTCAGGAAGGAGGTAAGAGAATCCTTTGTAAACAGCTCCCCAATTGCATATCATGAGCCTAGAGGCCTTCACAGAATACTCTCCACAGAATGATCCCACCCCATTGTTTTCGTGTATCTAATATAGTATATATACGTGTTTTTACAGACACGAGTGGAGGAATCGCCCATTACTGCACTACCTCCGTACCTGAGGACTCTCTACATACCACAGCGACCCATTCCATGGATGTAGTAGCTTTTTACAGAAATACCGAAAGGTAATATTTTTTCTTAGATATTACATGACTAGATTTTCCTTCATGAATTAAGATCCCGTTTTTAATTGAGCTTTCCCTATTGTCTTTTTATCACATCTACAGGTTGAATAACCATTATTGGGCTGATATTGCTATTGATAATAAATCCAGTTAGGATATTCCACATTGAACATCCAGGTGATTATTATTAAAAATTTCTCCCAAGAGTTAAATGACAGTTATCAGTGAGAATCTAAAATTTGATCATTGTATCATACATTATAGACGAAACAAAGATTAACGGCAATGAAGAGGGCTATCAATTCCTGAAGAAGGGGACACCCCGAAACGCGTCGAGAAAATATTCATCATTACTTTCTGTGGATATACCATGTGAAAAGCCTATTGTATAGAAAGTGTGATGAGTACCTTGTATGCCCTTGTATTATAATATTGAATGTAACCTCAAAATGAACACATTTATGTTATTATGTTTACAAAGACTGGATGATGAATGAATTGAAATTCATATCTATAACAATTAATTTAAAATTCAATTAAAACCGATGGTCCCCATCATTCTGTTTTATTATAATAGTGTCATGAATTAGCTTCTCTCATTAATTTCTTCTTTTTTCTGAAAGAAACTGAATATTACCATTGTATAGAAATATTGACTGTTTCTACAGTATAAAGGGTGTGCAGGGGACGGGAGAGTTCCACAATCTTGTGGACAATCTGTTGGATTTACATAGGTTAAAACAACCCAGTGTCAAGGTTGTTATTCTCCCCGGCACCCCGTAAATTTTCAACAAATCCTGTAAAAAAACCTTAAACCTAGGTGTGCGCTAGGCAACACAAATATTGGATTCTATACCTCATCATCCAGCCATGGATGACCTCCCATAGTCTATGCCTGAATGATGACAAGACTGAACTCATCATCCTCGGATCTACCACTAATCTAAATAAACTGGACCATAACTACACCAGCTTTATTATAGACGGCAATCCTGTCAAGGTATCTAAAGAAGTGAAAACCCTAGGAATCTACCTAGACTCTGCCCTCTCCTTCCATAAAAAGGTTAGTTCCATGGCCACCTCCACAGCCTATACATGTGAGCTCATAAGAGCAGCCAAACCTTTCCTATCCACTCAGAACTGCATTACCTTAGCCAGAGCCCTTGTATTATCAAAACTGACCTATTGTAACGCCCTCTACGTAGGAGCCAACAAACAGGTAACCAATAAAATCCAGACCCTACAAAACAATGCTCTCAGAGCAGCACTCAGCATCCCCAAGAGAGAACACATCTCCAACATAAGGAGAACTCATAACTGGATTACCACCACCGACCAAATCCTGCTCAAAGTAGCCTCCATAACACACACATGCCTCAATAATGCAGCCCCCCGCTACTTAGCCGACAGAATAAAAAGATACACCCCTAACAGTCCACCAGATCCACCAATGCTAACCTACTTACAGTTCACAGATTTAATCGAACCAAAATGGGCGGCAACAGTTTCCAGGTGAAAGCAGCCCAACACTGGAACTCTTTACCACCCTCCCTTAGGACACCTCAAACCTATCCCTACTTTAGGCGTAGCTACATTCTTTGGTTAAAGGATAATGACCAATAACTGACCTCGCCTTTACTAATCATGTAATCACGTATACCTGTAAACTGTTAATCGTATATTACTACATCCATCGCTACTGTATCAACCTATGTACACAATGCAATTACTGTACAACCCTGTAACCAGGTTGACAATAAACTTGCTGCTCCTGCGCCCTCATACCTTCGGGTCTGGCACACAATATAAATGAATAAACACAAACAAACATGAACAGTAGTTGCTGGATTGGTGACAGCGGAAGCAGAAGATTCCGTAAATCACTGCTCACCTCAAACTCTCACCCACCTCATAGCAAAAAGAATATGAAGAGCACAGGTATCAAACAAGGAGAGTTTGGCCTGCATGGATTTCAAGTAGTAGCAATACCTTCCTACAGAGTGAGAATCAACACTATCAATGCATACTCCCATAGCAATCTATCACTTCGAAAGAAAAAAAGTAATGAATTTGCATAATAGAATTTCTGTTTACTTGAGAATTGTCTTTGTAGAGTTTACAATCACTAGTTCAAGTCTAAACACTGTATTTGACAGATCTGATATGTTATCAGAACCGTTCTTTAAATGGAGACCAACACTTTCTAGAACAGGTGGATCACTCAATGCAAACAGCTCCAGTTCATTGAAAGTCCAGACTTAGGGCTGTGAGTAGCCTGCGATGAAAAGGTAAAGACCTCAGAAGGAGAAGAATGTCCTCGCAATACCAATAAAATGTCAGTGCCTCCAAAGATGGAGACACTCTTCTGATGCAACAAGGGTGAGTTACTGTGCTGTGTGGTGTGTCTCCTTCCTTCCACTTACCCTATTATAAGCAAGAGCATTTTCTACATTACGGCCTTAATTCACAGAAGCATTTTATAATGGCAAAATCCCATTGGAAAACACTCTGTAAATTAGGCCCTAAGAGCCTTGGAAAGGTTTGCCATGCGGATATGGCACTCAGGTCACTCTCATAAAAAGCATCATAAATTATGTTTTGCTGTTCACGTTTGAAGAAAATATTCTCTGTCACAAGGGAATCTGAAGAAGCTGGGGTGTGGCCTTTGTGTTGCTCAAACCAAAATATTCACCAGCAACTGTGAGAATCTAGTGAGAGATACTTGAATGGCATTTTGTAAGGATTAATAGCAAAACGTTCTTTTAGACTAAAAACACCCATTAGTGATAGCATGGAATATTCTGTGACAGAACATAAAAGTAGCCATTGAATCCCTTCATTCACTTTAGACTAGTTCTGTTAACCTTGCTTACACTATGCCTATGTGCCATAGACAGAAGAGGGAAACTTCCATCCATGTTGACCTTCTTTTCCAGCTTTCTGCCAGAGAAAGGTGATGCTTTCTACTCCCATTATTGTAAGGTCCCGGCTTTCACCAATTCTACCCAGCATTATTACATATGTAAAAGAATCTGTGTAGGAAAAGATTTGTCTTCAGCATTATTAATGGGACCCCTGCACTTAATGAATCTAATCTGCTGTTGATAAATGTACTTACATTAAATACTGTGTGTTCCCAGGGATACATCAAATTGCATTCCTAATGTGAAATGGAAAAGTTTGAATATGTTTAATATCACAGCAATATGACGTCATATGTGTATTTTATGCCTACATTGTTTTTAATATCATTTTAATATGATGCCATTTTTACTGTATAAATTGTGCAAGTTTCAAAAATATGTGTACATGCAGTCGCATACTTTTTGTATTTATACTTTCATAGATTCCACTTCCGATGTATGATTCATTGATTGAGTACAGTAGTTTGTTGTTCTTCCCATTTGTGAGGGTGTCATTCTTCTTCGAATCTAATCAGAAGAGTTTGATATTGAAATATAGTACTGCATTTTGGGCTCTTGTGTGATTCCCATCTGTGAGGGTCCATGATATTAACATGCTGTATGTTTGTGTTCTTTAGCAACAGCACCTCAGCTGCAGGGACTTTGGGTGCTTGCAAAAGAGCCCACCACATGCAGGGCTGTTCATGCCCCCCCACCATTCCAGATGTAGAAAATGGTCAAGGAATTGTGCAGATAGAAGTGACATTGGTGCCTCCTAACAAAGAAGGTGCACCTTTTAAGAGACTGTCCAAAATGAACCCGGGTTCCTAGTCATTCTAGTCAAGTGGAGAGGAGAACCATAGAGAGTACTTGTCCAGAAAGAACCAGAGTAGAAGTAACCTGTAACTTCCACTCCAGCCTTCCACGCCATTACCCTCAAATATCAATGCCATTGCACCTCAGACGCCCTTCACCTTCAGACCGATCATCCCAGTACCACTCTTACTCCCAACACCCTGCCCATGACGTATGCCCCTAGCTTCCATGCTTTCCACCCCATAACCCTCAAATGCCAATGCCAGTACTCCTCCCACTTTCTTCACCACCACAGCTTTTCGCATCATCCCTCCTCCAAAAAAACAGCCACCTGCCGACCTGCATTTACTTCCCAACCACCACAACAACTTTCACCTTGACAGCATAACTCATTATACCCTCTCCCATACTCCCAGTACCCTGCCTACTGCATTCATTGGGCACAAACTGAGCAATGGGTACTCATGTATTATCCGCTATAGTTATTAGTTATACAAAAACATCATGCCGAATCAACATATGTTCTCTCTCTGCCCGGGGGCCAGACCTGTGTGAATCCAAGGAAGGTCACTACTAAGCATCGTCAATCCTGCTGTACAATGCAAGGGTGCACACTGGTAAAGAAAGAGCCCTATCTGCCCCAACTCAGCCCTGTGCACAGTGGGTGAATGATTACAAAGGGAAAGATACAGGGCCATGCTGCCACTGCTCCTTCCCCATGCAGCATCAAACTGCTAAGATAGCTGTGTATTTCCCATCCACTGTGAGCCAGATATGGGAAAATGAGCAGATCTGGACGGATTTTTATAATGCCAGAAACATCTCAGCGCTATTCTTTTACAGGAATTGCACTGCTCATTCATCCCCGCAAGTCCTCTCATTATTCACTCCCCATGTCTGCACCTCCTGTGTGGGCACTCTCCCTTTAACACTATGGGCCCGATTCATGGAATGTTTTGCATGGTTCAGAGTGACTCACACTCTGATTCTTGAACTATGCAAAGTGTATTTTTGCCGTGCAAAGTCTGTGCAAAGTCAGTGCATAGTCAGTTTTGCAGTTCAAAATGACTGCACAGACTTTGTAAGGCAAAAATACTTTTTGCACAGTTCCATGAATCAGGGTTTGTGTCGGCAGTGAAAAGTCACTTTTCAGCAGTGCAAAGTCACTTCGAACCGTGCAAAAAAAAATCCATGAATCGGGCCCTATATATTGTAAAGTGATGCAAGACTTTACTGGATCCAGTTAGTATTTCCTCCAAGAAAACAAAATATTTGTATTTGTGTATCGGTTATGTCATTTTAACTGAGTCCTGTGGAACCATTTCCTCTGCCCAAGTGACTGTTGAACCCCAATGGCACTTCTCGTCTTGACAGCATTGCCCATGACCGCTTCCCTCACACTGACACTCACCTATTTGTCTAAAGGTACTGTTTGTTCGGCTGAAGGTCCTGTCCCGTCCTTCTCTGTGCAACGCACATGTATTTAATTAAATTAATGTTGAGCTAATACTGGTCATATAAATAAAACCTAAAACAGCCTGTAATACTGTGTGTGTGTCTACGCGTGAGCACACGCCAAAGGTGTGCTTCTGTGTGACATAGAACATTGCATGGCCACATTTTGCTCGCCTTCCTCCCACCAGCAGCATGACTGTTTGAACATCCAAAGTGAGATGGATTTTGGCGAGAGGCCAGATGTTAGCACAGTTGTATTTGTTCACGAACAGCTAGCAGAATTATTTCTGCTCATGTGTTTCTGTCAAAATCATCTCACTTTTCAGCCCTCCCCCTGCCATGTTTGCCTCTGAGTCGGGGATGTACAGTGGCTAATGGAAGACTCAACGCAACGATTCATTTTTAATCTATTATTTCTTTTTTAAAACAAGGATAAGAATATCTTTTTTCGAATAAAGCCAAATATTCATTGCTGCCTCATTCCATTCAACAACCAATTACAGGACTTTTTTCAATATGGCCAATTGCTCTGCTACAAGTGTCTTTTGAAAATATCCATGCCTTTACATCTCTCGGCTTATGTCATGGGTTTATGTACACTTTTCAAATAACCCTTTTCTGGTCTCATAACATCCGAATTGAAGTCCTGGCCCAGTGAAAGCCTTACCTCTCCATAAATCATCCAGCTAAGGAATGTTTTTGCTAATGATCCTTTATTACTCTGTGTTTTCAGGGGTCCTCGGAATACAACGTTATCCCATGTGGTACGAGCACCCCACAGAAAATGTTCTCCTTGAAGAAAGCTATGTCCATTATGCCATACAATGTGACTTTGGGTCCGTGGCTGTGCCTGGAAATATCCAATAGACATGGACTTTCACTGGATGTTTCAGCTGTGGTTTACTATACAGGCTCCCTGTTTTATGAAATGCTGAGCTTTTGAACCGCTTCTCTGCAAAGCATATTTCATCAATGCACAGCTTGTCTGTGAAAATCTCAACTGCCTTAATCCATGTTTTTTTGTTGTTGCATGAAACGCCCACCTCTCCTTGCTCATATCATGGCTCATAGGTGACTCTCTAGAAAGTATTAAAAAGCATTATGGAACTGTTGTGTGTGTGACTTTAGTTGTGTGTGTATATGTGTGTGTGTGCGTGTGTGTGTGTGAGACCATGTTTTGTAATACAGTGGGTTTACCTAGTGCTGCGGTAAAGCGATAATGTTGAGAGGGGCAGCCTTCTGGAATGTGTGTTGGGTTCTGATGAAGGCAGTTGGTAGAGTTGATGGAGGAGTATTTTGCTGTAGAGAGCCCATTAGCCATGTACTTCTAATTGGTGTATTTGAGCAATAAATCACGTTCAAGTACCAATGGTGTCACGTCTTTCCCTGGGGCCTGCCGCATCCCACCGGTACAGGAACATTACCTAAACTCAGCATACATATATTACATATATACAAAATATGTTTTTTAAATCAAGTTAAGGTTCATCTTAAAAAAACTTTTAAGTGTGGAAAAAGTGAGATTAACAACTAAGGTCAAATCACTTATTGTAAAATGCAGAAGAATAAACACTCACTTCAAGGATGGTATTAATGCAACCTGCCTAATACTAGCAGTGAGCATTAAGGTTGGATGTGCAGTAGTGTTTATACTCACAATTTTTATGGTTGAAGTTGTAATGTTATACAATGAGTGTATGTACCTTCACTATATGAATCCCACTTTCAATACACTCACTATGAAAGATGTCACTGCCATTCTAGCGCCCCTCATTGCCACATCATGTACGGATGACCTCCTACCTGCATCCATACTTAAGACTCTTCCGACTGATGCACTCCCCCCTTACTTAACAATCATCAACAGATCCATAACTCAAGGCACCTTTCCCTCAACCCTCAAGATTAGACAAATCCTCCCACTGCTCAAGAAACCAATGATGAATCCTGATTACCTCAGCAACTGCCACCTCATTTCTTATATTCACTTCATATGTAAAAGTCTTCAGAAAGCAGTAGCCACACAACTCCTCCAAAACATCAAAATCAACAGCCTCCATACCACACTACATCGAGAAATGCACCATATCAACTCTTTCTTCATCAATATGATCAGCATGATCTGCCAACACATAGACACCAATGCCACAACCGACCACACACTACACATCCCATCTCACAAAATCACAACTACCGGGACAACTTTCAACACACTCACTATGTTATGTTATGTTATTTTTCACTTATATAGCGCCTTATATACCATTGGTATGGTCTGAAGGCGCTGGTAGGTTGAACGCCCTTGGGAACCGCAGTTCAGATCAGTAGAGAGAGTAGGGAGAGTCAAAAAGGTGCATGTGAGCACCGGATATGTGTGCAGCTCGTGCGGTACTTGTGTAATAGCTGCTTCTTATCGGTAGGTGTGGTGGTTGAGAGATCAGGAGAATGTGTTCGTTCTGGCAGGATTTATCCGGAACGGATGTGGCTGCGTTAGGCCTGAGGAAAACGCCTGGCTGGGGGTGTGAGACCAGCAGTGTTTACATAGAATGATGTGGAGTAAGCGGCGGATGTTCGTATAAGAACAGTTATACCGAATGGTGTCATAGTATCCCTGTGTTCTAGTTGAGTGGTGATGTAAAGGAGAGAGTAAGCGTGGTGGTGTGATATGGTGGGTTATATGCTTTTTCAATGTGCAAACTTCTAAATGCAACTTTCCCAGAGAGGCTACTGGGCGAAACTTCTAAGTACAATTTTCCACACTGAGGCTATTGGGTACACTTCTAAATTCAATTTATCAGAGAGGCTATTTGGCACACTTCTAAATGTAACTCTCACAGAGGCTATTGGGTACACTTCTAAATGCAATTTTCACAGAGCATCTACTGGGCACACTTCTAAATTCAAGTTTCCAGAGAGGCTATTGGGCAAACTTCTAAATGCAACTTTCCAGAGTGTCTATTGGATACACTTCTATAATCAACTTTCACAGATGCTATTGGTAGCACTTCTAAATACAACTTTCAAAGTGTGGCTATTGGGCATACTTCTAAATGCAGCTTTCACAGAGGATATTGGGCCCATATCTAAATTCAATTTTCCACAGAGAGGCTATTGGGCGCACTATTAAAACAAATTTTCCAGCGAGGCTATTGGGAACATTTCTAAATTCAATTTACCAGAGGGGCTATTGGGCACACTTCTAAATGTAACTCTCATAGAGGTTATTGGGTAATTGGGTACACTTCTAAATTTCACAGAGGGGGTATTGGGCACCCTTCTAAGTGCAACTTTCACAGAGTGGTTATTGGGGACACTACTAAATTCGCAGCGAGCTTATTGGGCATACTTCAAAATGCAACTTTCCAGAGTGTCTATTGGGCACATTTCAAAATGCAACTTTCCAGAGTGTCTATTGGGCACATTTCTAAATGCAACTTTCCAGAGTGTCTATTGGGCACACTTCTTAATGCAATTTCACAGAGTGGGTATTGGGCACACTTCTAAATGCAACTTTCACAGAGTGGCTATTGGGCACACTTCTAAATGCAACTTTCACAGAGGATCTTGGGCACACTTCTAAATTCCATTTACCAGAGAGGCTATTGGGCACATTTCTAAAATTCAAGGAGAGGCTATAGGGCACACTTTCTAAATGCAACTTTCACATGCTAACATTCACAATTCCATCTAGATGCGGCGCAGGCCAATATTCACAATTCCATCTAAGAGTGGACATGCTAACTTTCACAATTCCATCTAAGAGTGGACATGCTAACATTTCTCAATTCCATCTAGGTGCGGACATGCTAACATTCACAATTCCATCTAAGAGTGGACATGCTAACATTTCTCAATTCCATCTAGATGCGGCGCAGGCCAATATTCACAATTCCATCTAGGAGTGGACATGCTAACTTTCTCAATTCCATCTAGGTGCGGACATGCTAACTTTCACAATTCCATCTAAGAGTGGACATGCTAACTTTCACAATTCCATCTAAGAGTGGATATGCTAACATTTCTCAATTCCATCTAGGTGCGGACATGCTAACATTCACAATTCCATCTAAGAGTGAGCATGCTAACATTTCTCAATTCCATCTAGGTGCGGACATGCTAACATTCACAATTCCATCTAAGAGTGGACATGCTAATATTTCACATTTCTATCTAGGTGCGGACATGCTAACTTTCACAATTCCATCCAGGTGCGGACATGCTAACTTTCACAATTCCATCTAAGAGTGGACATGCTAACATTTCTCAATTCCATCTAGGTGCGGACATGCTAACATTCACAATTCCATCTAAGAGTGGACATGCTAATATTTCACATTTCTATCTAGGTGAGGACATGCTAACTTTCACAATTCCATCTAGGTGCGGACATGCTAACATTCACAATTCCATCTAAGAGTGGACATGCTAATATTTCATAATTCCATCTAAGAGTGGACATGCTAATATTTCACATTTCTATCTAGGTGAGGACATGCTAACATTCACAATTCCATCTAAGCGTGGACATGCTAACTTTCACAATTCCATCTAGGTGCGGACATGCTAACTTTCACAATTCCATCTAAGAGTGGACATGCTAATATTTCACAATTCCATCTAAGAGTGGACATGCTAACATTCACAATTCCATCTAAGCGTGGACATGCTAACTTTCACAATTCCATCTAGGTGCGGACATGCTAACTTTCACAATTCCATCTAAGAGTGGACATGCTAATATTTCACAATTCCATCTAAGAGTGGACATGCTAATATTTCACATTTCTATCTAGGTGAGGACATGCTAACATTTCGCAATTCCATCTAGGTGCAGACATGCTAATATTATGGCAGTCTATGTTATTTGGGGGTAAGATAGAGTGGCATGGGCTTTCTGGAGTGGAGTGATTGCTGTCCTCCCTACCCATCCCACACTCACGGTTTTGGTGGTGTCTGTTAGCTGCTGGCTTCCTTGGCGTCCCCTGCGGACACCTGCAGACACATCTTGGAGCCGCCAATAATGGAGCCGCCCTTGGCCTTGGGGCCCTTCGCCGCTGGGGGCTGCCGGGCAGAGGGCTGCCCTGGGAGGAGCAGTGATGAAGGGCGGGATGGGCGGGTTGGGAGGCAGGAGGGGGCGGGACCAGGAAGGGGTGGGAGGCGGTTGGGCGGGTGAGGGAGAACCAGGAAGGGGAGGCCGGGAGACACGGGGCAACGCGGGGCCTGGGCACACGATATTTTAGTAAATTACAAGGGAAAGGGGCGCGGATGGGTAGGCACACTCACCTGCTTCTTGGGTGAAATCAGGGCAGGGGGCAGGGGGCGGGAACGTGTACCAGGAAGAGGAGCGGGGAAGAGAAATGCTGCACACGGGGCCTGGGGGGGATACATTTGGACAAGGGTGGCCCAAAATGGGTCGCGGGACAATGGGGGTCTTACCTTGGGCAGAGATGGGAAATGAGGAGGCGGCAGGGGAAGCGGGTCGCCAGTATCCTTGCGAGGGAGGGATAGCCAATCAGGGCAGGGGGCGGTAACGTGTACCAGGAAGAGGAGCGGGGAAGAGAAACGCTGCACACTGGGCCTGGGGGGGGATACATTTGGACAAGGGTGGCCCAAAATGGGTCGCGGGACAATGGGGGTCTTACCTTGGGCGCGAATGGGAAATGCGGAGGCGGCAGGGGAAGCGGGTCGCCAGTATCCTTGCGAGGGAGGGATAGCCAATCAGGGCAGGGGGCGGGAACGTGTACCAGGAAGAGGAGCGGGGAAGAGAAATGCTGCACACGGGGCCTGGGGGGGATACATTTGGACAAGGGTGGCCCAAAATGGGTCACGGGACAATGGGGGTCTTACCTTGGGCAGAGATGGGAAATGAGGGGGCGGCAGGGGAAGCGGGTCGCCAGTATCCTTGCGAGGGAGGGATAGCCAATCAGGGCAGGGGGCGGGAATGTGTACCAGGAAGAGGAGCGGGGAAGAGGAACGCTGCACACGGGGCCTGGGGGGGATACATTTGGACAAGGGTGGCCCAAAATGGGTCGCGGGACAATGGGGGTCTTACCTTGGGCGCGGATGGGAAAGATGTCACTGCCATTCTCATTGCCACATCATGTACGGATGACCTCCTACCTGCATCCATACTTAAGACTCTTCTGACTGATGCGCTCCCCCCTTACTTAACAATCATCAACAGATCCATAACTCAAGGCAACTTTCCCTCAACCCTCAAGATTAGACAAATCCTCCCACTGCTCAAGAAACCAACGATGAATCCTGATTACCTCAGCAACTGCCACCCCATTTCTTATATTCACTTCATAGGTAACACACTTGAGAAAGCAGTAGCCACACAACTCCTCCAAAACATCAAAATCAACAACCTCCTTGAGTCCTATCAATCTGGCTTCAGACCCAGATGCAGCACAGAAACAGCTACCACCAAGGAGATCAACATTGCCCTTAAAATCCTTGATGTTGGCCATCCTTGCCTGCTGGTTGTCCTTGACCTCTCAGCAGCATTTGCCATAGTAGACCACCATACACTCAGCAATATTCTACATCATCGCTTGGGGATCAGTAAGATTGTCCACCAGTTTGTCCACCAGTTTGTACAAATGAATTGCTCCATATCACCAACTCTACCTATCTCCTGTGGAGTCCCACAAGGATCCATCCTCTCCTCTGTGATATTCAATCTTTACATCAAACCAATCTTTACATCAAACCACTTGGAACCCTCCTCGCTCCACAAACCATCCACATCCATCAATATGCAGCTGACATGCAGCTCTACCTCAAGATATCCTCCATCAAAGACATCCACAGGCACAAGACCTGCCTCTCATTGATCCATTTGTGGTTGTACAGTGCTTACCTAAAGCTCATCAGCTCCAAGACTGAATTCCTACTGCTGATAAACAACACTGACCACCCAGACATCCTGGATCTCTGCAATGCACCTCGAAGGCTTCACACTCCAGTTGGCTACACATGCTAAATCCCATGGGTTTGACATCAACAGACACCTCGCCTTCAAACAGCACACAGCAAGTAAGACACAAACTGCATGGTACCAACTTTATCCTCTGCAGAAAATCAAGCCCTTCATCCTAGAAAAGAACTTCAGATCTGCTGTCCAAGCCATGGTCCTCTTCCACCTGGATGGTGGCAATGCCCTTTTGGAAGGCCTTCTGTCGATTATCCTGGCTCCCCTGAGATGTGTCCTGCATGCTACAGCATGACTCATCAAAGTACTCTGAAAAGTCGACCACATCACCCTGACTATCACTGGCAAGCCTGCTTCAACTTCAAATCCTGCTGTATCATCTACAAGGCTGTCTCCCTGAAGTACCCAACTCAGCAGCTCCAGAGGCCTACGATCCACTAGAAATAAGGACATGTGCAGACTTGTACTCCGCCAGTGCAGGGAGGAAAAAAAACAGAAGACAGGCTTTCTCTGTCTCTGTCCCAAGACTCTGGAACCTCATATCCATCAACATCCAAATCGCCCCTTCACTTACACAGTCCAGGATGGAGCTCAAGACCCACCTCCTCAAGGAATGGCTACTCCCTAAAATCTAGGCCCATACACCGCCCACTCCCCACCGTACCTGAGACTTGATGATCTGATACCCCCTGTTTCCTCCCTTGATTACTAGTAAATCCATTACTGACAATCACCCTTCGTCCCCTGTTGTTAGATCCCCACTCCATTATTTCTCTGCTCCCTAACCTTGCTCTTCCCCTATGATTGTAAAGTGCTCAGTTGCTTCCTGAAGCTAGGTCTGTACTAAAAAAATAATCTAATAATAATAATGGGACAGAGCCAAATAAAATTGTATTTCATCCCTTGACCCACCAATACATTGGGAGTCATTCTGACCCTGGCAGTAAGGGGTTAATGGTGCCGGTAAAGGTGCCGGAGCCGTCAACCCCTTACCGCATCATTACGAGTACTGCTCGCGGGACCCACTAAGGATGCCTGGTTTTACCAGGCGGCCTTAGCGGGTCCCGCGAGCAGCCCAGCATGCTAACAACGGGCCCATTATTAACGGGCCCGTTGTTAGCATGCTCCCCATTCCCATTGAGCCCTATGGGGGCTCGAATGGGAATGGGGATGTTCAGGATCTGGGTTCCTTGAATGAGGAATTACCAAGCACTCGAAGGTCGGAATGGCCCGGTAATTCCTCATTCAAGGAACCCAGACCCGGTACCTCCTACCTCGTAATGACCCCCATTGTCTTGTCACTGCAGCATTTCCAACCCAGATCTCTTTGAGCATGGCAAATTACTCTGTAACTGTAACTTGAATCCCATTAATTGATTACAGCAGATATTTGAACAGTCTGGCATTGTATTTGTCTGTAAAATGCATTATGGAACATGTAGCCATACATAAATCACATGATCAAAATTAAACAAAAAAAGCATTGGTAGTCGAAGTGTTGCAAATTTTGATGCCTGGATGACATACTTCAAACTATCAAGTATACACGTATTGGCATATCCCATACACTATCAAAGTTGTTAGGTTCTTTGTTTCACCAAAACAAAAAAAAAAGTAAAAAGAAGATTGCTAACTTTTAAAATGTTGCTCTTCTATGATGTAATATGCCATGCTCTAGATCCACATTTACTCTTTGTACTACTGGTCAGTTTGCATTTATTTATTTATTTATTTATTTATTTAGTGTTTTGGATAGTACCACATACATACAGGATACCTTAGGGTCCTTAGAGTAAAGAGGGCAAGGGGGTGGAGGGGAAACATATATCTCCACCATACTGGTGCTATCAGAAGAAAGGAAACAAAGCTTTTTTGAGTGACAGCCTTGTGCATAATCTAAATAGAGACTGCCTCAGAACATTTCAATGAGCCTTATTCAATCCATTTTTAATCCCCTGCCACTCTATTGACATATACAACTTTATCCTGTATGACAAAATTGATTTTCTTGTGCTAACTGGATCTTGGATTAAGAATATTCTGGCCCATCAATATTGAGGCCCTACCATAGGCACATACCATTTTTAATGTTAACATACAGCCATAAAGGGGGGAGAGGGTGGAACTTCACTTATATCTAACCATATAAAGACTGTGCATATCGCTCCATGCCTTACCATCCTGTCCCATGAAACTTTCAGTGCCCAGTTTATCGTGCAATGGCTCCTCCTCCATTCCAATGTTTGTCAGTTATCTGCCCAAAGATTGTAATTCATATTTTTTACAGAATCCACAGCAAGGCAAAATCCAAAGAAAGCCCTTTTGAACAGTAGAGTTTTGAGAGCTTTCCAGAAATGTAGGTCAGTGCATGCCAATTTACACCATTACAGTACACAATAAAATAAGTATTGAATACTCCATTTTTCAAGTGTTTAATCATGTATGCTACCCATGATGCGATCAGGAACACTGTTAAAGCATTTATATGTTTAAGCACAGCATGCTACATAACCAGGCCAAAACCTTTCACATGAGCAATGTGGTTGTGTCTAGGGCACACTTTGGAGAGTTGTAGCTAGTTAACCTTGAAAGCTGTTGGTTATGAGAAAAAAGAAATAAACATAGGGCTGTTTGTTGTGACAAAGTGACTCATATGACAACAAAAGGCGCATCACATGTTTGCCAATATTACAAATGCTGATGCCATGTAGTGCAATCTCTTTCAAGAGTACACAAGATCAAAGATGTAAAGCTGCAGACATAATCTGTCTGCCAATACTCAGCATACTGAAAGAAAATAGCCATTCAAAAAAGTTGATGATTCTAGCATTTTAAATTGAAATGTATCGACAACCTGACACACTCCTTTACCTGTGTCCTTGCATAGAAATCCTCAAAGGCACCACCCCACCATTGCTCTGACATCCTCAGTTTCATCCAATACATTCTCACCAGTTTGAAACATGCTTCTATCTTGAATGTTGTTTACATCTGAGCATACCACCCTTCTTAATCATTGTGGTTTATGGTGTTAAATTCAAAAACTAAATTTTGAAAAACTAAAGTCTGCAAAATATGTTGGAAAACTTAACACAATTGAAATTCAAATGTGAAGAAAAGTTTAAACACATTGAAAAAAAGAAGCAACCAGTAAAGAAATAGTTAGGGGCCAGATAGTTAGGGGGGCAGGTCATATGATATGATAGGGCATTTATAACTCGCCTATACACAAGTGTTTCAAGGCGTGACGAGGCAAGGGAGGGGGAACAGAGGTAAGACAGAGACAACAATCTTCCTAGGCCAGGTGACATTGAGATTGCGCAAGTACAAGGGTAGAGGGGAAAGGGAAAGTGCGGGGTTGAGGGGACAGTGCTGTTCATGGGATCATCAGTAATACATGAATAGAATAAATAAAACAATAAGGTTGAAAGTGTGGCCAGCTTGTGGCACGTCCAGGAGTAAGTGCAGACATCAAGTGTCAATAGCTGGTGGGGGATGTAGGGATACGGAAACAGCCCCCAAGTGCATGGGTTGCCCGGAAGGCAGTGCAGGTGTGCAGCTGGTGGGGGAGGGGACCTGGGCCCGAGATCAGAGGGCAGCCAGGTGACCAATGCGGTTTCAGTCGGGAGTTCAGCAGGAGAGAGGAGGAGAGAAAGCAGAAGCAAAGAGGAAGGTCTTGAGGTGCTTCCAGAACTGGAGATGGTTCTCCTCAAGTTTCAGGGAGGCAGGGAGGCTGTTCCAGAGGGAGGCCCCAGCCGAAGAAAGAGATCTACCACCAACTCATTGCTTGGAGAAGCGACTGACTCTGAGAGAGTTGGAGGTGGATGAGCGAAGAGCTTGAGAGGTACGATATTCAGGAAGAGAAGATTTTGGATTGATGTTTACTCTTCTGATATCTGTGCCACTCACTGGGATGAGTATGCAGGGTCCCTGAGTGATCTTCACTCCACTTATATCTTTGCCCCCCACTGGAATGGGTATACAGGATTTTGGACTGGTTGTTACTCTTCTGAGATGATTACATGGGGAAGCATAGGGGATAATGGAACGGGTGTACCCTTATTTTAACATTAAAGGAAAACTCAGCCGGGTTAAACAGGTATATCCCCTCACTGAAATGCTGCAAAGAAAAAACATAGGGGTTGCATTTGTCAATTTCAGAGGGTCCTGCTCTCTGATACACACCTATTGGATACAGTCAATATGCTGGATCAGGGACTCGATTGTTGATAACCATTTTGTCAGAGGTTATTATTCTGAGCTACCTTACTTTGGCCATGAAAACTAAGGGTCTCATCATGATTTGGGCTGTATACTGGCAGTAAATGTGCTGGGATACCACCAAAATCAGTTAGCGTTACCACAAATAGGCCTGGCGGAATTTGAGCGGATCCTGAGTTGCAGTGGCGCTGTTAATCCCCATTTATTCTGAATCCATAGGACTCCATGGGGCTTTACAGCACTATTACTGCTGGCAGTAATAGCAACAGCGGTAATAGCTAGAGTTAAACCTTCCACTTTCCACCGAAACTCGGGATTGGGCGGAGCAGTAATGTGGTGGTAATAGCATTACTGCCACATTTTTACCACTCTGCCCAACCCTTGATGACGCCCTAAGTCTAAACCAACAACCCATTAACTCTTCACAGCTGACTTCCCCTGGTATCAAAGTGAAAAACTCCATGGTTCCAGCATTTATTTAAGTGGCTCAATAGAAGCACACATTTTCACTAAGTGTATACTGGGGTAGGTCAGAAGGAGAAGACAGACAATTATGTGCCATGTTTACAAGTATGTTATTTAAATATTAAAGAAAATGTCTATGTTTATGTTTATTATTTGATAATGCGCACAAAACCCAGGGGTAGCCGGGCGCAGCAGGTACAAGGTTTCTTAAGCTTAGGTTGCGTTCAAAGTATAAAAGACATAGCAAAACAATACATACATGTCAATACAGGAGATTGGAATGAGAAACTAACATGTTACAGTATTGAGAATGTGTACAAAGGTACAAAGGGTGAGAGCAGGATCATCTTAGACTGGGTTGCAGAAGTATCATGGCCGCTAGGTACCATGAAAATTATTTGTCGTTGGACGAGAGCCAGTTTTTTACCTTACTTATGAAGTTAGAGTAGGGTAAGTTAGCTCTGAGCGTAATGGGCAATGCGTTCCAGGCCTGGGCAGCTCTGACAGGGAAGCTTGCACCGCCCGCTTTGGAGCGTCTAAATCTGGGATTTTCAAGCAAGAAGTGGTTAGTGGCCCTGGTGTGGTGGCTAGATGATTTTCTGGTCAGTCTGGCCGAGATGTAGGGGGGGCTGTGTTGTTGAGCCCTTTGTGGGTGAGCGATAGTGTCTTGGGTAGGACTCTGTCACTGATTTTAAGCCAATGGTGGTCTTTCCTGATGTTGGAGATATGTGCTCTGCGGGGTATGTCAAGGGCTGCTCTAAGAGCGTTATTTTGAAGGATTTGCATTTTATTTATAATGGTTTTATTGGCTCGTGCATAGAGGGCATTGCAATAGTCCAATTTGGACATTACTAATGCGTTGGCTAGCATGATGCAGTTAGTTTTAGAGAGGTAGGGTCTACAGGTCCTGATTAATTTACAGGTGTACGCTGTGGAGGATGCCAGGGTGTTGACTTTTAAGAGATAGAGTGGAATCGAGGTAA
The DNA here is from genome assembly GCF_040938575.1 of Ambystoma mexicanum. Lineage (NCBI taxonomy): Eukaryota > Metazoa > Chordata > Amphibia > Caudata > Ambystomatidae > Ambystoma > Ambystoma mexicanum. The sequence goes on along the minus strand of NC_090935.1, from coordinate 727,196,821 downwards.
AAGCCTAGAGTTTTAACCTCAGTAGTGTGGGATGTTTTTATCCACGCATCCAAGCCCTACCTCAAAACTGTGCAGTACTGACATGGAAAACATCATGATGGCCAGAGCTTCCCAGAAAATGCACAGGGAAGTGCATGAAGAATAGGCTGCCACCCATTTTGCCGATGTTATGGGCACAGAAGGGCACTGCCTAAAACCACCATTGGACTACCCACACAGTAGTCTGAAACCATGGGGAATGGCAATGCTGATTGCCAAAAGCAAACCCATAACTGTTGGGAATTCATTTTCTTAAATCCCAAAAAGGGGTGCAGTACCAGTACTCACCACTATCAGAAAGCCGGCGTTTTAAAACAACACCAGATTTTACTTTTTTGTAGAAAACTGAATAAATGAACCCAAAGCAAGCCAAAGAAAGACTTACTGAGAGGTGGATCCAATGTAAAATTATATTCTGAAGTGACTTGAAGGTTTATAACAAGACTGGCTGAGCTGTGGATTTCAGCAGTTTAAGTAAATTTTGACTGAAAGACACTAAAAATCTAAATGTTTAAATTGACTGAGTGACCTACTTTTGAGTGTCACATAGGTTTCAATTGTTTAAATGTCATAGTTTTAAACTTAGAATCAGCATTCTAGCTGCATATGTAAAAATGTGTAGTTTTATTTGAATGCAGAAAACTGGGGGACAGAAATGACATGTAGCTAAAAACTGGCTTAAAGAGATTCCAATTTTGCCTGGCAACTACCCCCCATCAGGAGTGAAACTTGAGTCACAGCTGTGTTCCCAGGCCTATCTGCCTTTTGCTGGCCACACTAAGGATATGCCATCTCTCTGATAATTGAATTAAGGGGAGCCCCCACAGAATACAGGAGCTCTGAACAAAGCCCTGTCCTGACTCAGGCAAATGTTTTATTGGTGGGAGTCATACGTGGAGCTTCCTCCTGGAAGGACAGGGGAGGGGCACTGCCTGTGAGAGCAAGCTGGCTTGGCAGAACTGGAAAAAACAGAAATTCAACCTTGTGCTGGGGGGAAACCACACCCCTTTGGGGCCAGAACCTAACTCTAAAAAGATGGATCATTCATAGAGCGGACTTGTGAAAATTATTTAAATGATACCATAATTCTTGTGATTTTTCTGCCCACATTTTAAGACGTGTTAGGACCCGGTGGTATGTTCAGGGGGGTTTTAGCGGAAAAGAGGATATTACTCAAAATGTGTGCATGTGAAAAATCTGACACTTCATCAACTAATGTCCATACTCCTTGCGCACATGTGTGTAAATTTGGGTTAATGTCCGATATTGCAAAATCAGTTAAAAAGTGAAATATGTGCCATTTCTGAATGCAAGCCCCCAGGAAGAGCAGAGATTGAACAGGGGATACCTCCTGTGATATGTGATGGGTGCATGTAATTTTAAACAAATGTGTACCTGTGCAAATATGTTTTTTGAGCAAATATAGATTGTGTGTAAAGTTGACAGGGGTGGGTTCTCTGTACCATAAACAGACCTCATCATGATGACACTTCATTTCATTCCCCCAATCAAGTGGAAGCGGATGAAGTGGCCAATGACAAGGGGAGAGGGCTATGGCCTAGGAAGCTAGCCTCTCCACCCATTTTCAAAACACATAAAAGCAGACAGGCAGGACAGATAGAGACCTTCAAATCCATTTGCAGCTGGAAGCTCTGCCGGGAAAATCCATACTTTACCTCCTCAACCTTCAGAGAGCCAACATAGAGACTTCAAATCTATCAATATCCAGAGGCAGAGGCAGAGCAGAGCTGACCCAGACCACTGTTAGCAGAACCAGAGACCCAGACCAGACCAGCAGAGTAGAGCTGACCCAGACGCTGTGCGCAGACACCGTCCGGGGCGAGTGAAGAAAACCTGACCAGATCCGTGGCGAGGCCCATTCTAATTCAAGAATATAGTGTGAGTACCTAGCAGAACTGTGCAGAACCAATCTCTTAGTTAAAATAATATAATTCAATCTATTTTAATCTAAGTAGAACTGCCTCCTAACTGTCACCTGTCATTTGTAAAGCTGTCACCTGTCATTTTCTAGTTGCAAGCTGCACTTGTCTTTTTGAACTTTAAAATTTCAAATCTGAAAAACTACCTTTATTTAATCGCTCATATCTCCATGACCGTTTGTCCTAGAGACCTGCAGTAACTTTCCTCTGAAAGCTGGGAATCGTGGCTTAGAACTTAGCATTCCTACCCCTGATACTTTTGCCGCAATCGCGGAAAACGCACTCGCGAATTTACCACGATTTGCAAATTTCTCAACGTGTGAAAACAGCAGTTTTCTTGCTTCCGTTGCCAAAAATTCGTTTAACCTGCCAGTTACTCCTAGATCCTTGCTAAAGTGAGCCTGGACTAATATTAACTTGATAACACTCACCCTGAACCTCTAGAGGGAATTAAAAGCATTTTAGCATATTTTTCACTTCATTGCCAGCACATGTAAAAGCATTTTGGGCCTGTGTTTAAAACTCCGATCTGTAGTCTAAGCTTGCTGGGGTGAACTGAATTACATGTGATTGCATTTCTGAGAACTGTGTGCTTTCCTTCCATTTCCTTGCATTGCATAAAGGGGGGGAGGGGATTGCCAGAGAAAAGTGATTACATTGTTTTGTTGAAATCATAGAGTATTTTCTGTATTGCATTTTCATTCAACATTACATCCATCTGAACTTATATAAAGTATTCTCTACCACCTTATTCTTCCGTTCCTATTCACAAGTGTGCTAGTGCCAGACTACCCGTTATTGATTACTAATCAGATTAAGTGTGATATCCAATTATTAATTTATTATAAAGTGTGATATATATCTATATTGTTTAAATTCTCAAATAAATCTTTTAACTTGCAAAACAGAACTACTTCTTGGCTCAGTGGGGTCAGGGGGATTCCAATAGAGGGGTGTTATATAGGGGTAGTCATCCAGAACGCATGAACTGGACATAAAGATATCTCAATAAGGGTTTCCATTCAGTATCCCAGACTAGGCATTGACTTAGCTGTAGTGTTGAATTGAATCCTCTTACAAATTGGGGGCTCGTGCCGGACGTTTGGATTAGATCTATCACTTGTTCAGATTAATACAGTGTGCCAGCTGACCAGATACACATATCCGGTCGGATCACCACGCTGTGTTACGCTGTAAAGCACTCCTCAAAGGAACGCTCTAAGAAAAAGGTCTGTTTTGCAAAAATAAAATACTAATTTCTGTAAGTCAGAACAGAGACCAATCTCTAGAATGACGACCTTAGTAGACATGAAAATAGCCAGAGAGCACTTCTTACATAAGTTATTTGTGAGAGGTGAGTGGACTCATCAGGACCAGATGGTCTGGTTGCAGGCCATCACGCAACAGGTCACGGAAACAGGGTCAGATATATGGAGAGATCAGGGTCCCTTACATGTGGCCCTGAGTGAACTATACATGGCTCCTAAAGCTAAGGATGAACAAGACAAGATGGTTAGGATAGCGGCATACCTGTACCTATATATGGGAGACATGCAGGATAAATGTACTGAAAGCCAAGATCTGGCGAATAAGCGACAGATGGCGTTAGAGAAGGTCCAATCTGACCTGGTCTCTTCTGAGCAGAGGCTGCAGGGGAGCCAGGAGTCAGAAAATGAGAGTAGACAGCACATCATTAAAATAAAGAGGGATATGGACATCCTGCAACAGGAAAAGGCTGACCAGGATACCAGATTTCTGGCCTTGCAGAAGGAGTACCAAGAAGGTTTGGACTCCCTACTGCAGAGCCAGAAAAAGCTGGAGCAACAGTTAGACTTCAATAGGGCATGTGCTGAGCAGGTAGTCACCCTGCAAAGCCACCTAGATAGGGAGAAGGCAGAGAGCAATAAACTGATTTTGAAAGACCTGGATACCCAGGCAGAATTTGACCAGGAGCGCCAGAAAGCTGGTGCCTTCCAAAGGCAAAGGGACGACCTGGCGGCACAGATGCAGGCTCTTAGTCAGGAAAGGGATACCTTAGGCCAGGAAGTCTGCCACTTAAAAAGGAAATTGGAAGAAAATCACCTGGCCCACCAGGGACTGGGTGACCTCCAAAAAGAACACCAGGACTTGCTAGAGCACACCAGGAGGGTGGAGGATGCTCTGGCAAGACAGGAGCAGGCCAATAGGGACACAGCTCAGGAGGTAACCCTCCTGCAGCAAAGACTGGCCCAGTGCTCCAGGACCAATCAGGAAACGCAGAGAGAGAATGAGGCTCTCTGCCAGCACAATGATAGGCTCCAACAACAAGTAGCGATGCAGGAGAGACTGATAGAGTCTAGTAAGGCCTTAACTGAGGAACTGAAGGCGCAGGCTCTTGCATTGCAACAGGGAGCAGGGGCGGATAGAGATGAGGTTCGCTGGGAAAGAGAAACTCCTGAGCATAACCCCAGGAGCCCTAGTACCAGAGGTCTTTATTTCTCTCAGTCCCTGGACTCTGCCACCCCCATGTCCCCTGGCGCACATGAGCACAGGGCCACAGGGATGGCAGATTATTATCCAGCCAGAAGCATGGGGCTCATAGGCCAGTACCACCCAGGAATGGAGGGGCAGGCATCCGGGTATGGGCACCCAAGCACGGTGCAATTTGATGGGGAACCTCAGGTGAGTAGGCCCATTAAGGGCATCCTGAAAACCTCTGCCCAGTTAGGTCAGTGGGGGGGGTACCCATCAAATCCTGGCAGCAAGGAGGGATCTGAAGACTCGTCTGAGCGGTACAGGACACAGGAGACCAGGTCCCCACATTCTGCCAGCCATTTCCAGGCTCGCAGAATCCGGGAAAACCTGGAAGAACAGACGGGAACCTCTGGGAGCAGTGCCTCTGAGTCAGAAGATGAATGGACCAGGGTTACCTGGACCAAAAGGGCCAATAAGACAAAAAGGGCCTTGCTTAAGGACCCCTTACAGCAGATTAAGGCAATCAGGAGCGTCATCACGCCGTATCATAAGAATGCCAAGTATTCTGTTTGGGAGCACTTAGAGTTGTTTGAGCAAATGATGGAGACTTTCCATTTGAAGGACAGCCAAAGCTGTATCCAGTATGTAAAGTGGACATTCTCCCCAGAGTACTCCAGTTTCTTTGCAGGGCTGGAGGACCAAAATCATTCCAGGTGGTCCACCTATAGGGCGGCCATCTTGAAACATTTTTCTGTTCACAGAAATCCTCAAGAGGCTCGCAAGGCAGCCTACAATTTGCAAAGTGGGGAGGATCAGGCCCCACAAGAATTTGTGCAAGAACTGAAACATGCTTTTGCGCAGACCACCAGAAGGGTGCGCACAGACAGTAGAGAATTCATTAATACATTTTTTCATGCCTTGCCCAAATACATAATGACCCAGCTCGTGAGGGATTTTCACGAGAAAAGATCTTTAGACTGGGTCATTGAACAGGCTACCCGGATCTATGAGGTGCAGAAACCGGTAGATAGCAAAAGTAATGCCCAGAAAAACCCCAAAGCCAACAGCACCCCTGCTGCTGCCAAGGTGGCAGAGGTAAAGGTCACCCCCGTTTTGGATTTGGAGATAGGGGGGCCTAAAAACCTACCTGCACCTAATAATGCTAGGCCCAGAAGGTCCTCGGGCCAGGCACAGACAGGGAACCAGGGAGGCAGCCCCACAAATGGGGTCCCTCGCTCTCCTGATTATGTAAGTCCCCGTTACAAGGGAAATCGACCCATCCTGGGTTATGTGTGGACTCCTCCAGCCCAAGGGGGGCGATCCAGCCAAGCACCTAACCCAGGGAACTTCCCTCCCAACTTCCCACAGGAGGGCAGAAATTCTCCAGATCCTGGGCAGAACTTTTTCCCCAGGTATCCACCCAATTTCCAACCCCAAAATCCTCGACCCTTCTTTCCCCAATTCCCTGAGCCCAGACAACCGAATCCGGGAGAGGGGAGGCCAAGGGTGGAGGGGTATCCAAATCTTCCTAACCAGGGGTACTACCAAAGAAGGGATAGCTACCCTTCCCGGGATCAGCCCAGGGGAGAAAACAGGGCCCCGTATCAGCCTGAGCGGGTTTCCCAGTTAGAGCGCCAGGTTCAAAACATGGCGCGGGATCTGGGTCACATACTGAGGGCTCAGCAGAACCCTCAGATCGGCATGCCGGCGCAGAACGCACCCAACTCTGGACCTGGTGCTCCAGAACAATGACGGGGGCAGCACCCCGATAACTCACCGGTTCCCAGGGGCGAGGCACAAGGGGAAGGGGGGTGTAAAGCCTTGGAGGAAGCTTCCTTCCTCACTTGTAAACAGCCCCTGGAAACCCAGGAACCGGAAACAAAATCTCTTGCCCCTGATAGTCTGCCTCCTAAGGAGCAGAGGGGGGGGTAGGAGAAACAAAAGACCCAAACAGACTCAGTTTGAGGAGGAGGTACAGATCTTCCAATTTGAGGGAGAGGGATCCTCAGAGGATCCTGGGAAAAGGATCTTCTCCTTCAGAGAGGGGGGAACTCCTCCCAAAGAAAAATGGGTCCTTAGGGATGCAAATCCAGACTGGGGAGATGTGGAGACTGAGCTACCGCCGCCCACCATCTCATCCCAGAACCAACAGCAAGAAAATCCCCTGGTTCAAACCCATCCTGGTGACTGCCTCCAAAAAGGGGGGGGCGGCCCGGAACCGGAGCCAGGGGAACCCACAATGGCTCTGATCTCCAGTTGCCAACTTTTTCTTTCAGATTCCCAAGGCTCTCCACAGAATTCTGCCCAAATCTCTTCGCTAGCGATGTCCAAAACCAGAAAGTTAGCCCACCAGTTGTCCAAAAATGTGCATTATCTGTGCCCCCTTGAGGAGAACGAGGGAAGATACTATGCCCCGGTACAAGTACAGGGGCAGGGGACAATTTTGGCACTGGTGGACACGGGATCTCAAGCTACCCTTCTGTCCAGAAGGGCCTTTGATGAACTGAATGCAGGAAGGGGAGAGAATTACCAAATTCCTCTCACCTCTCTTCCTGGACAACTGCAGAACTTTGACGGGAAGGAAATTCCCGTTGAGGGGACTGCAGACTTGGACATTAAGATCGGGCGACACAAGGTGAAACACCCGGTCATAGTAGTGACTCCAGAGGGCACCCCTTGTTTACTGGGGAATGACCTCCTGAGAAGGTTGTCACCCCTAATAGATTGTGTAAACAAGGTCCTCTGGACCCAGACTAGCCGACCAATAAAATTAAAACAGAGTGTCAACCATGTTAGTTTAAACGGCACCTCTCACATGGTTGAACAAAAACCTGACCAAGTAGAATTTCACTTCCAGAATAGCCAAATTCCAGACGTGACAGTAATAGCAGTAGGACAACAGACTGGTGATGGAGGGTCCTCTCTATTTCTGAAAATCAACCTTCCTTCCAGTCTAAAGTGGTACTCCATGCTGGAAGGAAACACTCTGAGATTCTATACTAATCCACAATCAGAAACTCCCACTCCTATAGTCCAGAAAGATGTGAAATCAGCTCAGAGCCTGGCTGATATTCAGCAAATTGGAGAGCAGTTGTTCATCCCTGTTCAGTTAAATGATGGGAAGGACTCTGTTCTCGCTCGAGTGTGTGTGAACAACGGTAAGAGCTTCATCAGCGAAGCCATGTTCCGCCAACTCCCAAAAGATCCAGCCATTCCCACATTCAAACTGGTAGACAAATGGGAAATGGACCTGGAAGCACCTAATTCCAAACATCTCCTGCCAAGCAGTGTATGCTCAAAATCTCCATTGGCAACAAGAGCATAGTCCACAATTGTTGGGTCGTGCGAGACGTCCCTGCCGCCTTTTACTTAGGCAGTGACATTCTCAATCGCTTTGCCATTAGTTTGGACCTAATAAACTTCAAAGCTTGGTCCCGATTAGCGGATAATCCCATGGGCTTTGATGATCCAGAAAAAGCATTTAGGTCAGCTCAATTGCTACCTTATGCAGTTGAAATTCAGATCAAAGAGGAAGTCACCATCCCAGAAAGGACCCGACAATTCTCCCTGGAAGTGAAAGTTAAAAGAGGACAATATTTGAAAAACCCTGATGCTTACATACATCTAAACGCTTCTCTCCAACAGCAAGGGTTGGGGGTAAACCCAACACCATTAGTCAACATAGAACATGACACCATTCTAATAGAGGTGGATAACAGCGACTTAAAGAGTATTACTCTAGCCGCAGGCACCATTATTGGAATGGCGGTTGATGACCGACATTTTTACATAGATTTAGGTAATGAACCTAATCCCAATCCCCAAGGACTGCTTTGACAGTGACAGTGATGACAATACAACACCAGACAGGATTTTTACCCGGCATGGGGGGAACTTCCTGGTGTACACTTCTTGCCCTTATGGTAAGGAAGATGTGACTTGTGACTTCAGGAGGGATGAGGTGATTTTCCAAGTCCATGAGGGCTGCCTTTCCCACCTGAAGCCTCCAGTCCAAATCAGCACTCTGACCAGGGACTTCTCCACCCAGCTGGAGGAGGCAGCTGAAATAGCCAAACCAGAAGTCTTTCCAGGCTTCAGGCAGATGGTGGAAGAGAGAGTCAACCTAGCTGATGCCTGTGTGACTCTGGAACAAAAGCAAAAGTTGAAACAAGTTTTCTTGGATTTCCAAGATCTCTTTGCGGTAGACTCATATGACTGTGGTCGCACTGACATCCACACAACAACAATCCCCACAGACCCTGGCATGACTCCTGTGTTTGTGAAGCAATATCGCTTGCCTCTCGCATCAATGGAGTCCCTTACTGAAATAATTAAGAACCTTGAGTCCCAGGGAATAATCCGTCCAGTCCACAGCACCTTCAATAATCCGGTGCTGGGAATATTGAAGCCAAACGGCCAGTGGAGACTCTGCGCCGACCTAAGGGAGCTCAACAAACGGGTCCATACTTCCCGATGGCCTCTGCCCTACATTGACCAAGGGCTGGCTCAGATCCAGGGGTCACAGGTATTCACTGCAATAGACCTGACCAATGGATACTGGACTGTGCCTGTCAGTAGGGAGGACCAATACAAGCTTTCTTTTACCTTTGGGGGCCAGCAATACACATGGACTCGGACTCCCTTCGGATACCTCAACTCCGGCAATGAATTCAACATTTTCCTACATAAGGCCATGCCCGACCTGGGTGCGAGGGGTAACCTGGCTTATGTAGATGATGTTCTCATCAAAAGTTCATCTGTGGAGGAACACATAGCGGAGATCCGTTATGTTCTGACGCAGTTGAGGGCCGCCGGAGCAAAACTTTCCTTTCAGAAAGCACAGTGGTGTAGAACCCGTGTTAATTTCTTGGGGCATGAGATTACTCCCCAGGGTCTCTGTCCCCAGGAAAAGAAAGTCGAAGCACTTCAGAAACTGAAAGACCCCACAACTCTGCGGGAACTAAGGAGCCTACTTGGACTGACTAATTACAGCAGAAAGTTCATTGAGGGCTACGCAGAGATCACCAGACCCCTGATTCATCTCCTGAAGGGGGGGGTCAAGTGGGAATGGGGTCCAGAACAATCCGAGGCAGTAAGACAACTCAAAAGAAGCCTCTCACAAGCGCCTTGCCTAGCTTACCCTGTCAGAAACAAGGAGTTCTTCCTGGAGACGGGGTTCTCTAATACGTGCTTGACGGCGGTATTATACCAAAAGCATGACAAGGTCAATAAAGTAATCTCCTATGCGAGCAAAACTTTATCCTCTGTGGAGGAAAAATTCAACGATTGTGAGAAGGCACTCCTGGCAACGGTGTGGGCATTGAAGAATTACCGCCCGTTTATCCAGGGGGAACACATCATAGTGGAGACTCCACACCAGCCTCTGCAATATCTCCAAAGTGACAGAATCCGGGCCGGAAATGTGAGTAATTCCCGAATTACTTCCTGGATTCTGTCAATGCAAGGCTTTCCTGTGGAGGTCAGATATGGCCAAAACAAGAAGAGTCCGCTCGCGCAAGGTCTGGCTGACTTGCATGATTGTGCCAGAGAAAACTGTCTCGAGGACGAAAGTCTAAAAATCAAGGACAACATGGAGGCATACCTTAATTCCCCACACAAAGTCTTTGAAGAAGACAAGTGTGAGGGAATGCCCACTGTCTATGTGGATGGATGCTCTTACCATGTTGACAACAACGGGGAGAAAGAACTGGTGACCGGCGTAGGGAATGCATGGGTGAATGAGTCCCCAGAACCCTCCGCTGGATACAAAATTGGTCCCCGAAGTAGTCAGGTGGCAGAATTGATGGCTGTGCATCAAGCCATCCTCACTGCTGTCCAGCATCAACTCCACGAACTGGTCATAATCACAGATTCGGATTATGTACGGAACGGGTTCGTGGAGCACCTGGTTAATTGGAAAGCCAGAGGCATGTTATGTGCTAACAACAAACCCTTGAAACATGGGAAGTTGATCCAAAACATTGATGATCTGGTCACCTCGAATGAGATGACCATCTATTGGAAAAAGATCAAGGGTCATTCCAAAGTAGAGGGACCAGACAAAACTGGAAATGACTTAGCTGATGAGCTGGCCAAAACCGGGGCCATCCAAGGGGATCTAATTGAGATTGAGTCCCTGTTGGGGGAAATCCAGGTCACTGCTATCACTAGGTCCCAGACAAATGCTCACAACGACCTTTCAATTGCACAATGGAGTAAGGAGACCCCTGATGCTGATTTGATTACAGCTCAGAAGGGGGATCCAATTATTGGTAAGTTTTACCAACACCTTGAGGACCCTGAGAACTTTCCCCTGACGGATACCGATTACATTGGGAAAGAGGACCTAAGGGTGTTGATGAAATGTCCAAAAATGTTCCGGATCCAAGACGGTTTGCTGGTAAGGAAATCCAAAGCTGGCCACGATCAGTGGGTGGTTCCTACCTCATTCCGAAGCCTGATGTTAAGTCACGCCCATGATGCGGCCACCGCCGGTCATAGGGGGTTTCACACAACATTGGAAATCTTAAGAGAGGTTGCATACTGGCCACACATGGGGCAGGACCTCGACCAATACTTGAAGGGGTGTCTTGTGTGTGCACAATTTCAGCCATCATCCCTCACGCACCGTGCACCTCTCCAAAAGAGGGGGATGACACTGCCATGGTCAGATTTACAAATCGACTTTGTAGGCCCTGTGATTCGCTCTGCTAGGGGGAATAAGTACATGTTGACTGTGACATGCTTGTTTACCAAGTGGGTGGAATGTCTCCCAGCCCCAAATTGCAAGGCAGAAACTGCAGCTGCCCTGATGATTAACCACATCTTTTCCCGTTTTGGTCTACCTCAAAGGATTGAGTCAGACAGGGGTAGCCACTTCACCAGTGAAGTAATGACAAAGATGTGGGAGATACTGGGGGTCAAAAGGAAGTTGCATATTGCTTACAGGCCAGCTTCTTCTGGGGCAGTAGAGAGATATAACCGAACCATTGTGAGCATATTAAAGAAGTTTGTGGCGGATTCTGGGCCAAGTTGGGATATCCGATTACCTCTGGTCCTAATGGCCATCAGATCTACCCCTTCATCTGCAACCAAAATGTCACCATTTCAGTTGATGACTGGACGCAAGATGGTGCTTCCTCAGCATTTGCTCTACAGGACCCAAGAGCAGACACTGATAAATGCCTCCACTACTCATGAGTATGTGGAGAATTTAAGGAAACACCTCCAACATGCTTTTGCTTATGCTCAGCGGAATCTAGAAAGATCAGCTGATAGCATGAAGACCCACTATGACCTGAAAACTTCCAGGAAGGAATATCAGGTGGGGGACCGGGTCTATCTATACAACTTCCAAAGAAACCAGGCAAAACAGCGGAAATTCTTGCCTACATGGAAGGGACCCTTTGAGATCATCGACAAGATCTCCCCTGTGGCCTACAAAATCCACATCCCCAAAGGTCCTTTGGCAGCGGGGGAAGACAAGTGGGTCCACATAAACCAGTTGAAATGTCGCCATCCCAGGCACACTCTGCAACAACTGGAGGAATCCTCTGGAATCCTAGCGGGTACTGTCTCAGACTAATTCAGTTCCAACCATAAAACATACCACATCTAGTCTCTAAAATATTGTGATTTGCATGAAACTGTCTCTTAGTTATACTGTTTTTTTTTCAAAATAAGAATGTAATGTTTCGTTATGATGAAATGCATATGCTGCCCCACTATCTCAACAGTGGTGGAAGAAATGTCCATGAATAGGTATTGCCACTCTTCCTTTGTCGTCCTAGGAGAAAGAAAACCTTGAGACGGGCCAAGGAGGACGATCCGGAGACCGGGAGCAGAGACGCAACGGGCCCAGGGTACCGCCCAATATTCCCATCAGGACCGGCGAGGAGAACCGATCGATCCGACCAGATGGAGAAAAAGATGCTGAACTGTGCCATCTATTGGAAGAAGATGAGGAAACATCCCAGGTCTTGCGAGTCCCATTAGTGAAATAGAATGGCCATCGCAAGAGGGGGGCTTGTGGGATGTTTTTATCCACGCATCCAAGCCCTGCCTCAAAACTGTGCAGTACTGACATGGAAAACATCATGATGGCCAGAGCTTCCCAGAAAATGCACAGGGAAGTGCATGAAGAATAGGCTGCCACCCATTTTGCCGATGTTATGGGCACAGAAGGGCATTGCCTAAAACCACCATTGGACTACCCACACAGTAGTCTGAAACCATGGGGAATGGCAATGCTGATTGCCAAAAGCAAACCCATAACTGTTGGGAATTCATTTTCTTAAATCCCAAAAAGGGGTGCAGTACCAGTACTCACCACTATCAGAAAGCCGGCGTTTTAAAACAACACCAGATTTTACTTTTTTGTAGAAAACTAAATAAATGAACCCAAAGCAAGCCAAAGAAAGACTTACTGAGAGGTGGATCCAATGTAAAGTTATATTCTGAAGTGACTTGAAGGTTTATAACAAGACTGGCTGAGCTGTGGATTTCAGCAGTTTAAGTAAATTTGGACTGAAAGACACTAAAAATCTAAATGTTTAAATTGACTGAGTGACCTACTTTTGAGTGTCACATAGGTTTCAATTGTTTAAATGTCATAGTTTTAAACTTAGAATCAGCATTCTAGCTGCATATGTAAAAATGTGTAGTTTTATTTGAATGCAGAAAACTGGGGGACAGAAATGACATGTAGCTAAAAACTGGCTTAAAGAGATTCCAATTTTGCCTGGCAACTACCCCCCATCAGGAGTGAAACTTGAGTCACAGCTGTGTTCCCAGGCCTATCTGCCTTTTGCTGGCCACACTAAGGATATGCCATCTCTCTGATAATTGAATTAAGGGGAGCCCCCACAGAATACAGGAGCTCTGAACAAAGCCCTGTCCTGACTCAGGCAAATGTTTTATTGGCGGGAGTCGTAAATGGAGCTTCCTCCTGGAAGGACAGGGGAGGGGCACTGCCTGTGAGAGCAAGCTGGCTTGGCAGAACTGGAAAAAACAGAAATTCAACCTTGTGCTGGGGGGAAACCACAGCCCTTTGGGGCCAGAACCTAACTCTAAAAAGATGGATCATTCATAGAGCGGACTTGTGAAAATTATTTAAATGATACCATAATTCTTGTGATTTTTCTGCCCACATTTTAAGACGTGTTAGGACCCGGTGGTATGTTCAGGGGGGTTTTAGCGGAAAAGAGGATATTACTCAAAATGTGTGCATGTGAAAAATCTGACACTTCATCAACTAATGTCCATACTCCTTGCGCACATGTGTGTAAATTTGGGTTAATGTCCGATATTGCAAAATCAGTTAAAAAGTGAAATATGTGCCATTTCTGAATGCAAGCCCCCAGGAAGAGCAGAGTTTGAACAGGGGATACCTCCTGTGATATGTGATGGGTGCATGTAATTTTAAACAAATGTGTACCTGTGCAAATATGTTTTTTGAGCAAATATAGATTGTGTGTAAAGTTGACAGGGGTGGGTTCTCTGTACCATAAACAGACCTCATCATGATGACACTCCATTTCATTCCCCCAATCAAGTGGAAGCGGATGAAGTGGCCAATGACAAGGGGAGAGGAGTAGGGCCTAGGAAGCTAGCCTCTCCACCCATTTTCAAAACACATAAAAGCAGACAGGCAGGACAGATAGGGACCTTCAAATCCATTTGCAGCTGGAAGCTCTGCCGGGAAAATCCATACTTTACCTCCTCAACCTTCAGAGAGCCAACATAGAGACTTCAAATCTATCAATATCCAGAGGCAGAGGCAGAGCAGAGCTGACCCAGACCACTGTTAGCAGAACCAGAGACCCAGACCAGACCAGCAGAGTAGAGCTGAGCCAGACGCTGTGCGCAGAGACCGTCCGGGGCGAGTGAAGAAAACCTGACCAGATCCGTGGCGAGGCCCATTCTAATTCAAGAATATAGTGTGAGTACCTAGCAGAACTGTGCAGAACCAATCTCTTAGTTAAAATAATATAATTCAATCTATTTTAATCTAAGTAGAACTGCCTCCTAACTGTCACCTGTCATTTGTAAAGCTGTCACCTGTCATTTTCTAGTTGCAAGCTGCACTTGTCTTTTTGAACTTTAAAATTTCAAATCTGAAAAACTACCTTTATTTAATCGCTCATATCTCCATGACCGTTTGTCCTAGAGACTTGCAGTAACTTTCCTCTGAAAGCTGGGAATCGTGGCTTAGAACTTAGAACTGCATTCCTACCCCGGATACTTTTGCCGCAATCGCGGAAAACGCACTCGCGAATTTACCACGATTTGCAAATTTCTCAACGTGTGAAAACAGCAGTTTTCTTGCTTCCGTTGCCAAAAATTCGTTTAACCTGCCAGTTACTCCTAGATCCTTGCTAAAGTGAGCCTGGACTAATATTAACTTGATAACACTCACCCTGAACCTCTAGAGGGAATTAAAAGCATTTTAGCATATTTTTCACTTCATTGCCAGCACATGTAAAAGCATTTTGGGCCTGTGTTTAAAACTCCGATCTGTAGTCTAAGCTTGCTGGGGTGAACTGAATTACATGTGATTGCATTTCTGAGAACTGTGTGCTTTCCTTCCATTTCCTTGCATTGCATAAAGGGGGGGAGGGGATTGCCAGAGAAAAGTGATTACATTGTTTTGTTGAAATCATAGAGTATTTTCTGTATTGCATTTTCATTCAACATTACATCCATCTGAACTTATATAAAGTATTCTCTACCACCTTATTCTTCCGTTCCTATTCACAAGTGTGCTAGTGCCAGACTATCCGTTATTGATTACTAATCAGATTAAGTGTGATATCCAATTATTCATTTATTATAAAGTGTGATATATATCTATATTGTTTAAATTCTCAAATAAACCTTTTAACTTGCAAAACAGAACTACTTCTTGGCTCAGTGGGGTCAGGGGGATTCCAATAGAGGGGTGTTATATAGGGGTAGTCATCCAGAACGCATGAATTGGACATAAAGATATATCAATAAGGGTTTCCATTCAGTATCCCACACTAGGCATTGACTTAGCTGTAGTGTTGAATTGAATCCTCTTACAGTAGCCACCTTGATTGTGTTACCATCTATGTTGAAATTGCGATAGTTGGGACTCAGTTTTTTTAGGTTGGAGTCGGAACCCAAGATCAGTATCTCAGTTTTATCGTCATTTAGACAGAGGCCGTGGGAGGCCATCCACGCCTGAATGAGGAGGTAAATTTTGTTTACTAGCGCTGTGTCTTCGACAAAGTTGCCTGAAAGTGGTATGAGAATCTGCGTATCGTCCGCATAATTTGTATAGGTTACCCCTAACCTGTCAAGTTTGTCGAAGAGAGGCTTAGTAAAGATATTATACATTGTCAGGGAGACACATGAGCCTTGTGGGACACCACAAGTGATCTGGATTGGGTCCGCTGCTGCTAAGGGGGAGAACACTCTCATCGTGCGGTTAGATAGGAAGGATTGTACCCATGCTATAGCTTCACTTGAGAAATGGGCGGCAGACGCTAAGTGATTGCATAATACTGCATGATCCACCAGGTCAAAGGCCGCTGATAGGTCAAGGAGGAGGAGCATAGCTGTACTACCTTTATCCTTCAACTCGTCGATTTGTGTCTTGAGGTCGATAAGGGCCGTTTCAGTACCGTGCAGTGGTCTGAAGCCAGATTGCCGTGAACCTAATAGTTGGTGTGACTCCAAATAGTTTTGGATTTGGAGGTAGGCTACTCTGTCGATGATTTTAAGGAGAAATGGGACCGTAGTAGTGGGTCTGTAGTTCGTGGGGATTGCTGGGTCGAGTGTCTGTTTTTTGAGTAGGGGCAGTATCCAAGATTCTTTGAGGTTTGTAGGTAAGGTACTTGTGTTGAAGGAAGCGTTGATGAGTTTTGAGATGAAGGGTGCTAAATCTCTGGCTGCATCCTTGATGATTTGCGCAGGGCAACTGTCGCCTTGGCAGTTTGATGGTTTAAGGGATAGAATGACCTTTTCTGTTTCCCGTATGGAGATGTTAGTAAACCTGAAGTGTTTGAAGTTGCTTTGGGTGGATGTGCTGGGTATCTCTTTTAGGGGGGTGGTGTGAGTTCCGCTAGGGCTCAAGGAGGCTTTTTTCTTAGCAATTTTAGATTGAAGGGTTGTGATTTTATTTGCTAGGGCATTTTGGATGCTGGTGCACCAAGATTTGTCCTTGGGGCCATTGTCTGTAGGGGCAATTGGGTTTTCCAATTCACAGAGAATGGTGAAGAGCTCTTTGGAGTTCGAATTGGCTTTACTGATTCTATCATTGAATGAGTCTTTTTTGGTTTGAATTATTTCCTTCTTGTATTTATTGGCAAAGTTGGCAAGTGTGGTTCTGTTATCAGCAGAAGGAGTATGTCTCCAGATGGCTTGGAGTTTGCGTTTTTGGATGCGCATTTCTTTGAGATGAGGGGTGAACCAGGAGTTAAGATGAGTTACACGTTTACTTTTATGGAGTTTGATAGGGGCAATCAAGTCTAGAGTTTTGGCCATGGAGTTGTTGAATGACTCAACTAGCTCGCTAGGGTTAGATTCATTGGAGCTAGCTGTGAGAGCTGGTAGGAGAATTGGGAGTAGTTTATCAGCTGTGATTTCTTATTTGCTTCTCGTTGGCATGGGGGGTGCTATTTTATTCTTGTTAGGTTTGAGAGCCTCAATGCTGGCTGTGAAGCATATAAGATAGTGGTCCGTCCATATTTGAGGTAGAATACTGGAGATAGTGATTTTCAGTTATGGTTGGCTATCCAGTCTAATGTGCGTCCTTTTATGTGGGTAGGAGCTAGGACATTTTGGGTAATGTTATGATTGACTAGAATGGATTGGATCAATTGGGCTTGTTTGTCTTCAGCGTCATTAAAGCCCAAGTTAAAGTCGCCTAGTAAAAGGAGCTGGGTGGAGTCTTTAATGCTGTTGGTGAGGAGGCTGGACAGGTCTTCCTCAAAGTTGCCTAGTGGGCCTGGTGGTCTGTACACTAAAAGTATCGTTAGTGTGCTATTGTTTGAGATCGGTATTTTAGCTGATAGCAGTTTGCACGATGTGATTACAGGGTGTGGGGTGAGTCTAGCAGCTAGCTGCCTTTTGGTTATGATGGCCAGACCGCCTCCTCTAGTGTTAGGTCGGTCGACTCTTAGGATGTTGTAATTGTCCAGTATGGCAGTCATGAGGGCAGGGCCGGCTGCATCATGGAGCCAGGTTTCAGAAACAGCAAGGATATCTAAGTTGTCCATAGCCAGTACATCAGCTATTTCAGTGTTGTGTGCTATAAGGGACCTAGCATTGATAAGGGCTCCTAATAATGTAGGAGTTGTAGTGGTGTCTCTAGCAGATCTGGGATTATGGTGGTTGGGTCTCCTTTGTTTGTAGTATGGGTCATCATGAGGTTCAGTGCGATTTATTGCTGAGTCAAGGAAGTTAGGGTAAGTGGTAATAGAGGTACGTGTAGGTACCGGTGGGCTGGTTCTTTTATTTTTGATGTCATAGAGTCGTGGCAACCTGGCTCTAAGTCGCAGGTTTCTATCTTGCAAGATGCAAGGTATAGAGTTGGTGAGGGCCATTGTTATGGTGATAGTTAGAAGAGTCCAGGCTAGGGACCCGAGTGTGTGAGAGGAGCAGGTCTTAGCAGCGTGCATGTTGTGAAAGTGGCTAAGTGGCAGGGTAGCGCCTGCATTGGGCAGGCCCGGTAGGGACTGGAGTGCAAATGTACTATCGCGGAGGCTGCTAGATTGGGTGATCCTGTTAGTGTCTATAGGGCAGACATGCTACCGCAGGGCATCTGGCTTGGCGAGTCCTAATCGTGGCTACCATGCATACAAGCTGCGACAGGGCGCCTAAATTTAGGAGTCCTAATCAAGGCTAACAATGCATACATACTACGACATGGCACCTAGGGTTGAAAGTCCTAATCATAGCTAAAAATGCATACATACTACAACATGGCACCTAGGATTGAGAGTCCTAATCATAGCTAACAATGCATACATACTACAACATGGCACCTAGGATTGAGAGTCCTAATCATGGCTAAAAATGCATACATACTACAACATGGCACCTAGGAATGAGAGTCCTAATCATAGCTAAAAATGCATACATACTACAACATGGCACCTAGGATTGAGAGTCCTAATCATAGCTAAAAATGCATACATACTACGACATGGCACCTAGGATTGAGAGTCCTAATCATGGCTAAGATGCATGCCTGGTTGGGCACAGTACAATTGTGGTGGCATCTAGAATAGAGGTATTGCAGTTGGGTGGTGGGTCAGCAATTCTACAGGTAATTGGACTGCAAGTCATCAACTCACGAGACAGTTAGGCACATAGCAATTATGATAGTATCTAGGTACAAAAATACACCGTTTGGGCAACAGATCAGCAATTCTACGGGCAGTAGGTCTGCAAGTCAGACGGTCAGAGGGCAGTAGGGTACAGAGCAATTATAGTAACATCTAGATTCAACATACTGCGTTTGGGATATGAATCAGTGATTTTATAATGCAGTCGGGCGTGATGAGGGAAAGTTTAGGTAACGCACACGCGCGTGACTTGTAGGCTAGTTTTAGTGTCGTAGTTGAGTACAATGCGCTGGTATCACCCGAGGGAAAGCGGGGTGCCACAAGTGGGTGGGAAGCCCATGGAGTACCAGGGTATTGAGCAGGCGTAGTAGGCTGGGCAAAAGTGTTACAAAGTGGTGATGTGCTAAAGAGGTTGTTGGTTGCAGCAGATCAGGTCAGTTTGTGGGAGAAGTTGATCAAATCGGGCCACTATGCTGCAGTAAAGTTATAGACCCAGGGTGTTACCTTAGAGGGCGGGTGTTGGAGGTCCAGGGGTTCTGGCAGACGGCAGAGTCGGCAGTAAACAGACTGGGAACAGGCACCGGCCTTGTTCTCTCTGGCCTTGGTGGATGAGGGCCGGCTTCGCCTGCCAGCGGCCAATGGATGAGGTAATAGCCTCAATGGCCAATCAGCACGGCTGGTGCTGCTGCTGGGTGCCTGGTAAGGCACAGATGGTTTAGGCCATGGATAAGGCAGCCATCTTGGAGAGGGGTACCGCGTGTACCTTGGAACTGGCGCTGGGGGCAAAGCAGACTCCTTCAAGTGCCAGGCGGGTGCAAGGCTGCACAGGGCACGGATTCCTAGATGGGAATCCCAACATCAGGTATAGCAAGGATGTTGGCGAAAGAGAATCGGGGCTCAAGCAAATTGTCGGGAAGTAGCGCAGAGGGGCGGCGCTTACCCGCGTGCATCAGCTGGGCTGCAGTGCACTCCTCTGCGTTTCCGCTGCTCCTGCAGTGTCCGGGCCCTGCATGTGGAGCTCCTGCTCCTCGGCTGGAGCAGGAGCTCTCCTTATGCTAAGGGTTTCACTACCTAACATAACTAAACTAGAGTGCAAGTGATAAGTGAGAAAGTGCAAAGTAAATATTCTTGTGTTCTGTCCGAAAAGCGAAGCCACTGTAGCCCTACCACTAAGACAAAAACAACAAAAGACCAGAAGAATGGGTCCCTTCTCCTGGGATGCATTTCAGCACAGTTAATTTTGTCAAGATATTTTCAAATAGTCTCTGGCTATTCCTCGTAATATCCCTTTTAGTTCCATCAAGTGTTCTTCCCTGGCCCTTCTATACTTGTTCTCGGCACTCTTTAGACTCTTTGTCTACAAACTGAGAAATGTAGACAAAGTCTCTGTTTGGCTCTTGTTTATTCTGTACTCTTGGCCTTCACTAGGACAACTATGATGAACATCTGTACGACTCCCACACTTTTGGTACTCTCGCCAACTATGGAGATGGGTATAGAGGGCCCCTGAATGATCATCAATCTGCTTATACCTTCGCAATTCAAAGGGACGAATGTGTAGGATTTCAGAGTGATTTGCACACTTCTTATATCTTTACCACTCACTGGGACAAGTATTCTTACTCTCTGAGTGGTCTTCACTCTTCTTATGTCTTTGCCCCTCACTGGGATGAGTATGCAGGATTTCATAGGGAGTTTTACTCTTCTGATATCTGTCCCATTCAATGGGACGAGTATGCAGGGTCCCTGAGTGATCTCCACTCTTCTTTTATCTTTGCCCCTCACTGGAATGAGTATTAAGGATTTTGGATTGATATTTACTCTTCTGATATCTGTGCCACTCATTGGGACTAGTATGAAGGGTCCCTGAGTGATTTTCATTCCACTTATGTCTTTGACCCTCACTGGAATGGGTATGCAGGATTTTGGAATGGTTGTTACTCTTCTGATATATTTTCCACTCACTGGGATGAGTAAGCAGGAGCCGTGAGTTACTTTCACTCTTCTGCTATGTCTGCACATCACTGGTACAAATATGCAGTACCGCTGAGTGATTATCTACGCCTCACTCCCTGGTCTCCTGCTGCCTCTTTACCTGTAGTAAAGAGTATGCAGGATTTATGAGTGCTTTTCACTCTTCTGATATCTTTGCAACTCACTGGTACAAATATGCAGTACCGCTGAGTGATTATCTACGCAGCACTCCCTGGTCTCCTGCTTGCCTCTTTACCTGTAGTGTCAGGGGTCAACGGATCAGCATTCTTTACTTCTTTTCTGTACTCAGCTAGGATGGTTTTCTGGTTTCTCTTTCTCGCTGCTTCTGACAAGCTTTGCTGTGTCTTGATGGCATTGCCAAAAAAGGCATTTCTCCTAGTTTCCCTTCTACGCCATCACCTCATTCCTTCGGTTCTCGGGTTGCAGCCCTCTTGCATATTCAGACCACCTCAGATCTGTTCCTGGCATGGAGTTTCTCTGGCACGCCGACATGAGTACTCTCCTTCGGCCCCACTTGGACGTCCCTCCAGGGACTTTTAAAAACATGGTCCTCTCAGTTGGTCAGGCAGTGTACCGCTGTCACTTCTTCCGTGTAGCTGTTTTCAAGGGCCTGTAGCACATTCTCCCTTGGTTTCCCAGCCTTTTTGATCTGGCCAGTTCGAAGCTCCCAGGCTTCACTTCCTGCTTCTCTGAGACCACCTCTTTTTATGATGCACTGCTGTGGCCTCCCCAGCTTCTCAGGAATGCCATAAAAAAAAAGGAATGCCCTTCCTTTGTCATTGTGACACATTCATCATACCACTTGTCAGCTTCTTCATCTGAGTGTTTAATAGACATGCACTCCATTTTTCTCCTACATTCTTGCTTGTCACATTAACAGGTTTCTCTTCTGGAATAACATTTCAGTAGTATATGTAAGAAGAGTTTGGATATTTGTTTGTCGGTAGTGCAGTTTTGGACTGCAGGGGATAATATGAAGGGAGTTCCTCATTGGAAAGGGAGTCCTTATGCCCAAGTGTGGAGTTTCTCTGTGTGATTATTGCATAGAGTGGTCACCTCCCTAGCCTCACATGCAGGGGCTCCCCCTCGGGTCAAGTGACTGAATCCCTCGATTCATCACACTACACCTACAGGAATGCAGGTGCTACATTTTTACCCTGTACCGATAATGCTCCCACACAGACCTGATTCATTTCTTATTGTTGAATAACACTATACATAAACTCTTCTTCAACATTGTATCAGTGGGTGACTAGCCCTCCCCATTCTTTAGTTTGGTCGTACATGGTGCAATTTACTGATGTATCTTTTTTACACATAAATGTTACATATTTACTGTTTATCTTAAGTTCTTTCTTTAACTTGGAGGGCTGTTATACTTGCACCACTCAAGGCCTATGGCTGTGTGGCGTGCTATAACAATTTTAAAAAAAGTCATAAATACGTCTCTCTAATGTATAACATTTGGTTTGATTCAATCCATTTCGGTTTGTTTCTAGGAAGTATTTAATTTTCCAGCCTGATCATGGTGTCCTGTTTCTATTTCGGTTTCCATTCTTTCCTTGTGATGGAAGTATTCATGGTTTCACCACTGAGGAGATTTTAACTGTATATTTTCAAACTATAAAAATTATAAGAAAAACAAAAGTTGTTTTTTTATTTTTATAAGAAAGAACATTTATGAGTACAGAGTGGAAATATAAATTAAACGAAAAGTGGTAGGGCTAGGGTAACATTTATTCTTGAAGTGCACAAAGCAAACATGGCTATGAATTTGCATTTTTTAATCGAAAGACAGACTGATGGAAAGTATATAAAAACTAGTTTGCAAATTCTCAGTTAAAGACTTATATAGAAAACAGGTAGCCAATGTATCATTGATGTTTTGGATACAAAGGTTCACCCACTTAGTGATGAACTAAACTCACTTGGAGGGACAGACTCTAAAATGCATGCTCTCCATGATTTCAAATTGACGATTGCCACCAATATGCTGAACTGACTCTTTCTTCATCAACTTCAGCATTAAAGATGGACAGGAGCCAAGATCGTATCATCCCTGAACACCAGCAGTTTGAGCACCTCAGTGAAAATCAACTCCACATATTGGCTCAAACAATCCAGGCAACAAACTGCCATTCTCTGGCAACTACTTCCACTGACAGCTATAGGATGTTTTAATCAGGTGACATCTAATTCAGGGTGATTTCCACACACCCAAACCTGGTGCGCACAATTTTCCTTTATTTAATCAAGTTCTTTTTATGAATCTGGGACCCCCAATTTAATAACATTGGGCCTCATTACACGGTAGGCGGTAAGGGTTTACCGGTACTGGTATTTTACCTGTACCGGTAAACCCTTACCACCTTACTACGAGGTCCCTTTGCGGGTTCGGAATTTGCCTTACTACGAGGTCCCTTTGCGGGTTGGGGAAAATGCTTTTTGCAGGTGTTAAAAACCAGCCCGCAAAGGGACCAGGGAGCTAATTACGGTACCGCAATTTGCGGTACCGTAATTAGCGCCTTCCCCATTCCCATAGAGCCCTATGGGGCAAAAATGGAAATGGGGAAGGGCAATGGCGGAGGGGGAATTACTGCCCCACCAACCTTGGAATAGGGCGGTAATTCCCCTTTCCACCAAGGCGGTGCCGGTATTTTATTAGCACCTTGGTCCACCGCCATCCGTGAAATGAGGCCCAATGATTCCTTACAGCTTCCCTCCCCTTTCAGAACAAGGAACACACAGGGTTACCATACATTTATACATTTATTAACCAAATAGAAACAATTGAATGAATTTCCAGAATAATATGTTATAGTTCTATCAAATCCAATTGCATAATGTAAAATAATCAACACGCTAGTCACTTCAGTTTCCAATGCTACAGTTATAGAGGTAGAAGCTTTGGTAAAACACACATCACCCTAGGTATCTATGCATTTTATTTACCCTGAGCATGCATGCACCATGGATTGAATGCATGAGGGTCCAGGAGGAATATTTCATTTGTGAAAAACAAAACATTTGTTTAAGGTATCCCTGCCTATCCAATATTCACTACTTCCCCTTTATTAAAAATAGACACTACCTCCTTACTCAATAGACATGTCAGGATTTCAATAACATTTTGACTCAATCGCAATAGAGTACTAGACCTGCATGTATGTTGGTGGCTTGTAGAAAGGAATGTATGTTAAACATGTATGTGGGATAGATTCCCTTCTGTGATATTTTGATTTAATGGTCATGTAAAAGTGTACCTTTCTCACATTCAATGGGAAACTTTAAACAGTGAGAGAATGGCAAGCAAATTATTACCCTATCCCTTAAGTCTAGACCAACTTAGCTTTTACAACAGTATTCTACTGGATGGTGTCTCCCAGAAGTGACTTTAATAACTTTATTTGTCTAGATATGCACACAGTGAGGTGTCCTATGCTCTTCTGTGCATGTACATTGCACAGAAAAGGAGTCAAAGGATCTCCCCATATACAGGCCATAAGTACTATTTCATTGGTCTATAATTCCAGAAGCAAATACACTTATGCAATATTTACTTATTTCCCAGGATGTACAGTCATTTTCTATACCACCACCCCTCAGTACTTACAACTAACATGGTCAGGTTTTAAACACATTCCCTTTGTAGTATCACCCTGTCACAATTGTTTCCCCTTTATGTCATACCCACGTATGAATTTCTTGTTGAATTTATCACAGGCAGGTGGTCACCCGCTTAAGGACTGGTTCAATTCTCACTCTCTAGGAGCAGGTGGGCATCATTCAGCTAGATGGGATCAGATTGCCTCCACTGCCTTTCTGCTATTTCTTCCACTGAAGAATGCTTGGGGCTTTAACTCCTGCTAGGTCACATTTACAGTCTCTGCTGATAATCCATCAATGGGTCCAAAAGGAGATTAATATATTCTTTTTTCTTCCTGTTGTTATCAATTGTTCTTTCTCGGGATCAGTGAGTGAGTGAGTGAGTCTGTCAGTCTCTGTCCCTGAGTGTGTGCGTATTGAATCATATATAGAACTGTAACCACCTTTCTGAGGTGTTTATACTTTCCCCAATCAAATTGATCAATGTAGGTTATTGGACAGTGTTCCAAAAGTGACATCACAGTAGACATACCCATTCACATTCATTGTGCATATTAATGAAGGGGTCACTCTGATAAGAGTAACTTCTAAACCCAGTTTCTCTCCCATTTAATGTTATGTCATCTCAGGGATTTCTTGCATTACATATTGCCACATTCTCATAGAATGAGTTTGACACATATTATCACTTTACTAATTTGCTCCTCCGATTCCTCTCTCTGGCATGAGTCAATTGATGCAATTATCTTCATAATAGCACAAATAATTACTGAGTTATAGATGTTTTCTCTGAACTCACTTGTACATATATATTTGAATAACTTTCCCATCTAAAAGCGACAGGCTCATCCTCTAATCTGATGTTCTTATCTATTGTGCATTCTTTTGTGATCAAAAGTGCATTGTTCCTCCTGTATATAAATAAATAAAATAACAAATAGCAAATAAAATCTGCAGTTGGGTATGTCAGTTGGGTATGTCACCCACAGAACATCAGTCTTTAGTCCATTGGCTGTTAGTTCAGGGCTAATCTTTATGACCCAGAGACCTGGTGGTGATAATGTCTTTGAAGTTTGGTTCTTCAGGGCTTTACGACTTTTGTTGCTACCCCCTTTGGCCAGTTCCCGTGTCTGTAGATTCTTCATATTAACCTTTGATTTTCCAGATATTATCTTTATTGCCTTCATGAGGGCCAGAGAGATCAGATTAGGCAAAACAGATTGGCTGGTCACACTGAACCCCAATTAGTTCATTATCTTAAACCCATCATACACAGATGCCACCATTTAGAATTTACAGTCAGGCCCAGCTGTTGTACTTATGGGTCTACACAAATCCATGTCTGTGCAAAAGCGTGGTATCTGTTTTCACATCTCGTTTGGGGGGAATTGACATGGGCAGATTACAAATGTCAGGAGTTTAATTCTGGCTTCCTTTAATGTGCTCCCATTCAAACATCCATCTTTTAAAATGTACATTTTCCTGTTCAACTTCATTGTCCATTATTCCCAAAACACAGCAGCATAAAATGCTAATTCGTTTTTCTTTCTTGAAACTGCTGTTCTCTTTCTGTTCAGAATAAGCAGTTCCCCGTTTTAACAAAAGTAGCAGGTTATTTTCTGGTACTTGAAATATTCACCTGAGGCCTTGTCAGTTATACACTTATCAGAGTGACTGCAAAACATTTCAGATGTGTTTCCTCATGTGTTTTCCAACTGCTCTGTGCAGGCTGCTTCTTATGTGTTGTTTTTAAAATGACAACTTGCTCTGCAATTTTTCACATTAGTTAGACTTCGACTTCACTAGTGCCCCTCACCCCATGTTCTTACTCCTTGCAGCAGCAAAAAGGGAAGTCAAGGGAATTTATCCAAATGCTTTAATTTATTTTATTCATATCAGGTTAATTTTGGATTTGTATTTTGCGGTGCAATCACCGAAGTCTTCTTTTCCAACCAGATCTTCTACACTCTTTTTGCTTTTTGTTCTGTTTTGGATCCACTTTCCTGGTCCATAGGGCCTGGAAACAATTATTCATTAGTTGCCTAAAGAGAGGGGTAGAAAGACTGGTTTAGTGACACTTAGGGACACATATTTCTGCAGACACAATACCATGGAATGTTGACATTACTTATTATTTAATACTAATATTTTAATCCATTCATTCTTTCACGCGCTAAGTTGATTACTATCCCGTTACCTTTCCTGATTACTCCATTTCTTTTTTAAGTTCCTTCAATTTCAGTCTTCATAATTTTCTTCAGGCCTAACTTCAGATGGCTCTTCAATCATTCTTAAAGCTGCCTGTGGGTGACAGCTTTTCAACTGATTAATGTGGACCCATCTTTCCTCAACAATGTCTCCTTTAGGGATTCAGATATTATAGGCAACTGGAGAAATGTTATCGATAAACACAAAATCCCCTCGCCAAGAAGGTAAAAACATCTTCTCCTTGACTTTGCTCCTCTGAAAATTATATATATAATCCTGGTCACCTACCTCGTACTGTGTTGTTGTTTTGATACATCTTCATCCTTTCAGCAGACTTATCCAGGTGGCGTTAGACATATACAAAAGCATGCTGTGGAATTTATCAATGTCTGCTCCTGAGTTCGGTAAAAGCAGATGTTGAGGCAATACCAGTTTTCCTACTGCCATTAATTCAAATGGAAACATCTTGGTGGCAGAAAAAGGGGTAGATTTAATGGCCATCAGGACAAGTGACAATCAGATGTTGCCACTTAGTTCAGAATCAACAACAAGTTTCTTCAAGATACTCACAATTTGTTTGTTATGTCTCGCCAATCTCTCTCTTGATGCTAGGCAGTAGACGATGCAGAGTTTTCTTTTCACTCCTAAACTTTCCTGCATCGTTGCCATCACTTAAATAGTAAGATAACTACCTCGATAGGACTCAATCCTTTGTGGAAGACTGAATCAAGAACATATGTGGTTATCCATCAAAGTGGCACCTGTCTCTTCCATACAATTTAGGGTGGGAAAGCACTTGATCCACTTTGTGAAGATGCATGTCACCATCAACATGTATTTGTTTCCTCTGGAAGAACGGATTACTGGTCCAATAAAGTTGACTTGCAAATCAGCCATGGTAAAGTCATTCCTCTTTTCTGCAAAGGAGTTCTGTGTGTGGGAGAACTTGATTCAGACTGAGCACACATAAGACATCCTTTTAAATATGTGTTGATATCCTGGCCCATGTGTGGCTAGTAAGCAACTCCTTGCAGTATCTCAAGGGTCTTTTGAAATCCCCTATGACCGGCAGTGGCCGCATCATGGGCATGGTTCAGCATCAGACTTTAGAAGGAGGTAGGCACTACCCACTGGTCATACCCAGATTGGGGTTTCCTCACCATCAGCCTGTCTTGAATCTTAAACTTGTTCTGAAATGTAATCAGAATACAAAGATCTTCCTTTCCTTTGTAGTCTGATTCTGCCACAAGAAATCTGACTGGATCTGACTGGATCATCTAAGTATTTATAGAATTTTCCAATAATGCGATCCTCTTCTTGAGCAGTGATCAAGTCTGCATCAGGAGCATCTCTACTACATTAAGCAGCCTTAAGTACACTGTCAGTGAAAGTTTGTTATCTGGTCACTGCCATGACCTGGATTTCTCCAAGGCAGTGCTCCATATATATGAATTCCCCCTGTAGAGCTCCTATTTTGGCCAATTGATTGTAATGACCATTGATCTTCTAATAGAAATTGTATTAGATGTCACCAGATCATCAATAGTGCCACCCACCTCATGGCATTTCTAGAGCAAACTACCATTTTGAATGGTTTATTATTTGAACAAAGCATGCATATATTTATCCAATTTATCAGGTTTCCCACAAACCCATTGCACACATAATCAGAATCAGTGATAATCACCAGTTTTGTGAGTCTGTGGTTTACTGCATTACCGTGCCAAAAAAGAAAAAGTTATCCCCTTTCCCATTGTACAGATTATCAAATGCCCTCCTTACATTGGTGGGGGCATAAACTGGTTCCTGCCTTGTCCCTGTCTGAATCTACACTAAATCTTGGACAAGGGGACTACTGAGAAACTTGCAACATTCCTCTGCTCTGGTCTCAGTCTATGTCTGTTTCTACAGTGTGTACCACGCCTCTATTGATTCAGGCCCTGTACGTACAAATGACCATATATAACCAAGTGTATTGAAAAAATAATAATTTATATGGAACAGGTCTGTGGTGAAATACTGACAAATTCCCAGTGACACATAGATACAGTGTTCAAACAAAAATCAAATATAACCATGTTTCACTTTACATATTCAGTGCCAAAGACTTGGTGTACAAAGTAGAGAGAAGCATAGATTCAGCTTTAGTGGTTCATATAAGACATATTCCTCATGACATACAATTTCACTAAACAATTAGAGCATATCTGGGATGTTGTAAGTGCTGTGAGGAACATTTTCCTTTGTGATTAGTAATTTGAGAGGGATTTTGTTGAGAGGTCTCTCATTTCAAATGCTCAGAATAATTATTTGCTAAAAAGAGGTCTAAGTCTTTGGACTTAAAAGATATCTCGAATTTTGGCCAACGTGTTCAAAAAACATTTGTTAGACACACTAAGTGCAAGAAGAATTGTGGTCTATTCTGTCCTGAATCTTCTTCAGTATGCTGTTAAGTGTGTACACGTTTCAGTGCTTCTTGTATACTTCGAAAGTATAGGGCACCTTCTTCAGGGCGTCCAGTGGGTAGACCCTTTGTAAAGACCAGATAGCAAAGAGAGATGTGTGAATTTCTCAGGTTTATGAAGCTGTAAGTGCAGCCTTATATTTAGTGATTTAACAGGGTAGCTCTAGTTACCAGCTGTACTTGAAGCTGTGCTTCAAGTTTCTTGGAAGATCCGGGTTGGAAGGGGCACTCACAGAGGACCGTGGACTGCATTACTGTGGCTTCATGAATTGACATCAGCTCTGCCACCTGACTACTTCTAGGGCCCATTTTCTAACCATTAGAGGGTTCAGGAAGCTCCTTTGCCCAGGTGTCGCCAAAGCCAGCAACCAAATCTTTATCCCCATCTTTTGTAACATGGTTGAAACACCCATCCACATAAACTGTGGGCATCTCCTGACAATTGTTTCCTTCATATACCTTGTGTGTGCATGCCAGGTATGCCTCCATATTACTCTTGATGATTAGACTTTCGTCCTCAAGACAGTGTTCTTCAGGACAACCATGTAAGTCTGCCAACCCTTGAGCGAGAGGGATCTTATTAGTTTGGCAGTACCTGACCTCCACAGGACAGCCCTGCATTGACAGAATCCAAAAAGTGATTCTCACATTAGAAACATTTCCAGCCCATAATCTATCACTTTATAGATATTGTAAAGGTTGGTGTGAGGTCTCAACTTTGATGTGCTCCCCCTGGATAAATGGCTGCTTGTTTTTCAACAGCCACACCATTGCCAGAAGTGTTTTTTTGCAATCATAGAATTTTTCTTCTACAGAGGACAATGATTTGTTCACATAGATTACTTTGTTGTCTTTGTCATGTTTTTGGTATAAACCCGCCGTCAAGCAGGTATCTGAGAAACCATTCTCTGAGAAACCTCCTTATTCTTGATGGGGTACGCCAAACAAGGAGCTTGTGACAGGCTTCTTTTCAATTGCTTCACTGCAACAGATTGTGTTCCACCTCACCTCCACTTTACCCCACCCTTCAATAAATGAACCAAAGGTTGACTGATCTCTTCATAATCCTCAATGAATTTTTAACTATACTTAGTCACTCCAAGGAGGCTTTGCAAATCACACAGAGGTGTGGGGTTCTTTAATTTGAGTAAGGCCTCAACTTTCTTTTTCTGGGGATTGATACCCTCAGCTGTAATTTCATGTCCTAGAAAGTTTACACTGGTTTTGCACCATTGTGCTTTATGGAAATATAATTTTGTACCAGCTTTTTGCAACTGGGTCAGAACATATCTGATTTCTGCCAGATGTTCTTCCACAGTTGAACTTTTTATCAACAGATCATCCACAGAGGCCAAGTTTCCTCTTTCCCTCAGATCATGCATGGCCTTATGAAGGAAAATATTTAACCCATTTCCTGAATTGATGTATCTAAACGGCGTATGGGCCAGGTGTTTTGTTGACGCCCCCCTCCCAAGGTAAAGGCAAGCTTATACTGATCTTCTCTATTCACAGCTACTGTCCAGTAACTGTTTGTGAAATCAAGGGCTGAGTACACTTTTTATCCTTGGATCTGTGCCAGTCCTTGATCAATATAGGGACGAGGTCACCTTGACATGTGTACTCATTTATTTAACTCATTCGTGTCAGCACACAGTCGCCATTGTCTATTAGGTTTTAGGATGCCCAGTACTGGATTGTTAAAGGTACTGTGGATAGGATGAATTATGCCACAGGATTCCAGATGTCTGATGATCTCCGTGAGGTATTCCATGGACATGAGCGGCAACTGTGTTTACAAACACAGAAGTCATTTCAGTGTCTGTTGGTATTGTCATAGAATTGATAGCTGTATGCCCATGATCATAGGAGTCAACTGAAAAGATACTCTGGAAATCCAGAAATACCTGTTTCAGTTGTTGTCATCCTTCATCTGTCTCACAGATATCAGGCATACTGATCTGCTCTATGATCATCTGCTGGAAACCTGGAAATATCTCTGGTTTTGATACTTCTGAAGTATCCTCCAGTTGGGTGGAGACATTTCTTTTAATGGTGTCTCCCTGTACAGCGTTTCCATGGATTTGAGATAGTTGAACGCCTTCAACCTCATAAGGGCATGTAGAATACAACAAGAAATGTCCCCGTTGTTGAGTGTTGATCTTTTCCGGTGGGATACTGTCTTGTATTAGCAATCTTCTGGAAATGGTCCTATGATTTCATGTTCTAAATCCATTGAATAATATTGTGAATCAACAGTAATTCCAATAGAGATGTGTGTGCCCAAAGTGATACTTTGAGGGTTGTTATTATTCACCAATATTTAAATGGTGTCATCTTTTACATTGACAAGTGAAGCTGGACCTGGATTGCTTAATCATGGACGAGAGCTGCAGCAGGATATGGGCCAAGGCTGCAATTGCATCCCGATGCATGGAAAATAAAGAGAACGCATACAGAATGTTATACCAGTGGTACATGTATCCAACCTGTCTTAAAAAAAAATATTCCTTCTACTTCCCCCTTTTGCTGAAGAGATTGTGGCCTCTGGTAGACCTGTGAAACGGCACAGTGATTCTGAAAGGAGGTACTGGCCTTGATAAAGGATATAACTGGTTACCCATTACCTATGGATCCCCTGACAATTCTGCTAGGTGTGCCAGCAGAATCGGTTTATATCATGAAGGGCTCTAGGGCTCTGCTAATTACTCACTGTTCCTGGCTGCTCGTATTGCCCTGGTCACAAGCTGGAAGATGGTGGAGGGCCCACAGGTCAATGTCTGGGATAAAAGGTTTTGAAGATAGATGTGGCAGAAAAAGGTCTGTGCTATTTCTCTGGGGTCCATGAATAAGCATGTTGCCATCTGGTTTCCCCTTCATGGGTTTGGTGAGAGGTGCCCCCCTTAGGCCATTAAGCCACAACTGTTGAAATGCTTCTCTTAGATATGATGTCTGACCAATATATATGCATTGATGTATGACTTTCCTAATTCAGATGTCCCTTTTCTGCCTGTGCCATACTGCCCTACATCTTGTGATGTAATGTCATATTTGCATAACTATGATATATCCACTGTGTCTCTATCTCTCATGAACCCCACTTGCTGAGTCGCTTGTATTTTCTTTTGTATTTTTCTTTACCCCTTTGTATTGTTAGGCCAAATACAGTCTTTTTAAAAAAAGCATCTGTTGCCATTCCACTATTTCTCATGGGGTGTCACATACAGTACTAAGTCACTTCAACTCAGCCATCCAACCTCAACGAAGAAACAGATAACACATATGAACATTAAAGAAAGGTTACTAACTGCCAGAGAAAAGTGAAATGTGTGCTTGCCGGTAATGCGAGTGACATGTGATGCTATCAATCATAAAATGATCAACGACTATACAAAATATGCGAGAGTTGAAGGGACTGTTCCACCTTGTTTCTAATCTTTCATTCATAACTGCATTTACCATGCCAATTTAGGGTCCATACAATTTGATATAATCAACAGTGACTGTGATGCACCCCAATGCAGCATGATTACAGATCTCCAATAAATATTTCGTCAGACATGCTTGCATATGGAACACCCATAATCTCCTGGAGAAACAGTGTCTAGTTCATATGGTAATGCATGGTTGGGCTGCTGGATACCTCTCTGAAGCATTTCAGATTGACCAGCTGTGGCAAGGTTCCCTGCTTCGCTCTAGTCGTTGTGCAGTGTGTCACCAAGGCGGCCAGGTACCAGCAACCACTATGTGGCGCAGGATGTACGAGCAGCATGGAGAGGATCCCCTGATCTGCCCTACCACCAGGACCTGTGAGCAGGAAATGTACTTGGAACAAAGGCTGATCTGTTAATATAGCCCATTTAAGGAGATAATTCACTTGGTAAAATTGCAGGAAGACAATGCACAGAAAAAAACAACACCAGACGCAGAATCCCAAATCAATACTTTCATGGTGTTTGCTTGTGGATGTGACTTGGGGCATGGGGATGTCAGTCGGAGGGGGCAATAATGAAGTAATCAGTGATCCCTAGGTCCTTTTTCTGAGACCCCATCGAGCTTGCCAAATTCATGAACAAAAGTGTATGGCTGCATTTGGTGACCCTCAACCTCCTACCAGTGGCTACCTATCTCTGGAACAAATCAGAGTATAACTCTGGACCAACCTCATGTGGACCCAGTACACAAGAGCACAATAACTAAAGCAGCTGTCGATTAACTATATTAGACTGTGGGTGAATATCATCCCCAAGGATTGGTGGGCAAGGGGACCAAGTGTCTGAGACTGATAATCGTAACAGTAATTCTTGTTTTCCTTGCTCAAGGGAAAGCCATCTTGCTCTTTTATTGCACTCTTTCCCGCCCACAGAAAAAAAAATCCCTTTTTGTTTTCCTCATTTGCAAAGAAAGGAAAAGCCATCCTGTTGTTTGCCTGAGTTGAACCCCTTTATGTGTGTGTTTACAGATAAAGCCACTTTAAGTGTAACCATCTTGATCTATGCATCTCAGTTATCTCCACTCAGTACTCAGTTGCAAGACACAATCAACGGTGAACCTATGTTTATAATCTGTCAATCTGCCCAATTAGGCATAAGTGGATTTGGGGAAGATTAATTTAAATGCAGGGCTCGTCTCCTTTGTAGGATCTCCCACCCAAATTTAGAAGAGTAGCTAATTACCCAAACTTACAGACATAGATTGTCATGTCATTCCCACATTGCCAATAGTTAAGGGAACATTTAAGTTCCATTATAAACCCTTCCGATCAGTGCACCAATTTGCAAAAAGGAATGTTCAACATATCAAATGACATACTCTCTCCTGCTGAGGCATAGCGGACATGCCTGCACTGTTTAGTAATGTCTAGCTGATTTTAGGCAGCCTCCTTGGTCCCACCCAGCTTTAAAGTACACTGAAGTAGAAAAAAAACACTGGATAGAAAGTTACACAAACTGTGACATAAAAACATACATTATACGTCTGCAATAACATATGTAGCTGACAGCCTTTGTACGACTGCACCTGGTCGTATTACAAAACAAGTACAATACAATTAAATATCCAGTGGCTATAACATACTGAAACCAGTCGTACTGTACTTGAGTGCAATATTTGTACTTACTGCTCTTAGTGTCGGACGAATCAGCTGTGTCCTACACATCTCAGCTCTATTTTCGGAGCAGTTAATCTCTAATATACAACGCATACAGCCTTCTGAGATGCTGCGTATCATTTCACCACTAGCTGCCCCTGGTAATTCAGGTGGGTTTAGAGCACCTGCACTTCCATGCATTTGACCTGCACACAAATGCACGGTGTGTTGCATGGATTCTTTTGAAAGTCAGAGACTGGAGGGTGGAGCCACTACATGGTGTACCTATGAATAATTAAAGCTAGAGCTAATAACTGGAATGCAGCTTATCAACTGGACAGTGCCCTATCTAGG
Source organism: Ambystoma mexicanum (assembly GCF_040938575.1). Classification (NCBI taxonomy): domain Eukaryota; kingdom Metazoa; phylum Chordata; class Amphibia; order Caudata; family Ambystomatidae; genus Ambystoma; species Ambystoma mexicanum. Next base: position 727,162,360 of record NC_090935.1, on the reverse strand, counting down.
TGATCCCTAATTCAACTGCATCCCAGCTTTTGATTGATCCACCAATGGTAGGTTGAATATTTGCATTCACAAGTTTATCCAACAACTGTGGTATTTATACATTTATGTATTGTTTTCATTTCTTCCCACCATTTCATTGGATGCAATTTTATATGCTCTATTTATTTGTGGCTTGGACACCAGTGAATGTGTTCAGTATTCATTTGTTCTTGTCTATTATGTATCATTTTATTTATTTTCTGCCATTTTCACAGTATTTATTGTTATTAAATTGTTCATTACTTCTTATTTTTCAGGCATACATTTTGTGCTTCCTTGTTCAAAGAAACAATCTGCACTTCAGAACGAATCCTCCTCCCCCAAACTGCACGGCCTTCATTATAATTGCCTTTTAACTGAAGCAGTACTCCTGCCATCACCCTCACCACTTGTATCCATTCACACTTGCCAATTTGCTGTGTGAGGGTGCCTACATTGTTTGGCCTACCAACGGCCATTAGGGAACTTGCCACCACAACACTGCAATGACTCACCTAAGGATAGAAAACTGACACGCTCCAGTTGAACCCATAGCATGGCGGTACTTCAATCTGAAACATGTGAGGCTTTTGCGGGTAAAACCTCTGATGACGTGACAATGGTTGATAAAGTCCTCAATACTGAGGGATAGATTGCTAAGTGAACCTTTAGTGCTGGTTCATTTCTGAGTGCAGTAAATGCTGGGACCTGATCAGATCCAGTACTATTGAACTCTAGATGGAAACTAGCCAGTTCTACAACAAGCAACACACCATACCAAGGAAAAAGTGTGCCTTCATCGATACACCAAGGTTGAGATATCAACAGCGTGCCATGAAATGGAACAGACTTCAAAACACCAAGGGGTATGTGCCACTAAAGTCCAAGAAGCAAACCCAAACACCAACAGCAAATATCATGGTCCTCTTAATCACCCCTGATAAGTTACCGAGTTTCGTAATAATAAACGATCATTTTCCCATTATTATTGCTATTGGAAGGGTTCGAAAATATAAGGTGACACAGTGCTGTCTGCCTAGCGTTAGAGCCACTTAATTACAGTCATGCACTCTTGGCATCAGAAGGCTTTAATTTTTTAGGGAGATACAGTATGGTTTGATGTGTTCTATCCATAACTGCCCATTCAAGCCCTTCCCATTAAAGGAGTTTCATTAATTCTCTGTTGGAATTGAAAGCACCTAATGTCTACACTACTGTCAGTCATGTTCTATCCATTGCAGCCCTTCCATTACAAGTGCCTCATCAATTCGCAATTGGCTCTATTTGGTGCAACCAACACCATTGCAGTCTTGACATTTGTGAGGCTTGATAAACTATAACAGGCTCTTTGTTTCTTTTTTCTAAGTGCAATCACCTCTGCCAGCGCTGGGCATCATTTGTGATAAGCCATTACATCATGTGGAATAAAGTTCAGGGTCCTGACGAACCTTCCTAAAATGACCTAAGTGATGGGGAAAAGGAGCAATGGTCAGAACATGACAATAATCTCAGCGACATGGTGGAGATGCAAATAATGCTCAAGAAGTCAGCAGATGACACCATCTTGTGGGGGGAAGGACCAGCATGTGCAGTGATATCAAGAATAATTTTAGCAGCCAGACAATAAGCCTGGCACCAGCAGGTTTGCTCTCCTGAGTGCATAACATTTACACTGAACTATGCAACCAGAACTCACATTTATGTCTATGAAGGAACAATGTGTGTATGTTAAGGGGGACAGACCAAAAGAAGAATGAGGAATCAACAAATTAACAATATATCATCAATAAACAGCCCTTAACATCCTTAACAACCATGATCGCAGCATTCCATTGTGTGTTCCCCAGGAACCTTTGAACCTTCAAATGATGCTGCCAATTATATTGTGACTGATACATGTCCAACGTACCCAATTCTCCCATAGACAACCAGCTCACCTGACCAGACTCTTGCTCCCCCCAGGACACTCTTCATGGCCAGCTTCTCAATGCCTATCTCCTTGATAGCATTGCCTGTTGTAACATCAACCACATCATTGAAAGACTGTCTACTGGACATCAGCACCATACTAACCCCCATGCCTACTGGCAAGCCCTTGCTACATCTGCACCCTCGCATTGCTTTATCGGTCACCACCACCCATGGTTCAAAGGAAGAAGAACACTAATGACACCTTTTCTGACTATCCAATGGAAACAATTTCCACGGCAGATGAGTAGGTCATTGTTAGCAAGTGCAGATGTTCCCTGCGTGAGACAATAATCATAATATTTAAAAAAAAACATGTTTGTGCAGTATCAAGTTTGGTTTAAGGAAGTCTGCTTTGATGGTTCACACCATAAGGCATCCCTGCCTCTTATCCTAAGGACCACCACTGATATGTGTGCATGCCTGCTTCATGGAGATTATGTCGAACACGTTAAGGGATGATTATTGAAATTGTACACATGTTCTTCTAACATCGCTAGAGGCCTTTGCAACTCTCTCTTGACCCTCCCTCTCCTATCCTTTAGTAAAGTCAAGTTTATCTGCCATCTACTTCCAGCCAACACACACATTCTTTCCCAGGTGTATGGCCCCCCTTCAGATGGAACTTCCCCATAGGAAAACAGACTTGTTTCAGTATAAATGCCTGTATGTACTGTACATATTTATTATGGATTAAAATGCTGTTCTTTTCCATATGTACATGCTGGGAAATGGAAACGAACATGCCAATTGACATTATTAAACATTGCAAAAGACATTACATTACTACATAAAGTGTATTCACACCAATGATCCGGGATCCAGGGTATGGTAAGGCTACCCACGAAAGCATTTAGCAAGTGTTTGCAGTGAATTGGGAAATTACTTATCCAGAAGAGTGAGGCCCAGCGGCAGGCAGACATTATTAAAGTCATACTCACAGAAACTATAAAACCTTAATAAACACATTACAATAGATAACTCTTGTTTGCAGTCATAATGCATGCATATGCATTGGGAAGTTTGGAGTCATGTTTTTTAAGATGCTACCTCTGGTTCTTCAGAAGTTGAAAGCGTGCTGCTCAGTGGCGGATTTGAAATGAAAAAGGTACCTCCCATTACCATTAGTAAACATTTGTGAATATAATCACATGGCATTATTAGTGTATGATATATTGGCATAAACAAACAAAAGAGGTGATGGCTCATGGTTCAGAATTAATCTTAACCACTGGCATTGGTCTGCTCAACTCTCTAGACCATTGTTCTTCAGCCAGCCAAGCCTTTACAGAAAGGGGAAAGACCATATGCTAATCAGGCTTGCTCCTATCCCAAAAAGGACAGTACAGCCTGAACTACTTGTGGTCTCGTCCAGAAGGGATGTGACCTAGCAGTTTGGGGTGGATAGTCACTTTTGCATATGGGCGTTCCCCTTCTGTAAAGACGTGGGATTCGGGAAAACGATGCTCGTGAGAGTTGCCCAGAGCTGTGCCTGTGGTCATAATTGATTCAAAACTTTCTAGCCATCACCTTTTGGTTTTGTGGTATGCTGGCATAGTGATGCCAAAACCGTGGATGTGTGTGTGTGTCTCGGTGCACCTTGACCTCCACAAAACTGCTAGACAGTTTATACAACATGTGCACACCTACAGTACTGTTATGTCCAAGAGTTTCAGTACTTTGGAATCAATGAATCCCACCTTCTATTAGAATTACTCTAACATGGCATAGCTAATCAAATCCATCACCTGCATCTAGTTGCCTGCCCCCGACTAATAGCTCACTTTCCCAAGCATTTTCTCAAACTTTTAAAATATAATTCAAGTTCTTTATTTAATCAAAATCCATATCTCTTTGAGAATTAATGCTATTGTACCCTCACTGCCTTGCCTTTCTTGGGCAAATCACTTGAGAAGTGTGCAGAAGTTCACATATCCCAACAATTAGCTAACTGTTATTTTTTATGGTCCTATCAATCTGTATAGCATCCTGGATGTAGCACTGAGACAGCTACACCTCAGGTGATGGATGATGCCTTGGGCATGATGGGTGCTAGAGGTGGAGAGCCTGGTCAGTCTACTGGTTCACTTACACACAGTCGGCCATGGAGCACTGGCTGATATATTATCCTTTCACATGGGTCTAGATGGCTCAGCCTGGCTTAGTGTTTCTCCTTTGTACACAATAGTATGCAGATTTCTTCTAGTTGTTCCAGCCAGGTTGAAAAAACGTCTCATGCATTGTGCGATCCACCATGGCTCAGTCATATCTCCCATGTTATTTAATAGCTAAATGCATCCACTGGGAGATATGGTATATGAGTTGGGTGTTTTGGTTCAACAATATGTTGACGACATAGGGGTCTATTTCAAGGTGTTGTTGCTGTCAGTTATTCTTCACCTCATGAAGAGTTTGGTGCCATTGAGTGCTGGATTTCCACTTTGTCAATTAAACACATCCCTTCTGAATAAAAATATCTTCTAGTATCTTCTGTCATGCCTTCCACTTCAGATTTATAAGAGTAGCCTGCCATCCTCACTACTGCCCTTTACTGGTGTCCTCTTTTAAATCTCTAGTTTTACTCTTGACTTCAAGTCACATATTTCTGATCCGTCACAGTCTTGATTTTTTCAGTTATTCTTACTTTATAAAATAAAGCCTTTTATTCCTTCCTCGGTCAGCTGCACCTTTGTCCAGGATTTAGTGTTGTCTAACCCGGGTGGTGACAACGCGTTTTATCTTGTATAAACAATTAGGAAGTGTGGAACTATGTAAGCAGGAGTGTGTCGGTGGGTTAGAGGAACCTAAATGTTATGTAACGAGTGTTTAAAAATAGCACAGTCTTTTTAGATAATAGCTGTTTGGGTTTTTGTTTGTTTTAATATGTATTTATATGTTGATATGGATTTATTTGATGTTTTATGTTGAACTGTGTTGTATTGTTTTATGGTGTGTCAATCACCTGAGAATAAAGTGCTACTGATTTAGATAAAGGAAAAGGATACATGCAGGAGGTGGTTGGGAAGGTAAATGGGGAGGTGATGGAAGCCTGCAGATTACAGCTGGAAAGAGAGGAGAGCAAGATAGTGAAAGAGGAGTGGAATAGAGAGGAAGCTAAGGAGGGGAAGAAAGGAACTACCATCCCAGTTATGATAGCACAGGATGGTGTGTGTGCCCAAACATTCTAAAGACCTAGGGCACCCAGTTGGTGACACACCAACCATTCGAGTGCTGGCAGTGTCTTCCAGTGGCATCAGGTGCTCCATTGTTTCCATTCCCTGACCCAGAACCAAAGTGGGCAAAGCTTGGAGATGCGGCCTATAAACATGGGCCCCACAACATCAAGATCGTAGAATCTACTGCTAAGGAGAGCAATGAAAACAATGGAGCAGACTAAAGACCCACATCAAGAAATAGGTGCTGGGGAACCAAACAGATAATGCCTGTGAGTAACATTGTTTGACCACGAACGTTTAGAGCCTAAGTGAAAGCAGGAGGGTGAATGACAAATGAATATGGGCCTTAGACTACTTGCCCACTACAAGCATATTTTTATTCCACCCTAAACCCTTGCAACATTTAAGTTATAGATCAAACCTCTTTGAATCATAGTCTCTGGGTTTTATGTTGCCTGTTGATACTCAGCCCCAGACAACTCCCAACTCCAGCTACTACCACCCTCTTCTCTGCATTTTCCTTTTCACAACCTCAGACCCATGTACGGTTACTGAAGACAAGGGCCCTATATACACTGTGGTCAAGCTTTGGTGTAGGGATGTCACTGTGATGGTAGCTCATAAAGTATACATAATTAGTTACTTAGATACTTACATGGCAGCAAATTCAATTTTATTGGTTAAAACTCAGACTTAGCTTGAGAGCAGTGGAGCGCCGTACAGGTTATGGGCAGCCAGGATTTGGGTTGGCATCTTTTAACAGTCATGCATTTCTGTGAGTTGTGATCTGTACATTGGTCTGTTTATCCATTAAGATTAGTCCTTGGTCAGCGGTTGTTGAAAAGGCACATTTTTTCAGATTTGCTGAATTGGCGAATTGTGGGGCCAGTCTGAGCAAATAACAGGATGGAGTTCAGTGGGTGTGTGACAAGAGAAGGTTTGTTTGCAGGCGAGTTGTGATTTGAGACGGTTGTTCAATTTGCTCCGTGAAGAGCATGTGCCACCAGGTATTTGGATCTTAGCCATCAGGTACGCTGGTATGCTACTCGTTCATGTTATGTTGACCTTCAGTATGTATGTTTATTTTTATTTATATTGCACGCCAGACCCAAGGGTATGAGGGCGCAGAAGCATCAAGGTTATTCTCAGCTTGGTTACAGTGCTGTACAGTAATTACAGTGGGTACATAGGTTAAAACAGTTGCGAGGGATACAGTAATAAGCAGATTTTAAGTATACATATTTACATGATTTACACAAGTGTGGACAATTGATCATTATTCTTTAACCATTGAATGTACATAGTTTAAAACAGTTGTGAGGGATACAGTAATAAGCAGATTTTAAGTATACATATTTACATGATTTACACAAGTGTGGACAGTTATTGATCATTATTCTTTAACCATTGAATGTAGTTACATCTGAAGTGGGGGTAGGTTTGTGGTGTCCGTAGGGAGGGTGATAGAGAGTTCCAGTGTTGGGCTGCTTTCACCTGGAAGCTGTTGCCGCCCATTTTGGTTTGTTTGAACCTGGGAACTGTAAGCAGGTTAGCGTTGGTAGTTCTGATAGGTCTGTTAGGGGTGTATCTTTTTATTCTGTTGGCTAAGTAGTGGGGGGCTGCATTATTGAGGCATTTGTGTGTTAAGGAGGCTACTTTGAGCAGGATTTTGTCGGTGGTGGTAAGCCAATTGTGGGTTCTCCTGATGTTGGAGATGTGTTCACTCTTGGGGATGCTAAGCGCTGCTCTGAGAGCGTTATTTTGCAAGGTCTGGATTTTATTAGTAACCTGTTTTTTGGCTACTACATATAGGGCGTTACAGTAGTCCAGTTTAGAAAGCACAAGGGCTCTGGCTAGGGTAATGCAGTTCTGAGTAGATAAGAAGGGGTTGGCTGCTCTTATAAGCTTACACATGTATGCTGTGGAAGAGGCCATGGAACTAACCTGTTTGCGGAAGGCGAGGGCGGAGTCTAGGTAGATTCCTAAAGTTTTCACTTCCTTAGCTACCTTGAAAGGATTGCCATCAATAGTGAAGCTAGTGTAGCTATGGTTCAGTTTGTTTAAATTAGCGGTGGAGCCGAGGATAATGAGTTCAGTCTTGTCATCATTCAGGCATAGACTGTGTGAGGCCATCCATGCCTTGATGATGAGGTACACCCTGTTCACCAAGGCCAAATCTTTATTGTAATCTCCCGTCAACGGGATGAGGACCTGGGTATCATTGGCGTAATAAGTGTAGGTGATACCCAGACCATCAAGATCATCAAACATAGGCTTCGTGAACACATTGTACAGAGTGGGGGAGATGCATGAACCTGAGGGACCCCGCACGTGATGGGGATGGGGTCAGTGGACGCTGAGGTGGAAAAGACACGGATGGATCTGTTGCTCAAGAACGACTCAATCCAACCGATGGCTTCTTGTGAAAAGTGAGCAGCCGAGTACAAGTGATTGCACAGAATTTTATGATCTACTAGATCAAATGCTGCAGAGAGGTCTAGAAGAAGCAGTAAAGCAATTTTCCCATTGTCTCTCACATTATCTATTTGAGCCTTAAGATTGATGAGAGCAGTGTCTGTCCCATGTTGGGTTCTAAAGCCTGATTGCCGGATTCCCAGGAGATGGTTTTGTTAGAGATATTTTTGTATTTGTTGATAGGCTGTCTTATCGAATATTTTGAGCAAGAATGGGACGGTGGTGATGGGTCTGTAGTGGGTGGGTATAGAAGGGTCTAAGGAAGGTTTTTTGAGAAGAGGGAGGACCCAAGATTCTTTGAGATTGCTGGGGATGGTACCTGATGAGAAGGAGGCGTTAATGAGTTTGGTAATAAATTGTGAGAGGTCTCTTGCCGCATCTTTGATGATTTGCGAGGGGCAAAGGTCACCCTGGCAATTTGAAGGTTTAAGGCTGAGGATGATTTTTTCCACTTCTAACCTAGAGACTTTGGTGAAGATGAAACGTGAGGGAGGGTGGGGAATGGGGTTCTGAGGCATGGGGCGTGAGGGCATGTTAGTGGCGTTAGTGGAGTTAGTTAGGGATTCTTTCTTGTTATTGACTTTTATTTGAAGGCCTGCGAGTTTATTAGATAGTGCATTTTGGACATTAGTGCACCATTGTTTATCTTTCACACAGGTCTCTGGTACTAGAACAGGTGTTTCCAACTCTTTGATGATAGTAAACAGTTTTTTAGTGCTTGATTTGGCTTGTGATATTCTCTGGTTATAAGATTCTTGTTTAGCAATAATGATTTCTTTTTTGTAAGTGGAGACTATTTTGTTGAGGATCAGTTTGTTAGTGTCTGTAGGAGATTGTCTCCAGGTAAGTTCCTTTTTGCGTTTCTCTAATCTCAGAGCTTTTAGGTGGGTTGTGAACCAAGTGTTCAAGTGTTTTTTCAGCTTGCATTTTCTCAGTTTTAGCAGTGCAATAGAGTCTAAGGCTGAGCGCATGATATTGTTGTAGCTTTCTACAAGGTAGTGGGGGTTGGAAGTAGCTGAGAGTTGGTTCAGAGTCAGGAGAATGGTGGGGATACGTTTTTCCACTGTGATGTTTTTCTTGCTTCTCGTGGGGATAGCTGTAGCTAGTAAGTTATTAGTGATGGATCTAGAGGCTTCAAGGGTAAAGGTGAGGAGGTGGTGGTCAAACCATGGTTGAGGGGTGTTGGCGATGATGGAGGCTACGCAGTTATGGTCTGCTACCCAGTCAAGAGTTCTCCCTTTGTTGTGCGTGGGGGTGGACACTCTTTGAGTGAAGCCTAGCTCTGACAGTGTATTGTTAATGAGGGTAGCCTGGGGGTCTTTGCGGTCTTTGAGGCCAAGGTTGACATCTCCTGAGAGGAGGCTCTGGGAGGTATTTTTTAGGTTGTTAGTGAGGATGGTAGTGTGGTCTTCCTCTAAGGAGCCTAAGGGTCCAGGAGGTCTATAGAATAAGTGGATAGTGATGGTTTGGGAGTTGGTGGTGGGAAGCTTAGCTGTGAGTGATTCACATGAAGGGAGGTAGTTTGTGGTGTCAAGTCTGATGTTGAGGTGTGTTTTAGCAATTATGGCGAGGCCTCCGCCTCTGGATTCTGTTCTGTCCGCTCGGAGGATAGTATAATCATCAGGGATGGCTAGCGAGAGAGCTGGTCCAGCGGCTGCGTGAAGCCAGGGCTCAGTGAAAGCTAAGAAATGTAGTTATTCTGCTAGAATGAGGTCTGATATGTCTGTGGCTGTGCTACTACAGATCTTGCATTGATTAAGGTGCCTCTTATGGACAGGGTGAGAGTATTGGTGCAGGTAAGTATAATAATTGAGTTGTGAGCCTTATGCTTAGACGTAGTATTAGTTCGGCTATGCTTGGTTGTGTCCATAGGGTGGTTGGTGGGAGTGACCGTATACGTGGGTATGGTCTGATTAGTTAGTTTAAACTGGCTGGAGTCCCTGGCTCTAGGCGCATATAATTTGGGTACTCTAGCTCACAATTTGGCATTTCTAGCGGTGAAGCTACATGGCGTGGAAAGGTGCATAATGGGTGTAGAGGAGCTGCCTATGGAGGCAAGGCTGTAGGTAAGGCTAGGAGATCTGGATAGGTGGATGAGGTGGAGGAATACTGTCAGCAGTGCTGAGTAGGTGCCTGGTAGGTACATTCTGTTGGGTGTAGGTGATGTGCAGTGGTCAAATGGCAGGGCAGGTAGATGAAATGGCAGTAGATATTAGGTGCATCAGGTGACAGATTTGGGCAAATTTAGCAAAAGAGGTTCGCCTAAATGCAGAAAGTCACAGTCTGAGCGTGTAGGAGCAAATATGGCAACAAGGTCTGTCTAAGTTCGAAATTCACAATTTAGGCTAAAAATGCAGTTAGCAGACATGTAGGATCAATTCTAGTAACAAGGTATGTCTAGATTCGAGATTCGCAATTTGGGCTAAAAATGCAGTTAGCAGACATGTAGGAGCAATTCTAGTAGCAAGGTCTGTCTAGATTCGAGAATCGCAATTTGACCTAAAAATGCTGTTTGCAGACATGTAGGAGCAATTCTAGTCACAAGGTCTGTCTAGATTCGAAATTCACAAATTAGGCTAAGAATACCAGAATGCAGACATATGGGAGCAAGTATGACAGTAAGGTCTGTCTATAAAAAGTGGCCTGTGCAGACAGGTGTGAGCGATTGCAGTAACGTATAGTCTGGGAGCAGTAGTTATCGAGCCTGACTACAGTTCCCTGAAGTGTGCTAGGTAGTAATTTACAAGTCACAGGTGGACAGCACAGTGAGTGGAGCACAACTCATAAATACAGATATACTACGTAAATGCAGGCAGGTTGGAGGCAGGGACAAAATCACGATCTAATAAGCCGGCAAAATAGAACTTCTTACGTGGCTCAGAACTCATAGCCGTAGTCTATGGCGGTGCAGGTTGCCGCACGATGAAACGAGCATGAGGTGTCTGCGGGTCAAGATCAGACAACAGGTGCAGGTGATCAAGGGGGGTGAACGTATAAGGCTCGTGGCCCCGGGCTCCGAACGGCTCCAGACAGGCTCACCACAGGGCTGTGTGCCTTAGTTATGTGACTTTGTTATGGGCTGGCTTCGCCTTCCGGCGATTCAGGATTGGCTTCTTGGCTGGTAGAGCGCCCAATCAGCAGGTGGGGCGCGCTACTGGCAGGCAATGCGGCAATCAGTTTGAGCAAAAGAGATGGCGGCGCCATCTTGGAACAGATGGAACACTCGTGGTTCTCAATGGCTAGCAGCAAGGACGGAGGCAAATACCTGTATAGCTGCTTCCTCACGGGATTCTGTGGCCAATGTGGCTGTGGTGCTACTTAAGCAGAGATTCTTGGCGTTTTCTTCCGGTGCGCTCGAAGCGCGGAGAGTGCCCGAAAATGGCCATGAAAATGGTGATGGCCCATGGGCTTACCTGCAGAGCAGGCAAGTGTGGTTGGCAATGCTCCTGCAGCGCGATGTGGGCTCAGGGTCCACTGGAGAGCTTTTGAATAGATTGCCTGCTGAGACTACAGCCCCAGGGGATGCTACCCAGGCAGTTACGGGGCCCACCCAGCAGATCTATGGTTATTCCAGGACTATTGTGGAGACTGGGCCTTCTTTGAAATTGCTGGGCTGCTTTGGGAATAATCTGCATATAAACCAACCTTTTACAGCCACATTGCTGGGCCACAATTACCTAATTAAAGAGGTTGTGATTTGGTGGACAGAGATATCTTTGGGAAACAGTTATCTTTACTGAAGAACCTGCTCTTTGTACAGCACTCAACTGGGCTAACAAAATTTTGAGATAATGAAGGACAAGTACAGTGAGGTGGAACGTCTTCAAAATCGACCTGCCATACTTACTTGTCCACTGTCACAAAATATGCTGATCCCTGAAAGGAGTTGAACTATTTTCAAATCAATCCCTTGGAAGCGAATGCTCTTGTGCACTAAACGTTTTTCTGGTAGACTGAACATGGGTGAAGTGGAGATAATGGGATTGAAAAATCAATTAACGTAATCAAATATGGACTCGGAGGCAAGAACATTGGAGATATTGGCAGCTGTTAAACTTGGACATGATTTAATAACACTGTCAGGATTGCATTAAAACCAGTTAAAACACAATTGAATTTGCTCCAAAATGGACTACCAGACTAGGCACTTTGCCAGTAGAGGAAAGTGGGGATTTAGACAGTAAATAGGCTTTGACATACCTCATTACCCCTTTTAAATCACAGGCACAATTGCATTCAAAACTTGGATATACATATTAAAGTGGTCCAAGCAGACTCCAACAATGTGCGTTTTGTATCAGCAGGAGAAATGGAGGATTGAACTGTAGATACACATGGACAACACAAAAAGAATCTGTTTCAAGACTGACTGTCAAAGATAAGATATGATACGTCATGTATAACGGCCCTGTACACAAGTGTTTCAAGGTGGAAAAAATGGAAAGACTACATCAGTAGGAGAGATGGTATATCATGCTACATGGCATTTGAAAAGGACTTTATTCCATTGTTGGTCTTCTGGTGCTGAGGCAGTCTTGACTGTCATTGTATTACACAGTCAAGCAGCACATTGCGTAATAGGGGGAGGAGTCACAAATGGGCATTATCTGCTCAGTCATTCTAGTGATGCTGTGCTTAAGAATGAGGCATGTGTGGTCAGTTCACATTACATTTAGTCATCAGTCAGTCAAATGTCTTTATTTGGATACAAATATTCATCACCATACAACAACAATAAAATCACGTATCATTAAACAATGTATCAACCCGGCAATGTAAAATGCATAATAAAAACATCAACATAGAGTTTTATAATAGCCATTATAAAGTCTAGTCATAATCATAAAAATATAAGAACAACACTTATAAATACATAAAACTTTGGTAACCCACAAAGAGTGCTAGTACTTAGTTAAAATTAATACACAAAAATAGAGGCATTTTTAATAATTCATTTTTAACTCACTTTCCAAGCTCTCCGGATGTATGTAGAAACTGCCTTGGCTAAAATAGGCAAATCTGCGTTTAGTAAATAATAGAGGGACGGGTGGTACTGCACAAAGCTACTGCCTTTTAAAAAGGGGACGAACAATCTCTCCCTCAATATAGAGAAATCATGGAAAAAGAATATGAAGTCCGCCAGGTCTTTAGGATTGGCCTCACATAATGGGCAATTCACCCGAATGTTCCTTCCTGATCGTTTGCTTAAGATCTCTCCTAACAAAGGGCATTTGAATTGAACTCCTGTTAACGGTGCCCTTTGTTGTTTATTGTGGGTACAGGTCAGGTAGTCTTTTATGCGATCACTAGCCAGAACCATAAACCGCCTGTTGACCGGTCTAGATATCCCTAGAGATTCTCTTGCCTCTGCTGCCCACATCATAAGCCTACTTTTAATTTCACAACTCACTTTCTCATTCAATGCAGGTGGTTCATTAAAATAAACACCTGCATCGGTATTCTCCAACATCATCTTAATATTAGAGAACCATGCAATGTTCCCCACACCTCTTTTACTCAACAGGTGTGTCAATAAAAGCTTGGAACATGTAGCGTTTGGATTGGTCCAAACCCTGAGCCACAAACATCTTGGTTGCAACGCAAGCTGAAATTGAGACATATGTTGCTATGAACAACGAAATGTGTTGCTGCATTCAGAAGGGCCAAAAGGTTCTTCAGGAGTGTGTTTTCTAGTTATCTCATACTAGAGAACAAGTTACTTACCTATGGTAACATTCTTTCGACTGGATGTTCCTCCCACGTATTCCTCAACTTTTGATATCTCCAATATTCAGTTTCAACTGCTTCAGAATTATTTTTTCCGGCAGAGGGTGCTGTGTGTTGATGAGTAGGCTTGATGTCCCTCAAGGGCCTCCGGCTGGAGGATGATGTCATCGAAGGTATATATATATATATATAGCATGCGCAGCAGCCATTGGCTTCAGTTCTGATTTTTCGTGTCATTTCTACAGTAGAACTACCTGCTGTGTATTTGTATTTATATTTATTGTTTTATATAGCGCCTTAATCCAAGGCGCTTGACAATGAACAACAAAATAAACAATAACATGGAACAGTAGAAGCAATAATGGTAAACATGAGTCAAACCAGAAAATCAGCATGTAGAACAATTTACATATGAGAAAGAAGAGGAGAGGAGGGGGTGGAGAAAGAAGGAGGGGGGAGAGAGTAGTGAGTAAAGTGAGTAGTAGGAAGAAGGGAGATTAAAAGAGAAGGGGAACATAAAGAGAACACAGAGAAGGGTACAAGAAAGAGGGAAAGATGGGTGAGAGGGGGAAGGGGATCAGGGAGGGGAATGAAGAAGAAGAGATTTCAGTGAGGTAGGGATTTCCAGTGTAAGAGGGCAGGGAGCTGAAAGGAACGGAAACGAGTAGAGGCACAAGAGGGTGGGGGAACTGAAAGTAAGAAGAGATCAGCAGAACAAAGGAAGCGGGAGGGGGTGTAAAATGAGAGAAGAGAGGAGAGGTAAGGAGGAGCAAGGTTGTGAAGAGATTGAAAGACCGGACAAAAGAAATTAAATTTAAGTTGGGAATGGAAAGGAAGCCATCCTAGCTGAGAAAGTGAGTTGGAAATGGAGTCATGAGGAGAGAGAAGACAGAGGGTGCGGATGGCAGAGTGATAAAGGGATTTGAGGGGGGCAAGGTAGGAAGCAGGGAGACCAAAGAAGAGAGAAGAACAATAGAAAAGATGATGCTTTAAAGCGGATTAGACCATGCTAAACTCTGAAGGAGCATAAGCTGCAATAACATGGAAATTCTACTGTGGGGTAGACTGGGAGGGGCGATGAGGAATATGTGGGAGGAACATGCAGTCAAAAGAATGTTACCAGGGGTAAGTAACTTGGTCTTTGAATGAAATGTGTCCTCACACGTATTCCTCATCTTTTGATAGACTCATAAAGCAATGTTGGATTCGGAGGCGGGAGTACACATTTTGTCATCATGGGTTATTGTGAACTCAATGAAGGACCACTTTCCCAAAGCTTCCATCCTGACCTAAAGTGTAATCAATGCATTATTGCTTTGTAAAAGTGTGAATTGTAGACCAAGTGGCTGCCTCACGAATGTTTTTAATAGGAACACCTCTCTGCAGAGCAGAAGAAGCAGCCATGCCCCTAGAGGAATGGGCCCTCAGGCCTTCTGGGGGATATTTCCTGGCCAGACTATAGCATTTGGTAATAGCTAAAAAGAAATCATCTGGACGTCTGTTTGGTTTCAGCTTGTCCCGGCCAATGACCTTTGTATCGTATAAACAGTTGGTCATCCAGATGAAACTTTGACATCCTTGAAATGTAGAAACTCAAAGCCCTCCATGGGTTGAGTCTGTGTAGTCTCTCCTCTTCCTTGCAAGTATAAGGTGGAGGGTAAAAAGTAGTTAATAATATCTTTTGTCCCAAATGAAAATCTGATATGACCTTAGTTAGGAATGAAGGTTTGACCCTAAGGACGACCTTGTCCTTATGAAAGACTGTAAAAGGTGGTTTAGAAGATAGTGCCTGCAACTCACTCACCCTACGGGCTGATGTTCGCACTACTAACAAGATGGTTTTGAATGTTAGTAGTCTTAAGGGATATGAATGGAGCAGTTCAAATGGTGTACACATGAGAAACTTTAAAACAAGATTAAGGTCCCAAACCGGAACCTGAAAAGAAGATGGAAGGTACACATTAGTGAGACCCTTTAGAAATTGCATCACCAAAAGTATTTTAAAATATGACGTTTCTTCAGACGAGAACTTATAGATGTAAATCACTGCCAAATATCCTTTAATGGTCCCAACCTGGAGCCCCAGATTGGCCAAGTACAGCAGAAAAGATAACACCTCTAGTGTTTTGCACAGAAAAGGGTCCACATTCTTATCCCTGCACCCGCTGCAGAATGTATTCCAATGGCAGCGGTACAAAGACTTTGTTGCTGGCCTTCTGGTCAAAAGCAAAATCTTCATTACATCATCCGGGAGGTCCCAATCCTTATACCTCAGCCTCTCAGAAACTATGCATGAAGGCATGTCCAGAATGTCCGAGTACCACATCCACCTGGCCCAATCCGGGGCAATTAGGATCATGGATTTCCCAAACCTTTTCAACTCCTGATCAAGTGAGGAATGATAGGGACTGGAGGAAACGCATACAGAAGTGGAAACTCCCAGTCCACTATGAACACGTCCCATAGAGCTCCTCTTGTAGGAGATTCCCTGGAGCAAAACAGTTTGTACTTCCGGGTAACAATGTTCGCAAACAGATCAATTTGAGAGGTTCCCAAAGGGTGAAGATCTCTTAAAGGACTTTCTGAAGTAGTTCCCATTTGTAGGCGACTGTGCTCTGCCTGCTTAGAGCATCCACCGCCATGTTCCCCTCTCCGGCTAGGTGAACTGCTGATAGAGATTCCTTTGTGTATTGCCCAGAACCTGAGCTGTATTGCCTCTCTGCACACTCCTCTCTTGTTGAGGTAGTACATGGCCACTGGGTTGTCTGTCATTACCAGGACCTTTTTTCCCCGTTCAGAGGGCAGAAAAGCCGTCAGCGCAAGTCTGATTGCTCTCAGCTCCAAAAGATGGAGACCAATGACAGCTGATTGTCGGATCGTTGGCATGGGCCCCCCACCCCGTGAGTGAGGCGTCCGTAACTACTGTTATCTCCGGCCATGGTTGCCAAAAAGGTTCTCCCTTCAGAATGTTGTCCTTGCAGCTCCACCACAGGAGAGCCTGTGTGACCCAGTTTGGAACCTGAAGTAGGTCTGACATGTTGCCTGAGAATTGAGACCATTGTGTCCTGAGTGCCCATTGAAGGGATCTCATTCGCAGACGGGCCTCTGGCACAAAGAAAATTCAGGATGCCATGAGGCCAAGCAACCTCAAGAAGGAGAAGGCCGGGAGATGCTGGGCACTCTGAAATTTGGTGACCATCTGCAGAATGTCTTTATCCCTCACCTCGGGTGGCAAGGTCTTTCCCAAGGATGTATCCAGTGCAGCCCCAATGAATTGGAGCTTTTGAGATGGTATCATGTGGGATTTCTTGAGAGTGGCAGATCACACTGAGATGTTCCAGGGATTGTTTGGGGGAACGTGCCCCGATCAGCCAATCGTCCAGGTAGGGGTAGATGTGAATCGCCTCTCTCCTGAGACTCACTGCCACTCCTGCCATCAGTTTGGTGAAAAACCTTGGGGCAGAGGTCAGCCCGAACGGCAGAACTCAAAACTGATAATGAAAACAGACAACAGCAAACCTTATGTGCTTTCTGTGCTTGTGAAGGATTGGCACATGAAAATAAGCATCCTGAAGGTCCAATGATACAATCAAATCCTGGAGCTGGAGGGCCTGAAAGATCTACAAAAGTGTGACCATCTTCAACTTTTGTTCAATTATCTCAAGTCCAAGATGGGCCTCAGTCCTCCGTCCTTCTTGGGAATCAGGAAGGATGGAAAATGCCATCCTTTGTTCCTCTTCATTACAGGTACCGGCTTTATAGCACCTTTCTCTAGCAGGGTCAAAATGTCATGCACAAGGAACGAATCTGGAACCTTTAACGAATGGCTCCCTGATGAATAATTGTGAGGTCTCTGAATGAAGGGGAGGCAGTAACCCTTGGCTATGGTTTGTAATGCCCAAGCATCAAAAGTAATACCCCACCATTCTTTCAGATGCTGAGACAGTATGCCTCCTACCGGGATGTTTTGCGTCAAGACCTCAGAAAGATTTTGAGGCAGCTGAAGCATTGGCTGATGGTAAGGATACTGCTGCTTGGGAGGGCTTTGCACCTCTCCCTCGTCTACCACGAGGGAATCTTCTTTGTCCTCTTTGACCAGCCATTCCTCTCACTCTTCCAACTGAGTAGTAGTGAGAGGATCTGCCCCTCCAAGAATGTTCACTGTGGTGAAAAAGCTAAGGCTGTCTGATGGCAGCACCTAGACCCTTGGCTGCCGCTTTCAAGGTCTGCAGCATCTCATGGCTTTTGTCAGTCATGCTGCCAAAAAGATGAGCCCCGTCAAAAGGCATATTAAGGAGTCTAAACTGCACAACTTGTCTAAATCCAGACTTCCTTAAACACGCAAACCTGCGTATCACGGTGCTTGCCGCCATGGCTCTGCTGATGCTATCAGCGGAAGCCAAACCGACTGAAGAGACTCACATATGGCCTCTTTGCCATCTTTTACAATATCCAAGAACCCGTCTCTATCCTCCCCTTCGTTAATATGTTCAGCCGCCATGGATATACAGTCCCATAGGGTGTAAGTGAATTTTGCAAGGGCACATGTAGAGTTAGTTGGCTGATTTGAGAGCCAAGCAAGACTTTCCTTGACCAGGCGTCTATACATTTGTGAATCCCAATCTGGTGGGATGGTCGGATAGGCAGCCTGTTTAGAGGTAGCGGTTGCTGCTTGCACCCCCAGACTTTCTGGGGTAGGATGTTTTGACAAGTAGCTGGGGTCACTACTTTATGGCCTATATTTTTAGGTCAAATTTGTATTGACTGCCGGACGTGATTCTGGTGCTTCCTAATTTGGACTTACTCTCTTCTGAAGAGCAACATGAAAGGGTAGGGTGGGATCACTTTGAGGACCTTTGTCCAGGATGTCTGTGAGGTCATGCTGTTTGAATGGGAGTGCAGGCTTGCTGCATCCCAGATAATCTATGACCTTGGTCATTAATTATCTGTAAGAGGCATCTGCGTGCTTATCTTGTTCTGCCTGTACCAAATTCCAACTCTGGTGAAGTGTCCACTCCACTAGCAGTCTGTAAATTCTCACACAGGTCCTATAACCTAAATTCTTCTGATATGCAGGGCTCAGGGATATTAGGCGTCTCATATTGAATTGCAAAGGGTGGATCATTATCATCAGATGGTTCATTGTCCTCATAAATGGAAGTGAGTGACTTAAAGAAATGCTTCCAAGGCAAAGTAGTGTAGGTTTTCTCAATTACTGGCAAAGGTGTTGGTGGCTTTGAAGGTTTCGAGCCAGCTGCCGATGGAGTCATCGATGTCTTTGATGAAGACTTCTTAGACGGCGATGGCACCGGTGGTGTTGATGGCACCGATGGGGTCAACGGCGCAGCTAGCATCGATGGCGTCAATGGTGTCGATGACTTTGACTCCGACTTGTCCGTGGACTTTGTCCGTGACAGACTTCGATGGCTCGAAGGATTCTTCAATGACTTTTAATCATGTCGAGGCCTTGACGGCTCTTGACCCTTTGTCCCGGGCTCGAGGACGCTCAGGATTTGGCTCAAGCCCTTTCCCGGCTTCAGAAAGGCATGGTAGGAGCATGGCCTACTTGCTTCAAGGGTTTCATGCTCTCGAAAATGTTTAGCATTTCCTGCCTGAATGATTCACATTCAGCCAGAGTAGAAGCCTTAGCGGGGCAAGATATAGTCCTCTCTGGGGAGGAGTCGGATGAAGAAGACGAAGTAGGCGAATTGCGATGCTTTTTCTTTGATTTCCTCAATGATGACGAGGAGTGGTGGGAGCCACTCTGTGAATGGATCTTTTAATCTTCTTACGTCGAGTAGATTCGTCTCTAGCTTTGTTGAAAGAATGTTTCTTCGACGGTGTAGTCGATGGGGATTTTTTGGGGCTTCTACCTACCGCCAATTTCCCTTTACGCTCTGTCAGATCTTTTCCGGTCATCGGCTCACACTTCTGACAGGTCAAGGTTTTGTGCTCCACACCGGGACACCACAAGCACACCCAATGTGGGACCGTCAGTGACATTTTTGCATCGCAGTCTTTGCATTTTTTAAACCCGGTCTTCGGGCTTGTCAGAGCCGAAGACAAACACGTTTTTTGATAATTCACAAAGAAATATCTGAAGTGCACCGTAGCTCATGAAGCGAAAGCTTACTCGGAAAAACTGAACTGCAGCGAAAGTGTGCTGCGCGTGCTATATATGCCTTCGATGGCATCATCCTTGAGACGGAGGCCCTCGAGGGACAATGAGTCGACTGCACCGACGCACAGCACCTTCTATCAAAAAAAAATTCCAAAGCAGCTGATACTGAATATTGGAGATATCATAAAATGAGGAATTCGTGGGAGGACGCAATCCATTCTAAATGTATTTTTGTTAATTTGAAAGATTACTGTATACTTTGTTTTGCCTTTAAAATGTTTCCAAAGAGAGTCAGCAGGAGTGTACAGACTTCTGTGTTTGGTCTCTGTATATGTATGTACGTATTTTGATGCATGATAGAGACCTGTAATGTTGTTTGAAACTGTATTTACCATTCGAATTCTTAAAAGGTTAAACATACCTGTTTGTAACGAAACCTGTGCTTGCTTCGTTGGATTGTTGCGCTTAAAAGGTAGCGTTTTGCTGTGGATTCTTACCACAGATCACTTCTGATCAGTGAAAAATGGTCCTTAGGAAGCTATTTCCAAAGGGAACAACGTTCTTCGGGTTCCAGTAACAGTTAAACCAGCATGCAATCCCGTTACCATGGCAGCGGCAACACGTTGCCCAGCACACCTCAGCATTTCTTGTGGAAATCTAATTCCGCACTTTAAGTCTGGAGTCTTTTAATTTCCTAGTTTCTAGAACAGTCATAAAAGCAGAGCTGTTTTCCTCCAAATAAAGAGTTTAACTACATCGCCTATGTACTTCGCCAAAAGGGTTTTTATTTTGTTTTCCTACGGAGCAGGTTGCCAGCAATTGAGTTACTTAAAATCAAACAAAGGATTTGTGAATCTTATGCATTGATGTCGTTCCCATAAAGGTGTAGTCTAAGACGAAACACATTAAATAATGACCAAACAGATCATGTGACTCTCGGGCACCGTTGGCCACATTTTATGGAACTTCACTTTTATGAAACAAATGTTATGAGGATCCTTCTCTGGCTCTTCTGGACTTGTTAAAGTGGAATCCACGGCGCACTGCAGGGGACGAGCAAACTTTGCAAATTCAGCTTTTTTTCAGACGACGTGAACCTCAACTCATCTCGTGCGCAGTCCCAATATTCTCTCATACGGTGAAAACTCCAGCCACATTATCAACTGCGACGTGTATTAGTTCATATGCCCATGAACCCGTAGCATAACTATATATTTGCCTAAATGCTTTCAACCTATCGAATAAAATGTATGCTGAAGTAAACAGAACCACTGTTTCAAATGCCACTCCATTGCTGCCGAGTCTGCATATGTGCAATAAATCAGGCGGGGAGTGTTACCAAAGTCTCAACTGTAAATAAAAAAAAAGTTTAAAATAAACTGTGTGCAAATATCGTTTTGCGCCAGCGGTGTGGTTTGAAAAGGGGGAGTGCAGTAAACAAAAAGTAAATTAAATAAGATCTGCATTTGCGGAATGGCTGGCTACTGGGCACGGTTATTACAGAGAAGCATTGCTGGAGCCCGCCGCAGCACGTACCCCTGTGGGTAACCTTCCGCCAGCATCAGAGACAAACCCCACCCAGACTTTACCAAAGAGCAGGCCCGCAGCCAAACCACAATGCCAGCCAGGGCGGCCTCGGTGTTGCATAAACCCATGCACAGGCCCTTCTTTTTACACACACGTTGCACGGAAAGAAAAATAGAGCTGAGTGGGTGCTCCAATTCCTACATGTGTTGTGAATAAAGCAGACTGTTCTTTTTTTTGTGTGTAAAGGGGTATTGTTTGGAATTTGCAGAGTAACTATGTAGGGCCAGCAGAATTCTTTGGCCAAATATAGTATCTTGCAAACTACATGAAAGTGTGCTTTTAAACTAGGAACTGAAGTCATTGAAGAAAATAAGTTTACATTCCAGCAGCCTACCAGTCCAAAGCCAAACAAATTCTTGGCTTAATACCATTTGACTTATTCTCATGAGCCTTTCTTAAACAGCTAGTCGCCATCGGCCCTGCCTGCGCCCCTATAATTCGCAGCAGATGATACTTGAAAGTGGACTAGTCTGTGTAGAATTCCAATACCTAAAGTAGTTCTGTATTAGCACGGCTATACAATCACGCAGGCCATTGCGTGAACTGTATATCTGTAGATGCTGTTAGTATAAAAAATGTGATCTGCACTGTATGAAGACGTGAGGCAGCGTGTAGGCTGCATGCAATCCAGTTTCTTTTTCTTGGACGTAGTGATGCCTAATTATTCACCCGCAGCCCAAAACAGAGCATGCGTGTATTTTATTTGGACGGAGAACAGGGAAATGTAATAATGTGAGCTGTACCATAGTTGATTTTCCTATTCTAATACGTTATACTGTTAGCATAATAGTGACAGCGCAGATAGCAGCCACGGCACTGGTGCAGCCAACATCAAAGTATAGAAGATCTTCCCTACACCAGTGGTCTTCAAACGTTTTAGCCCTGAGCCTCCCCTGAGCAAAATGTGGGCAGGCCGGCCCCCCCAGTAAGTCCAAATGGCTATGAACTATTGCGTGCCGTCACTGTACTACTCCCAGTATAATCCCTGGGCTCCCCCACCTGCTCCCATCACAGTCTCTGTGCTCCGTCATCCTACTCCTAACCCAGTCCCTGAGCTCTCCCCACCCCACCACAGACCCTGAGCTCTCCAAACCCTGCTCCCACCACTATCCCATGGCTCCGGCCCATCCTGCTTCCACCACAGTCCCTTGGCTCCCCTTTTCTGATCACAGCACAGTCCCAGGGCCAGTGGTGGCTGGTGAATTTTCTAAGTAGAGGGGCATTCATAGTACCACCATATATGCCATAGTGATTGAGCGCAGCAAGGGAGCCCGAACCAATGAAGTGGGGTACGGGGGTTTTCCCTCCCGTGAATTCTTTTAATAATGGGTTAAAATGTTGCATTTTAGAGTATACTTTAAAAAAAAGGGTAAAAAGCCAAACAGTTTGCAATTGGCGCTGGGGGAACCAGGGGGCAAGCTTGACATTTTTTACTGGACATCTTTGGTGGATGTCCAGTAAAAAGATACCATCCCTGTCCCCTGGGCCCACAGTGTCTATCACAATCAGCATGATTATGTGTTTATGCAAGGCGCTGGAGGCCAAGGAGGAAAGCATAGCATGTTTGACTGGACATCTATGATAGATATCCAGTAAAAAAATAACAACCCTGTCCCCTGGGCTCCACAGCGCCTCAGGAGAGCTGATTTTGGCAGGTGTGTAGGGGGATTGTGCAACAAAGGCATTTTTAAAATGCCTTTCCTGTACAGCCCTCCTTACCCCTTCTACTCCCGCTCACCAAAATCAGCTCAACTGACCAAAACAAACACACATACACACATTCACACAGCATTCACTCTGTCATTAACACGAGCACCCATCACCATACAATCACTCATAACACAAGCATACATGCATCCATATACATATTTAAATAAAAAATAAATTAAAATAAACGTACCTTCTGCAGGGGTCTGCACGTGGCTGCTGAAATGCCCTGCTCCAGGCTGGTCTGTCCGTATGTGTGAGGAGGCGCAGAAGCTCCCCCTTGCACATACAGACATGCAGTGCCCCAGCAAGCATTTCCAATGAGCTATGCAAGGTTGGCGAAGCAACATGCCCCCAGTCTTGCATGGGTCAGTAAGCATGTGCAGCTGAGCACTGAACTGAACTGTCAAAGGGAAACATTATTTCCCTTTAATAGTTCAGCCAGCCCAGGAGCACTCCCTCAGCTGGAAAAAGCAGGGAGTGCTCAGTGTTTCACTGGGCTGGCTCCTCCGCTCCTCCATAATAGGTGACAGGGCCACTGGGAGGACGCCCTTCACCCATTATGGATTATGGATGAGCTGCCACGTGCGGACTGACCTATTAGGCAATAGGGCAATGCCTGTACCAAAAATGCAAAATGCTAGTGTGGGCCAATCAAAATTGGCCACTGTGTGGCCAATGTTGGCCAGTTTGAGTTACTTCACTATGCAGCTTGTAGTGTTGACCACTGTTGCTGAATAAATATTCTTTACATATCACAATTTGCTTACATTTGAACAAAAAACACCCCCTTGGGTCCTATTCAAACAGTCTGTGATCAAAGGAATGAATAGCCATTTGCAACTGCGCGGACACTTTTTCATTGGTGCCTGAGACAGTGTTATGCTCCAGTTCGACCATGTGAGCCGCCCCTTCCCATTTCTTACAATCTAAAAAAAAGAAAATATACATGTATATTTTTTCTTTTTATATTTCATGATGGGCTCTCGCGTTCACGCTGGGGATACGGCCGTGCACACGGTTTGAAGACCTCTGCTTTACACTTTAGTGGCTAGAGTGCTGTTACATGGCGATGTACTGTTTGCTTAACTTTAGAGCCAATTCAGACTCATATTATTCCTTCTGTGCTGTGTTGCCTTTCCTCTCGTTCCTCTTCCATCAAGTTTCCCTTTATTGTACACCTTTTTGTGTCATGATCTTCAGAATCTTGCTTCTTCTACTCATATTGATTCTTTTTCGTCTAAACTTTCTGTTCATTCTGATCCTTCTATAACTTGTCTTGATTTTCTTGTTGGTAGCTTTCACTCAACTATTTGAACATACCCAGCTTCTGTATGCCCTTCGTGAGCCTTTACTCTAAAAGGTAACCCACCACAGCCAAGGTGTTCTACTTCTTTAAAACATTCAAAGATTTTGTGTAATAGAGCTGTGTGTAGATGACTAAACGATAGAAGTTTTATTAATCATCAGTCTTTTTTTTCACTTCTTCATTCTTATTCTCATTTTCTAAAACAAGTGAAGGCAATTTATTTTCAGCCTCTTTTCTTTTCTCAGTGCCCCTCTCCCAGGCATCATTTATCTACTTTAAAAACATTATTATAAATAGTCCTTTCTTCTACTTCTACCTTTGTTTCTGATGATTTCACAATTTTCTTCATGACTATGTTTTGGAATATTAGACTTTCACTGAATCATATAGACCCAATGACCTCTGTATCTGACAACACCGACACTTCCTTTTGTGGTGATTCTTTCTCTTCTTTTTATCTTCATTTTGAAAGTGACATTATGTCTTTTATTATTCGTTCTCATCCTACCACGGTTCCCTCTAATAGACTTCCTGCTTCTTTAATTGTGTCTTTCCTACCTTTGTCTCTTTTTGTGTATTCGTTATAATATTTCTTAATCATCTGATCAATGTCCTAATTAATGTAAGGGTCTACTGTTATTTCTTTACAAAATCAATCCTGTTTAGACTCTGCAGAACTCTCTAACTTTCATTCTGTTTTGGATCATCTGTTCTTTTTTCAAACAGCTTTATTATATTGTTTATTCTTAGTTTAGTTACTTTAATTTGAACAAACTGTTCCCTTCTAATCCATCTGGGTTTCGTGTGGCACATGCCACTGCAACAGCTCTTTTATCTGCCTCTAATTCTATACTTGATATTGGAAACCTTAGGCTTTCGACTCTGTTGGTTTTGTTTGGTCTAGTACTGCATTTGACATGGGGAATCGTCAAACTTTGTCTACTAGTATATAATTCTTGGGCATCTCAGGCTCCGTTCCCAGTGGTTTGCGTCTCATTTATGTAGCCATTCTTTTGTTATTTCTTGGAGGGGTTCCTTTCCTCATTCCTATCCTCTTTGTTATGGTGTTTCTCAGGGTTATTTAATGGTTCCTCTTGTATTTACATGATATACTTCATCCATTGCATCTTTGTATTCAGAACATGATTTTCATGCACACTTTTAAGCTGACTCATATATTTCTCACATGTCCCTCATTTAATGATTCTAGTCATCAGCTTGTATTTTAGTTGTCAAATGTTGGATTACATTCACTTGCTTTACTTTAATCCTAAAAAAAAATCAAATTTGAATGTTTCTTTCTTCTTCTTCCATTTTGTCTTCATCTTTTATTTCTTTTCCTCCACTTCAACTTACTATCGGGCATCCCTTACTATCGGGCATCACATACTATCAGGCATCAGTCTCGCAACTTGGGCAATCATTTTGATTCTTCCTTTTCGTTATAGACTGAACGTGCTATTTTAGTTTTGGCTTGACAGTTAAATCTTTTTTAATATTAAGAACATCTGACATTTGTTTACTTTTGCTTTTTCCAAAACTTTGTTACATAATGTTGTTCTTTCTTGTCCTAAAACATTATGTTGTTTCTATGTGTGTCTTACTAATTATGCAATTTTCCCGCGTTGTTCAATTTTGCTCAATTAAATAGTCTTCCTTTTCAGCTGAGATTTGAGTCTCAATTTCTTTTTGAGGTTTTTAAATGTGTTAACACTTTGGCCCCTGTTTATCTTTGTTCTTTGGTTCCTTTATATAGTTTTTCAAGAGTGGTGTGTTCTGCATCCCAATTGCTTCTTTCTGTTCCTCGCCACCCTCAGCACCCTCTAATTTTTAATTATCTGAACTTTTACTGCCCACATTATGGGATTCTCTTCCCTTGGAAATTTCCTCTTGTTTGAATTTAAACCAATTTAAGAAACACTGTAAGTATGATTTTATGCAGGTTCTTTTTCACAAACTTCTGTTGCCTGATTGGATGTCCTTTTTGTCACATGAGTTATTTTATTGATCATGTTTTTGGCGTTGACTGATATGTGTACTGTTTAAATATGTGTACACTCCGTTGGCTAAAAGTGCAATACATATTTATATATATATATATATACATATATATATATATATATATATATATATATATATATATTCAGTGAAAAAACTTTGTTAAAGGGACGTTATGGTTAAGTTGCGCTACTAAAAACCTATGAAATTCAGTGAAAAAAACTTTGTTAAAGGGACATTATGGTTAAGTTGCGCTACTAAAAACCTATGAAATTCAGTGAGAAAACTTTGTTAAAGGGACGTTATGGTTCCAAGTAAACCGAAAAACCCTTGAAATTTGCCAGTTATGGTAAGCTAAGCAACCATAACTCGCGCCACCACCGTGCACCTCTAAGACTAACACCCAGGACATCAAAGATGACATCACAAATGTCATTGTGACATCACTGATGACATCACATGTGTATGTACTTCTCATGAAATATGTGTTTTAAATATTTAACATATATATTATTTTTTTGTACAGAGCATACCAAAATAGAAAAAACTTCAGAAAACCCTGTTATGGATAACAGTCCACAATATAGAAGAAAAAATGGATGTATTGTTGGCTAATTTTAATAATTTAAAAACTTTTGTAGAAAATCATTTCAAACCAAAAACCTCGTACCATTGCCCCACATGTACTTGTCCCTGCTCACCATATCCCAGTCAATTATCCCCAAACCCTCTCCATAATCCAAAACGTCATCTAATACCAATCATGTTGAAATCCCAAATTCTCCTGTTTTTGTTTCTGCTTCTGCCTCACCTTCTCTGTCATAAATTATTAATATATGTTAAATAAAGTTTAATTTTTATATTGTATTGTGAATAGTTTCCGTTTTTTTTTATTAAAAACAATAAAAGTGTCCGCGAACAGTGCGAGTGTTCTGAAATGTTCGTACATAAACGAAAATGGAGGTGTCCTGAAGAACACCACACCTGTTCGTACTGTTCGCTAGCAAGTTGAAACTGTTCTAAGAACACACCTGGTGTCCTAAAATGTTCGTAAAGAAACAAAAATTAAAGTGTTCTAAAGAACACTATATCTGTCCGTAATGTTCGCTATCAACTTAAAACTGTCCTAAGAACACAATTGGTGTCCTGAAATGTTTGTAAATAAACGAAAATGATGTGTCCTGAACAACAGTACAACTGTTCATAGTGTTCGCTAGCAACATGAAACTGTACTAAGAACAACTAATCAGATAAATGAATACCACTAAATTAGACCAAAAAATACACAGTTAGAATACGCCAATTGGTATCTAACTGTCCCAAAATTTTACAATATCCAAATAGATAAATCAAAACCACTAAAATATTTTTAAAAAATAGACAGTTAGAATACGCCAATTGGTATCTAACTGCTCCAAAATTTTATAATATCAAAACAAATGAAGAATCTGTTACTGCTCCAAAAAAAATACAACAAAGCAAAGTATAAAGCATTAGCCAGAAACAACAAGTGAACACTGAAAACAAACAAACAAATAAACTGTAGCATAATAGAAAAAGGATTTTTTTTAATCCAACATCCAACATGGATTTTTTTTTCTCCCACAGACCCATTGATTTTAGCAACAAATACAGAAACTGAGCAAATTGCACAGTACTCTGATTTGTACTCTACTAAATATGAGGGTCGAAAAAAAATAAAAGTATATTGCTTATACAATGTAATAAGTCATTACAAAATACTAATACTAACATGCTATTTTCTTTTATCACAGAAATGAAGACGAAAAACATGGACTCCCATTACTAGACCAAACAGTAAGTATACAATAATAAGGACAACCATAGCAGCATATCACATCCATAGTATCTAATACCTTTGTTCCTTATACATTTGTTTTTCACCCAAAGTTATAAGCAAATATGAATGTGATATGCTGTGGTGGTTGTTGCCAGGGCATACAGTACAGGACACCGGGAGTGTTCTTAGAAGCGTCTTCAGAACACCACCATCTTGTTTATTTGCGAACATTTCAGGACACCGCGAGTGTTCTTAGGACACATTCAACTTGACAGAGAACAATACGGACAGCGTCCTCAGGACACCCCCTACGAACACTCTCCGGACTCCGCGAGTGTTCTTAGAAGCGTCTTCAGAACACCCCCATTTTGTTTATTTGCGAACATTTCAGGACACCACGGGTGTTCTTATAACACATTCAACTTGACAGAGAACAATACGGACAGCGTCCTCAGGACACCCCCTACGAACATTTCAGGACACCGCGAGTGTTCTTAGGACACATTCAACTTGACAGAGAACAATACGGACAGCGTCCTCAGGACACCCCCTACGAACACTCCCCGGACACCGCGAGTGTTCTTATAACACATTCAACTTGACAGAGAACAATACGGACAGCGTCCTCAGGACACCCCCTACGAACATTTCAGGACACCGCGAGTGTTCTTAGGACACATTCAACTTGACAGAGAACAATACGGACAGCGTCCTCAGGACACCACCTACGAACACTCCCCGGACACCGCGAGTGTTCTTAGAAGGGTCTTCAGAACACCCCCATTTTGTTTATTTGCGAACATTTCAGGACACCGCGGGTGTTCTTAGAACACATTCAACTTGACAGAGAACAATACGGACAGCGTCCTCAGGACACCCCCTATGAACACTCCCCGGACACTGCGAGTGTTCTTAGAACAGTTTCACTTTGCTTGCGAACAAAACGGACACATATTGAGTCCTTAGAACACCCCCCAGTCAGTTTATTTAGAACATTTCAGAACACCCGTGATGTCCGCAAACAAATCGAACACAAAAAGAACGTCTAACACATAAAAAACACAACTTTCATCCTATCTCCTACACTCCCACCCTCCCCAAACACTCCTACACACCAACACACTCTAATAAATACACATTTTGAACAAAGTTTCACCGCGCTGTCCGCGGACGTCCGCGAATCCAAGATGGCGGGCGCTACCGAAAAATCCGACGCGCTTCACGCTCCACGCCGTCCAATCAGCGAACACGTTGCATGTCCGCGAACATCATGCAAGACGATTGGCCAATCAGGACACTGTCCGCGGAGCGAACAGGGAAGTGTGTCCGCGAACCGAACCCAGATATCACTAATTTTTTACATTTTGTTTATTTGCGAACATTTCAGGACACCGTGAGTGTTCTTAGGACACATTCAACTTGACAGAGAACAATACGGACAGCGTCCTCAGGACACCCCCTACGAACACTTTCCGAACACCGCAAGTGTTCTTAGAAGCGTCTTCAGAACACCACCATCTTGTTTATTTACGAACATTTCAGGACACCGCGAGTGTTCTTAGGACACATTCAACTTGACAGAGAACAATACATTTGTTTTTCACCCAAAGTTATAAGCAAATATGAATGTGATATGCTGCGGTGGTTGTTGCCAGGGCATACAGTCTTGGGTGCATGGCCAAATGGCCAAATGGCCATGTACCGAAGACTCTATGCCCTGGCAACAACCACCGAAGCATATCACATCCATAGAGTCAAACATTTCAACTATGATCTATGGGAAACTTTTAATGTCCGCGAACAATGTGAGTGTTCTTAGAACACTTTGAACTTGCCAGCGAACAATACGGACACCGTTTTCAGGACACCCCCTACGAACATTTCAGAACAACGCGATAGTTCTTAGAACACTTTCAACTTAACAACGAACAATACGGACAGGGTCCTAAGGACACCCCCTACGAACATTCCAGGACACCGGGAGTGTTCTCAAAAACGTCTTCAGAACACCCCCATTTTGTTTATTTGCGAACATTTCAGGACACCGCGGGTCTTCTTAGAGCACATTCAACTTGACAGAGAACAATACGGACAACGTCCTCGGGACACCCCCTACAAACACTCCCCGGACACCGCGAGTGTTCTTAGAAGCATCTTCAGAACACCACCATCTTGTTTATTTGCGAACATTTCAGGACACCGCGAGTGTTCTTAGGACACATTCAACTTGACAGAGAACAATACGGATAGTGTCCTCAGGACACCCCCTACGAACATTCCAGGACAACGGGAGTGTTCTTAGAAGCTTCTTCAGAACACCACCATCTTGTTTATTTGCGAACATTTCAGGACACCGCGAGGTTTCTTAGGACACATTCAACTTGACAGAGAACAATACGGACAGCGTCCCCAGGACACCCCCTACGAACACTCCCCGTACACTGCGAGTGTTCTTAGAAGCATCTTCAGAACACCCCCATTTTGTTTATTTGCGAACATTTCAGGACACCGCGGGTGTTCTTAGAACACATTCAACTTGACAGAGAACAATACGGACAGCGTCCTCAGGACACCCCCTACGAACACTCCCCGGACACCGCAAGTGTTCTTAGAAGCGTCTTCAGAACACCACCATCTTGTTTATTTGCGAACATTTCAGGACACTGCGAGTGTTCTTAGGACACATTCAACTTGACAGAGAACAATACGGATAGCGCCCTCAGGACACACCCTACGAACATTCCAGGACACCGGGAGTGTTCTTAAAGCTTCTTCAGAACACCACCATCTTCTTTATTTGTGAACATTTCAGGACACCGCGAGTGTTCTTAGGACACATTCAACTTGACAGAGAACAAAACGGACAGCGTCCTCAGGACACCCCCTACGAACACTCCCCGGACACTGCGAGTGTTCTTAGAAGCGTCTTCAGAACACCACCATTTTGTTTATTTGCGAACATTTCAGGACACCGCGAGTGTTCTTAGGACACATTCAACTTGACAGAGAACAATACGGACAGCGTCCTCACGACACCCCCTACGAACACTCCCCGGACACCGCGAGTGTTCTTATAAGCGTCTTCAGAACACCCCCATTTTGTTTATTTGCGAACATTTCAGGACACCGCGGGTCTTCTTAGAACACATTCAACTTGACAGAGAACAATACGGACAGCGTCCTCAGGACACCCCCTATGAACACTCCCCGGACACTGCGAGTGTTCTTAGAACAGTTTCACTTTGCTTGCGAACAAAACGGACACATATTGAGTCCTTAGAACACCCCCCAGTCAGTTTATTTAGAACATTTCAGAACACCCGTGATGTCCGCAAACAAATCGAACACAAAAAGAACGTCTAACACATAAAAAACACAACTTTCATCCTATATCCTACACTCCCACCCTCCCCAAACACTCCTACACACCAACACACTCTAATAAATACACATTTTGAACAAAGTTTCACCGCGCTGTCCGCGGACGTCCGCGAATCCAAGATGGCGGGCGCTACCGAAAAATCTGACGCGCTTCACGCTCCACGCCGTCCAATCAGCGAACACGTTGCATGTCCGCGAACATCATGCAAGACGATTGGCCAATCAGGACACTGTCCGCGGAGCGAACAGGGAAGTGTGTCCGCGAACCGAACCCAGATATCACTAATTTTTTTTTACCTACTTTTTGGTCATTTTAAAAAAAAGCTACTGGACGGATTTTCACCAAATTTGCAAAAGCACACTTTTGGGACCAAGCCGCTGCTCCTGGTCCAAATTTGGTGGAAATCCGTCCAGCGGTTTGGGCTGTAGGCGTGAGCAAACTTTTTTTCCCATTCAGTCTATGGGAAAAAAAAAGTTTTGGGACCCCCCCTATAACTTTGCACCCCCTGGACGAATCCTCACCAAACTTTGCAAAAAAATTCAGAGTGACCCAAATACATTTTTTGCAAAGTTTGGTGAGGATCCGTCCAGGGAGAGTGAAGTTATAAGCCACCCACAAAAGTGTTCTTCCTATGGAAACAGCAACTTAACAGCAACTTAACCATAACTACATGGCCACTACCGTGGCCATGTAATATATATATATATATAAACCGCAGGCATCTGGGTGCCAACAAAAACACAACAGAACATGTAAGAACGGGCCATACATAATCAATTCAGGTCGGTGAACTGTTCATTCCA
The DNA here is from genome assembly GCF_040938575.1 of Ambystoma mexicanum. Lineage (NCBI taxonomy): Eukaryota > Metazoa > Chordata > Amphibia > Caudata > Ambystomatidae > Ambystoma > Ambystoma mexicanum. The sequence continues at coordinate 727,130,288 of NC_090935.1, read as the reverse complement.
ATTCAAATTCTACTGTATAGATCAACACATTTTCATTCCAAACAATGGATTAGAATCTACCTACAGCTTAATCTAGCTGAGTTGGGGGGTTCGATTTTGTGCCTGATTGGGGATGGGTGCCCCTGATGGGGGATGGGTGCATTTCTTCATACAAAGCAAACAAAACCAATTGAAGAGGAAACTGTATTCACAAGAGAGACTACTTTATTTGCAGTAGATTACCATCAAAAGTGGATCAGGCCACATTTCTGTTTAACTAAACTCTCTCGTGGGCACAAAACAAGTTCCGGTGCCATGCTCATTTGATCCTTACAATTCCGAGATTGGCGCTTAGAGGCCAAAACAAGTCAGAAGCTAACCAATGCAGCTGGAAAAGTCTGCATTATTAGGGATGGCACTTATCAATAACATAGTAAAACATTCATTCAATAACCACCCATTGTTGCATGTGCATGTTGACGGAATTTGATGCTATTGGGATGTTCTGAATTCAGGGTCCTGAAGGCTGAAGATTTCCGCATCAGTACATGAATCCCAATGCTGTCCCACTTGGTTGTGTGATGGGTGCTGGCAAAGTCAAATGGAAGCCAAACATTTCTACCCTGCCACTCCACATAGCCCAGGTTCCATTGGAATGTTAGTTCATGGCGCATAGTGTTTGGTTGGGGGTTAGGGGGCCATGGGGCATAGTGTTTGGTTGAGGGGTTGAGGGAGCCATGGGGCATAGTGTTTGGTTGGGGGTGTGGGGCCATGGGGCATAGTGTTTGGTTGGGGGTTGAGAGAGCCATGAGGCATAGTGTTTGTTTGGGGGTGAGGGGGCCACGGGGCATAGTGTTTGGGGGTGGGAGCCATGGAGCATAGTGTTTGATTGGGGGTGAAGGGGCCATGGGGCATAGTGTTTGGTTGGGGGTGAGGGGGCCATGGGGCATAGTGTTTTGTTGGGGGTGGGAGCCATGGGGCATAGTGTTTGGTTGGGGGTGAGGGGGCCATGGGGCATAGTGTTCGGTTGGGGGTGGAAGCCATGGGGCATAGTGTTGCACTTCAAGAGTGAACCTAATAATAAAGCTAAAACAGGCACAGTTAGGAGATGTACATCCTTTGCTTTTTGAGGAAACCTGACTCAACGAAGGCCATACTCCTCTTGGGCAACCTAAACAGCAAACTACAGCAGTCCAAAATAACAGAATGTCCAATCAAGGGTCAATAAAATATATATCATTAAATTAAACAGACGATATACAATAACTAAATAGAAATAAATTATAACAATAGAAAATGTGTAGTACAAAATGTAAGTTTGAAATGCAAATAAAAATCATTACCCCTCAAAAACATATTCTTTTTCCACGTGTTTAATACAAATTGGGGGTTGAAAAAGCCTCCTGCCGAAGATCCACCAGGGGGCGCAGAGATGTGCTGACGCATCTCCGCTCGTCTCCTCCACTGGGCACCGTTTGAGGGTCTTGAGCCCCCCCCCAACACCCCCGGAGTGAGGAGCAAACCATACCCCCCACCTTGCCAACATTGGTGGGCACATCACCCTGAAATTTGAACTTCCGCAGTGGAGCCGCTGCGAAACCGCGGCCCGTTGAAGTTTGGAGGGAGAGGGACCCCTCCCCCCTTCGGCTCTGCGGCTCCACAAGAAACTACGCAGAGCCCGGGCTAGAGAGCGGCCTGTGACTAGGCCGAGCGACGCTGGCTGGCGCCTTCCCCCTTCTCCCTGGAGGGAGGTAGTGGTGGCAGGGCGCACCCTGGATGTAGCTGGACCCGCTCCCCCTGGGACAGACGTTAGCCCCCCGCAACATCCGGGGAGGGCCCAGAGCGGTGCCGTCGGGTCCCCCGGTGCCTGGAGAAAGCCGGCGGGGAGGCCCCCCTGAACACACGCTTCCTGGAGGTAGGCCCCTCGTGTCAGAGATGTCCGGTGCGGGCCTATGAGCTGGAAGGAGGCACTACAGAGATTTCGCCGCCCGTCCCCGGGCCCCCAAGTAAGTCCTGAAATGGCGGCACAGACACACCAGGAAGCGGCGGACACCAGCACTGTCACCACAGGCATGGCGGCCTTCCTGGAGGAAATCAGAGGCTTCAGGGCAGATATAGCGCTGCGACTGGACGCCCTGGATAAGAAAGTTGACAAAATAGACGATAGAGTTCTACCGCTCGAGAATAACACTGCCTCCAATGACATCCTCGAGACCCAATTCGATATGCAACTGGCGGAGATCGAAAGGAGGGAAGAGAAATGCTCCTTAAAGTTGGATGACTTAGAAAACAGGGAACTTTGGTGCAACTTGCGCTTTCTAGGTTTCCCGGAGCATGAAGGTGAAACGCAAGCGGATATTAATAAAGCCGTCAGCGCAGTGGTTGGTCTGCTGTTCGGAGGAGCCAACACGAATGTGGCCACTATCGACAGGGCCCACAGAGCGGGCGCTTCCTCCAGAGGCCCCAGGTCCATTCTTGTTCGCTTTCACTATTTTGCCAAGAAAAGTAAGATCCTCGAACTGGCTTGTAAGACAGGCCCGGTGGAGTGGGAAGGGACCCGGATCTCAATCTACCAGGACCTGTCAGCTTTCACACTGGCAAGACGCCGACTATGCGCTCCGTTGACAAAAATGCTCCAGTCCAAGGGGGTCCGGTACAGATGGGGATACCCCTTCTCACTCTCTTTCGAGCTTGAAGGCTACAAATATGCCCTAGTGACGGAGGATGACATCCAGAGAGTGTCCAGCGAACTGTTGACCGGTCCGAATATGGAACTGGGCGACCAGGAGGGTGAGCGAGCTCCGACAGGCCCAAAAGGGACCAGGGCCCCAAGGGAAAGACGCAGGGTTCGAGGCCAAAGGAAATTCAGGAGACTGGCCCCGGCATCCCCGGGGCTTCCGGACACATGAAAGGGACCGTGGTGATTAATGAAAAAGCCTGCAAGCGACTTTGTGAGTGGATGGGGGAAACAATTGTTTATACCCAAGGACGACCTTGGGGGTGGGGGGGCTCGAGGTGTTGTTAATCAAGAGTTATTGAGCCCGGAGGGGGAGACAATGGTGGCCTGGTTGGCGATAGGATGACACCAACGACCTGCCAGGCGATCAGGGGGGAGGGGAGAGGAGGGGGGGAAGTAAGGGGGTTGGGATGTTGGGGTTACAGTTATGGAATGCCAAGTTTTGGGTTCTGCTACGCACCCCCAGGGCTTTCACGAGCCTCTAAAGGGGTAAACAAGCACTGTGGGAACAGGAACTGTTGCTGTTTGTTGAGGGGAGCTACGAGCTTTTACCAGTGTATTAATGGATGATTCGCTCCAATACTTGACAGTGGGTTCGCTAAATGTGCGGGGGCTCAACTCGCCCACAAAGAGATCGTTGTTGGTGCGGGAATTTGCGAGGCTCCGCTTCACTTCTTATTTGTACAGGAAACTCACTGGGTTCGGGGCAAGGAACCAAAGCTCAGAGCTAAAACCATTGAACAGGTATTCACAGCATCTTCTCAGGCAAAGAAGCGAGGAGTAGCCTTGGTTGTATCCCCCGGGGCCCATTTTGTGCTTAAAGCCTTGAAATCCGATCCAGAGGGACGATTTCTCATGGTTAAGGGGTAGGTGCGGGGTCGGCTGTTTACACTGGTGGGTATCTAGGCCCCGAATGAAGCGCAGGACACCTTCTGGGTTGGAATGAAAGAGAGAATAATATCATTCTCAGAGGGTACCCTATTGGTTGGGGGAGATTTTAATATGGTTCTATGCCCCGAGAGAGATAGGAAGTCTGCTAAACCCTGCCCGAACATGCGCCTTCACGAGAGACTTGCTGTGGCCTTTAGCGAAGTGAACAGGGAACTGGGCCTGAGCGACGCAAGCACCTGCAAACAGGGTCGGAACCCCGACTATACTTTTTACTCAAGGCCTCATGCAGCTTTCTCCCGTATTGACTACATTTTGGTTGAGACCTCGCTTCAGAGGGAGGTCACTGACTCGGGAGTGGAGATTGTCCCTTGGACTGACCACGACATAGTAAAGATTAGATTGGACCTCCCCCCGCCCCAGCAGTAGGATCCCGGTGGAGGTGTAACGACCTTCTTCTGCAGGACAAAGAGGTCCGCCAAGCTCTTCTGGTGGCCATCGAGGACTACTTTTCCCTCAATGATAACGGTGAGGTGGGGGTCATGGGAGTATGGGAGGCATTCAAAGCTACTATCAGAGGTACCCTCATAGGGATAGGATCGGGGAAAAAGAGGGAAAGAGCCCAGGAGGAGAAATCACTAAGGGAGAAGATAGAGGCAATACAACCAGGGGGGAAATTAAAAACTCAGATGTTCCCTGGGAAATGGGAGGAATTGCAGAGGTTACGAACCAAATTAGCAGACCTCCTTGTGGGACAGACGGAGAAGAAACTCTCTTTCTCAAAACAGAAATATATGGAAAAGGGGGAAAAGGCGGATAGGATACTGGCTTGGAGACTCTGTGAGTTCAGAAACAACAGAAGGGTTAATTCCATCCGCACCCCGGAGGGGGACTCGACAGTGCGGGATAGTAAAATCGCGGAACAATTCAGGCGATATTATGAAAGGCTGTATAGCTCGGAATACGTGGGTGACGGGAACGAGGTTGACAGCTTTCTCGACTCCCTCCTGATACCGGGCCTCCACCCCGACAAAGCTGAGTTATTGGAGCTGCCCGTAACCCCACAAGAAATAATAGATACCATATCCTCGCTGAAAAGCGGAACAGCCCCGGGGGACGATGGCTACACAGTCAAGTTTTATAAAACATATAGGTCCACGCTTGCCCCATTCATGGCTAAGATGTTCAATGCCGCGCTGAATCAGGGCTCCCTCCCACCCACGATGATGTCGGCTTTGATTGTAGTGCTCCCCAAGGAAGGAAAAGATCCCGCCCGATGCCAATCATATCGCCCCATCTCCCTTCTTAACACCGATGTTAAAATCCTAGCTAAACTCCTAGCAAATAGATTAGCGAAACTCCTTCCCTCCCTAGTACATGGCGATCAGGTGGGTTTTGTTACGGGGCGCCAGGGATCAGATAACATTAGGAAAACCCTCGATCTCATGCATGAAGCTTCAAGACAGGAGGCGGAAGGCTACCTTCTTTCGTTAGACTCAGAAAAGGCCTTCGACCGTGTCGAGTGGCCCTACATGGGCAGAGTTCTCCGCAAGATGGGGTTGGGAGATAACTTCTGTGGGTGGATCGCAGCACTTTACAACGGCCCTTTAGCGAGAGTATTGGTCAACGGAGGCACCTCAGAGTCGTTTTCCCTTTCCAGGGGCACCCGACAGGGATGCCCCCTCTCTCCCCTTTTATATGCCCTAGCGATGGAACCCCTGACTATAGCAATCAGGACAGACCAAGAGATCACAGGGATACGGTGTGGCGACTGCGACTTTAAACTATCCCTGTTCGCAGATGATATCTTGGGCTACCTAACCAACCTCCGGGTCTCCCTACCACGATTACTTGATCTCATACACCACTTCGGCTCCTTCTCGGGACTGAAGATAAATACATCCAAATCTAGCGTAATGCCCATGGGACCAGGGGAACATGAGATTGAGGGCAGCACCGAAATACTGGGGGTAAGAATAGAGCGGGAATCCACCAGATACCTGGGCACCACCATCCCCAGAGACCTCTCCCAACTATACCATTGCAACTTCCCGGGGATCTTGGCTCAGGTTAGTAGCGACCTTCAACGATGGGCTCCCCTTACACTCTACTGGCTGGGGCGCATGGTTACGGTGAAGATGAATATCTTGCCCCGCCTCCTCTATCTCTTCGCGGCACTCCCTGTGGTGATACCCGAGGCCTTTTTTGAGGTTCTCCAATCCCGGGTCCTCCAATTTATCTGGAATGGCAAAAGGACGAGAATCAAGGCTTTCACTTTGACCCTACCAAAGTCAGAGGGTGGATTCGGTCTCCCGGACTTCAGGCTTTACTATAAAGCAGCCCAGCTCCGAGTAATGTTGGAACATATGAGGGATGACATGGGAACATATTGGACATATATTGAGGACATTCACGCCCACCCGAGAAAAGTTAGAGACCTTTTGTGGGCCCCCCCTTAGGGTTCTCCCCCCACATCTTAGGACTCATCCCACCCTGGCGGCCCTCTGGGCGGTTTGAAAGCCTAACACTGCTAACAAACGACTATCCTCTTGGCCATCCCCCCTGACTTCGCTTTGGGGCCCCCCTATTGATCTAGGATCCAAGGGATTCCGAGACACCCAATCCTGGTCAGACATGGGCCTGGAGAGAATCTCTCAATTGTACCGTGAGGAGGGTTTTATAGAATATGATAAACTGACCGAAGCATTGGCGGATAACCCTCCCTCAGTCTTCGAATACCTACGTTTGAAGGGGATCTTGACCCACCCCGGCTGGGCCGATTGTCTCAAACGCCCCCTCACCCCTTTCGAGACAATCCTGATCATAAGCACACCGCGGAGGGGCTCCCTATCTAGGTTCTATGGTGTTCTGATTACAGCTGACCTGGAGGGTAGGCAACCTTTCAAGGAGATCTGGGAAACCAGGCTGGGCATGCCTCTGGACGATCATACGTGGAGGGCGATTTTCAAACGCATTTTCACGGGGTCTCTGTATACGGCTGCTATGGACCATAACTTCAAAATCCTCCATTCATGGCATCGCCCCCCGGCCACCCTGTCCAAAATGTTTAGGGATGTGTCCCCCTTTTGCCCCAGAGGGTGTCTCCAACGGGGCACATGGTTTCATTTGTGGTGGGAATGCCCAGTCATTCAGGTCTATTGGTCGGAACTACTTAGCTGGATCAAGGAAATCGAGGGGTTCTGCCCGACCTTACTGCCATTGGAAATCCTCCTGGGCACCCCCGCACCCGAGACAGAACTTAATGCGTTCCCTAAGGTCATTGGGGCCATGTTGAGAGCGGGGAGGCTAGCGCTCGCCCAAAAGTGGAAAAGTGTACTGGCCCCGTCCAAAGAGGAATGGCTCTGCAAACTCAGGTCGATCTTCATATATGAAAAGCTTACCGCAATAACTAATGACACCATGACGGACTTTGTGCAAGAATGGACTGCAGTTCTTCTCCACGAGGATTGTATTTCTATGCGCCTGTAGATTGTATTTTAGGTTGCCTCCACGAGATGCCTATCTCCATTCTTCCTTGAGACTGTGATTGTATCCTTCTGTTTAATTCTCAAGCTGAACCCACTGTGTCAAGTGATTTGTCTAATTGGTACTTGGCAAGTAACCGTTCTCCCCAGAGCTATTACTGTTCGTGAACTCTCAGAACTTGGTGTGTTAATTGTGGGTTAGGGTGGGAGGGAGGAGGGAAGGGAGTTAATTTTGGAAAAACTGACAACCTGTCTCTCTAATTTTCTGTGTCTTACTGATGGAACGGTCAGTTTCGTTCAGCCTTATATGTATGTTGTCAATAAAACAAATTGTAAATAAAAACAAAAAGCCTCCTGCCATGCCCCGCCTACCGCCCCGCCCACATTTACTTTTCGGCCCACTATAGCCCTCTTGTAAGGTACTTTCGGCCCTCTGTCAAAATCAGTTGTGCACCCCTGATCTAGGGTAATGCAATGCAAGATACCTTGGGCCTGATTCACATTGGGATTGCCACATCATAAAATGCTTCTGTAAATCAGACCCAAAGTTGGTAAATGTAGTGTTACACACTTCATCCAGAAAGAATAATTGCTGTTCAAAATGTGTAATCAAGGTTTGTTAGAAAACATAAAACATATTTGTCCTCATAAGATTTACCATACATGGAGAACACAGTGCATTCTTCTCCTGGTTGGAAAGGTCATGATGGAGTGGTATTACAAATATATTTCCAACTTATTCTGAATGGAATTAGAAGGCTGAGAGCGATTTCATACATTATTGTACCCTCCCCTTGGACAGAGTCTCAGCAGCTAATTGAATTATCAGCACTATTTCACTGTTCTACTGTGCCACTGATCCATCAAACTACACATCTAGCAAGTTCGGCAACAGAGAATTATGAAATATGGCAGAAGTATTTGGTAGGCAAAAAAAACTGCAGAGCTAGTGACTGATTGCAGGAATGTTACCCTATGTAACACTACCAGACCCATGAGCTTCAAGCCAAGGGTGCCTGATTCAAATAGGATCCTAACAGGGTTAAAAGAAATACCAGATACAACCTAAAAACCAGTGGAAACGTCTAAATCCCAAGTGGGCCCATTCAAATGATTATTTAGTGGCCTTGTAGGAGGAAAGATTTGCAGAAGCATCTCTGTTATAAAAACGATTTGAAAAAAGCCTTGTAGTTGAACATATTCTTGTGCTAGAAATCTAAGAACATAAGCTCAAAAGGAAATGTTCTTCATGTTTCGCAATCCAACTCTTCCTCTTACCTTCCTATGTTGAGCTCCATAACCCGTAAATGTTGGTATGCATACACTGGTCTTATGACCACAAGTTCCTCAATAGGTTTCCCCAGTTCCTTTCTTTTCATGTTGCATTCCTTTGTTTTAAGCATTGCACCAGAAACTTCATAATTATTTTGTATCCTGTGTCCATGTCTGTATATATATATATATATATATATATATATATATATATATATATATATATATATTAGAAAGAAAGCAAACACGGACCGCATGGTCCTGTCTCTAAAGAAGCTGCACTCCCATCACAACGAAATCCAGAAATATCCTGCAGCAATTGCTTGTCCAAGGATCCAACCAAGGAAAACCAACAGCGAACGACTACACTGCAACAGTTTGCTTTTTTTTAAAGTTCAAATTTTAATTCTATAATCTTTACAATAAAAAACGGCTTCCCAGTAGCAGGGAGGCTAGCTAACACGTTTCGCCACACACCTGTATATATGTTCAGTAAATATGTCATCAGTGATGTCATCAATGACATTTGTGATGTCATCTTTGATGTTGTGTGTGTTAGTCTTAGCAGTGCACGGTGGTGGCACGAGTTATGGTTGCTTAGCTTACCATAACTTGCGAATTTCAAGGGTTTTCCGTTTTTACTTGGAATCATAACGTCCGTTTAACAAAGTTTTTTCACTGAATTTCATAGGTTTTTAGTAGCGCAACTTAACCATAACGTCCCTTTAACAAAGTTTTTTTACTAAATTTCATAGGTTTTTAGTAGCACAACTTAACCATAATGTCCCTTTAACAAAGTATTTTTACAGAATTTCATAGGTTTTTAGTAGCACAACTTAACCATAACGTCCCTTTAACAAAGTCTTTTTACTGAATTTCATAGGTTTTTAGTAGCACAACTTAATAATAATAGCTTTCACTTTATGTACATGTAATATGGAACATACTGAACCTCTTCTACTGAACTTGATGTATGTCCGTGAACAGTACCACTACCTAAAAACTCTGGGGAGGGGGGGGTATGTTTGATTCTTATATCATAACTTATGAACATTTAACAAATTCAAAAAGCAGCACACATACACATTATATGTAGTAATACATAAGAAATGTAACCAATATATGTAACACACTAACCATTCATTTAAATGCAATATGTCCTAAAATGGAATATTCCACAAGAAGATAAATTAGCTTCCAACATAATTACCTCACAGACACTACAGAACTAAGAACAAGACCAGACCTACAGAGTACTTAGAACATATCTTACCTGAAATAGTGTACTTCATTTTACTCATATATTTATAAACTTTCTGTATTAGATAAAAAAAAAATATATATATATTTTTTTCTCACAGAAATGTCTAGTACGCTGGAATGGCTAGAGGAGCATTTCCCACATGAGGAAATGTCACAACATAGTGAAACTAATGTTGCACACTTTACAATATAAACCATTAAGTTATTATTATTTCATATACATTTAACATATATATATTTGTTTGTGCAGAGCATACCAAAATAGAAAATACCTCTGAAGAAGCTGTTATGGAAAACACACTTGACAGCATAAAAGAAAAAAATGATTTATTGTTGACCAATTTTAATAATTTGAAAACTTTCGTTGAAGATCATTTTAAAACAAAAACCTCGTACCATTTTCCCACATGTTCCTGTCCCCCCTCACCATATCCCAGTCAAATATCCCCAAACCCTCTCCAGCACCGAAAACGTTTTGATGAGACTACCATCCCTTCTTCACCTGATACCAATCACGTTGAAACCCCTAATTCTCCTGTTTTTGTTTCCGTTTCTGCCTCACCTTCTTTGTCATAAATTATTAATATATGTTAAATAAAGTTACATTTGTGTATTGTGTTGTACTTAGTTTCTGTTTTTTTTAAAAAAAACAATGTAGGTGTCCGCGGACAGCGCGGGTGTTCTGAAATGTTCGTAAATAAACGAAAATGGAGGTGTCCTGAAGAACACTATACCTGTTCGTGGTGTTCGCTAGCAAGTTAAATCTTTTCTAAGAACACAATTGGTGTTCTGATATGTTCGTAATTAAACAAAATGGAGGTGTCCTAAAGAACACTATGCCTGTCCGTATTGTTTGCTAGAAAGTTGAATCTGTTCTAAGAAAACAATTGCTGTCCTGAAATGTTCGTAAATAAACGAAAATGGAGATGTCCTGAAGAACACTATACCGGTCTGTGGTGTTCGCTAGCAAGTTAAAACTGTTCTAAGAACACAATTGGTGTTCTGATATGTTCGTAAATAAACAAAATGGAGGTGTCCTAAAGAACACTATTTTATTTTAAAATGTGTTTATTGGCATTTTTAATAATAGCGGTTAAATATCTTCCACATTGTGCCTTAGTCATGCTCAAATGCAATATATTTTACTTTTAACTTTAACAAACAACAACAACTGTCTCCTTGATATTTTCGCATGTTTCAGCTTCCCTCGTACCAGGGGGGAGGGGAGAATGGAAAAGGTCGATCAGGTTGCCCTTGGGGCGTGGGGGGGTGCTTTCCCGGGGCTCATAGTGTCTCTTTTGGGTCCCATTGGGTTTCCTTGCCTGACTTGCAGGTATGTTCGTTTCTGGGCATTGGCTCAGGGTGGTTTGTCGTTGGTGGGGAGAAGCATGTTCCTAGTGAGTTCTTTCCATGCCTCAAGGGCTCTGCTTGACTCGTCTGTAGATCTGGCCACACTTTCCTCCCAGGCCTTAGTCTGGGCCAGCAACCATCGTTCTGTCTCTCCTTGCCATGCTTTATATTGTGGTCCAGCTGTTTTTTTCCAGGACATGGCTATAGTTTGTTTGGCCAATATGCACGCTATGTCCATAAGTCTGACTGTGTGCTTTAACTTGGCTAATCTGGGATAGGTTCCCAACAAACACTCCTCGGGCGACCATTTGTATTTGGTCATGCCTGTTTTCTCGCATGTCTGTTTCACTTTTTCCCACAGTGTCTTTGTTTTGGGGCATTCCCACATCATATGGATTAGATCTGCTTCTTCCCTCGTGCACCAGGTACAGTTTGACTGCGTTTGTCTGCTAAATTTGGCTATCCGTTTCGGAGTTAAGTAAGTTTGATGCAGTACATTCATCTGTATTTGCCGAAATCAGTGGTTTCTTGACACCTCTTTGGGAAATATGAGCGCTCTGTTCCACTCCCCCTCTGTCAATTCTCTGCCTATATCTATTTCCCATTTGCTTTTCATCTCCGTGCTTCGGGGGTTAGGTATATCACTCAAGTGACTGTATATTTGGGATATTGGTCTGCATCCCTCTCCCATGTTGTATAGCAAGGTTAATAGTGATTCAGTGTCCGGTTCTTCCGGCCATGTTTCCCATTTGCTGCACGGACCTTCTGGTACCAGAGGAACTGAACCGGGGGAATGCCTTCTTTGTCCTGTAGCGTGGCAAATTCTCTGAAGGTACCTTCCTCGTATAGGTCTCCCCAGGTGTACACCCCCTCCCTTTCCCATGATCTGATTTGGTTCAGGTCGGTGGCCGTTGTGTATAGATCTGCAAGCAGTGGGATTTCTGGTGCGTAAGCCTTCTGCGTGTGGGTGAGTGTTCTCGCTCTGCGCCATATGTCCCTCCCCAGGGTGACTATGTGGGGTGCTCTTCCCAGCAGCTTGGAGGGTACCCAGACCAGTTCTTTCAGGTGAAGCGGGAGACTCATGGTCTGTAGCAGGGGATTTTCATCGGTAGGTTCGTCAGAAAACCATTTAGATACAAAGCTAAGTTGGGCTGCTAAGTATTATTTTTCTAAATTAGGAAGCTGAATGCCGCCCTGTGCGTACGGTAGGGTTAGTGTCGACAGCGCTATTTTGTGCCTGTTTTCTCCTCATATGAACTCCTTTATAGTGACTCCAGCAGTCGGAAAAAGGGTTTTTTCATGTAATAGTGTACGTTTTGTAACCCATATAGGAATCGTGGTAATACAATCATTTTGACTATTGAGGCCCTCCCCATCATTGACAGGGGGAGTCGTGACCAGAAGCTCATGGACCTGCGCAGGGCGGGAGTGCTGCCTTTGTGTTGTGTTCATGCATTAGTGTGGGGGTGTGCATTATCTGGATGCCTAGGTATCTGAATGTGGTGGTTCGCCATTAATCCCTACCATCGGAAGTGCCCCTATGTCGCCGCGTTTCAGGGCCGCCAGGGGGAACATGCAGGATTTTGACTTGCTAAATTGGATACCGGATACTTTGGAGTAGTTATCCAGGACTTCTAGCATGGTGGGCACGTTTAGTTGTGGATCTCTAACATATATGAGGACGTCATCTGCGTAAAGCGAGATGATGTGGTCTACCCCTCCTAGCCTTAAACCAGCGTCAAAGAACCGCTTTCTAAAATAGATCGCTATAGGTTACAGCCCCAATATGTACAGCATTGGGGATAACGGGCAGCCTTTTCTGGTCCCTCTTTGTATGTCCCAGGCTTCTGATACATATTTCCCGGACTTCACTCTAGCTCTTGGTCTGGTGTATAGTATCTGAACCCATCTAATAAACCCGGGTCCAAAGCCGAATCCCTTGAGCACGGCCTCGAGCCACTCCCAATAGATGGAGTCAAACGCCTTTATGGCATCTAGGGACATTAGTGCATATGAGCTCCCGTCTTCATTAGTTTGCGCTATGATGTGTTGTAGCCTGCGCACATTCATTGATGTATTTCGGCCTGGTATGAAGCCATTCTTGGTTGTGTCTATTATGTTACCTATTATTCTGGACAGTCGCTTGGCTATTATTGTACTTAAGATTTTCGCATCATAGTTTAACATTGCCAATGGGCGGTAGGAATCACATAGATCTGCCGGCTTGTTTGGCTTGAGGATCGGGACACCAGTGTTTCCCTCATGCTTTCGGGCAGTACTCCCCTCTCGTATGCCTCTTGGTATACTTTATGTAGCAGAGGTGTAAGGGATGGCTCATATGTTTTGTAAAACTCTGAGGGCAGACCGTCAGTTCCAGGCGCCTTGCTTGTGGCCAGGGACCTGATGGCCTCTGTTATGTCTTCGAGCGTGATTGCAGCGTCTAGTATCAAAGCTTGTTCGGGGGACATCTTATGGAGCCCTATCTCATCCAGAGTGTCAGTGATCTGTCCTGGAGGGACTTGTTCCTCATGTGAATAGAGTTGCGCATAGAAGCGTTTAAAGGTGTTGTTTATGTTCTGCTGCATGTGATGTATGTTCCCATCCTCATCTCGCAGTGAGGTGGTAGGGTGCCTGGGGTGTTCCCTTCGGCATAGCCAGGCCAACAGCCTGCCCGGTCTGTCTGCCTCAGTGTGTGTTCTATTTGTTTTGGCCGTGTAGTCGAGCTTTTCTAGTCTACTCCACGCCATATCATTTTCCTCCCTGAGTTTCCGAAGTTCTGTTTCCCTATCACGAGCCCCTGTGGGCACTGCTTCTAATTTTTATATCTCCTTCTCCAGCTGATCTAGGTCCCTCCTGAGCTGTCTTTTGATTCCCCCTGCCTTCGCAATGATTTCCCCCCTTATCACTGTTTTCAGGGCATCGCACACCGTGCTGCTATGCTCTACGCTTCCCACGTTAATTTCTCTGTAGCTAACTATGGAGTCTTGTAATTCCTCCCTAAAATCTGGGTCTTTGAGAGCTTCTGCCGGCATTTTCCATATGGGAATTGGGGGTCCAGGGCCATTGTGGTTCCATGTTAGCAAGAGTGGGGAGTGATCAGATATGGTTCTTCCCAAATATTGCGCTCCTTCCAATTGGGGCAAATGTTCCCTGCCTATGAGGATGTGGTCCAATCTCGTGTATAGCGTATGTGGGGACGAGTAGTATGAGTATCCTCTTAGTGTTGGGTGTGCTTCCCGCCATGCGTCTGCCAGGTCCAACCTGTCTATCATTGCGGTCAGTGCTAACGTCACTGCTGATGGGCCCTTCGGGTGGGGAATGGATCTGTCTAGTGCCGGATCACATACACAGTTAAGATGGCCCCCCCATATGAGCAGGTTATCTCTATGTTGCACAATTTTGGGATATAGTGAGTCCAGGTGGGCCGGTATATTGTTGTTAGGGAAATAGGAATTCATTATGCATATTTCTGTCTGCTCTATGTGCCCCCTTATCATTACAAACCTTCCCTCCGGGTCTACTTCAGATTTAGTCAGGCGAAAGGGGAGCTGTGGGTGTATCCAGGTGTACACTCCTCTGGCATATTTGGAGTATGTTGTGCCAAATCCCTGCCATCCCCAGTGTGTTTGGAGTTTGGCCAGGGAGTCCGCTGTGCAATGGGTCTCCTGTAATAGTGCTATCATCACTCCTTTTCTATGCAGGTAAGTCTTGATTCTGTTTCTGCGGATATATGTCCCCAGACCTCGCACATTCCATGTCAAGATTTTAATTGCCGTTGAGGTCATGGTGGTTTAAAGCGGGTATGGTGGTCGTTCTGTTCTCCCCCTCTTTGTGTCCATGAGCCTGGTACTGGCCTGGTAATGGTACTGGTGTTGATGATTCCTTCCCCGTATGGGTCAGGGTGTGGGTTTCCCCCTCCCTCAGCTCATCCCCTCCTCTCCCTCTTTCCTCTTTCGGAGACTTACCAACAGTAGTAATGTCCATTCCTTTGAATGGAAACTGCAAACAGTGCAACTTTAAACTGCCCCCAGCAGTTGCTTCCAACTTTCAACGCTCAGGGGTTCCCAAGCCTTCCAGGCCACTTCTAGCCTTCCGGATCAGGATGCGTGTAGGTAGATTGCCCACACTGTTTCCGTAGGGGTAGGTTGCTTCTTCGTGCTCGTGTGATCCTTCGAGCTCTCGTCCGATCCAGCTTTCCTCTCAATAGAATTCCGCTGTAGTTTCATTGTCCGCTTTGGTGGCCTTGCTTGGGGAGGTCTCCCTATTTTTCTTGTTACGGCGGGTAGGTCGTCATCCCATTTCTGTTCTTGGTGTGTCATCTTTGCCATCAGCCAGGTTGTTATGTTCCAGCCACAAATTTGCTGCGGCGGGACTCTCCAGGAATATCGCTCTGCCTTTGTGTAGGACCTTGAGGCGTGACGGGTATAGCAGCATGTATTTTAGGTTGAGTTTCCGTAATTGTGCTTTTATTGGAATGAAGGAGTTCCTTGCTCGTTGCACAGTGGGTGCATAGTCCGGGTATATGACTATTGTCGAGTCCTTCCGGTTGATTTCTCCTCCTTCTCTCGAATATCGTAGTATGGTTTCACGATCACGTAAATTCAAAATTTTGGCTATAATTGGCCGTGGGTGTGAGCCTGGCGGTGGGCGTTTCTGGAGGGATCTGTGGGCTCTCTCCACGGAGAACCCCTGGGAAAGATTCCCTGGGCCTATCTCTTGTAGTAGCAGTGTCTCAATGAACTCGGTCGGGTCTGGGCCCTCCAAGTCCTCAGGATCTCCTAATATCCGAATATTATTTCGGTGAGCTCGGCCCTCGGCATCTTCCGAGTGCGCCTCCAGCCTCGCCACCTTTTGCTCAAGTTCTTGTACTTTCGTTTTCAATTCCTTGGTACCCTCCACAGTGTCCTGTAGTGTATTTTTTGCCGTCGTGACCCTTTCAGTGAGGTTGCGAGCATCCTGACGAATAAGTTGTATGTCCAATTTCACCTCCTCTATCTTCCCTTCCACCGATGTGCGGAGGGCCGATATTGCCTGTAAGACCTGCGCGTGTTTAAGATCCTCTTCCTGTTGTGGGGGTTCCCCCGAGGTTTCCTGGGCCTGTTGTGGTTGTCTCTGGGGTTTGGCCGTCGTGAAAGAGTCCATCATGACCAGTTTCAGTTTGCCCTTGGGGGTGACATCTCTCTCCCCGGGGCCCTTCGGTGGCCTGTTCCAGGTCTTGATCCACAGGTTTCATGGCCCTTATTTACTGCCGTTAGTTAGTGCTGTAGGTCTGGTGTTGCTCGGTGGGGTCCCTGGGCCAGGTTCCCTTTCTGGCCAGTGACCAGCTTCTTAGGCTGTAATGCGGGCTTCTCTGCCTCACTTTCTTGCCCGTTGATTTGTGCTGATAGGGTGTGTTTCAAGCTGGTCTTCGAGTTGGTTTTGGGCGGGCCCAGTCTCTCTCGGTGCCCCAACTACAGGTGCCTTGTGTTTACTTGAGGCTTGTTCCAGTGAAGGGTATCCCTATGACCGTGTGTCATGCATTAACAGTTGCCCCTTGGTTGTCCTGTTGCTGCCGTAGCAACCAATGTATGTTTGGGGGGCATCGGGCTTCAGGTGGGTTGACGGTCTTCAGCCGCTTTCAGTGCAGTCCCTCAGGGGGGTCCCCAGGCCGCTCCTGTGCCTTCAGCTATTGCGGTGGTGCGTTTATTATTGTGTGCGTGGGCTGCGTTGTTAGGTGCAGGCCCCGGCGCCTTCCCACTGTCCAGGGGCCAAGGTAAAGCAGGCCTTCCTCACACTCCCAGATGCTGGCTGGTCTTGTGAGGCGAGTTCGAGTGGACCCGTGAAGGAGGGATGTGGAGGTATCCCGGTTCCGTGCTCCACGTTATATATGGGGGCTTGCCGCCTTCTGTTGCGCCCCCCATCATTCCGCTCGGCCGTGACCTACCCGGTCTCACCCGCCAGCGGGATGATCTCTTTCCAGGCCGCGCCCGCGCACCAGTCTCTCCTAGGGCCGCAGCCGCCGCGGTCCCGGCTGTGGTTTTCCACTCTCAAGCGTCCGCCCGCCTGGGCTGGGATGCGGTCGGTGGAGCAGGCGGCTGGCTCGTCCGCAGCGGCGCCCCCAGCTGGGGTAATCCGTAGGATGGCCCACGGGGCCGAGGTTGATTTAGTTCGGCTCCGTGCTGGGCGCCGCCATCTTGGATTCCTAGGGGCTCGGCTTCGAGCTTCTCGTTCTCTGGCTTCTGTTCTCCGATTCCGCCCAGGATTGCTGTCGAGTGCCGGGAATCGGTTCCCCTGCAATATTCTGTTTTTGCCTCACGTTGCAGGCTTAGAATTAGCGATAGTTATTCATTTAACTTAGGATCACGGACGGAGCTCTGTGGATGCCTGTCCTCACGGCATGCGTGCTCTCCAAAAGAACACTATACCTGTCCGTATTGTTCGCTAGCAAGTTGAATCTGTTCTAAGAACACAATTGCTGTTCTGAAATGTTCGTAAATAAACGAAAATTAAAGTCTCCTGAAGAACACTATACCTGTCCGTGGTGTTCGCTAGCAAGTTGAAACTGTTCTAAGAACACAATTGGTGTTCTGAAATGTTCGTAAATAAACGAAAATGGAGATGTCCTGAAGAACACTGTACCTGTCCGTACTGTTCGCTAGCAAGTTGAATCTGTTCTAACACACGCAGTGTCCTGAAATGTTCGTTTGCCGTGTGACGCATTTTTAATTACTTCAGGACCCGAACAGTGTCCGTAGAACATCAACGCGCATGCGCAAACCAATGTCTGTGCATTTGGTGTCCTGCGGACAGGCGCTTCCTTCGCGGACATGTTCGCAAAGGGATCATGTGACCGCGCCCATGCTCATCGTGTGTTCTGAATGCGGACACTGTTCGTGTCCCCGAACAATTAAAAGTACATTTTCAAGTAATCCACAATTTTTTTTCCATAAAAATTCACCTTAGCACAAGTCCCACATACTAATCATGAGTTTCTACATACTTTTTGAAGCCTTTTGAACCTGTTTTGTGTTCGATCTGTCCGCGGACAGCGCGCATGTCCGCGAACCGCGTAGAAGCACCCCCATAAAAGACCACGCCCTAGAGCTTATTCTCATTGTGTTTCTGGATTTTCTACAGAGCACAGCGAATTGTGCTGCCAACTGCGAACTGCAGATTTCCATCTCATCTTTGATGGCATCCATGGCTCCACTGCTGCCACCTGATGCTGTATCTGCCTCAGCACCACCCCCACCTCCTCCACCACCACCATCTTCCCAAGGGCCTGAAGAAGGGAACAGGAGTGAGGATGCAGAGGTGGAAGAAGAGGATGACGAGAATGAGGTAGAGGAAATCCCTACGCAGACCTACTTTTTTTTTTTTCTCCCCTCGCAGGTTTCTCAAACTTAGATGGCCTCTCCACTGGGTGTACCTAATACGCATTACTGTTGTTCTCTAAAATGTGGTAAACTAGGGTTTTTCTCCCCTCGCAGGTTTCTCCAACTTTGGTGGCCTCTCCACTGGGTGTACCTAATACGCATTACTGTTGTTCTCTAAAATGTGGTAAACTAGGGTTTTTCTCCCCTCGCAGGTTTCTCAAACTTAGGTGGCATCTCCACTAGGTGTACCTAATACGCATCACTGTTGTTCTCTAAAAGGTACTAAACTTGGCCTTGCCGCTCACTTCCTGTCTGCGTATCATCTGTCTTCCCCCCACTCCCTCCTACTCCATGGTGCTCTCTATCTCGCCTATCTTCTCTAACTGCTTCTCTATTGACTATCCTGTTCTCCTCACTAAATCTGGTAGGAAAAAGTTTAAAAAGGACATCCTGGTCTCCAACCCAGCCTCCCTATCGCTGACACCTACACTAGTGCCTGCTCCAAGGAAACTCTTACTGACATCCTCTTTTTTGTGCCTTCGCCTGACCTATGGACCCTTCATATGGTCTCTGTGCTCTCTCCTTTCTCCTCTTCTCCCATTAATGGTGGCACCCGTTGGGATGTCCTCTTGGCCCCCTTCCGCTCCTCTAAGGCCATCATTAATGTCTATGCTAATGGGACCGTCTTGTCCAAGGCCCTCAGGCCCACCTTCACCTCTTTGATAGACACTTCCCACGCCTCATCAACTTCCTTTCCTCTCCTGCTGTCCCCCCTCCTCTGTCCTCGGCTACCTTGCCTCTACCTTCCCTCCCTGCCCCCTCTCTTGCTCCTTCTTCACTTCCCTCTTCTACACCTCCGCAGGGCGTACCACTGATCTGTACCCCTCCCCGGAAGTCCTCCAAGGATGGCAACCTTCTCCACATTGCCACTCTTAACTCTCGCTCTGCCATCAAACATTCCTCTGATATCTGTCGCCTTCTTGAGGAACTGGACCTGGATGTCCTCGGTCTCACTGAGACATGGTTCATGGCCAGCTCTGTCACCAGCATTGACACACTCCTACCTGACGGTTACAAGATCCTCTCCATGCCCAGGCCCAACCGTGCAGGGGGGGTGTGGCCCTTATCTTCCCTGAGTGGATTCCTGCCACTGTCACTCCTACGCAGACCTACTTCTCTTTTGAGTGACTTGTCTGCCGACTCCCTCTCTCTCCTAGCCACTCCCTTACAGTGGCTACTATTTATCGGCCACCTGGTCAAATTTCCTCCTTCCTCTCTGAGTGGGCTGATCTCTCCTCCTCACTCCTGGCCTCAACCACTCAACTCCTCTTCCTTGGTGACTTCAACATCCACCTGGATGCCTCCTGTCCCCCCTCTGGACTCTTTCGTGACCTCTGCGACTCTCTCTCACTCTCTTTTCTCCGGTCTGGGCCTACCCATTCTGCAGGGCACACTCTTGATGCTCTGATCTCTTCTGACCTTCCCCTCTCCGTCCCTCTCTCCACTCCTCTCTCCTGGAGTGATCACTTTCTCCTATCCTCCCACCTCACCCTCCCTACCCCACAGGCAAAGCCACCCTCTTCACTGCCACCCACCTTCTCGGTCATCCGACCCATGAAGTACGTATCAGTTGAGGCTTTCGCTGCCACATTCTCGCCCCCCTCCCCCTTCGGCTGACTCCCACCCTGACACAGTCCTCCCCACGCTCCACTCTGCTATATCTGATACTCTTGATATCCTTGCCCCTGTCATGAGAATCCGCCTGAAGCCCAAAGCTAAGGAAATGGCGTGATTCAAGTACATCCTCTGACAAACTGGCCTACCGCCTGCTCCAAAGGCAATACCGTCTCTCCGTTCTAACCAAGAAGAGAGCCCTTATCCAAGCCCGCATCTCTGCTGTATCTAACAACTCAGCCGAACTCTTTAAAATCTGCAAGGAGCTTGCCAACCCAGCTGCAGTCTCTACCTCTCCTGTCCCCTCCCAGGCCCTCTGCACTGCACTGGCCTCTCACTTCATCTCTAAAACTCAGGACATCCTGTCCACACTCTCCTCCTATCACCTCCCTCCATCTCTTCCTGGCTCTTCCTCTGGCCCTTCTGCTGCCACCCCCCCTCCCTCCTTCTCTGCCTTTCCCCTTTTTTCTGCTGACAAGGTTTCCAGACAAGTCCGATCTATGAAAGTCTCGTCTAAACAGGTTCACCCCTGCTCCTCCAAAACTATCAAGGACCACATCGACTCCCTTGCTCCTGTCCTGGCTGACTTTTGCAACAACTCCTTCGCCTCTGGAGTCTTCCCATCCCCCTTAAGCACTCCCTTCTGCACCCTCTTCTTGAGAAACCTTCGTCCGACCCCTCCTGCCCGGCTAACTATCGCCCAATCTACATCACTCCCTTCCTGGGCAAGCTCCTGGAGAAACTGGCCATCTCCCAGCTTAACCTCCATGCTGAATCTGTTGGTAGTCTTCATGACCATCAATCTGGCTTCAGAGCTTCCAGAAGCACGGAAACTGCTCTCCTGAACATCCGTGAGGACCTGCTCTCGAACCTCGACTCCAACACTCCGTGTGTTCTCATTCTGCTCGATCTCTCTTCTGCCTTTGACACTGTCAACCATGCCATCCTGCTCAACCGTCTCCGTGATAACCTGGGTATCACTGGTCAGGCTCTGGCGTGGCTGACCTCTTTCCTTTCCAATCGACCCTCCCAGGTCCAACTGGGGTCCTTCCTCTCTGACATCTTTTTCTCTACCTGTGGTGTCCCCATGGGATCTAATCTCTCTCCCTGGCTGTTGAACCAGTATCTGGCACTCCTTGCCCACCGCATCGCCACTCTCTGCCCCAACTTTCAGTGCTAAGCGGACGATACCCAGCTCATTTTCAGGCTACCCTCGGCCTCCTCCTCTCCTTCCCTCATCTCCGTCTGTTTGTCTGCTATCCAGGAATGGTGTGCCGCCAATGACCTCTGCCTTAATGCCAGTAAGACTGAGATTCTACTCATCGGCACACCCACTCCCTCCTTCCCTGCAGCACTCTGGCCAGCCTCTCTTGGCCCGCCTCCTGCTCCTACTTTCCACTAAACTTTCCTGACCAATCCCTTTCAGTGCTCATTCTCATTTGCATGACTTCTGAACCCAAAAATCCCCGGATGTAACTCCCGATGTCCGCGAACTACCGCCACTTCCGTGGACATATCGTAACATGAACAGCCCCTCTACCATTTCCACTTCACTCTCTGTGCCATTCCCTCATTGTGTGTAGCTAAGAAATCACATGACCATGCACCAATCAC
This sequence comes from Ambystoma mexicanum, assembly GCF_040938575.1. Lineage (NCBI taxonomy): Eukaryota > Metazoa > Chordata > Amphibia > Caudata > Ambystomatidae > Ambystoma > Ambystoma mexicanum. Next base: position 727,108,671 of record NC_090935.1, on the reverse strand, counting down.
GTTCAAGACCTCTACATCTAACTGCATCATCATAGATCAGCACTGCAAATGTACTGTGAATCTCTCTGAGTACAAGTGTCATATCATTGGCAAGCACCATCTACAAGAACTACTGTACAAGTCTCCAAGATTTCTACTTGCAGCTCCATGCATATCCATATGCATGAACACAAACTACAGGTATGCATATTTTCTGTACAGTACATGAACACATTTTCAAACTGACTTTTAGCTTGTGTAATCGGTAAAATGAATCTACTGTCTTTTTTCAAATTTCCTAAAATCAACTATCACTTATAAACCTTTATACTATTTACTTTCTTTTTACACACACTATCACATCATGTTAAACTAACATTTTTTAAATGAAATTTATAGACTACATATATTCAAACAACATTGCACGCATGCACACTCTATGTTCAAATCTCAAAAAATAATACTTATACAATTACATATTTTTATTTATATATTTGATTACTTTAATTTAAGCATGACATTAAGGCACTATTACCTAGAACAGCTTAGTTACAGAAATAGTGGTATTCAGTGGTACATGATGAATTTTGTTTGTTACAGTTACTCATTGCAATACAATTTATTCATTAAGAACATATCATATGTATTGAACTGGTGCGACGTATCTTATGTGAATAAGATAGTTTTAATGGTTTTGAGGAAGGCGCTGAGGATTTCAATTAAAAAAATCAATATCTAAATTAAAAACAATGCTATATACAAACAAAATTACTAATTTGTTTCTTTTACAATTGCAGTGAAGACCATTCCCCTGAAAAGAAGCAGCCGAATTTGAAGAACAAAGAAGAACTAAGAATTAACCTGTTCATTTTAGAAAGAAAGTAAGTGGAATATCACCATAATATTTGTATTATTACTCAAACATACTGTAAAGTTAATTCATGCTATTTCTGTGCCTAAAAATAGAGATTGTGCACCATTCTGTCCAAAAATCCCCATGTCTTAAACAGCGATTTACTGCCCGAATGGCATACAAATTCCTACTTTTGGACACACAAATTACCCAACTCAACTGCTAGAACTTTCATATTATAGAACAAACAACTGTTTTAATTGTATACATTAGATTTACTATTTGTACTTCTCCACACCACTAGCTTATTTTTTCTGTCATCTGAGTTTAGTAACATATTAATTGAAGAATACACATCCCTACTAGTTGTAGTTCCCAATGCACAATCAGACACCATGCACACAGCACACATACATTGCAGAACACCCCAACCCATACCTTCTTTATTTTTTTCAACAGACCCTAAAGAATGCCTACCAAAAGTCAAGTCTGTAGAAAGCAATGCAGAAGTAGAGCAAATGAAAATGAAAGTGTCCAACATAAGCATCCATCTCTAGCAGAATTTGTAAAAAAAAGTTGAAACAAAACAGCTAATACAGTCATTTAGTGAAACACAAGAAGTTTCAAGTACAAAAACTTTGCCTCCTCTATCAGAATTTAAACAAACCAAAAGACAATTAACAGAAAATCAGCTATCACTACAGATACAACTGCTTCTTTAAATTTTAATATAGTGCAAAGTAAGCATACCAAGAAAAGTATTTTAGCCAAAATGTTCCGTCACAAAGTCCTTCAAAATCTTATAAAAACAGGAGAGAAATCAGGTTCAATGCTTAAAACCTATCGTAGGAAATTAATTTTAGAAGCGTTGATAGATAGTGCAATTCTTCTCAAAAGAAAGTTATAAGAGGAGGGGGGTCGTGTTCTCTAATTATGCAGACGACACTCAATGTGTTATTAAGCTGTCGGGACATCACAAAAAGGATGAGGCAGAGGTGAGTAGAGTTTTTGCCCTATTTGAAAAATGGATGCTGAATAATTTTCTAGCTCTTAATCGCAGTAAGACCGAGCTGATGATAGTCGGTAGTTCTATGGCGATTGGCAAGTTAAGTCAAGGTTATAGCTCCTTCAAATTGGGGGAGGACATTATTACTCCCTTATCTAAGACAAAAATTTTAGGAGTGATCTTGGACTCAACATTAAGCATGAAAGCCCATGTCTCATCAGTGGTGGCAGCGGTAGTCTATACATCAGACTTTGGCTCTTCTGAGATCTATGATTTCACAGGAAAGTGCGCAGACCATAGCCAGGGCAATTATAGGTGCCAAAGTGGACTATTGTTGTAGCCTCCTGCTGGGCATTAATCAAAGAGAGCTGCATAGACTGCAGGTAGCCCAGAATTGGGCGGTTAGAGTGGTTCTTAGACTTCCAAGGTATAGCCATGTAATGGTGGCCAGATGCTCAGTACACTGGCTACCTATTGTAGCCAGGATTCATTTTAGAGTACTGGTTATAGTTTTCAAATGTCGGTTTCAAGTAATGCCTGAGTATTTACAACAGTATATAATTTCCAAGTGTAATGTTTGATCTTTGAGATCTGATTTCTCTAATCAAATTATACAGCCAAGGTGAGGGCCCCCTCGCTCTGGAAGAATCTTCCTTCAAGCTTGAGGAGTCACTCCTCTCTTGCATCGTTCAAGAAGGAATTGAAGACATTCTTGTTTGTCTGACCTTGGGAACATAAGGATGTCTCCAATTAGGGGATAGTGGAATAACCGCTGAGGAGTCTTATGATATTTCATCTCTAAGCCTGTCCTCTTTTGTGCTATATGTTTTTCCGTTGTCAGCGCCTGTATGCCTAAGGGTCAATAGTGCGCTTAACAAATGAAATGTAATGTAATGTAATGTAATATTTATTTTAGTGTTAAACAAAATGAAACCACTAACAAAACTAATAACTAAATAACAAAAAAGACTTCTCAATATACGAAATGTCAACAGAAAGAACTTCTTAAGTATCTGCGGAGGTCAATGGAATCACACTACGAGCACAGAACCATACTTTAATGAAGAAACGTACAAACAAAATCAAACAAATACAATAGCCATACATAGCAGTGGTCGAGGTTATGAAAAAGTTACTAATACCATAATGGAACAAGAAGTACTCCTTACAAAAATATGCCCTGAAAACTTAGAATTACCCCTGCATTCAACTGAATCAGAACGTCTAGTGTACAAATGGCCATGCACGTCAATATGTAACATTCCCAAACAATTTTTCAAGTCTTTACACCAATTCCTCAATCAATATGTAAAAAGCAAAAACAAAATCAAAATTAAACTACTGCAAAATATGGATACCTGTCCAGTGCGCAAATACACAGGACTACAAGGACATTCACTGGCCTGCATTACAGGACCTACTTGTAAAACCACCTTCCATGATATCAAAAGAATATCAACACATCATTCAACTATAAGAAATCTAGTCTATAAACTGTACTATGCTAAAAGTCCTGCTTTAGCACTAGCAAATTTAAATAACATTCTTCTACATGGTACAGCGAAAGACCTACTTCAAGAAATTGACTATATCCAGAAAAAATATTTTGGAAGTGAAAGCCTTACAGAATGAAATAGCTTTAAACCAAATTAGCAACAATTCTACACATGGCAACCTTTTGCTAAAAACATACAAAAAAGAAATACTAAAATGTAAAAGTACATCAGCTGAAGTACCAAACCATGTATGTGTATGTTGCCGCAGAACTTTTTATAAAAGTAACACGAAAACTGTAGACCTATCATATAAAATAGAAGACAATGAAGATTCTAAATGGTTTGAATTACCTTGTAGCAGAAAACAAATACGAAATAAGTGACCCCTTAATACTTTGCAGTTACTGCACTACAAAACTTGACAACAACCAAACTCCTTCACGTGCTATTACAAATAATTTGGAATTATACCCACTACCAAAACCCCTACAACAACTTAATTTATATGAGAGCATCATAATCCAAACAGTACACCCATTTCAAGCAATAATACGCCTTCAACCAAAAACAGCAAAATGACCTCCCTCTGTATTGGTAAAAGGCATTCGTGGAAAAGTAGTTTATTTACTATTAGATCTAAAAGAAAATGTGCATACTCTAGGAGTGCAACGTCCAATGCAGCAATCTTTAATTATCTTAGTAAATGGAGTACCTACAAAAGGCAAAAAAATATGGCAACAGCTGGTAGATTTACATAAAGTTAGACAAGCCTTACAATATCTTAAGGAGAATAATGAATATTACAAAGAAATTAATATTGAAGAAAACTTGAAAGATACAACTGAAATAATTCAAGAAACACAAGAAGCTGGTCAATTTGAGCTACTAGATCCTGCTACAATATCAAATACTTTAGACCATTATACAATTCATCCTTTGCACTCTAATGACACCATAGAAGATTCACTGGAAACATACCAGATGCGTCAAACAAAAGGATCACCAATCAGCACATGGGAAAAAAGTATAGAAGCACGTGCTTTTCCTCTACTCTTTCCTACTAGCAAAGGAGGAAGGTATGATGATAGACCTATTGAAATATCAGCTTCAGAATACCGCTCATTACGGATGTATTCTGAAGATTCCAGATTTAGACAAAATGTGGAATACATATTCCACCTACTCTTTGAAAGTGAACTAGAAACTTTATGTTACGGAGTTGCACACATATTAAAATCAGGATCACACTTTCAAAATATGACAGCTACACAATTATTACAAAAAGTGCAACAAAGGATGAGGTTTTACAATCAAATATTACAAATCTATTAGCAAATATGCGTGGTACTAAAGAGTACTGGTTTCGACGTCATGGAGATGTACGTTGTATGATCCGAAACCTTGGCCCACCCACTCGGTTTGTTACATTAAGTTGTGCAGAATATGCATGGCAAGATTTACATGATTTCCTCCGCATATCAAATAAAAACAAAGCAAACATAGATATACTAACACCAGGAGAAATTTGTTCTTTGGATCCTGTTAATGTTTCAAGATATTTTCACCATCGCTTCATTGCTATGCTACATTTTATTTGTAATAAAACTGTTCCTCCCCTTGGAGAAGTGCAACACTTCTTTTGGAGAAAAGAATATCAAGCCAGAGGAGCACCACATATCCACATGCTTTTATGGATTAAAGATGCTCCTAAATTTGGTCAAGACAGTGATGCCACTGTTTTACATTTTATTGAAAAATATGTCACTTGTGAAATTCCATCAGAATTCACAAATAGTGATCTTCATGCACAAATGTTACAATTTCAAAGACATAAATGTGGCAAATATTGTCGTCGCAAATACAAAAACAAAGGGCAATACTACACCAAATGCCGATTTGGTTTCCCTAGACCAGTTATAAATACAGGTCAAGTGAACAACCTCATGTCTTCATTTAGACATAGTGTTAAAGGTAAGTCACCTAAAAATACATATTACATAAAAAGAAAAGAAGAAGAACAATATATCAATGATTATAATGCAATCATTGCCCACTTATGGAATGCAAACATAGATGTGCAGTACATTGCAGACAATTCTACTGCAGTTGCACGATATGTCACAGCATTACTTAACCAATGCAGAAAAAAACAGAGCTCCAAGACCTCTGGAATGACCTGTCATCAGATAAAACAGTGTCTCAGAAATTATACAGCATGGCCATAAAAATGCTCTCCCATAGAGAATGTGGATCATATGAAGCAGCTGATCGTTTAACTGGTACTGCATTGTATGGTAAATCTGGAACTATAGTATGGCTAAGTCTTGGTCCAGATAAATCTAGAAAAGGAGTTCTAAAAACATACAAAGATATAGAAACAATAGCCAAACATGATCCCTACAGCCAAGACATTTTAAAAAACAATGTATTGGACACATACTACCCAAACAGAAGTAATACTTTGGAAACCATGTGTCTATACCACATAGCCCAAAACTACACATACAAAAATAATATAAAACCTGATGAAAAAAAGGTAAATACAGAGTGACAAACTGTGAAGGCAGCTTAGTTAAACTCACTAAACCGAATTTAATTAATAATAACAAATTGTCATTGAAGACTCCTCAACATAAAGAATTATATTACATGTACCTGCTACAACTCTTTAAACCATGGAGAAAAGAAGAAGAAATACTAGAAAACTATGACTTATATGAAGATGCTTTCAGAGCAAATGAAAGCACTATAACTGATGTAAAATGTACACAATATAAAACAATGTTGCACAATGAACAGCAATACGAAGAAGAACTCCAGGCCCAACTAGATAAAGACACTCCTGACAGTAGTCAACCTTCTGTAACAGGAAGCCAAGAACCACTGTTAGAATCACTAATAATAAATGAGGCAGAATTAGCTATGATAGAAGTAGAAAACACCACGTGTCAGTATAAAGATAAAGAAGACTTAACTATACTACAATCAAAACTAAACAACGAACAACGTAGCATTTTTGAAGAAGTAACAAAACAAATTGCACATGGTGTACAACATGAAAATAAAGAATGTTCATGCCATAATTATAAGCCTATACTACTGTACGTCAGTGGTGAAACTGGTTCTGGCAAAATATTCCTAATCAAAATCATCAGTAAGTTCCTTCAGCAATTGACAAACAACAAACTGTCAGCTGTTCTCACTGCCCCCACAGGTTTAGCTGCCTACAACATAGGTGGTGTCACTTTACACCAATTACTACTATTACCAGTAGAAAACCAGAACAAATTAGACTATTACAAACTTTCTGCAGAAGCTGCAATGGAACTACGCAGAGTATTGAAACAAATGAAAATGCTACTAATAGATGAAGTGAGCATGGTCTCCAACCTAATGTTGGCATTGATTCACCTCAGATTACAAGAAGTACTGAAAACAAACTATGAAGAGCTCTTTGCAGTAAAACACATTATTGTTTTCAGAGATCTTCTTCAATTGACACCAGTAAAAGGTGAGCCTTTTTTTAAAACATTAGGACACAAACTCTGCCGTAAAACCGTTGGCAGCATTGGAAATGTCAACCTTTGGCAACATTTCCAATACAGAGAATTAACAGAAAACATGCGGCAATCTGCAGATCTCACTTGTGCCAACATTTTAAAAAGTATCAGAGTTGGTATACTCTCTAAAGAAGAAGAAGCAATATTGAAAAAACAGCAAATTAATGCACTTTATGGCGATAATGCATCTGCTACAGATGTTATGGAATAATTAGCCTACAAAAATGTCAATTGTATGGCCTTAATGCCAACTCTTGCAAGCTGTTTCAAATTCAATGAAATAATGTTAAGTAAAGAAATGCAACCAATAATGGAAATTAGCACCACAGACAAACTAGATGTACATGGTATGACACTACCTATGTATGACCAAGCCACAACAAGACTAATTAGTTTAGAAAAATCAATCTCAAACACAGCAGGTTTAGAAAAGATATTAAAATTATCCTTTAAATTGCAGAGTACTGCTTAAACGTAACCTTGAAGTGGACCAAGGACTAGTTAATGAAACACTGGGTACAGTTGTTGGCTTTCAAACATACCCACGTGACAACAAAATTCAGTTTGTCAATATACTATTTGACAAACTTTCAGAAGTAAAAAGGGTAGGACGCTCAACAGCTCGATTCCTTCTCTTAAAAGACATGTATGTATGCAGAGAACAATTTTCTCTAACGCTTGCATACGCAGTCACCATTCATAAATCACAAGGTCTTACCCTAGACAAAGCAATGATAGACATTGGTAACACAGTCTTTAAAGAAGGCATGAGCTACGTCGCACTATCACGCTTACGTACACTTGACAGTCTATTTCTAATCAACTTTGATGCAAGTAAAATAAACGCTGATATTCCTTGCATTTTAGAATACAATAGACTGTTCACTATACACCCCCCATCTAGAAACATATCCTGTTCCACAAAAAGGAAAATGTTCTAAAAGAAAACTAAATCAAACAGAAATGCAACCGGATGTCACTGCAAATCCTCCAAAGAGAGTAAAAGAAACTAAAACTTCATCAAGTACCACAAGCAAAAAAGAACCAATTAGGGAAAGTAAACCAGGTACTTCGTCAAAGAAGGAAAACAAACTAAAAAAAAATCACTCAGATACAGAACTACCTGGTCCATTTAAACTCTCAAATATAGTTGGTGTAAGTTGCTACGCAAATGTAGCAATGAATATTCTATTTCAATTACCACCAATTGTTGACAACATTTACTTACACAGTACAGACTCATTGTGTATGCCAATGTTAGTACTTCACAGAAATGCAGCCAACAATCCTGACAACACGTTCAGAGGCCGATTCATGGAATAATTAGCGCGGCGCAAGTGGGCAAAAACGTGCGATTCGCAGTGGAATAGCGAAAATCACAGTGAACGTGCGAAAATCGCACGAAAAGCAGCGCACGTCGATTCATGGAAGGCCGTGCGCGAGAAAACCAGCGGATGTGCGAAAAAAAAGTGCGCGGCGCACGTTGGCGCACGTTGGCGCACAGGCCATCTAACAGCGTGCGCCAGGTCACAGCGAAAATCGCACAGGCCACAGCGAAATTCGCACATAGCGCGGCGCACGCAATAAAAGTAGGCGGAACACGGGCGTAACACTCGGAATGGGGAACAACTTGCCAAAACGTGGGCGTCACGGGGGAAGTACAGGGCACAAGTGCGCGGAACGCCCACACGCTCGCCTACAACACGTATTCATGGAATAGAATAGGGGAAAAAAGCGCACGCTCAAACCAGCGCACAGGCACAAACACGACCGCCACAAGAAAGGAGGCGGTAGCGTCTCTGCGGCTGTAAGAAATGTGCGCCAAAAGGTGCGCCAACAAATAGCACCTATATACTGCCATGATGAATGTCCCATACTGTGGCCCTCCAGGAAAAATGACGTGCAAAGGGGTACCCACAAACACGGACACCCGCTGACAAAAAATACGTGTGCATGTATACCGGGATGCGCGGGAAGTGTCACACGCGATTTGCAGGGTACGTGCATCACAGGGGTTCGCGTGAAGTTATTCACACGATCGGGCCTGGGGGAGCGGGCTACGTGTATTACAGGGGTTCGCGTGAAGTTCCTCACGCGATCGGGCCTGGGGGAGCGGGCTACGTGTATTTCAGGGGTTCGCGTGAAGTTCCACACGCGATCGGGCCTGGGGGAGCGTGCTACGTGTATTTCAGGGGTTCGCGTGAAGTTTCACACGCGAATAGCCTGGGCGCGTGAATTTGAGGGGTGCGCGGGAATTTCCACACGCGATCGGGCCTGGGGGAGCGGGCTACGTGTATTTCAGGGGTTCGCGTGAAGTTCCACACGCGATCGGGCCTGGGGGAGCGGGCTACGTGTATTACAGGGGTTCGCGTGAAGTTCCACACGCGATCGGGCCTGGGGGAGCGGGCTACGTGTATTTCAGGGGTTCGCGTGAAGTTCCACACGCGAATAGGCTGGGCGCGTGTATTTCAGGGGTGCGCGGGAAGTTCCACACGCGAATAGGCTGGGCGCGTGTATTTCAGGGGTTCGCGGGAAGTTCCACACGCGAATAGCCTGGGCGCGTGAATTTGAGGGGTGCGCGGGAAGTACCACACGCGAATAGCCTGGGCGCGTGAATTTGAGGGGTGCGCGGGGAGTTCCACACGCGAATAGCCTGGGCGCGTGTATTTCAGGGGTGCGCGGGGAGTTCCACACGCGAATAGCCTGGGCCCGTGTATTTCAGGGGTGCGCGGGAAGTCCCACACGCGAATAGCCTGGGCGCGTGTATTTCAGGGGTGCGCGGGAAGTTTTACACGCGAATAGCCTGGGCGCGTGTATTTCAGGGGTGCGCGGGAAGTTTTACACGCGAATAGCCTGGGCGCGTGTATTTCAGGGGTGCGCGGGAAGTTTTACACGCGATTTCTGCACGGTACGTGTATTTCAGGGGTGCCGGGGAGTCCCACATGTGATTTGACAGTGTGGGTCCTCCCAGGTGTACCCTGTACACCCTCCACGGCCCCTGCAGGCAGCCCACACCACAGGGGACTACCCTGCATCCCTGGTCATGTCCCGCAGGCAGCCCACCCAACATGGGCATGCCCCCCAGCAAAGGCACATGTCTCCTTGAACTAATGAACACCAACACATGTCCCCTTGCACCCCCACCCCCCAGCACTGTGGGGCACATGCCAGCAGTCCCCCACCCATGTCCAACTCATGTCTCCCACCACCCCCACCCCCCAGCACTGTGGGGCACCTGCCAGCAGGCCCCCACCCATGTCCAACTCATGTCTCCCACCACCCCCACCCCCCAGCACTGTGGGGCACCTGCCAGCAGGCCCCCACCCATGTCCAACTCATGTCTCCCACCACCCCCACCCCCCAGCACTGTGGGGCACCTGCCAGCAGGCCCCCACCCATGTCCAACTCATGTCTCCCACCACCCCCACCCCCCAGCACTGTGGGGCACCTGCCAGCAGGCCCCCACCCATGTCCAACTCATGTCTCCCACCACCCCCACCCCCCAGCACTGTGGGGCACCTGCCAGCAGGCCCCCACCCATGTCCAACTCATGTCTCCCACCACCCCCACCCCCCAGCACTGTGGGGCACCTGCCAGCAGGCCCCCACCCATGTCCAACTCATGTCTCCCACCACCCCCACCCCCCAGCACTGTGGGGCACCTGCCAGCAGGCCCCCACCCATGTCCAACTCATGTCTCCCACCACCCACACACCCCAGCACTGTGGGGCACCTGCCAGCAGGCCCCCACCCATGTCCAATTCATGCCCCCCTGCACCTGGGTCCGAACATTCCCCAATCATGTCCGTAATGCCCATCCTCCCCTGCCAAAAGGCCCAACCAACTATCACACCCACCCACATATCAAAGGCAATTACATGTTACACCCCCAATGTAAATAATGCAATTTAACACATGTCTGTCACACACAATGGCTGCAAGTGAATGTCAAAACACCCAACATGACATGCCTGAAAGCAATGAGATGATACCACACATTGAAGATTAAAAAAATAATATGTATTGAACAGCAAATAAGAAAAAACACAAAGCAAATCAAACAAAACAAGATGAATGTCCATGAAAAAATTTTGAAAAAATAAAATAAGCCAATCAAGAAGATAATCCTGGGTCCATGAGCCCTTCCAAATTAAACCTAACTGACTACTAACTAAAAAGGGAACTATATACAAAAAAGTGGTGCATTGTCCAATCGCAACCCAAAAAAAATTCAAAAAAACAAAGGAAACCTAACCCTAACTATACAACTATATACAAAGGCAGCGGGCTATTCGGACGGCTCACTGGTTGTTGTCATGGGCCAGGGCATCCTCGAACTCCTGCTCAATGGCTTGGAGGCGGGCATGTTCCCTGGCCCCGAGGTCCCGCAGGGATAACGCAGTGTCAAGCTCAAACTCCCTGCGAAGACCCTCGAGGCACTCAGCCCGCCTCAGCGCCCTCCGCATGGAGTCCTCCGCCCTGACCATCGTGAGCCGTTCCTCCTCTGCCCGCTGCCGCTCCGCACCTATCCGCTGGCACAACCTCTCCCACACGGAAGCCACTCCCATTCCAGGGTTCTCCTGCCCTCCGGCCGATGCCTGCACCCCTGATGTTGATGGCCCCGAGCCATGATGCCTCCCACGTTGAGCCTGCTGCTGCCTCCGACGCAACTGCCTGTGCCAGCACGACGGCATCCAGGCTGATGGAAACCACCGACGCCGTCGTGCACGTGCCCTGCCCGATGATGCCGTCACATCCTCCATCTGCTGGGGTCCAGTTGCTCTGGTGTCCACCCCTGCTGGATCTCTGACTCCCGACTGTGGCAGGGATGGGATCCCCACCGAGCTGGCTGCATTGGTCGGGGCAGGTCCACAGGGGGCCCTGGTGGCATCTGGGCTGGAAGACGGCAAGGAGAACGACTGGTGGATAGCCTGCACAGAGGAGGAGAGGGCCGCCACATTGGCCAACACATGCAGGAAACCCCCGAACATGGCCGATCCCAATTGGGCCACGTCGGCACGGTGCACTTCGTGATGACGTGCGTGCTCCTCCCGGGAAGCACGCACGGCATCACGAATCGCAGCCGTGCGCAACGCGACCCCAATCAGGACCTTCTCCGCACGGCCAGGGGTTCCCACGTCCGCAGGTGGAGGGGAGTCAGGTGACATGGACATCCCCTCTACCTGCGGACAGGCCTGGGACGGGGCATCCCTGCTGGTGCATGGTGGTGCACTCACAGGGTCAGGGACAGCGACATGCACAGGCCCCTCCACGGTGACCTGTGCTGCCTCCTGCCCCTGGCCCTGGACTGCATCACTTGCACCAGCAGGGATGCCCCCACCAGGCCCCATGTGTGCCCCAGTGGCGGCCTCCTCCTCCTCTGTGCAAACCACCAACCTGGATGGCTCCTCACCGTCTCCCACCGTAGCAGGCCCCTGTGGGGGCTCACCCACCCCTTCCGCTGCAGCCGTGGGGGCATCCCCGCCGCCTTGCTCCACAGCGCCGTCTCCGCCCTCTTCTTCACTAGCCGCTGCGTAGAGGGAGACAAAGAACACAAGCATCAGGGCACTGTACAATGGTCCCCTAGACAGGAAGCAATAGCAGATGAGCACCACTGTCAAAGTACACGTCCATCATGTCCCTCCACAACACATGGGCCAGTCCAGGCAAAACACACACAGTAACAGGCATGGTGCATGCCATGGACATTTCCATGCATGTCCAATGGACTCTTGAAACATTCAATGATATGTAACTCACATGCATCATGGCTCATGCCCATCACATGCACACACATCACCTCAGTCACATCCATCTGGCCCCAAACACACCAAACACAGCGGATACAAGGGTAATTTTGCTGCTTTACTGAATCTCTGCATTGTCACACACATGTGTCATGCATCCATGGCATGCACAAGTCACAGACACGCAGGTCAGGCACACAGACATGGCTACCATATATGTACCTGGCATCAGCACCCATCCCTCACCCCCACCCATGTTCAGGTACAGAGACTGGCATGCTCTCATGTTCATAATCTGATTAGGGCTCCCCATGCGGCATTTCAACACATGCAACAACCATGTGCATCACACATCACTGGTCGCACATGCATTACCATGATGTCCCTGCACACATACATGCATACATGGGCTATGGCACACATACAGGCAAGTATCATAGAACCAGCACACCGCAACATGCCCTGTCACACACAGTAATGCATGGACACTTACCGCTCAACTCCAGACGGGCCTCCCTCTCAAGGATCTGGGCGTGGAGCGCTGGGCGTACGCGTTCCAGGACCCTCATCTGGATGGTACTCATGCGGCCCCGGCCCCCCTCCACGAGGCGCCGGGCCTTCACAAGGGTCCTGGACCTCAAGTCCTCCCAGCGCTTCTTGATCTTCAGGACGTCGCGGGTTGCCACCCCCTCCGCGTTGATGGCAACCACACAGTCGGCCCAGATCCTCTGCCGTCCTTCCTTGCTGGCGCGGGACGATCCAAAGAGGGCATCATACTGCCCCAGGACATGCTCCACCAGGACACCAACTTCGGTGACAGTGAAGCTGGTGCCCCTCTGCCCCTCTGGCCTGGGGTTGCCACTGGTGCCAGATGTGGAAGTGCCCGACATGGCAACCCCAGAGGCAGGTGTGGGTGGGCAACTGGGTCCTGGGGCTGGGCTGTGGAGCGATGTAATACCAGTCGGGAGTCTTCAGTTCCAGCAGGGGTGGACACAGCAACTGGACCCCTGCAGATGGCTGATGTGCAGGCACCAAATGGCAGGGCACGGTGGCAGCAGGCAGGCAGGCAGGCAGGCAGCAGCAGATGGCACGTGGGAGGCTGCTCGGGGCACTGGGGGGCAGTAACTCGGCCTTCTGGGCAGGAGCGTGGGCTTCCGTGTGTTTTCGCGTGGCCAGCTTGATACGGAGTGATTTGGCACGTGAAAATCCTGCACGTCAGCGTGAAATCCGAGGAAAGGCCCTTAGCGCGTAAGCGCGTCAGCACGCATACGCGATTCTATTGGACCAGAGTCCCTCAGCGCGTAAGCGCGTCTGTGACGTGACCCGCACGGGTGTTCCCCACTCAGGACGTGATGACGGGGCACACGTGGAGATACTGCACGTCAGAGTGTCATCGCGTGTAATTGGACAAAAGTGCGCGTACACGCGATTGGCCTATGTACGTGTATTTAATGGGTGCGCGGCCACTTACACACGCAAGTACGTCAGCGAACCGGTATCCCGTGGTGCGTGTGAATTTCCACACGCTATTGGACTGGCAACAGGATTCCAGGGCTGCGCGGGTCACACGCTGTATCCCGTGGTGCGTGTGAATTTCCACACGCTATTGGACTGGCAACAGGATTCCAGGGCTGCGCGGGTCACACGCTCGCCTAGAACACGCGCTAAGCATAAATCGCGGACTTTAACAATAACAAGCTCAGACGCCAGGATGAACATACCGTTCCTAGCAGCAGTGGCAGTGGGCTACCAAAGGAGGAGGAGGATAGTCAGGGCCAGAATATTCACACCCAGAACCAGCCTTTTCGGGATGCCTGATGACCAGGTGTATGGGAGGTACAGGTTTCCACCACACATCATACTGGACCTGGTGACTGAGTGGGAGGATGACCTCACATCACCCACCCTGTGCTCCCAAGCACTCAGCCCCCTGGAGAAGGTCCTCAATGTACTGCACTTCTTAGCCACTGGATCATTTCAGCGGACAAGTGCCATAGTGGGTGGGGTGTCACAGGCCACCCAGTCACGCTGCCTACACCAGGTCTTGAACATCATGACTGCACGCCCATCAGTCCGCAGGCACATATACCTGCCCAGAACACCTGCAGAAAGGCATGCTGCCGCCCTGGATTTTTACGCAGTGGCACGATTCCCCAAAGTGCTAGGTGCCATCGACTGCACCCATGTGGCTCTACGTCCCCCCAGGGCATCTGAGCACATCTATAGGAACCGCAAGCACTGGCATTCCATCAACGTGCAGGTAGCATGTAATGCCAAGGGAATCATCACCTCAGTATATGCCAACTATCCCGGCTCCACCCACGACAGCTTCATTTACCGAATGTCCACCCTAAGCCGGGACCTAGAAGCTGGGCGGCATGGCGATACATGGCTGCTTGGTGAGTATGTATGCCACTGCACATGCATGCATGTTGGATACTGAGCAAGGTCACAACCTCACCAATGATACCAATCCCCACCTCCACAGGGGACAGTGCCTACCCTCTCAGCCCCCACATGATGACGCCAATTCGGAACCCCACCACGCCACCCCAGGTAAGATTTAACACAGCCCACATCACAACCAGGGGCATAGTGGAGCGCACATTCGGAGTGCTGAAGTCACGCTTTCGCTCCCTTGACCGTTCTGGCGGGCAGCTGTTATACGCTCCCCCAGTAGTGTGCAGGATCATAGTGGCAGCATGTGTCCTGCACAACGTTGCTACACGCCGGGGCCTGGCCGTGGACATGGTGGTGGCCCCACATCCCCAACCACATGCACAGCCGCTGCGCATGGGAGGGGAAAGGGCACGGGGGGAGGCAGCCCGTACACAGCTAGTGGCTAATTACTTCACATAGAAATCACACCCCTGTGGAGTGCACACTGCCCTGGCACATTCCATCTGACAATCAATGATGACTCAACCTGACACTGATCCTGAATGTGTGGAGAATGAACCGGGAATTCCATGTCAGCCTGAGATTGTTCACCTGGAAGTGTCACAATGTGTGCATCCCTACCCACACAGACACCACCAATGCAGTTTTGTGAAGTTACACATTGAAGCAGCTAAAATGAATACCCACTTGCAAAATGCAACAAGAGGACAGTGCCATGTCAGCCAACCCAACCCCAGCACTGCCACACGACACACCGTGCCATGACATGCTAATTGCAGGTAAACAAAGTAATCCACACAACATGACATCACTCTCACTATGTACAGTGGCACTATTGGAAACCTGCAACACCTGAAATGCTCACAGCAATGCCGGACCAACAACATACTTGAGCACGTAGTACCATTAACATGACATCAAAAATGTAACATATTAGTAGTCTCACCACCTGGAAATGCCTGCACTCCCACCACTACCAACTGTGCAGTGTTGGCGCCATGTAGAGTTGTAGGTGCACTGCTGCCAACATGGTCCCCATCGCCAGACTAGAGGTCCTTGTGTGGACTTGAGGAAGGGACCTGCAAATTGGGAGGTAGACACAGAAGAAGAGTTACACATCAATGCAACATGCAGTGTACAACACAACAGCAATATGCACTAGGAATGTATACACAGTATTGACTACAGACTGGCCACACAGTTAATGGGAGTCCAACGTCACTGTGTAATTCACTGTCACTTGGGCACACCCTTTGCAAGCCCATGGAAACGGGAAGCAGGAGGGGTGTGTGTGACTCAAACCCAAGCATCTGAACCAAATACATTACAAGCCTGCATGTGCCCAGCCACAATGCAGCGTATGCCCACAGGAACCACGGGAGCCAACAGATCGGAGCCAACAGATCGGAGCCAACAGATCGGAGCCAACAGATCGGAGCCAACAGATCGGAGCCAACAGATCGGAGCCAACAGATCGGAGCCAACAGATCGGAGCCAACAGATCGGAGCCAACAGATCGGAGCCAACAGATCGGAGCCAACAGATCGGAGCCAACAGATCGGAGCCAACAGATCCTCCCAAAAAAATTGGGAATAAAAGAAATCAAAATAAAAATGAAAATAAGAAAAAATCAAAAATGGCCATTGATGGGCCCGGGGGGGTTGGGGAGGCCACCCAGGAGGTCCGAGGACAGGATGCACACCAGAACCCACCTGCGTGGATCCTGGGAAAATAAAACACCTCCATGGGCTCATGGCCCACACGGCTACCCTATTGTGGGAGTGTCACTGCTGTCGCTATTATCACCCTGTGCAGCTGCATCCGGAGGTGGTTGCACTATGGGAGGCAGCCCACGCAAGGCCCTAGTCTGCTCCTCCATGGCTGCAAGCATGCGGGTGTGGTAGGTCTGGTTCTGGAGGATGAGTGTGCGGAGGTCCCCATGCAACAACTCACGGGATGCCCGGACCTCCGCCCTCGTTGCCTGCATCTCAGCTGAGAGCGTACGGGTGAGACGCTCCAGCTGCTGTTCTGTCCTTTGGTGTGTGGAAGCCTCAAGCTCAACAAGAGTCGTCCTGAGGTGTAGGAGCTCCTGCCTCAGGGCTTCCCTGTGGCCCTGGGACTCAATGGAGATGGCCTCCTGCAGAGTCGCAAGTGCCGCCCGCCTGTCCCTGTTGGACCCCAACATGTCCTCCCTGTGTGACTGGCAGATGGAGTCAGTTGCCTGCTCTAGTCGCTCCATCAGCCTTTCTGGGGGGACAATGGAAGTGGCCACCCTATCCATGGCCTGAGCCATCATCTCGGATGATGCAGCCTGTTGGGTAGCCATACCGTAAATGGATTGCTCCCATGCGGTATTGCCAGGTGGCGTACGGCCACCACGTCGGCGGGCACCACACCTGTCTGGGGCAAGGCGAACTGCGCCTTGCTGTGCCGGCACTGCCTGAGGCTGCAGGACTGCATTCCCCCTCTGATCTGCTGGCCCAGGAACAGGATCAGATGTCGCGGAGTGTGACCCTGCATCCGTAACCACCAAAGGCGTAGCTGCCAACACTGACATCCCCATGGAGGGTACTGACCCTGGTGCAGGTGGGTGAGACAGAACAGAATCCCTCCCTGGAACACTCACCAGCGACGGCACGTAGGTCTCATCCGAATCAACACCTGAGTACAGCTCGGGGGAGGTGCAGCCAGAGACACCCCTTGAGAGCACGACCTGCAGCACTTGGGGGTTCTCCCCCACCACCACACCACGTCCCTCACTGGTGGTTGGTCGGCCCTGGGACACCTCCTGGGTCTGCGCCATCTCCACAACCCCAGCAGTATCAGGTGCGTCTTCCCCTGCAAAGACATGAAAACAAAGTAATGGAAACAGGCATTAGCACCATGGCACACATTGAGGGCTGAGAAGCAAGAGAACCAGTACTTGATTGACATGTCCCACATGACTAAAACCCTCCCATGCATGCACCCTCACTGCGTATGAAGTGCAGGCAAACGGCACACACTGATGACACCAAGATGGAAGATGAACAAATTTTCTGCATGCTGCCTGGCAGTGGCATCACACATTGGCCTGTGATTGGCAGGTGAAACACACATGCCATCACACAGATGGCATGTACCATTGCTATTGAGTGAAGATGGAGAGGAGGGCAGCACCTATTCATTCAGTCCAGTTCCCGCATGTAATAGCTTTTCTGATTCTGACAGGTCAGATTTTTCACCTGGAGCTGCCAGTCTGTAATGGTCAAATTGCACAGGGACATGTGTGTACAAAAGATATCCAGGTAACAAAGTCACTCCCCTTTGCCATACCCATGTCAGACATGTGACTAGTGGACAGCGACATGCCTAGTGAAAGTGGTGGAATGCAAACAAACTGACTGAATGAACAGTGAAAAATAAGCAAATCTGTTGTGTCAAGGTGACACTTCAAGGGCAACTGGCGTGCAGTTGTGCTAGATGTCTACTGTTGGCAGAAGGGATACTGCTATGGCCAAATGCAGCTGCGCAGGAAGTATTGCATGAAGCACATGGCTGACCCATACGACTGAGGCGCACACACTCTCTCCTGGCACCCAAACAGAAGCCCTCACACACACACCATGCACATGTATGACACACACATGCATGTGCACTCACCGGACAATGCCTCGTAATCAGCCAGATCTCCCACGCCTTGGATCTGTTCCTCCGTGACGTAGGTCCCAGCGACTGACTCATGTGGAGTGAGTTCCATGTCTACTACTGGAGACCCACCTCCAGTCACTAGAGTTGCGGCATGACTTGAGGCCAGCTTACTCTTTGCCCTGCGCTTTAGGTCATTCCAGCGCTTATAGCAATCATTGGCTGTGCGCCTCACGATTCCAAGGGCACTTACGATGTCCGCAACGGTCTGCCAGTGTGCCTGGCGTTGTGCAGGTGTGGTCTTGGATCCTGCAACAATGACCATCTCGTTGTCATGTCCGGACACATACTCGACAAGTGCATTCAGTTCGTCATCCGTGAAGCTGGGCTTCCTGGACGGGCCGGACTGTGTAGCCGTGTCTGGGGCATCAGCCTGTGCCGGACGAGCACTCTTCCTCTTCCGCTTGGAAGGTGGTGGTGATCCTGAGTGTCCTGCGCCGCTCTGGACACTAGGGGCAGGAGCCCTGGTGGACTCTGTATCAGGAGTGTGGGATTGCACACTCAGCATGGGAGTTGGTGCAGGCATTGGCTCTAGTGTGATGGTGTCAGGGGGAATGTCAGCAGCATGGACTAGGACCGACACTGTCCTGGCTGGGTGTGTGAGGGCTGGGGTGGATGGAGCCGCAGCTGCCCCTGCAGCCACTCCGCCCTGCCTCCTTGGTGCAGTAGATGACCTTGCAGCCCCAGATCCACGTGGCATGATGGCATCAACGTGCACCAGCGCACGTGTCGTAGCCCTGCTGACCTGGAAGTCAGCCATGGAGTCAGCCAGGTCTGGTGCCACAATGGGCTGGTCCAACAAGGGCTGAGCATGGATGGTGTCAGCCACTTCAGCCTCAACGGGAGGGGGGGAGGGGGGGGAGGGGGGGGAGGGGGGGGGATGATGGGTGCCCTTGACTGGTCCTCCACACATGGGGGGTCAGGCTCACCCTGCAAGTTACGACCACGTCCCCTACCGGATCCACCACGGCCACCACTTGTGGCTCTTCCACCTTTGCCACCCTTACGGAATCCTCGCCTCCCAGCCATGGCACTGATGTTAATGTGCGTATGGGAGTGGCTGTAGACAATTGTCCTGGGCAATTGGGGGTCAAAGGGGTTGGGTACCAGATGGTAATTGTACCCTAGTGCTCTAGCACGGCTGATTGTAACCCCTGGGGAAAGATGACGGGTCACGCAACGCACAGGAGGCCCAAAAAAGGGAGATGACGTGCACGCAACCCCTCCTAGACCACGTGTGCAGAAAGAAAAACCTGCACTACGCTGTGGCACCCAGTAACACAAGAATGAACGTATGCGTGTCACACGCAGCCTAGAATGACCTCTGAAGGGGTAGGCAACACACGGGGCAAGCACAGAAGTTGGATACGTGCGTGACTCACCGTCTGCCAGGTAAAAGAGCGTGAAGAATGAGCGCGTTTGGCTGGCTAAACCCCCGCCAAAAGAAGATGTGTGCGCTGTCTGAGAAGACAGGACAACAGTAGAAGGGGACACTGTTTGAGGGAACAGGCCCAGGTAAACCAGTAAAAGAGAAAAAAGAGAAAAAGCTGTCAGAGGTAACAGGGAATACGAACTGGAAACGCCGTGAAGTAAATCGCGTGTGAAACGACAAGAAGTACAGATTTCACCCACTCGCTCTCCACGAAAAGCACGTACAAGGAAATGGTGTTCTACATGTACCTTATATACAGGCCCACACGTACAGCGTCACTTACGCGGCGTGTACGTTCACCAATCACACGCTTTGTCAGTCCTGCGTGTAGATCCATTTTCACCAATCACACGCTTTGTCACTTCTACGTGTACATCCATTTTCACCAATCACACGCTTTGACACTGGGACGTGTCACGCAACTATTTCCTGCACGTGCAGGTGACTATAGGCGCGCATATGCTGTTGACGGGTTTACGCGCTAAGGCCCTTTGCTGACGTGTGGGATTTCACTACCTATCAGGCTGTCCACGCGTTCACACACGAGAGACTACGCTCCTGGCCAGGAGGCGAAATTACTGCCCCCCAGAGCCCTGAGCACGCTCCCACCTGCCATCTGCTGCTGCCTGACTGCCTGCTGGCCACGTGCCCCACAGTGCTGGTGGGTGGGGGTGTTGGGAGACATGGGTGGGGGCCTGGTGGAGGGTGCCCCTGCACTGGTGGGGGTGGTGGGAGACATGGGTGGGGGCTTGGTGGAGAGTGCCCCTGGTGGCGGGGGGTGGTGGGAGACATGGGTGGGGGCCTGGTGGAGGCTGCCCCTGGTGGCGGGAGGGTGGGGGTGGTGGGAGACATGAGTGGGGGCCTGGTGGAGGCTGCCCCTGCACTGCTGGGGGGGTG
Source organism: Ambystoma mexicanum (assembly GCF_040938575.1). Classification (NCBI taxonomy): domain Eukaryota; kingdom Metazoa; phylum Chordata; class Amphibia; order Caudata; family Ambystomatidae; genus Ambystoma; species Ambystoma mexicanum. The sequence goes on along the minus strand of NC_090935.1, from coordinate 727,087,615 downwards.
GGGGTGCAGGGGGACATGAGCAGGTGTGCAGGGTAGTCCCCTGTTTTGTAGACTGCCTGCAGGGGCCGTGGAGGGTGTACAGGGAACACCTGTGAGGACCCACCCAGCCTAATCGCGTGTGATGATTCCCACGCACCCCTGTAATACACGTACCCTGGCTAATCGCGTGTATAACTTCCCGCGTACCCCTGTAATACACTTACCCTGGCCAATCGCGTGTTAAACTTCCCGCGTACCCCTGTAATACACGTACCCTGGTCAATCGCGTGTTAAACTTCCCGCGTACCCCTGTAATACACTTACCCTGGCTAATCGCGTGTTAAACTTCCCGCGTACCCCTGTAATACACTTACCCTGGCTAATCGCGTGTTAAACTTCCCGCGTACCCCTGTAATACACTTACCCTGGCTAATCGCGTGTTAAACTTCCCGCGTACCCCTGTAATACACGTACCCTGGCCAATCGCGTGTTGAACTTCCCGCGTACCCCTGTAATACACGTACCCTGGCTAATCGCGTGTTGAACTTCCCGCGTACCCCTGTAATACACTTACCCTGGCCAATCGCGTGTTAAACTTCCCGCGTACCCCTGTAATACACGTACCCTGGCTAATCGCGTGTTGAACTTCCCGCGTACCCCTGTAATACACGTACCCTGGCTAATCGCGTGTTGAACTTCCCGCGTACCCCTGTAATACACTTACCCTGGTCAATCGCGTGTTAAACTTCCAGCGTACCCCTGTAATACACGTACCCTGGCTAATCGCGTGTTGAACTTCCCGCGTACCCCTGTAATACACTTACCCTGGCTAATCGCGTGTTAAACTTCCCGCGTACCCCTGTAATGCACTTACCCTGGCTAATCGCGTGTTAAACTTCCCGCGTACCCCTGTAATACACTTACCCTGGCTAATCGCGTGTTGAACTTCCCGCGTACCCCTGTGATACACGTACCCTGGCTAATCGCGTGTTGAACTTCCCGCGTACCCCTGTAATACACTTACCCTGGCTAATCGCGTGTTAAACTTCCCGCGTACCCCTGTAATACACGTACCCTGGCTAATCGCGTGTATGACTTCACGTGTACCCCTGATATGCACGTTTCCCGCTTTGCGTTCCTTGTTTGGCAGCCCTGTAACTGGTCCAGGGTTAGCGCAGCCCTTTGCGATGATTTAGCGATTTTGATGGCTTTTCCTTGCGCAAGGGCGTTCTTGGGGGCGTTACTGGCGCTGCTGCAGGGTCGCTGCGATACTCTGCGCCACGGCTGGTTTGGGAGCATGAAATCCATGAATACGCTGTGCGCGGAAATCGGTTTTAGCGCACGTGCCTGGCGCAGTCAATCGCACGCGGACACTCTGCGCCAGCCGCTTGCGACACTTTTCAGCGAAATTCTATGAATTACCCTGATAGTGTTTATGGAATAAGACAACAATTGGACTACTGTGCTGGAATGGTGTCATTCACTATAAAATCACAGGAAGATCCACAAGAATTTCTACTGTACTTACTACAAGTACTGGAAAACAAAAACATACCTATAAATGAAATCTTCAAGATTTCATACATGTGGAAACATACATGCACTCTCTGCAACAATGTGACACAAGAAGAAATCCCCAATGAACGCTTCGTATACATATCAATACCTAATTGTGAATCCATTCCATTTCAGCAACTTGTACAAAATGCAAACCATGGTAGATTATGTTCTACCTGCAATTCAGATAACTGCTCCATGTTAGTAATACAAACACGTAGTAAATACGTAATACTAATGCTTCTACGTTACAATGCAGATGGTACCAAAAACAACTGCAAGCTGACTGGATTAACACATGGTCAAATATCACTTGGTAAGAAAACCTTCGCAACAATAGGTATAATTTTCCACGCAGGAGTCACAACCAATTCAGGGCACTACACTGCATATATTAAAAAAGAAAAGTGAATGGTTTGAATGTAATGATAGTACCATTACTCTAAAGCAGAGATTACCAGCAAATCTTACAAACGCTTATTTAATGTTCTTAAAACCAAAATTTGATAACAAAACTGTACTTAAATCTCAAGTAAATTTGTAGTAAAAAATATAAACTGTTAGAATATTCCAAAAGCTATCTAACTGCCCAAAGATTCTACAACAATTAATCAGATAAATGAATACCACTAAATTAGAGCAAAAAATAGACAGTTAGAATACGCCAATTGGTATCTAACTGTCCCAAAATTTAACAATATCCAAACAGATATATCAATACCACTAAAATATATCAAAAAATAGACAGTTAGAATACACCAATTTGTATCTAACTGTCCCAAGATTTAACAATATCCAAACAGATAAATCAATACCACTAAAATATATAAAAAAATAGACAGTTAGAATATGCCTACTGGTATCTAACTGCTCCAAAATTTCATAATATCCAAACAAATAAATAATATGTTACTGCTCCAAAAAAAATGCAACAACCCAATGTATAAAACATTAGCCAGAAACAACAAATGAACACTGAAAACAATCAAACAAATAAACTGTAGCATAACAGAAAAAGTTTTTTTTTTTTAATCCAACATGGATTTTTATTTCTCCCACAGACCCAATGATTTTAGCAACGAACACAGAAACTGAGCAATGTTGCACAGTACTCTGGTTTGTAATCTACTAGATATGAGGGTCCAAAAAAAAAAGAATGTTGATTATACAATGTAATAAGTCATTACAAAATACTCATACTAACATGCTATTTTATTCTATCACAGAAATGAACAAGAAATACATGTACTCCAGTTACTAAACCAAACAGTAAGTATATTATACACTCTATGCCATGGCCACAATCATCGCAGCATATAACACCCATAATATCTTATAACTTTGTTCCTTATAACTTTGTTTTTGACCCAAAGTTATAAGCAACTATAAGTGTGGTATGCTGCGGTGGTTGTGGCCAGGGCATAGAGTTTTGGGTGCATGACCAAATGAACATAGATCACAGAACACACCTCCATTTTGTTTATGTGCGAACATTTCAGGACAACGTGAGAGTTCTTAGAACACTTTCAACTTGACAACGAACAATACGGACAGCGTCTTCAGAACACCCCCATTTTGTTTATTTGCGAACATTACAGGACACCCCGAGCGTTCTTATAACATTTTCAACTTGCCATCGAACAATATGGACAGCGTCTTCAGGACACCCCCTGCGAACATTTCAGGACACCACGAGAGTTCTAAGAACACTTTCAACTCGACAACGAACATTACGGACAGCATCCTCAGGACACCCCCTACGAACATTTCAAGACAACGCGTGTGTTCTTAGAACACACCCCCATTTTGTTTATTTGCGAACATTTCAGGACACCAAGACAGTTCTTAGAACACTTTCAACTTGCCATCGGACAATACAGACAGCGTCTTCAGGACACCCCCTACGAACATTTCAGGACACCGCAAGAGTTCTTAAAACACTTTCAACTTGACAACGAACAATACGGACAACGTCATCATAACACCCCCATTTTGTTTATTTGCAAACATTTCAGGACAATGCGAGTGTTCGTAGAACAGTTTCAGCTTGCTTGCGAACAAAACGGACACATATTGAGTCCTCAGAACACCCCCCATTCAGTTTATTTAGAACATTTCAGAACACCCGTGATGTCCGCAGACAAATCGAACACAAAAAGAAAGTCTACCACATAAAAAAGCACAACATTTAACCTATCTCATACCCTCCCATCCTCTCCAAACACTTCTACACACCAACACACTCTACTAAATACACATTATGAACAAAATTTCACCGCGCTGTCCGCGGACGTCCGCGAATCCAAGATGGCGGGCGCTACCGAAAATCTGACACGCTTCACGCTTAACACCGTCCAATCAGCGAACACGCCATATGTCCGCGGACATGACGTAAGCCACTCGGTCAATCAGAACCCTGTCCGTGGTGCGAACAGGGAAGTGTGTCCGCGGACCAAACACAGATATCACTAATTTTTTTTTACCTACTTTTTGGTCATTTAAAAAAAAAAACTACTGGACTGATTTTCACCAAATTTGCAAAAGCACGCTTTCGGGACCAAGCCGCTGCTCCTGGTGCATATTTGGTGAAAATCCGTCCAGCGGTTTGGGCTGTAGGCGCAAGCAAAAAAGTTTTCCCATTCAGTCTATGGCAAAAAAAGAAATTTTGGGACCCCCCCTATAACTTTTCCCCCCCTGGACGAATCCTCACCAAACTTTGCAAAAAAATTCATAGTGGGCCATATGCTTTTTTTTGCAAAGTTTGGTGAGGATCCGTCCAGGGGGAGCGAAGTTATAAGCCACCAAAAAAGTTTTCTTCCTATGGAAACACCAACTTAACCATAACTACATGGCCACTACCGTGACCATGTAATTACATGGCCACAGTAGTGGCCATGTAGTTATGGTTAAGTTGCTGTTTCCATAGGAAGAGTACTTTTTGGGTGGCTTATAACTTCGCTCTCCCTGGACGGATCCTCACCAAACTTTGCAAAAAAAGTAGTTGGGTCACTCTGAATTTCTTTGCAAAGTTTGGTGAGGATTCGTCCAGGGGGGGCAAAGTTATAGGGGGGTCCCAAAACTTTTTTTTTTCCCATAGACATAATGGGAAAAAACTTTGCTCACGCCTACAGCCCAAACCGCTGGACGGATTTACACCAAATTAGCGGCATGAGCGGCGGCTTGGTCCCGAAAGTGTGCTTTGCTTTATTTGGTGTAAATCCGTCCAGTAGTTTTAAAAAAAATGACAAAAATGTAAGTGAAAAAAATTAGTGATATCTGTGTTCGCTTCGCGGACACACTTCCCTGTTTGTTCCGCGGACAGGGCAGTGATTGGGCCAGCAGCTTGCGTGATGTCCGCGGACATCTGACATGCTCTCTCATTGGATGCGTGAAAGCGTGCAGTGCGTCTGGCTTCAGAGACGCCCGCCATCTTTGTTCCTCGCATGAGAGGCTTTGTATCCCGCCTGCACAGTAAGTCCCCCACCCCCGCTCATGCCCGTGTCTGTCTCCTGTTCCTCCCACCCCCCGCTCATGTCCATGTGTCTTTCTCCCTCCCGCCCACCGCCAGCTCATGTCCGTGTGTCTTTCTCCCTCCCGCCCACCGCCGGCTCATGTCCTTGTGTCTTTCTCCCTCCCGCCCACCCCCTGCTCATGCCCCGCTCGTGCCCCGCTCGTCTCTCCCAACCGCCCACCGCCCGCTCTTGCCCCGTGTGTCTCTCCCACCCCCGTGTGTCTCTACCACCCGCTGCTCATGTCTGTGTGTTTCTCCCCACCCACTGCCCGCTCATGTCCGTTTGTCTCTCCCCACCCGCCGCCCACCCCCCGCTCATGTCCGTGTGTCTGTGTGTCTCTCCCCACCCGCTGCCCACCCCCCGCTCATGTCCGTATGTCTCTCACCACCTGCCGCCCACCCCCCGCTCATGTCCGTGTGTCTCTCCCCACCCCCGCACATGTCCGTGTGTCTCTCCCCACCCGCCGCCCACCCCACGCTCATGCCCCGTGTGTGTCTCCCCCTCCCGCCCACCCCTGCTCATGTCCGTGTGTCTCTCCCCACCAGCCACCCACCCCCCACTCATGTCCCGTGTGTCTCTCATGCCCCCCCCACACCCCCAGTCATGCCCCGTGTGTCTCTCCCCCTCCCGTCCACCCCCGCTCATGCCCCATGTGTCTCTCTCTCCTTCCCCCCACCCCCCACTCATGCCCCATGTGTCTCTCTCCCCCCACCCATGCCCCGTGTGTCTCTCCCCCTCCCGCCCACCCCCTGCTAATGCCCCGTGTGTCTCTCCCCCTCCAGCCCACCCCCCGCTCATGCCCCGCGTGTCTCTCCCCTTCCCCCACTGCCCGCTCATGCCTCGTGTGTCTGTCTCCCTCCCCCCCACCCCCGTTCTTGCCCCGTGTGTCTTTCCCCCTCCCACCCACCCCCGCTCTTGCCCCGTGTGTCTTTCCCACTCCCGCCCACCCCCGCTCTTGCCCCGTGTGTCTTTCCCCCTCCCGCCCACCCCCGATCTTGGCCCGTGTCTCTTTCCCCCTCCCGCCCACCCCCGCTCTTGCCCCATGTCTCTTTCCCCCTCCCGCCCACCCCCGCTCTTGCCCCGTGTCTCTTTCCCCCTACCGCCCACTCCCGCTTTTGCCCCGTGTCTCTTTCCCCCTCCTGCCCACCCTCGCTCTTGCCCCATGTCTCTTTCCCCCTCCCGCCCACCCCCGCTCTTGCCCCGTGTCTCTTTCCCCCTCCCGCCCACCCCCGCTCTTGCCCCGTGTCTCTTTCCCCCTCCTGCCCACCGCCGCTCTTGCCCCGTGTCTCTTTCCCCCTCCCGCCCACCCCCGCTCTTGCCCAGTGTCTCTTTCCCCGTCCCGCCCACCCCCGCTCTTGCCCCGTGTCTCTTCCCCCTCCCGCCCACCCCCGCTCTTGCCCCGTGTCTCTTTCCCCCTCCTGCCCACCCCCGCTCTTGCCCCGTGTCTCTTTCCCCCTCCCGCCCACCCCCGCTCTTGCCCCCTGTCTCTTTCGACCTCCCGCCCACCCCCACTCTTGCCCCGTGACTTTCACCCTCCCGCCCACCCCCACTCTTGCCCTGTGTCTCTCACCCTCCCGCCCACCCCCGCTCTTGCCCCGTGTCTCTTTCCCCCTCCCGGCCACCCCCGCTCTTGCCCCGCGTGTCTATCACCCTCCCGCCCACCCCCGCTCTTGCCCCGCACCCCCGCTCTTGCCCTGTGTCTCTTTCCCCCTCCCTCCCACCCCCGCTCTTGCCCCGTGTCTCTTTCCCCCTCCCTCCCACCCCCGCTCTTGCCCCGTGTCTCTTTCCCCCTCCCTCCCACCCCCGCTCTTGCCCCATGTCTTTCCCCCTCCCGCCCACCCTCGCTCTTGCCCCGTGTCTTTCCCCCTCCCGCCCACCCCCGCTCTTGCCCCGTGTCTTTCCCCTTCCCGGCCTCCCCCGCTCTTGCCCCGTGTCTTTCTCCCTCCTGCCCACCCCGCTCTTGCCCCGTGTCTTTCACCCTCCCGCCCACCCCCGCTCTTGCCCCTTGTGTCTTTCACCCTCCCGCCCACCCCCGCTCTTGCCCCTTGTGTCGTTCACCCTCCCGCCCACCCCCACTCTTGCCCCTTGTGTCTTTCACCCTCCCGCTCATGCCCCGTGTGTCTCTCTCCCTCCCGCCCACCCCCGCTCACACCCCGTGTGTCTCTCTCCCTCCCGCCCACCCCCCGCTCATGCCCCGTGTGTCTCTCTATCCTGCACATGCCCTGTGTGTCTCTCTCCCTCCCGCCCACCCCCCGTGTGTCTCTCTCCCTCCCCCCACCCCCGCTCATGCCCCGTGTGTCTCTCTCCCCTTCCCCCACCCCCCGCTCATGCCCCGTGTCTGTCTCCTGTTCTCTCCACACCCCGGTCATGCCCCATGTCTGTGTCCTGTTCCCCCCACCCCTGCTCATGCCCCGTGTCTGTCTCCTGTTCCCCCCACACGCTCATGCCCCGTGTCTCTCTCTTGTTGCCCCCCACCCCCCGCTCATGCCCCGTGTTTGTCTCCTGTTCTCCCCACCCCCTGCTCATGCCCCGTGTCTTTTTCCTGTTCCTCCCACCCCCGCTCATGCCCTGTGTCTGTCTCCTGTTGCCCCTCACCGCCCCGCTCATGCTCCGTGTCTGTTCTCGCCACCCCCCGCTCATGCCTGTGTCTGTCTCCTGTTCCCCCCACCCCTCGCTCATGCCCCGTGTCTGTCTCCTGTTGCCCCCACCCCCCGCTCATGCCCTGTGTCTGTCTCCTGTTGCCCCTCACCCCCCGCTCATGCCCTGTGTCTCTCCTGTTGCCCCCCACCCCCCTGCTCATGCCCCGTGTCTGTCTCCTGTTGCCCCCCACCCCCCGCTCATGCCCCGTGTCTGTCTCCTGTTGCCCCCCACCCCCCGCTCATGCCCCGTGTCTGTCTCCTGTTGCCCCTCACCCCCAGCTCATGCCCCGTGTCTGTCTCCTGTTGCCCCCCACTCATGCCCCGTGTCTGTCTCCTGTTGCCCTCCACCCCCCGCTCCTGCCCCGTGTCTGTCTCTGTTCTTCCCCCCACCCCCCGCTCATGCCCTGTGTCTGTCTCCTGTTCCCCCCACCCCCTGCTTATGCCCCGTGTCTCTCTCCTGTTGCCCCCCACCCCCCGCTCATACCCCATGTCTGTCTCCTGTACCCCCCACTGCCCGCTCATGCCCTGTGTCTGTCTCCTGTTGCCCCCCTCGCTCATGCCCCGTGTCTGTCTTCAGTTCCCCCCACCCGCTCATGCCCCGTGTCTGTCTCCTGTTGCCCCCCACCCCCTCTCATGCCCCGTGTCTGTCTCCTGTTCTCCCCACCCCCGCTCATGCTCCGTGTCTGTCTCCTGTTCCCTCCCACCCCCTGCACATGCCCCATGTCTGTCTCCTGTTGCCCTCACCACGTGCTCATGCCCCGTGTCTGTCTCCTGTTGCCCCCCACCCCCTGCTTATGCCCCGTGTCTCTCTCCTGTTGCCCCCCACCCCCGCTCATGCCCCATGTCTGTCTCCTGTACCCCCCACTGCCCGCTCATGCCCTGTGTCTGTCTCCTGTTGCCCCCCCTTGCTCATGCCCCGTGTCTGTCTTCAGTTCCCCCCACCCGCTCATGCCCCGTGTCTGTCTCCTGTTGCCCCCCACCCCCTCTCATGCCCCGTGTCTGTCTCCTGTTCTCCCCACCCCCGCTCATGCTCCGTTTCTGTCTCCTGTTCCCTCCCACCCCTTGCTCATGCCCCATGTCTGTCTCCTGTTGCCCTCACCCCGCGCTCATGCCCCGTGTCTGTCTCCTGTTGCCCCCCACCCCCCGCTCCTGCCCTGTGTCTCTCTCCTGTTGCCCCCCACCCCCCGCTCATGCCCCGTGTCTGTCTCTTTTGTTCCCCCAACCCCCGCTCATGCCCTGTGTCTGTCTCCTGTTCCCCCACCCCCGCTCATGACCCGTGTCTCTCTCCTGTTGCCCCCACCCCCTGCTCATGCCCCGTGTCTGTCTCCTGTACCCCCCCACCCCCTCGCTCATGCCCCATGTCTGTCTCCTGTTGCCCCCCCTGCTCATGCCCCGTGTCTGTCTCCTGTACCCGCCCACCCCCCCGCTCATGCCCTGTGTCTCTCTTCTGTTGCCCCCCACCCCCTGCTCATGCCCCGTGTCTGTCTCCTGTACCCCCCAACCCCCGCTCATGCCCCATATCTCTCTCCTGTTGCCCCCCACTACCCTGCTCATGCCCCGTGTCTGTCTTCTGTACCCCCCACTCCCCGCTCATGCCCCGTGTCTGTCTCCTGTTCCCCCACCCCCCGCTCATGCCCCATGTCTGTCTCCTCTTGCTCCCACCCATGCCCCGTGTCTGTCTCCTGTACCCCCCCACTCCGCGCTCATGCCCGTGTCTCTCTCCTGTTGCCCCCCACACCCCCGCTCATGCCCCGTGTCTGTCTCCCGTTGCCACCCACCCCCTCGCTCATGCCCCGTGTCTGTCTCCTGTTCTCCCTACCCCCCGCTCATGCCCCGTGTCTGTCTCCAGTTCCTCCCATTCCCGCTCATGCCCTGTGTCTGTCTCCTGTTGCCCCCCACCCCCCGCTCATGCCCCGTGTCTGTCTCCTGTTCTCCCCACCCCCCGCTCATGCTCCGTGTCTGTCTCCTGTTCACCCCCACCCCCCGCTCATGCCCCATGTCTGTCCCCTGTTGCCCCCCACCCCCCGCTCATGCCCCGTGTCTGTCTCCTGTTGCCCCCCACCACCCGCTCATGCCCTGTGTCTGTCTCCTGTTGCCCCCACCCCCTGCTCATGCCCCGTGTCTGTCTCTGTTGTTCCCCCCACCCCCGCTCATGCCCCGTGTCTGTCTCCTGTTGCCCCCCACCCCCTCTCATGCCCCGTGTCTGTCTCCTGTTCTACCCACCCCCGCTCATGCTCCGTGTCTGTCTCCTGTTCCCCCCCACCCCCTGCTCATGCCCCGTGTCTGTCTCCTGTTGCCCTCACCCCCCGCTCATGCCCCGTGTCTGTCTCCTGTTGCCCCCCACACCCGCTCCTGCCCTGTGTCTCTCTCCTGTTGCCCCCCATCCCCCGCTCATGCCCCGTGTCTGTCTCTTTTGTTCCCCCAACCCCGGTCATGCCCTGTGTCTGTCTCCTGTTCCCCCACCCCCCGCTCATGACCCGTGTCTCTCTCCTGTTGCCCCCCACCCCCTGCTCATGCCCCGTGTCTGTCTCTTGTACCCCCCGACCCCCCCGCTCATGCCCCATGTCTGTCTCCTGTTGCCCCCCCGCTCATGCCCCGTGTATGTCTCCTGTTCCCCCCACCCACTCAGGTCCCGTGTCTCTCTCTTGTTGCCCCCCACCCCCCGCTCATGCCCCGTGTCTGTCTCCTGTACCCCCCCACCCCCCGCTCATGCCCTGTGTCTCTCTTCTGTTGCCCCCCACCCCCTGCTCATGCCCCGTGTCTGTCTCCTGTACCCCCCCAACCCCCGCTCATGCCCCATGTCTCTCTCCTGTTGCCCCCCACTACCCCGCTCATGCCCCGTGTCTGTCTTCTGTACCCCCCACTCCCCGCTCATGCCCCGTGTCTGTCTCCTGTTCCCCCACCCCCCGCTCATGGCCCATGTCTGTCTCCTCTTTCTCCCACCCATGCCCCGTGTCTTGTCTCCTGTACCCCCCCACTCCGCGATCATGCCCGTGTCTCTCTCCTGTTGCCCCCCACACCCCCGCTCATGCCCCGTGTCTGTCTCCTGTTGCCACCCACCCCCTCGCTCATGCCCCGTGTCTGTCTCCTGTTGCCACCCACCCCCTCGCTCATGCTCCGTGTCTGTCTCCTGTTCTCCCCACCCCCCGCTCATGCCCCGTGTCTGTCTCCAGTTCCTCCCACTCCCGCTCATGCCCTGTGTCTGTCTCCTGTTGCCCCCCAGCCCCCGATCATGCCCCGTGTCTGTCTCCTGTTCTCCCCACCCCCTGCTCATGCTCCGTGTCTGTCTCCTGTTCCCCCCACCCCCGCTCATGACCTGTGTCTGTCTCCTGTTGCCCCCACCCCTGATCATGCCCCGTGTCTGTCTCTGTTGTTCCCCCCACCCCCGCTCATGCCCCGTGTCTGTCTCCTGTTCCCCACACCCCCCGCTCATGCCCCGTGTCTGTCTCCTGTTGCCCCCCACCCCCCGCTCATGCCCCGTGTCTGTCTCCTGTTGCCCCCCACCCCCTGCTCATGCCCTGTGTCTGTCTCCTGTGCCCCCCAACCCCCGCTCTTGCCCCGTGTGTCTGTCTCCCTCCCCCCCACCACCGCTCTTGCCCCGTGTCTCTTTCCCCCTCCTGCCCACCCCTGCTCTTGCCCCGTGTCTCTTTCCCCTTCCCGCCCACCCCGCTCTTTCCCCCTCCCACCCACCCCGGCTCTTGCCCCGTGTCTCTTTCCCCCTCCCGCCCACCCCCGCTCTTGCCCCGTGTCTCTTTCCCCCTCCCGCCCACCCCCGCTCTTGCCCCGTGTCTCTTTCCCCCTCCCGCCCACCCCCGCTCTTGCCCCCTCCCACCCACCACCGCTCTTGCCCCGTCTTGCCCCGTGTCTCTTTCCCCCTCCCGCCCACCCCCGCTCTTGCCCCGTCTCTTTCCCCCTCCCGCCCACCCCTGCTCTTGCCCATTCCCGCCCACCCCCACTCTTGCCCCGTCTTGCCCCATGTCTCTTTCCCCCTCCCGTCCACCCCCACTCTTGCCCCCTCCCGCCCACCCCCGCTCTTGCCCCGTCTTGCCCCGTGTCTCTTTCCCCCTCCCGCCCACCCCCGATCCTGGCCTGTGTCTCTTTCCCCCTCCCGCCCACCCCCGCTCTTGGCCCGTGTCTCTTTCTCCCTCCTGCCCACCCCCGCTCTTGCCCTGTGTCTCTTTCCGCCTCCCGCCCACCCCCACTCTTGCCCCGTGTCTCTTTCCCCCTCCCACCCACCCGTGCTCTTTCCCTCTCCCACCCACCCCCGCTCTTGCCCCGTGTCTCTTTCCCCCTCCTGCCCACCCCCGCTTTTGCCCCGTGTCTCTTTCCCCCTCCCGGCCACCCCCGCTCTTGCCCCGTGTCTCTTTCCCCCTCCCGCCCACCCCGCTCTTGCCCCGTGTCTCTTTCCCCCTCCCTCCCACCCCCGCTTTTGCCCCGTGTCTCTTTCCCCCTCCTGCCCACCCCCGCTCTTGCCCCGTGTCTCTTTCCCCCTCCCGCCCACCCCTGCTCTTGCCCCATGTCTCTTTCCCCCTCACGCCCACCCCCTGCTCTTGGCCCGTGTCTCTTTCCTCTTCCCGCCCACCCCCGCTCTTGCCCCGTGTCTCTTTCCCCCTCCCGCCCACCCCCGCTCTTGCCCCGTGTCTCTTTCCCCCTCCTGGCCACCCCCGCTCTTGCCCTGTGTCTTTCCCCTCCCGCCCACCCCCGCTCTTGCCCCGTGTCTTTCACCCTCCCGCCCACCCCCGCTCTTGCCCCGTGTCTTTCACCCTCCCGCCCACCCCTGCTCTTGCCCCGTGTCTTTCACCCTCCCGCCCACCCCCGCTCTTGCCCCGTGTCTCTTACCCTCCCGCCCACCCCCGCTCTTGCCCCGTGTCTCTTTCCCCCTCCCGCCCATCCCCGCTCTTGCCCCGTGTCTTTCACCCTCCCGCCCACCCCCGCTCTTGCCCCGTGTCTTTCACCCTCCCGCCCACCCCCGCTCTTGCCCCGTGTCTTTCACCCTCCCGCAAACCCTCGCTCTTGCCCCGTGTCTTTCATCCTCCCGCCCACCCCCGCTCTTGCCCCGTGTCTTTCACCCTCCCACCCACCCCCGCTCTTGCCCCGTGTCTTTCACCCTCCCGCCCATCCCCGCTCTTGCCCCGTGTGTCTCTCTCCCTCCCGCCCACCCCCCGCTCATGCCCCGTGTGTCTCTCTCCCCTCCCGCCCACCCCCGGCTCATGCCCCGTGTGTCTCTCTCCCTCCTGCCCACCCCCGCTCATGCCCGTGTGTGTTTTCTGTTCCCCCCGCTCATGCCCCGTGTCTGTCTCCTGTTCTCTCCACACCCCGCTCATGCCCCATGTCTGTGTCCTGTTCCCCCACCCCCCGCTCATGCCCCGTGTCTATCTCCTGTTGCCCCCCACCCCTCCCTCTCATGCCCCGTGTCTGTCTCCTGTTCCCCCCACCCGCTCATGCCCCGTGTCTGTCTCCTGTTCCCCCCACACGCTCATGCCCCGTGTCTCTCTCTTGTTGCCCCCCACCCCTCTGCTCATGCCCCGTGTTTTTCTCCTGTTCTCCCCACCCCTGCTCATGCCCCGTGTCTTTTTCCTGTTCCTCCCACCCCCGCTCTTGCCCCGTGTCTCTTTCCCCCTCCCGCCCACCCCCACTCTTGCCCCCTACTGCCCACCCCCGCTCTTGCCCCATCTTGCCCCGTGTCTCTTTCCCCCTCCTGCCCACCCCTGCTCTTGCCCCATGTCTCTTTCCCCCTCACGCCCACCCCCTGCTCTTGGCCCGTGTCTCTTTCCTCTTCCCGCCCACCCCCGCTCTTGCCCCGTGTCTCTTTCCCCCTCCCGCCCACCCCCACTCTTGCCCCGTGTCTCTTTCCCCCTCCCGGCCACCCCCGCTCTTGCCCCGTGTCTCTTTCCCCCTCCCGCCCACCCCCGCTCTTGCCCCGTGTCTCTTTCCCCATCCCGCCCACCCCCGCTCTTGCCCCCTACCGCCCACCCCCGCTCTTGCTCCATCTTGCCCCGTGTCTCTTTCCCCCTCCTGCCCACCCCCGCTCTTGCCCCGTGTCTCTTTCCCCCTCCCGCCCACCCCTGCTCTTGCCCCATGTCTCTTTCCCCCTCACGCCCACCCCCTGCTCTTGGCCCGTGTCTCTTTCCTCTTCCCGCCCACCCCCGCTCTTGCCCCGTGTCTCTTTCCCCCTCCCGCCCACTCCGCTCTTGCCCCGTGTCTCTTTCCCCCTCCCGCCCACCCCCGCTCTTGCCCCATGTCTTTCACCCTCCCGCCCACCCCCGCTCTTGCCCCGTGTCTTTCACCCTCCCGCCCACCCCGCTCTTGCCCCGTGTCTTTCACCCTCCCGCCCACCCCCGCTCTTGCCCCGTGTCTTTCACCCTCCCACCCACCCCCGCTCTTGCCCCATGTCTTTCACCCTCCCACCCACCTCGCTCTTGCCCCTTGTCTTTCACCCTCCCGCCCACCCCCGCTCTTGCCCCGTGTCTTTCACCCTCCCGCTCACCCCCACTCTTGCCCCATGTCTTTCACCCTCCCACCCACCTCGTTCTTGCCCCTTGTCTTTCACCCTCCCGCCCACCCCCGCTCTTGCCCCGTGTCTTTCACCCTCCCGCTCACCCCCGCTCTTGCCCGTGTCTTTCACCCTCCCGCCCACCCCCGCTCTTGCCCCGTGTCTCTTACCCTCCCGCCCACCCCCGCTCTTGCCCCGTGTCTCTTTCCCCCCCCGCCCACCCCCGCTCTTGCCCCGTGTCTTTCACCCTCCCGCCCACCCCTGCTCTTGCCCCGTGTCTTTCACCCTCCCGCCCACCTCCGCTCTTGCCCCGTGTCTTTCAACCTCCCGCCCACCCCCGCTCTTGCCCCGTGTCTTTCACCCTCCCGCAAACCCTCGCTCTTGCCCCGTGTCTTTCACCCTCCTGCCCACCCCCGCTCTTGCCCCGTGTCTTTCAGCCTACCACCCACCCCCACTCTTGCCCCGTGTCTTTCACCCTCCCGCCCATCCCCGCTCTTGCCCCATGTGTCTCTCGACCTCCCGCCCACCCCCGCTCATGCCCCGTGTGTCTCCCTCCTGCCCACCCCCCGCTCATGCCCCGTGTGTCTCTCTCCCTCCCGCCCACCCCCGCTCATGCCCCGTGTCTGTCTTCTGTTCCCCCCGCTCATGCCCCGTGTCTGTCTCCTGTTCTCTCCACACCCCGCTCATGCCCCATGTCTGTGTCCTGTTCCCCCACCCCCCGCTCATGCCCCGTGTCTATCTCCTGTTGCCCCCCACTCCTCCCTCTCATGCCCCGTGTCTGTCTCCTGTTCCCCCCACCCGCTCATGCCCCGTGTCTGTCTCCTGTTCCCCCCACACGCTCATGCCCCGTGTCTCTCTCTTGTTGCCCCCCACCCCTCCGCTCATGCCCCGTGTTTGTCTCCTGTTCTCCCCACCCCCTGCTCATGCCCCGTGTCTTTTTCCTGTTCCTCCCACCCCCCGCTCATGCCCCGTGTCTGTCTCCTGTTGCTCCCCACCGCCCCGCTCATGCCCCGTGTCTGTTCTCCCCACCCCCCGCTCATGCCTATGTCTGTTGTTCCCCCCACCCCCCGCTCATGCCCCGTGTCTGTCTCCTGTTCCCCCCAACCCTCGCTCATGCCCCGTGTCTGTCTCCTGTTCCCCCATCCCCCGCTCATGCCCCGTGTCTGTCTCCTGTTGCCCCTCACCCCCTGCTCATGCAACGTGGCTCTCCTGTTGCCCCCCACCCCCAGCTCATGCCCCATGTCTGTTTCCTGTTGCCCCCCACCCCCCGCTCATGCCCCGTGTCTGTCTCCTGTTGCACTCCACCCCCACTCATGCCCCGTGTCTGTCTCCTGATGCCCTCCACCCCCCGCTCCTGCCCCGTGTCTGCCTCTGTTGTTCCCCCCATCCCCCGCTCATGCCCCGTGTCTGTCTCCTGTACCCCCCCACCCCCTGCTCATGCTCGTGTCTGTCTTCTGTACCCCCCCACCCCCCGCTCATGCCCCTGTCTGTCTCCTGTTGCCCCCCCGCTCATGCCCCGTGCCTGTCTCCTGTTCCCCCCACCCGCTCATGTCCCGTGTCTCTCTCCTGTTGCCCCCCACCCCCCGCTCATGCCCCGTGTCTGTCTCCTGTACCCCCCCACACCCCGCTCATGCCCTGTGTCTCTCTTCTGTTGCCCCCACCCCCTGCTCATGCCCCGTGTCTGTCTCCTGTACCCCCCCATCCCCCGCTCATTCCCCATGTCTCTCTCCTGTTGCCCCCCACTACCCTGCTCATGCCCTGTGTCTGTCTTCTGTACCCCCATCCCCCGCTCATGCCCCGTGTCTGTCTCCTGTTCCCCCACCCCCCGCTCATGCCCGTGTCTGTCTCTTCTTGCTCCCACCCATGCCCCGTATCTGTCACCTGTACCCCCCCACCCCCTGCTCATGCCCCGTGTCTCCCTCGTGTTCCCCCCACCCCTGCTCATGCCCTGTGTTTCCCTCGTGTTACCCCCCACCCCCCGCTCATGCTCTGTGTCTCCCTCGTGTTCCCCCCACCCCCTGCTCATGCCCCTTGTCTCTCTCCTTTCCTCCCCACCCCCGCTCATGTCGCTCATGTCCCGTATGTGCCCTGTATCCCCCCGCTCATGCCCTGTGTCTCCCTCGTGTTCCTCCCCACCCCCTGCTCATACCCCGTGTCTCCCTCATGTTCCTCCCCACCCGCTGCTCATGCCCCGTGTCTCTCTCGTGTTCCCCCCACCACCGCTCATGCCCCGTGTTTCCTTCCTTTTCCCCCCCACCCCCTGCTCATGCCCCGTTTGTACCCTGTTCCCTCTCACCCCCCGCTCATGCCCATGTGTCTCCCCTGTGCCCCCCCAACCCCGCTCATGCGCCGTTGTGTTCTTTATACACCCCGCCTTCCCTTTCCATGGTGGCCATCTTGGTAAAAGATTTTCCTTCCTACACCGAGACGCCGCAGGCGTCCCGGCGTAGGAAGGAAAATCTTTTTTTTTTTTTTTACCACCCGGCATTCCCACTTTGAGGACATAAGATGTTAGTGGTCTTCATCTATTGAAAAGGATGTTATGGTCACGTTGTACTAATAAAAACCTTTAAAATTTAGCAAAAAAAAAATGTTACAGAGACGTTATGGTTAAGTTGCACTAATAAAAACCTATGAAATTCAATGAAAAAACTTTGTTAAAGGGACGTCATGGTTAAGTTGCGCTACTAAAAACCTATGAAATTCAGTGAAAAATCTTTGTTAAAGGGACGTTATGGTAAAGTTGCGGCTAAAAACCTATGAAATTCAGTGAAAAAACTTTGTCAAAGGAACGTTATGGTTCCAAGTAAAACCGAAAAACCCTTGAAATTCGCCAGTTATGGTAAGCTAAGCAACCATAACTCGCGCCACCACCGTGCACTGCTAAGACTAACACCCAGGACATCAAAGATGACATCACAAATGTCATTGATGACATCACTGATGACATCACATGTCTGGCTCACTCTTTTTTCTTTTGCTGACATATCTAGGCCACATGGTTTTCTTCAGTAACAGTCAGAAACTAAACATTTTATTTTATTTGTAGACGTATCCTTCAAGTAGGTTCTTACAGTAACTCTGTTAGACTCCAGTCACATCATATGAAACATATACATACGGGAAGACACATGCTTGAACGACAGCAATCCTTTTTGTGCATAAAGATAATCAATAGACTTATGAGCACTTTCTGATAGTTCTGTTGTTTTTTTTTATGGCTGTACTTTCCCTGTGGGTCCAATCACATCAAGTGATACATATACATAGGGTGAATAGCAGCTTTGAAACAGAGCAATCATTTATTTGCATGAAAATAATCAGTTAAGTTATGAATTGTTTCTGCTACTACTTGTGCTTTTTTGCTAACTTCACTTTCCCTATATATACCCATATTGGTATGTGTTCTTGTGTCTTTGTGTTTTGTCTATAGTAATGTTTTATTAGCTACGTATTACATATTTCACAGAACACAAAAATCTATTAAGAAAACAATTATCATTTCATTATTCAACATATTAACATTATGAATATTATACCTTCATCTTGTACACTGCACACCATGTTATGTTTCTGTATCAGTAGCTTAGTATACTAGATAGAAACCCATAATAGGATGCTATTTATATCAATGCATCGTTCAATGCACTTATTAGGGTATATTTCTTGCAATGATTCTTGACACTTTTTTCGCAATAATCCCTTCTACACATATTTCATGAGAAGTACATGCACATGTGATGTCCTGGGTGTTAGTCTTAGCAGTGCACGGTGGTGGCGCGAGTTATGGTTGCTTAGCTTACCATAACTGGTGAATTTCAAGGGTTTTTCGGTTTTACTTGGAACCATAACGTCCCTTTAACAAAGTTTTTTCACTGAATTTCATAGGTTTTTAGTAGCGCAACTTAACCATAACGTCCCTTTAACAAAGTTTTTTTCACTGAATTTCATAGTTTTTTAGTAGCGCAACTTAACCATAACGTCACTTTAACAACGTTTTTTCACTGAATTTCATAGTTTTTTAGTAGCACAACTTAACAATAATGACTTTGACTTTATATACATGTCATATGGAACTGACTAGATCTCTTCTTATGAACTTGATGTCCGCAAACTTATTTAATGTTCGCGGACATGTTCGGAGAACAGTACCACTACCTAAAAACTGTGGGGGGGTGGTGGTGGGGTATGTTTGATTGTTATATCATAATATAGGAACATTTAACAAATTCAAAAAGCAGCACACAAACACATTATATATACTAATACATAAGAAATGTAACCCATATATGTAACACACTAACCATTCATTTAAATACAATATGTTCTGAAATGGAATATACCACAAGAAGATAAATTGGCTTCCAACAAAATTACCTCACAGACACAACAGAACTGAGAACAAGACCAGACCCACTGAATACATAGGACTTATCTTACCAGAAATAGTAAGTGTACTTCATTTTACTCATATATTTATAAACTTTCTGTATTAGATTAAAAAATATATTATCTTTTTTTTTTTCTCACAGAAATGTCTAGTACTCTGGAGTGGCTAGAGGACAATTTCCCACATGAAGAAATGTCACAAGATAGTGAAACTAATGGTAAACACGTTATAATATAAACCATTTATTTATTATTTTTTTTTATATACATTTAACATATATATTATCTTTTTGTACAGAGCATACCAGAATAGAAAAAACTTCAGAAAACCCTGTTATGGATAACAGTCTTCACAATATAGAAGAAAAAATGGATGTATTGTTGGCTAATTTTAATAATTTAAAAACTTTTGTAGAAAATCATTTCATACCAAAAACCTCGTACCATTGCCCCACATGTACTTGTCCCTCCTCACCATATCCCAGTCAATTATCCCCAAACCCTCTCCATAATCCAAAACGTTTTGATGAGATTTCCATCCTTTCTTCACCTAATACCAATCATATTGAAACCCCAAATTCTCCTGTTTTTGTTTCTGTTTCTGCCTCACCTTCTCTGTCATAAATTATTAATATATGTTAAATAAAGTTTAATTTTTATATTGTATTGTGGATAGTTTTCGTTTTTTTTAAAAAAAACAATAAAAGTGTCCGTGGACAGTGCGAGTGTTCTGAAATGTTTGTATATAAACGAAAATTGAGGTGTCCTGAAGAACACCACACCTGTTCGTACTGTTCGCTAGCAAGTTGAAACTGTTCTACGAACACACGTGGTGTCCTGAAATGTTCGTAAAGAAACAAAAATTAGAGAACACTATATCTGTCCGTAATGTTCGCTATGAACTTAAAACTGTCATAAGAACACAATTGGTGTCCTGAAATGTTCGTAAATAAACGAAAATGATGTGTCCTGAACAACAGTACAACTGTTCGTAGTGTTCGCTAGCAACATGAAACTGTACTAAGAACACACGTGGTGTCCTGAATTGTTCGTAAACAAACAAAAATTAAAGTGTCCTAAAGAACACTATACCTGTCCGGTACTGTTCGTTAGCAAGTTCAAACTGTTCTAAGAACGCTATTGGTGTCCTGAAATGTTCGTACGTAAACGAAAATGTAGGTGTCCTGAAGAACACTATACCTGTTCGTAGTGTTCGCTACCCAATTGAAACTGTTCTAAGAACACAATTGGTGTCCTGAAATGTTCGTACATAAACTAAATTACACGTGTCCTGAAGAACACTATATCTGTCCTTACTGTTCGCTACCAAGTTTAAACTGTTCTAAGAACACACACGGTGTCCTGAAATGTTCGTTTCACGTGTGACGCACTTTTAATTACTTCAGAACCCGAACAGTGTCCGTAGGACATCAATGCGCATGCGCTAACCAATCTCCGTGCACATGGTGTCCTGCGGACAGGCGCTTCCTTCGCGGACTAGTTCGCAAACGGATCATACGACCGCGCCCACGCTCATCGTGTGTCCTGAAATGCGGACACTGTTCGTGTCCCCGAACAATTTAAAAGTACATTTTCAGTTAATCCATAATATTTTTCAATAAAATCTCACCATGGCACAAGTCCCACATAGCAATCTTGAATTTCTATATACCTTTTGAAACTTTCCGATCCTTTTTTTGTGTTCGATCTGTCCGCAGACAGTGCGCATGTCCGTGGACCGCGCACAAGCACCCCTATAAAAGACCACGCCCAAGAGCTTATTCCCATTGTGTTTCTGGCTATTCTTCAGAACACAGTGATTTCTGCTGCCACCTGCAGACTACACCATCATCGAGATGGCATCCTTGGCTGCTGAACTGCCACTTGGTGCTGCACCTGCTTCAGCACCACCCCTATCCCCTCCACCACCACCACCTCCCCAAGGGCCTGAAGAGGGGAACAGGAGTGAGGATGCGGAGGAGGAAGAAGAGGATGATGAGAATGAGGTAGAGGAAATCCCTACTACCCGCACTAGGCGTGAGTCTTGGGTGTGGCGGTTATTTACCATTCATGGGAATGGTCCTAAGGCTCGTGCGAACCGTGTTACCTGCAATGAGTGCAAAATGATACTCAGTCGCGGGAAGCACGGTAAGTACAGCTTTGGGACCACTACTATGAAGCGACACCTGAGGTCATTTCACTCTGGGGCTATTCGCAGGGTTGTACCTTGCGAAGAACGTAGCAGGTTGATTTCCTCTACTTCATCCTCTGTTTCTGATCCTGTCACCACAAGGACCGCCTCTGTGGGACAGCATCTTTCTCAAGCTGCCTAAAAGGCCATACAGAATGCTGATGACCCTTACCTTTCAAGGATCACAGTTGTATGTATGTACTGTGACACAGTACTCTGCAGGGGGGAGCGACTTTGGAGTGCTTTTGAGACTATCGTCTCAGAGCACGAGAAGACCTGCTCACTACCCAAATAAAACCCACTCTACATCTTCCTCTCTCAGCTCACCCTTTCTTATCCCTGTGGTTGGTGTCCCCCCCCTTTACCCTCCTTTACCCTCCTCTCCTAGTGTGTCGTGTCTGAAAAACCAAAAAAAATACAAAATTACAAAAATCAAAAAAAAATAAGGCTCTTTTCAGAGCCACCTTTCCCAGTTAAAAAATAGAAGTGAAAATAAATGAAGCAGGGCTCATTGTATTTTTTAGAAGTCCGCGGACAGTTCGCGAACATTTAAAAAATTGGGTTGCTACTCCATCACAAACATTGTAATTTTCTCTGGAAAGAAGTGGTGGCGCTGAAAAGAGCCTTTGGGTGGTGTTTGTAAGTCAAAAAATAAATGTAAATGCTTAACATGTACCTCAAAATCGTTGTTGTAATTCCAAAAAAGGTCGCAATGCATTTTGTACATTTCTCAGAAAAATCTGATTGCCAGCATAAGTAAGATGGACTCCATCTCTGCGAAAGATGTATGTACTACAAAACATAATATTTTCATTGTGAAAAGAAGACATGCCAAAATCTCTTAGAAAGCCACAATCAGCCTTATTAACATTGCGCCTTGCTTTTTCCATTTGTGGACCAAATGAAGAAGAATGAAGCCACATTTGTCTCTGCGCAATCCGTGAAAATATCACTTGAGAATTAGGAAACATGTCCATAACCTTCCTAAATCCTTCTTTCATAGCAAATTGCAAAAAAATTCCAGTCACATGTCCTAAACTGTTCCCTCCACAATGAATTACAATTATGTCTGGATGTTGCTCTGTCTCCAAAGTAGCACAGAGAGGTTGCAAGTCCAACCACTTCATTCCACGTACTCCATGCCAGTGTACTTCCACATGTGGGAATCCAAGATCTACAGCTACTCCACAGCTTTCTGCATGTACCTTCAACCAATGTATCCACGAATCTCCTAAAATCCAAACAATCTGTTTTCTGAAACACACAGCCATAGCTATCTTTTGTTCTCTCAGCAAAAAGAGTATCTGAGAAAATCTCTCCTGACACAACACACCCACCAAACTTTCCTGACCAATCCCTTTCAGTGCTTATTCTCATTTGCATGACTTCTGAACCCAAAAATCCCCGGATGTAACTCCCGATGTCCACGAACTACCGCCATGTCCGCGGACATATCGTAACATGAACAGCCCTTCTACCATTTCCACAACACTCTCTCTGCCATTCCCTCATTGGATGTACCTCTAAATCACATGACCATGCACCAATCACATTCAAGACCTCTACATCTAACTGCATCATCATAGATCAGCACTGCAAATGTACTCTGAATCTCTCTGAGTACAAGTGTCATATCATTGGCAAGCAGCATCTACCAGAAATACTGTACAAGTCTTCAAGATTTCTACTTGAAGCTCCATGCATATCCATATGCATGAACACAAACTTCAGGTATGCATATTTTCTGTATAGTAGATGAACACATTTTCAAACAGACTTTTACCTTGTAAAATCTGTAAAATGAATTTACTGTACTTTTTTCAATTTCCTAAAATCAACTATCACTTATAAACCTTTATACTTTTTACTTTATACACACACACTCAAATCATGTTAAACTAACATTTTTTAAATGAAATATATAGACTACATATATTTGAACAAAATCACATGCAAACACAATCTATGTTTAAACCTTTATAAAAATACTTATACAATTTCATATTTTTTGTTTTTATTTATTTATTTACTTAATTACTTTAAATTAGACATGACATTGAGGCGCTATTACCTAGAACAGTTTACTTACAGAAATAGTGGTATTCAGTAATATATTATAAATTTCATAAGACATAGTAAAGATATTTTTTTTGCTACAGTTAGTCATTCAATACAATTTGTTCATTAAGAACATATCATATGTACTGAACTGATGCAATGTATCTTATGTAAATAGATTAGTTTAATGGTTTTACAGAAGGCACTGAGGAGTTCAATTAAAAAAATCAATATCTAAATTAAAAACAGTGCTATATACAAACAAAGTTACTAATTTGAAGCTTTTACAATTGCAGTGAAGACCAGTTTCCTGAAAAGAAGCAGCCGAATTCGAAGAAGAAAGAAAAACTAAGAAGTTACCTGTTAATTTTTAAAAAAAGTAAGTAAAATTTCACCATAATATTTGTATTATTAATAAAATATACTATAACATTAATACAAGCTATTTTGGTTTCTAAAAATAGAGATTTTGTACCATTTTGTCCAAAAATGTCCATGTCTTAAACAGCGATTTACAGCCAGAATGGCCCACAAATTTCTATTTTTGGACACACAAATTACCCAACTGAACCACTACAATTTTCATATTATAGAACAAACAACTGTTTTAATTGTATACATTAGATTTACTATTTGTACTTTTCCATGCCACTAGCTTACTTTTTTTTGTCATCTGAACCCCAGTTTAGTAACACATAAATTCAAGAATACCTATCCCTACTAGTTTTAGTTCCCAATGCACAATCACACACCATTACATACATCTTTATCATCTTACTCAAACACTCATGCACACAGCACACATACATTCCAGAACACCCCAACCCATATCTTCTTTATTTTTTTCAACAGACCCTAAAGAATGCCTACCAAAAGTCAAGTCCGTAGAAAGCAACGCAAAAGTAGAGCAAATGAAAATAAAGGTGTCCAACATAAGCATCCATCTCTAGCAGAATTTGTAAAAAAAGTTGAAACAAAACAGCTAATACAATCATTTAGTGAAACACAAGAAGTTTCAAGTACAACAACTTCGCTTCCTCTATTGGAATGTAAAACAAACCAAAAAAAAAATTAACAGAAAATCAGCTATCAGTACAGATAAAACTACTTCTTCAAATTTTAATATAGTGCAAAGTAAGCATACCAAGAAAAGTATTTTAGCCAAAATATACCGTCACAAAGTCCTTCAAAATCTTATAAAAACAGGAGAGAAATCAGGTTCAAAACTTAAAACCTATCGTAGGAAATTAATCTTAGAAGCATTGATGGACAGTGCAATTCTTCTCAAAAGAAATTTATTTATTTTACTGTTAAACAAAATGAAACCACTAACAAAACTAATAACTAAATTACAAAAAAGACTTCTCAATAAGCGAAATGTCAACAGAAAGAAGTTCTTAAGTATCTGCGGAGGTGAATGGAATCACACTACAAGCACAGAACCATATTTTAATGAAGAAGCGTACAAACAAAAGCAAACAAATACAATAGCCATAAATAGCAGTGGTCGAGGTTATGAAAAAGTGAATAATACCATAATGGAACAAGAAGTACTCCTTACAAAAATATGCCCTGAAAACTTAGAATTACCTCTCCATTCAACTGAATCAGAACGTCTAGTGTACAAATGGCCATGCACGTCAATGTGTAACATTCCCAAACAATGTTTCAAATCTTTACGCCAATTCCTCAATAAATATGTAAAAAGCAAAGACAAAATCAAAATTAAATTACTGCAAAATATAGATACCTGTCCAGTGCGCAAGTACACAGGACTACAAGGACATTCATTGGCCTGCATTACAGGACCTACTTGTAAAACCACTTTCCATGATATCAAAAGGATATCAACACATCATTCAACTATAAGAAATCTAGTCTATAAACTGTACTATGCTAAAAGTCCTGCTTTAGCACTAGCAAAGTTAAATAACATCCTTCTACATGGTACAGCAAAAGACCTACTTGAAGAAATTCACTATATCCAGAAAAAATATTTTGGAAGTGAAAGCCATTTACAGAATGAAATAGCTTTAAACCAATTAAGCAACAATTCTACACATGGCAACCTTTTGCTAAACACATACAAAAATGAAATACTAAAATTTAAAAGTACATCAGCTGAAGTACCAAACCATGTGCGTGAATGTTGCCGTAGAATTTTTTTATAAAAGTAACACAAAAACTGTGGACCTATCATACACAATAGAAGACAATCAAGATTCTAAATGGTTTGAATTAGCTCTCTACCTTGTAGCAGAAAACAAATATGAAATAACTGAGCCCTTAATACTTTGCAGTTATTGCACTACAAAACTTGACAACAACCAAACTCCTTCACGTTCTATCACAAATAATTTGGAATTATACCCAGTACCTAAACCTCTACAACAACTTAATTTATATGAGAGCATCATAATTCAAACAGTACACCCATTTCAAGCAATAATACGCCTTCAACCAAAAACAGCAAAATTACCTCCCTCTGAATTGGTAAAAGGCATTCGTGGAAAAGTAGTTTATTTACCATTAAATCTAAAAGAAAATGTGCATACTCTAGGAGTGCAACGTCCAATGCAGCAATCTTTAATTATATTAGTAAATGGAGTACCTACAAAAGACAAAAAAATATGGCAACAGCTGGTAGATTTATATAAAGTTAGACAAGCCTTCCAATATCTTAAAGAGAATAATGAATATTACAAAGAAATTAATATTGAAGAAAACTTGAAAGATACAACTGAAATAATTCAAGAAACACAAGAATCTGGTCAATTTGAGCTACTAGATCCTGCTACAATATCAAATACTTTAGACCATTATACAATTCATCCTTTGCACTCTAATGACACCATAGAAGATTCACTGGAAACATACCAGATGCGTCAAACAAAAGGATCACCAATCAGCACATGGGAAAAAAGTATAGAAGCACGTGCTTTTCCTCTACTCTTTCCTACTAGCAAAGGAGGAAGGTATGATGATAGACCTATTGAAATATCAGCTTCAGAATACCGCTCATTACGGATGTATTCTGAAGATTCCAGATTTAGACAAAATGTGGAATACATATTCCACCTACTCTTTGAAAGTGAACTAGAAACTTTATGTTACGGAGTTGCACACATATTAAAATCAGGATCACACTTTCAAAATATGACAGCTACACAATTATTACAAAAAGTGCAACAAAGGATGAGGTTTTACAATCAAATATTACAAATCTATTAGCAAATATGCGTGGTACTAAAGAGTACTGGTTTCGACGTCATGGAGATGTACGTTGTATGATCCGAAACCTTGGCCCACCCACTCGGTTTGTTACATTAAGTTGTGCAGAATATGCATGGCAAGATTTACATGATTTCCTCCGCATATCAAATAAAAACAAAGCAAACATAGATATACTAACACCAGGAGAAATTTGTTCTTTGGATCCTGTTAATGTTTCAAGATATTTTCACCATCGCTTCATTGCTATGCTACATTTTATTTGTAATAAAACTGTTCCTCCCCTTGGAGAAGTGCAACACTTCTTTTGGAGAAAAGAATACCAAGCCAGAGGAGCACCACATATCCACATGCTTTTATGGATTAAAGATGCTCCTAAATTTGGTCAAGACAGTGATGCCACTGTTTTACAGTTTATTGAAAAATATGTCACTTGTGAAATTCCATCAGAAGCCACAAATAGTGATCTTCGTGCACAAATTTTACAATTTCAAAGACACAAATGTGGAAAATATTGTCATCGCAAATACAAAAACAAAGGCAAATACTACACCAAATGCCGATTTGGTTTCCCTAGACCAGTTACAAATACAGGTCAAGTAAACAACCTCATGTCTTCAGTTAGACATAGTGTTAAAGGTAAGTCACCTAAAAATACATATTACATAAAAAGAAAAGAAGAAGACAAATATATCAATGATTATAATGCAATCATTGCCCACTTATGGAATGCAAACATAGATGTGCAGTACATTGCAGACAATTCTACTGCAGTTGCACAATATGTCACAGCATACTTAACTAAAGCAGAAAAGACAGAGCTCCAAGACCTCTGGAATGACCTGTCATCAGATAAAACAGTATCTCAGAAATTATACAGCTTGGGCATAAAAATGCTCACCCATAGAGAATGTGGATCTTATGAAGCAGCTGATCGTTTAACTGGTACTTCATTGTATGGTAAATCTGAAAATATAGTATGGCTAAGTCTTGGTCCAGCTAAGTCTAGAAAAAGAGTTCTAAAATCATATGAAGATATAGAAACAATAGCCAAACACGATCCCAACAGCCAAGACATTTGAAAAAAACAATTTATTGGACACATACTACCCAAACAGAAGTAATACTTTGGAAAACATGTGTCTATACCAAATAGCCCAAAACTACACATACAAAAATAATATGAAACCTGATGAAAAAAAGGTAAATATAGAGTGACAGACTGTGAAGGCAGCTTAGTTAAACTCACTAAACCAAATTTAATTAATCATATCAAATTGTCATTGAAGACTCCTCAACATAAAGAAGTATATTGCATGTCCCTGCTACAACTCTTCAAACCATGGAGAAAAGAAGAACAATTACTAGATAACTATGACTCATATGAGGATGCTTTCAAAGCAAATGAAAGCACTATAACTGGTGTAAACTTTACACAGTACAAAACAATGTTGCACAATGAACAGCAACATGAAGAAGAACTCCAAGCCCAACTAGATAAGGATACTCCTGACAGTAGTCAACCTTCTGTAACAGGAAGCCAAGAACCACTGGGAGAACCACTAATAACAAATGAGGCAGAATTAGCTATGATAGAAGTAGAAAACACCATGTGTCGCTATGAAGATAAGGAAGACTTAACTATACTACAATCAAAACTAAACAATGAGCAAAGTAGCATTTTTCAAGAAGTAACAAAACATGAAAATAAAGAATGTTCCTGCCATAATTATAAACCTATACTACTGTACGTCAGTGGTGAAGCTGGTTCTGGCAAAACATTCCTAATCAAAATCATTAGTAAGTTCCTTCAACAATTGACAAACAACAAACTGTCAGCTGTTGTCACTGCCCCCACAGGTTTAGCTGCCTACAACATAGGTGGTGTTACATTACACCGATTACTACTATTACCAGTAGAACACCAGAACAAATTAGACTATTACAAACTTTCTGCAGAAGCTGCAATGGAATTACGCAGAGTATTGAAACAAATGAAAATGCTACTAATAGATGAAGTGAGCATGGTCTCCAACCTGATGTTAGCTTTGATTCACCTCAGATTACAAGAAGTACTCAAAACAGACTATGAAGAGCTCTTTGCAGGAAAACACATTATTGTTTTTGGAGATCTGCTTCAATTAACACCAGTAAAATGTGAACCTATTTTTAAAGCATTAGGGCACAAACTCTGCCGTAAAACTGTTGGCAGCATTGGAAATGTCAACCTTTGGCAACATTTCCAATACAGAGAATTAACAGAAAACATGCGCCAATCTGCAGATCTAACTTATGCCAACATTTTAAAAAGTTTGAGAGTTGGTATACTTTCTAAAGAAGCAGAAGCAACATTGAAAACCTGGAACATTTATGCACTTTATGGCGATAATGCATGTGCTACAGATGTTATGGAACAATTAGCCCACAGAAATGTCAATTGTATGGCCTTAATGCCAACTCTTGCAAGCTGTCTCAAATTCAATGAAATAATGTTAAGTAAAGAAATGCAACCAATAATGGAAATTAGCGCCACAGACAAACTAGATGTACATGGTATGACACTACCCATGTGTGACCAAGCCACAACAAGACTAAATAATTTAGAAAAATCAATCTGAAACACAGCAGGCTTAGAAAAGATGTTAAAATTATCCTTAAATTGCAGAGTAATGCTTAAACGTAACCTTGACGTGGACCAAGGACTAGTTAATGGAGCACTGGGTACAGTTGTTGGCTTTCAAACATACCCACATGACAATAAAATTCAGTTTGTCAATATACTCTTTGACAAACTTTCAGAAGTAAAACGGATAGGACACTCAACAGCTAGATTCCTTCTCTTCAAAGATATGTATGTACGCAGAGAACAATTTTCTCTAACTCTTGCATACGCAGTCACGATTCATAAATCACAAGGTCTTACCCTTGACAAAGCAATGATAGATATTGGTAACACAGTCTTTAAAGAAGGCATGAGCTACGTAGCACTATCACGCTTACGTACACTTGACGGTCTATTTCTAATCAACTTAGATGCAAGTAAAGTAAACGCTGATATTCCTTGCATTTTAGAATATAATAGACTTCGCTCACTATACACTCCCCATCTAAACACATATTCTGTTCCACAAAAACTAAAACGTTGTAAAAGAAAACTAAATCAAACAGAAATGCAACAGGACGTCACTGCAAATCCTCCAAAGAGAGTAAAAGAAACTAATACTTCATCAAGTACCACAAACAAAAAAGAATCAATTAGAGAAAGTAAACCAGGTACTTCTTTAAAGAAGGAAGACAACTCCAAAAAAAGCAGTTAGATAGAGAACTACCTGGACCATTTAAATTCTCAAATATAGTTGGTGTAAGTTGCTATGCAAATGTAGCAATAAATATTCTATTTCAATTACCACCAATTGTTGACAACATTTACTTACACAGTACAGACCCATTGTGTTTGCAAATGCTAGTACTTCACAGAAATGCAGCAAACAATCCTGACAACACATATAGTGTTTTTGGAATAAGACAACAATTGGACTACTGTGCTGGAATGGTGAAATTCACTATAAACTCACAGGAAGATCCACAAGAATTTCTAATGTACTTACTACAAGTACTGGAAAACAAAAACATACCTAGAAATGAAATCTTTAAGATTTCATACATGTGGAAACATACATGCACTCTCTGCAACAATGTGACATAAGAAGAAATCCCCAATGAACGCTTCATATATATATCAATACCAAATTGTGAATCCATTCCATTTCAGCAACTTGTACAAAATGCAAACCATGGTAGATTATGCTCTACCTGCAATTCAGATAATCGCTCCACGTTAGTAATACAAACACATAGTAAATACGTAATACTAATGCTTCTACGTTACAATGCAGATGGTACCAAAAACAACTGTTTTTAGTAGCGCAACAGTGGCGCAACTTAACCATAACGTCCCTTTAACAAAGTTTTTTTACTGAATTTCATAGGTTTTTAGTAGCGCAACTTAACCATAACGTCCCTTTAACAAAGTTTTTTAATGAATTTTATAGGTTTTTAGTAGCACAACTTAACCATAACGTCCATTTAACAAAGTTTTTTTACTGAATTTCATAGGTTTTTAGTAGCAAAACTTAACCATAACGTCCCTTTAACAAAGTTTTTTTTACTGAATTTCATAGGTTTTTAGTAGCGCAACTTAACCATAACGTCCCTTTAACAAAGTTATTTTACTGAATTCCATAGGTTTTTAGTAGCGCAAATTAACCATAACGTCCCTTTAACAAAGTTTTTTTACTGATTTTCATAGCTTTTTATTAGTGCAACTTAACCATAAAGTCACTTTAAAACATTTTTTTTACTGAATTTCATAGTTTTTATTAGTGCAATGTAACCATAACGCCCTTTTCAATGGAGGAAGACCACTAGCATCCAAGGTTCTCAAAGTGGGAACCTGAGGTGGTAAAAAAAAGATTTTTCTTCCCAAACCGGGACGCCGCAGGCAGGAGTCCCGGTGTAGGAAGGAAAATCTTTTACCAAGATGGACACCATCGAAAGGGAAGGCAGGGTGTATAAAGAGAACACAACAGGGCATCAGCGCGGGGTCGGGGAGACCAGGAGAGAGACACGGGACATGAGTGGGGGGTAACACGAGGGAGACTCGGGGCATGAGCGGGGGTGGGGGGTAACACGAGGGAGACACAGGGCATGAGCGGGGGTGGGGAAAAGGAAGACACAGGGCATGAGCGGGGCGTGGGGGGAGAAGGGAGACATGGGGCATGAGCGGGGGGTGGGGGGAAAGAAGGGAGGCACAGGGCATGAGCAGGGGGTGGGGGTGGAAAGAAGGGAGACATGGGGCTTGAGTGGGGGGTGGGGGGAAGAAGGGAAACACGGGGCATCAGCGGGGGTTGGGGGGGAAGAAGGGAAACACGGGGCATGAGCGGGGGTGGGGGGGAATAGAAGGGAGACACAGGGCATGAGCGGGGGTGGGGGGGAAAGGAGGGAGACACGAGGCATGAGCAGGGGTTGGGGGAACACAAGGGAGACACGGGGCATGAGCGGGTGTTGGGGGTAAACAGGGCACACACGTGGCATGAGCGGGGTGGGGGGAACAGGGCACACATGGGGCATGAGCAGGGGGTGGGGGGGAACAGGGCACATGGGCCATGAGCGTGGGGTGGGGGGAACGGGAGGAACACACAGAGCATCAGCAGAGGTGGGGGGAACAGGGGAGACACAGGGCATGAGCGGGGGGGCAGTGGGGGGAAACAGGGCACACACGGGGCATGAGGGGGGTGGGGGGAACAGGCCACACGCGGGGCATGAGCGGGGGGTGGGGGTGGGAAAGGAGGGAGACACGGGACATGAGCGGGGGTGGGGGGAAAGGAGGGAGACACAGGGCAAGAGCGGAGGTGGGGGAACAGAGGAGGCACAGGGCATGAGCGGGGGTGGGGGGGAGGGGGAGAGACACACAGGGCATGAGCGGGGGTGGGGGGGGAGAGAGACACGGGGCATGAGCGGGGGGTGGGGGGAAGGGGAGAGAGACACGGGGCATGAGCGGGGGGTGGAGGAAGGGGAGAGACACATGGGGCATGAGCGGGGGGGGGATGGGAGAGACACACAGGGCTTGAGCGGGGGGTGGGGGGGAGGGGAGAGACACACGGGACATGAGCGAGGGATGGGGGAGGGGTAGAGAGACAAGGGGCATGAGCGGGGGTGGGGGGGACGGGGAGAGAGACACGGGGCATGAGCAGGGGGTAGGGGAAGGGGAGAGACACACGGGGCATGACGGGGGGTGGGGGGAAGGGGAAAGACACACAGGGCATCAGCGGGGTGGGTGGAAGGGGAGAGACACACGGGGCATGAGCAGGGGGTGGGGGGAGGGGAGAGACACACGGGGCATGAGCGGGGGGTGGGGGGAGGGGAGAGGCACACGGGAAATGAGCGGGGGATTGGGGGAAGGGGAGAGAGACATGGGGCATGAGTGGGGGGTGGAGGGGAAGGGGAGAGAGACACGGGGGGTGGGGGGAAGGAGAGAGACACACGGGGCATGAGCGGGGGGTGGGGGGAAGGGGAGAGTCACACGGGGCATGAGTGGGGGAAGGGGAGAGGCACACAGGGCATGAGCGGAAGGGGAGAGACACACGGGGCATGAGCAGGGGGTGGGGGGGAAGGGGAGACAGACAAAAACACGGACATGAGTTTGTGTGCAGGCGGCAGATCCCGCTCCTCGGCCTTCCGCTGGCCACCGTGTGCCGATGGCGTGAGCGGGGGCTGGAGGAACAGGGGAGACACGGAGCATGAGCGGGGGTGGGGTAGAATTGGGCATACACGGGGCATGAGTGGGGGTTGGGGGGAACAGGAGACAGACACGGGCATGAGCAGACGGCAGATCCCACTCCTGCTGACCTGACAAAGCCTAAAGCCTCTCATCCGAGAAAGAAAGATGGCGGGCGTCTCTGAAGCCAAGACGCACTGCACGCTTTCACCGCATCCAATGAGAGAGCACGTCAGATGTCCACGGACATCACGCAACCCACTTGCCCAATCCCTGTCCTGTCCGCGGAGCGAACAGGGAAATGTGTCCGCGAAGCGAATACAGATATCACTAATTTTTTTTACCTACTTTTTGGTCATTTTAAAAAAAACTACTGGACGGATTTTCACCAAATTTGCAAAAGCACGCTTTCGGGACCAAGCCGCTGCTCCTGGTCCAAATTTGGTGAAAATCCGTCCAGCGGTTTGGGCTGTAGGCACGAGCAAACCATTTTTCCCATTCAGTCTATGGGAAAAAAAGAAATTTTGGGACCCCCCTGTAACTTTTCCCCCCCTGGACGAATCCTCAACAAACTTTGCAAAAAGATTCAGAGTGGGCCATATACTTTGCAAAGTTTGGTGAGGATTCGTCCAGGGGGAGCAAAGTTATAAGCTGCCCAAAAAGTGCTCTTCCCATGGAAACAGCAACGTATCCATAACTACATGGCCACTACCGTGGCCATGTAATATATATATATATATATATATATATATATATATATATATTTATATTTCCAATCCTTTCACTCTGACTGCGCGGAGTGATGTTGATCCGCACTCACGGAGTGAGCTTCCAAATGCAGGCTCCCAGCTCAAATCCACAAATTACACCGTAGTCCAAATGGAATAAAAATCATTCTATTTTATTTATCCAAAATTAGTTAACAAACAATTCCATACAAAAAACCTCCAACCCTTGCCCTGCCTAACAAAGGTGCTCCGTAGATGACACGTTTCGCTACACCTTGCAGCTTGGTCACATGATCTTGTTCACTTTCTAGGCACTCTTTTATTCCGTTCCCCCTCCCTCCGCGTGGTATATCAAAAAAACACATGCTTCTGTGAGGTTGTAGCACTACAAAAAACCTCCCTATCTGCATATAGACAAAATCACCCAAGCACACAAGACCTGGCTACTTTAAAATAGTGTCTTTAATCAAACAGTGTACAGAACATTACAAAAAAGGATGAAATGTAAAACAAATTCACCCAAATGACAGCCATGTGGTTGCAAAACACTCACCCATCGGGTGGAGAAAGTCACACGTTCCGCCTCAATGCACAGTCTTCTTCAGACTTGTAAAATCCATTTGTGCCGAATGCAACATAGAGTTTAAAAAGGCAGTGCTAGAGAGATCCGTATCCCTCACCATCACCATCTTGGAATGGTCTTTCGTAAACAATTGTTATGGTGAAATGTCTTGTTTAATTTCCATTACAGCTATATGTCTGTCAATGCTGTGATGTGAGTGGGTAATACAGACCTCTTCCCTCTGCCATTACAAAAAGGTCTGTTTTTTTTCCATTCGGTGCATAAACATAAATGTGCACAAGTGTGCCAATATGTATTTTCATGACTGCGTGATGCTGAAAAATAGCTACATCCTGCCATATGCCCCAGAAAGGTACGTTTTATGAAGTCAATTTAGTAAGCAACAGCGATTTAGATGTTGGACGAGTGCCATCCCATACGCAATCATCACATGATGTCATTATGTCTTAGATCTTATTCTCAACTGATTTCCATGGTAACAAAACAAGTTCTTGTTAAATTGGAGTTAGCAGCATATAATGGTGTGCAAATAACAATTCCTATGATATTCATCTTTTCATATTCAACTCAGATAAGAAGGTCAATTAACAGATCTGATAAGAAATGCCAAATGCATAAGTGCAGTGATAATCGTTTGAGTTAAGGTTAGCAGAGTACAATAATGTGCAAATTACAGTTCCTATGATATTAATATTTCCTACTCAGACACAAAAGTCAATTAGCAGTTCAAGTGCCTCATGCATTAGTGCAACGATGATATTCTCTAAACAACCGCAAATGGTTCTGGGAATGTATATCAGGGTATAATTCAAGCCCGATATTAAAGTGCCAGGGCATGTTATCACTATGATAATGAAGATTATCAATAAAATCAGTAATCTTCATAAAACAATTTGCTACATTGTATCTACCTCACTATACCAACAATGTTAATCAAAAAGTGCTAGTACATCCTAAAACTAAAATGCTACTACAAAAAACTATACACAATGCTGATGCTCCGGACTACACCGCACAAGTTTCCACGTCTCACATTGGTACTAAAAAGTGAAAAATTAAATATGAAATAGCTAGTTACCTCACACTAGTATCTGGTCAAACAGAATATAGGTAAAACCTTATGTTTGTAAAAATACATACATTTCAGCATCTATGTTGAGTCCCTTAGGTTTTAGGGTATCAAACTTACATATCAAAGAGGCATCCAGTTGCTGCAGTCTCAATTCACAATTACCTAATCTTTTTTTGGGGGGTATATACGCCAGCCGTAGAAAAGACATATGTGTACATCACCAATATGTTTTTCCTGAAAATGACCTGTGAGGGGATATGTTATATCACTATTTTTGATGGCTCTATAAAGTTGCAATAGCCGCAATTTCAACGGTCTTATGGTTGAGCCAATATAGTGTAGACCACATGTACATGTTATAACATATACCACAAATTTTTTGATGCATGAAATTCTAAGTTTGAATTTCCATTGCAAACCATTGATGCTGACAAAAGGTTCCGTAGACACATAGCTGCACATTTTACAACTTGCACATTTGTAAAAGCTAATACTTCGATTCATATTCAACATGCTGTAATTATCAGCTGATTTAGTAATTACCATATTGGGTGATAGCATAGTTTTTAAAGTAGGAGCTTTACGATAGGTAATATTAGGAGTCTCATCAAGTACTTGCTTCGGGTGTATGTCTGTAAGCATCACTTTCCAATGCTTATTCATAAAGTACTTGATTTCTCTTGCTTGGTAATTGAAGCCTGTAATAAATCTAATTTTATCATTTTTCGATTTGTTTTTACTAGAGAAAAGATTATCGCTAGTAAATGTTTCTGCTTTATCAAAACACGTTGAGATCGTATTCTTCTGATATCCTCATTTGACAAATCTCTGACCTATATGTCTAGCTTCAATCTTGTAGTTTGGATCGCTGCTACATGCTCGTTTAGCTCTTAGAAATTCTCCATAGTGGATGGAGTCTATTAACACTCTGGGTTGATCGCTCTCAGAATGGAGAGTCGAATTAGAACTAGTAGGTTTCCTATAGAGTTTAGATGTAAGTTTATTATTTTCAATCTGGAATTGCACATCAAGGAAAAACAATTCTTGTTTACTGATAACCGTGGTCAAGTCTAAATTAAGTGTGTTATCATTAAGGATATTGACATATTCACTCAGTTCCAATTTAGTCCATCCCAAATGACGAACAAATCATCGATGAAACGATACCAAACAATAATGTGTTTGGTCAAATGCTCCAATTCTTCTGTCCAGGCTAACTGTGTCTCCCACCACCCCATATATAAATTGGCGTAAGAACGGGCCATACAATACCCCATAGCTGTACCCCGCGTTTGTTTATATATTTTATTTTCATGGCGAAAGTGATTGTGTTCTAGGCAAAACTGCAGCATCTGTAGCAGCATATTGTTCTGTGGACAATAGCTAATCGACCTGCCTTCTAAGAAAAAGCTAAATGCTTTAATACGAGCTGGATGCTGAATAGAACTGTACAATAACACTTCATCTAAGGAACCTAGAAAATATTCAGGATCCCAATTAATATTGTCAAGTTTGGTCAACAGATCAGGTGTATCTCGTATATACGAGCTCAAACTTGAAACAAAAAGTTGGAAAAAGTGGTCTAAATACTTAGCGGTATTCTCAAGTAGGCTGCCCATTGAAGACACAATGGGATGACCCGGGGTATCTGTTAAACTTTTTTGAATTTTAGGGTTAAAGTAAATGAGTGGGGTCACAAGATGAAGAGTTTTCAGAAAGAAATATTCATCTTAGTCAATAAGTTCCAAATCACACCAATCTTTCATCATAGTATGATATAGACACTTAGTTTCCATCAAAATCTCCTTTTCTATGGGCATGTAGTTGTTAATGTCACTCAATTGTCTCATTGCTTCAGCTTCATATTTTTCGCTGTCCATTACTACTGTACCTCCATCTTTGTCAGATGGACGTATAGCTATAGAGTGATTACTTTTGAGAGCTTCTAAAGCCTGGATTTGAAGGAAGTTAAGATTTCTTTGAAATGACGGTGCTTTACTGGATAGTTTCTTCAAATCTTTTATAACCAGTTCTTCAAAATTGTCAATAGAACCACAGACAATATTTGGCGAAAAAATTGATTTCAGTTTAAATTGAGTAGGACAATTCATGTCTGTCGAAATCCCAAAATAATCTTTCAACATGATATTGTCAATTCTGATATTTTCATCCATAGTGGAATCTACGCTTTCTTCCATATTAGCTAAACACATTAAGCTTGTTAGATCTTTCCCAGTCAATATAGAAGCCTCCTCACCTTTTTCTTTACTTGTAACACCATTATTTTCAACCTTAGTAGCATGAAATTTTGTCAGCTTCAACTTCCTCGTAAATTTGAATAAATCAACTCTAGTGGAAGTATAGTCATACTTGTAGGTAGGGCTGAAAGAAGGGCCCAAAGAGAGTACCGACAGTTTGTTCTTTGTTAATGTAATTTTAGAAATATTAAAGATTTTTAATTGGAGGTCTTGTTCCCTCATGATCTACCCCTCAGGTTGCTTACAGATCTCGTTGTCATGTTGGACTGGTTGCTTGTACTTGTTCCCGTGCCTCATTTTGCCTTGCCGCCTCTTGTTGCCATGCCTCTTCCTTGTCCTGCGTGTTGACCTCGCCCTCTCCTTTCCGACTTACTGTCTAGATGCATCAGTTTGAATTCCTCTAAAAAATTTAACTTTTTTTAACCAGATCCCTCTTTTCCTGATGAGCCCACTTCTGAGCTACTTAAAACCTCAGTCACTGATGCTGACCCTTGAGTATCATTGCTCGCCATTTGTTCCAATCTCATCTTAATGAGGGTATCAAATCTTTTAGCAAAAGTGTAGATTCATTCTTGCTTGTAGTCTATGTGATCCCGCTTAAACTTCTGTTGTTTCCTCATTCTGATTTCACCATCATGTCTTTCTAAATTTTCTTCCATGCCAGACCTTCTTCTCTTGCATTCATCTCCATCTTCTGAAGAAAATAGCTGTTCCTCCATATATTCAATGTCTTTAAGGAGTTTAGCCCTGTCTATCTTGGCATATTTGACTAGGCTTTCGATCATTTTGAAATAACATGTATGTGTGTGATCAGTCCATCCTCTATGAGTTTAGGGTTCATATCTTCAAAAGTGGGGATCATGAGGATTCTCAATCCTCTAGTAATTATTTGTACCTCAAGGTATGTCTGCAAGGTCATTGCTTCCCACCATTTTGATATTTCATTCTCTCAAGTTCAACCCATTTCTGTTGTACCGTAAGACTTGCGGAGGGCTTTTATTCACCATTGCTTCTGTACAGCTGGTTCTTGATTAAACAAAATCATTGCTGCTGCTCACCTCTTTGCTTCAACCTGGTCTGTCATTATTTTGCACTAAGACAAATGTATTGTCCGTCAAAAATATTGTATATGTTAATGTGCTGTACTGAAGAAAAAGTAGCAGAACTCCTAAGCAGTCTAACACAAGAAAATAGAATGTGTTATCACACTCTCACTCCACTGAACCGCGGCTGAGAGATGCTCAGTTGGCCTCCCCCATATCAACAATAGATTATGGATGCCAGATAGCCGATGTATTTGCTAACAAACAAAAATACACGTTGACCCACCAGTCAAAAAATGGTGGAAGGGGGGGCTACACCATGGCTATGTCAAATCCCCTTGGAATAGCCTGAATAATATTCACTTAGACATATGTCTTAAGCCTTGGGAGGCGGTAGCTACAGCTAAATCAAACAACCAAATTTAGCTAAACACAGTGCTCTGCCTCAATAGGTAGCTGGTGCTTTAGGGTATGAATTTAGCCAAATTCATAATATATCAAAAAAACACATGCTCCTGTGAGGTTGTAGCTCTACAAAAAACCTCATTATCTGCATATAGACAAAATCACCCAAGACCTGGCTACTTTAAAATAGCCTCTTTAATCAAACAATGTACAGCACATTACAAAAAAGGGTGAAATGTAAAACAAATTCACCCAAATGACAGCCAAGTGGTTGCAAAACACTCACCCATCGGGTGGAGAAAGTCACGCGTTCCGCCTGAATGCTCAGGATTCTTCAGACTTGTAAAATCCATTCTATATATATATATATATATATATATATATATATATATATATATATATATATATTACACGACCCACGGTAACGGCCGTGTAGTTATGGTTAAGGTGCTAAACCCATAGGAAGACCACTTTTTGGCAGCTTATAACTTAGCTCCACCTGGAGGAATCCTCACCAAACTTAGTAAAAAAAAGTATATGGCCCGCTCTGAATTTTCTTGGCAAGTTTGGTGAGGTTTCGTGGAGGGGGGGGGGAACTTATAGAGGGAACTCAATTATAATTTGTTTCCATAGAATGAATGGGCAAAAACCTTGCGCACGGCTACAGGCCAAACAGCTGGAGTGATTTGAACCAAATTTGAGGCAGGACTGGGGGCTTGGGTCAGAAAGCATGCCTTTGTGTGTTTGGTGGAAATCCGACCAGTACTTTTGTTGCAAAGAACTGAAACGTGCATCTCAAAAAATTAGTGATATCTGGCTCCGCTCCGCAGACCCATTTCCCTATTCGCTTTGCGTACAGAAGGCTCATTGTCTTGCAGTACGCCGTGTGGTGGTAAACTTTGGACATGGCCGGTGGTTGGCTGGAGGGAAGCGTACTGTGCTTCAACATTTTCGGGAAACAACACCATGGTGTATCGCAGGACAGTGCGGCGCCGAAAGGGACTGACAAACATAATGTACGGCATGTGGGGGTGGGAAGAAGGGATGGAAAGGGTGGGGGAGAGAGAATTAGTTCATCAGAGATGTGTGATTATTAGGTGGATGAAGACGGTGGTGTTCCTGCAGTATCCGTGCGTACTGTGCCAATTTACTGGTCTCTGCACAGGTGACTACCATGTGTGATGAATGCAGGCAGCCTTCGTTACGGCACAATAGCTCATGCCACAACCTCTTACCATGCTGACTGGTGGTACCTGAATAGCAGACGGGGAGTGCATTGCAAAACATATATTACACCATGTGGTGGTGGGAAGAAAGGATGGAAAGCATGGAGGAGTGAGACGTGAATTATCTGAGACGTCAATAGGTGGACAAAGATGTTGATGCGCCTGCAGTGTCGTTGTGTACAGAGCCAATTCGAGGGTCTTTGCACAGCCGACTACCATGTGTGCTGCATGCAGGCAGGCTTCATTACCGCACGATAGCTGGTGTTCATACCTCTTTCTGTGGTGACTGGTGGGAGCTCAATTGCAGAAGAGGAGTGCATTGCACATGACATGCACATTGTAAGATAGCGTGTACTCCGGTGTGTTGCATGGATGGAGGCCTTGCAGTGACAACGATGTGCAATGGTTGGAATTAGGTTTCACATTGTTCCCTTCTGTGTCTGTTCGTCAGTATTGCATAGATGGTTGATTCCATGGGTGCAGTGCTTCTTAACACATCCTACAGTGTTTACTCCATGCCTGCAGCTGCTACAGTGAACAGTTGTGCTGTGAGTCCACTGAGTGCAGTGTTGTAATACTGACAGTATCGAAGAGGGTAGGGTTGCAGTGCACCTTCTATGTGCATGGATACTGCAGTGTGTGACGTGTGTGCAATTCTTCAATAGTGTGTGCATGGAATTAGATATGGGCTAAACTGCATATTGCATAGGATTGTGTAGTGTCCATTGCGTGGAGTGGTGACTACTGTACTGCAGTATGATGTATTGCTTTTGTGTACTGAATAGAGTGCTAGGAGACGTATAATGTGAATCAAAGTGGGTATGGGTGCCGGAGGCTGTGTTATTTTCCATGAATTGCTGTATTACGGTTAGGAGGTTGGGTAGTAGTGGTGGTGGCTGTGGTACATGTGTGCAGTGTGGTACATGAGCACATGATGGCATGCATGGCTGCATTACGTTGTGGTGGGTGTGGGCAAGGCCTAGACTATTGGGTGCATGGCCTAAATCCGTAGGCCGTAGGCCATGTACCCAATAGTCTAGGCCTTGCCCACACCCACCGCAGCAATGCAGTTTAGACTGCATCTGTCAGAGACTCCTCACCTTTACAGAATGGTTGTGGAGCACATCGTAGACTTGATAGAGCACCAGAAGTCAGCTTACATGCATATACACTTGGTTGGTTTGGTTGGCAGTAACACCAACGTATGCGAATGAAAGTGGGTAGGGGTGCCAGAGGGTGTGTTAAGTTTGTAGATTCTGGTAGAAGGTGAATCTTTCTATGCTTAGCTGTATAATGGTGCAGAGCTTGGGTAGGAATGCCAATGGAGTGGCTGTGGTATGTGTGTGGATTGTGGTACTTCGTGACATGTTGCCATGCATGGCTGGATTATGTTGTGGTGGGTGTGGCCAAGGCCTAGACTATTGGGTGCATGGCCAAAGGCCGTAGGCCATGCGCCCGTAAGCCAAGGCCTTCACCGCACCCACCACAGCAATGCAGTTTTGACTGCATCTCTCAGAGGGTGGTCACCTTCACAGAACGGTTTTGGAGCACAGTTTACTGTAAATAGAGCACCAGAAGTACACTGACATGCATACATTGTTGGTTCCATGGGTGTGGTCATTGTTAGAACATCCTATGGTTTTCAGTTCATGGCTGCAGATTGTTCAGTGAAAAGTATTGCAGTGTGCCCACTGGATGCAGTGTTGGAACACTGTCAGTATAGAATTGGGTAGGGTTGAAGTAAATGTTCTATGTGCTTGGACATTCTGGTTTGTATAGCTTCCCGGGAGTAGGCCCGATGTTCTGAAGATTGTACGGTTTGGTTGCCAGTGACATAATACTTTGTGAATGGAAGTGGGTAGGGGTGGCGGAGGCAGTGGTATGTTTGTGGAATCTGCTAACTGTTACATGTTTCCATGCATCACTGTGTATTGGGGCTGGGGTTGGGTAGAAGTGATGCTGGCTATGTTACGTTTGTGGATTGTGGTTTATGGCCACATGTTCTCATGCATGGCTCCATTATGTTGTGATGGGTGTTGGCAAACAGTAGACTCTTGTGTGCATGGTCAAAGGCATGATGGGTTCCAATCTGGGCGATTTTGGACACTGAAATTGTGGTTTTGTTCCCACAACTTTGTACGGACGGTGCTTTGGAAGCACACGCGATGTGCACTTGTAGTGTTGAATGGTAAATATGGTGTGCTGTACAGAAATTATAGTGTTGGATGAAGACTTCTTGGCTGTGATTGCTGCATGCATGCATGAATATTTCACAGTCCTCAATGAGGGAGTGCTAGAAGATGAACAGTGGAGAGGGGAGAAGGACAGTCCCTGTTTTACTGGGGTGTAGCCCTCGCTGTAGCTGGGAAGCGCATGCACCACATCCTACCATTCTCAGCATGGAGGGCATGCAAATGGAACTGTGGGCATTATGGAATCAGGTGTCAAATGTGTGGTTCACAGAAAGGGGCAGTATAACTTTCTCCCAATATCTCTGTGTAATGAGGTTGGTGGACATGGAGAGACGCACAGTGCTGATCGTGGGTAATACATTTGTACAAGATCTGTACAGGCCTGCCGCGCAAAGAGGCGTTGCTGCTAATTTCGAGTTGGAAGGAGTGGACGCTTTGTTGTGGGCCAGTCTTGATGCATGCAGTTTTGGCGAGAAGGTTCACTTTTGCAGATATGTGGGCTCTATCATTACTGGTGAAGTTGTTGTGGTGCATTATGGAGGTCTACATTTGGGTTGTTTGTCGTGTGGACGTTTGCAGTTGATGAATGCAGTGATGCAGATTTTACCCACTGCCAAGGCCGTTTTCTCAACTATTCCCCCAAGAGGAGTATGGGACCATGCTCTTAGGGTAATCAAGGGACACTGCAGAGAAAGTACATGAGCATGTTGAGAGGGTTTTGAGTTTAAGAGGGAATTAGATCAGTTACAGAATGATGATATGGATGGCAATAGATTGGACGCTTCACATGTGCAG
Organism: Ambystoma mexicanum; assembly: GCF_040938575.1. Lineage (NCBI taxonomy): Eukaryota > Metazoa > Chordata > Amphibia > Caudata > Ambystomatidae > Ambystoma > Ambystoma mexicanum. The sequence goes on along the minus strand of NC_090935.1, from coordinate 727,044,987 downwards.
AAACAATATCTTCCTTCTTTTAAACCAATGAGTGAAGAGGCGCGTATTTGCACAAGAGACGTGCTTAGGTGGATGTCGGATGTTTCAATTTCTCCCATTGAATTGTAAGAGATATTCAATCAACACTTCAGCTAAGTCAATGCCTAGTCTGGGATGCTGAGGAAAACCCTTATTGATGTATTTTTATATCCAGTTCAGTACTCTGGATGACAACCCTTGTATTACACCCCCCTCTTGGAATCCCCTTGACCCCACTGAGCCAAGAAGTAGGTTTGTTTTGCAAATTAAAAGGTTTATTTGAAAATGTAAACAATATATATAAATATATCACACTTCTATAAATAAATTGATAATGAATATTACACTTGTGAATATGAGCAGTAATCAGCAAGAGGTAACTTATGGATAGGAACAGAAGAATAAGGTGGGAAAGAATGCTTTATATGGTTCAAGGAAACGCAATGATGAATGAAATGCAGTATAGAAAATAACTTTATATGGCTTCAACAAAAGACAATTTAATCACTTTTCCTTGACAATTCACTCCCCCCCATGCAATGTAAGAAATGAAAGGAGAGCACACAATCTTCAAGAATCTCAACAAATGGAATACGAAATGCAGTTCCCCCCCAGCAAGCTTAGAGGAAAACAGATAGAGGTTAGAAACACAGGCCCAAAAATGCTTTGAATGTGATGACAATGAAGTGAGAAATGTGCTAAAAATGCTTTTAATTCCCTCTAGAGGTTCCGGGTGGGTGATATCTGGTTTATATTAGTTCAGGCTTATCTATGTGTAACCAGCAGGTTAAAACGAATTTTAGCAAAGGAAAGCAAGAAGCTGCCGATTTTTACACGTGGCTGAAATTGTGCAAATGTCAAATCGCAGCAAATTTACTTGTGCGCGTCGAGCGTAATTACGGAGGCACTATAAGGAGTGGGAAGCCTAGAAACTTAGCTTTAAGATGAAAGTTAAATCCCGTTCCTAGCACGAACGGTTCCAGAGATATGGACGATTTTGTGAAAGTAGTTTTTCGGATTTGAAATTTTAAAGCTCAGAATGACAGATGACAGTTTTCAGTTTTACAGATGACAGAATGACCCGATTCTAGGAGGCAGTTCTAATAGGCTAAAATAGTTTGGATTAGATTATTTTAAACTAAGAGATTGGTTCTGCACAGTTCTGCTAGGTACTCACAATATAAATTTGAAATAGGCCTCGTCACGGATCTGGTCAAGTTGGACGGGACTTCTGGCGGTTCTGCTCACAGCGGTCTGGTCTCTGGTTCTGCTCTCAGCACTGCACAGTTCTGGTCTCTCTGGATCTGCTCTCAGCATTGCACAGTTCTGGTCTCTCTGGATCTCTGGTCTCTCTGGATCTCTGGTCTCTGTCTGGATGGGATGTCGGCCGTCAAAATGCTCCGCAGAAATGGAAAATGAATGTGTCTACCTGTCCCAGCAGTCTCTTTTTATGTGTTTTGAAAATGGGTGTGTGTCTGGGCCTAGCAAAGCCTGCCCCTCTCTACTTGTCATTGGCCCAATTCTCCTCTCTCCCATGATTGGGGGAAGGAAATGGATTGTCATCATGATGAGGTCTGTTTATGGGTCAGAGGATTCTCCCCTGGTCAATTTGCACACAAATCTATTTCTGACCCAAATACACATTTATCTATGTACCATTTTTCTAATATTATAGGTTCAGTTAACATATTTTCTGTAGCACCAAACCATCCGATCCCTGTCTTTGTACGATGTTGTGTCCACTGATGACAGAATTCTCCCCTTTTCATCCAGATAACGACCTCTAAACCTTTCCAGATTTTACACAAATGTGCACCAGGGATATGGGTTACAGATGATAGAGTGTCAGATTTTTAACATGCATACATTTGGAGTGAGACCCTATTTTCCGCTAGCAACCCCCCAGAATACACCACAGGGTCCTAACGCCTCTTAAAACATGCACAGAAAAATCACAAGAATAATGATATTACTTATATAATTTTGACCAGTCCGCACTATGAGTTATCTATCTTCTTGACTTATGCCCTGGTCAAAAAAGGGGTGTGGCTTCCCACATCACATGGTGGAAGAACTGGTTTATCCACTTCCCCCAAGCTCAGCTGCTAGAGAGGCACTGCCCCTCCCAGTTTTCCCAAGAGGAAGCCACTTTACGGCCCCCCAATATAACATTTGCCTGAGTCCAGGACAAGGCTTTGTTCAACCTCCTGCAGTCTGCAGGTCCCCTCCCTTAATTCAATCAGGGAGGTGTGAGCTCCTTTTGGCAGGGGCAGCAGGATGCAGCCAGGCCTGGGAAGAGTAGCTGAGCAGGTTTCTCCTGTCGGGGGTAGTTGTCAGGCAGAATTCAGATAAATGTCACTTTAGTTCCCAGTTTAAATCAAAACTTACAATTTTTACATATACATTAAATAATTACTTCCTTCAAGTCATTTCAGAATATAGTTTTACATCATATCCACCTCTTAGCAAGTTTTTCCTTGGCCTGGTTCGGGTTCCTTTGTTCAGTTTTACACAAAAGTCTGGTGGTTTTAAAACGCCTGCTTTCTGATAGTGGTGAGTACCGGTATTGCAACCATTTTTGGGATTAAGAAAACAAATTCCCCACAGTTCTGAGTTGCTTTTTTGGCAAACAGCATTGCCATTCCCAGTGGTTTCAGGCTACTGTGTGTGTAGCCCAATGGTGGTTTTAGGCAGTGCCCTCCTGTGCTCACAACATAGGCAAAAATGGGTGGCAGCCTATTCTTCATGTTTTCCCTGTGCACTCTCTGGGGAGCTCTGGCCATCATGATGTTTTCCATGCCAGTCCTGCACAGTTTTATGGTAGGGCTTGGATGCATGGGTAAAAACATCCCACAGAATTATATGACACTTTTGGTCAGTATGCTCCAGCAATGCAAAGGAAAGTGTTACAGGTAATGGTAGAGTACCTGCAGGATGAGTTTATGAAGAAAAACGTTTGTTGTCCCGCAGATTTGATGGTCATTTATAGGAGAGGATTTTCGCCTGATACTGCTTTGATTACTTTGTCACTTGATTGTTAAGCCTACTTCTCAATTGTCAATGAGGCAAATTCCTCCAACATTTGTTCCTAAAGTTGAAATTCCAGCTAATGCCGCAACAGGTGCAGCAGCCACTACTATTGAAGCTCATTATGTCTCACAGTTTGTTCATGTCCCATTTTCTAGACAGGAAGTGAATACCATTTCACAGACGATTCCAGATATTAGGAAAAATCCCAGAGGATTTTTTAAAGAAATAGAATCTGTCTTGCATTCATCAGTTTTCACATTGGGCGAGATAGACTTGTTAATCCGTGTGAATCTATGTGCTGATTTATGGAAACCGATTAGAACGGTAGATGATTTGGCAGGATTGTGTGACACATGGGTTAACTTGGTACGGATAGAAGGAGAAAGGAATGCAGGTGAGAAACCGCCACAGGTGGTATTAACACTGACAGACAGGATAGTAACTAAATTGAAGACTTTAGTTCCAGAGAGGATAGTTTGGGACAAGGTTACAGCTTGCATGCAGGAGAAATCTGAGGGTGCTACCAAATGTTTTAACCGGTTCGAAAAAGTGTTTTCAGATTTTAGCAGTCAGGATTTGAGTACTGAGTCAGGAAAAAGGCTGTTCATGGACACATTTGTGTGTGGATTGTTGCCTGATATCCAATCACAAATTATGACTTCTGAAAGTGCTTGGCAAGCAAAATCACAGTCTGAAGTATTGCACATGGCTCAGTATTATGAAAATAGAGTCAATAATGAAAAAGAGAGGATAGAAAAGAAGAAGGTAGACTTGAAGACAAAAGTATTTTTGCAGCAAATTGTAAGAGGAACTAGAGGTGGGAATACACAGTTTAGAGGTCAGTTTGCACCACAGAGTAATGCGCAAATGGGTCCTGTACACATGAACCAATGTTCTTATTTCAGACAAGAAGTTAATTGGCAAGCACAATGCCCGATCTTTCAGCAGAGATCAAATAATACATATGGTACCATGTGTAGATGATCCAGAGGCCGTCCTGGGATAGGGGTTCCTGGTAGAAGTCAGTTCACTCAGAATCTACAGTCATTTTCACAATATAGTCAGCAGCATAGTGTTGATAATAGGAACATTTTTGATAATCCTTTGACTGTTTATCTTTCTGAAGATCTTGCATTTGATGATTTACTGTTCCGTTAGGACAGCCTGAAGCAGAGTCTGGAACCAGTGCCTATTCCCATTAATCAGAAAGGTCCCTACGTAGAAATGAGGTGGGGAATAGGAAGCATCTATTTTTGATAGATGCAGGAGCACAGAAGTGTTCAGTTGATCATTCACAGGTTCCAGAGATTCCACTGTCAGGCCAGAAGAACATTTCTGTAGGGTTCTCTGGTACGCCAGTGGTTAGCCCGGTTTCTCAGCCGGTACCGATTTCACTGGGGCCATTCACCGATTCATGTCCATTTCTTTTGATGAAGAATTGTGGCGAAAATTTGTTGGGGTTGAATCTGTTAAAAGAATTGAATGCAGTCATTTATTGTTCTCTGGATTGAGTACATTTAAAGATTTCAACTCAGCAAAATTCCGTTTCACAATTCTTGACTAATTTGTTACTGACTGAATTGGATAAAGTTCCGGCATGTTTATGGGCGGTTGATGATAATGACATTGGTGTTTTACAAATTGAACCTGTTAAAATCGTGTTGAAACCAGGTGTTAAACTACCACATATTACACACTATAAGATTTCAGTTGACGGTGAGCAAGCTTTAAAGAGTATAGTTTCTGATTTTGTACATCGAGGAGATATTGAGGAAATTGCAGGGAGTTTGTGTAACAGTCCTATTCTACCAGTGTATAAGAAAGGTGATAATGCGATTCCTTTCCGTTTTATTATTGATTTACGTGCTATCAATAAGATTGTTACTCCACAATTTCCAATTCTGCCTGATGTGACTACAATATTAACAATGATTCCAGCTTTAGCTACTCATTTTAGTGTTGTGGATCTAAAAAATGCTTTCTTTAGTATTCCTGTACATGTTGACAGTAGATACTTGTTCGCGTTCACCATAGCGGGACGCTCATTTACATTCACTTGTGTGCCACAAGGGTACACAGAGAATCCAAGCATTTACAGTAGAGCTTTGAATTAACAGCTCGATACACTCAAGTTGCCTTCCACTTGTACATTGTTGAAGTATGTTGACGATCTTCTTTTAGCTGCAGACTCAGAAGTTGCTTGCAAGGAGGGCACCGTGTTACTGCTTATAAATCTAGCAGAGCATGGGCATAAGGCTTGATTGAAAGAGTTTCAGTATTGTCAACAGGAGGTCGCCTATTTAGGCTATCTCCTGTCCAAGGAGGGGAGAAGACGGACACATGAACGAATACAAAGCATCTCTAGAATGTCTTTCCTAAATACACAAAAAGAGGTCAGAGCCTTGAGAGGCATGGCTGCGTACTGTAGACAGTGGATACCTAACTTCTCATTAATGATAAAACCAATATTGGCATTGACAAAGAAGGGCATTTCTTAGCCTTTACCATGGAACTTGAATTGCCAGAAAGCTTTTGATTTGCTTAAGGCTGTGTTGTGTTCAGCACCGGTTTTGGGCACACCAAATTATGACAAGGCCTTTGTGTTGTATGTGCATGAATGTGATGGATGTGCTTTGGCTGTGTTGACACAGGAACATGAAGGCAAGAATAGAATGTGCGGTTATTTTTCCTCCATGCTAGACCCTGTTGCATGCGCTTAGCCGAGATGTTTGAGAGCTGTTGCTGCTGCCGCTGCATCTGCAAAGCAAAGTGAGGGTATGGTTCTGGTCACTCCTTAACTGTGATGGTACCTCAATCCGTAGACATTTTATTAAACAGAACGCAAACGCAACATCTCACATCAGCACGATTAACTAGATACAAGCTGATTCTCTTTGCACCGCATATCCAAATTAAGAGATGTTGTGCATTAAATGCAGCTGAACTATTGCCTCTTCCACAAGAAATTGCTTGCAGTGACAAGATGTCAT